>NC_092738.1:7482504-8855388 GCF_047496885.1 Scyliorhinus torazame
ACGGCGAGAGGAGACGGGGGTTTGAAGGAGCGAGAGAGGAGACGGGAGTTTGAAAGAGCGAGAGAGGAGACGGGGGTTTGGAAGGGCGAGAGAGGAGACGGGAGTTTGAAAGGGCGAGAGAGGAGACGGGCGTTTGAAAGGGCGAGAGAGGAGACGGGGGTTTGAGAGAGGGAGAGAGGAGACGGGAGTTTGAAAGAGCGAGAGAGGAGATGGCAGTTTGAAAGAGCGAGAGAGGAGCCGGGAGTTTGGAAGGGCGAGAGAGGAGACGGGAGTTTGAAAGGGCGAGAGAGGAGACGGGCGTTTGAAAGGGCGAGAGAGGAGACGGGGGTTTGAGAGAGGGAGAGAGGAGACGGGAGTTTGAAAGGGCGAGAGAGGAGACGGGAGTTTGAAAGGGCGAGAGTGGTGACGGGAGTTTGAAAGGGCGAGAGAGGAAACGGGGTTTGAAAGAGCGAGAGAGGAGACGGGAGTTTGAAAGAGCGAGAGAGGAGACAGGAGTTTGAAAGGGCGAGAGAGGAGACGGGAGTTTGAAAGAGCGAGAGAGGAGACGGGGGTTTGAAAGAGCGAGAGAGGAGACGGGAGTTTGAAAGAGCGAGAGAGGAGACGGGGGTTTGGAAGGGCGAGAAAGGAGACGGGAGTTTGAAAGTGCGAGAGAGGAGACGGGAGTTTGGAAGGGCGAGAGAAGAGACAGGAGTTAAAAAGAGCGAGAGAGGAGACGGGAGTTTGAAAGGGCGAGAGAGGAGACGGGGGTTTGAAACGGCGAGAGGAGACGGGGGTTTGAAGGAGCGAAGGAGACGGGGGTTTGAAAGGGCGAGAGAGGAGACGGGAGTTTGAAAGAGCGAGAGAGGAGACGGGGGTTTGAAAGAGCGAGAGAGGAGACGGGAGTTTGAAAGAGCGAGAGAGGAGACGGGAGTTTGAAAGAGCGAGAGAGGAGACGGGAGTTTGAAAGAGCGAGAGAGGAGACGGGGGTTTGGAAGGGCGAGAGAGGAGACGGGAGTTTGAAAGAGCGATAGAGGAGACGGGAGTTATAAAGAGCGAGAGAGGAGATGGGAGTTTGGAAGGGCGAGAGAGGAGACAGGAGTTTGAAAGAGCGAGAGAGGAGACGGGAGTTTGAAAGGGCGAGAGAGGAGACGGGGGTTTGAAAGGGCGAGAGAGGAGACGGGAGTTTGAAACGGCGAGAGGAGACGGGGGTTTGAAGGAGCGAGAGAGGAGACGGGAGTTTGAAAGAGCGAGAGAGGAGACGGGGGTTTGGAAGGGCGAGAGAGGAGACGGGAGTTTGAAAGGGCGAGAGAGGAGACGGGCGTTTGAAAGGGCGAGAGAGGAGACGGGGGTTTGAGAGAGGGAGAGAGGAGACGGGAGTTTGAAAGAGCGAGAGAGGAGATGGCAGTTTGAAAGAGCGAGAGAGGAGCCGGGAGTTTGTAAGGGCGAGAGAGGAGACGGGAGTTTGAAAGAGCGAGAGAGGAGACGGGAGTTTGAAAGGGCGAGAGTGGAGACGGGAGTTTGAAAGAGCGAGAGAGGAGGCGGGAGTTTAAAAGGGCGAGAGAGGAGACGGGAGTTTGAAAGGGCGAGAGTGGAGACGGGAGTTTGAAAGGGCGAGAGAGGAGACGGGAGTTAGAAACAGCGAGAGAGGAGACGGGAGTTTGAAAGGGCGAGAGAGGAGACGGGAGTTTGAAAGGGCGAGAGAGGAGACGGGGGATTGAAAGAGCGAGAGTGGAGATTGAGTTTGAAAGGGCGAGAGAGGAGACGGGGGATTGAAAGAGCGAGAGTGGAGATTGAGTTTGAAAGGGCGAGAGAGGAGACGGGAGTTTGAAACAGCGAGAGAGGAGACGGGAGTTTGAAAGGGCGAGAGAGGAGACGGGAGTTTGAAAGGGCGAGAGAGGAGACGGGGGATTGAAAGAGCGAGAGTGGAGATTGAGTTTGAAAGGGCGAGAGAGGAGACGGGGGTTTGAAAGGGCGAGAGAGGAGACGGGAGTTTGAAACAGCGAGAGAGGAGACGGGAGTTTGAAAGGACGAGAGAGCAGACGGGTGTTTGAAAGGGCGAGAAAGGAGACGGGGGTTTGAAAGAGCGAGAGAGGAGACGGGAGTTTGAAAGGGCGAGAGAGGAGACGGGAGTTTGAAACAGCGAGAGAGGAGACGGGAGTTTGAAAGGACGAGAGAGCAGACGGGAGTTTGAAAGGGCGAGAAAGGAGACGGGAGTTTGAAAGGGCGAGAGAGGAGACGGGGGTTTGAAAGAGCGAGAGAGGAGACGGGAGTTTGAAAGAGCGAGAGAGGAGACGGGGGTTTAAAAGAGCGAGAGAGGAGACGGGAGTTTGAAAGAGCGAGAGAGGAGACGGGAGTTTGAAAGAGCGAGAGAGGAGACGGGGGTTTGGAAGGGCGAGAGAGGAGACGGGAGATTGAAAGAGCGAGAGAGGAGACGGGAGTTTGAAAGGGCGAGAGAGGAGACGGGAGTTAGAAAAAGCGAGAGAGGAGACGGGAGTTTGAAAGAGCGAGAGAGGAGACGGGAGTTTGAAAGGGCGAGAGAGGAGACGGGAGTTTCAAAGGGCGAGAGTGGTGACGGGAGTTTGAAAGGGCGAGAGAGGAGACGGGAATTTGAAAGGGCGAGAGAGGAGACGGGGGTTTGAAAGAGCGAGAGAGGAGACGGGAGTTTGAACGAGCGAGAGAGGAGACGGGGGTTTAAGTGAGCGAGAGAGGAGACGGGAGTTTGAAAGAGCGAGAGAGGAGACGGGAGTTTGAAAGAGCGAGAGAGGAGACGGGGGTTTGGAAGGGCGAGAGAGGAGACGGGAGATTGAAAGAGCGAGAGAGGAGACGGGAGTTTGAAAGGGCGAGAGAGGAGACGGGAGTTTGAAAAACCGAGAGAGGAGACGGGAGTTTGAAAGAGCGAGAGAGGAGACGGGAGTTTGAAAGGGCGAGAGAGGAGACGGGAGTTTGAAAGGGCGAGAGTGGTGACGGGGGATTGAAAGAGCGAGAGTGGAGATTGAGTTTGAAAGGGCGAGAGAGGAGACGGGGGATTGAAAGAGCGAGAGTGGAGATTGAGTTTGAAAGGGCGAGAGAGGAGACGGGAGTTAGAAAGGGCGAGAGAGGAGACGGGAGTTTGAAACAGCGAGAGAGGAGACGGGAGTTTGAAAGGGCGAGAGAGGAGACGGGGGTTTGAAAGGGCGAGAGAGGAGACGGGAGTTTGAAACGGCGAGAGGAGACGGGGGTTTGAAGGAGCGAGAGAGGAGACGGGAGTTTGAAAGAGCGAGAGAGGAGACGGGGGTTTGGAAGGGCGAGAGAGGAGACGGGAGTTTGAAAGGGCGAGAGAGGAGACGGGAGTTTGAAAGGGCGAGAGAGGAGACGGGCGTTTGAAAGGGCGAGAGAGGAGACGGGGGTTTGAGAGAGGGAGAGAGGAGACGGGAGTTTGAAAGAGCGAGAGAGGAGATGGCAGTTTGAAAGAGCGAGAGAGGAGCCGGGAGTTTGGAAGGGCGAGAGAGGAGACGGGAGTTTGAAAGGGCGAGAGAGGAGACGGGCGTTTGAAAGGGCGAGAGAGGAGACGGGGGTTTGAGAGAGGGAGAGAGGAGACGGGAGTTTGAAAGGGCGAGAGAGGAGACGGGAGTTTGAAAGGGCGAGAGTGGTGACGGGAGTTTGAAAGGGCGAGAGAGGAAACGGGGTTTGAAAGAGCGAGAGAGGAGACGGGAGTTTGAAAGAGCGAGAGAGGAGACAGGAGTTTGAAAGGGCGAGAGAGGAGACGGGAGTTTGAAAGAGCGAGAGAGGAGACGGGGGTTTGAAAGAGCGAGAGAGGAGACGGGAGTTTGAAAGAGCGAGAGAGGAGACGGGGGTTTGGAAGGGCGAGAAAGGAGACGGGAGTTTGAAAGTGCGAGAGAGGAGACGGGAGTTTGGAAGGGCGAGAGAAGAGACAGGAGTTAAAAAGAGCGAGAGAGGAGACGGGAGTTTGAAAGGGCGAGAGAGGAGACGGGGGTTTGAAACGGCGAGAGGAGACGGGGGTTTGAAGGAGCGAAGGAGACGGGGGTTTGAAAGGGCGAGAGAGGAGACGGGAGTTTGAAAGAGCGAGAGAGGAGACGGGGGTTTGAAAGAGCGAGAGAGGAGACGGGAGTTTGAAAGAGCGAGAGAGGAGACGGGAGTTTGAAAGAGCGAGAGAGGAGACGGGAGTTTGAAAGAGCGAGAGAGGAGACGGGGGTTTGGAAGGGCGAGAGAGGAGACGGGAGTTTGAAAGAGCGATAGAGGAGACGGGAGTTATAAAGAGCGAGAGAGGAGATGGGAGTTTGGAAGGGCGAGAGAGGAGACAGGAGTTTGAAAGAGCGAGAGAGGAGACGGGAGTTTGAAAGGGCGAGAGAGGAGACGGGGGTTTGAAAGGGCGAGAGAGGAGACGGGAGTTTGAAACGGCGAGAGGAGACGGGGGTTTGAAGGAGCGAGAGAGGAGACGGGAGTTTGAAAGAGCGAGAGAGGAGACGGGGGTTTGAAGGAGCGAGAGAGGAGACGGGAGTTTGAAAGAGCGAGAGAGGAGACGGGAGTTTGAAAGGGCGAGAGTGGAGACGGGAGTTTGAAAGGGCGAGAGTGGAGACGGGAGTTTGAAAGAGCGAGAGTGGAGACGGGAGTTTGAAAGAGCGAGAGAGGAGACGGGAGTTTGAAAGGGCGAGAGTGGAGACGGGAGTTTGAAAGAGCGAGAGTGGAGACGGGAGTTTGAAAGGGCGAGAGTGGAGACGGGAGTTTGAAAGGGCGAGAGTGGAGACGGGAGTTTGAAAGAGCGAGAGAGGAGACGGGAGTTTGAAAGGGCGAGAGTGGAGACGGGAGTTTGAAAGAGCGAGAGAGGAGACGGGAGTTTGAAAGGGCGAGAGTGGAGACGGGAGTTTGAAAGGGCGAGAGAGGAGACGGGAGTTAGAAAAAGCGAGAGAGGAGCCGGGAGTTTGAAAGGACGAGAGAGCAGACGGGAGTTTGAAACAGCGAGAGAGGAGACGGGAGTTTGAAAGGGCGAGAGAGGAGACGGGAGTTTGAAAGGGCGAGAGAGGAGACGGGGGATTGAAAGAGCGAGAGTGGAGATTGAGTTTGAAAGGGCGAGAGAGGAGACGGGGGATTGAAAGAGCGAGAGTGGAGATTGAGTTTGAAAGGGCGAGAGAGGAGACGGGAGTTAGAAAGGGCGAGAGAGGAGACGGGAGTTTGAAACAGCGAGAGAGGAGACGGGAGTTTGAAAGGGCGAGAGAGGAGACGGGGGTTTGAAAGGGCGAGAGAGGAGACGGGAGTTTGAAACGGCGAGAGGAGACGGGGGTTTGAAGGAGCGAGAGAGGAGACGGGAGTTTGAAAGAGCGAGAGAGGAGACGGGGGTTTGGAAGGGCGAGAGAGGAGACGGGAGTTTGAAAGGGCGAGAGAGGAGACGGGCGTTTGAAAGGGCGAGAGAGGAGACGGGGGTTTGAGAGAGGGAGAGAGGAGACGGGAGTTTGAAAGAGCGAGAGAGGAGATGGCAGTTTGAAAGAGCGAGAGAGGAGCCGGGAGTTTGAAAGGGCGAGAGAGGAGATGGGAGTTTGAAAGGGCGAGAGAGGAGACGGGAGTTTGAAAGGGCGAGAGTGGAGACGGGAGTTTGAAAGGGCGAGAGTGGAGACGGGAGTTTGAAAGGGCGAGAGAGGAGACGGGCGTTTGAAAGGGCGAGAGAGGAGACGGGGGTTTGAGAGAGGGAGAGAGGAGACGGGAGTTTGAAAGAGCGAGAGAGGAGATGGCAGTTTGAAAGAGCGAGAGAGGAGCCGGGAGTTTGAAAGGGCGAGAGAGGAGATGGGAGTTTGAAAGGGCGAGAGAGGAGACGGGAGTTTGAAAGGGCGAGAGGGGAGACGGGAGTTTGAAAGGGCGAGAGTGGAGACGGGAGTTTGAAAGAGCGAGAGAGGAGACGGGAGTTATAAAGAGCGAGAGAGGAGACGGGAGTTTGAAAGGGCGAGAGTGGAGACGGGAGTTTGAAAGAGCGAGAGTGGAGACGGGAGTTTGAAAGGGCGAGAGAGGAGACGGGAGTTTGAAAGGGCGAGAGTGGAGACGGGAGTTTGAAAGAGCGAGAGTGGAGACGGGAGTTTGAAAGGGCGAGAGAGGAGACGGGCGTTTGAAAGGGCGAGAGAGGAGACGGGGGTTTGAGAGAGGGAGAGAGGAGACGGGAGTTTGAAAGAGCGAGAGAGGAGATGGCAGTTTGAAAGAGCGAGAGAGGAGCCGGGAGTTTGAAAGGGCGAGAGAGGAGATGGGAGTTTGAAAGGGCGAGAGAGGAGACGGGAGTTTGAAAGGGCGAGAGTGGAGACGGGAGTTTGAAAGGGCGAGAGTGGAGACGGGAGTTTGAAAGGGCGAGAGAGGAGACGGGCGTTTGAAAGGGCGAGAGAGGAGACGGGGGTTTGAGAGAGGGAGAGAGGAGACGGGAGTTTGAAAGAGCGAGAGAGGAGATGGCAGTTTGAAAGAGCGAGAGAGGAGCCGGGAGTTTGAAAGGGCGAGAGAGGAGATGGGAGTTTGAAAGGGCGAGAGAGGAGACGGGAGTTTGAAAGGGCGAGAGGGGAGACGGGAGTTTGAAAGGGCGAGAGTGGAGACGGGAGTTTGAAAGAGCGAGAGAGGAGACGGGAGTTATAAAGAGCGAGAGAGGAGACGGGAGTTTGAAAGGGCGAGAGTGGAGACGGGAGTTTGAAAGAGCGAGAGTGGAGACGGGAGTTTGAAAGGGCGAGAGAGGAGACGGGAGTTTGAAAGGGCGAGAGTGGAGACGGGAGTTTGAAAGAGCGAGAGTGGAGACGGGAGTTTGAAAGGGCGAGAGAGGAGACGGGAGTTTGAAAGGGCGAGAGTGGAGACGGGAGTTTGAAAGGGCGAGAGAGGAGACGGGAGTTAGAAACAGCGAGAGAGGAGACGGGAGTTTGAAAGGGCGAGAGAGGAGACGGGAGTTTGAAAGGGCGAGAGAGGAGACGGGGGATTGAAAGAGCGAGAGTGGAGATTGAGTTTGAAAGGGCGAGAGAGGAGACGGGGGATTGAAAGAGCGAGAGTGGAGATTGAGTTTGAAAGGGCGAGAGAGGAGACGGGAGTTAGAAAGGGCGAGAGAGGAGACGGGAGTTTGAAACAGCGAGAGAGGAGACGGGAGTTTGAAAGGGCGAGAGAGGAGACGGGAGTTTGAAAGGGCGAGAGAGGAGACGGGGGATTGAAAGAGCGAGAGTGGAGATTGAGTTTGAAAGGGCGAGAGAGGAGACGGGGGTTTGAAAGGGCGAGAGAGGAGACGGGAGTTTGAAACAGCGAGAGAGGAGACGGGAGTTTGAAAGGACGAGAGAGCAGACGGGTGTTTGAAAGGGCGAGAAAGGAGACGGGGGTTTGAAAGAGCGAGAGAGGAGACGGGAGTTTGAAAGGGCGAGAGAGGAGACGGGAGTTTGAAACAGCGAGAGAGGAGACGGGAGTTTGAAAGGACGAGAGAGCAGACGGGAGTTTGAAAGGGCGAGAAAGGAGACGGGAGTTTGAAAGGGCGAGAGAGGAGACGGGGGTTTGAAAGAGCGAGAGAGGAGACGGGAGTTTGAAAGAGCGAGAGAGGAGACGGGGGTTTAAAAGAGCGAGAGAGGAGACGGGAGTTTGAAAGAGCGAGAGAGGAGACGGGAGTTTGAAAGAGCGAGAGAGGAGACGGGGGTTTGGAAGGGCGAGAGAGGAGACGGGAGATTGAAAGAGCGAGAGAGGAGACGGGAGTTTGAAAGGGCGAGAGAGGAGACGGGAGTTAGAAAAAGCGAGAGAGGAGACGGGAGTTTGAAAGAGCGAGAGAGGAGACGGGAGTTTGAAAGGGCGAGAGAGGAGACGGGAGTTTGAAAGGGCGAGAGTGGTGACGGGAGTTTGAAAGGGCGAGAGAGGAGACGGGAATTTGAAAGGGCGAGAGAGGAGACGGGGGTTTGAAAGAGCGAGAGAGGAGACGGGAGTTTGAAAGAGCGAGAGAGGAGACGGGGGTTTAAGTGAGCGAGAGAGGAGACGGGAGTTTGAAAGAGCGAGAGAGGAGACGGGAGTTTGAAAGAGCGAGAGAGGAGACGGGGGTTTGGAAGGGCGAGAGAGGAGACGGGAGATTGAAAGAGCGAGAGAGGAGACGGGAGTTTGAAAGGGCGAGAGAGGAGACGGGAGTTTGAAAAAGCGAGAGAGGAGACGGGAGTTTGAAAGAGCGAGAGAGGAGACGGGAGTTTGAATGGGCGAGAGAGGAGACGGGAGTTTGAAAGGGCGAGAGTGGTGACGGGAGTTTGAAAGGGCGAGAGAGGAGACGGGCGTTTGAAAGGGCGAGAGAGGAAACGGGGTTTGAAAGAGCGAGAGAGGAGACGGGAGTTTGAAAGATCAAGAGAGGAGACAGGAGTTTGAAAGGGCGAGAGAGGAGACGGGAGTTTGAAAGAGCGAGAGAGGAGACGGGGGTTTGAAAGAGCGAGAGAGGAGACGGGAGTTTGAAAGAGCGAGAGAGGAGACGGGGGTTTGGAAGGGCGAGAAAGGAGACGGGAGTTTGAAAGTGCGAGAGAGGAGACGGGAGTTTGGAAGGGCGAGAGAAGAGACAGGAGTTAAAAAGAGCGAGAGAGGAGACGGGAGTTTGAAAGGGCGAGAGAGGAGACGGGGGTTTGAAACGGCGAGAGGAGACGGGGGTTTGAAGGAGCGAAGGAGACGGGGGTTTGAAAGGGCGAGAGAGGAGACGGGAGTTTGAAAGAGCGAGAGAGGAGACGGGGGTTTGAAAGAGCGAGAGAGGAGACGGGAGTTTGAAAGAGCGAGAGAGGAGACGGGAGTTTGAAAGAGCGAGAGAGGAGACGGGAGTTTGAAAGAGCGAGAGAGGAGACGGGGGTTTGGAAGGGCGAGAGAGGAGACGGGAGTTTGAAAGAGCGATAGAGGAGACGGGAGTTATAAAGAGCGAGAGAGGGGATGGGAGTTTGGAAGGGCGAGAGAGGAGACAGGAGTTTGAAAGAGCGAGAGAGGAGACGGGAGTTTGAAAGGGCGAGAGAGGTGACGGGGGTTTGAAAGGGCGAGAGAGGAGACGGGAGTTTGAAACGGCGAGAGGAGACGGGGGTTTGAAGGAGCGAGAGAGGATACGGGAGTTTGAAAGAGCGAGAGAGGAGACGGGGGTTTGGAAGGGCGAGAGAGGAGACGGGAGTTTGAAAGGGCGAGAGAGGAGACGGGCGTTTGAAAGGGCGAGAGAGGAGACGGGGGTTTGAGAGAGGGAGAGAGGAGACGGGAGTTTGAAAGAGCGAGAGAGGAGATGGCAGTTTGAAAGGGCGAGAGTGGAGCGGGAGTTTGAAAGGGCGAGAGTGGAGACGGGAGTTTGAAAGAGCGAGAGTGGAGACGGGAGTTTGAAAGGGCGAGAGAGGAGACGGGGGATTGAAAGAGCGAGAGTGGAGATTGAGTTTGAAAGGGCGAGAGAGGAGACGGGAGTGTGAAAGGGCGAGAGAGGAGACGGGAGTTTGAAACAGCGAGAGAGGAGACGGGAGTTTGAAAGGACGAGAGAGCAGACGGGTGTTTGAAAGGGCGAGAAAGGAGACGGGAGTTTGAAAGAGCGAGAGAGGAGACGGGAGTTTGAAAGGGCGAGAGAGGAGACGGGAGTTTGAAACAGCGAGAGAGGAGACGGGAGTTTGAAAGGACGAGAGAGCAGACGGGAGTTTGAAAGAGCGAGAAAGGAGACGGGAGTTTGAAAGGGCGAGAGAGGAGCCGGGAGTTTGAACGGGCGAGAGAGGAGACGGGAGTTTGAAAGGGCGAGAGAGGAGACGGGAGTTTGAATATCACTCATGTCTTCTACTGTGAAGACTGACGCAATCACTAGATTACCAGCGTCATTTTGGAGCGGCCCAATGTCTACTTTTGCCTCCCATTTGTTTTTAATGTATTTAAAGAAACTTTTACTATCATTCCTAATGTTACTGGCTAGCCTACCTTCATATTTGATCCTCTCTTTCCTTATTTCTCTCTTTGTTATCCTCTGTTTGTTTTTGTAGCCGTCCCAATCTTCTGACTTCCCACTACTCTTTGCCACATTATAGGCTTTCTCTTTTGCTTTGATGCATTCCCTAACTTCCTTTGTCAGCCATGGCTGCCTAATCCCCCCTCTGATAACCTTTCTTTTCTTTGGGATGAACCTCTGTACTGTGTCCTCAATTACTCCCAGAAACTCCTGCCATTGCTGTTCTACTGTCTTGGCCATAATCTGCAACAGTCCTGAGGTGTCAATTCTAACCTGTACCCCATGACTGGTCAGCCTATCAGCATCCAGTGCCCCAAGAGACCTTGCTCTGATTGGCCTATTATTTCAGTGATTATTTTTGAAATTGGTCACTTTGTCCTTTCAAACCAGCGTTTGCCGGTCACATGGCGGCCGCCGGCTGTGTGTACCCCCTGGAGAACCTCCATGGGCCCCTGGGGGTCTGCAGACCCCAGTTTGGGAACCGCTGAATTAGACAATCATCCCAGGTTGCTCTTGTGGACTTCTTTTTTATCAAACATTTTATTGAGGTATTTGTGATTTTATAACAATAACAGAAGAAACAGTGGACATACAGATATAAACATAGCGTAAAGGCGTCTTCCTCCCTCACAGGTCCCACCTTTCTTACACACTAGTCTAAGCTAAACCCCGCCCCCCGCCACACTCTGCTGACGGTTAATTTTCCCCAAAGAAGTCGGCGAACGGTTGCCACCTCCGGGTGAACCCTAACATTGACCCTCAAGGAGAACTTGATTTTCTCCAAACAGAGAAAGCTTCCCATGTCCGATAGCCAGGTCTCCGACTTCGGGGGCTTTGAGTCCCTCCAAGCTAATAGTATCCATCTCCGGGCTACCAGGGAAGCCAAGGCCAGAACGTCTGCCTCTTTCTCCTCCTGGATTCCCGGATCTTCTGACACCCCGAAAATCACCACCTCTGGACTCAGCGCCAACCTTGTATTTAACACCATGGACATGACATCAGCAAACCCCTGCCAAAATCCCCTAAGCTTCGGGCATGTCCAGAACATGTGGCCATGGTTCGCTGACCCTCCCGCACACCTTGCGCACGTTTCTTCGACCCCAAATAACCTGCTGATCCGGGCCACTGTCATGAGAGCCCGGTGAACGACCTTAAACTGTATCAGGCTGAGCCTGGCACATGTTGCGGACGCGTTGACTCTACTCAACGCATCCGCCCAGAGATCATCTTTTATGTCTGCACCTAACTCCTCTTCCCATTTGTGTTTCAGCTCCTCGGTCGGCGTTTCCTCTGACCCCATGAGTTCTTTATGAATGTCCGATACCCTCCCCTCTCCCACCCTCACTCTGGAAACTACCCTGTCCTGTATCCCCCTTGGCGGTAAGAGCGGGAAGGTTGAGACCTGCCTGCGTAGGAAATCTCGCGCCTGCAGGTACCTAAACTCAATTCCTCTCGTCAATCCAAACTTCTCCTGCAGTTCCCTCAGGCTGGAAAAGCTCCCCTCTATAAACATATCTCCCATCCTCTCGATCCGTACTCTTTGCCATCTCCGGAACCCTCCATCCCCGGGGCAAACCGGTGATTATCACAGATAGGGGCCCAGATGCTCCCTCTGCTCCCACATGTCTCCTCCATTGCCCCCAGACTCTAAGGGCCGCCACCACCACGGGGCTGGTGGAGTACCGTGCCAGCGGGAACGGCAGAGGCGCAGTTATCAACACATTTAAACTAGTGTGGCAGGGGGGTGGGCACGGGAGCAATAGGTCAGAAGGTGAGAGCATTGAGGGAGAACTAGGGAATAGGGACAGTGGGGCTCTGAGGCAGAGCAGACGGGGAGAAGTTGCTGAACACAGCGGGTCTGGTGGCCTGAAGTGCATATGTTTTAATGCAAGAAGTATTACGGGTAAGGCAGATGAACTTAGAGCTTGGATTAGTACTTGGAACTATGATGTTGTTGACATTACAGAGACCTGGTTGAGGGAAGGGCAGGATTGGCAGCTAAACGCTCCAGGATTTAGATGTTTCAGGCGGGATAGAGGGGGATGTAAAAGGGGTGGCGGAGTTGCACTACTGGTTAGGGAGAATATCACAGCTGTACTGCGGGAGGACACCTCAGAGGGCAGTGAGGCTATATGGGTAGAGATCAGGAATAAGAAGGGTGCAGTCACAATGTTGGGGGTTTACTACAGGCCTCCCAACAGCCAGCGGGAGATAGAGGAGCCGATAGGTAGACAGATTTTGGAAAAGAGTAAAAACAACAGGGTTGTGGTGATGGGAGACTTCAACTTCCCCAATATTGACTGGGACTCACTGAGTGCCAGGGGCTTAGACGGGGCGGAGTTTGTAAGGAGCATCCAGGAGGGCTTCTTAAAACAATATGTAGACAGTCCAACTAGGGAAGGGGCGGTACTGGACCTGGTATTGGGGAATGAGCCCAGCCAGGTGGTAGATGTTTCAGTAGGGGAGCATTTCGGTAACAGTGACCACAATTCAGTAAGTTTTAAAGTGCTGGTGGACAAGGATAAAAGTGGTCCTAGGATGAATGTGCTAAATTGGGGGAAGGCTAATTATAACAATATTAGGCGGGAACTGAAGAACATAGATTGGGGGCGGATGTTTGAGGGCAAATCAACATCTGACATGTGGGAGGCTTTCAAGTGGCAGTTGAAAGGAATTCAGGACGGGCATGTTCCTGTGAGGAAGAAGGATAAATACGGCAATTTTCGGGAACCTTGGATGATGAGAGATATTGTAGGCCTCGTCAAAAAGAAAAAGGAGGCATTTGTCAGGGCTAAAAGGCTGGGAACAGACGAAGCCTGCGTGGAATATAAGGAAAGTAGGAAGGAACTTAAGCAAGGAGTCAGGAGGGCTAGAAGGGGTCACGAAAAGTCATTGGCAAATAGGGATAAGGAAAATCCCAAGGCTTTTTACACGTACATAAAAAGCAAGAGGGTAGCCAGGGAAAGGGTTGGCCCACTGAAGGATAGGCAAGGGAATCTATGTGTGGAGCCAGAGGAAATGGCCGAGGTACTAAATGAATACTTTGCATCAGTATTCACCAAAGAGAAGGAATTGGTAGATGTTGAGTCTGGAGAAGGGGGTGTAGATAGCCTGGGTCACATTGTGATCCAAAAAGACGAGGTGTTGGGTGTCTTAAAAAATATTAAGGTAGATAAGTCCCCAGGGCCTGATGGGATCTACCCCAGAATACTGAAGGAGGCTGGAGAGGAAATTGCTGAGGCCTTGACAGAAATCTTTGGATCCTCGCTGTCTTCAGGGGATGTCCCGGAGGACTGGAGAATAGCCAATGTTGTTCCTCTGTTTAAGAAGGGTAGCAAGGATAATCCCGGGAACAACAGGCCGGTGAGCCTTACTTCAGTGGTAGGGAAATTACTGGAGAGAATTCTTCGAGACAGGATCTACTCCCATTTGGAAGCAAATGGACGTATTAGTGAGAGGCAGCACGGTTTTGTGAAGGGGAGGTCGTGTCTCACTAACTTGATAGAGTTTTTCGAGGAGGTCACTAAGATGATTGATGCAGGTAGGGCAGTGGATGTTGTCTATATGGACTTCAGTAAGGCCTTTGACAAGGTCCCTCATGGTAGACTCAAGGTGAAGTCACACGGGATCAGGGGTGAGCTGGCAAGGTGGATACAGAACTGGCTAGGCCATAGAAGGCAGAGAGTAGCAATGGAAGGATGCTTTTCTCATTGGAGGGCTGTGACCAGTGGTGTTCCACAGGGATCAGTGCTGGGACCTTTGCTCTTTGTAGTATATATAAATGATTTGGAGGAAAATGTAACTGGTCTGATTAGTATGTTTGCAGACGACACAAAGGTTGGTGGAATTGCGGATAGCGATGAGGACTGTCGGAGGATACAGCAGGATTTAGATTGTTTGGAGACTTGGGCGGAGAGATGGCAGATGGAGTTTAATCCGGACAAATATGAGGTAATGCATTTTGGAAGGTCTAATGCAGGTAGGGAATATACAGTGAATGGTAGAACCCACAAGAGTATTGAAAGTCAAAGAGATCTAGGAGTACAGGTCCACAGGTCATTGAAAGGGGCAACACAGGTGGAGAAGGTAGTCAAGAAGGCATACGGCATGCTTGCCTTCATTGGCCGGGGCATTGAGTATAAGAATTGGCAAGTCATGTTGCAGCTGTATAGAACCTTAGTTAGGCCACACTTGGAGTATAGTGTTCAATTCTGGTCGCCACACTACCAGAAGGATGTGGAGGCTTTAGAGAGGGTGCAGAAGAGATTTACCAGAATGTTGCCTGGTATGGAGGGCATTAGCTATGAGGAGCGGTTGAATAAACTCGGTTTGTTCTCACTGGAACGAAGGAGGTTGAGGGGAGACCTGATAGAGGTATACAAAATTATGAGGGGCATAGACAGAGTGGATAGTCAGAGGCTTTTCCCCAGGGTAGAGGGGTCAATTACTAGGGGGCATAGGTTTAAGGTGAGAGGGGAAAGGTTTAGAGTAGATGTACGAGGCAAGTTTTTTACGCAGAGGGTAGTGGGTGCCTGGAACTCACTACCGGAGGAGGTGGTGGAAGCAGGGACGATAGTGACATTTAAGGGGCATCTTGACAAATACATGAATAGGATGGGAATAGAGGGATACGGACCCAGGAAGTGTAGAAGATTGTAGTTTAGTCGAGCAGCATGGTCGGCACGGGCTTGGAGGGCCGAAGGGCCTGTTCCTGTGCTGTACATTTCTTTGTTCTTTGTTCTTTGTACCCCAAAACGCATGCCCTTACATGATGCCACCTCTACTCGCTCCCATACTGACCCCTCCGCCACCACCCACTTCCTAATCATGGCTATATTTGCTGCCCTATAGTAATTGCTGAAGTTCGGCAGCGCCAACCCGCCCTCCCCCCCCTGGCTACGCGCCAGCAACACCTTTCTTACTTGCCGGCCCATACAAAGTGTAGCGCACAAAGACTCCATGAGACTAAAAGAGTGAAGTCGATGAGGCTTTATTAAGCGTGTCTGTTCCCCAGCAGCCCGATAGTAAACTGGCCTGTGGGGGAAGGCACCGGCTTCTTATACTTCGCCTTCAGGGTGGAGTATGAGGTCAACGGCCAACCAGGACCCGGGATCTGTCAGCCAATGACATTAGGGCTTCCAGTCCCACATGACCCCCAATACATACTACCACATTCACCCCTTGTCAAAAATGAACCCGGCGGGGTGATGCTTCGTATGGTGGTAAGGGTTTACAGGGCTGGTCCTGGGAGGATAGAACAGTTACATGATAGTACAGTATTGGACAGTATCGTCCTGTTACAACTATTTACAGAGGGTATAGGAAAAACAAAATGTTCATTGAACAGTCCATCTTTGTTTTACATCGACGCCACGAGTCGGTCGGGCGGTCTGGTCGTCCGTGTCGATCGCCTCGGCCCCGGCGGTGGTGGTGGTGCTTGTACCAGCGTTGTCGCCTCCGGGAGCCGCACGGTTTCAGCTGTCGGTGCAAAGGGGAGGGGGACTGATCCTCCTGGGAAGGGGGCGGTCGCGGGGTGCGGCGGCGGCAGGAAGGGGGGCGGTTGGGTTGATGGTGTCGGGGGGGTGTGCGTGGTGCCGGCGGGCGCCAGATCCCGCAGGGAGACCGTGTCCTGTCGGCCGTCGGGGTACTCCACGTAGGCGTACTGGGGGTTTGCGTGGAGGAGGTGAACCCTTTCGACCAACGGGTCCGCCTTATGTGCCCGCACATGCTTTCGGAGCAGGATGGGTCCTGGGGCCGCCAGCCAGGTTGGCAGCGACGTTCCAGAGGAGGACTTCCTAGGGAAGACAAGGAGACGCTCGTGCGGCGTTTAATTAGTGCTTGTACATAATAACGACCGGGTGGAATGGAGAGCGTCCGGGAGGACCTCCTGCCACCGTGAAACTGGGAGATCCCTGGACCGTAGGGCCAGTAGGACGGCCTTCCAGACCGTGCCGTTCTCCCTTTCTACTTGCCCGTTCCCCCGGGGGTTGTAGCTGGTCGTCCTGCTTGAGGCTATGCCCTTGCTGAGCAGGAACTGGCGCAGCTCGTCACTCATGAAAGAGGACCCCCTGTCGCTGTGGACGTATGCGGGGTAACCGAACAGTGTGAAGATGCTGTTCAGGGCTTTAATGACTGTGGCCGCGGTCATGTCGGAGCAGGGAATGGCAAAAGGGAAGCGGGAGTATTCGTCCACTACATTAAGGAAATATGCGTTGCGGTCGGTGGAGGGGAGGGGCCCTTTGAAATCCAGACTGAGGCATTCAAAGGGGCGGGAAGCCTTAATCAGGTGCGCTCCATCTGGCCTGAAAAAATGCGACTTGCATTCCGCGCAGATGTGGCAGTCCCTTGTGACTGTACGGACCTCTTCTAAAGAGTATGGGAGATTGCGGGACTTGATGAAGTGGTAAAACCGAGTGACCCCCGGGTGGCAGAGGTCCTCGTGGAGGGTTTGGAGGCGGTTAATTTGTGCGTTGGCACATGTGCCGCGGGATAGGGCATCGGACGGCTCGTTCAGCTTTCCGGGCCGGTTCAAGATCTCATAGTTAAAGGTGGAGAGCTCGATCCTCCACCTTAAGATCTTGTCATTTTTAATCTTGCCCCGTTGTGCATTATCGAACATGAAGGCTACCGACCGTTGGTCAGTGAGGAGAGTGAATCTCCTGCCGGCCAGGTAATGCCTCCAATGTCGCACAGCTTCCACTATGGCTTGGGCTTCCTTTTCCACTGAGGAGTGGCGGATTTCTGAGGCGTGGAGGGTTCGGGAGAAAAAGGCCACGGGTCTGCCCGCTTGGTTAAGGGTGGCCGCTAGAGCTACGTCGGAGGCGTCGCTCTCGACCTGGAAGGGGAGGGACTCGTCGATGGCGCGCATCGTGGCCTTTGCGATGTCCGCTTTGATGCGGCTGAAGGCCTGGCAAGCCTCTGTCGACAGAGGGAAGGTCGTGGTCTGTATTAGGGGGCGGGCCTTGTCTGCGTACTGGGGGACCCACTGGGCGTAGTACGAAAAGAACCCCAGGCAGCGTTTCAGGGCTTTTGGGCAGTGCGGGAGGGGAAATTCCATGAGTGCGCGCATACGTTCGGGGTCGGGGCCTATTATCCCATTGCGCACTATGTAGCCCAGAATGGCTAGCCGATCGGTGCTAAAAACGCACTTGTCCTCGTTGTACGTGAGGTTCAAGGCTTTGGCGGTCTGGAGGAATTTTTGGAGGTTGGCGTCATGGTCCTGCTGATCGTGGCCGCAGATGGTTACATTGTCGAGGTAAGGGAACGTGGCCCGTAACCCATGTTGATCAACCATTCGGTCCATCTCCCGTTGGAAGACCGAGACCCCGTTTGTGACGCCAAAAGGGACCCGTAGGAAATGGTATAATCGCCCGTCTGCCTCGAAGGCTGTGTACTTGCGGTCACTTGGGCGGATGGGGAGCTGATGGTAGGCGGACTTGAGGTCCACGGTGGAGAAGACTTTATACTGGGCAATCCGATTGACCATGTCGGATATGCGGGGGAGAGGGTACGCGTCTAGTTGTGTGTACCTGTTGATGGTCTGGCTATAGTCAATGACCATCCTTTGTTTCTCCCCTGTCTTCACTACTACCACCTGCGCTCTCCAGGGACTATTGCTGGCCTGGATTATGCCCTCCTTTAGTAGCCGCTGGACTTCGGACCGAATGAAGGTCCGGTCCTGGGCGCTGTACCGTCTGCTCCTAGTGGCGACGGGTTTGCAATCCGGGGTGAGGTTCGCAAACAAGGATGGGGGTTGCACCTTGAGGGTGGCGAGGCCGCAGATAGTGAGTGGGGGTATGGGGCCGCCGAATTTAAACGTAAGGCTCTGTAGGTTACTTTGGAAGTCTAAGCCCAGCAAGGTGGGGGCACAGAGTTGGGGAAGGACGTTAAGTTTGTAGTTTTTGAACTCCCTCCCCTGTACCGTTAGGGTGACTATGCAGAATCCCTGGATCTGTACGGAGTGGGATCCTGCAGCTAGGCAAATCTTTTGTGCGCTGGGGTAGGTAGTTAAGGAACAGCGTCTTACCGTGTCGGGGTGTATAAAACTTTCCGTGCTCCCGGAGTCGACTAGGCATGGCGTCTCGTGGCCGTTAATTAGGACCGTTGTCGTCGTCGTCTGGAGAGTCCGGGGCCGAGCCTGATCGAGCGTAACCGAAGCGAGCCGTGGTTGTAGTAGTGGGGTGTGGTCCGTTGTTGCCGTCCAAGATGGCGTCGGGGATGGACAAAATGGCTGCCCCCATACATCGTACGTGGCTGAGGGGTCACAAGATGGCGTCGGGGGTGGACAAAATGGCCGCCCCCATGCGTCGTACAGGTCGGGGGCGGTCCAAGATGGCGGCGCCCCTCCTCCCCTCGTGGTGGTCGGGACCCAAAATGGCGGCGTCTGCGGGTCGCACATGGTGTGCTGGGGGGTCTGGGGAGCGCTAGGACCGCGCGGAGTTCCTGCATTGCGAGCGCCCGGGCCGCGGGCGCTAGGACCGCGCGGAGTTCCTTCACTGCGAGCGCCAGGGCCGCGGGCGCTAGGACCGCGCGGAGCTCCCTCTCTGCGAGCGCCAGGGCCGCGGGCGCTAGGACCGCGTGGAGCTCCCTCTCAGCGAGCGCTGGGACCGCGCGGAGCTCCCTTGCCGGGGACAGCGGTGGTCGGGGCCCAGGTAGGTTGCGCCGGCGGGTCAGGCGTGGGGCGCGGGACGGGGGTGAGGGCCCAGGTCGGCGGCGCCGGCGGGTCAGTCATGGGGCCGCGAGCGCAAGGAGCACGAGGAGCTCCCTCACCGGGGACAGCGGTGGTCGGGGCCCAGGCCGGCGGGTCAGGTGTGGGGCGCGGGACGGGGGTGAGGGCCCAGGTCGGCGGCGCCGGCGGGACAGGCGTGGGGCGCGGGACGGGGGTGAGGGCCCAGGTCGGCGGCGCCGGCGGGACAGGCGTGGGGCGCGGGACGGGGGTGAGGGCCCAGGTCGGCGGCGCCGGCGGGACAGGCGTGGGGCGCGGGACGGGGGTGAGGGCCCAGGTCGGCGGCGCCGGCGGGACAGGCGTGGGGCGCGGGGTGAGGGTCCAGGTCGGCGGCGCCGGCGGGTCAGGCGTGGGGCGCGGGACGGGGGTGAGGGTGGCGTTCGGGACGCGAAAAACCCCCTCCTCTCCGTGGAGAGTGTTGGCCGGCACCCAAATCGGGAGCGCCGGCGGCGGGTCGTACATGGGCTGCGGGGAGGGGGGTTGGGGAGCGTAGGCGGCGTGCAGGGCTCCCAGTTCTCCCGGGACCGCGGTGGTCGGGACCCGGAGCGGCTGCGCCTGCGGGTCGCACATGGCGTGCTGTGGGGGTTGGGAGGCATAGACTGCCTGTAGGGCTCCCTGTTCTCCCGGGACGGCGGCGACCTCGCGGGACCGGCACACCACCGCATAGTGGCCCCTTTTCCCGCAGCTTTTGCAGATGGCTGCGCGGGCCGGACAGCGTTGTCGGGGGTGCTTCGCCTGGCCGCAGAAATAACAGCGGGCGCCCCCGGTGCGACTCGGCGTTTGGGCCGCGCAAGCCTGTGGGGTGTCCGGGGGGGGGGGTTTTGCCGCGACGGGTACGTACGGGGCCCAATGGCCTGCCGCGCGGTCGGGGCCGTAGGCGCGGGTAGCGCGGCGTAGAACTCGTCCATCGATTCTTCGGGAGCTTGCCGTCTCGTCGCGAGCTGGTAGCGAGCGTAGATTTGGTTAACTGGGCGGACATAGAGACTTTTCAGTGCTGCGAACGCCGTCTGGAAATCGTCGGTGTTTTCAATGAGGGTGAAAATCTCTGTGCTCACCCTCGAGTGCAGGACCTGCAGTTTTTGTTCGTCTGAGACCCGGCCGGTGGTCGGTCTGAGGTAGGCCTCGAAGCAAGTCTGCCAGTGCTTGAAGGCTGCTGCCGCGTTCACTGCGTGGGGGCTAATCCTCAGGCATTCTGGAATGATCCTGAGCTCCATAGTCCTTTTTAGGCCCGCTTAATAAATTGTAGCGCACAAAGACTCCATGAGACGAATAGAGTGAAGTCGATGAGGCTTTATTAAGCGTGTCTGTTCCCCAGCAGCCCGATAGTAAACTGGCCTGTGGGGGAAGACACCGGCTTCTTATACTTCGCCTTCAGGGCGGAGTATGAGGTCAACGGCCAACCAGGACCCGGGATCTGTCAGCCAATGACATTAGGGCTTCCAGTCCCACATGACCCCCAATACATACTACCACACAAAGCCAGTCACCTTGTTAACCCATTTAAACAAAGCCCGCGGAATAAAGATGAGGAGACACTGAAACACAAACAGGAATCTCGGGAGGACCGTCATTTTCACTGTCTGCACCCTCCCAGCCGGTCGCAACGGGAGCGCGTCCCACCTTCGGAAATCATCCTTCATTTGGTCCACCAGTCGGGTCAAATTTAGCTTATGAGGCCGTTCCCATTCCCGTGCCACCTGGATGCCTAAATACCGAAAGCTTCCCCCTACTACTCTAAACGGCAACTCCCCCAGTCGCTTCTCCTGCCCCCTTGCCTGGATCGCGAACATCTCACTTTCCCCCCTGTTCAATTCATACCCCGAAAACCGGCCAAATTCCCCCAGAAACCTCAACATTTCCTCCATCCCTTCTAGTGGGTCAGAAACATATAGGAGCAGGTCATCTGCGTATAGGGAGGCTGTGTACCACCCCCCCCCCCCCTCCCCCCCCACCCCACCCCACCACCAAACCAGCCCCTTCCGGCTCTGTGTCTCCTGTCGATCTGAAGTATTTCCCCTATTAGTCGATCCGTCTCTGCCCTGTCCACCTTCTCCCTATGGGCCCGAATCAAAATCAGCTCCCCCCCCTGAACACCGCCTTCAGTGCCTCGCAGATCATTGCTGCCGAGACTTCCCCCGGGTCATTGACTTCCAGATAGTTCTGGATGCATTTCCTCATCTGCCCGCACACCTCCTCATCCGCTAACAGTTCCAACATCCATATCTCCAATGCGGGCGCTGGCCACACTCCTTGCTCACCTGCAGGTCCACCCAGTGCGGGGCATGATCCGAGACCGTTATCGCTGAGTACTCAGTGTCCACTACTCCCGTCAGTGAAGCCCTGTTCAAGATGAAAAACTCAATCCGGGAGTACTCTTTATGTTTGCACTGAGTGCTGAATTTGGTGCTTTTTGAGTGCGATAGTGAGAGTTTGGTGACCGAGGGAGTGCTGAATTTGGTGCTTTTTGAGTGCGATAGTAAGAGTTTGGTGACCGAGGGAGTATAAGGCTTCATTTTTATCTAAAGTTTAGTCTTTCTTTTATTTAATTAATTAACTTAAAAGTTGCTATTTGGTTTAGAAGGTGAATTTTCAATCAGCTTTAAACAAGCTTCTACTTGTAGGCACTTGCAGCTGGAGCTTGTTAACTAGTTAATTGGATTAGGCCAGTTTTCAGAGGCTAGATTCACAGTATAAAAGTGGTCCCCTACAGTGCAGACTTTGTTTGCACTGAGTGCTGAATTTAGTGCATTTGAGTGCTATAGTAAGAGTTTGGTGACCGAGGGAGTGCTGAATTTGGTACATTTTGAGTGCTATAGTAAGAGTTTGGTGACCGAGGGAGTTAGGTGAGGAGGGAGTAAGGTGCTCCTTTCATTTTGTTTCCGACATTTCCGCAAAGAGTGAGAAGAGAGCCAGGAGTTTACAGAAAGTGTAGCTGACTGGGAGCAGAGTCAGAGGGCGGAGATCTAGTTAGTCCACAGGGCAGCTATATTCTGTCAGGTAAGAGGGGATGGAGGCTAGGCCAGTTGCATGCTCCTCCTGTAGGATGTGGGTGGTGAGGGATACCACCGGTGTCCCCGCTGACTATACCTGTGGGAAGTGCACCCAACTTCAGCTCCTCAAAGACCGTGTTAGGGAAGTGGAGCTGAAGCTGAATGAACTTCGGATCATCCGGGAGGCAGAGGGGGTGATTGAGAAGTGTTACAGGGAGGTAACCACACCCAAGGTACAGGACAAGAATAGCTGGGTTACAGTCAGGGGGGGAAAAAACAAACAGGCAGACAGTGCAGGGATCCCTCGTGGCCGTTCCTCTTCAAAACAAGGATACCGTTTTGGATGCTGTTGGGGGGGATGACCTACCAGGGGAAGGCCCTAGCGGCCAGGTCTCTGGCACTGAGTCTGGCTCTGGGGCTCAGAAGGGAAGGGGGGAGAATAGAAAAGCAATAGTTGTAGGATATTCAATGGTTAGGGGAATAGATAGGAGATTCTGTGGTCGCGAGCGAGACTCCCGGAAGGTATGTTGCCTCCCGAGTGCCAGGGTCAGGGATGTCTCGGATCGTGTCTTTAGGATCCTTAAGGGGGAGGGGGAGCAGCCAGAAGTCGTGGTGCACATAGGTACCAACGACATAGGTAGGAAAAGGGGTGTGGAGGTAATAAACGAGTTTAGGGAGTTAGGCTGGAAGTTAAAAGCCAGGACAGACAGAGTTGTCATCTCAGGTTTGTTGCCGGTGCCACGTGATAGTGAGGCTAGGAATAGGGAGAGAGTGCAGCTGAACACGTGGCTGCAGGAATGGTGTAGGAGGGAGGGCTTCAGGTATTTGGATAATTGGAGCGCATTCTGGGGAAGGTGGGACCTGTACAAGCAGGACGGGTTGCATCTGAACTAGAGGGGCACCAATATCCTGGGAGGGAGGTTTTCTAGTACTCTTCGGGAGGGTTTAAACTAATTTGGCAGGGGAATGGGAACCGGATTTGTAGTCCAGCAACTAAGGTAGCCGATATTCAGGACGCCAAAGCGTGTAGTGAGGCAGTGGGGAAGGGAACACTGACAAAGGAGAGTACTTGCAGGCACGGAGATGGGTTGAAGTGTGTATACTTCAACGCAAGAAGCATCAGGAATAAGGTGGGTGAACTTAAGGCATGGATCGGCACTTGGGACTACGATGTGGTGGCCATCACGGAAACTTGGATAGAAGAGGGGCAGAAATGGTTGTTGGAGGTCCCTGGTTATAGATGTTTCAATAAGATTAGGGAGGGTGGTAAAAGAGGTAATTAGAGATAGTATAACAGCTGCAGAAAGGCAGTTTGAGAAGTATCACCCTACTGAGGGAGTATGGGTTGAAGTCAGAAATAGAAAAGGAGCAGTCACCTTGTTAGGAGTTTTCTATAGGCCCCCCAATAGTAGCAGAGATGTGGAGGAACAGATTGGGGAACAGATTTTGGAAAGGTGCAGAAGTCACAGGGTAGTAGTCATGGGTGACTTTAACTTCCCAAATATTGAGTGGAAACTCTTTAGATCAAATAGCTTGGATGGGGTGGTGTTTGTGCAGTGTGTCCAGGATGCTTTTCTAACACAGTACGTAGATTGTCCGACCAGAGGAGGGGCAATACTGGATTTAGTACTTGGTAATGAACCAGGGCAAGTGATAGATTTGTTAGTGGGGGAGCATTTTGGAGATAGTGACCACAATTCTGTGACTTATACTTTAGTAATGGAGAGGGATAGGTGCGTGCAACAGGGCAAGGTTAACAATTGGGGGAAGGGTAAATACAATGCTGTCAGACAAGAATTGAAGTGCATAAGTTGGGAACATAGGCTGTCAGGGAAGGACACAAGTGAAATGTGGAACTTGTTCAAGGAACAGGTACTACGTGTCCTTGATATGTATGTCCCTGTCAGGCAGGGAAGAGATGGTCGAGTGAGGGAACCATGGTTGACAAGAGAGGTTGAATGTCTTGTTAAGAGGAAAAAGGAGACTTATGTAAGGCTGAGGAAACAAGGTTCAGACAGGGCATTGGAGGGATACAAGATAGCCAGGAGGGAACTGAAGTAAGGGATTAGGAGAGCTAAGAGAGGGCATGAACAATCTTTGGTGGGTAGGATCAAGGAAAACCCCAAGGCCTTTTACACATATGTGAGAAATATGAGAATGACTAGAGCGAGGGTAGGTCCGATCAAGGACAGTAGCGGGAGATTGTGCATTGATTCTGAAGAGATAGGAGAGGTCTTGAACGAGTACTTTTCTTCTGTATTTACAAATGAGAGGGGCCATTTTGTTGGAGAGGACAGTGTGAAACAGATTGGTAAGCTCGAGGAAATACTTGTTAGGAAGGAAGATGTGTTGGGCATTTTGAAAAACTTGAGGATAGACAAGTCCCCCGGGCCTGACGGGATATATCCAAGGATTCTATGGGAAGCAAGAGATGAAATTGCAGAGCCGTTGGCAATGATCTTTTCGTCCTCACTGTCGCCAGGGGTGGTACCAGGGGATTGGAGAGTGGCGAATGTCGTGCCCCTGTTCAGGAAAGGGACTAGGGATAACCCTGGGAATTACAGGCCAGTTAGTCTTACTTCGGTGGTAGGCAAAGTAATGGAAAGGGTACTGAAGGATAGGATTTCTGAGCATCTGGAAAGACACTGCTTGATTAGGGATAGTCAGCACGGATTTGTGAGGGGTAGGTCTTGCCTTACAAGTCTTATTGAATTCTTTGAGGAGGTGACCAAGCATGTGGCTGAAGGTAAAGCAGTGGATGTAGTGTACATGGATTTTAGTAAGGCATTTGATAAGGTTCCCCATGGTAGGCTTCTGCAGAAAGTAAGGAGGCATGGGATAGTGGGAAATTTGGCCAGTTGGATAACGAACTGGCTAACTGATAGAAGTCAGAGAGTGGTGGTGGATGGGAAATATTCAGTCTGGATCCCAGTTACCAGTGGCGCACCGCAGGGATCAGTTCTGGGTCCTCTGCTGTTTGTGATTTTCATTAATGACTTGGATGAGGGAGTTGAAGGGTGGGTCAGTAAATTTGCAGACGATATGAAGATTGGTGGAGTTGTGGATAGTAAGGAGGGCTGTTGTCGGCTGCAAAGAGACATAGATAGGATGCAGAGCTGGGCTGAGAAGTTGCAGATGGAGTTTAACCCTGAAAAGTGTGAGGTTGTCCATTTTGGAAGGACAAATATGAATGCGGAATATAGGGTTAACGGTAGAGTTCTTGGCAATGTGGAGGAGCAGAGAGATCTTGGGGGTCTATGTTCATACATCTTTGAAAGTTGCCACTCAAGTGGATAGAGCTGTGAAGAAGGCCTATGGTGTGCTCGCGTTCATTAACAGAGAGATTGAATTTAAGAGCCGTGAGGTGATGATGCAGCTGTACAAAACTTTGGTAAGGCCACATTTGGAGTACTGTGTACAGTTCTGGTCTCCTCATTTTAGGAAGGATGTGGAAGCTTTGGAAAAGGTGCAAAGGAGATGTACCAGGATGTTGCCTGGAATGGAGAGTAGGTCTTACGAGGAAAGGTTGAGGGTGCTAGGCCTTTTCTCATTAGAACGGAGAAGGATGAAGGGCGACTTGATAGAGGTTTATAAGATGATCAGGGGAATAGATAGAGTAGACAGTCAGAGACTTTTTCCCTGGGTGGAACAAACCATTACAAGGGGACATAAATTTAAGGTGAATGGTGGAAGATATAGGGGGGATGTCAGAGGTTGGTTCTTTACCCAGAGAGTAGTGGGGGCATGGAATGCACTGCCTGTGGAAGTAGTTGAGTCGGAAACATTAGGGACCTTCAAGCAGTTATTGGATAGGTACATGGATTACGGTAAAATGATATAGTGTAGATTTATTTGTTCTTAAGGGCAGCACGGTAGCATTGTGGATAGCACAATTGCTTCACAGCTCCAGGGTCCCAGGTGCAATTCCGGCTTGGATCACGGTCTGTGCAGAGTCTGCACATCCTCCCCGTATCTGCGTGGGTTTCCTCCGGGTGCTCCGGTTTCCTCCCACAGTCCAAAGATGTGCAGGTTAGGTGGATTGGCCATGATAAATTGCCCTTAGTGTCCAAAATTGCCCTTGGTGTTGGGTGGAGGTGTTGAGTTTGGGTAGGGTGCTCTTTCCAAGAGCCGGTGCAGACTCAAAGGGCCGAATGGCCTCCTTCTGCACTGTAAATTCAATGATAATCTATGATTAATCTAGGACAAAGGTTCGGCACAACATCGTGGGCCGAAGGGCCTGTTCTGTGCTGTATTTTCTATGTTCTACGTACGTGTGAGTAGAATGAGAACTCCTTCATTCTCGGCTGCCCAAACCTCCATGGGTCCACCCCCCCCCCCATCTGCTCCATAAACCCCTTTAGCTCCTTTGCCATTGCTGGCACCCTGCCTGGCCTTGAGCTCGACCGGTCTAGCCTTGGGTCAATGACTGTGTTGAAGTCCCCCCCCATTACCAGCTGATGCGAATCCAGGTTCGGGATCTTCCCCAACATCCTTCTTATAAACTCCACATCATCCCAGTTTGGCGCGTAGACATTCACGAGTACCACCGGCAGCCCTTCCAGCTTCCCGCTAACCATGATGTAACGGTCTTCCACATCCGCAAGTATTCTGACCGCCTCGAATGACACTCGCTTATTAATCAGGATCGCGACCCCTCTAGTCTTAGAGTCCAGCCCCGAATGGAAGTCCTGCCCGACCCATCCCTTCCTTAGTCTAGTCTCATCGATTACCCTAAGATGCGTCTCCTGTAACATTGCCACGTCCGCCTTCAATGCCCTCAAGTGCGCGAACATGCGTGGCTCTTAACCGGCCCATTTAGGCCTCTAACATTCCACGTGATCAGCCTGGTGGGGGAGCTTCTCGCCCCCCTCCCCCCCCCCCCATCCGCCAATCAGCCATCAGGCAGCCTCAGTCCCCGACCTCCCTTTTGTCCTCCAGCAACAACCCCCCCCCCTCCCCCCCACCCCATCGTAATAGCACAGTAAAAACAGCCCCCTTCAACAAGCATAACATCTGCTCACCCCCCACTGCTCTTCTGTGAGCCAGCCCGTCCAGCTAGCTTGGTAGCCCCCGCCCATGGCGCCAGACATTTTCCTGCCTATTGTTTCCCCCCTCCCCTGCTCGGACACACATATGCAAGAGAAAACATTCCCAGCCCAGTTAACAAGGAAACAAAAAGAGAAAAAAAACCTCATCGAAAGTTCACACCTCCGTCCCCAACTTTAACTTAGAGAAATACGCGGCAGCTCCAGGATCCATACAGAAGGCATTCCAAATATAGTGCAACAAACAAAAGTATTTTTAACGTGAACACTGCAGCAAAGTTCAACTTCACCTTTTTGTACCAGTCTGCTATGTCTCACTAACTTGATAGAGTTTTTCAAGGAGGTCACAAAGATGATTGATGCAGGTAGGGCAGTGGATGTTGTCTATATGGACTTCAGTAAGGCCTTTGACAAGGTCCCTCATGGTAGACTAGTACAAAAGGTGAAGTCACACGGGATCAGGGGTGAGCTGGCAAGATGCATACAGAACTGGCTAGGTCATAGAAGGCAGAGAGTAGCAATGGAAGGGTGCTTTTCTGATTGGAGGGCTGTGACTAGTGGTGTTCCGCAGGGATCAGTGCTGGGACCTTTGCTGTTTGTAGTGTATATATAAATGATTTGGAGGAAAATGTAACTGATCTGATTAGTAAGTTTGCAGACGACACAAAGATTGGTGGAATTGCGGATAGCGATGAGGACTGTCAGAGGATACAGCAGAATTTAGATTGTTTGGAGACTTGGGCGGAGAGATGGCAGATGGAGTTTAATCCGGACAAATGTGAGGTAATGCATTTTGGAAGGTCTAATGCAGGTAGGGAATATACAGTGAATGGTAGAACCCTCAAGAGTATTGACAGTCAGAGAGATCTAGGTGTACAGGTCCACAGGTCACTGAAAGGGGCAACACAGGTGGAGAAGGTAGTCAAGAAGGCATACGGCATGCTTGCCTTCATTGGCCGGGGCATTGAGTATAAGAATTGGCAAGTGCAGCTGTATAGAACCTTAGTAAGGCCACACTTGGAGTATAGTGTTCAATTCTGGTCGCCACACTACCAGAAGGATGTGGAGGCTTTAGAGAGGGTGCAGAAGAGATTTACCAGACTGTTGCCTGGTATGGAGGGCATTAGCTATGAGGAGAGGCTGAATAAACTCAGTTTGCTCTCACTGGAATGAAGGAGGTTGAGGGGCGACCTGATAGAGGTCTACAAAATTATGAGGAGCACAGACAGAGTGGATAGTCAGAGGCTTTTCCCCAGGGTAGAGGGGTCAATTACTAGGGGGCATAGGTTTAAGGTGAGAGGGGCAAGGTTTAGAGGAGATTTACAAGGCATGTTATTTACACAGAGGGTAGTGGGTGCCTGGAACTCGCTACCAGAGGAGGTGGTGGAAGCAGGGACGATAGTGACGTTTAAGAGGCATCTGTTTTAAAAATATATATATTTTATTCAAATTTTTCGGCCAAACAAAACAATACAAAGGTTTTCCTTTTTACAACAATAAAACAATATAAATAACAGTGGTCGTTTTAACAAATAAATAAATAATATATAAACTAAATGGCAATTGCCATAACAAAAATAATAACTCTCCAAAAATAAAATCAAACAATCCAATATACATAACCTAGTACAAATATCTATACAAAAACCCCCCTGAGGACCCGCCCGAGCCCTCCCCTCTCCCCCCCCTGGGTTGCTGCCATTTCCTTTATCGTTCTGTGAGGTAGTCAATGAACGGTTGCCACCGCCTGGTGAACCCTTGAGCCTAACCCCTTAGTGCGAACTTTATCCGTTCTAGTTTTATAAACCCTGCCATGCCATTTATCCAGGTCTCCACCCCCGGGGGCTTGGCTTCCTTCCACATCAACAGTATCCTGCGCCGGGCTACTCGGGACGCAAAGGCCAAGACATCGGCCTCTTTCGCCTCCTGCACTCCCGGCTCTTCTGCAACCCCGAATATAGCCAACCCCCAGCCTGGCTCGACCCGGACCCCCACCACCTTCGAAAGCACCTTTGCCACCCCCACCCAGAACCCCTGCAGTGCCGGGCATGACCAAAACATGTGGGTGTGGTTTGCTGGGCTTCTCGAGCATCTCCCACACCTATCCTCTACCCCGAAAAATTTACTGAGCCTTGCTCCGGTCATATGCGCCCTGTGCAAAACCTTGAATTGTATCAGGCTTAGCCTGGCGCACGAGGACGACGAGTTTACCCTACGTAGGGCATCAGCCCACAGCCCCTCCTGAATCTCTTCCCCCAGCTCTTCTTCCCATTTCCCCTTCAGCTCATCCACCATGATCTCCCCCTCGTCCCTCATTTCCCTGTATATATCCGACACCCTACCATCCCCCACCCACGTCCCTGAGATCACTCTATCTTGAATCTCCTGCGTCGGGAGCTGCGGAAATTCCCTCACCTGTTGCCTCGCAAAAGCCCTCAGTTGCATATACCTGAATGCATTCCCTTGGGGCAACCCATATTTTTCCGTCAGCGCTCCCAGACTCGCAAACGTCCCGTCTACGAACAGATCCCTCAGTTGCACAACCCCAGCTCTCTGCCATGCTCCAAATCCCCCATCTATTCTCCCCGGGACAAACCTATGATTATTCCTTATCGGGGACCGCACCGAGGCTCCCGTCCTTCCCCTATGTCGTCTCCACTGCCCCCAAATTTTTAGCGTTGCCACCACCACTGGACTTGTGGTGTATTTCTTCGGGGAGAACGGCAACGGCGCCGTCACCAGTGCTTGTAGGCTGGTTCCTTTGCAGGACGCCATCTCCAATCTCTTCCACGCCGCTCCCTCCCCTTCTCCCATCCACTTACACACCATTGAGATATTGGCGGCCCAGTAGTATTCACTTAGGCTCCGTAGTGCCAGCACCCCCCTATCCCTGCTACGCTGCAAGAACCCCCTCCTCACTCTCGGGGTCTTCCCGGCCCACACAAAACTCATGACACTTTTCTCAATTCTCTTGAAAAAAGCCTTTGTGACCATCACCGGTGTAAGGTTTCGGGCAATTCGGCCCTTTTGGAAAAACTCAGAGACTGTAAACTGACTTTTCAGCCAAGATAACAGAACCAGTTTTCCCAGCAGGCTTGGCCCGCTGAGCTGAGTAGGGACATAAGTACATAAATATTTACAAACACCCCCCCTAGGAGCTACAAGGAAGAAGGAGCCAGACAACAAGATAACATCAAGACACAGACAAAGGGGCACGGGAATACACAGGGGGCCTGCCTGCAAGCAGGACAATGGGATGGTCATAGCCCCATGCAAATGTAAATGACCTGGCCTCCACCAGAGCAGAATCCAATTAACACCCCATCAACATAGCGAGGTGAGAATAGCAGCCATCTCCGGAGCAGCTGGAAGACACTGAAATTCTCCACAGAAGAGCCTAAAAACATACAGCTCTGACCGGCTCAAAGGGGGCGGGACCAGCGGGAACTTTAAAACTTACCTTTTTCAATACAAAAGGGGCTGGCCGATCACAGAACAAAGCCAGGTAAAGCAATATAAAAGGGGCTGTGTTTTCAATTGGGGTCTCTTCGGTTCTTGGCTCGACCTCTGCACCCCTGACTTGACCTCTGCAGCCTGTGACCGTAAGTACTCTGCAGCAGCTTGCGAAACTCCCTTGACTTTAATAGTGGTTGAGGCTTTGGGGAAAGGAACTTGTTTTGTGCCTTGTGATATTGCTAAAAACTGTGTAATCATAAGAATTTTCGTTGTGTCCGCTATATTACTTTTGAATAGCCTTAGTTTGTATTAGAGCATAAGATTTTATTGTGTTTCTTCTGTTGATGATTTTTACCTGGGTTTTGCAATAAACCTTGATTTGATGATAATTGGAGTCGTTTAAATTCTTCAATCCTTCACCAGCGATCTCTGACCAAGTCATTGTTAAAATACTCCTCACCTTAATTCCGGGTTCAAGAATCGAGGGTCATCTTGAGCGATTCACTCAGGACAGACTGCTGGTTAGGAAATAAACAGCAGTGTCCTATTCTCTCTCTTGGGAAAGCTGCTCTAGTGGAGTAGGAACCGGGTGGCTGTTGCACCACCGGCAAGAGAGAGAATCACCTGGGTATTGGTAGGGGTCTGGAGATCTGTGTGATATAAGTCTCAGGCTGTCGGTTAGGAATAAACGGCAGGCTTGAATCAGTGCTCTCTTCAGTGGAAGTGTCCCAGTGCGACATCCCCTGGCCTCTGAAGTTTCAGTGCCAGCTGGAGAGAGACACACACAGATATTCAAACCCCAGATATCGGCCCAGTAGTGGAGTAGCGGAGATGGCACCCTCTACAATGGCGACCGCGGCAGGACCCCGGTGGTTTGGAGTATGTGACTTGGCAGAGGGGGTGAGGGAACGAAGCAAAATGGAGGAGAGAATATCCTCATATTTGTGGCAAAAGGTCAACCTCACCAAATCTTGGGTCTCAGAATTGATCAATGCGGAGCAACCGGTAATGGCAGCGGCTGCATGGACAGAAAGCAAGGCGCACAAAAGGCACTTGGAGAAGGCAGTTTGGCTGGTTTGCCTGTCCGAGCAGGTAGTCAAGACAGAGGATAGGGTCGAAGAGTTAGAGCAGGAGTTGAGAGAAGTGAGGGCCAGCGCAGGGGACAGCGCTAGCGCAGCGGAACGACTGCGGGAAGAAATGGCAGAAATTAAACAGGACAGCGAGTCTAACCGGTGTGAGAAGGACTATCTCCACTGCCAGATAGTGGAGGGTAAAGAAAAGGAACGGAGGCTCCAGGAACTCTATGCTCGGAGTACAGAGCAGTGTAGGAAGCTGGAGGGGAAGTTCCGGGACATCCAGGCAGCGTACCGAGTGGCTCGCGAGGAAGTAGGGGACTGTGCCCATGGGCCGTGCCAGGCACGAATAACGGAGTTGGAGGAGACCTTGTCCAAGTTCAGGGGACAGATACACCTGGTAGGTCCAGGGGGGTTCCCTAGGGGCAAGGTGCTCCTCGCAGCGGATGATTCCCCAAAGGCCAAGGGGAATAGACCGCCTCCTGAGGCACCGGGATTGTGTCCGGGTCGGCAGGGGGGGATCGGACTGCATGTTCAGGAGCAAGTCCAAGGGGGGTCGGCAGGGTACCCCCAGCTGGCGGCGTGTCCGCCTGGTTTCGTATGTGGGTCCCCATGGGATGGGGACAGACCGCTGCCTGGGATGCCGGTGATGGGGCCGGGTCAGCAGGTAGGGTTTGGACCGCCCGGTCAGGGGCAGGTCCAAGGGGGGTCAGTGGTGTATCCCCAGATAGCGGCGTCTCCTATATGGGTAGTTAGCCCGGGGACAGGGGGGCTACCCAACGAGGCAGGAGAGCTGGACAGTGGGGAGGAGGAGCAGGAACCCCAGGTAGGGCAGATGTGCCCTGTCAGGCAAAGAAGGTATGGTCCCCCGGCGGGGATGGCAAACAGGGGACCGGTTGAGGGCGACATTATCGTTCCTCATGGGGCATCCGCGCTCAGGGGGATGGTGGCCCACGTTCCCAGACTAACTCCAAAGGGGGATCCGTCGCTGCATTTTATGGAGGTGGAACAGGCTGCCAACATCAATGACTGCGACGAAGGGGAGCAAATAAAGATGCTCCTGATAACCCTAGATGCCCAGCTATGCAGGACAGTGACCTCTGGGAATGGGGGAAGACCTGACACCTGGGCGGCAGCACAGACTGCTGTTCTGGAGGCAATGGGCTTGAATCTGGGGAGCCCTTTCATGAGGGTGGGGGAAACCAAGCAGCAACCAGGGGAATCTCCCACTATGTTCGCAGACAGGCTGTGGACTGTCTATGTGGAGGCGTGTGGGGCTCCCGCGGATAGGCAGAATTTAGATGAGAGAACAGCCCACTGGCTGAAGACCCTCGTAGCTAACTGTCTCCCTCACGTTAGGGCAAAGGCCGAACACTGGTTCGACCCGCAGAGTCCGGACCTTAATGAGGCAGAGGTCCTTAGGAAACTCACCCTTGCATATCGTAATGGGGAGAGGGGTGAGGACAAGCCCCTTAAGGGTAGGGTGCATGAAATCGCGCCAGCAGCCCCTAAGAGAGAGTGGAAGCATGAGGGCACCCGGACCTCCGACGAGAAACCGGTATGCTACGGGTGTGGGAAGGCCGGGCATTTCAAGAGGGAATGTAAAAACCCTAGCAAGCAGGAGAGGGCTCCCGCAGTAGAGAGTCAGACCCCGGCGGTAGGAGCAGCTGCCCCGGGAACCATCGAGATAAGTAAAATTTTAGCCCTTTTGCAAGGCTCAGGACAGGTGGCAATGGCAACGGGCCAGGGCCTGCCCGCACCCACACCACAAGAACCCGTATGACTACCCAGGGAGCAGCCTCAGGAAAAAGGGAGCGCAGGGGTAGTTCTAGCCCCAGACCCTGGTCCGGTCCAGGTGCAGGGTCCCATTCTGGAGGCTGCCTCAGGGGCTATTTGCAGTTTAAATCCCTTAAGGTGGGACCCATGCGAACGCCACATCAGTCAATTTAAATTGTTCCACCCCATAAGGACAAAAAAGAGCAAGGTGGGGGAGGTCCCTGACTCCACGGTCACACAACCGGTGACAAGGTGCTGTCCCGAAGGGGCAGTCCCAAAGAAACCGACAGTGCTGCAAACACCCAGCCCAGGGACAGTGATGATTCCCAAGCCCTTACCTGTGGGTCAGGTAGCCTGCCTTAGTATAGAGGCTAAGGAGGCGGAGGAAGTGGAGGTATCACCTTGGGCTTGGGAACCAGTCGGGGGACGAGGGAGCAATCGGGTCTCCAAGCCCCCGGTAAGATGGTCCCCATCACACCTCCCTGTCACCCGGTCCCGCAGTAAGGGGGCCCGAGTAGAAGGGAGCGATGAGGGATCACCGAACCCTGTTGGGAAAGGAGAGGCAAGGGGCAGCCCGAACCCCCGGGAGGGGACGGTCTGGCCCGAGCCGTTGGACCAAACAGGTGGACTGCCCCAGTGTAACGGGGCACAGTTTTAATTTGGCCACCCGGAGACGGGTGGCATTGTATATATCATATTCCTTTTTCTTTCCCCCTGCTAGTTCTAATTAGTATGTAGTTGTGTGTGAAGTATTTAGGATCGTGGGATCACAGAAGCGCCTGGTGCAAGGGTAAAATGATGAAGCACCAGGCACTAGGACCCTGGGGAGCCGGGCTGTAAACACAGAATCACAGACAGGCTGCGGCAACTTCAAAGCAGGAGCTGCTGCTGCCACCGGATAGCGGCAGGCACTAGGACCCTGGGGAGCCGGGCTGTAAACACAGAATCACAGACAGGCTGCGGCAACTTCAAAGCAGGAGCTGCTGCCGCCACCGGATAGCACCCATGCACTTTAAGGTAGGTAGGGCTGTGGAGGCAAGGATGTGTTTTGTTTGTCTTACAGATGGGGCACCCGACGATGTGGAGTTTGCTGATCCTGGCGATGGTGGGACCGGGAGAACTCCGCAGAGGCGAGACAGAAGAGTCCTTCGACTGACCGGGTTAGGGTGACTGAGGGCAGGCGGGTATGTTCAACCTGTGAGGGGGACCTTCCTTTGGGGAGACGGTGGTGGCCCAGGAAGCTGAGGCTGGACATGAGGGATCGGTCCTCGGACTGGGAACGGACTGGACAACACCTACCGGACCATCACGGGGTCACCGGGTAGGATCACCGTTTGCGGGGATAAGGGGTGGGCTTCTGACCAGGGCATTTATTTGTGTTCATGGGGATCTACCAAGGCATGTCCACAAGGGGCATTAATCACTTTTGTAAGGTGGTGGCAGAACCCAGGGAACGGGATAAATTGACCGCAGTGGGGAGGGATGTGTAACGCCCAGGGAAGGGATGACTGTAGAAGCTACCGAACTGCTGGTTCAGGTAAAGCGACCCCTGCCCACAGCCCAACCGATCGACCCTCACAACTGTCCGATCACCACCAGGGGGGGGCCTGAGAATGGTTTAGTGTTTGCCCCACAAAGGAAATGTTGTACAGGGGGTACATTGTGCTGTCGCCTCAGTTGGACTAAACCTCTCAGCTGCAGGTATCGACGATGGAGAGTAAATGAAGAGCCCTCAACGGGAAGAAGCGAAGTGCAGCCAAGAAAGGAGGATCCTTGGTGAAATAAAACAGATGCAATTGTAAATAGTTGTATGGATTCGCAGGTCCCAGTTACTTGACTGTGATATATGTACAGGGACCCTTACGTTTGGGGTTCCGGTGAAATGTGTACTTGAGTGTGATATATGTACAGGGACCCTTACGTTTGGGGTTCCGGTGAAATGTGTATATGTTACTGTCTGCTTGAATTAAGTATGGTCTTGTCTTTCCCTTTTATTGAAATCAGGGGTAGCCTAGATTAAGGGAACTGTCTTGGGACTTGTAGTTTCGCATGTTGTTGAGGGGGGGGGCCTACGGTCCACACAAAAGGAAATAATTGCCCTTCACCTGTGTCGATACGGTCCAAGCATGTAGGGACGTATCGAAGGGGCATCTGTAAGGTTTCGGGCAATTCGGCCCTTTTGGAAAAACTCAGAGACTGTAAACTGACTTTTCAGCCAAGATAACAGAACCAGTTTTCCCAGCAGGCTTGGCCCGCTGAGCTGAGTAGGGACATAAGTACATAAATATTTACAAACACCCCCCCTAGGAGCTACAAGGAAGAAGGAGCCAGACAACAAGATAACATCAAGACACAGACAAAGGGGCACGGGAATACACAGGAGGCTTGCATGCAAGCAGGACAATGGGATGGTCATAGCCCCATGCAAATGTAAATGACCTGGCCTCCACCAGAGCAGAATCCAATTAACACCCCATCAACATAGCGAGGTGAGAATAGCAGCCATCTCCGGAGCAGCTGGAAGACACTGAAATTCTCCACAGAAGAGCCTAAAAACATACAGCTCTGACCGGCTCAAAGGGGGCGGGACCAGCGGGAACTTTAAAACTTACCTTTTTCAATGCAAAAGGGGCTGGCCGATCACAGAACAAAGCCAGGTAAAGCAATATAAAAGGGGCTGTGTTTTCAATTGGGGTCTCTTCGGTTCTTGGCTCGACCTCTGCACCCCTGACTTGACCTCTGCAGCCTGTGACCGTAAGTACTCTGCAGCAGCTTGCGAAACTCCCTTGACTTTAATAGTGGTTGAGGCTTTGGGGAAGGGAACTTGTTTTGTGCCTTGTGATATTGCTAAAAACTGTGTAATCATAAGAATTTTCGTTGTGTCCGCTATATTACTTTTGAATAGCCTTAGTTTGTATTAGAGCATAAGATTTTATTGTGTTTCTTCTGTTGATGATTTTGACCTGGGTTTTGCAATAAACCTTGATTTGATGATAATTGGAGTCGTTTAAATTCTTCAATCTTTCACCAGCGATCTCTGACCAAGTCATTGTTAAAATACTCCTCACCTTAATTCCGGGTTCAAGAATCGAGGGTCATCTTGAGCGATTCACTCAGGACAGACTGCTGGTTAGGGAATAAACAGCAGTGTCCTATTCTCTCTCTTGGGAAAGCTGCTCTAGTGGAGTAGGAACCGGGTGGCTGTTGCACCACCGGCAAGAGAGAGAATCACCTGGGTATTGGTAGGGGTCTGGAGATCTGTGTGATATAAGTCTCAGGCTGTCGGTTAGGAATAAACGGCAGGCTTGAATCAGTGCTCTCTTCAGTGGAAGTGTCCCAGTGCGACATCCCCTGGCCTCTGAAGTTTCAGTGCCAGCTGGAGAGAGACACACACAGATATTCAAACCCCAGATATCGGCCCAGTAGTGGAGTAGCGGAGATGGCACCCTCTACACCGGGAGGCACTGAAACACAAAGAGGAATCTCGGGAGGACTACCATTTTGACCGCCTGCACCCTACCCACCAGTGACAGGGGCACCATGTCCCATCTCTTAAAATCCTCCTCCATCTGTTCCACCAGTCTTGTTAAATTAAGCCTATGTAAGGTTCCCCAACTCCTGGCTATCTGAATCCCTAAGTACCGGAAATCTCTTGTTACCTTCCTCAGCGGTAAATCATCTATTCCCCTGCTCTGCTCCCCCGGATGCACCACAAACAACTCACTCTTCCCCATATTCAATTTGTACCCCGAAAATTCCCCAAACTCCCCGAGTGTCTGCATTATCTCAGGCATCCCCTCCACTGGGTCCGCAACATACAGCAATAAATCATCTGCGTACAAAGATATCCGGTGTTCTTCTCCTCCCCTGAGTACTCCCCTCCACTTCCTGGAGCCCCTCAGTGCTATGGCCAGGGGCTCAATCACCAGTGCAAACAGTAACGGAGACAGGGGACACCCCTGCCTCGTCCCTCTATGAAGACGGAAGTAGTCAGACTTCTGCCTGTTCGTGACCACACTCACCACTGGGGCCCTGTACAGCAGCTGTACCCATCCAATAAACCCTTCTCCAAAACCAAATCTCCTCAGCACCTCCCACAGATAATCCCACTCCACTCTGTCGAATGCCTTCTCGGCGTCCATCGCCACCACTATCTCTGCTTCCCCCTCTGGCGGGGGCATCATCATTACCCCTAGCAACCTCCGTATGTTCGTGTTCAGCTGTCTCCCCTTAACGAACCTAGTTTGATCCTCGTGGACCACCCCCGGGACACAGTCCTCTATCCTCGTCGCCATCACCTTGGCCAGGAGCTTAGCATCTACATTTAAAAGGGAAATGGGCCTGTAGGACCCACACTGCAGCGGGTCTTTTTCCTTCTTCAAAAGGAGCGATATTGTCGCCTCCGACATAGTCGGGGGCAACTGCCCCCTTTCCCTGGCCTCATTAAAGGGTCTCGTCAAAAGCGGGGCCAGTCGGTCCATATATTTCCTATAAAATTCCACCGGGAATCCATCCGGTCCCGGGGCCTTCCCCGCCCGCATACTCCCAATCCCTTTTACCACCTCCTCCATCTCAATCCGTGCTCCCAGTCCCGCCCTCTTCTGCTCCTCCACCTTCGGGAATTCCAGCTGATCCAGGAAACACATCATTCCCTCCTTCCCTTCCGGGGGCTGAGCCTTATATAACCTCTCATAGAATGCCTTGAACACCCCGTTCACTCTCTCCGCTCCCCGTTCCATCTCTCCCTCCTCATCTCTCACCCCACCTATCTCCCTCGCTGCTCCCCTCTTCCTCAATTGGTGGGCCAGTAGCCGACTCGCCTTCTCTCCATACTCATACTGTACACCCTGTGCCCTCCTCCACTGTGCTTCTGCCTTACCCATGGTCAGCAGGTCAAATTCCACATGTAACCTTTGTCTTTCCCTGTACAGTCCCTCCTCCGGTGCCTCCGCATATTGCCTGTCCACCCTCAAAAGTTCTTTCAACAATCGCTCCCTTTCTTTACTCTCTTGCTTCCCTTTATGTGCCCTTATGGATATCAGTTCCCCTCTGACCACCGCCTTCAGCGCCTCCCAGACCACTCCCACCTGAACCTCTCCATTGTCATTAAGCTCCAAGTACCTTTCGATACACCCCCTCACCCTTAAACATACCCCCTCATCCGCCAATAAACCCATATCCATTCTCCAGAGTGGGTGCTGTTCTTTTTCCTCTCCTACCTCCAGGTATACCCAATGTGGAGCGTGGTCCGAAACGACTATGGCCGTATACTCCGTCCCTGTCACCTTCGGAATCAGTGCCCTTCCCAAGACAAAAAAGTCTATCCGTGAGTATACTTTGTGAACATGGGAGAAAAATGAGAACTCCTTACTCCTAGGCCTATTAAATCTCCAGGGGTCTACCCCTCCCATCTGCTCCATGAAGTCCTTGAGCACCCTAGCCGCTGCCGGCCTCCTCCCGGTCCTGGACCTCGACCGGTCCAGCCCTGGATCAAGCACCGTATTGAAGTCTCCCCCCATTACCAACTTTCCCGCCTCCAGGTCCGGGATACGTCACAACATACGCCTCATAAAATTTGCATCATCCCAGTTCGGGGCGTATACGTTCACCAGAACCACCGCCTCCCCTTGCAATCTGCCACTCACCATCACATATCTACCCCCACTATCCACCACTATGGTCTTTGCCTCAAACATTACCCGTTTCCCCACTAAGATAGCCACCCCCCTATTCTTCGCATCTAAACCCGAATGAAAGACCTGCCCCACCCATCCTTTACGTAGTCTGACCTGATCTGCCAGTTTCAGGTGCGTCTCCTGCAACATAACCACATCTGCCTTTAATTTCTTTAGGTGTGCGAGTACCCGTGCCCTTTTAATCGGCCCGTTCAGCCCTCTCACGTTCCACGTGATCAGCCGGGTTGGGGGGCTCTTTACCCCCCCCCCCCCCCTTGTCGACTAGCCATCCCCTTTTTTAACCCAGCTCCTCACCCGGTTTCCACGTACCCGTATATCCCCCCGACGGTGCCCTCCCGCCTCGACCACCCCATCCCATAACAGCTCCCCCTTCTCCTTAGCAGCAGCAACCCAGTTAACCCCCCCCCACTCCGCTAGATCCCCCTCTAGCGTAGTTGCACCCCCCATGTTGCTCCCAGAAGTCAGCGAACTCTGGCTGACCTCGGCTTCCCCCCGTGACCTCGGCTCGCACTGTGCGAGGCCCCTCTCCTTCCTGCGTCCCTGTTCCCGCCATAATTACCATAGCGCGGGAGCAAAGCCCGCGTTTCCCACTCGGCCCCGCCCCTAATGGCCGGCGCCCACAGTTCGTCATACTCCACCCACCCCCCCCCCCCCCCCCCCAACATGGGGGAGAGAGAAAAGTTGCAGGATCGCAAAACTAACAAATTGAAAAATCATCCCCCCCCCCGCTTCCCCTTCCCCTTCCTCGCCCCACATAATCACCCCACCACTTTGTCCCAAAAGCTCTTTCTCTCGCCAGACTATTCCAGCTTCTCGTCCACAATGAATGTCCACGCCTCTTCTGCCGTCTCAAAGTAGTGGTGCTTCCCTTGGTGTGTGACCCACAATCTCGCCGGTTGCAACATTCCAAACTGAACCTTCTTTTTGTGAAGCACCGCCTTAGCCTGATTAAAACTTGCCCTCCTTCTCGCCACCTCCGCACTCCAATCCTGGTATACGCGGATCACCGCGTTCTCCCACCTACAGCTCCGAGTTTTCTTCGCCCATCTGAGGACTGTCTCTCTGTCATTGTAGCGGTGAAACCTCACCACTATGGCTCGAGGTATTTCTCCAGCCTTTGGTCTTCGCGCCAGAACTCGATAAGCTCCCTCCACCTCCAAAGGGCCGTCCGGGCCTCCGATCCATTAGCGAGTGAAGCATCGTGCTCACATATGTCCCGACGTCCGCCCCTTCTGCGCCTTCGGGAAGACCCAGGATTCTTAAATTCTTCCTCCTCGAATTATTCTCCAGTACTTCCAACCTCTCCACACACCTTTTATGCTGTGCCTCGTACGTCTCTGTCTTCACCACCAGGCCCTGTATTTCATCTTCGTTTTCAGCAGTCTTTGCCTTCACGACCCAAAGCTCCAGCTCTTGGGTCCTCTGGTCCTCCTTTAGCCCTTCAATCGCCTGCAATATCGGGGCCAACAGCTCCTTCTTCAACTCCTTCTTCAGCTCTTCCACACAGCGCCGCAGGAACTCTTGTTGCTCCGGGCCCCATAACAAACGGCCACCTTCCGACGCCATCTTGCTTTGAGCTTCCCTTCCTTGCCGCTGTTCCAGAGGATCCTCCGCAATCCGGCCGCTATCCTCTCCCTTTTCCATGCGTGTCCAGGGGGGATTCCCTTCTGGTTTACCGCACAGTGTTTTTGGCCGTTTAAATTGCCGTTGGGGCTCCTATTAAGAGCCCAAAAGTCCGTTCCAACCGGAGCTGCCGAAACGTGCGACTTAGCTGGTCATCGCCGCACCCGGAAGTCGTTTAAGGGGCATCTTGACAAATACATGAATAGGATGGGAATAGAGGGATACGGACCCAGGAAGTGTAGAAGATTTTAGTTTAGTCGGGCAGCATGGTCGGCACAGGCTGGGAGGGCCGAAGGGCCTGTTCCTGTGCTGTACTTTTCTTTCTTTCTCTCCTGGCCATGTCTGCGCTCAGGTCTTGGTAAATGCGCCGGCTGCTGTTCTCCCATTCACAGCTCCGTGTCTGCCTGGCCCACCTTAGAATACGCTCCTTGTCCAGGAACCTGTGTAATCTCATCACCATCGCCTTCGGGGAGTCGTCTACACGCGGCTTCTTCGCTAGTGCTCTGTGCGCCCTGTCCACCTCCAAGGGTCGGGTGAACGTCCCATCCCCAATTAGCTTCTCGAGCAGACCCGCTACATATGCCCCTGCAACAGCTCCTTCGGACCCCTCCGGGAGACCAACGATCCTCAAGTTCTGCCGGCGGGATCTATTCTCTAGATCCTCCACCTAGAGCCTTTTCTGCTGGTCTCTCAGCCTCCCCATCTCCACCTCCATTGCTGTTTGGTGTTCCTCATACTCGGTCAGTGTCTTCTCTACTTTCTGGATCGCGCGATCTTGAGCTTCCAATCTCTGTTCCAGCCGAGCCATCGATTCCCTAATTGGGTCCAAGCATTCCTGTTTCTGCTTGGCGAAGCCCTCTTGGATAAACATCATCAACTGCTCCGTCGACCGCTGGGTCGTCGAGCCAGGACCCCGGTCCTCCGCCATGCATTTTCCCGCTGCAGCTTCAACCCAGGCCTTCTTTGTTCACCTATTTCTTCCTTTGTGAGCACTCCTGGTCCGTCTATCCATGCACTGGTGTGGGACTCCTCCTCACAGTCGCGACCACTATTTTTTTCAAGTCAAATCCGAGAAAAAAATCGGGGAAAAGGTCCAAAGGTCCATCCCGAGCGGGAGCCACCAAATGTGCGACTTTACTCCTTCATGGCCGCCACCGGAAATCTCCCCTTGTGGACTTCTGAGCAGTTGATTTCATCCTCTTAGATGCACATGGTGCAGAGACCAGTGAAATAGAAGAATATAATTAAAATCTGAGAAATCCTGCCCTCAAAAAGAAACATAGATTACATAGAACATACAGTGCAGAAGGAGGCCATTCGGCCCATCGAGTCTGCACCGACCCACATTAATCCCTCACTTCCACCTTATCCCTGCAACCCAATAACCCCTCCCAACCCTTATGGACACTACGGGTAATTTAGCATGGCCAATCCACCTAACCTGCACGTCTTTGGACTGTGGGAGGAAACCGGAGCACCCGGAGGAAACCCACGCGGAGAACGTGCAAACTCCGCACAGACAGTGACCCAGCGGGGAATCGAACCTGGGACCCTGGCGCTGTGAAGCCACAGTGCTAATCACTTGTGCTACCGTGCTGCCCTAACACGATACAATAGATCAATACTTGTAGTCATCAACCTCAAATCTCAAAGCGGACTAGTTCCACGCAACTATTGAGAGGGCTATAGCAAGCACAGGTGCTCTAACAATTGGATTTAGCATCTTCCCCAGGTATTTGCCCAGAAATGCTGCATTACATGAGGTTATATGTACTCCGGCTTTGAAAGAAATTGAAGTTAGGTGGCTCAGAGAGTTGAAAATGGATTGCTGGCCACTGACAAAAGCTCTCCAATGGGAGAGATACCCATCACAGTCGAGACGGGAAAGATAAAAAATATATATAGATTCATCAACTGGACTAGGGCAGCACGGTAGCACAGTGGTTAGCACTGTTGCTTCACAGCGCCAGGTTCGATTCCCGGCTTGGGTCACTGTCTGTGCGGAGCCTGCAAGTTCTCCCCCGTGTCTGTGTGGGTTTCCTCCGGGTGCTCCGGTTTCCTCCCACAAGTCCCGAAAGACGTGCTGTTAGGGGAATTGGACATTCTGAATTCTTCCTCTGTGACCCGAACAGGCGCCGGAATGTGGCGACTAGGGGCTTTTCACAGTAACTTCATTACAGTGTTAATGTGGAGCCTACTTGTGACAATAAAGATTATTATTAGTATTATTTTGTGATTGCACTAGAGAGGGTGCAGAGGAGATTTCCCAGGATGTTGCCCAGGATGGAGCAGTTTAACTATGAGGAGAGGCTGGATAAGTTTGGGTTGTTTTCAGTTGAGCAGAGAAGGCTGGGAGAGGAGCAGATTGAGGTGTATAAGCTGATGAGGGGCATGGACATGGATAGGGAGCGGCTGTTCCCCTTAGTTGCAGGATCGATAACGAGGGAGCATAAATTAAGGCGAAAGACAGGTTAGGGAGGATTTGGGAAATTTTCTTTTCACCCAGATGGGAGCCTGGGATGCACGGCCTGGGAGGGGAGCTGAGGCAGAAAACCTCACGATCTTTAAAAAGTACTTGGATGAAAACTTGAAATGTCCGAACATTCAGGGCCATGGGCCAAGTACTGGGAAGTGGGATGAGTGGAGATTGAGAGTGGTTTTTTGTCAGTGCAGGCTTGGTGGGCCAAGGGGCTGTTGTTCCCCTGTTTAAGAAGGGTAGCAAGGACAATCCAGGCAACGACAGGCCGGTGAGCCTTACGTCAGTGGTAGGGAAATTACTGGAGAGAATTCTTCGAGACAGGATCTACTCCCATTTGGAAGCAAATGGACGTATTAGTGAGAGGCAGCACGGTTTTGTGAAGGGGAGGTCGTGTCTCACTAACTTGATAGAGTTTTTTGAGGAGGTCACAAAGATGATTGATGCAGGTAGGGCAGTGGATGTTATCTATATGGTCTTCAGTAAGGCCTTTGACAAGGTCCCTCATGGTAGACTAGTACAAAAGGTGAAGTCACACGGGATCAGGGGTGAGCTGGCAAGGTGGATACAGAACTGGCTAGGTCATAGAAGGCAGAGAGTAGCAATGGAAGGATGCTTTTCTGATTGGAGGGCTGTGACCAGTGGTGTTCCGCAGGGATCAGTGCTGGGACCTTTGCTGTTTGTAGTATATATAAATGATTTGGAGGAAAATGTAACTGGTCTGATTAGTGAGTTTGCAGACGACACAAAGGTTGGTGGAATTGCGGATAGCAATGAGGACTGTCAGAGGATACAGCAGGATTTAGATTGTTTGGAGACTTGGGCGGAGAGATGGCAGATGGAGTTTAATCCGGACAAATGTGAGGTAATGGATCGTGACGTTTAAGGGACATCTTGACAAATACATGAATAGGATGGGAATAGAGGGATACGGATCCCGGAAGTGTAGAAGATTGTAGTTTAGAGGGGCAGCATGGTCGGCACGGGCTTGGAGGGCCGAAGGGCCTGTTCCTGTGCTGTACGTTTCTTTGTTCTTTGTTCTTTGTACTAAGGGCTCTTCGGTACTGGAGGATTCTATAAAGTCAACTTTGTTTTCTGTGCTGTTAAGCATGGAAACTTGCTGAGCTAATAACATGTCTTCGGCTGGTCACGGTTTCAAAGTAATAAAAGCCACGAGGATGGGGAATCTGGCCTAGCTAACTCCGAACAAAGGAAATTCTTTGCAGGTCTTAAGCCAATGGCTGAAGCATTAGCCATCCCAACACAAAGGTTCCGACAAAGAAAGCGTAGGTTAGTTATCCTGGCACCAGTGTCTCCAAACACAAAAGGAATTCTGACTTCAATGAAATCTCAAGGTTCCAGCCATCCTGTGTCCAACATGGAGGAGGTAGGTCACGTGACCTATCCCAAGCTGCACTGTGATATTGTCCGGTGGAGTGAATGCCAGCAGTTACTGTCTGATCTCTCAACATGAACAGAACTCCAGGCAACAGCCTGTGCTGTCGACCAGCAGACGACAGCAGACAAACTCTGACCCTCATCGACCTGCCAACTGCTGCGACCTCGGAACCCGTGCCTCCAGACTAACTCACTCTATCTGCCTTCTCCTCACGTGCAAGCCTTGCTTTGGAACGACAAAGCATTCTACAACCAGTTAACCTCTCCTCGGAAGGAACATTTCAGTTGGTTTCCGATTCTGGGCTCTGGACACATGTAAAACCCAAATACTTTTATTGCCGTCGTGCCCAAAATCCTCCTTCTTTTTTCCTAGCCCCAATTTAATTGTCAAAAGGAGTGGGTGTTGCGAAACCTCTGTCGCGAGCACGTGTGTCTGTGTGTGTAAAAATAAACCAACCTTTTTATTTTCATCTTACCTTGAATTTGCTGTGCAAGTTATTCAGAGTGGATTGGGACATTTCCAAATGTTAGGGTTGGGGAATATATGCTACCATTTATAAAGGGGAAAATCAGAATGAAAAAGCACCTTTCTGTTTCCAGATAGATAGGGAATGGGGAAATCAGGACAGTTTAAATTGACCCCCCTCCTGGCGTGACATCCTCATTGTCAGAAGGGCGACAATAGCAAAGTTATTACAAATGAAAAGCAATCAAGTTCGACGCAATAAGTTAATACAACACAAATGTTTTATTCTGTAATATTAAAATAATGCTTTATTATTTTTCTTATCAACTTCTATCCACAAATAATTAATAACAGACTATTATTCACAATTATATATTGTTTGTTTGCAGAACCAGTGGGGTTCTCTGTTACTGATTTCTTTGACCATTAATTACAATCTTTAGAATTCAAACTTTGCAACAAAATCACTACGATTAGTAATAAATAACTCATCAACTTATTTTTCCCTTTTTATGTCAGGGAATCATTGTTAAAAATTAATCATCCATATTCCAGCTTATTTCCAATATATTTTAGACTACATACAATTTTCAGTTTAAAAAAATGAGGTGGGGGTGGGGGGTGGAGGTGGGAAACATCAATTGGAGACCGCAGTTTTCAATACATTGCAAACTGAAGCGGGGTGACTGCGTTGCTTTATTGAAAAACCTTCAGAATACTGAGCAGCTGTGTTTAAAATTTCCATACTCTGTCTAGAAGTTCAATTCAATAGCAATTGCATTCATTCAGGGCAGGGTGACCATGGTGAAATGTGACCAACTGAAGTTTGTACTGAAATCAGAAGGAGGCCATGCCAGCCAGATGTGCATTTGGGAGTCTGTACTGAAATCAGAAGGAGGCCATGCCAGCCAGATGTGCATTTGGGAGTCTGTACTGAAATCAGGAGGCCATGCCAGCCAGATGTGCATTTGGGAGTCTGTACTGAAATCAGGAGGCCATGCCAGCCAGATGTGCATTTGGGAGTCTGTACTGAAATCAGAAGGAGGCCATGCCAGCCAGATGTGCATTTGGATTCAGGCAGTTTCTCAGCAGTTTACAGGCTGGGGTTTGCTGCAAGGTGGAGTTTTCTTATTTCTGTCTGGAGGGTCTGTGCCGGTGAAATCGGATTCATAGTGGCTGCCAGCTTGCCTTCTTGTGCGAAAAAGTCTGCCTTGGTACAATCAGCACTTTGTCAAGATTCTGTTCTAGATTAATCTCTCACAACTGATTAAATGAAATCAGAAACTGAGATTCAACAATGAAGACAAAAAGAACTTTAAGATCCTGAAGTCTTCAATCTCTGGAGAAACTGCTCAGTGTATGCCAGATGGTGCACATCCCCACACAGACACAGAGACAGCCATGGTGTAGCAGAAAACTACAGCAGATAGGGCCTACCAAGTGTAACTATTTGTAATGAATACAATAATATGTTCCCCTACAGCTTTACTACTGATCGCTGAAATCACTTCTATGTGTGGATTGTCCTGTAATGAAGCCACACTCTACCTCCAGCATAAAAAAATACTGATCTGACATTGAGCAGCGAATGTTGAAATCATACAGATATTTTCCTTTAAATTCTGCTGATTTGAAACCAGTAACAAGAGAATTTTACTTATTACTTATGAATTATGGCCGGAATTCTCAGGACTTTGGAATTTATTTTTCCCGCTGGCAGTGCACCCCCGGGTTTCCCGACGGTGTGGGGGGGGGGGGGGGGGGTGGCTTCAATGGGAAATTCCTTTGACAAGTGGCGGACAGAGAGAATTCCACCGCCAGTGAACGGCACGCAGCCGAGAACGACGTGGCTGGGGGACGGGAGAATCCCGCCCACTGTATTTATAACCTCCATATGGCAGCTCACACTTCATGGACGAAATTCTCCGTAATCGGCGCGCTGTCCGCCGACCGGCGCCAAAAACGGGGCAAATCAGTCCGGCATCGCGCCGCCCCAAAGGTGCGGAATCCTCCGCATCTTGAGCGGCCGAGCCCTCACCTTGAGGGGCTAGGCCCGAGCCGGACTGATTTCCGCCCCGCCAGCTGGCGCGGAAATGACATTGCCAGGCGGCGCATGCGCGGGAGCGTTAGCGGGTGGAGACCGTGGCGAAGGCAGAAGGGAAAGAGTGCCCCCACGGCACAGGCCCGCCCGCGGATCGGTGGCCTCCGATCGCAGGCCAGGCCACCGTGGGGGCACCCCCCGGGGCCAGATCACCCCGCGCCTCCCCCCCCAGGACCCCGGAGCCCGCCCGCGCCGCCTTGTCCCGCCGGTAAGAGAGGGGGTTTAATCCACGCCGGCGGGACAGGCATTCCAGCAGCGGGACTTCGGCCAATCGCCGGGGGGGGGGGGGGGGCGCCAACCGGCGCAGCGCGATTCCCGCCCCCGCCGAATCTCCGGTGCCGGAGAATTCGGCAACCGACGGGGGCGGGATTCACGCCAGACCATGGCGATTCTCCGACCCGGCGGGGGGTCGGAGAATCCCACCCCATGTTCCACTTCTCAATTTTCTCCTCTTGTATGCAGCTCCGAAGAACATTGTACCCTTGGGTCTTTCTTTGCATTTTCCCACATACATATGTACCGTATGCATTCATACTGGGCGGCATGGACAAGTTGGGCCGAAAGGCCTGTTTCCATGCTGTAAACTTTTATGACTCTATGACTGACCTAAATGGCCATTCTCATTGTGTGGGTCGGGACGGTGAGCTGGAAGGCATCAATGAGCTCATAGGTAGATCTAGACTTTGTGCATCGTGTAAAATGGGTGATTGCAAGTCAGCAGCTGGTTCTATGTCCCAGCCCATTAACTTCAAAAGGAAAAAAAGTGGGGAGAGATCGACCGGGAGAGTTGCTGATTCACCTTCACAATTAGGGGGTGGAACAGTGGTTAGCACCACTGCCTCACAGCACTGGGGACCCGGGTTCAATACCGGCCTTGGGTGGAGTTTGCACTTTCTCCCCGTGTCTGCGTGGGTTTCCTCCGGGTGCTCCGGTTTCCTCCCACAGTCCAAAGATGTGCAGGTTAGGTGGATTGGCCGTGTTAAATTGTCCCATAGTGTCCAAAGATGTACAGGTTAGGTGGATTGGCCGTGTTAAATTGTCCCTTAGTGTCCAGGGATGTACAGGTTAGGTGGATTGGCCGTGATAAATTGTCCCTTAGTGTCCAAAGATGTGCAGGTTAGGTGGATTGGCCATGATAAATTGTCCCTTAGTGTCCAAAGATGTGCAGGTTAGGTGGATTGGCCATGATAAATTGCCCCTTAGTGTCCAGGGATGTGCAGGTTAGGTGGATTGGCCATGATAAATTGTCCCTTAGTGTCCAAAGATGCACAGGTTAGGTGGATAGGCTGTGATAAATTGTCCCTTAGTGTCCAGGGATGTGCAGGTTAGGTGGATTGGCCATGATAAATTGTCCCTTAGTGTCCAAAGATGCACAGGTTAGGTGGATTGGCCATGATAAATTGTCCCTTAGTGTCCAAAGATGTGCAGGTTAGGTGGATTGGCCATGTTAAATTGCCCCTTAGTGTCCAAAAATGTGCAGGTTAGGTGGATTGGCCATGATAAATTGTCCCTTAGTGTCCAAAGATGTGCAGGTTAGGTGGATTGGCCATGATAAATTGCCCCTTAGTGTCCAGGGATGTGCAGGTTAGGTGGATTGGCCATGATAAATTGTCCCTTAGTGTCCAAAGATGTGCAGGTTAGGTGGATTGGCCATGTTAAATTGCCCCTTAGTGTCCAAAGATGTGCAGGTTAGGTGGATTGGCCATGATAAATTGTCCCTTAGTGTCCAAAGATGTGCAGGTTAGGTGGATTGGCCGTGTTAAATTGTCCCTTAGTGTCCAGGGATGTGCAGGTGAGGTGGATTGGCCATGATAAATTGTCCTTTAGTGTCCAAAGATGTGCAGGTTAGGTGGATTGGCCATGATAAATTGTCCCTTAGTGTCCAAAGATGTACAGGTTAGGTGGATTGGCCGTGATAAATTGTCCCTTAGTGTCCAGGGATGTGCAGGTGAGGTGGATTGGCCATGATAAATTGTCCTTTAGTGTCCAAAGATGTGCAGGTTACATGAGGCTCTGGAGTTACATGGATGGATTGGGCCTGGGTAGGGTGCTCTTTCAGAGGGTCAGTACAGACCCGATGGGCCGAGTGTCCTCCCTCTGTACTGTAGGAATCCTATTGTTCTGTACTAAGATCTGCCTCACAGAATCTCCAACTGTGAAAGAGGCCATTCACCCCCCCCCCCCCTGTCTTGCCTGTACTTGCTTTCTGAGAGATAGTGATGCCGATGACCATTCACATCCTCCCCCTTGTAATTCATGAGGAATTAACTGATCATTGCATCTCACCCCATTGAAGCTGATGTCAACCTTGTCAACTGTCACCAAGATGACAACTGACCACATTCTGCAACATTTTCATTACAGGCTGTGGCCCTCCACAACAGCCTTTCTAACCCTCGGTATTCACACTGATGACATGCTAACATTCCCTTTGTAACAAGCAGATACCTAGGATCCATGATGGGCTGATTACCATCTGTATGCTGCACCCCCCACTCCCTCCCACCTGTCAACAGACTGCATCCTCCTCAATGACAGAATAATTTGAAGCTGACCAGCGTTTAAAACTTCCCGTACATCATAGCTGTGATGCACGTTGGCATGTCTAATGCTGTGAGAAGGGCAAGATAAATGCAAATCTTTTTATTTTTTCAAATCTAGTTTAAATTCCATTTCCTTTGGAACTATTTTTATGACTAAAGCCTGAAAAAAGTATCTGATGACTTATAACCCATCAAATATATTTTTAAATATATTTGAAAACTATACAGAAAAATATTTTTCAGACAAATTAATTTGCCTTCAAGTAAAGATTATGTGATTGAGTACTTCAGTGATTTTTAGTTTCAAAATATCCTGCCTGCTTCCTGTCACATCGTAACAGAGGCTTGGTGTAACTTCAACTTGCTTTTAACTACTGCATTTATTAAGATATTTTAATACACTAAAATAAGCAGAATAGAATCACCATAAATTTCACAGTATAGGTTAGAAAAATGGAGAGGAAAAAGCCATTTCAAAGCCAGTTTCAGCTTCAACGTCAGATGTTGAACTTCAAGATGTGACGTTGAGATCACTCCTGGGTAATCATCTTCCCCATGAAGATTTTTTTTGCCTCACTTTGGTTGATCATAATATCTTATTCGAATGAAAGCTAAGAGCAGGATTCCAAATGGTTGAGTGGGAAGGTGCTGTGGAATTATACTGAGCAATTCAGAGCAGATAGCCCTCGGTTTGATGCCTGACCTGTGGCAACCTTATTATTAGTCAGAATATCTATGCTAGGGAAAATAATAAAATTGTTGTTCTTGACTGCATTCAATGATAGAATATGCAAAACAGCCACTTTGTTTTAAAGACCACTTTTGCTTGTTTCACCAGAATTACACATACTTCTGACTGGTATTGGCAATAGTAAGTTCAGGTAGAGGGAATAGGTGTGGGGAGAATGAAAGGAGAATAGGGTTGGTTTGCAGACTGATTTCCAACCTTCCACAAAAGAATAGATGAAATCACAGAATGCGACTGGCATTTTGAATTTTGCGCGAGGACCATTAACGACACTGAGAGCTGCAGACATCTTTATTAACAGAGAAATATGGACCTGGCTCTGTGCAACACAAAGCCACAGTTGCTGGACTCTCTCTTCAGAATGCTACTGCCTCTGTGCACATGCTCTTTGCTAATGCTCGCTCATTACAATTACCACATAGGGTAAAATTCTCTGCTAATGCACACATTTAACACTTTAAGACCATAAGGCATAGGAGCAGAATTAGGCCATTCGGCCCATCGAGTCTGCTCCGCCATTCAATCATGGCTGATATTTTTCTTATGCCCATTCTCCTGCCTTCTCCCCATAACCCCTGATCTCCTTATTAATCAATTCTGCTCCAGTAATCGATGTCAATCAGCTCAGCAGTGCATTTATAGTAAGCAAGCATTATGGGAGCAAAGCAAAGAGGCAACGATAGAACAGGATTGGGTGCTGGCATACGGTTGGCGCTTTATTTTAAATTTCCAAATTAATTCAGAAGTTTCGTGCTCCTGCTGCTGTCCCTACTGGACTTTTGCTTCTCACATCAAATTCTCAGTCCCCAGCTCTGTTGTTATAGCTGGATACTGCCGCTGCTTGCTTTTGCAGCTTAGTTAGCATGTTTGCTTTGCGGTTTGCTTGCTGCTTACTCTGCTTGCTGTTTGCTTGTCTTGCTCTTTGCTTGCTGTTTGCTTGTCTTGCTCTTTGCTTGTCTTGCTGTTTGCTTGCTCTTTGCTTGCTGCTTACTCTACTTGCTCTTTGCTTGCTGTTTGCTTGTCTTGCTGTTTGCTTGCTGTTTGCTTGCTGCTTACTCTGCTTGCTCTTTGCTTGCTGTTTGCTTGTCTTGCTGTTTGCTTGTCTTGCTGTTTGCTTGCTGCTTACTCTGCTTGCTCTTTGCTTGCTGTTTGCTTTTCTTGCAGTTTGCTTGTCTTGCTGTTTGCTTGTCTTGCTGTTTGTTTGCTGCTTACTCTGCTTGCTGTTTGCTTGCTGTTTGCTTGTCTTGCTGTTTGCTTGTCTTGCTGTTTGTTTGCTGCTTACTCTGCTTGCTGTTTGTCTTGCTGTTTGCTTGTCTTGCTGTTTGCTTGTCTTGCTGTTTGCTTGTCTTGCTGTTTGCTTGTCTTGCTGTTTGCTTGCTGCTTACTCTGCTTGCTCTTTGCTTGCTGTTTGCTTGTCTTGCTGTTTGCTTGTCTTGCTGTTTGCTTGTCTTGCTGTTTGCTTGTCTTGCTGTTTGCTTGTCTTGCTGTTTGCTTGCTGCTTACTCTGCTTGCTCTTTGCTTGCTGTTTGCTTGTCTTGCTGTTTGCTTGTCTTGCTGTTTGCTTGCTGCTTACTCTGCTTGCTCTTTGCTTGCTGTTTGCTTGTCTTGCTGTTTGCTTGTCTTGCTGTTTGCTTGTCTTGCTGTTTGCTTGTCTTGCTGTTTGCTTGTCTTGCTGCTTACTCTGCTTGCTGTTTGCTTGTCTTGCTGTTTGCTTGTCTTGCTGTTTGCTTGTCTTGCTGTTTGCTTGTCTTGCTGCTTACTCTGCCTGCTGTTTGCTTGTCTTGCTGTTTGCTTGCTGCTTACTCTGCTTGCTGTTTGCTTGTCTTGCTGTTTGCTTGTCTTGCTGTTTGCTTGTCTTGCTGTTTGTTTGCTGCTTACTCTGCCTGCTGTTTGCTTGTCTTGCTGTTTGCTTGTCTTGCTGTTTGCTTGTCTTGCTGTTTGCTTGTCTTGCTGTTTGCTTGCTGCTTACCCTGCATGCTGTTTGCTTGTCTTGCTGTTTGCTTGTCTTGCTGTTTGCTTGTCTTGCTGCTTACTCTGCTTGCTGTTTGCTTGTCTTGCTGTTTGCTTGTCTTGCTGTTTGCTTGTCTTGCTGTTTGCTTGTCTTGCTGTTTGCTTGTCTTGCTGTTTGCTTGTATTGCTGTTTGCTTGTCTTGCTGTTTGCTTGTCTTGCTGTTTGCTTGTCTTGCTGTTTGCTTGCTGCTTACTCTGCTTGCTGTTTGCTTGTCTTGCTGTTTGCTTGTCTTGCTGTTTGCTTGTCTTGCTGTTTGCTTGTCTTGCTGTTTGCTTGTCTTGCTGTTTGCTTGTCTTGCTGTTTGCTTGCTGCTTACCCTGCATGCTGTTTGCTTGTCTTGCTGTTTGCTTGTCTTGCTGTTTGCTTGTCTTGCTGTTTGCTTGCTGCTTGCTTGTCTTGCTGTTTGCTTGTCTTGCTGTTTGCTTGTCTTGCTGTTTGCTTGTCTTGCTGTTTGCTTGTCTTGCTCTTTGCTTGCTGCTTACTCTGCTTGCTGTTTGCTTGTCTTGCTGTTTGCTTGTCTTGCTCTTTGCTTGCTGCTTACTCTGCTTGCTGTTTGCTTGTCTTGCTGTTTGCTTGTCTTGCTGTTTGCTTGTCTTGCTGTTTGCTTATCTTGCTGTTTGCTTGCTGCTTACTTTGCTTGCTGTTTGCTTGTCTTGCTGTTTGCTTGCTGCTTACTCTGCTTGCTGTTTGCTTGTCTTGCTGTTTGCTTGTCTTGCTGTTTGCTTGTCTTTCTGTTTGCTTGTCTTGCTGCTTACTCTGCTTGCTGTTTGCTTGTCTTGCTGTTTGCTTGTCTTGTTGTTTGCTTGTCTTGCTGTTTGCTTGTCTTGCTGTTTGCTTGTCTTGCTGTTTGCTTGTCTTTCTGTTTGCTTGTCTTGCTGTTTGCTTGCTGCTTACTCTGCTTGCTGTTTGCTTGTCTTGCTGTTTGCTTGTCTTGCTGTTTGCTTGTCTTTCTGTTTGCTTGTCTTGCTGCTTACTCTGCTTGCTGTTTGCTTGTCTTGCTGTTTGCTTGTCTTGCTGTTTGCTTGCTGCTTACTCTGCTTGCTGTTTGCTTGTCTTGCTGTTTGCTTGTCTTGCTGTTTGCTTGTCTTGCTGTTTGCTTGTCTTGCTGTTTGCTTGTCTTGCTGTTTGCTTGTCTTTCTGTTTGCTTGTCTTGCTGTTTGCTTGCTGCTTACTCTGCTTGCTGTTTGCTTGTCTTGCTGTTTGCTTGTCTTGCTGTTTGCTTGTCTTTCTGTTTGCTTGTCTTGCTGCTTACTCTGCTTGCTGTTTGCTTGTCTTGCTGTTTGCTTGTCTTGCTGTTTGCTTGTCTTGCTGTTTGCTTGTCTTGCTGTTTGCTTGTCTTGCTGCTTACTCTGCTTGCTGTTTGCTTGTCTTGCTGTTTGCTTGTCTTGCTCTTTGCTTGTCTTGCTCTTTGCTTGCTGCTTACTCTACTTGCTCTTTGCTTGCTGTTTGTTTGTCTTGCTGTTTGCTTGCTGCTTACTCTGCTTGCTCTTTGCTTGTCTTGCTCTTTGCTTGCTGCTGTGACGGGCAGCACGGTAGCATTGTGGATAGCTCATTTGCTTCACAGCTCCACGGTCCCAGGTTCGATTCCGGCTTGGGTCACTGTCTGTGTGGGTTTCCTCCGGGTGCTCCGGTTTCCTCCCACAGCCCAAAGATGTGCAGGTTGGGTGGATTGGCCATGATAAATTGTCCTTAGTGTCCAAAATTGCCCTTAATGTTGGTGGGCGGGGTTACTGGGTGTTGGGTGGTGTTACTGGGTCATGGGGATAGGGTGGAGGTGTTGACCTTGGGTAGGGTGCTCTTTCCAAGAGCCGGTGCAGACTCGATGGGCCGAATGGCCTCCTTCTGCACTGTAAATTCTATGATGATGATAATCTGTGCTTAATCTGCTTGCTGTTTGTGAGGCTTGCTGTTGGTATGCTGCTTACTCTGCTTGCTGTTTGCTTGCTACTTACTCTGCTTGCTGTTTGCTTGCTGCTTACTCTGCTTGCTCTTTGCTTGCTGTTTGCTTGCTGCTTACTCTGCTTGCTGTTTGCTTGCTGTTTGCTAGTCTTGCTCTTTGCTTGCTGCTTACTCTGCTTGCTCTTTGCTTGCTGCTTACTCTGCTTGCTGTTTGCTTGCTGTTTGCTAGTCTTGCTCTTTGCTTGCTGCCTACTCTGCTTGCTGTTTGCTTGCTGCTTACTCTGCTTGTTGTTTGCTAGTCTTGCTCTTTGCTTGCTGCTTACTCTGCTTGCTGTTTGCTAGTCTTGCTCTTTGCTTGCTGCTTACTCTGCTTGCTGTTTGCTTGTTTACAGCCTGTTGCTCTGCGGCAACTAGCTCCTGATGGATAATCAGTTTCTCCCATAGATTTCTATTTCCTGTTCTGTTGCTATTAATGTTTCGCCAAAAATGAATGCTTTTAAAATGTAACTTTTGCAACAGGTTCTAGTAAGCCTGGTTCTTTTGGTACTTGCCAGCACTTTATGGGCATCACAGCCAAATAAACCTTACAGGAGCTGGGATGATTAGAGCCAAGTTAACAAAAATTAAACACTGGGGATTCCCGGCCCCATGGCCACTGTGGTATCCAATGAGCTATGTATATTCTGTCACCGATTTCTAGTCACCATGGCACATGTGGTTCCTAGGCAGTAGATATGGGACATTATGAAGCCAAACAAATCCCAACGACACGTGGTGATTGGGAACAACTAAACATTTGTGCAACATTATGGGTGGGAATATGGGGCGAAATTCCCCTATCCGCCCCGCCACATTTCTGCCCCGACCGGCCGGCGGGAGTCTCCGTCACACCGGCTGGTCAATGGGGTTTCCCATTGTGGGGCAGCCCCACGCCGTCGGGAAACCCCCGGGCGCCGGCAAAACGGAGACTCCCGCCGGCGGAGAATGACGCCCATTATCTCCAAATGTCAACAGAAACCTTATGTAATAAAAACCAAATTTGATTTATTCAATCAATCAAATCTCTGTGAACGTGCTGGCGATTGAGAAACATAGAATTGTGGAATCCTACAGTGCATTCAGCCCATCGCGTCGGCACCGACCCCCACTTAGGCCCATTCCCCCATCCTGTCCCCATAACCCCACCTCATCCCTGGACACTCAGGGGAAATTTATCACGGCCAATCCACCTAACCTGTACATCTTTGGACACTAAGGGACAATTTAACATGGCCAATCCACCTAACCTGCACATCTTTGGACACTAAGGGACAATTTAACACGGCCAATCCACCTAACCAGCACATCTTTGGACACTAAGGGACAATTTAACATGGCCAATCCACCTAACCTGCACATCTTTGGACACTAAGGGACAATTTAACACGGCCAATCCACCTAACCAGCACATCTTTGGACACTAAGGGACAATTTAACATGGCCAATCCACCTAACCTGCACATCTTTGGACACTAAGGGACAATTTATCATGCCCAATCCACCTAACCTGCACATCTTTGGACACTAAGGGACAATTTAACATGGCCAATCCACCTAACCTGCACATCTTTGGACACTAAGGGACAATTTAACATGGCCAATCCACCTAACCTGTACATCTTTGGACACTGAGGGACAATTTAACATGGCCAATCCACCTAACCTGCACATCTTTGGACACTAAGGAACAATTTATCATGCCCAATCCACCTAACCTGCACATCTTTGGACACTAAGGGACAATTTAACATGGCCAATCCACCTAACCTGCACATCTTTGGACACTAAGGAACAGTTTATCATGCCCAATCCACCTAACCTGCACATCTTTGGACACTAAGGAACAATTTATCATGCCCAATCCACCTAACCTGCACATCTTTGGACACTAAGGGACAATTTAACATGGCCAATCCACCTAACCTGCACATCTTTGGACACTAAGGAACAGTTTATCATGCCCAATCCACCTAACCTGCACATCTTTGGACACTAAGGGACAATTTATCATGGCCAATCCACCTAACCTGTACACCTTTGGACACTAAGGGACAATTTAACATGGCCAATCCACCTAACCTGTACACCTTTGGACACTAAGGGACAATTTAACATGGCCAATCCACCTAACCGGCACATCTTTGGACACTAAGGGGAAATTTATCACGGCCAATCCACCTAACCTGCACATCTTTGGACACTAAGGGGAAATTTATCACGGCCAATCCACCTAACCTGCACATCTTTGGACACTGAGGGACAATTTAACATGGCCAATCCACCTAACCTGCACATCTTTGGACACCAAGGGGAAATTTATCATGGCCAATCCACCCAGCCTGCACATCTTTGGACACTAAGGGACAATTTATAATGGCCAATCCACCTAACCAGCACATCTTTGGACACTAAGGGACAATTTAACATGGCCAATCCACCTAACCTGCACATCTTTGGACACTAAAGGACAATTTAACACAGTCAATCCACCTAACCTGTACATCTTTGGACACTAAGGGACAATTTAACATGGCCAATCCACCTAACCTGCACATCTTTGGGCACTGAGGGACAATTGAATCCCGTAATCTGGCACGTCATAATTTATTCACGTTCTTTTATTTTTCTGCCTCTGTAAATAGTTCAGGCAGTGTCCTATTGGCCCACCCCTCCCCTCCACCAACACCCCGGCTCCCCATCACCCTCCTTTCCCCTCTCTCCCTACCACCCCCTTCCTTTCCCTTCTGTTGGTACAGAGGCGAGGGCATCTGGCATCTCCAGCGCAAAGTTTAGTGCTTGTCCCGGTTTATTTTGTGAACTGTTTTAATCATCCGAGTCTCTCCCCCCACCCCCCACCCCTCCCCCCTCCCCCCTCCCCGTACATTGGTACTGAGGGGAGGGTGCCCTGTTTCTCCAACACAAAATTAGTGTTTGTACCGTTTGGCCTTGTATATATTTTTTGCTGTTTGAATAAAAAGATACGGCCAATCCACCTCCCTTGCACATCTTTGGACTGTGGGAGGAAGCCGGAGCACCCGGAGGAAACCCACGCAGACACGGGGAGGATGTGCAGACTCCGCACAGACCCAAGTCGGGAATCAAATTCGAGTCCCTGGCACTGTGAGGCAGCAGTGCTAACCACTGTGTCACCGTGTAATACAAAAGTTTGCATAATGATTGCTCTAAATGTACGGCTGTTGTGATGAGTCGGTACTTGTGCTCTGCTCCCAGACAGACCAGAAGGACTTTTCTTTGTCAGGACTTCCCTTAATTTAAATAAGTAGCAATCACATTTTCCCAAATCTCCCATCTGACTATCTCCTTAATTGGAAGGATGACAGCAGCTGTTGGATGACAAACTAATTTCAAATTGGAGTATTTAGCAAAAAGATATTGTCCTGTTCGTGTCAACGCTGGGCTGAACTTGACTGAGGTTTGCAGACCTCTCCCAGTGTGAATATTACACTGCCACCTGTTTCAATTGCATTCCAGTCTCCATTTCAGGCACCTCACTGCTATTCTGCAAACAATATTGCCAAGTTGTCTCTGAAGTTGTAAATGGAAACTTCTCTCTGTCATGGGGCGGGATTCTCCGACCCGAATAGCCGGGGGGCGGCGTGAATCCCGGCCCCGCCAGCCGCCGAATTCACCGGCACCAGATATTCGTCGGGGCGGGAATCGCACCGGTCGGCCCCCCCCCCCCCCCCGCCGGTTGCCGAAGTCTCCGCTACCGGAGATTGGGCGGGGGCGGGAATCGGGCCGCGCCGGTTGGCGGGACCCCCCGCTCAATTCTCCGGCCCGGATGGGCAGAAGTCCCGCCGAGAAATTGCCTGTCCCACCGGCGTAAATTAAAGTAGGTATTTACCGGCGGGACAAGGCGGCGCGGGCAGGCTCCGGGGTCCTGGGGGGGGCACGGGGCGATCTGACCCCGGGGGAGTGCCCCCACGGTGGCCTGGCCCGCGATCGGGGCCCACCGATCCATGGGCGGGCCTGTGCCGTGGGGGCACTCTTTCCCTTCTCCCTCCGCAACGGCCTCCACCATGGCGGAGGCGGAAGAGACTCTCCCCACTGCGCATGCGCGGGAAACTGTCAGCGGCCGCTGACGCTCCCGCGCATGCGCCGCCCGGGGATGTCATTTCCGCGCCAGCTGGCGGGGCAACAAAGGCCGTTTCCGCCAGCTGGCGGGGCGGAAATCCCTCCGGCATCGGCCTAGCCCCTCAATGTCGGGGCTCGGCCCCCAAAGATGCGGAGCATTCCGCACCTTTGGGGCGGCGCGATGCCCATCTGATTGGCGCCGTTTTGGGCGCCAGTCGGCGGACATCGCGCCGTTGGGGGAGAATTTCGCCCAAGCAATGAAAGACACCCAGTTCAGCCAATCAACACACAGGACAGAACACAACCAATCACCAGGCAGAACACTAGAAGGTGGTCTCCCACTATAAAACACACGAGGCATCAGCACTCCATCGCTTTCCACTGGTGACAACTGTAGTGACAGTGAGGGTGTATCTATCAGTTAGCACCTTATACACGTGGATCAGAGCTAGTCTAGTCTAGTTAGTTATAGTTAGTACACTTAGAGTAGTAGAGTGTCAACCTACTGCCAGCTATGTGCACTGTTACAGAAGTTCAATAAAACGTATTGAACCAACGTCTAAGTTTGGTGTCTGCTTTCCAGTACAACTGCATCCAGTTGCAGCCCGTGTTACCCCAGGGGGAATAACACCACACTCTCCATCCACAACGGAGAAATCATTTGTCAAGACATGATGAAATTTCAAACAGCCCAAAATACAACCCTCATTTGTATATTCTCCCCAAAATGTTGCTCACTCAGAAAGAGCAATATTCTTATGCATCTGATCACCTCCCCACAAGAGGCATTTAATGGAGGAGCTGCTGGGATGCACGTTGCTGTTTAAGTACTGAACAGCCTTAACACTGACCAGATGCTTTACCATAGAGCATGGGAGGGGGGATTTAAAGTCAGATTTATGCATATTCAGGGTTGAGGTGATTCTCTGGCAGCACTGGCAGACGGCTGGAAGCAGATTGCATTGCTAATATGTTGCTAGAATTGAAAGCAAAGCTTTTTCTCTCACCAGCCATTGATTTTTCTGGGCATTCTTGTGCTCGTGAACACAGAGGTGGAATGTCCCGGCCAGTATGTCGTTCAGACCAAATTGCAACAAGCCAAAAGACTACAAGGCTAGAGGCACATAGCAAGAAGCTTGATTGAAACATAATGCCTCTTTTCTCATAATGATTTTAAATATGAAGCTTTCTTTTGATAAGATTCAGGTTATATCCCGCACGGGACTTACAGGGTGGGAATGATTATCTTCCCAGTGGCTCCCGTGAAGTACAAACTCTCCCACTGAGGGGCTGGGGAGCTCCATTTAGCATCATATAATAGATCGGCCAGTAGAGAGACCCAGTGGGGATTTATTGGGAGTTGTATAGACTGTAATTGTAAATAAATCAAAGTTCTATATTCTTCCTCCGTGTCCTTATTAAATTAGATGCTCATTTATTCAACCACTTATCATCAAATCATAGAATCCCCACAGTGTAGAAGGAGGCCATTCAGCCCATCGAGTCTGCACCAACCCTTCGAAAGAGCACCCTACGGAGGCCCAAACCCCCACCCTATTCCTGTAACTCCATTCTAAGGGGCAATTGATCATGGCCTCCATCCCGATCTATATCCCCAAGGCCTTTTTCAACGCACTGGACAAATTAATCAAGGTGTTTGTATGGGGGTGGGGGGGTGGGGGGGGGGGGGGCGGGGGGGGGAGGAATGCTGGGATCACAAAGAAGATCCTACAGAAAACAAAATCCAGTGGGGGGCGAGCCCTCCCAAGCCTACAATTCTACCCCTGGGCAGCGACGGCGGAATGAGTGATGGGATGGATAAAGGAGCCAGAGGCCGAGTGGGTGCGTGCGGAGGAGGCCTCCTGCAAGGGGACCTCTCTCCGGACCCTCGCCACGGCGGCATTCCCATCCCTGCCCAAGAAACAGCCCAGTGGTGATAGCCACCCTCCAGACGTGGAGCCAACTACGGCAGCAATTCGGACTGACCGAAGTGTCCGACCAAGCCCCCATCTGCAATAACCACAGGTTCACACCAGCACTCACCGATGCCACCTTCAAAAGGTGGAGACAGGACGGGGTAGTTCATAAGATATCGGAGCAGAATTAGGCCATTCAGCCCATCGAGTCTGCTCCGTCATTCTATCACAGCTGATATGTTCCTCAGCTGCTCCCTACAATGTTACAGACCAAGAGCTGGATTGCGAAATCAGCCAGAGCATCTCCTCCCTGGAACACACGACCTAGGAACGGGAGTCGGCAATTCAGCCTCCCGAGCCGAACACCCTCAATGTGATCCTGGCTGATCCCATCCTGGCCTCAACTCCACCATCCTGCCCGTTCTCCATAACCCTTCAACCCATTCCCAATTAAAAATCTGTCTAACTCCTCCTTAAATTAACCTGAGGAAGGAGCAGTGCTCCGAAAGCTAGTGATTTGAAACAAGCCTGTTGGACTTCAACCTGGTGTTGTAAGACTTCTTACTGCCCTTAAATGAATGCAGAGAAAAAGCACCTCAATATGTTTCTTTGCTGTGCAGGCTGCTGCTACGGTTAAAGGCAGCATTACTACCATCTGGAATATAAAAATGACACAGGGGTAGGAATTTTCATCACACCTTGCTCAAAACCCCATGACTAACACCAGAATAGAAGGTTGAATGCTAAATATACACACTCTACAAGGAAATGAAATGGAAACAGAGGGGTTATAGTGCATACTCTCTGAAGGTTCAAGACTAACACCACAACGCTAACAGGGTTCTTGGTTGTATAGACAGAAACATTCATAGCAAAACACAGCATACCATTTTGTCCCTGTACAAAACCAAGTCAGGCTTCAGTTAGAATACTGTGCCCAGTTTTAGTTTCCTAACATAGGAGGTGCTAAATGAGGCTTTAAAAGACTGAAGTGGGACTTCCAGTGACGCAATGTCGGGAGAGGACTCGCGCGAGGTGGATCCCGCCAGAAAACTGGCTCCACAAACCGTTTACCTTTTCAAAACACAATAATTTAGTAGAATAGAGCTTCTAGCTTACGGAGATGCGCAGGAGAGACAAAAATGAGAAGGATTCGGGCCAAAATCTGTCAACGGATTCTGAAACCGCCCAGGATTCTTCTGGAAGACGTTGGGGGTGGGTGCTCCGTTTCTTATTCTGACCACTCCACTAACAGCAGAGGATCTTGGTCACATTTTGGCGACTTTACTCGAAAAACACCGGCAAAGTTTGGCGGTAGATCTCAAAAGATCAACTGAGGAAGCCTTGGCCCCTATTTGTTTGGCCTCAGAAAGTACGAATAAGACTGTTAAATCTCATGGAGCCACAAATAAAAGCATTGAGGCGGTATTAACAGACCACAGTGATCATGAAGCCAATCTTACCTCAGTGGTCGAATGCAGCAAATCATTGAAGTTCAAACTGAGTGACCTGTGGACAATTGCATTGTGGGGGTTGCCAGAGGAGACGGAGGGCCGCACCCTGACTGAATATTTTTCGGGCATGTTTTACAAGATGGTGGTGAAGGTGTGTTTGCACCCTCCCCCCCAGAGTCAGATTGGGCCCATCGCTCTCTGCGACCGAAGCCTTCACCTGGAGATCTGCCGCTTGCGGCCATCATACGATTTCATAGCTTCCAGGAAAAAGAACAGGTCCTTCGCTGGAGGGCCGCTCCATCAGCCTATCTGAGTGCGGACCTGGCAAAACAAAGAGCTGCCTTCAACGGAGTGAAAACCATCTTGTATAGAAATGGAGTCAGATTCAGAATGGTTTACCAGGCTCGCGTTTGGGTGACAGTTGGGGAGAAGGGCCTGTTTTTTGATTTGCCGGAGGAGGCAGACTCCTTTCTTCGATATCTCAAATTGGGCCACTGTTTAATACATGTTTATTCTATATTATGATCCTGAGAACGGGCTCTTCATAGTTCATGTTTTTTGATGTTCGGGGTTTGTTTGTTTCCAGTTTTCTCTTTTCATCGTTGTTGGGTTTAATAATTGAACACTAATGTGGCATTGTGAACGTCATCAGGTTTTACTTTCTAGTTGGGAGTCTCCCTGCTAGTGGAAGTGGGGATAGAGGGTTATCTGTAACTCCCCACAATTATTCTGTGAGAATGAGCTCCTAGCGTCCAGTTAGTTGTGTTTTGGTAACTTGGTTTTGGGATGGGGTAGTGTATTTTACTGTTTCAATATGGCATTGTAGAGGTGGGGGGAGGGAGGGGTTTTAGTGTTAATTTGCTGACACTTTGTCGCGTCATCTCACCGAACCAGTGGCCATCTTGCATGGATTTCTCCACTTCACCTGTTCAGTGACCCTTGTTTGGGATTTCTCTTTGCGAATGACTGACTCTGGATTAAGGAGTGGTGGGAGACCTCCAATTTGTTTCGTTATTTGGAATGTTTGGGGTTGGAATTGCCCAGTAAACGGTCGCGGGCCATTCACCCATCTTAACAACCTAAACCCCATGTTCTCTTCGTGCTGAAACCCACTTGTGTGTCAAGGAGCAGATCAGCTTACGGAAGAGTTGGGTTGGGCAGCTTTTTTCCTCCAGTTTTAATGGCAGGACCAGGGGCATGGAAATTTTAATTCATAAAAGAATTTAATTCTCCTCCTCTCGGATTACAGCTGACCCTAATGGTCATTATGTTATTGTTTGTAACTTTCTGGTGAACACTCCGATAGTCATGGTTGACATTTATGCCCCCAACTGTGATGACACAAACTTTATCAATTCTCTTTTAAACTCTCTCCCCAACCTTGACTCACACCAAATGATTCCAGGAGGCTACCTGATCTGTATTTTGGATCCGAAATTGGATCGTTCCAAACCTAAACCTCTTGTCCCATCCAGGATGGCCAGGGCTTTGTCCTTCTTTACGGTACAGGTAGGGGGTGGGGTGGATCCCTGCTGCTTTCTGCATTTTGTTGATCTACTGTTAGAGTAAGGCCCTGCCAACACCCACCCCGGAGACCAGACACCGCTGTTGTCAGACAATAACTTCTGTGAGCGGTTGCCTACCTACATAGAGGGTTTTATTAAAATAAACAAGTCAGACTCAATCTCTCCCTCCGCGCTATGGGAGGCTCTCTTATTTCTTACAGAGTGTATATGCAGAAGACGGTCATGTCGGAGCAGCCGAGGCCGGTGGATTCCATCCTCGAGGTTAATCACCAATACTCGCTCGATCCTACTCCAGAGCTACTGATAAACGGGAATGAATTACAAACCCAGAGCTGGTGTCCACTGATATGGCTGTACATCAGTTACAACGCTCCAGGGGTTAGTATTATGAGCCTGGGGAGGTCAGTCATCTTCTGGCTGATCAACTCAAATGGAAGCAGACTCACATCAGATCCCTAGTTCACCCAATAAGGGCAGCAATCTTGTTTCTGTCCCTCTCCAGGTCAACGCAGCTTTTAGATCTCATTATCATAGAATTTACAGTGCAGAAGGAAGCCATTCGGCCCATCGAGTCTGCACCTGCCCTTGGAAAGAGCACCCCACCCAAGTCCACACCTCCACCCTATCCCTGTAACCCAATAACCCCTCCGAACCTATTTGGACACTAAGGGCAATTTAGCACGGCCAATCCACCTAACCTGCACATCTTAGGACTGTGGGAGGAAACCGGAGCACCCGGAGGAAACCCACGCACACACGGGGAGAACGTGCAGACTCCGCACAGACAGTGACCCAGCGGGGAATCGAACCTGGGACCCTGGAGCTGTGAAGTAACAGTGCTAACCACTCTGCTACCGTGCTGCCCCGATTACTGCAACGTCTAAACTACTCAAGCCTCATCAATAATGTCAGGGTAGATCACCAGAGGCGGAACAACCTCTGGCGGGTAGAATCTAAACGAGTAAAATGAATATACTTCCCAGGCTTTTCATTTTCTTTCAATGTTTAACCTTTTCTTGCCAAAATTCTTTTTTATTGAGGTTAGCAATTTGATTTCTACTTTCATTTGGGTGGGTAAGTGTCCCACAATCCTCAGTGTTCTGCTCCAGGGAGATAGGCGGGCGGGAAGCTTGGCTCTCCCAAAGTTTGTTTTAGAATTATGTCCACATGTTTTCGGCTTGTCCGAAGCTGGAGGGATGGGCGGGATTCTCCCCTACCCGGCGGGGCTAGGCCCGCGCCGGAGTGGTTGCCGTCCCGCCGGCTGGCGTGGAAGGCCTTTGGCACCACACCAGCCAGCGGCTGCTGACGTCATCCCCGCGCATGCGCAGGGCGGGGGTTCACCTCCGCGTCGGCCATTGCGGAGGCTATGGCCGACGCAGAGGGGAAAGAGTGCCCCCACGGCACAGGCCCACCCGCGGATCAGTGGGCCCCGATCGCGGGCCAGGCCACCGTGGGGGCACCCCCCCGAGGCCAGATCGCTGCGCCCCCCCCCAGAGCCCGCTTGCGCCGCCTGGTCCCGCCGGTAAGAGAGGTGGTTTAATTCACGCCGGCGGGACCGGCATTACAGCAGCGGGACTTCGGCTCATCGCGGGCCGGAGAATCGCCGGGGGGGGGGGGGGGCCCGCCGACTGGCGCGATTCCCGCCCCCCCCCCCCCCCCCCCCAAAACGGCGATTCTCGAATTCGGCGGCTGGCGGGGGCGGGATTCACACTGCCCCCCGGCGAGGGGTCGGAGAATCCCGCCCAATGTCTGAGGTGTTGAGGGTGAAGGTGGTCCTGAGTCCGGAGGTGGCGATCTTTGGAGTGTCGGAAGACCCGGGAGTCCAGGGGGAGAGAGAGGCTGATATCTTGGCCTTTGCCTCCCTGGTAGCCCAGAGACAGATCTTGCTGGAATTGGAGGAACTCGGGCCATGGAAACCTGGGGTGTGGGTGAGCGACCAGGCAGAATTTCTCAGGATGGAGTGTTCGATATTTCTACGCTATTTCAATTTCTGTTTGCTCACTTTTTAGTTGTCGCTGTGTTTGGTGTTGTTATGGGAGCGGCGTTTTCAGAACCCCAAAATGTATCATGGAGTTCAACCAACCTTCCCCTTTAATGTATATGTTGCTTTTCCTAGCACACGGCTTGTTCCCCAGGTGTGGGATTACAATTACGGACACGTGGGTTTTTGAACACAAAACAATGTTTATTCCATGAACTCAACTTAACATCTTAAATACACATTGGGTCTCTTAACACCCCTTACTTCAAAGATAACGCCGAAAATGTTGCAACAGTAACTAATTCCTCAGAATGTTCCTTCAAACTTCCAAGAGACTTAACACCTTTAAACAGAATCACATCAGGTTAAAGGCTTTACTATTATGAGTTTAAATCACCCAAATGATCCAGATAGTCTTTTGTGGCAGAGGTCACAGCAAATCCAGCTCACTGCAAAATACGGACACTCCCCAAGCTCTTTTCCTCCAAACTGCAGCTCTCTGGAAACACGCAGACACACACAAGCTGCTTTTTCAAACTCAAACTTCAAAATGGCTGACCGTGGGCAGCACGGTAGCATTGTGGATAGCGCAATTGCTTCACAGCTCCAGGGTCCCAGGTTCGATTCCAGCTTGGGTCACTGTCTGTGCGGAGTCTGCACATCCTCCCCGTGTGTGCGTGGGTTTCCTCCGGGTGCTCGGGTTTCCTCCCACAGTCCAAAGATGTGCAGGTTAGGTGGATTGGCCATGCTAAATTGCCCTTAGTGTCCAAAATTGCCCTTAGTGTTGAGTGGGGTTACTGGGTTACGGGGATAGGGTGGAGGTGTTGACCTTGGGTGGGGTGCTCTTTCCAAGAGCCGGTGCAGACTCGATGGGCCAAATGGCCTCCTTGTGCACTGTAAATTCTATGAAATAAAACCCAGCTACACCCGCACACTGACATCACAGCATTTTCTTAAAGGTACATTGCATAAACATCCATTTCTTAAAGGCACTCTCACATGTCACCTCCTCCCAAGAAAGAAAACCCATCAACTTCAAGATGGTTTCATTTTTCACTTTTGCACCATCCACTAAGAAATGTACACAGTAAATATACCTTTCCGTTTTTAAAAAAAAACAACACACACAAACAGGTATAATAATATACTCCATTTTTCTTCGTTCTTCTTCCTCCAACCAAAATCCTTCCCGATTGATCACATTCGTGACAAAGCATCGGCTATCACATTTTCCCGTCCTGCCACATGTACTATTTTTAAATGAAATGGCTGTAACAACAAACTCCAGCGAAACAGCCTTGCATTGTCGTTCTGGAATCGCTCCAAAAACATCAAAGGATTATGATCAGTATGTATAACGGTGTCAGATGGATTGCTGGTCACATAAATGTGAAAATGTTGCAAAGCCAGCACCAAACTCAAAGTCTCCTTCTCAATCGTCGAATACTTTTTCTGGTGAGAATTCAATTTCTTTGAAAAATAACCAACAGGCCGCTCTAGTCCTTCGTCGCCGTCTTGTAGAAGCACCGCACCTACGCCCACATCACTCGCATCAACAGCCACTTTGAATGGTTTGGTATAATTGGGGATGAGTAACACAGGAGCAGTGGTTAACACAGCCTTCAGGCCGTCAAATGCCCGTTGACACTCCGCTGTCCACTGGAATTTGTTACGCTTCTTGAGCAAATCCGTCAGTGGAGCGACCACACTGCTAAAATTTGGTACAAATTTCCGGTAAAATCCACTCATACCAAGAAATCGCATTATTTCTCGTCGTGTCGAGGGTATCGGAAACTCCCCAATAACTTTTGTTTTCACATCCCGTGGGACCAGCCGACCCTGTCCGATTGTATGTCCAAGGAAAGTGACTTGGGCTTTTCCAAATTCACTTTTGGCTAGATTTATCACCAAACCCGCCTCCTGAAGTCGATCGAATAACTCCCTCAGATGTTTCAAATGTTCTTTCCATGTCTGGCTGAAAATTACCAGATCGTCGATGTATACCGCACAATTGGGTAATCCTGAAACAACTTTATTAGTTAACCGTTGAAATGTTGCTGGGGCGTTTTTCATGCCAAATGGAATAACTTTGAACTGGTATATACCATCTGGAGTCACAAAAGCTGAAATCTCCTTCGCCCTTTCAGATAAAGCTACTTGCCAGTAACCTTTCAGTATATCCAATTTGAAAATAAAAGCGGATTGTCCCACTTTCTCAATGCAATCCTCCAAACGTGGGATAGGATATGAGTCCGTTCTTGTAACTGCAGTCACCTTTCGATAGTCCACACACAACCGTTGGGTACCGTCTGGTTTAGGTACCATCACTATGGGTGAGCTCCATTGGCTGCAACCCACTTCAGTTATGCCATTCTCCAGCATACTCTCAATCTCTCTGTCTATATGGATGTTGTTTGATAGGAACAGCATTTCCCACATCTACATCATGTATAGCCATTTTAGTACTTCCCAATTTATCTCTACAAACTTGCCCATGTGATATCAATAACTCTTTCAGGTCAGTTCGTTTTTCCTCTGGAAGGCAACTTAACAATTCATCCCAATTTTTAAGAACATCCTCATTTTCCAATTTAATTTGAGGTATGTCAAATTCACAGTCATCTGGATTTGGTTCGTCACTTTGAGTTAGAATCATTAAAACCTCCTTTTTCTCTCCTTCCCTTTCAAAGTACCTTTTAAGCATATTCACATGACACACTCAGTGAGTCTTCCGTCTATCTGGTGTTTTCACCACATAATTCACCTCATTTAATTTCTTTTCAATCTGATACGGTCCACAAAACCTAGCTTTTAAAGGCTCACCTACCACTGGTAACAATACTAAAACTTTATCCCCACTGGCAAAACTACAAACTTTGGATTTCTTGTCCGCTACCCATTTCATCACATTTTGTGCAACTTTCAAGTGTTGTCTAGCCAATTCACCTGCTCTATTTAATCGTTCCCTAAAATTTGACACGTAATCCAATAGTGCAATTTCCGATTTCTCACCCACCAATTTTTCCTGAATCAATTTAAGTGGTCCTCTTACCTCATGACCAAAAATTAGTTCAAAAGGACTAAATTTGGTAGACTCATTAGGTGCATCCCTAATTGCAAACAATACAAATGGGATTCCTTTATCCCAATCCTCTGGATAATCTTGACAATACGCCCTCAACATTGTCTTTAATGTCTGATGCCACCTTTCTAACGCTCCCTGCGATTCTGGATGGTACGCTGTTGATTTGAATTGTTTTATTCCTAAACTATCCATAACTTCTTTGAATAACTTTGAAGTAAAATTTGATCCTTGATCCGATTGAATTTCTGTGGGTAGTCCATATCTAGTAAAGAATTTAAGTAACTCCTCCACAATCCTTTTAGCTGTAATATTACGTACTGGAATGGCCTCTGGAAACCTAGTAATCCATTATAGTCAAAAGATATTGACTCCCACTTTTTGTTTTAGGAAGCGGTCCTACACAATCAATTAGGACCCTTGTAAAAGGTTCCTGAAATGCTGGAATGGGTATTAAGGGCGCTGGTTTTATCACTGCTTGAGGTTTCCATATCACTTGACATGTGTGACATGATTGACAAAATTTAACTACATCTTTATGTAGTCCAGGCCAATAAAAATGTTTCTGGATTTAATCTTGAGTTTTCCTTATTCCCAAATGACCTCCCACTGGTACCTCATGTGCAACTCGCAACACCTCCTTTCTATACCCTACCGGCAATACTACTTGATGAACTTCTGCCCACTTTTCATCCGCCTGCATATGTACAGGTCTCCATTTTCTCATCAAGACATCACTTTTATGGTAATAACACACTGGTATACTCTCAGATCCTCCACCTGTTCTTGTTCTTTTTCAACCATCTGATCAAAATTTGTTTCTGATAATTGCACTTCAACTTCATCTTCACTCTTTGATTTCTCCTCGTCTTAACCTGTGACTTTGCGACCTTGTTACTACACAATCTGGAAAAATCCCAGGATATTCGTTCTTCAACGCTTCAGTTGTCTGATTTTCCACTGGCTTATCAACCGCAGTAGGCATCACTCCCACCTGCGATCCAGCTATATCATTACCCAAGATAAACTGTATTCCTGGGCAGGATAGTTTATCTATTACTCCTACTCCCACTTCACCACTCTTCACTTGACTTTCCAACCTTACCTTATATAATGGAACGCTACTCCTCTCACCCTGAATTCCACATATCACCACCTTTTCTGGCAACATTCTTTCCAAACTACATAATTCCTCATCTCTTCCCATTAAAGATTGATTAGCCCCTGTGTCTCTGAAAATTGTGACTTCTTTACCTGCTCCTCCTGATACACATGAGTAAACTTTACCCACACAAGTAAATTCTTTAAAGACATCTGGCACCTTCTTAACAATTACTTCTTGAACAGGCTGTACAATCGTTTGCACCTCCTTCACTTCCCTTGGGCTTTCCTTTACCCTCTAACAAATCCCACTGTCTTATCCTGTTTTACCACATCGGCCTTCCCAGAGCTTTTCTTCAACCACCAACACTGTGACTTTACATGGCCGAGTTTATTACAGTGAAAACATTTGAAACTTTTCATCTCTTTTTCACCCTCCTGGATTTCTTTTTTAATCTGAGGTACACTCTCCTTATTGTCTCCCATCAGATCACCTTTACCTTTACCACTTGAGTATTTCTCATGTCCCCAGTTTCTATCCCTCACCGGCTGAAACTGACGTCAGAAACCAATCTTTGATTCATGAACTAATTCATAATCATCTGCCATTTCTGCTGCTAATCTCGCAGTTTTAACCCTCTGTTCTTCCACATGAGTTCTCACAACATCAGGAATTGAATTTTTAAACTCCTCCAAAAATATAATTTCTCTGAAAGCTTCATACGTTTGGTCTATTTTCAAAGCCCTTATCCACCTATCAAAATTACTCTGAGCCTTTCAAACTCCATGTATGTTTGACCAAATTCTTTCCTTAAATTTCTAAACCTTTGTCTGTCAGCTTCAGGCACTTTTACCGCCTTATACGTTCCAGATACCTCCTCCGGTAGTGATGCAAACACTTCACTAGCCCTACCTACCAGCTTTGTTTGAATCAGTAATACCCACATGTCCTGTGGTCATTGCATTTGTTTAGCTACCTTCTCAAATGAAATGAAAAAGGCTTCTACCTCCTTCTCGTCAAACCTTGGCAATGCTTGGACATATTTAAATAGATTTCCACCACGTCTTCGACTATGACGCTCTGTCTCATTATCCTCATCCATCTGCTCCAACTGTATTGAATTGGCGTCTGCCAATTTTAACTGATTTTCATGTTTCAGAGCCATTTTCCGAAGTTCAAACTCTCTCTCTTTTTCCCTTTCCTCTCTATCTCTGTCTTTATTTCTTTCTTCTCTCTCCTTTTCTTTTTCCTCTCTATCTTTATCTCTTTCTTTTTCTACCATTGCCATATTCAAGCCGCTTTAATTCTTTTTCATGTTCAAGTTGCTTTAATTCTTTTTCATGTTCAAATTGCTTAATCTGCAACTGGAGCTTTGCCATTTCTAATGAGTCAGAATGCATCACAGGCAAACGCGCAGATACCGCGTTAAGTACCTCATCTTTTTGTATTTTGCTAGGCAGTGTTAACTGCAATGCTTTCGCCAAACCTAACAGTCTGTTTTTACTCTGTCCGTAAGGTATCACGTGTTACCGCGTCCAACCCCAAAAACTTCTGAGCCTCCGAAAGAGCCATTGTTCACAACACTCTCCCCACTTAAACTAAAATACTTCACCAGAAAAGCAACAATCCTTCACTGTCTTTAAGTTCACAAAAGCCAATCCAATAGATATTCACCTTTATCCCCCTCGAGCCCCCAATTGTTATGGGCGAGATGTTTTCAGAACCCCAAAATGTATCATGGAGTTCAACCAACCTCCCCCTTTAATGGATTGTTGCTTTTGAAGCACACGGCTTGTTCCCCAGGTGTGATATTACAATTATGGACACGCGGTTTTTAACACAAAACAATGTTTATTCCATGAACTCAACTTAACCTTTTAAATAAACATTGGATCACTTAACACCCCTTACTTCAAAGACAACCCCGAAAATAATACAACACTAAATAATCCATCAAAATGTTCCTTCAAACATCCAAAAGGCTTCAAACCTTCAAAATAGTAACACACCAGGTCACAGAGTATATATATTTTCTGTTGGATGGCAGAGATATATCAGCTTGGTTGACTTCAGCTCCAGCACCTTGCTTTTCTTCCTGCAGCTCTCTGGAAACACACAGACACACCCAAGCTGCTTTCTCAAACTGAAACCAAAAGCAGAAGTGAGCTCAACAACACCCCGCCCCCCCGTGACATCACTTCAGTAGTACGATCAGCTTCATCTGTTAAAGGTACTTTGCTTAAACATCCATTTCTTAAAGGTACTCTCACATGACAATATACAAATGCCTTAATAAAAACATTTTTGTGTTACTATTGGGCTGCTAATATCTAAAACGTTTTGCTGTGGATGCGTGACCCCGACTCGATTTGGGGCAGAATAGAGGCGCGCTCGTGAACACTCCCTCTACTCTTCAAAACATAATTACTGCACTGCTTCCCTTCTCTCCTGCTCGATATTCCTCAAATCCAGAGGTGGTCTCCTCCCTCGGGGTTTGGAAACAGTTTCAGCTGCACCTCAAGCTTTCTCCCTGCCTGTCATAGAATTTACAGTGCAGACGGAGGCCATTCGGCCCATCGAGTCTGCACCGGCTCTTGGAAAGAGCACCCTACCCAAGCTCACACCTCCACCCTATCCCCATAACCCAGTAACCCCACCCAACACTAAGGGCAATTTTGGACACTAAGGGCAATTTATCACGGTCAATCCACCGAACCTTCTTTAGCCCCGATTTGTAACAAGCAGCTCTTTTTACCTTCTGCTTTGACCCTTCATTTAAATTTTGAAGGCACTCGAGTACTTTGGGGATCTATTTATAGAGGGAAGATGTTCCAATTTTAGGGAGCTGGCTGACACGTTTCAGTTGCCTAATTCCAGTCCCTTTCATTATTTTCAGATTTGTGACTTTTCCCGTAAGGTTTTTCCTTCCTTTCCTTTGGCACCCCCCTCCCCGTTGCTGAAGAAGATTTTATCCTTGGCTCAACCCAGCAAGCGGTCTATTTCAATCTGGTTGGCTATCTGTATGGCTGCACGGTAGCACAGTGGTTAGCACTGCTGCCTCACAGCTCCAGGATCCTGGGTTTGATTCCGACCTCGGGTGACTGGCTGTGTGGAGTTTGCACTTACTCCCCGTGTCTGCGTGGGTTTCCTCCAGGTGCTCCAGGTTTTGATCTGCACGTTAGGTGGATTGGTCATGGTAAATATTTCCTCAGGGTGGAGTTTCGAGAATAGGGTAGGGGTTTGGGTGGTCTTTCGAAGAGTCGGTGCAGACTCAATGGGCCGAATGGCCTCCTTGTGTACTGTTGGGATTCTATGAAATCAGAATGTGTATTTGAATGGGAATCTGAATCTATCTATCTGAATATTCTCTCGTCAGATCCCGCCTCCTTGGATGGGGAGAGGGTGAGATGGGAGAGTGAGCTGGGTCCTGTGCTTACTGATGAGGCTTGGGGGGAGGCCCTCTACAGGGTCAACATCCTCTTGTGCCCAGCTGGGTTTAATCCAGTTGAAAGTTTAACACAGGAAGCACTTGACCAGGGCAATGGTGAGTGGGTTTTTCCCCAAACGTGGAGGACAAGTGTGATTGTTGTTGAGTTGCCCCAGCTAACACATGTTTTGGTCCTGCCCCAAACTTGCCAGCCTCTGGGTTGCCTTTTTTAACAATACATCAGAGATTTTCCAGGTAGTTCTGGAACCATGTCCATTGGCAGCCAGGTTTGGGGTCTCCGACTCACCAACGTTTCACTCTGGGAAAGGGGCGGATGTTGTCGCCTTTGCCTCACTGCTAACCTGGAGGTGATTATTCTTTAGCTGGAGGTCCCCCAGAACTTCTGCCTGGCTGCATGCCTGCACTAAGACAAATTAAATATACCATCAGGGGGTCAGTGGGCAAGTTCTACCTGAAATGGAAACCATTTATTTCCTTTTGTAAGGATCAAGATACCGTCAGTTGTTAAGAGATTGTGTTTTTGATTGGGGATTTGTCTGTAACTCTTTGACATTGTACCTTGACATATTTAGAACATAGAACATGGAAAAATACAGCACAGAACAGGCCCTTCGGCCCACAATGTTGTGCCGAACCTTTGTCCTAGATTAATCATAGATTATCATTGAATTTACAGTGCAGAAGGAGGCCATTCGGCCCTTTGAGTCTGCACCGGCTCTTGGAAAGAGCACCCTACCCAAGCTCAACACCTCCACTCACCACTAAGGGCAATTTTAGACACAAAGGGCAATTTATCACGGCCAATCCACCTAACCTGCACATCTTTGGACTGTGGGAGGAAACCTGAGCACCCGGAGGAAACCCACGCAGACACGGGGAGGATGTGCAGACTCCGCACAGACAGTGACCCAAGCTGGAATCGAACCTGGGACCCTGGAGCTGTGAAGCAATTGTGCTAACCACAATGCTACCGTGCTGTCCTTAAGAACAAATAAATCTACACTATATCATTTTACCATAATCCATGTACCTATCCAATAGCTGCTTGAAGGTCCCTAATGTTTCCGACTCAACTACTTCCACAGGCAGTGCATTCCATGCCCCCACTACTCTCTGGGTAAAGAACCTACCTCTGACATCCCCCCTATAACTTCCACCATTCACCTTAAATTTATGTCCCCTTGTAATGGTTTGTTCCACCCGGGGAAAAAGTCTCTGACCGTCTACTCTGTCTATTCCCCAGATCATCTTATAAACCTCTATCAAGTCGCCCCTCATCCTTCTCCGTTCTAATGAGAAAAGGCCTAGCACCCTCAACCTTTCCTCGTAAGACCTACTCTCCATTCCAGGCAACATCCTGGTAAATCTCCTTTGCACCTTTTCCAAAGCTTCCACATCCTTCCTAAAATGAGGCGACCAGAACTGTACACAGTACTCCAAATGTGGCCTTACCAAAGGTTTGTACAGCTGCATCATCACCTCACGGCTCTTAAATTCAATCCCTCTGTTAATGAACGCTAGCACACCATAGGCCTTCTTCACAGCTCTATCCACTTGAGTGGCAACATTCAAAGATGTATGAACATAGAACGATACAGCGCAGTACAGGCCCTTCGGCCCACGATGTTGCACCAAAACTAAAAGCCATCTAACCTACACTATGCCATTATCATCCATATGCTTATCCAATAAACTTTTAAATGCCCTCAATGTTGGCGAGTTCACTACTGTTGCAGATAGGGCATTCCACTGCCTCACCACTCTTTGCGTAAAGAACCTACCTCTGGCCTCTGTCCTATATCTATTACCCCTCAGTTTAAAGCTATGTCCCCTCGTGCTAGCCATTTCCATCCGCGGGAGATGACTCTCACTGTCCAGCCTATCTAACCCCCTGATCATTTTGTATGCCTCTATTAAGTCTCCTCAAGATCCCAAGATCTCTCTGCTCCTCCACATTGCCAAGAACTCTACCGTTAACCCTGTATTCCGCATTCATATTTGTCCTTCCAAATTGGACAACCTCACACTTTTCAGGGTTAAACTCCATCTGCCACTTCTCAGCTCAGCTCTGCATCCTATCCATGTCTCTTTGCAGCCGACAACAGCCCTCCTCACTATCCACAACTCCACCAATGTTCGTATCGTCTGCAAATTTACTGACCCACCCTTCAACTCCCTCATCCAAGTCATTAATGAAAATCACAAACAGCAGAGGACCCAGAACTGATCCCTGTGGTACGCCACTGGTAACTGGGATCCAGGCTGAATATTTGCCATCCACCACCACTCTCTGACTTCTATCGGTTAGCCAGTTTGTTATCCAACTGGCCAAATTTCCCACTATCCCATGCCTCCTTACTTTCTGCAGAAGCCTACCATGGGGAATCTTATTAAATGCCTTACTAACATCCATGTACACGACATCCACTGCTTTACCTTCATCCACATGCTTGGTCACCTCCTCAAAGAATTCAATAAGACTTGTAAGGCAAGACCTACCCCTCACAAATCCGTGCTGACTATCCCTAATCAAGCAGTGTCTTTCCAGATGCTCAGAAATCCTATCCTTCAGTACCCTTTCCATTACTTTGCCTACCACTGCCCAAAATGCCCAACACATCTTCCTTCCTAACAAGTATTTCCTCGAGCTTACCAGTCTGTTTCACACTGTCCTCTCCAACAATATGGCCCCTCTTATTTGTAAATACAGAAGAAAAGTACTCGTTCAAGACCTCTCCTATCTCTTCAGACTCAATAGACAATCTCCCGCTACTGTTCTTGATCAGACCTACCCTCGCTCTAGTCATTCTCATATTTCTCACATGTGTAAAAGGCCTTGGGGTTTTCCTTGATCCTACCCGCCAAAGATTTTTCATGCCCTCTCTTAGCTCTCCTAATCCCTTTCTTCAGTTCCCTCCTGGTTATCTTGTATCCCTCCAACGCCCTGTCTGAACCTTGTTTCCTCAGTCTTACATAAGTCTCCCTTTTCCTCTTAACAAGACATCCAATCTCTCTTGTCAACCATGGTTCCCTCACTCAACCATCTCTTCCTTGCCTGACAGGGACATACATATCAAGGACACGTAGTACCTGTTCCTTGAACAAGTTCCACATTTCACTTGTGTCCTTACCTGACAGCCTATGTTCCCAACTTATGCACTTCAATTCTTGTCTGACAACATCGTATTTACCCTTCCCCCAATTGTAAACCTTGCCCTGTTGCACGCACCTATCCCTCTCCATTACTAAAGTGAAAGTCACAGAATTGTGGTCACTATCTCCAAAATGCTCCCCCACTAACAAATCTATCACTTGCCCTGGTTCATTACCAAGTACCAAATCCAATATTGCCCCTCCTCTGGTCGGACAATCTACATACTGTGTTAGAAAAGCTTCCTGGACACACTGCACAAACACCACCCCATCCAAACTATTTGATCGAAGGTAGATTGTAGGTTGATTGTTTGTAATATTGTTAGTGTTATTATATAAAACTTTCTATATTTTAGAAGGGCAGCAGAGGAAGACTATTTGATTCATTCCCAGTATCAAACCCTCTTGTTACACAGAGAGACTCAGTAGAACTTTAGAAAAGTGGAGACTCAGACAAGTTAATGGGGGTGTAGAGAACAGTGAAGGGACCGAATTGTGTCTACGTGGGTCAATTATTTTGACTGTAGGTTAGGGATGTCCAGGGAGTATGTTTCCAAACTCTGTCAGGTTGAATGAGGTGGTTCCTCTTCATCCCAGACAACAATGAAACTGTGGAAGAGTTGCCAGCTTGTGCAGTGAACAAGATTCACCGAAATCCTGGCTTCTGGCTGCAATGGAGATCACTTTGTGCAAGAGTAGGCACTCGGTAATATAAATCGGCATCACCTGGACTATGTTCGATTGCTTTCCGGGGTCAAACACAAACTTTTCCAGACTTTCTTCCCCGAGTTGGCTCAGAACTTTACCTGGTTTTGCATTTCTCCCAGGAAATGACATTCATGTGAGTATAGAGTGACTGCCCAGTGATGCACAAGATATCACAACTATATGGGACACGCTCGGCGGACCAGTGGATCGTTTGTGTCTTTGTGTATCAGAAATAAACTCCCATTCCAAGCCAGAACAACAAATCGAGAAGTGCAGTCTCAGACTGTAGGACTGATTCTAAGGCCTTCAGGGCAATCAGGAATGAACAATTGATGCGATCTTACTGACATCACCCCAACCCCAAGAAAACATTTTTAAAAGCCAGATATGTTTGGATAGGAGGGAATAGTTGTTCCAGAATTCAGAAACAGATTGAACCAATGATGCTGTTCAAATACACAGAAACATGAGCCATACTGCCTCCCAATCTATGTGCCCAGAGTGGATTGGATTGGACATGTTTATTGTCACGTGTACCCAGGTACAGTGAAAAGTATTTTTCTGCGAGCAGCTCAACAGATCATTAAATACATGAGAAGAAAAGGGAATAAAAGAAAATACATAATAGGGCAACACAACATATCACAGAAGTAATCTGCAACCGATTTCTCTGAATGTAAGAAGGGTCATGGGTACAGACTATTGGAATTGGGGCCAGATATCCCAATTATATGATGTTGCACACTTTATATAAAGGTAAATGGTAACTTGTATCACATCTTTACATAAACAAGAAGCTAAATATAAAAAGCAGTTTTCTACAGGAATAGATATTGGAATGCTATCACAGGCTTTCCAACTTGTTCCCCAAATACAATCACTTCACAGCTCTGTCACCTGTTGAAGGTTGTGTTTATCCTGTAAACAACACTCCTGCAATCAATGTTTCGGCTGCGGCATTGTCCTGTTCATATTATGCCACAGGAAGTGGACATGGTGAATGTTTCCACAAGTTCCCAATTTGTGAATTTCTGAAAATGGTGTGGAAAGGACAGAAGGGAATTGTGATTCTGCGTCCGGCCAGCCACGTTTTCCAGCGAGCCCCCCGCCAGCAGCGGGATTCTCCGTCTCGCCAGCCCCGTTTTCCAGCGCTGTGAGCCCCCGCCAGCAACGGGATTCTCCGTCTCGCCAGCCCCGTTTTCCAGCGAGCCCCCGCCAGCAGCGGGATTCTCCGTCTCGCCAGCCCCGTTTTCCAGCGAGCCCCCCGCCAGCAACGGGATTCTGCGTCCCGCCAGCCCCGTTTTCCAGCGCTGTGAGCCCCCGCCAGCAGCGGGATTCTCCGTCCCGCCAGCCCCGTTTTCCAGCACTGCGAGCCCCCGCCAGCAACGGGATTCTCCGTCCCGCCAGCCCCGTTTTCCAGCGAGCCCCCACCAGCGGGATTCTCTCTCCCGCCAGCCCCGTTTTCCAGCGAGCGCCCGCCAGCGGGATTCTCTCTCCCCCCAGCCCCGTTTTCCAGCGAGCGCCCGCCAGCGGGATTCTCTCTCCCGCCAGCCCCGTTTTCCAGCGAGCGCCCGCCAGCGGGATTCTCTCTCCCGCCAGCCCCGTTTTCCAGCGAGCCCCCGCCAGCAGCGGGATTCTCTCTCCCGCCAGCCCCGTTTTCCAGCGAGCGCCCGCCAGCGGGATTCTCTCTCCCGCCAGCCCCGTTTTCCAGCGAGCCCCCGCCGGCAGCGGGATTCTCCGTCCCGCCAGCCCCGTTTTCCAGCGAGCGCCCGCCAGCGGGATTCTCTCTCCCGCCAGCCCCGTTTTCCAGCGAGCCCCCGCCAGCGGGATTCTCCGTCCCGCCAGCCCCGTTTTCCAGCGAGCCCCCGCCGGCAGCGGGATTCTCCGTCCCGCCAGCCCCGTTTTCCAGCGAGCCCCCGCCAGCAGCGGGATTCTCCGTCCCGCCAGCCCCGTATTCCAGCGAGCCCCCGCCGGCAGCGGGATTCTCCGTCCCGCCAGCCCCGTTTTCCAGCGAGCCCCCGCCAGCAGCGGGATTCTCTCTCCCGCCAGCCCCGTTTTCCAGCGAGCCCCCGCCAGCAGCGGGATTCTCCGTCCCGCCAGCCCCGTATTCCAGCGAGCCCCCGCCGGCAGCGGGATTCTCCGTCCCGCCAGCCCCGTTTTCCAGCGAGCCCCCGCCAGCAGCGGGATTCTCTCTCCCGCCAGCCCCGTTTTCCAGCGAGCCCCCGCCAGCAGCGGGATTCTCCGTCCCGCCAGCCCCGTTTTCCAGCGAGCCCCCGCCAGCAGCGGGATTCTCCGTCCCGCCAGCCCCGTTTTCCAGCGAGCCCCCGCCAGCAGCGGGATTCTCCGTCCCGCCAGCCCCGTTTTCCTGCGAGCCCCCGCCGGCAGCGGGATTCTCCGTCCCGCCAGCCCCGTTTTCCAGCGAGCGCCCGCCAGCGGGATTCTCCGTCCCGCCAGCCCCGTTTTCCAGCGAGCCCCCGCCGGCAGCGGGATTCTCCGTCCCGCCAGCCCCGTTTTCCAGCGAGCCCCCGCCAGCAGCGGGATTCTCCGTCCCGCCAGCCCCGTATTCCAGCGAGCCCCCGCCGGCAGCGGGATTCTCCGTCCCGCCAGCCCCGTTTTCCAGCGAGCCCCCGCCAGCAGCGGGATTCTCTCTCCCGCCAGCCCCGTTTTCCAGCGAGCCCCCGCCAGCAGCGGGATTCTCCGTCCCGCCAGCCCCGTATTCCAGCGAGCCCCCGCCGGCAGCGGGATTCTCCGTCCCGCCAGCCCCGTTTTCCAGCGAGCCCCCGCCAGCAGCGGGATTCTCTCTCCCGCCAGCCCCGTTTTCCAGCGAGCCCCCGCCAGCAGCGGGATTCTCCGTCCCGCCAGCCCCGTTTTCCAGCGAGCCCCCGCCAGCAGCGGGATTCTCCGTCCCGCCAGCCCCGTTTTCCAGCGAGCCCCCGCCAGCAGCGGGATTCTCCGTCCCGCCAGCCCCGTTTTCCTGCGAGCCCCCGCCGGCAGCGGGATTCTCCGTCCCGCCAGCCCCGTTTTCCAGCGAGCGCCCGCCAGCAGCGGGATTCTCCGTCCCGCCAGCCCCATTTTCCAGCGAGCCCCCGCCGGCAGCGGGATTCTCCGTCCCGTCAGCCCCGTTTTCCAGCGAGCCCCCGCCAGCAGGATTCTCCGTCCCGCCAGCCCCGTTTTCCTGCGAGCCCCCGCCAGCGGGATTCTCCGTCCCGCCAGCCCCGTTTTCCAGCGAGCCCCCGCCAGCAGCGGGATTCTCTCTCCCGCCAGCCCCGTTTTCCAGCGAGCCCCCGCCAGCAGCGGGATTCTCCGTCCCGCCAGCCCCGTTTTCCAGCGAGCCCCCGCCAGCAGCGGGATTCTCCGTCCCGCCAGCCCCGTTTTCCAGCGAGCCCCCGCCAGCAGCGGGATTCTCCGTCCCGCCAGCCCCGTTTTCCTGCGAGCCCCCGCCGGCAGCGGGATTCTCCGTCCCGCCAGCCCCGTTTTCCAGCGAGCGCCCGCCAGCGGGATTCTCCGTCCCGCCAGCCCCGTTTTCCAGCGAGCCCCCGCCGGCAGCGGGATTCTCCGTCCCGCCAGCCCCGTTTTCCAGCGAGCCCCCGCCAGCAGCGGGATTCTCCGTCCCGCCAGCCCCGTATTCCAGCGAGCCCCCGCCGGCAGCGGGATTCTCCGTCCCGCCAGCCCCGTTTTCCAGCGAGCCCCCGCCAGCAGCGGGATTCTCTCTCCCGCCAGCCCCGTTTTCCAGCGAGCCCCCGCCAGCAGCGGGATTCTCCGTCCCGCCAGCCCCGTATTCCAGCGAGCCCCCGCCGGCAGCGGGATTCTCCGTCCCGCCAGCCCCGTTTTCCAGCGAGCCCCCGCCAGCAGCGGGATTCTCTCTCCCGCCAGCCCCGTTTTCCAGCGAGCCCCCGCCAGCAGCGGGATTCTCCGTCCCGCCAGCCCCGTTTTCCAGCGAGCCCCCGCCAGCAGCGGGATTCTCCGTCCCGCCAGCCCCGTTTTCCAGCGAGCCCCCGCCAGCAGCGGGATTCTCCGTCCCGCCAGCCCCGTTTTCCTGCGAGCCCCCGCCGGCAGCGGGATTCTCCGTCCCGCCAGCCCCGTTTTCCAGCGAGCGCCCGCCAGCAGCGGGATTCTCCGTCCCGCCAGCCCCATTTTCCAGCGAGCCCCCGCCGGCAGCGGGATTCTCCGTCCCGTCAGCCCCGTTTTCCAGCGAGCCCCCGCCAGCAGGATTCTCCGTCCCGCCAGCCCCGTTTTCCTGCGAGCCCCCGCCAGCGGGATTCTCCGTCCCGCCAGCCCCGTTTTCCAGCGAGCCCCCGCCAGCAGTGGGATTCTCCGTCCCGCCAGCCCCGTTTTCCAGCGAGCCCCCGCCAGCAGCGGGATTCTCCGTCTCGCTTGCCCCGTTTTCCAGCGAGCCCCCACCAGCAGCGGGATTCTCCGTCCCGCCAGCCCCGTTTTCCAGCGAGCCCCCACCAGCAGCGGGATTCTCTCTCCCGCCAGCCCCGTTTTCCAGCGAGCCCCCACCAGCAGCGGGATTCTCTCTCCCGCCAGCCCCGTTTTCCAGCGAGCCCCCGCCGGCAGCGGGATTCTCCGTCCCGCCAGCCCCGTTTTCCAGCACTGTGAGCCCCCGCCAGCAGCGGGATTCTCCGTCCCGCCAGCCCCGTTTTCCAGCGAGCCCCCACCAGTAGCGGGATTCTCCGTCCCGCCAGCCCCGTTTTCCAGCGAGCCCCCACCAGCGGGATTCTCCGTCCCGCCAGCCCCGTTTTCCAGCGAGCCCCCGCCAGCAGCGGGATTCTCCGTCCCGCCAGCCCCGTTTTCCAGCGAGCCCCCGCCGGCAGCGGGATTCTCCGTCCCGCCAGCCCCATTTTCCAGTGAGCCCCCACCAGCAGCGGGATTCTCCGTCCTGCCAGCCCCGTTTTCCAGCGAGCCCCCGCCGGCAGCGGGATTCTCTCTCCCGCCAGCCCCGTTTTCCAGCGAGCCCCCGCCGGCAGCGGGATTCTCCGTCTCGCCAGCCCCGTTTTCCAGCGAGCCCCCACCAGCGGGATTCTCTCTCCCGCCAGCCCCGTTTTCCAGCGAGCCCCCGCCAGCAGCGGGATTCTCTCTCCCGCCAGCCCCGTTTTCCAGTGAGCCCCCGCCAGCAGCGGGATTCTCCGTCCCGCCAGCCCCGTTTTCCAGCGAGCCCCCGCCGGCAGCGGGATTCTCTCTCCCGCCAGCCGGCCAATGGGGTTTCCCATTGTGGACACCCCCACGCCATCGCGTGTGGGCCAGTGTACGCTGCCGCCGAAGTGGAGGATCCCGTGGGCGGACTATTGTAAAATGGAGAACACCAGTCAGCAGCCCAAATGGAAAATAAACCAGTCAGTGGAAATAAGAAAAGTGGGAGAACTGCCAACTGGCCATCACAAAAAGCCAAATCTACCCCAATGAGTGCAAAACATTCACTTGTACAGGTGAGTGGACCAGATAACCATTGTCTACGGCATCAAAGCTTCCTGCAGATAGGCCCACAGAAGGCTGTTTCAGAGATGTTAGAAGCAGCAAGGCTGTCTTTGTATCTTCAACACCATTAGCCCTAGTGCTGTCCACCAGCTTGTAATAAAAACGTTTCTATTTTGGGTCAGGTCAAAGTGATTTTTCATCTGTAAGTGGAGCATCTTACAACACGGGAGGGAATAAACAGATTCATGACCACTGAGTCACTTTTCAGCAATCCTGTTGATTTGGAGATGTGCCTCACCTACGCTCCAAGTTCAGCAAGGTTTGTTGGGAGTACACACTTGCACACAAAATGAAATTTGGAAAGTTGAACATTCCATGTTGATATCTAAAACAAAGTTTCAGATCTATTTGAAACAGATGATTTGATTTTAGCCAGGACTGAGAGACTGATCTTATCAGTGTCATGATTATGAACAATATTTCAAACTTTTTGACGAGCTAATCTTAAATTCTCGTCGGCAATATTTTTCAACAATTAATCTATCACATCAATGAAAATGTTACTAAAATTCAATCTTCTGCAAGTTTTAATCCTCCTCACTCGTGCTAGCTGAAGGATGCTGCACAGTTGCAGCAAGAGATGGTTCATGTGGGAGAGTTACAAAGTGAAATCTAACCGAGGAATAAAAGTGGTTGAGCAATTTTCTCCCATCCTCTCCTGAAAATGTAACTCTTTGTTGAGGTGTAGTTTCACGTGACCGTTCCATACCTATTTTACATGCTTAATCCACCTCAATGCTCTTCGGCAAATCTCAAAAAACTTGACAGCTTTTGGAGTGTGCAGTCACTGTGGTAATGCAGGACATTAGGCAGCTAATTTACATACAGTGGCCACTATCCACAATTGCTTGACAACCCCATTCCGATGGCATCTTTTGATTCTCTCTTTCACTTTATGTGCTATATTCAGAGGAAGCAAACAATTCTCAGTAGCCATTAATATCCCAATAATTTGCAACAGAATACAGTGAAGAATTCAGGGGCAAGGCCAGTGTGCAGACCCCAGATTTCATTGAAGTGAGTCTGACGGACGAGTAGGACCTTGACAATAATAATAATAATAATCGCTTATTGTCACAAGTAGGCTTCAATGAAGTTCCTGTGAAAAGCCCCTAGTCGCCACATTCCGGCGCCTGTTGGGCAGGCCGGTACGGGAATTGAACCCGCGCTGCTGCCTTGTTCTGCAATACAAGGCAGCTGTTTAGCGCACTGTGCTAAACCAGCCCCTGGTTCCAAGCGGAGCCAGCAACATCCTCAGCATTGATGATCGCAAGGTTGGCAGACCTACAGGACAGGGTGGCTGATTTCAGCCGACGCAACCAACTGGACATTCAGCCATTTAAGTATTTCAACCAGGAAGGTGCTTCACATGGACATTTCCACTTGCTTACTCGGTAAATATTTACCCTTTCGTCCTACTCTCGGGACCTCACAACAGCATCATGACCCCAGCTTCAGAAAATGAAGACCGCTTGGAGGGAATGGTCCATCCTGAAGATGCACCATCAGATGATATAACAGGTACCAGCACAGAGACAGGCACATCACGTTGGCATCTTGGCAGGATAGATTGGTCTGAATCAGGGTCACTCTAGCAATCTTGTCAATCTGTGTGCATGGTGCACCAGTTGAAATCACAGCAGGACCCCAATTTACAGATATACATGTGCCTCCTGTCTCTCCAGAGCTGCATATTCGCAGCCATTAATATTGTACTAGCTGAGGACAGGATTAGCGTTTCTGGGATTTTGTCCTCTCCCCTGACAATAACCTGCCCATCCAATTAGGGAGGGGGTTAAAATAGAGGCCTGATTCTCAATAGGCTACACAATCATAGCTGAGCCTAGTTTCTCACCAGATTCTACATCTGCACACTTCTGGCATGGACCATTGTACAGTGATGAGGAACGGACACACTGACCATGGTTAGTATCTCTCCTTGCTCAACCCCAGGATTGGCAGACACATTGCTGTGCGCCCTACACCTGTCCTGCTAGAGGTCAGCTAACCTGGCACAGATTAAAGATCAGAACTGGTCTCTACGAATTGACTACTCCAGGGATAACATTGCTGAGCCCTTGGGAAAGTTGGATGACATTTTAACATCCGCCAATGTATTATTTCGTAGGATAAGATCCGAACAGTTGCATTTTCTTGCTGATAGGCATCAGAGATGCTCAGTTGGTCACAAAGTCAAAGTAACATGACACAAGAAGAAGGGCTTATAACTGATTGTGACATTTGACTCAAAAGTCTGTGGGTGCTATAATTATGCAGCAGTTTATGTACTATAGTAAGTAAGCAACTATAATGACTCCATTCAAGTGGCTACATACCACAATGTGCCCCAGTAGGCAGTATGGATGCAGTGAGTCTCTGCTTGGTCCTTACCCTCTCAATGATTCTCTATAAATAGTGCTATTTATAGAAACATAGGAACGTTTCACTGAAAGAATCTTTTGCAGGTCAGCCAGTTGCAGCAGTGTTTACCGTGGAGTCCGATATTCGTTCGGCTGAAGCTGTTCCTGTCGAGTCATTCTGTTGCAGTCTCTTGATGGTGTTTTTCAAAGTCTGCCTCTTGTTGCAGAACCACACTCTAACCACCTCTCGGTCGTAGTTCAGCTGCTCGGCTATCTCTGTCATTTCCTGACCTGTGGGATGTGTGTTTTTCTCAAAGTGAGCGTTAAGCATTTCCAGGGCCTGTGGTGTGAAAGATGTGCGCCGTTTCCGTTTCTTTGACGGTTCGCTCCCGACGAACTCAGTCAGGTTCTGGATGCCTGCACGGTGTCGGATTTCTGCTTCCGTCAGCCATCTTTCCAGAACTGGTTTGATCTTCTGAGCACTTTTAGGAGTGATGTCCAATTTCTCAAACCTAACAGGACACAAAACTGTACTATAATTGTCGGCCTGTAGACAACTAAAGAAATGTCAACACTTAATGGTCTTTTTCTGTTTTGATGGCCTGGAGCTCAGGAGGCTGAATTCCCCCCCAGGTTGGATAATGAAGTGGTGGCCTTTAGATATCTTACCACTTTCGCATGGCAAAAGACATGTGTGAATGATTCACAAATATTACCTCTGTACGCCAGACAATCTAGCAAAACTGGTACTTTTCCAAATCACCGCTCCTCCAAACCAGTTTGCCAACTTGCCAACAGAATTTGTATTTGTCTTCCGGTCTGGGGTTCAGTGTATTATTGGAGCTGCACTACCGAGATCGATTTTTTTTTTGAAGCATGGGATATAAGCAAATAAAAGTTGAATTAAGCAATTTTGGACTAGGGTTTGTAATTTGAGATTTGCCTGTTTTTCCTTGTCAAGTGTACCGTCATTTCTCCCTTTCCAATTGTGCTTCAGGTGGCAACACACTCACCTCTAAGTGAGAAAGCTCCACTCCACAGACTTGGAAGCAATTGGGATGAAACTCCAGCGGAGTGGTGAGCTTGGAGAAACCCTTTGAGAATGATGGCACAGTGATTATGTTATTCAACTTCGAATCCAGGGGCCTAAAATGAGTCATCTGTTCAATCCCCTATGGGGGCTGAGAAATTTGAATTCAGTTAATTGAATAAAAAAACTAGTGTGAAGCTATAGGATTGTTGCAACAAAATAAACATTCACTAATGCCTTCCAACAAAGGAAATTTGCGGCGTATTTGTGACTCTTGCCCACACCAATGTAACTGTGAACTGCCCTCTGAAATGGTCCAGCAAACCACTCACTTGGATTCACAAAGGTGGGTAAATACCGCCTTCTCAAGGGCAATTATGCTGGCCTAACCAGTTCATTTGTAGGGAATGGTAAAACTAAATAAACAATTTAGGGCATTTTTTGCGCATACTTTCTTTTTTTGTGAATGAAGTTTTCACAGACCTTTTGTTGTAATAGCTTTTTATTTCTTGTTCAATTAGTTCCAATGGAAGTGTTAGCATAGGTAAGCTTTGTGGATGAGGAAGAGCTAGCAGATGAGCCAGGTTGCACAAAGGTATTTAGTATCTAGCTGCAGGCTCTCTCACACCCACATCGACAGTCATGGGTGTCCGTACCTCATTGGAATAAGAGGCTCCAACACTCGAGGTCAGCTTTAACAGACGTGGTATCAGTGAAGCTTTGACAAACCCTTAGTTCTTCAGAAGCACTCCAGTCCCAGTCTGCCATGCCTTCAGTGAAACTGCATCAAATGGTGATTGTAATGACCTCCAATTGGCATTATTGGTTGGCCAATTGGAGTATGAGCTCCCTCAATGATAGCTCATTGAGGGGGCCCATATAAGCACCTGTGTAGGCTTTGTGAGGCAGTCTTAAGTTGACCGGAATGCGAGCAGCACTGTTTGGAGTTGGTCTTGTATATAGTTATTGCAAATAAATACTGAAGTGGTGACGGAACTCCTGTGGATTATTACAGTGGCGACGAGGTAAACAAAGAACCTTGCGGAGACCAGCTGCCGTACTCGGAGGGTAAGCCTTGCTATTTCAAAAATGCAATTTTTGGGGAGGTTTGATGCATTCGACCCAACTATTGAGGACTGGTCCCAGTATGTGGAGAGAATGTGTTACTTCTTCCAGGCCAATGAGATAATGATGGACGAAAGGAAATGGGTTATCCTGCTGTCGGCGTGCGGACCCTTAGCCTTCGCCATTATATGTAGTCTAACTTATCCCAATATGCCGGACACGATACCTTTCCAAGAATTAACAAAATTGGTGGAAGAACATTATGACCCAAAAGCACCCCTCATTTTGCGTAGGTACAGATTCTACACAACAAAGCAGGAAGACAGAGTCAGTCACGAATTTCTTGACCCGCCTGAGAAGGCTGGCGGAAAAATGTGAGTTCGGCCCGATGCTAAATGAAATGCTTCGGGACCGGTTAGTGTGTGGCATAAACTACCTCACAATACAGAAGCGCCTGTTGGTGGAAACGCAGCTAGACTGCAGGCGGGCGTCACAGCTCACACTGTCCCTAGAAAAGGCAGCAAGTGGGGCGCAGGAACTACAGGACACGCCAATGGAGGTAGATACCTGGGAGAGGGACTACCACAATGGGTCCAGCTACCAGATAGCCGCCCTCAGGAAAAGCCTGAGGAATAGAGGGCCAAAGGAAAACCTGAGAACTGCCCCCAAGTCTGCTAGGACTAACTGGAGACAGAGGGAACTATCGGCTGAGGCTCCCCCAACAGAGAAGGACCGTTTCTGGCACCAGACAGAGTGGGGTAACAGTGACAGAAACCCTAGAAGGAGGTGGCAAAAGAGCACTAGCAGGTGGGGACACCGGGAAGTACACAACCTAGATGCCCCATCCTCCTCTGAAGGATAACAGTTATATAATATTGTGACGAAGAAAGCAGAACCTATTAAGATTACCCCATGGGTGAACGGTCGGCCGACAATAATGGAAATAGACACGGGTGCGGCCGTATCAGTAATGGGAGTGGCAGCATTTAAAAAAATAAATAAATAAATAAATAAATCAAAGATGGACTCCAGCCACTAACCCGAACACAAACATCGACGAAACTTAAAACCTACACGGGGGAACCCCTGGAAGTTCTAGGCACGACTCTGGTACCCGTGGAATACAAACAATTGCTCAGATTACCGTTGACGATAGAAGAGGGCTCCGGACCGAACTTAATAGGATGGAACTGGCTGAAAGACCGAGGGCAAAATTCTCCCCCAACGGCACGATGTCCGCTGACTGGCGCCAAAGATGGCGCCAATCAGACGGGCATCGCGCCGGCCCAAAGGTGCGGAATGCTCCGCATCTTTGGCGGCCTAGCCCCAACATTGAGGGGCTAGGCCGACGCCGGAGGGATTTCCGCCCCGCCAGCTGGCGTAAATGGCGTTTGTTGCCCCGCCAGCTGGAGCGGAAATGCGGCGCATGCGCGGGAGCGTCAGCGGCCGCTGTCAGTTTCCCGGCGCATGCGTGGGAGCGTCAGCGGCCGCTGTCAGTTTCCCACGCATGCGCAGTTGGGAGAGTCTCTTCCGCCTCCGCCATGGTGGAGGCCGTAGCGGAGGCGGAAGGGAAAGAGTGCCCCCACGGCACAGGCCCGCCCGCGGATAGGTGGGCCCCGATCGCGGGCCAGGCCACCGTGGGGGCACCCCCCGGGGTCAGATCGCCCCGTGCCCCCCCCCCCCCCAGGACCCCGGAGCCCGCCCGCGCCGCCTGGTCCCGCCAGTAAATACCAGGTTTGATTTACGCCGGCGGGACAGGCAATTTCTGGGTGGGACTTCGGCCCATCCGGGCCGGAGAATCCAGCGGGGGGTCCCGCCAACCGGCGCGGCCCGATCCCCGCCCAATCTCCGGTACCGGAGACTTCGGCGGGGGCAGGATTCACGGCGGCCAACGGCCATTCTCCGACCCGGCGGGGGGGTCGGTGAATGACACCCCTAAAGTTAGATTGGATGAAAATTTTCCAGAGTGGTAGCAGGCAGTTGAGTGGAGTACTCCAAAAATACCCGGAGGTCTTCCAAGAAGGTTTGGGGAAAATTATAGGCGTCAAAGCAACTTTGCACGTGGACCCAGAAGCCCTTCTGAAATTGTGTAAGGCCAGGCCGGTACCTTTTGCATTTAAGGAAGAAAGTAGATGTCGAAATAGAAAGGTTACGGCGCGACCAGTACAGTTCTCGGAATGGGCAGCGCCAGTGGTACCAATTTTGAAGCCAGGCGGCTCGATACGTCTCTGTGGAGCTTTCAAACAGACGGTAAACAAATACGCACTGCTGGACAAATACCCGATCCCCAAAATAGACGACCAAGATGCCAAATTGGCAGGTGGGCTTTTGTTCACGAAACTGGACATGAGCCACGCCTACCTGCAGTTAAAACTGGACAAGGACTCCCAGAAGTTCGCTGCAATCAACACCCTGAAGGGACTTTTTCGTTATACTAGGCTACCCTTCGGAGTGTCATCAGCCTGTGCTACATTCCAGCGTACGATGGAAAATATTCTGCAGGGACTACCGCAGGTGCTGATTTATTTGGACGATGTCTTAATCACGGGTAGGACAAACAGGGAACATTTAAAGAACCTGGAGGAAGTGCTCAGGCGTTGCGCAAAGGCAGGCGTACGGCTGAAAAGAGAAAGATGTGTTTTTCTGGCCCACAAGTGACGTACCTGGGATATAAAGTAGACGAGTCGGGCTTACACCCATTGGAAGACCGAGTAAGGGCAATAAAAGAAACCCCAGCTCCCACCACGGTCCAGGAGCTACGATCATTTCTAGGGTTGGTAACCTATTATGGCAAATTTATTGACAATAGGGCGTCCATCCTAGAACCCCTCCACCAGCTACTAAAAAAGGGACAAGAATGGAAATGGTCCGCCCGCCAAAACCGAGCATTTAGGGACATTAAGGAACAGCTGTCATCCGAAAAATGTCCTCGAGCATTATGACCCAAGGAAGGAGTTGGTGGTCACGTGTGACGCATCACCTTATGGGGTAGGAGCCGTCTTAGCTCATAGAAGAAGGAATGGGGAAGAACGGCCAATAGCCTATGCTTCGAGGACCTTGGCGATGGCTGAGAGAAAGTACGCCCAAATCGAGAAGGAAGGACTGGCGGTGATATTTGCAGTAAAAAAAAATGTCACCAGTATCCGTATGGGTGGTAATTCACCATAGTCACGGACCATAAGCCGTTATTAGGGTTATTAAAAGAAGACCAGCAAAACCCCCGATTGCATCAGCTAGAATCCAACGCTGGGCATTGCTACTGGCGGCGTATAGATACGTTCTGGAGCACAGACCGGGAACGCGAGTAGCAAATGCAGATGCTTTGAGCAGACTTCCCCTCCCAGACACCCCGCCGCTAAGACCGAAAGTAGAGGAGACAGTAATGACTCTAAATTGTTTGGACACCCTACCAGTGGATGCACAACATATTCGGTTGTGGACACAAAGACCCAGTAAATAGTCCCAGCTCAGGGCCGTCGGGCAATCTTAACGGAGTTACATCACGGACACCCAGGGGTGTCTAAAATGAAGATGCTCGCTCGAAGCTACGTTTGGTGGCCAGGATTGGACACAGACATAGCAGCCTTGGTACGTCGGTGCCAGGAGTGCCAACAGGGGCAAAGAGTGCCACCAGCTGCGCCATTGCACCCGTGGGAATGGCCAGGCAGACCGTGGACCCGCCTGCATATTGACCACGCCGGCCCTTCCATGGGCTCAATGTTTTTGGTGATAGTGGACGCCCACTCAATGGTTGGACGTCCACCGGGTAAACGCGGCAAGCACAGCATCGACAATTGAAAAGCTCAGGGCCTCGTTTGCAACACATGGACTTCCGGAGGTATTGGTGTCTGACAACGGAACGGCATTCACAAGTGGGGAATTTGGAAAATTCCTAAAGGGAAACTGAGTCCGCCACAACAGATTTTGGAAAGGTGCAGAAGTCACAGGGTAGTAGTCATGGGTGACTTTAACTTCCCAAACATTGAGTGGAAACTCTTTAGATCAAATAGTTTGGATGGGGTGGTGTTTGTGCAGTGTGTCCAGGAAGCTTTTCCAACACAGTATGTAGATTGTCCGACCAGAGGAGGGGCAATATTGGATTTAGTACTTGGTAATGAACCAGGGCAAGTGATAGATTTGTTAGTGGGGGAGCATTTTGGAGATAGTGACCACAATTCTGTGACTTTCACTTTAGTAATGGAGAGGGATAGGTGCGTGCAACAGGGCAAGGTTTACAATTGGGGGAAGGGTAAATACGATGTTGTCAGACAAGAATTGAAGTGCATAAGTTGGGAACATAGGCTGTCAGGGAAGGACACAAGTGAAATGTGGAACTTGTTCAAGGAACAGGTACTACGTGTCCTTGATATGTCTGTCCCTGTCAGGCAGGGAAGAGATGGTCGAGTGAGGGAACCATGGTTGACAAGAGGTTGAATGTCTTGTTAAGAGGAAAAAGGAGACTTATGTAAGGCTGAGGAAACAAGGTTCCGACAGGGCATTGGAGGGATACAAGATAGCCAGGAGGGAACTGAAGAAAGGGATTAGATGAGCTAAGAGGGCATGACAGGCATGAACAATCTTTGGCAGGTAGGATCAAGGAAAACCCCAAGGCCTTTTACACATGTGAGAAATATGAGTGACTAGAGCGAGGGTAGGTCCGATCAAGGACAGTAGTGGGAGATTGTGTATTGAGTCTGAAGAGATAGGAGAGGTCTTAAACGAGTACTTCTGTATTTACAAATGAGAGGGGCCATTTTGTTGGAGGGGACAGTGTGAAACAGACTGGTAAGCTCGAGGAAATACTTGTTAGGAAGGAAGATGTGCTGGGCATTTTGAAAAACTTGAGGATAGACAAGTCCCCCGGGCCTGACTGGATATATCCAAGGATTCTATGGGAAGCAAGAGATGAAATTGCAGAGCCGTTGGCAATGATCTTTTCGTCCTCACTGTCAGCAGGGGTAGGACCAGGGGATTGGAGAGTGGCGAATGTCGTGCCCCTGTTCAAAAAAGGGACTAGGGATAACCCTGGGAATTACAGGCCAGTTAGTCTTCCTTCGGTGGTAGGCAAAGTAATGGAAAGGGAACTGAAGGATAGGATTTCTGAGCATCTGGAAAGAAACTGCTTGGTTAGGGATAGTCAGCACGGATTTGTGAGGGGTAGGTCTTGCCTTACAAGTCTTATTGAATTCTTTGAGGAGGTGACCAAGCATGTGGCTGAAGGTAAAGCAGTGGATGTAGTGTACATGGATTTTAGTAAGGCATTTAATAAGATTCCCCATGGTCGGCTTATGCAGAAAGTAAGGAGGCATGGGATAGTGGGAAATTTGGCCAGTTGGATAACAAACTGGCTAACCGATAGAAGTCAGAGAGAGGTGGTGGATGGCAAATATTCAGCCTGGATCCCAGTTACCAGTGGCCTACCGCAGGAATCCGTTCTGCTGTTTGAGATTTTCATTAATAACTTGGATGAGGGAGTTGAAGGGTGGGTCAGTAAATTTGCAGACGATATGAAGATTGGTGGAGTTGTGGATAGTGAGGAGGGCTGTTGTCGGCTGCAAAGAGACATAGATAGGATGCAGAGCTGGGCTGAAGTGGCAGGTGGAGTTTAACCCTGAAAAGTCTGAGGTTGTCCATTTTGGAAGGACAAATATGAATGCAGAATACAGGGTTAATGGTAGGGTTCTTGGCAATGTGGAGGAGCAGAGAGATCTTTGGGTCTATGTTCATACATCTTTGAAAGTTGCCACTCAAGTGGATAGAGCTGTGAAGAAGGCCTATGGTGTGCTAGCGTTCATTAACAGAGGGATTGAATTTAAGAGCCGTGAGGTGATGATGCAGCTGTACAAAACTTTGGTAAGGCCACATTTGGAGTACTGTGTACAGTTCTGGTCGCCTCATTTTAGGAAGGATGTGGAAGCTTTGGAAAAGGTGCAAAGGAGATTTACCAGGATGTTGCCTGGAATGGAGAGTAGGTCTTACGAGGAAAGGTTGAGGGTGCTAGGCCTTTTCTCATTAGAACGGAGAAGGATGAGGGGCGACTTGATAGAGGTTTATAAGATGATCAGGGGACTAGATAGAGTAGACAGTCAGAGACTTTTTCCCCGGGTGGAACACACCATTACAAGGGGACATAAATTTAAGGTGAATGGTGGAAGATATAGGGGGGATGTCAGAGGTAGGTTCTTTACCCAGAGAGTAGTGGGGGCATGGAATGCACTGCCCATGGAAGTAGTTGAGTCGGAAACATTAGGGACCTTCAAGCAGCTATTGGATAGGTACATGGATTATGGTAGAATGATATAGTGTCGATTAATTTGTTCTTAAGGGCAGCACGGTAGCATTGTGGATAGCACAATTGCTTCACAGCTCCAGGGTCCCAGGTTCGATTCCGGCTTGGGTCACTGTCTGTGTGGAGTCTGCACATCCTCCCCGTGTGTGCGTGGGTTTCCTCCGGGTGCTCCGGTTTCCTCCCACAGTCCAAAGGTGTGCAGGTTAGGTGGATTGGCCATGATAAATTGCCCTTAGTGTCCAAAATTGCCCTTGGTGTTGGGTGGAGGTGTTGACCTTGGGTAGGGTGCTCTTTCCAAGAGCTGGTGCAGACTTAATGGGCCGAATGGCCTCCTTGTGCACTGTAAATTCTATGATTAATCTAGCACAAGGGTTCAGCACAACATCGTGGGCCGAAGGGCCTGTTCTGTGCTGTATTTTCCATGTTCTACATCAAAATGGCCCCTTACCATCCAACGGCCTGGCAGAGAGAGCGGTCCAGACACTAAAAGCGGGACTCAAGAAGCGGCCGGCAGCCTCAATGGACACACAGCTCTCCTGCTGGCTGTTTGATTACAGGACCACACCGCATTCCACAACGGGCATACCGCCAGCTGAACTCTTAATGGGAAGGCGGCTGCGAACGAGGCTGAGGCTCCTTTTCCCAAATTCAACGGGGAAAGTGGAGAAACAACAGGAGGTCCAACGCAGGGGGCATGATAATAGTCGGCAGCAGAGACATTTCCAGGTGGGGGCACCGGTTTGGGTCAAGAATTATGGGAATGGACCAACGTGGGTCAAAGGTACGGTAGAGTCTCAAACGGGGCCCATATCATATGAAGTTTCAATAGGAGGTAAGGTGCTAAAGAAACACCTAGACCAAATAAGGGCAGCGGAATCACACCTGGAGGCAGTCGAAGCAGGACCGCCTCAAGCAGGGATAGCTCAGACGGGAAAGATGCCTCGAGCAATTTCTCCAGACCCCGTCATCCAGTCATCAGAGTTGGAGATTGACACGTTCGTCGAGGCCGCCGCGACACCTCTCCCCAAGGAGGAGGAAGAACTTTCAAGGAAAAGACAGGCACCCGAGCCTTCTCCCGCGGATGGAAATGGCTGGCACGAGGGGACATAACTTTAAACTGAGGGGTAATAGATATAGGACAGAGGTCAGAGGTAGGTTCTTTACGCAAAGAGTAGTGAGGCCGTGGAATGTCCTACCTGCTACAGTAGTGAACTCTCCAACATTGAGGGCATTTAAAAGTTTATTGGATAAACATATGGATGATAATGGTATAGTGTAGGTTAGATGGCTTTTGTTTCGGTGCAACATCGTGGGCCGAAGGGCCTGTACTGCGCTGTAGCGTTCTCTGTTCCGTTCTATACGGTACACCCCACCCACGTCGGAGAACGACCCAGCGGACGACACCGAGGTGACAGACCCGGACAGGGGAGCAGGAAGATGCTCCGAGGAATGCCAGCTGGCAGGAATTCCTCGGACCTTGGGGGGGGGGGGGGGTGTAATGACCTCCAATTGGTATTATTGGTTGGCCAATTGGAGTATGAGCTCCCTCAATGATAGCTCATTGAGGGGGCCCATATAAGCACCTGCGTAGGCTTTGTGAGGCAGTCTTAAGTTGACCGGAATGCGAGCAGCATTGTTTGTATATAGTTATTACAAATAAATACTGGAGTAGTGACGGTACCCCTGCCTCCTGTGGATTATTGCAGTGATCAAGACCTGATTGGCCATAGTTGTATCTTCAGGTAAAGTGACACCTACATGTGGGGAACCGCCTTCACAATGTTTCAGTAACAAGCCAGCCCCAGAGATGCAGCAAGGACATCAACTGTTTAAGTGCACTCTCTGGGCAGGCACATCCAGTGACAGTACCACACATCAAACCTACTTCAACTCTGTTCAGGCATGCAGCAAGAAGGGCCCACAGAGATGGTGCCTTGGGGTCGCCACACTCCTTGTGCTTCGGCAGAAAATGAGTAACGTGAGGTCCAGCTTGAAGGAGTAGTGTTGCGACAAAGTACTTGCTTACCTCAGGCAATTTGGAGAGTGGTAGAACTCCGTGTGGTAAGGGAAGAATTCTTTTCATTATTTGTGGGATGTGGGCGTCGCTGGCTAGGCCAGCATTTATTGCCCAGCCCTAAACGCCCCTTGGGAAGGTGGTGGTGAGCTGCTGCCTTGAACCGTTGCAGTCCATATGATGTAGGTACACCCACTGTGCTGTTAGGGAGGGAGTTCCAGGATTTTGATGTAGCGACAGTGAAGGAACGGCCGATATATTTCCCAGTCGGGATGGTGAGTGACTCAGAGGGGAACCTCCAGGTGGTGGGGTTCCCAGGTATCTGCTGCCCTTGTCCTTCTAGATGGTAGTGGGTGTGGATTTGGAAGGTGCTGTCATCTGCAGGAGCTGCCAGAAAACCCAGGGACCCCCGTTTAACTCCGAAGACATTGCTCCTGTACCAGCACCTCCTCTCACTCCTCTCACTCACTCTCACTCTCACTCACTCTCACTCTCACTCTCACTCTCACTCTCACTCTCACTCTCACTCTCACACACTCACTCACACTCACTCACACTCAGTACCAGCATCTCACACACACACACTCTCAGTACCAGCATCTCTCACACACACACACTCTCAGTACCAGCATCTCACAGACACACACACAGACACACACACACACACACACTCACTCTCTCAGTACCAGCATCACACACACACACACACACTCACTCTCTCAGTACCAGCATCACACACTCACTCTCTCAGTACCAGCATCTCACACACACACTCAGTACCAGCATCTCACACACACACACACTCTCTCTCTCAGTACCAGCATCACACACACACTCACACTCACACTCACACTCACTCTCTCAGTACCAGCATCACACACACACACACACACTCACTCTCTCTCAGTACCAGCATCTCACACACACACACACACACACTCTCTCAGTACCAGCATCTCACACACACACACACACACACTCTCTCAGTACCAGCATCTCACACACACACTCTCTCAGTACCAGCATCTCACACACACTCTCAGTACCAGCATCTCACACACTGTCATGTGAGAGTACCTTTAAGACATGGATGTTTAAGCAATGTACCTTTAAGAAAACAGTGATGTCAGAGTGGGTGGAGCTGGGCTCAGGTCAGCCATTTTGAAGTTTCAGTTTGGCGAAAAAGAGCTTGGGGAGTGTCTGTGTTTTGCAGTGAGCTGGATTTGCTGTGATGTCTGCCATGAAAGACTATCTCTGGATCATTTGGGTGATTTAAACTCATAATAGTAAAGCCTTTAACCTGATGTGATTCTGTTTAAAGGTGTTAAGTCTCTTGGAAGTTTGAAGGAACATTTTGAGGAATTATTTACTGTTGTAATATTTTCTGAGTTATCTTTGAAGTAAGGGGTGTTAATAGATCCAATGTTTATTTAAGATGTTGAGTTCATGGACTAAACATTGTTTTGTGTTTAAAAACCCACGTGTCCATAATTGTAATCCCACCCCGAGGGAACAAGCCGTGTGCTCGGAAAAGCAACAAATACATTCAAGGGGGAGGTTGGTTGAACTCCATGATACATTTTGGGGTTCTGAATTCGCCTCGCCCATAACAATTGGGGGCTCGAGGGGGATAAAAGTCTATCTATTGGATTGGCTTTTGTGAACTTAAAGACAGTGAAGGATTGTTGCTTTTCCGGTGTGGTATTTTAGTTTAAGTGGGGAGTGTGTTGTGGAAAATGGCTCTTTCAGAGGCTCAGAAGTTTTTGGGGGTGGAGACTGTCACACGCAGTACTTTACGGACCGAGACGAAACGCAGACTGTTAGATTTGGCAAAAACATTGCAGTTAACATTACCTGACAAAATGCGAAAAGATTAGGTCATTTTGGCGTTGGCAAAGCATTTAAAATTGCCTGAGACCGAGTTTGGCTCATGGAAAATGGCAAAAATTCAGTTACAAATGGAACATGAGAAAGAATTAATGTGGCTTGAATGCGAGAGCGGAAAGAGATAGGGAGGAAAGGGAAAAAGAGTTTGAACTACAGAAAATGGCCATGAAACATTAAAATTGGCAGACGTAAAGGGAAACGTACAGTTGGATGATGGTGATGAGGATAGTGAGAAAGAGCGTCATAGTCGATGGCTTGGTGGGAATCTATTTAAATATGTCCAAGCATTGCCAAGGTTTGACGAGAAGGAAGTGGAAGCCTTTTTCATTTCATTTGAGAAGGTAGCTAAACAAATGAAATGGCCACAGGACATGTGGGTGTTGCTGATTCAAACAAAGCTGGTAGGTAGATCTAGTGAAGTGTTTGCATCACCACCGGAGGAGGTATCTGGAACGTATGAGGAGGTGAAGAAATCCACCTGAAGTGCATATGAGCTAGTGCCTGAAGCTTACAGACAAAGGTTTAGAAATTTAAGGAAATAATTTGGTCAAACATACATGGAGTTTGAAAGGCTCAGAGTAATTTTGAGAGGTGGATAAGGGATTTGAAAATAGACCAAACGTATGAAGCTCTCAGAGAAATGATACTTTTTGAGGAGTTTAAAAATTCAATTCCTGATGTAGTGAGAACTCATGTGGAAGAACAGAGGGTTAAAACTGCGAGATTAGCAGCAGAAATGGCCGATGATTATGAATTAGTTCATAAATCCAAGATTGGTTTCTGACATCAATTTCAGCCAGTGAGGCATAGAAACTGGGGACATGAGAAATACTCAAGAGGTAACGGTAAAGGTGATCTGATGGGAGACGATAAAGAGTGTACCTCAGATTAAAAAAGAAATCCAGGAGGGTGGAAAAGAAATGTAAAGTTTCAAATGTTTTCACTGTAATAAACTAGGCCATGTAAAGTCAGTGTTGCTGGTTGAAGAAAAGCACTGGGAAGGCTGGTGTGGTAAAACAGGATAAGACAGTGGGATTTGTTAGAGTGGTAAAGGGAAGCGAAGGAGGTGCAAACGATTGTACAGACTGTTCAAGAAGTAATTGTTAAGAAGGTGCCAGATGTATTTAAAGAATTTACACATGAGTAAACTTTACCCACATAAGTATCAGGAGGCGCAGGTAAAGAAGTCACAATTTTAAGAGATACAGGGGCTAGTCAATCTTTAATGGCAAAAGATGAGGAATTCTGTAGTTTGGGAAGAATGTTGCCAAAAAAGGTGGTGATATGTGGAATTCCGGGTGCGAGGAGTAGTGTTCCATTATATAAGATCAGGTTGGAAAGTCCAGTGAAGAGTGGTGAAGTGGTAGTAGGAGTAATAGAGAAACTATCTTGTCCAGGAATACAGTTTATCTTGGGTAATGATATAGCTGGATCGCAGGTGGGAGTGATGCCTACTGTGGTTGATAAGCCAGTGGAAAAACAGACAACTGAAGGGTTGAAGGACCAATATCCTGGGATTTTTCCGGATTGTGTAGTAACAAGGTCGCAAAGTCACAGGTTAAGACAAGGAGAAATCAAAGAGTGAAGATGAAGTTGAAGTGCAATTATCAGAAACGATTTTTGATCAGATGGTTGAAAAAGAACAAGAACAGGTGGAGGATGAGGCGGATATTTTTAGTTCAGGAAAATTGGCGGAGTTACAACAGAAAGATGTAGAAATAAAACTGATATATCAGAAAGCATATACGGAGGAGGAACCTGAGAGTATACCAGAGTGTTATTACCGTAACAATGATGTCTTGATGAGAAAATGGTGACCTGTACATATGCAGGCGGATGAAAAGTGGGCAGAAGTTCATCAAGTAGTATTGCCGGTAGGGTATAGAAAGGAGGTGTTGCGAGTTGCACATGAGGTACCAGTGGGAGGTCATTTGGGAATAAGGAAAACTCAAGCTAAAATCCAGAAACACATTTATTGGCCTGGACTACATAAAGATGTAGTAAAATGTTGTCACTCATGTCACACATGTCCAGTGATAGGGAAACCTCAAGCAGTGATAAAACCAGTGCCCTTAATACCCATTCCAGGATTTGAGGAACCTTTTACGAGGGTCCTAATTGATTGTGTAGGACCGCTTCCTAAAACAAAAACTGGGAATCAATATCTTTCGACTATAATGGATGTGTCTACTAGGTTTCCAGAGGCCATTCTATGATAATTCCATACGTAATATTACAGCTAAAAGGATTGTGGAGGAGTTACTTAAATTCTTTACTAGATATGGACTACCCACAGAAATTCAATCAGATCAAGGATTAAATTTTACTTCAAAGTTATTCAAAGGTTATGGATAGCTTCGGAATAAAACAATTTAAATCAACTGCGTACCATCCAGAATCGCAGGGAGTGTTAGAAAGGTGGCATCAGACATTAAAGACCATGTTGAGGGCGTATTGTCAAGATTATCCAGAGGATTGGGATAAGGAAATAGCATTCGTATTGTTTGCAATTAGGGATGCACCTAATGAGTCAACCAAATTTAGTCCTTTTGAACTAATTTTTGGTCATGAGGTAAGAGGACCACTTAAATTGATTAAGGAAAAATTGGTGGGTGAGAAATCGGAAATTACGTGTCAAATTTTAGGGAACGATTAAATAGAGCAGGTGAATTGGCTAGACAACATTTAAAAGTTGCACAAAATATGGTGAAATGGGTAGCGGACAAGAAATCCAAAGTTCGTCGTTTTGCCAGTGGGGATAAAGTTTTAGTATTGTTACCAGTGGTAGGTGAACCTTTAAAAGTAAGGTTTTGTGGACCATATCAGATTGAAAGGAAATTAAGTGAGGTGAATTATGTAGTAAGAACGCCGGAGAGAACGAACACTCTGGATAATTGGGGCTCATTTTGGGGTCGGTGGGACCTCTACAAACGGGATGGTCTACACCTGGACCAGAGGGGTACCAATATCCTGGGGGGGGAAATTTGCTAATGCTCTTCGGGAGGTTTTAAACCAGTTCAGCAGGGGCTTGGGAACCTGAATTGTAGCTCCAGTATACAGGAGGTTGAGAGTGATGAGGTCATGAGTAAGGTTTCAAAGTTGCAGGAGTGTACTGGCAGGCAGGAAGGTGGTTTAAAGTGTGTCTACTTCAATGCCAGGAGCATCCGGAATAAGGTGGGTGAACTTGTGGCATGGGTTGGTACCTGGGACTTCGATGTTGTGACCATTTCAGAGACCTGGATAGAGCAGGGACAGGAATGGTTGTTGCAGGTGCCGGGGTTTAGATATTTAAGTAAGCTCAGGAAGATGGTAAAAGAGGGGGAGGGGTGGCATTGTTAGTCAAGGACAGTATTACGATTGCAGAAAGGATGTTTGATGAGGACTCATCTACTGAGGTAGTATGGGCTGAGGTTAGAAACAGGAAAGGAGAGGTCACCCTGTTAGGGGTTTTCTATAGGCCTCCAAAAAATTCCAGAGATGTAGAGGAAAGGATTGGAAAGATGATTCTGGATAGGAGTGAAAGCAACAGGATAGTTGTTATGGGGGACTTCAACTTTCCAAATATTGACTGGAAACGCTATAGTTCGAGTACTTTAGATGGGTCTGTTTTTGTCCAATGTGTGCAGGAGGGTTTCCTGACACAGTATGTAGATAGGCCAACGAGAGGTGAGGCCATATTGGATTTGGTACTGGGTAATGAACCAGGACACGTGTTAGATTTGGAGGTAGGTGAGCACTTTGGTGATCGTGACCACAATTCGATTACGTTTACTTTAGTGATGGAAAGGGATAGGTATATACCGCAGGGCAAGAGTTATATCTGGGGGAAAAGCAATTATGATGCGATGAGGCAAGACTTCGGATGCATCGGATGGAGAGGAAAACTGCAGGGGATGGGCACAATGGAAATGTGGAGCTTGTTCAAGGAACAGCTACTGTGTGTCCTTGATAAGTATGTACCTGTCAGGCAGGGAGGAAGTGGTCGAGCAAGGGAACCGTGGTTTACTAAAGCAGTCGAAACACTTGTCAAGAGGAAGAATGAGACTTATGTAAAGATGAGACATGAAGGTTCAGTTAGGGTGCTCGAGAGTTACAAGTTAGCTAGGAAGGACCTAAAGAGAGAGCTAAGAAGAGCCAGGAGGGGACATGAGAAGTCTTTGGCAGGTAGGATCAAGGACAACCCTAAAGCTTTCTATAGATATGTCAGGAATAAACAAATGACTCGGGCAAGAGTAGGGCCAGTCAAGGACAGCAGTGGGAAGTTGTGCTTGGAGCCTGAGGAGATAGGAGAGGTGCTAAATGAATATTTTTCATCCGTATTCACACAGGAAAAAGACAATGTTGTCGAGGAGAATACTGAGATTCAGGCTACTAGACTAGAAGGTGCTTTTTCCCTACTGTTTTGTTCTCTCTCTTTCTTCGGGTCTAATTTCGGGAGCCGTTCGGAGGAGGAGGAGCAGTCTCTGTGAGTATAAAAACCTAACGGTAACTTCCTGTTTTCCAGTTTTTTTTTCCAAAAGTGATGTCAGAGGGAAGCTGTGATCTGATTGGTTGATAGCAAATCTGCCCCAAATTTAAAAAACACAGCTAAACTCATAAACTTAAATTAAACTAATTAATTAATTAGTGATGGCTGGTCAGGTGATGTGCTTGAGCTGCTTGATGTGGGAGCTGGCAGATCCCATTGCGAGCTGCAGCGACCACATCTGCAGTAAGTGTTGGCTGCTCGAAGAGCTCCGGCTCAGAGTTGATGAGCTGGAGTCTGAGCTTCAAACACTGAGGCACATCCGGGAGGGGGAGACTTACCTGGACACTGTTTCAGGAGGCAGTCACACCTGTCAGAGTAAGTAGTTTAAATCCTGCCAGTGGCCAGGGATAGCAGGGTGTGACTGCAAGTCAGGCAGGCAAAGGGAACCAGCAGTCAGGAACTCAGAAGCCTCAGCCCTTGACTCTGTCCAACAGGTATGAGGCACTTGCTCCCTGTGTGGATGGCGAACAGGGCTGCAGGAAGGATGAGTCAGCTGATCAAGGCACCATGGTTCAGCAGGCCATTCAAGGGGAGGGAGTAAATAGGCAAGTTGTAGTTGTAGGGGATTCTATTATCGGGGGGATACATAGTATCCTTTGTGAGCAGGATAAAGAGTCCCGCATGGTGTGTTGCCTGCCCGGTGCTAGGGTGCGGGATATCTCTGACCGGCTTGAAAGGATACTGGAGAGGGAGGGGGAGGATCCAGTTGTTGTGGTCCATGTTGGTACCAACAACATAGGCAAGTCTAGGAAAGAGGACCTGTTTAGAGAGTATAAGGAGCTAGGATTCAAATTATAAAAAAAAAAAAAAAAAAACAGGTCCTCAAAGAACAAAGAACAAAGAACAAAGAAATGTACAGCACAGGAACAGGCCCTTCGGCCCTCCAAGCCCGCGCCGACCATACTGCCCGACTAAACTATCTTCTACACTTCCTGGGTCCGTATCCTTCTATTCCCATCCTATTCATATATTTGTCAAGATGCCCCTTAAATGTCCCTATCGTCCCTGCTTCCACTACCTCCTCCGGTAGCGAGTTCCAGGCACCCACTACCCTCTGCGTAAAAAAACTTGCCTCGTACATCTACTCTAAACCTTGCCCCTCTCACCTTAAACCTATGCCCCCTAGTAATTGACCCCTCTACCCTGGGGAAAAGCCTCTGACTATCCACTCTGTCTATGCCCCTCATAATTTTGTAGACCTCTATCAGGTCGCCCCTCAACCTCCTTCGTTCCAGAGAGAACAAACCGAGTTTATTCAATCGCTCCTCATAGCTTATGCCCTCCATACCAGGCAACATTCTGGTAAATCTCTTCTGCACCCTCTCTAAAGCCTCCACATCCTTCTGGTAGTGTGGCGACCAGAATTGAACACTATACTCCAAGTGTGGCCTAACTAAGGTTCTATACAGCTGCAACATGACTTGCCAATTCTTATACTCAATGCCCCGTCCAATGAAGGCAAGCATGCCGTATGCCTTCTTGACTACCTTCTCCACCTGTGTTGCCCCTTTCAATGACCTGTGGACCTGTACTCCTAGATCTCTTTGACTTTCAATACTCTTGAGGGTTCTACCATTTACTGTATATTCCCTACCTGCATTAGCCCTTCCAAAATGCATTACCTCACATTTGTCCGGATTAAACTCCATCTGCCATCTCTCCGCCCAAGTCTCCAGACAATCTAAATCCTGCTGTATCCTCAGACAGTCCTCATCGCTATCCGCAATTCCACCAACCTTTGTGTCGTCTGCAAACTTACTAATCAGACCAGTTACATTTTCCTCCAAATCATTTATATATACTACAAACAGCAAAGGTCCCAGCACTGATCCCTGTGGAACACCACTGGTCACAGCCCTCCAATTAGAAAAGCATCCCTCCATTGCTACCCTCTGCCTTCTATGGCCTAGCCAGTTCTGAATCCACCTTGCCAGCTCACCCCTGATCCCGTGTGACTTCACCTTTTGTACTAGTCTACCATGAGGGACCTTGTCAAAGGCCTTACTGAAGTCCATGTAGACAACATCCACTGCCCTACCTGCATCAATCATCTTAGTGACCTCCTCGAAAAACTCTATCAAGTTAGTGAGACACGACCTCCCCTTCACAAAACCGTGCTGCCTCTCACTAATACGTCCATTTGCTTCCAAATGGGAGTAGATCCTGTCTCGAAGAATTCTCTCCAGTAATTTCCCTACCACTGAAGTAAGGCTCACCGGCCTGTAGTTCCCGGGATTATCCTTGCTACCCTTCTTAAACAGAGGAACAACATTGGCTATTCTCCAGTCATAATCTCCGGATTACTGCCTGAGCCACGTGCAAATTGGCATAGGGAGGCAAGAATAAGGGAAGTTAACACGTGGCTGAAAGAGTGGCGTGGGAAAGAGGGGTTCCTTTTCATGGGACACTGGCATCAGTTTTGGGACAGTGGGGACCTATACCGTTGGGATGGTCTCCACCTGAACCGAGCTGGGACCAGTGTTCTGGCGAAAAGAATAAATAGGGTGGTCAATAGGACTTTAAACTAAAGATTGGGGGGGGAAGGGAAAGTCAGGGAACCAAGAGGTGAAGTAATCAGTGGGAAGTGTAGCTGCTTAGGAATACAAAAAAGCACGAAAAGACAAAACTCAGGAGAGGTTACGATAGTCCCCATCCCACAAAATATGACAGTGTATGGAAAGGCTCAGTAAACCAAGGTCCACCACACTAAGAAAACAAAAAGGGACGGTCAATAGAGAATTAAAGGTGCTATATTTAAATGCGTGCAGTGTATGGAACAAGGTAGATGAGCTTGTGGCCCAGATTGTGACTGGCAGGTATGATGTGGTAGGCATCACAGAGACATGGTTGCAGGGGGTTCAGGACTGGCATTTAAACATCCAGGGATTCACAACTTATCGAAAAGACAGGGAGGTGGGCAGAGGGGGCGGGGTTGCCTTGTTAATTAGGAATGAAATTAAATCAATAGCACTAAATGACATAGGGTCAGATGATGTGGAGTCTGTGGGTAGAGTTGAGGAACCACAAAGGCAAAAAAACCATAATGGGAGTTATGTACAGGCCTCCTAACAGTGGTCAAGTCCGGGGGCACACAATGCACCACAAAATAGAAAGTGCATGTCAGAAAGGCAAGGTCACAGTGATCATGGGGGACTTCAATATGCAGGTGGACTGGGTAAATAATGCTGCCAGTGGACCCAAGGAAAGAGAATTCATTGAATGTTTACAGGAGGGCTTTTTGGAACAGCTTGTGATGGAGCCCACGAGGGAACAGGCCATTCTGGACTTGGTGTTATGTAATGAGCCAGACTTGATTAAAGATCTTAAAGTAAGGGAGCACTTGGGAGGCAGTGATCATAATATGGTAGAATTCAATCTCCAATTTGGAAGAAAGAAAGTAGAATCAGATGTAAAGATGTTACAGTTAAATAAAGGTAACTACAGGGGCATGAGGGTGGAACTGACAAAAATCAACTGGGAGCAGAGCCTAGTGGGAAAGACAGTAGAACAGCAATGGCAGGAGTTTCTGGGAGTAATTGAGGACACAGTACAGAGGTTCATCCCAAAGAAAAGAAAGGTTATCAGAGGGGGGATTAGGCAGCCATGGCTGACAAAGGAAGTTAGGGAATGCATCAAAGCAAAAGAGAAAGCCTATAATGTGGCAAAGAGTAGTGGGAAGTCAGAAGATTGGGAAGGCTACAAAAACAAACAGAGGATAACAAAGAGAGAAATAAGGAAAGAGAGGATCAAATATGAAGGTAGGCTAGCCAGTAACATTAGGAATGATAGTAAAAGTTTCTTTAAATACTTTAAAAACAAACAGGAGGCAAAAGTTGACATTGGGCCACTCCAAAATGACGCTGATAATTTTGTGATGGGAGACAAGGAAATAGCTGAGGAACTAAATAAGTACTTTGCGTCAGTCTTCACAGTAGAAGACATGAGTAATATCCCAACAATTCCGGAGAGTCAGGGGGCAGAGTTGAATATGGTAGCCATCACAAAGGAGAAAGTGCTAGAGAAACTAAGAGGTCTAAAAATTGAGAAATCTCCGGGCCCAGATGGACTACATCCTAGAGTTCTAAAGTGCAAAGGGACTTGGGAGTCCTAGTCCAGGATTCTCTAAAGGTAAACTTGCAGGTTGAGTCCGTAATTAAGAAAGCAAATGCAATGTTGTCATTCATCTCAAGAGGCTTGGAATATAAAAGCAGGGATGTACTTCTGAAGCTTTATAAAGCATTAGTTAGGCCCCATTTAGAATACTGTGAGCAATTTTGGGCCCCACACCTCGGGAAGGACATACTGGCACTGGAGCGGGTCCAGCGGAGATTCTCACGGATGATCCCAGGAATGGTAGGCCTAACATACGATGAACGTCTGAGGATCCTGGGATTATATTCATTGGAGTTGAGGGGAGATCTAATAGAAACTTACAAGATAATGAATGGCTTAGATAGGGTGGATGTAGGGAAGTTGTTTCCATTAGCAGGGGAGACTAGGACCCGGGGAAACAGCCTTAGAATAAAAGGGAGTCACTTTAGAACAGAGATGAGGAGAAATTTCTTCAGCCACAGAGTGGTGGGTCTGTGGAATTCATTGCCTCAGAGGGCGGTGGAGGCCGGGACGTTGAGTGTCTTTAAGACAGAAGTTGATAAATTCTTGATTTCTCGAGGAAATAAGGGCTATGGAGAGAGAGCGGGTAAATGGAGTTGAAATCAGCCATGATTGAATGGTGGAGTGGACTCTGGGCCGTATGGTCTTATGGTCTTATGGTCTTATGGTTCATAAGGAGGAGGTGTTAGCAATTCTGGAAAGTGTGAAAATAGATAAGTCCCCTGGGCCGGATGGGATTTATCCTAGGATTCTCTGGGAAGCTAGGGAGGAGATTGCTGAGCCTTTGGCTTTGATCTTTAAGTCATCTTTGTCTACAGGAATAGTGCCAGAAGACTGGAGGACAGCAAATGCTGTCCCCTTGTTCAAGAAGGGGAGTAGAGACAACCCAGGTAACTATAGACCAGTGAGCCTTACTTCTGTTGTGGGCAAAATCTTGGAAAGGTTTATAAGAGATAGGATGTATAATCATCTGGAAAGGAATAATTTGATTAGAAATAGTCAACACGGTTTTGTGAAGGGTAGGACGTGCCTCACAAACCTTATTAAGTTCTTTGAGAAGGTGACCAAACAGATGGATGAGGGTAAAGCAGTTGATGTGGTGTATATGGATTTCAGTTAAGCGTTTGATAAGATTCCCCACGGTAGGGTACTACAGAAAATACGGAGGCATGGGATTCAGGGTGATTTAGCAGTTTGGATCAGAAATTGGCTAGCTGGAAGAAGACTAAGGGTGGTGGTTGATGGGAAATGTTCAGAATGGAGTCCAGTTACTAGTGGTGAACCACAAGGATCTGTTTTGGGGCCACTGCTGTTGGTCATTTTTATAAATGACCTGGAGGAGGGCGTAGAAGGATGGGTGAGTAAATTTGCAGATGACACTAAAGTCGGTGGAGTTGTGGACAGTGTGGAAGGATGTTACAAGTTACAGAGGGAAATAGATAAGTTGCAGCGCTGGGCTGAGGTGGCAAATGGAGCTTAATACAGAAAAGTGTGAGGTGATTCATTTTGGAAGGAATAACAGGAAGACACAGTACTGGGCTAATGGTAAGATTCTTGGCAGTGTGGATGAGCAGAGAGATCTCGGTGTCCATGTACATAGATCCCTGAAAGTTGCCACTAAGGTTGAGAGGGTTGTTAAGAAGGCATACGGTGTGTTAGCTTTTATTGGTAGAGGGATTGAGTTTCGGAGCCATGAGGTCATGTTGCAGCTATACAACATTCTGGTGCGGCCGCATTTGGAGTATTGCGTGCAATTCTAGTCGCCGCATTATAGGAAGGATGTGGAAGCATTGGAAAGGGTGCAGAGGAGATTTACCAGAATGTTGCCTGGTATGGAGGGAAGATCTTATGAGGAAAGGCTGAGGGACTTGAGGCTGTTTTCATTAGAGAGAAGAAGGTTAGGAGGTGACTTCATTGAGGCATACAAGATGATCAGAGGATTGGATAGGGCGGACAGTGAGAGCCTTTTTCCTCGGATGGTGATGTCTAGCACGAGGGGACATAGCTTTAAATTGAGGGGAGATAGATATAGGACAGATGTCAGAGGTAGGTTCTTTACTCAGAGTAGTAAGGGCGTGGAATGCCCTGCCTGCAACAGTAGTGGACTCACCAACACTAAGGGCATTCAAATGGTCATTGGATAGACATATGGACGATAAGGGAATAGTGTAAATGGGCTTTAGAGTGGTTTCACAGGTCGGCGCAACATCGAGGGCCGAAGGGCCTGTACTGCACTAATGTTCTATGTTCTAACTCACTGAGTGTGTCATGTGAATATGCTTAAAAGGTTCTTTGAAAGGGAAGGAGAGCAAACGAAGGAGGTTTTAATGATTCTAGCTCAAAGTAAAGAACCAAATCCAGATGACTGTGAATTTGGCATCCCTCAAATTAAATTGGAAAATAAAGATGTTCTTAAAAATTGGGATAAACTGTTGAGTTACCTTCCAGAGGAAAAACGAACTGACCTGAAAGAGATATTGATATAACATGGGCAAGTTTGTGGAGATAAATTGGGAAGTACTAAAATGGCTATACATGATGTAGATGTGGGAAATGCTGTTCCAATTAAACAACATCTATATAGTCTTAACCCTTTAAAATTGGCACAGGAAAACAAAGAAATTGAAAGTATGCTTAAAAATGGCATAATTGAAGTGGGTTGCAGCCAATGGAGCTCACCCATAGTGATGGTACCTAAACCAGACGGTACCGAACGGTTGTGTGTGGACTATCGAAAGGTGAATGCAGTTACAAGAATGGACTCTTATCCTATCCCACGCTTGGAGGATTGCATTGAGAAAGTGGGACAATCGGCTTTTATTTCCAAACTGGATTTACTTAAAGGTTACTGGCAGGTACCTTTATCTGAAAGGGCGAAGGAGATTTCGGCTTTTGTGACTCCAGATGGTATATACCAGTTCAAAGTTATGCCATTTGGCATGAAAAACGCCCCAGCCACATTTCAATGGTTAACTAACAAAGTTGTTTCAGGATTACCCAATTGTGCGGTATACATCGACGATCTGGTAATTTTTAGTCAGACATGGAAAGAACATTTAAAACATCGTATGGAGTTATTCGATCGACCTCAGGAGGCGGGTTTGGTGATAAACCTAGCCAAAAGTGAATTTGGAAAAGCCCAAGTCACTTTCCTTGGCCATACAATCGGACAGGGTCGAATGCTCACACGGGATGTGAAAACAAAAGTTATTGGGGAGTTTCCGATACCCTCGACACGATGGGAAATAATGCGATTACTTGGCATTAGTGGATTTTACCAGAAATTTGTGGCAAAATTTAGCTGTGTGGTCGCTCCACTGACGGACTTGCTGAAGAAACGTTTCAAATTTCAGTGGACAGCGGAGTGTCAACAGGCATTTGACTGCCTGAAGGCTGTGTTAACTGTCATAAGCAGCACTGTGGGCAGCACGGTAGCATTGTGGATAGCACAATTGCTTCACAGCTCCAGGATCCCAGGTTCGATTCCCGGCTTGGGTCACTGTCTGTGTGGAGTCTGCACATCCTCCCCGTGTGTGCGTGGGTTTCCTCCGGGTGGTCCGGTTTCCTCCCACAGTCCAAAGATGTGCAGGATTGGCCATGCTAAATTGCCCTTAGTGTCCTAAATTACCCTTCGTGTTGGGTGGGGTTACTGGGTTATGGGGATAGGGTGGAGGTGTGGGCTTGGGTAGGGTGCTCTTTCCAAGAGCCGGTGCAGACTCGATGGGCTGAATGGCCTCCTTCTGCATTGTTAATTCTATGATAATATACACCAGTATATCATGGTGCAGACACACACACTGATAGACACACAGCAAGACCAATCAACACACACACCGCAGCCAATCACCAGTTAGAGCACACGCACTATAAAGACAGGGGGAATCAGAGTTCCCGCTCATTCGAGCTGCAGCCTCCTAGTAGGACACAGTTCACAGCCTGCAGCACAGATCTTCACCATGTGCTGAGTGCATAGACTGGTTCGGACAGGCATAGGTCTTTAGTTTAATCTAACATGTTCAACAGTTTCTGACTTAATAAAATAGTGTTGCACTATTTTAAGTGTTGCTGGCCTGTATGTGTTCCACGGATCCAGAGCACCCAACACAACATGGTACCAGGAGTTGAGGGATATTAGAACTTCTTAGGCCTACCTGCAAGTGATCTGCCTTCCACCAGCATACAGTAATCCTTCAAAATGGACAGCGTCCGCCCGCCGCCGCCGCTCCGCATCACCGGTAACCTAGGGGCCAACTGGAAGATATTCAAACAACGCTTCCAGCTCTACCTTGAGGCCACAGACCGGGAGGATGCCTCAGACACCAGGAAGATCGCTCTCTTCCTCTCCACGGCCGGGGACCATGCCATCCACATTTTCAATTCTCTCAACTTTGCGGATAATGAAGATAAAACAAAGTTCAAGACGGTCCTCAAGTTTGACAGTCACTGCACATAGACATGAATGAAAGTTTTGAGCACTGTGTATTCCAACAGCGTTTGCAGGGTAAGGATGAACCTTTCCAGTCCTTTCTCACCCACCTCCGCATCCTTGCGCAGTCCTGTAATTACGGGTCCACCTCCGACTCTATGATACGCGACCAGATCGTTTTCGATGTTCAGTCGGACCCCCTACGCCAGCAGCTCCTCAAGGTAAAGCAGCTCACCCTAGCGACCGCCATCGAGACCTGCGTGCTACACGAACACGCCACTAGTCGGTATTCCCACATCCAAGCAGCTGAAACGCCGCGGCAAGGTCCCCACGAAGCGGAACGGGTCCAAGCAATTGAGAACTCCAGGGCCTCAGCCTGGACGAGGGCGGCCATTTTGCGAGCTTTTTGCGGACTCCCGCGCTTGTGCGCACCGAACGAGGGGACGGCGACGTCGACGAACGTAATGCGCAGGCGTGCACCACGTATGACTGCACCACGCATGCGCGGTAGCGCAACGAACGTACTGACGCTACGACGTGTGGCAACTGTGGCTCCGCCCATTTAAAGTGGCAATGCCCTGCCAAATCCCGACAATGCCTGAGATGTGGCAAACTTGGCCACTATGCTGCTTTATGCAGAGCAGCTCCGCCTGCCAACTCTCGTCGCTCCAGCCAGCCTCGCAGGAATGTCCGGGCCATTCAAACCACGGTCACCGAGTCCGATGCGGACCTACCACCCAACATTGACACCGAGGACCCAAAGGCGCCTTTTTGAGTCGGCATCGTGATTAAAAAACGGTGTCCCGGACTTCCGGGTGCGGCGATGACCAGCTAAGTCGCACATTTCGGCAGCTCCCGGTGGAACGGACTTTTGGGCTCTTAAAATTGCCGTTGGGGCTCCTATTAACGGCTAAAAGTACTGTGCGGTAAACCAGAAGGGAATCCCCCCTGGATACGGATGGGAAAAAGGAGAGGAAAGTGGCCAGATTGCGGTGGATCCTTTAGAGCAGCGGCAAGGAAGGCAAGCAAAAACCAAGATGGCGTCGGAAGGTGGCAGTTTAATATGGGGCCCTGAACAACACGAGTTTTTGAAATGCTGCGTGGAAGAGCTTAAAAAGGAGATGAAGAAGGAGCTGTTGGCCCCGATATTACAGGCCAAAAGATGAGCAAAAGACCCAGGAGCAGGAGCTTCGGGTCGTGAAGGCAAAGGCTGCCGAGAACGAGGACGATATACAGGGCCTGGTGGTGAAGAGGGAGATGCACGAGGCACACCATAAACGATGTGTGGAAAGGCTGGAGGTGCTGGAGAATAATGCGAGGAGGAAGAATTTAAGGATTCTTGGTCGTCCCGAAGGTGCAGAAGGGGCGGACGTCAGGGCATATGTGAGCACGATGCTGCACTCGTTAATGGGATCGGAGGCCCCGACGGGTCCGCTGGAGGTGGAGGGAGCATACCGAGTGATGGCGCGAGGACCGAGAGCAGGAGAAATTCCCAGAGCCATAGTGGTGAGATTCCTCCGTTTTAAGGACAGAGATGGTCCTCAGATGGGCAAAGAAAACTCGGAGCAGTAGGTGGGAGAACGCGGTGATCCGCGTATATCAAGATTGGAGTGCGGAGGTGGCGAGAAGGAGGACGAGCTTTAATCGGGCCAAGGCGGTGCTTCATAAAAAGAAGATTAAATTTGGAATACTGCAGCCGGCAAGACACTGGGTCACACATCAAGGGAAGCACCACTACTTTGAAACGGCGGATGAGGCGTGGACATTTATTGTTGAAGAGAAATTGGAATAAGCGGGTTATTAAAAAAGAACGTTTGAGACAAAGTGGTGGGGCGAATATGGGGGGCCAAGAGGGGGGGAAAAAGGGGGGAGAGATGATTTTTATGTTGTTAATCCTGCGACCCGGTAACTTTTCTCTCCCACAGGTTGTGGGGGAGGGAGGTGGAGGAGCTGGGGGCGGGGCCAAAAGGGAAGCACGGGCTTTGTTCCCGCGCTATGATAATTATGGCGGGAATAGGGAAGCAGGAAGGAGGGGGTGTCGCATGGTACGAGCCGAGGTCACTGGGGAAGCAGAGGTCGGCCAGAGTTTGCTGACCTCGGAGCAACATGGGGGGTGTAACTGCGCTAGTGGGGGATCTAGCGGGGGGGGGATTTACTGGGTTGTTGCTGCTGGGGAGAAGGGGGAGCTGGTATGGGGGGGGGATTTACTGGGTTGCTGCTGCTGGGGAGAAGGGGGAGCTGGTATGGGGTGGGGTGGGCGGGGCGGGAGGGCACCGCCTGGGGGGGACACAGCTGCGTGGGAACCGGGTGAGGAGGATAAAAGGGGATGGTTAATCGACAGCCCCCCCCAAGAGCCCCCCAACCCGGCTGATCACGTGGAATGTGAGAGGGCTGAACGGGCCGATTAAGAGGGCACGGGTACTCGCACACCTTAAGAAACTTAAGGCAGATGTGGTTATGTTACAGGAGACGCATTTGAAACTGATAGACCAGGTTAGACTACGCAAAGGATGGGTGGGGCAGGTGTTTCATTCGGGGCTAGATGCGAAAAACGGGGGTGGCTATACTAGTGGGGAAGCGGGTAATGTTTGAGGCAAAGACCATAGTGGCGGATAGTGGGGGCAGATACGTGATGGTGAGTGGCAAATTACAGGGGGGGGCGGTGGTCTTAGTGAACGTATATGCCCCGAACTGGGATGATGCCAACTTTATGAGGCGCATGTTAGGACGTATCCCGGACCTAGAGGTGGGGAAGCTGGTAATGGGTGGAGATTTTAACACGGTGCTGGAACCAGGGCTGGACAGATCGAGGTCCAGGACTGGAAGGAGGCCGGCAGCAGCCAAGGTGCTTAAAGACTTTATGGAGCAGATGGGAGGAGTAGACCCATGGAGATTTAGCAGACCTAGGAGTAAGGAGTTTTCGTTTTTCTCCTATGTCCACAAAGTTTATTCAGATAGACTTTTTTGTTTTGGGAAGGGCGTTGATCCCGAAGGTGAGGGGGACGGAGTATACGGCTATAGCTATTTCGGATCACGCTCCACACTGGGTGGACTTGGAGATAGGGGAGGAAACAGAAGGGCGTCCACCCTGGAGAATGGACATGGGACTAATGTCGGATGAGGGGGTGTGTCTAAGGGTGAGGGGGTGTATTGAAAAGTACTTGGAACTCAATGATAATGGGGAGGTCCAGGTGGGAGTGGTCTGGGAGGCGCTGAAGGCAGTGGTTAGAGGGGAGCTGATATCAATCAGGGCACATAAAGGAAAGCAGGAGAGTAGGGAACTGGAGCGGTTGCTGCAAGAACTTCTGAGGGTGGACAGGCAATATGCGGAGGCACCGGAGGAGGGACTGTACAGGGAAAGGCAAAGACTACACGTAGAATTTGATTTGCTGACAACGGGTACTGCAGAGGCACAGTGGAGGAAGGCACAGGCTGTACAGTACGAATATGGGGAGAAGGCGAGCAGGTTGCTGGCCCACCAATTGAGGAAAAGGGGAGCAGCGAGGGAAATAGGGGGAGTGAGGGATGAGGAGGGAGAGATGGAGCGGGGAGCGGAGAGAGTGAATAGAGTGTTCAAGGCATTCTATGAAAGATTATATGAAGCTCAGCCCCCGGATGGGAAGGAGAGAATGATGGGTTTTCTGGACCAGCTGGAATTTCCTAAGGTAGAGGAGCAGGAGAGGGTGGGACTGGGAGCACAGATCGAAATGGAGGAAGTAGTGAAAGGAATTAGGAGCATGCAGGCGGGGAAGGCCCCGGGACCGGATGGATTCCCAGTTGAATTTTACAGGAAATATGTGGACTTGCTCGCCCCGCTACTGATGAGAACCTTTAATGAGGCGAGGGAAAGCGGACAGCTGCCCCCGACTATGTCAGAGGCAACGATATCGCTTTTCCTAAAGAAGGAAAAAGACCCGCTGCAATGCGGGTCCTATAGGCCTATTTCCCTCCTGAACGTAGACGCTAAGATTCTGGCCAAGGTAATGGCAATGAGGATAGAGGATTGTGTCCCGGGGGTGGTCCATGAGGACCAAACTGGGTTTGAGAAGGGGAGACAGCTGAATACGAATATACGGAGGCTGCTAGGGGTAATGATGATGCCCCCACCAGAGGGGGAAGCGGAGATAGTGGTGGCGATGGATGCCGAGAAAGCATTTGATAGAGTGGAGTGGGATTATTTGTGGGAGGTGTTGAGGAGATTTGGCTTTGGAGATGAGTATATTAGATGGGTACAGCTGCTGTATAGGGCCCCGATGGCGAGCGTGGTCATGAATGGACGGGGGTCTGCGTATTTTCGGCTCCATAGAGGGTCGAGGCAGGGATGTCCTCTGTCCCCATTATTGTTTGCACTGGCGATTGAGCCCCTGGCAATAGCATTGAGGGGTTCCAGGAAGTGGAGGGGAGTACTCAGGGGAGGAGAAGAACACCGGGTATCTCTGTATGCGGACAATTTGTTGTTGTATGTGGCGGACCCGGCGGAGGCGATGCCAGAGATAATGCGGATACTTGGGGAGTTTGGAGAATTTTCAGGATATAAACTGAACATGGGGAAAAGTGAGTTGTTTGTGGTGCATCCAGGGGAGCAGAGCAGAGAAATAGAGGACTTACCGCTGAGGAAGGTAACCAGGGACTTTCGCTACTTGGGGATCCAGATAGCCAAGAATTGGGGTACATTGCATAGGTTAAATTTAACGCGGCTGGTGGAACCGATGGAGGAGGACTTCAAGAGATGGGACATGGTGTCCCTGTCACTGGCAGGGAGGGTGCAGGCGGTTAAAATGGTGGTCCTCCCGAGATTCCTCTTTGTGTTTCAGTGCCTCCCGGTGGTGATCACGAAGGCTTTTTTCAAAAGGATTGAGAAGAGTATCATGAGTTTTGTGTGGGCCGGGAAGACCCCGAGAGTGAGGAAGGGATTTTTGCAGCGTAGTAGGGATAGGGGGGGCTGGCACTCCCGAGCCTAAGTGAGTACTACTGGGCCGCTAATATCTTAATGGTATGTAAGTGGATGGGAGAAGAGGAGGGAGCGGCGTGGAAGAGATTGGAGAGGGCGTCCTGCAGGGGGACTAGCCTACAAGCTATGGTGACGTTGCCGTTCTCACCGAAGAAATACACCACAAGCCCGGTGGTGGTGGCTACTCTGAAAATTTGGGGACAGTGGAGACGGCATAGGGGAAAGACTGGAGCCTCGGTGTGGTCCCCGATAAGAAATAACCATAGGTTTGCTCCGGGGAGAATGGATGGGGGATTTGGAACATGGCAAAGAGCAGGAGTAACACAATTGAGAGATCTGTTTGTAGATGGGACGTTTGCAAGTCTGGGAGCGCTGACCGAAAAATATGGGTTGCCCCAAGGGAATGCATTCCGGTATATGCAACTGAGGGCTTTTGTGAGGCAACAGGTGAGGGAATTCCCGCAGCTCCCGACGCAGGAGGTGCAGGACAGAGTGATCTCAAAGACATGGGTGGGGGACGGTCAGGTATCAGACATATATAGGGAAATGAGGGATGAGGGGGAGATTATGGTAGATGAGCTGAAAGGGAAATGGGAAGAAGAGCTGGGGGAGGAGATTGAGGAGGGTCTGTGGGCTGATGCCCTAAGTAGGGTAAACTCACCGTCCTCGTGTGCCAGGCTAAGCCTGATACAATTTAAGGTGTTACACAGGGCTCATATGACTGGATCACGGCTCAGTAAATTTTTTGGAGTAGAGGATAGGTGTGCGAGATGCTCGAGAAGCCCAGCGAATCACACCCACATGTTCTGGTCATGTCCGGCACTACAGGGGTTTTGGGTGGGGGTGACAAAGGTGCTTTTGAAGGTGGTGGGGGTCCAGGTCGAACCAAGCTGGGGGTTGGCTATATTCGGGGTTGCAGAAGAGCCGGGAGTGCAGGAGGCGAAAGAGGCTGATGTTTTGGCCTTTGCGTCCCTAGTAGCCCGGCGCAGGATACTGTTGATGTGGAAGGAAGCCAAGCCCCCGGGGGTGGAGACCTGGATAAATGACATGGCAGGGTTTATAAAGCTAGAGCGGATTAAGTTCGTCCTAAGGGGATCGGCTCAAGGGTTCACCAGGCGGTGGCAACCGTTCGTCGAATACCTTGCAGAAAGATAGACGAAATGGGAAAAAGAAGACAGCAGCAGCAGCAACCCGGGGGGTGGGGAGGGAGGAACCAGAAGGACTCTCAGGGATGTTAGTGTATAAGTATAATATGTATAGGTTGTTGTTATAGGCAATTGTATATTGGACTGCTGAATTGTATTTTTGGAGAGTATTTATTTGGGACAAAGCAGTTGCCATTTAGTTTTGTTTCTTAATTTTGATGTTGTTTATATATTATTTATTTCTTGTTTAAAAAAACTGGCCATTGTTATTTATATTGTTATATTACTGTGTAAAAGATACACAATGTACTGTTCTGGTTGGTCAAAAATTTTGAATAAAATATATTTTTTTAAAAAAACAGGGTGTCCCCGAAGCAAAGACTCCAGCCTCTGTCGGTTTACAGCATCGATCCAGACGATGAGTGGTGTGCCACCCTGACAGTCAACCGGTCCCAAATACGATTCCGCCTGGACACTGGTGCCTCCGTCTGACCTCAAGCCTTTGTGTAAAACCAGCCATCCTTCCATCAGCCTGCCAGCGATTAGATTATAATGGCAATGCCATTGATGCCAGCGGCTTGTGCCAATTTGAACTGAAGCACAGGTCACGCAAAGCCACCCTTCCTTTTGAAATTGTGGGCTCCTCTAAAGCCTCCCTGCTTGGCGCGCAGGCATGCAAGCTGTTGAACCTAGTTCAGAGAGTACACCCTCTCTCTCTCCTGATGACACGTCTGCCTTTCAGGACGCCGACTTCAGGGCGCAACTCAACGCCATCATCAACTAGCACCACGACGTCTTCGAGGGCATGGGCACTCTCCCATACACCTACAAGATCTTATTAAAACCGAATGCCACGCCTGTGGTGCACGCACCTCGCAGGGTCCCAGGACCGCCTCAAGCAGCAGCTGCAGGACCTCCAGAACCAAGGAGTGATTTCCAAAGTCACGGAATCGACCGACTGGGTCAGTTCCATGGTATGTGTAAAAAACGCCTTCTGGCGAATTGAGAATTTGCATTGATCCCAAGGATCTAAATCGCAATATCATGAGGGAGCACTATCCAATTCCCAAGCGCGAAGAGCTCACATGTGAGATGGCTCGCGCCAAGCTCTTCACCAAACTCGACGTCTCAAAAGGATTCTGGCAAATCCAGCTCGATAAATTCAGCAGGAAACCTTGCACATCTAATACCCCCTTTGGCAGCTATTGTTACAACAGGATGCTGTTTGGGATCATATCTGCTTCAGAATTGTTCCATAGGATCATGGAACAAATGATGGAACATAAGAACTAGGAGCAGGAGTAAGCCATCTGGCCCCTCGAGCCTGCTCCACCATTCAATGAGATCATGGCTGATCTTTTGTGGACTCCGCTCCACTTTCCGGCCCGAACACCATAACCCTTAATCCCTTTATTCTTCAAAAAACTATCTATCTTTATCTTAAAAACATTTAATGAAGGAGCCTCTACTGCTTCACTGGGCAAGGAATTCCATAGATTCACAACCCTTTGGGTGAAGAAGTTCCTCCTAAACTCAGTCCTAAATCTACTTCCCCTTATTTTGAGGCTATGCCCCCTAGTTCTGCTTTCACCCGCCAGTGGAAACAACCTGCCCGCATCTATCCTATCTATTCCCTTCATAATCTTGTATGTTTCTATAAGATCCCCCCCCCCCCCTCATCCTTCTAAATTCCAACGAGTACAGTCCCAGTCTACTCAACCTCTCCTCGTAATCCAACCCCTTCAGCTCTGGGATTAACCTAGTGAATCTCCTCTGCACACCCTCCAGTGCCAGTACGTCCTTTCTCAAGTAAGGAGACCAAAACTGAACACAATACTCCAGGTGTGGCCTCACTAACACCTTATACAATTGCAGCATAACCTCCCTAGTCTTAAACTCCATCCCTCTAGCAATGAAGGACAACATTCCATTTGCCTTCTTAATCACCTGTAAACCAACTTTTTGCGACTCATGCACTAGCACACCCAGGTCTCTCTGCACAGCAGCATGTTTTAATATTTTATCATTTAAATAATAATCCCTTGTGAGGTTATCCATTTTGGTAGGAATAACAGCAAATTTGTCAACATTGTATTCCATCTGCCAGACCCTAGCCCATTCACTTAGCCTATCCAAATACCTCTGCAGACTTCCAGTATCCTCTGCACTTTTTGCTTTACCACTTATCTTGGTGTCGTCTGCAAACCTGGATACATTGCCCTTGGTCCCCCAACTCCAAATCATCTATGTAAATTGTGAACAGTTGTGGGCCCAACACTGATCCCTGAGGGACACCACTAGCTACTGATTGCCAACCAGAGAAACACCCATTAATCCTCACTCTTTGCTTTCTATTAATTAACCAATCCTCTATCCATGCTACTACTTTCCCCTTAATGCCATGCATCTTTATCTGATGCAGCAACCTTTTGTGTGGCACCTTGTCAAAGGCTTTCTGGAAATCCAGAAAAACCACATCCATTGGCTCCCCGTTATCTACCGCACTGTTAATGTCCTCAAAAAATTCCACTAAATTAGTTAGGCACGACCTGCCCTTTGTGAACCCATGCTGCGTCTGCCCAATGGGACAATTTCCATCCAGATGCCTCGCTATTTCTTCCTTGATGATAGATTCCAGCATCTTCCCTACTACCGAAGTTAAGCTCACTGGCCTATAATTACCCGCTTTCTGCCTACCTCCTTTTTTAAACAGTGGTGTCACATTTGCTAATTTCCAATCCGCCGGGACCACCCCAGAGTCTAGTGAATTTTGGTAAATTATCACTAGTGCATTTGCAATTTCCCTAGCCATCTCTTTTAGCACTCTGGGATGCATTCCATCAGGTCCAGGAGACTTGTCTACCTTTAGCACCATTAGCTTGCCCATCACTACCTCCTTGGTGATAACAATCCTCTCAAGGTCCTCACCTGTCATAGCCTCATTTCCATCAGTCACTGGCATTTTATTTGTGTCTTCCACTGTGAAGACCGACCCAAAAACCTGTTCAGTTCCTCAGCCATTTCCTCATCTCCCATTATTAAATCTCCATTGAAGGTGTTCGCGTCTATGTTGACGACATAATCATTTGGTCCACCACCCCGCAGGAGCATGTTAGTTGCCTCCAGTGCGTATTCAGACATATACATGAGCATGGCCTCCGCCTCAACAGGGCCAAATGCTCCTTTGGTCAGATGGAACTCAGTTCCTCTGGGACCACATCTCCCAGTTGGGTGTGCAGCCAGATGCGGACAAGGTAGCTGCTATCACACCAGGTAGCTGCTATGAAAACACCAGAGGACAAGAAGGAGGTCCTCCGATTTCTTGGCATGGTAAATTTTTTAGGGAAGTTCATCCCTCACCTCGCCTCTCAATCCACGGCTCTCAGGAACCTGGTCAGGAAGACGACAGGCTTCCAATGGCTCCCTGCCCATGAGCGCGAATGGAAAGAACTCAAAACAAAACTCACCACGGCCCCGGTCTTAGCTTTCTTTGATCCAGCAAAGGAGACCAAAATTTCAACCGATGCCAGTCTGGCATTGGGGCAGTGCTCCTGCAACGTGATGAGGCCTCATCATGGGTCCCCGTTGCATATGCGTCATGCGCCATGACCCCCACGGAGCAGCGCTACGCGCAGATAGAAGAGGAGTGCCTGGGCCTTCTGACCGGTGCGGTTAACTTTCACGATTATGTCTACGGACTTCCTCAATTCACCGTCGAGACCGACCATCGCCCGCTGGTCAATATAATACAGAAAGACTTGAACGACATGACGCCTCGCCTCCAGCGTATTCTTAAGCTCCGGCGATACAACTTCCAGCTGGTATACACCCCAGGAAAAGACCTCATCATTGCTGACGCTCTCTCCAGGGCAGTCAACACTCCATGTGACCCAACGGGATTTGTCTGCCAGGTTGACGCCCATGTGGCATTCGCGGCCTCCAATCCACCTGCCACGGATGAACGCCTCTCCAAATTCGCCACGAGACGGCGGCTGACCCCTTGCTCCAGCGTGTCATGCGCCACCTAACGGACGGGTGGCTCAAGGGCCAATGCCCTCAATTCTATAATGTCAGAGATGATCTGGCGGTAGTAGATGGGGTTCTTCTAAAACTGGACCGCATTGTCATCCCGCATAGCATGCGCCAGCTTGTCCTGGAACAACTACACAAAGGCCACCTTGGCGTGGCAAAGTGCCGCCGACGGGCCCGAGAGGCAGTGTACTGGCCCGGCATTCATGAGGACATAGCCAACACAGTGCTCAACTGCCCCACTTGTCAGCGCTTCCAGCCGGCCCAACCATGTGAGACCCTGCAGCCCCATGAGTTGGTCACGTCACCTTGGACCGAGGTGGGCATCGACCTGTTCCACGTGCTGGGTAGAGACTATGTCCTGATCGTGGACTACTTTTCGAATTACCCGGAGGTGATACGGTTGCACGATATCACCTCGTCTGCAGTCATTCGTGCGTGTAAGGAAACCTTTGCTCGACACTGCATCCCACTCACGGTTGTGTCGGACAACGGCCCCTGCTTCGCCAGCCAGGAATGGTCCAACTTTGCCAGGCGGTACAATTTTGCCCCTGTGACATCCAGTCCCCTGTACCCCCAATCCAACAGCAAAGCGGAGAAGGGAGTCCATATAGTCAAATGGCTCCTCTGCAAGGCTGCCGATGCTGGGTCCGATTTCTACCTCGCCCTGCTGGCCTATCGCTCCGCCCCACTGTCCACTGGCCTGTCGCCAGCCCAGCTGCTCATGGGTCGCACCCTGAGGACGACGGTGCCGTCCATTCATGTCCCAGACCTCGACCACGTTCCGGTCCTTCGCCGGATGCAGCTGTCTCGTGCACAGCACAAGGCGGCTCATGACTCCCGTACAGCTGATCTCCCTGCTCTGGCTCCAGATGACAACGTCCGCATCCATCTTCCGGATGGTGGCTGGTCTGCAACCGCTGTTGTCCTTCGGCAGGTGGCTCCCCGCTCGTTCCTGGAGGCTTTGGAGAGGGTGCAGAAGAGATTTACCAGAATGTTGCCTGGTATGGAGGGCATTAGCTATGAGGAGCGGTTGAATAAACTGTTTGTTCTCACTGGAACGAAGGAGGTTGAGGGGCGACCTGATAGAGGTCTACAAAATTATGAGGGGCATAGACAGAGTGGATAGTCAGAGGCTTTTCCCCAGGGTAGAGGGGTCAATTACTAGGGGGCATAGGTTTAAGGTGAGAGGGGCAAGGTTTAGAGTAGATGTACGAGGCAAGTTTTTTACGCAGAGGGTAGTGGGTGCCTGGAACTCGCTACCGGAGGAGGTGGTGGAAGCAGGGACGATGGTGACATTTAAGGGTATCTTGACAAATACATGAATAGGATGGGAATAGAGGGATACGGACCCAGGAAGTGTAGAAGATTGTAGTTTAGTCGGGCAGCATGGTCGGCACAGGCTTGGAGGGCCGAAGGGCCTGTTCCTGTGCTGGACATTTCTTTGTTCTTGTTCTTTGTTTCGTTCATCTACCGGATGGCTCCATTCTGCGCTGCAATCGACGGGCCCTTTGTCTCGTTCCACGCTTGCTGCGTGATCCTCCACTGTCGCCTCGCCCTCCTGCTGACCCTGCCATGGACTATGCAGAAATCCCTGTCATTCTGCATCCCCCTGACTTTGACGCAGTCCAGTCCGCTCCTGAACCGGCGGCTCTCGACCCACCCTTTGAGGTGGTCAACCAGAATTCGTCGCCCACCTCAGAGACTTAATTTATGAACTTTGCGGACTTGTAGACTTTCTGAATTGTTTTGTTGCTTTGTTTGATCGTTTCCCTGGTTTGTATCTAGTGTTCATCTCGTTATTCTTGTTGCGTACTGCTTCTCTGCACCAGGCACCTTCCCATGTAAATAGCTTAGTTCCCATGTACATAGTCCTGTAAATATGTCTTCGCACTCCAAGTAGTTAGGAACATTCTCACCATACACTATTTATTGCCACACATACATTCTTTTATAAAAGGGGGGGATGTCATAATATACACCAGTATATCATGGTGCAGACACACACACACTGAACGCACAGCGGGACCAATCAACACACACAACACCGCAGCCAATCACCAGTTAGAGCACACGCACCATAAAGACAGGGGGCATCAGAGTTCCCGCTCATTCGAGCTGCAGCCTCCTAGTAGGACAGAGCTCACCGCCTGCAGCACAGATCTTCACCATGTGCTGAGTGCATAGACTGGTTAGGACAAGGCATAGGTCTTTAGTTCAATCTAATATTGTATTAACCCACAGTGAAAGTATGTTCAACAGTTTCTGACTTAATAAAATAGTGTTGCACTATTTTAAGTGTTGGTGACCTGTATGTGTTCCACGGATCCAGAGCACCCAGCACATCATTAACCAATGCTCCTATGTTGGAGAATTACAAGGGACTCTGTGATCGGATTGAACTAAAGTATCTGACTTTAAAGAGAAATACTGAGGCAAAGAACAAAGAAAAGCACAGGAACAGGCCCTTCGGCCCTCCAAGCCTGTGCCGACCATGTTGCCCGTCTAAACTAAAATCTTCTGCACTTCCAGGGTCCGTATCCCTCTATTCCCATCCTGTTCATGTATTTGTCAAGATGCCCCTTAAACGTCACAAAACGGCATAGAGAAATGGATGGATCGTGCAGAGACCTTCTTGTCCAAAGAGATTGTCAATCAAGAGGGATTCCAGGTGGAGGAAGAAGAACTAAAATAGATTATGTTACTATAAATGTTTGCTTGTTTTGTTTTGTTAAACAAAAAAGTATATTTACTGTCAATATTTCTTCAAGGAAAGTGAAAAGGTGAAAAATGAAACCATCTTGAAGTTGAAGTTTATTTTTTTTTCTTGGGAGGCGGTGTCATGTGAAAGTCCCTTTAAGAAAAGTGTGTTTTATTAAATGGCTGCAGTGATGTCATTCATTGTGTGGGTGGAGCTGGAACGTAATTCTGTCTTTTACTTTCGTTTTGAGCTGGGAGCTGTTTTTGGCTCTGTGTTTTACTTTCGGTTTAGACCTTTGGAAGCTGGATAAAGACCGAGACGTCTTGTGTGTGTGTGTCTATCACTCTGCAGGTTAAAAAGGTGTCTCCAGATCATTTGATAACTTCAAAGTGATACCCGCTTTCTGCAGAGATTTCAAACCTGCTGTCTTTGTTAAAAAGGGTCTTTTGACGTACGGATGTTGTTGGGGAAGTTATTAAGGGTTACCTATAGAGTATTGTATCTATGGGGATTGTCAGTGTTGGTAGTTGATAAACCTTTACTGTGTGTTTTTAAAGTGTTGACTGAATTCATAGAATAAACATTTTGTTTTGTTTTAAAAATACTTTAGATCTCTGTTGCATCACACCTGTAAAGTGGATCCTTGTGCTGATTGAATTCTTTGAGGAGGTGACCAAGCATGTGGATGAAGGTAAAGCAGTGGATGTAGTGTATATGGATTTTAGTAAGGCATTTGATAAGGTTCCCCATGGTAGGCTTCTGCAGAAAGTAAGGAGGCATGGGATAGTGGGAAATTTGGCCAGTTGGATAACAAACTGGCGAACCGATAGAAGTCAGAGAGTGGTGGTGGATGGCAAATATTCAGCCTGGATCCCAGTTACCAGTGGCGTACCGCAGGGATCAGTTCTGGGTCCTCTGCTGTTTGTGATTTTCATTAATGACTTGGATGAGGGAGTTGAAGGATGGGTCAGTAAATTTGAAAAATGAAATGAAATGAAAAAATGAAATGAAAATCGCTTATTGTCACGAGTAGGCTTCAATGAAGTTACTGTGAAAAGCCCCTAGTCGCCACATTCCAGCGCCTGTTCGGGGAGGCTGGTACGGGAATTGAACCGTGCTGCTGGCCTGCCTTGGTCTGCTTTAAAAGCCAGCGATTTTGCACATGATACGAAGATTGGTGGAGTTGTGGATAGTGAGGAGGGATGTTGTCGGCTGCAAAGAGACATAGTTAGGATGCAGAGCTGGGCTGAGAAGTGGCAGATGGAGTTTAACCCTGAAAAGTGAGGTTGTCCATTTTGGAAGGACAAATATGAATGCGGAATACAGGGTTAACGGTTGAGTTCTTGGCAATGTGGAGGAGCAGAGAGATCTTGGGGTCTATGTTCATACATCTTTGAAAGTTGCCACTCAAGTTGATAGAGCTGTGAAGAAGGCCTATGGTGTGCTAGCGTTCATTAACAGAGGGATTGAATTTAAGAGCCATGAGGTGATGATGCAGCTGTACAAAACTTTGGTAAGGCCACATTTGGAGTACTGTGTACAGTTCTGGTCGCCTCATTTTAGGAAGGATGTGGAAGCTTTGGAAAAGGTGCAAAGGAGATTTACCAGGATGTTGCCTGGAATGGAGAGTAGGTCTTACGAGGAAAGGTTGAGGGTGCTCGGCCTTTTCTCATTAGAACGGAGAACGATGAGGGGCGACTTGATAAAGGTTTAGAAGATGATCAGGGGAATAGATAGACAGTCAGAGACATTTTCCCTGGGTGGAACAAACCATTACAAGGGGACATAAATTTAAGGTGAATGGTGGAAGATATAGGGGGGATGTCAGAGGTAGGTTCTTTACCCAGAGAATAGTGGGGGCATGGAATGCACTGCCTGTGGAAGTAATTGAGTCGGAAACATTAGGGACCTTCAAGCAGCTATTGGATAGGTACATGGATTACGGTAGAATGATACAGTGTAGATTAATTTGTTCTTCAGGGCAGCACAGTAGCATTGTGGATAGCACAATTGCTTCACAGCTCCAGGGTCCCAGGTTCGATTCCGGCTTGGGTCACTGCCTGTGCGGAGTCTGCACATCCTCCCCGTGTGTGCGTGGGTTTCCTCCGGGTGCTCCGGTTTCCTCCCACAGTCCAAAGATGTGCGGGTTAGGTGGATTGGCCATGCTAAATTGCCCTTAGTTTCCAAAATTGCCCTTAGTGTTGGGTGGAGGTGTTGACCTTGGGTAGGGTGCTCTTTCCAAGAGCCGCTGCAGACTCAATGGGCCGAATGGCCTCCTTCTGCACTGTAAATTCAATGATAATCTATGATTAATCTAGGACAAAGGTTTGGCACAACATAGTGGGCCGAAGGGCCTGTTCTGTGCTGTATTTTCTATGTTCTATGAAGTGGGAGGAGGAGCTGGGGGGTGGGCTGGAGGCTGGGTTTTGGGAGGAAGCTTTGAGAAGGGTGAATGGGTCCTCCTCGTGCGCCAGGCTGAGTCTCATTCCATTTAAGGTAGTCCACAGGGCACATATGACAGTGACCAGAATGAGTAGGTTCTTTGAGGGGGCGGAGGATAGGTGTGGGTGCTGTGCGGGGGGGTCCCACGAGCCATGTCCAAAGCTGGAAGAGTTTTGGCGGGGTTCGCTGGCGTGATGTCGGGTACTGAGGCTGAAGGTGGTTCCGAGCCCAGAATTGGCAGTGTTTGGAGTGTCGGAAGACCCGGGAGTCCAGGGGGTGAGAGAGGCCGACGTTCTGGCCTTTGCCTCACTGGTAGCCCGGTGACGGATCCTGTTGGGGTGGAGGGACTCTGAGCCCCCGAAGCCGGGGGTGTGGATGAGCGACCTCGTGGATTTCCGTCAGCTGGAGAAAATTAAATTTGCCTTAAGGGGGTCGATGGAAGAGTTTGCCCAGAGATGGAAACCGTTTATTGACTTCTTCCAGGACAGCTGAGTCCGCAGGGAGTGAGGGGGTTTCTGGGGTTAACAGGAAAAGGTGAAAGCGGAGAGGGTGGGGGTTCGGGGGGACATGTCAGGGAGGGTGGGTTTTGGTTGTTGGTTACTTATTTAGTTATGATGCGATCTCCTGTTTGTTCCTTTTTTTGATCTTGGTTGTGTTTGATGTTTTTTTACAAATGCCTCAATAAAAATATTTATTTAAAAAAGAGAAGTGGAAAAACAATAGGATAACAATAAGAGGGGATTCCAATTTCCCCAATATTAAATGGAATGGGCAAAGTGTGAAAGGCTTCGGGGGGCAGAATTCTCAGTGCATCCAGGAGAGTTTCCTGAAGCAGCATGTAAAAAGTGCTACAAGAGAGGAACTGGGCCTAATTTTAGGGAATGAAGCCAGGCCGGTAGTAGAAGTGTCAATGGGGAGCATTTTGGTAATAGTGACCATAACTCATGGAGATTTAAGGTAGTTGTGGAAAAGGACAGATAGACCGGAAACACACGTTCTGAATTGGGGGAAGGCCGATTTTAATAGGACAAGAGCTGGCCAAAGTGGACTGGGAGCAGATAATTGAAGGAAAATCTCCATCAGAACAGGGGGAGTCATTCAAAAAGGATAGAGTGAATACAGGGTCAACATGTTTTTTTTTCTTTATTCTTTCATGCGTCACAGGCAAGGCCAGCATTTGTTACACATCCCTAATTGCCCTCGAACTGAGTGGCATTTCACATTGCTGTGGGTCTGGAGTCACGTGTCGGCCAGACCAGGTAAGGATGGCAGATTTCCTTCCCTGAAGGACATTAGTGAACCAGATGGGTTTTTATGAGAATCGACAATGATTTCATGGTCTTCACTAGACAATTAAATCCGGATTTTTATTGAATTCAAATTCCACCATCTGCTATGGTGGGATATGAATCTAGGTCTTCAGACCTTGCTCTGGGTCTCTGGATTATTAGTCCAGTGACAATATCGCTGTGCCACTGTCTCCTCTGCGACTGTAGATGAACAGCAACGTGACTGACTCTTAACTGTCCTGTGAAATAGCGGAGCAAGCCACTCCGTTACATTCATTCATTGCACTTGTTGTGGTCCAGGTAATTCCCTGCTTCCTTTCTGAGAGCAATTCACGATGCTCCATGTTGCTCACATCTTGAGAATTGATTTTTAAAAGTTTCCCACTATTTCATTTTAGAGCAAACTAAAGGAGAAGCAAAATATGAGGGAAGTACTCTCGATGTGAGGGGTAAACAAAACAAACTTTTCCCACCCCTCCCTTCCCGCGTTCTCAGATTGCCGTTACCTCTCTACCTCACTCAGGTGGTCATTGTTTTACCTGGTCCCAGTGGAGTCTCAGCAAGTATTAGACCAGGTGGTCTGTCAGTGCCGAGACCAATCCTGTGGAAGCAGGAAGGTGGACTGGAATCAAGCAGGAATCCAGAACAATTCTTCTCTCTCAAATCTGGGCCATTGAGACCAACAGCAACAATAAAGATTGGGAAACTCCGCACAGACCAGGGGCTACATGTTTCTGTCCCCCTGGGGCCGGAGGTGCCTTGGCTCCATCCCATCCCAGGTCATTTTCCCAGAGGCAGGATGGGTGGGTGGGGGACCAATGGTGCTCGGGTAGCCAATTCACCTTGTTAATTGCGACTTAAGGTTGAATGAGATTTCCCAGTTAGTCTCCCGATCCCTGGAGATGTCAGCGAACAGTTTAGTTGTCTCCTGGCAGCAAACACCATCACTCCAAGTCGGCTCCGAGGCCATCCATGCCCGTCTGGGTTCGGCTGCAGACCGCCCTGTGGGTGGCTGTCCCCACCACAATGGTGGCTTGGCTGCTTGAACTGCTTTTTATTTTAAAGGTCAAATTTGGGATGCCGTCTCTCTCATTTGGCAGGAAAGCCTCCTATTGGCCCCCAAGAACATAATTGGACAATAAAAAGCCAGAGTATGGGAAATCACAGCTGGGTTCCCCACACAGCATGGGATTCTGACCCCTATTTGAACCTGGTGACAGAGTTTAGGAAGCCACAGGAAAATCCTGTCCCAGGAATCAAATAGGAGATATTTCTTGCCGATATGTCCCAGTTACTTACTGGCGTAAATGAGTGAAATGAGTCAAACGTCTGTGAGCAGAAAGCAAGTACTGTAAATCAAACATAATTTCTCCTGTATTGTGGAGAACATGAAGCTTAACATTAGCTACTCTGCATTGCTTGGATAGGACCTCAGATCAGCTTGGACAGGACCTCAGATCAGCTTGGATAGGACCTCAGATCAGCTTGGACGGGACCTCAGATCAGCTTGGACGGGACCTCAGATCAGCTTGGATAGGACCTCAGATCAGCTTGGACGGGACCTCAGATCAGCTTGGATAGGACCTCAGATCAGCTTGGACGGGACCTCAGATCAGCTTGGACGGGACCTCAGATCAGCTTGGACGGGACCTCAGATCAGCTTGGACGGGACCTCAGATCAGCTTGGACGGGACCTCAGATCAGCTTGGACGGGACCTCAGATCAGCTTGGACGGGACCTCAGATCAGCTTGGACGGGACCTCAGATCAGCTTGGACGGGACCTCAGATCAGCTTGGACGGGACCTCCGATCAGCTTGGATAGGACCTCAGATCAGCTTGGACGGGACCTCAGATCAGCTTGGACGGGACCTCAGATCAGCTTGGACGGGACCTCAGATCAGCTTGGACGGGACCTCAGATCAGCTTGGACGGGACCTCAGATCAGCTTGGACGGGACCTCAGATCAGCTTGGACGGGACCTCAGATCAGCTTGGACAGGACCTCAGATCAGCTTGGACGGGACCTCAGATCAGCTTGGACGGGACCTCAGATCAGCTTGGACGGGACCTCAGATCAGCTTGGACAGGACCTCAGATCAGCTTGGACAGGACCTCAGATCAGCTTGGACGGGACCTCAGATCAGCTTGGACGGGACCTCAGATCAGCTTGGACGGGACCTCAGATCAGCTTGGACGGGACCTCAGATCAGCTTGGACGGGACCTCAGATCAGCTTGGACGGGACCTCAGATCAGCTTGGACGGGACCTCAGATCAGCTTGGACGGGACCTCAGATCAGCTTGGACGGGACCTCCGATCAGCTTGGACAGGACCTTGCATCATATTGATGGTACTACAATTGAATAAGCAGAATTTAAATTGAAGAAAACGACGTGGGAACATGGAGCTCCGAATCACCCCGGAGTGCCTGCGCATCGCACCCCAAGCAGCTAACTCGGCCTCTATCTTCAAGCACTGGCTGGCATGCTTTGAGGGCTACCTCCGAACGGCCCCCGGCACACCGACTGACGAACAAAAGATGCAGGTCCTCTATTCCAGGGCGAGTCCTGACGTCTACTCCCTTATCGAGGACGAGGACGGTTTCACCGGTGCCATCGCCGCGCTGAAGGATATCTACATCCGGCCCGTTAACCAGGTTTTTGCTCGCTACCAGCTCGCTACACGACGGCAATTTCCTGGGGAATCGCTGGACGAGTTTTATAACGCCCTGCAGATCCTGGGTCGAAACTGCAACTGCCCGGCGGTAACAGCGAGTGAACACACAGAGCTCCTGGTCCGCGATGCGTATGTGGCAGGTTTGGCCTCTTCCCAGATCCGCCAGAGGCTTTTGGAGAAAGAATCTCTGGGACTTACAGAAGCTCGGGCCCTGGCGGCATCCCTCGATGTGGCCTCGCGTAACGCCCGCGCCTACGCCCCCGACCGCACTACAGCCCCTTGGGCTCCGTGGACCCCCACTGCGGTCGACTCTCCGACACCCCCCCCCCCCCCCACCCCAGTGCGGCCAAAACACCAGACCAACCGGGGGGGCCCCGCTGCTATTTTTGCGGCCAGCCGAAACACCCTCGGCAGCGCTGCCCGGCCCGCGCGGCTACCTGCAAAAGCTGCGGGTAGAAGGGCCACTACGCGACGGTGTGCAAGTCCCGCGGGGTCGCCGCTATCTCCGGGGAAGAAACGGGACCACAGACCCAGCCCCCTCCAACGATCCACGTGCGACCAACGGACGCCGCCATTTTGGACCCCGGACGCCACGAGCGAGAGATGGGCGCCGCCATTTTGTCCACCCCCGACCCCGCTCGATCTGTGGATGCCGCCATCTTGGCTGAAGGACCCCGACACAGACGGCCAAATACTGCCTGATTACGATGCTCAACTTCAACAACCACGTCTGGCTTCGACGACCCTCAACCAGTCGCGACCCCGGACGCTCCAGACTGCAACCACTACAGTCCTAGTGAATGGCTACGAGACGCCGTGTCTTATCGACTCTGGGAGCACGGAGAGCTTCATTCATCCGGACACGGTAAGGCGCTGTTCCCTCGTAAGCACCCAGAAAATGTTCCTGGCGGCGGGATCCCACTCCGTTCAGATCACGGGGTTCTACATCGCTAACCTAACGGTGCAGGGGAGGGAGTTCCGAAATTACCGGCTGTATGTCCTCCCCCATCTCTGTGCGCCCACACTCCTAGGGTTGGACTTCCAATGCAACCTCCAGAGTTTAACATTTAAATTTGGCGGCCCTATACCCCCACTGACTGTCTGCGGACTCGCGACCCTCAAGGTTGAACCGCCTTCCTTGTTTGCGAACCTCACCCCGGATTGCAAACCCGTCGCCACAAGGAGCAGACGGTACAGCGCCCAGGACCGAGCATTTATCCGGTCCGAAGTCCAGAGGCTGCTGAAGGAAGGCATCATCCAGGCTCTCAACAGTCCCTGGAGAGCCCAGGTGGTAGTCGTTAAGACCGGGGAGAAACAGAGGATGGTCATCGACTATAGTCAGACCATCAACAGGTACACTCAGCTAGATGCGTACCCTCTCCCCCGCATATCCGACATGGTCAATCGGATTGCACAATACAAGGTCTTTTCCACCGTGGACCTCCAGTCCGCCTACCACCAGGTCCCCATCCGTCCCGGTGACCGTAACTATACTGCCTTCGAAGCAGATGGGCGGTTATACCACTTTTTAAGGGTTCCATTCGGCGTCACGAACGGAGTCTCGGTCTTCCAACGAGAGATGGACCGAATGGTTGACCAGCACGGTTTACGGGCCACGTTCCCGTATCTCGACAACGTCACCATCTGCGGCCACGACCAGCAGGACCACGACGCCAACCTCCCAAAATTCCTCCAGACCGCTAACGCCCTCAACCTCACCTACAACGAGGAAAAATGCGTGTTTAGCACCGACCGTCTAGCCATCCTGGGCTATGTAGTGCGTAATGGAGTGATAGGCTCCGACCCCGAACGCATGCGCCCCCTGATGGAGTTCCCTCTCCCCCACTGTGCCAAAGCCCTGAAACGTTGCCTGGGCTTCTTTTCTTATTACGCCCAGTGGGTTCCACAATACGCCAACAAGGCCCGTGCGCTAATCCAGTCCACTACTTTTCCCCTGTCGACAGAGCATCAAAGTGGATATTGCAAAGGCCATCGAGTCCCGCCCCTTCCAGGTCGAGAGCGACACATCGGATGTAGCTCTGGCGGCCACCCTCAACCAGGCAGGCAGACCCGTGGCCTTCTTCTCCCGAACCCTTCACTCTATCCGGTCCCTGCTGTGCACCACCACGAATCAAACGCCTCACGAGCGCCTCCTTCTCTTTTCTAGGAAGTCCTCCTCTGGAACGCCACTTCCCACCTGGCTAGCAGCTCTGGAACCCATTCTGCTCCGGAAACATGTGCGGGTGCACAAGTCAGATCCGTTGGTGGAATGGGTGCATCTCCTTCACGCCAACCCGCAATACGCCTATGTGGAGTACCCCGATGGCCGACAGGACACGGTCTCCCTGCGAGACCTGGCGCCCGCCGGAGCTACCCACACCCCCAACGCTAATCACCACCTCCTCACTCCCGCCGGCTCATCCCGCAGCCACCCCCTTCCCGGGAGGTTCGGTTCTCCTCCCAGACCCGCCCAGGAGTAAAGTCACAGGGGACAGCGCTACGCTCCCAGAGTCGACGGGACCCGAGCCAGCGCCATCACCACCACGCCCTAGACGATCGGAAAGGACGACCAGGGCACCCATCCGGCACATCGAATCAGTTTAATTCTCAACGTTTTCAGTTATTGTGTCTTGTTATAGTTATGGCATCATGCCGACCCTGTTTGGCCCGTTGGCCCGGTTGAAGCGATAATTTTGTGTTTTGTTCAAAGTTACGGCACAGTACCGTCTCTGTAAACCCCTACCACCATGCGAACCACCATCCCGCCGGGTTCTTTTTCAACAAGGGGTGAATGTGGTGGTATGTATTAGGGGTAATACGGTACACCACGTGCCGACAGGTTATTGGTGGAGGGATGCCAGGCCCTGATAGGATCTGCCACCTACTGGACCCCACCCAGAAATGCCGGTATAAGCACCCAGAAATGCCGGTATAAGAACCCAGCTTTTCCCTCCATGTCCCTCAGTAGCTGCATTCTGTAACCACGCTCCTGGGCATAAAGTTCTGCTTAATAAAGCCTTCAATTCACATTACCTCACCCTGCCTTGTGTCATATTGACGGTACTACAGATAGGACCTCAGATCAGCTTGGACGGGACCTCAGATCAGCTTGGCTGGGACCTCAGATCAGCTTGGCTGGGTCCTCCGATCAGCTTGGACGGGACCTCAGATCAGCTTGGACGGGACCTCAGATCAGCTTGGACGGGACCTCAGATCAGCTTGGACGGGACCTCAGATCAGCTTGGACGGGACCTCAGATCAGCTTGGACGGGACCTCAGATCAGCTTGGACGGGACCTCAGATCAGCTTGGACGGGACCTCAGATCAGCTTGGACGGGACCTCAGATCAGCTTGGACGGGACCTCAGATCAGCTTGGACGGGACCTCAGATCAGCTTGGACGGGACCTCAGATCAGCTTGGACGGGACCTCAGATCAGCTTGGACGGGACCTCAGATCAGCTTGGACGGGACCTCAGATCAGCTTGGACGGGACCTCAGATCAGCTTGGACGGGACCTCAGATCAGCTTGGACGGGACCTCAGATCAGCTTGGACGGGACCTCAGATCAGCTTGGACGGGACCTCAGATCAGCTTGGACGGGACCTCAGATCAGCTTGGACGGGACCTGAGATCAGCTTGGACGGGACCTGAGATCAGCTTGGACGGGACCTCAGATCAGCTTGGACGGGACCTGAGATCAGCTTGGACGGGACCTGAGATCAGCTTGGACGGGACCTGAGATCAGCTTGGACGGGACCTGAGATCAGCTTGGACGGGACCTCCGATCAGCTTGGACGGGACCTCCGATCAGCTTGGACGGGACCTCCGATCAGCTTGGACGGGACCTCCGATCAGCTTGGACGGGACCTCCGATCAGCTTGGACGGGACCTCCGATCAGCTTGGACGGGACCTCAGATCAGCTTGGACGGGACCTCCGATCAGCTTGGACGGGACCTCCGATCAGCTTGGACGGGACCTCCGATCAGCTTGGACGGGACCTCAGATCAGCTTGGACGGGACCTCAGATCAGCTTGGACGGGACCTCAGATCAGCTTGGACAGGACCTCCGATCAGCTTGGACGGGACCTCCGATCAGCTTGGACGGGACCTCAGATCAGCTTGGACGGGACCTCAGATCAGCTTGGACGGGACCTCAGATCAGCTTGGACGGGACCTCAGATCAGCTTGGACGGGACCTCAGATCAGCTTGGACGGGACCTCAGATCAGCTTGGACGGGACCTCAGATCAGCTTGGACGGGACCTCAGATCAGCTTGGACGGGACCTCAGATCAGCTTGGACGGGACCTGAGATCAGCTTGGACAGGACCTCAGATCAGCTTGGACGGGACCTCAGATCAGCTTGGACGGGACCTGAGATCAGCTTGGACGGGACCTGAGATCAGCTTGGACGGGACCTCAGATCAGCTTGGACGGGACCTGAGATCAGCTTGGACGGGACCTGAGATCAGCTTGGACAGGACCTGAGATCAGCTTGGACGGGACCTGAGATCAGCTTGGACGGGACCTCCGATCAGCTTGGACGGGACCTCCGATCAGCTTGGACGGGACCTCCGATCAGCTTGGACGGGACCTCCGATCAGCTTGGACGGGACCTCCGATCAGCTTGGACGGGACCTCCGATCAGCTTGGACGGGACCTCCGATCAGCTTGGACGGGACCTCCGATCAGCTTGGACGGGACCTCCGATCAGCTTGGACGGGACCTCAGATCAGCTTGGACGGGACCTCAGATCAGCTTGGACGGGACCTCCGATCAGCTTGGACAGGACCTCAGATCAGCTGCTTTCAGTGGCTGATGGGAAGTTAATTAATTTTAAAATATATCCGTTCTGATGAAGGAACGAAAATGAAAAGTTAAACATTTGCTTGGCCACGCTGCGCCAGAAAAGTAGCTTGTCGCGTTCAGCGTAGCCGATGGAAGCCGGGAGATCCGCTCCCAGGATCTACCCAGCTTGCCGCGCCTCGCGAGATCCAACATGGTCCCGGGAGACGTTGCGATGTAATTCCTGCACGTTGTGGGTGGGATCACTTTTTGGCAAATCTACACAATAGAACGAGGCAGTAAGCCTCACTCTAATGTGCAGATTCCCGAGGTACCTGAGGTTTTGGGATTCACCCTCCTTTACCTCAGAGACCTCGGGTGAGCGCAGTTCATCACAGGTCCACACAAACAGGGAGCAGGCGGAACAGCACTATTGGGGGTCTCCAAGGGGATTGGAGGCCCCCAGCTGCATGTCCTTTGGGTAAGGTGGTACCCTGGCAGGGCCAGCCTGGTACATTGCCACCTGAGTGACACTGCCAAGCTGGCATTTTATGTGTGCGTGATTGGGCTGGGGTGCCTGCTGTGAGTGATAGGAGGGGCTGAGGACCCCCTCCTAGTGCGTTCGGGCTGGGGGGGGGGGGGGGGGGGGGGGGGGGGGGGGGGGGGCGGGGGGCTCGGAAAATGGCACTCCGATCTCTTGCCACACTGGGAAGTTCTGGTGAGTGGAGTTCACTGTACAAATCAGGGCTCTGTGTGGCCTCAGCCGTGTGTTCCCCGCTCCGGGCCCTTACACAACACAAGTCGTGTTGAATAGCCATGCGTTAGTCAGCACTGCGTGTGCCGGGAAACACGTGGCTCGCTCGCCGACTTTGTTCTCTTTTGGGAGAAAAGCGTCCCTTGTTTTCAGGTGATGACTGAGCTGCTGTTCATTTTCTGGTTCTACTCCAAATTTCCGACTTGTGTAATTTTCTTCTAATCCTTGCATGGAAATGATTTCTCCTGCTACTGACACTGTTATTCCAGGGATCATTCTTGACATAGAGTCATAGATATTTACAGCAGGCACTCTTATGCATTACTTATCCTGCCACCTGCTTAGTTTGAAAGACCATCTTGGTGGTTGCGTTACCTGCAGATGGCTGACTGGCTATATGCTGGTCCCTCTGCGGCACTCAATGCTTGTCCAACCTGGGTCTGCGTCAATCCAAGAGACAGTCGACGGATCTTAAAATTCTTTGCAAATTCACGAATCTCTTCCAGGTTTATTCCGTCCACCTCAGTGGGTGCATTTTGAGGCTCTAAGAAAATAGCAAGAGATAATATTCCAGATCAGATTCTTTTGATAGATAGCAATCCAATTTGTTGCAAATCGAGGTTACTTCAACCACAACTTTGAGATTGTTAGGCGGCAGCTTTAATCCTGTCCAACCCGTAGAAAGTTCAAATCAGCCAGGTACTCACCCACTGATCCCACAGGCGAAGGTTCGAAGGGGTATTTGCCAGAGGGAGATGCTGTGACCAGGGCAGTTTTGTCACCTGCCACAGCAAGTTTAAAAACCAAGGTTTTACAGCCCAAAACTATAAACACTCGTCAGTATACTACTGCCAGACATGGAAATTTCCTCACAATCTCTGCCAAGCACCAGCAAGGCAGTGCTGGCCGAGTGGTATCAGAACATACAACAGGCAATGCAGAAGGAGGCCATTCGGTCCATTGAGTCTGCACCGACCCACTAAAGCCCTCACTTCCACCCTATCCCTGTAACTCAAAAACCCCTCCTAACCTTTTTGGTCACTAAGGGCAATTTATCATGGCCAATCCACCTAACCTGCACGTATTTGGACTGTGGGAGGAAACCGGAGCACCCGGAGGAAACCCACGCACACACGGGGAGAACGTGCAGACTCCACACAGACAGTGATCCAGCGGGGAATCGAACCTGGGACCCAGGCATTGTAAAGCCACAGTGCTAACCACTGTGCTACCGTGCTGCCCTGTGTGTATTCTTGCTGCACTCATCATCCAGAGACCCAGGGTAATTCTGTGGGTGACCACAACAGATGGTGGAAGTTGAACGTTGATTGATGACCATAAAGCTTGTTTTAAAAACCCTTCAATTCACGAATGGGGAAATCTGCTGTGCTTACCTGGTCTGGCTTACATGTGACTCCAGACCCACAGCAACGCGGTGAACTCTGAAATGCCACTCAGTTCAAGGGCAATTCGGGATGGGCAATAAATGCCTCGCCAGCGACGCCCACATTTCATGATTGAATTTGAAAAATGACACCATGATGAATTTCAGCATAAAGGTGAAGAACATTGAGGCAGAAGCGACCTTACAAACCACGGGTACTCATTGACACAGTTTTAGCCCAAATTTCCTGGGATTTACACTTTTCTGGACTATGATATAAATTATAGATGGCCCTGTAACTACATTTGTGCTCCTATATTACTTTTGAATAGTTCTGATCAGACAAAAGGTACTCATTGGCTTAGATGCCTGTTTAGAAGGGGCAATTTGTAGAAATAGATAGTTTATACACAATGCTGTTAATATCAGAAAAGACACAAAATGGCTGTTAGCTGTTTTGTGATATTAAAGACACAAAATGGCTGAACAAGCCACATTCCCTGTAAACTGTCTCATGAGAACCAACCGTGGGTATGTATAGGGAGTATCCCAACAGCCGTTGATAACAGCTTCACAGAACAAGACATGCAATGTATCCTTGATAAAGCTCAAGGACCCCAGTTGCAGACAGGACATCATTATGTTAGTTTTGAATGACTTCTGTATGAAGTTAGGGGCGGGTAAGACAACACCCACTTTAACAATATATGTGATAACGGAACAAAAATGTACAGCACAGGAACAGGCCCTTCGGCCCTCCAAGCCCGTGCCGACCATGCTGCCCGACTAAACTACAATCTTCTACACTTCCTGGGTCCATATCCCTCTATTCCCATCCTATTCATGTATTTGTCAAGATGCCCCTTAAATGTCACTATCGTCCCTGCTTCCACCACCTCCACCGGCAGCGAGTTCCAGGCACCCACTACCCTCTGTGTAAAAAAACTTGCCTCGTACATCTCCTCTAAACCTTGCCCCTTGCACCTTAAACCTATGCCCCATAGTAATTGACCCCTCTACCCTGGGGAAAAGCCTCTGACTATCCACTCTGTCTATGCCCCTCATAATTTTATAGACCTCTATCAGGTCGCCCCTCAACCTCCGTCGTTCCAGTGAGAACAAACCGAGTTTATTCAACCGCTCCTCATAGCTAATGCCCTCCATACCAGGCATCATCCTGGTAAATCTCTTCTGCACCCTCTCGAAAGCCTCCACATCCTTCTGGTAGTGTGGCGACCAGAATTGAACACTATACTCCAAGTGTGGCCTACCTAAGGTTCTCTTCAGCTGCAACATGACTTGCCAATTCTGATACTCAATGCCCCGGCCAATGAAGGCAAACATGCCGTATGGCTTCTTGGCTACCTTCTCCACCTGTGTTGCCCCTTTCAGTGACCTGTGGACCTGTACACCTAGATCTCTCTGACTTTCAATACTCTTGAGGGTTCTACCATTCATTGCATATTCCCTACCTGCATTACGTTATGGGAGAGGTGTTTTCTGAACCCCAAAATGTATCATGGAGTCCAACCAACCTCCCCCTTTTATGTATTTGTTGCTTTTCCGAGCACACGGCTTGTTCTCCAGGTGTGATATTACAATTATGGACACGTGGTTTTTAACACAAAACAATGTTTATTCCATGAACTCAACTTCACCTTTTTAAATAAACATTGGATCGCTTAACACCCCCTTACTTCAACGATAACCCCGAAAATATTACAACACTAAATAATCCTTCAGTTATTCCTTTCAACATCCAAGAGACTTAACACCTTTAAACAGAAACGCATCAGGTTAAAGGCTTTACTATTATGAGTTTAAATCATCCAAATGATACAAAGATAGTCTTTCATGGCAGAGATCACAGCAGATCCAGCTCACTGCAAACACAGACACTCTCAAGCTCTTTTCCTCAACACTCCAACTAAAAATTGCAAAATGGCTGATCTAAGCCCAGCTCCACCCACACTCTGATATCACTGCATTTCTTAAAGGTACATTGCTTAAACATCCATTTCTTAAAGGCACTCACACATGACACCTCCCCCCAAGAAAAAAAAACCCCATCAACTTCAAGATGGTTTCATTTTTCACTTTTGCACCATCCAGTAAGAAATGCAGACAGTAAAAATACTTTTTCGTTTCACAAAAAAACCACACGCAAACAGGCATAATAATATAGTCCATTTTTCCCATTCTTCCTCCAACCGAAATCTTTCCATTCATCACATTCGTGACAAAGCATCGGCTATCACATTTTCCCGTCCTGCCACATGTACTATTTTTAAATGAAATGGCTGTAACAATAAACTCCAGCGAAACAGCCTCGCATTGTTATTCCGGAATCGCTCCATAAACGTCAAAGGATTATGATCAGTATGTATAACGGTGTCAGATGGATTGCTGGTCACATAAATGTGAAAATGTTGCAAAGCCAGCAACAAACTCAAAGTCTCCTTCTCAATCGTCGAATACTTTTTCTGGTGAGAATTCAATTTCTTTGAAAAATAACCAACAGGCCGCTCTAGTCCTTCGCCGTCGTCTTGTAGAAGCACCGCACCTACGCGCACATCGCTCGCATCAACAGCCACTTTGAATGGTTTGGTATAATTGGGGATGAGTAACACAGGAGCAGTGGTTAACACAGCCTTCAGGCCGTCAAATGCCTGTTGACACTCCGCTGTCCACTGGAATTTGTTACGCTTCTTGAGCAAGTCTGTCAGTGGAGCGACCACACTGCTAAAATGTGGTACAGATTTCCGGTAAAATCCACTCATACCAAGAAATCGCATTATTTCCCGTTGGGTCGAGGGTATCGGAAACTCCCCAGTAACTTTCGTTTTCACATCCCGTGGGACCAGTCGACCCTGTCTGATTGTATGGCCAAGGAAAGTGACTTGGGCTTTTCCAAATTCGCTTTTGGCTAGGTTTATCAGCAAACCCGCCTCCTGAAGTCAATCGAATAACTACATCAGATGTTTTAAATGTTCTTTCCATGTCTGGCTGAAAATTACCAGATCGTCGATGTATACCGCACAATTGGGTAATCCTGAAACGACTGTATGAGTTAACCGTTGAAATGTGGCTGGGGCGTTTTTCATGCCAAATGGCATAACTTTGAACTGGTATATACCATCTGGAGTCACAAAAGCTGAAATCTCCTTCGCCCTTTCAGATAAAGATACCTGCCAGTAACCTTTCAGTAAATCCAATTTGGAAATATAGCGGATTGTCCCACTTTCTCAATGCAATCCTCCAAACGTGGGATTGGATAAGAGTCCGTTCTTGTAACTGCATTCGCCTTTCGAAAGTCCACACACAACCGTTAGGTACCGTCTGGTTTAGGTACCATCATAGATTTCATAGAATTTACAGTGCAGAAGGAGGCCATTCGGCCCATCGAGTCTGCACCGGCTCTTGGAAAGAGCACCCTATCCGAGGTCCACACCTCTACCCTATCCCCATAACCCAGTAACCCCACCCAACACTACTGGCAATTTTGGACACGAAGGGCAATTTATCACGGCCAATCCACCTAACCTGCACATCTTTGGACTGTGGGAGGAAACCGGAGCACCCGGAGGAAACCCACGCACACACGGGGAGGATGTGCAGACTCCGCACAGACAGTGACCCAAGCCGGAATCGAACCTGGGACCCTGGAGCTGTGAAGCAATTGTGCTATCCACAAGGCTACCGTGCTGCCCCATCACTATGGGTGAACTCCATTGGCTGCACCCCACTTCAGTTATGCCATTCTTCAGCATACTCTCAATCTCTCTGTTAACCTGTGCTAATTTTAAAGGGCTAAGTCTATATGGATGTTGTTTGATAGGAACAGCATTTCCCACATCTACATCATGTATAGCCATTTTAGTACTTCTCAATTTATCTCTACAAACTTGCCCATGTGATATCAATAACTTTCAGGTCAGTTCGTTTTTTCTCTGGAAGGTACCTTAACAATTCATTCCAATTTTTAAGAACATCCTCATTTTCCAATTTAATTTGAGGTGTGTCAAATTCACAGTCATCTGGATTTGGTTCGTCACTTTGAGTTGGAATCATTAAAACCTCCTTTTTCTCTCCTTCCCTTTCAAAGTACCTTTTAAGCATATTCACATGGCACACTTGGTGAGTCTTCCTTCTATCTGGTGTTTTTACCACATAATTCACCTCACTTCATTTCCTTTCAATCTGATATGGTCCACAAAACCTAGCTTTTAAAGGCTCACCTACCACTGGTAACAACACTAAAACTTTATCCCCACTGGCAAAACTACGAACTTTGGATTTCTCGTCCGCTACCCGTTTCATCACATTTTGTGCAACTTTCAAATGTTGTCTAGCCAATTCACCTGCTCTATTTCAAAGCGTGTAATGAGGCAGTGGGGAAGGGAACACTGACAAAGGAGAGTACTTGCAGGCACGGAGATGGGTTGAAGTGTGTATACTTCAACGCAAGAAGCATCAGGAATAAGGTGGGTGAACTTAAGGCATGGATCGGCACTTGGGACTACGATGTGGTGACCATCACGGAAACTTGGATAGAAGAGGGGCAGAAATGGTTGTTGGCGGTCCCTGGTTATAGATGTTTCAATAAGATTAGGGAGGGTGGTAAAAGAGGTGGGGGGGTGGGGGGGGGGGTGGCTTTGTTAATTAGAGACAGTATAACAGCTGCAGAAAGGCAGTTTGAGGAGTATCAGCCTACTGAGGTAGTATGGGTTGAAGTCAGAAATAGGAAAGGAGCAGTCACCTTGTTAGGAGTTTTCTATAGGCCCCCCAATAGTAGCAGAGATGTGGAGGAACAGATTGGGAAACAGATTTTGGAAAGGTGCAGAAGTCACCGGGTAGTAGTCATGGGTGACTTTAACTTCCCAAATATTGAGTGGAAACTCTTTAGATCAAATAGTTTGGATGGGGTGGTGTTTGTGCAGTGTGTCCAGGAAGCTTTTCTAACACAGTATGTAGATTGTCCAACCAGAGGAGGGGCAATATTGGATTTAGTACTTGGTCATGAACCAGGGCAAGTGATAGATTTGTTAGTGGGGGAGCATTTTGGAGATAGTGACCACAATTCTGTGACTTTCTCTTTAGTAATGGAGGGGGATAGGTGCGTGCAACAGGGCAAGGTTTACAATTGGGGGAAGGGTAAATACGATGTTGTCAGACAAGAATTGAAGTGCATAAGTTGGGAACATAGGCTGTCAGGGAAGGACACAAGTGAAATGTGGAACTTGTTCAAGGAACGGGTACTACATGTCCTTGATATGTATGTCCCTGTCAGGCAGGGAAGAGATGGTCGAGTGAAGGAACCATGGTTGACAAGAGAGGTTGAATGTCTTGTTAAGAGGAAAAAGGAGACTTATGTAAGGCTGAGGAAACAAGGTTCAGGGCGTTGGAGGGATACAAGATAGCCAGAAGGGAACTGAAGAAAGGGATTAGGAGAGCTAAGAGAGGGCATGAACAATCTTTGGCGGGTAGGATCAAGGAAAACCCCAAGGCCTTTTACACATATGTGAGAAATATGAGAATGACTAGAGCGAGGGTAGGTCCGATCAAGGACAGTAGCGGGAGATTGTGTATTGAGTCTGAAGAGATAGGAGAGGTCTTGAACGAGTACTTTTCTTCTGTATTTACAGATGAGAGGGGCCATATTGTTGGAGAGGACAGTGTGAAACAGACTGGTAAGCTCGAGGAAATACTTGTTAGGAAGGAAGATGTGTTGGGCATTTTGAAAAGCTTGAGGATAGACAAGTCCCCCGGGCCTGACGGGATATATCCAAGGATTCTATGGGAAGCAAGAGATGAAATTGCAGAGCCGTTGGCAATGATCTTTTCGTCCTCACTGTCAACAGGGGTGGTACCAGGGGATTGGAGAGTGGCGAATGTCGTGCCCCTGTTCAGAAAAGGGACCAGGGATAACCCTGGGAATTACAGGCCAGTTAGTCTTACTTCGGTGGTACGCAAAGTAATGGAAAGGGTACTGAAGGATAGGATTTCTGAGCATCTGGAAAGACACTGCTTGATTAGGGATAGTCAGCACGGATTTGTGAGGGGTAGGTCTTGCCTTACAAGTCTTATTGAATTCTTTCAGGAGGTGACCAAGCATGTGAATGAAGGTAAATCAGTGGATGTAGTGTATATGGATTTTAGTAAGGCATTTGATAAGGTTCCCCATGGTAGGCTTCTGCAGAAAGTAAGGAGGCATGGGATAGTGGGAAATTTGGCCAGTTGGATAACAAACTGGATAACCAATAGAAGTCAGAGAGTGGTGGTGGATGGCAAATATTCAGCCTGGACCCCAGTTACCAGTGGTGTACCGCAGGGATCAGTTCAGGGTCCTCTGCTGTTTGTGATTTTCATTAATGACTTGGATGAGGGAGTTGAAGGGTGGGTCAGTAAATTTGCAGACGGTACGGAGATTGGTGAAGTTGTGGATAGTGAGGAGGGCTGTTGTCAGCTGCAAAGGGACATAGATAGGATGCAGAGCTGGGCTGAGAAGTGGCAGATGGAGTTTAACCCTGAAAAGTGTGAGGTTGTCCATTTTGGAAGGACAAATATGAATGCGGAATACAGGGTTAACGGTAGAGTTCTTGGCAATGTGGAGGAGCAGAGAGATCTTGGGGTCTATGTTCATACATCTTTAAAAGTTGCCACTCAAGTTGGTAGAGCTGTGAAGAAGGCCTATGGTGTGCTAGCGTTCATTAACAGAGGGATTGAATTTAAGAGCCATGAGGTGATGATGCAGCTGTACAAAACTTTGGTCAGGCCACATTTGGAGTACTGTGTACAGTTCTGGTCGCCTCATTTTAGGAAGGATGTGGAAGCTTTGGAAAAGGTGCAAAGGAGATTTACCAGGATGTTCCACCCGGGGAAGGCATACGGCATGCTTGCCTTCATTGGCCGGGGCATTGAGTATAAGAATTGGAAAGTCATGTTGCAGCTGTATAGAACCTTAGTTCGGCCACACTTGGAGTATAGTGTTCAATTCTGGTCGCCACACTACCAGAAGGATGTGGAGGCTTTAGAGAGGGTGCAGAAGAGATTTACCAGAATGTTGCCTGGTATGGAGGGCATTAGCTATGAGGAGCGGTTGAATAAACTCGGTTTGTTCTCACTGGAACGAAGAGGTTGAGGGGCGACCTGATAGAGGTCTACAAAATTATGAGGGGCATAGACAGAGTGGACCGTCAGAGGCTTTTCCCCGGGGTAGAGGGGTCAATTACGAGGGGGCATAGGTTTAAGGTGAGAGGGGCAAGGTTTAGAGTAGATGTGCGAGGCAAGTTTTTTACGCAGAGGGTAGTGGGTGCCTGGAACCCACCACCGGAGGAGGTGGTGGAAGCAGGGACGATAGTGACATTTAAGGGGCATCTTGACAAATACATGAATAGGATGGGAATAGAGGGATACAGACCCAGGAAGTGTAGAAGATTGTAGTTTAGTCGGGCAGCATGGTCGGCACGGACTTGGAGGGCCGAAGGGCCTGTTCCTGTGCTGTACATTTCTTTGTTCTTTGTTCTTTAGATGATTATTACATAGATGATTTGGAGGTGGGGACCAAGGGCAATGTGTCCAAGTTTGCAGACGACACTAAGATAAGTGGTAAAGCAAAAAGTGCAGAGGATACTGGAAGACTGCAGAGGGATTTGGATAGGCTAAGTGAATGGGCTCGGGTCTGGCAGATGAAATACAATGTTGACAAATGTGAGGTTATCCATTTTGGTAAGAATAACAGCAAAAGGGATTATTATTTAAATGATAAAATATTAAAACATGCTGCTGTGCAGAGAGACCTGGGTATGCTAGTGCATGAGTCGCACAAAGTTGGTTTTCAGGTGCAACAGGTGATTAAGAAGGCAAATGGAATTTTGTCCTTCATTGCTAGAGGGATGGAGTTTAAGACTAGGGAGGTTCTGCTGCAATTGTATCAGGTGTTAGTGAGGCCACACCTGGAGTATTGTGTTCAGTTTTGGTCTCCTTACTTGAGAAAGGACGTACTGGCACTGGAGGGTGTGCAGAGGAGATTCACTAGGTTAATCCCAGAGCTGAAGGGGTTGGATTATGAGGAGAGGTTGAGTAGACTGGGACTGTACTCGTTGGAATTTAGAAGGATGAGGGGGGGGATCTTATAGAAACATAAGATTATGAAGGGAATAGATAGGATAGATGCGGGCAGGTTGTTTCCACTGGCGGGTGAAAGCAGAACTAGGGGGCATAGCCTCAAAATAAGGGGAAGTAGATTTAGGACTGAGTTTAGGAGGAACTTCTTCACCCAAAGGGTTGTGAATCTATGGAATTCCTTAGCCCAGTGAAGCAGTAGAGGCTCCTTCATTAAATGTTTTTAAGATAAAGATAGATAGTTTTTTGAAGAATAAAGGGATTAAGGGTTATGGTGTTCGGGCCGGAAAGTGGAGCTGAGTCCACAAAAGATCAGCCATGATCTCATTGAATGGTGGAGCAGGCTCGAGGGGCCAGATGGCCTACTCCTGCTCCTAGTTCTTATGTTCTTTCGGGAGCCATTCGGAGGAGGAGGAGCAGTCTCTGTCAGGGAGAGATCCTGAGAACATCTAAGACACTCAGAGGGTAAGAAGGTAAGTAAGTGATTTTTACTCATTTTTACTTTTATACCTTTTTCAAATTGTGTGTGTCGGGGGGGAAACTGAAGTGACATCACAGAAAAGCTGTGGCCTGAGTGGCTGGTTGGGAATCCACACTAAATTAAAAAAATTAAGCATTGGTAACTAATTAATCATAATTACTTAATTATAATTCAGAGGGATATCTAAGCCAGAGATCGGAGAGTACTATATTTAGCTTTCGCATTTCTATTAGAAATCTAGTGCTAGGAAACAGATAGTTAACATTAACTTTGAAATTTAAAAAAATATATATTAAATTTTAATTTTAATGAATTGACACAATGTCAGTTAGAGGGGTGCAGTGCTCTGACTGTGAGATGTAGCAGGTCCGGGAGGCTTCCAGCGTCCCGGATGGCTTCAACTGCAGAAAGTGCACCCAAATGGAGCTCCTCACAGACCGCATGGTTCGGTTGGAGCAGCAATTGGATGCACTGAGGAGCATGCAGGTGGCGGAAAGCGTCATAGATCGCAGTTATGTAAATGTGGTCACACCCAAGGTGCAGGCAGAGAAATGGGTGACCACCAGAAAGGGCAGGCAGTCAGTGCAGGAATCCCCTGTGGTTGTCCCCCTCTCGAACAGGTATACCCCTTTGGATACTGTCGGGGGGGATAGCCTATCAGGGGAAAACAGCAGCAGCCAGAGCAGTGGCACCACGGCTGGCTCTGATGTTCAGAAGGGAGGGTCAAAGCGCAGAAGAGTAATAATATTAGGGGACTCTATAGTCAGGGGCACAGATAGGTGCTTCTGTGGACGTGAAAGAGACTCCAGGATGGTATGTTGCCTCCCTGGTGGCAGGGTCCAGGATGTCTCCGAACGGGTAGAGGGCATCCTGAAGGGGGAGGGCAAACAGGCAGAGGTCGTTGTACATATTGGTACTAACGACATAGGCAGGGAGGGGCATGAGGTCCTGCAGCAGGAGTTCAGGGAGCTAGGCAGAAAGTTAAAAGACAGGACCTCGAGGGTTGTAATCTCGGGATTACTCCCTGTGCCACGTGCCAGTGAGGCTAGAAATAGGAAGATAGAGCAGCTAAACACGTGGCTAAACAGCTGGTGTAGGAGGGAGGATTTCCGTTATCTGGACCACTGGGAGCTCTTCTGGGGCAGATGTGACCTATATAAGAAGGACGGGTTGCATCTAAACCGGAGAGGCATAAATATCCTGGCCGCGAGGTTTGCTAGTGTCACACGGGAGGGTTTAAACTAGTATGGCAGGGGGGTGGGCACGGGAGCAATAGGTCAGAAGGTGAGAGCATTGAGGGAGAACTAGGGAATAGGGACAGTGGGGCTCTGAGGCAGAGCAGACAGGGAGAAGTTGCTGAACACAGCGGGTCTGGTGGCCTGAAGTGCATATGTTTTAATGCAAGAAGTATTACGGGTAAGGCAGATGAACTTAGAGCTTGGATTAGTACTTGGAACTATGATGTTGTTGCCATTACAGAGACCTGGTTGAGGGAAGGGCAGGATTGGCAGCTAAACGTTCCAGGATTTAGATGTTTCAGGCGGGATAGAGGGGGATGTAAAAGGGGAGGCGGAGTTGCGCTACTGGTTCGGGAGAATATCACAGCTGTACTGCGGGAGGACACCTCAGAGGGCAGTGAGGCTACATGGGTAGAGATCAGGAATAAGAAGGGTGCAGTATTGGGGAATGAGCCCGGCCAGGTGGTACATGTTTCAGTAGGGGAGCATTTCGGTAACAGTGACCACAATTCAGTAAGTTTTAAAGTAGTGGTGGACAAGGATAAGAGTGGTCCTAGGATGAATGTGCTAAATTGGGGGAAGGCTAATTATAACAATATTAGGCGGGAACTGAAGAACATAGATTGGGGGCGGATGTTTGAGGGCAAATCAACATCTGACATGTGGGAGGCTTTCAAGTGGCAGTTGAAAGGAATTCAGGACCGGCATGTTCCTGTGAGGAAGAAGGATAAATACAGCAATTTTCGGGAACCTTGGATAACGAGAGATATTGTAGGCCTCGTCAAAAAGAAAAAGGAGGCATTTGTCAGGGCTAAAAGGCTGGGAACAGACGAAGCCTGCGTGGAATATAAGGAAAGTAGGAAGGAACTTAAGCAAGGAGTCAGGAGGGCTAGAAGGGGTCACGAAAAGTCATTGGCAAATAGGGTTAAGGAAAATCCCAAGGCTTTTTACACGTACATAAAAAGCAAGAGGGTAGCCAGGGAAAGGGTTGGCCCACTGAAGGATAGGCAAGGGAATCTATGTGTGGAGCCAGAGGAAATGGGCGAGGTACTAAATGAATACTTTGCATCAGTATTCACCAAAGAGAAGAAATTGGTAGATGTTGAGTCTGGAGAAGGGTGTGTAGGTAGCCTGGGTCACATTGAGATCCAAAAAGACGAGGTGTTGGGTGTCTTAAAAAATATTAAGGTAGATAAGTCTCCAGGGCCTGATGGGATCTACCCCAGAATACTGAAGGAGGCTGGAGAGGAAATTGCTGAGGCCTTGACAGAAATCTTTGGATCCTCACTGTCTTCAGGGGATGTCCCGGAGGACTGGAGAATAGCCAATGTTGTTCCTCTGTTTAAGAAGGGTAGCATGGATAATCCCGGGAACTACAAGCCGGTGAGCCTTACTTCAGTGGTAGGGAAATTACTGGAGAGAATTCTTTGAGACAGGATCTACTCCCATTTGGAAGCAAATGGACGTATTAGTGAGAGGCAGCGCGGTTTTGTGAAGGGAAGGTCGTGTCTCACTAACTTGATAGAGTTTTTCGAGGAGGTCACTAAGATGATTGATGCAGGTCGGGCAGTGGATGGTGTCTATATGGACTTCAGTAAGGCCTTTGACAAGGTCCCTCATGGTAGACTAGTACAAAAGGTGAAGTCACACGGGATCAGGGGTGAGCTGGCAAGGTGGATACAGAACTGGCTAGGTCATAGAAGGCAGAGAGTAGCAATGGAAGGATGCTTTTCTAATTGGAGGGCTGTGACCAGTGGTGTTCCACAGGGATCAGTGCTGGGACCTTTGCTCTTTGTAGTATATATAAATGATTTGGAGGAAAATGTAACTGGTCTGATTAGTAAGTTTGCAGACGACACAAAGGTTGGTGGAATTGCGGATAGCGATGAGGACTGTCGGAGGATACAGCAGGATTTAGATTGTCTGGAGACTTGGGCGGAGAGATGGCAGATGGAGTTTAATCCGGACAAATGTGAGGTAATGCATTTTGGAAGGTCTAATGCAGGTAGGGAATATACAGTGAATGGTAGAACCCTCAAGAGTATTGAAAGTCAAAGAGATCTAGGAGTACAGGTCCACAGGTCATTGAAAGGGGCAACACAGGTGGAGAAGGTAGTCAAGAAGGCATACGGCATGCTTGCCTTCATTGGCCGGGGCATTGAGTATAAGAATTGGCAAGTCATGTTGCAGCTGTATAGAATCTTAGTTAGGCCACACTTGGAGTATAGTGTTCAATTCTGGTCGCCACACTACCAGAAGGATGTGGAGGCTTTAGAGAGGGTGCAGAAGAGATTTACCAGAATGTTGCCTGGTATGGAGGGCATTAGCTATGAGGAGCGGTTGAATAAACTCGGTTTGTTCTCACTGGAACGAAGGAGGTTGAGGGGCGACCTGATAGAGGTCTACAAAATTATGAGGGGCATAGACAGAGTGGATAGTCAGAGGCTTTTCCCCAGGGTAGAGGGGTCAATTACTAGGGGGCATAGGTTTAAGGTGAGAGGGGCAAGGTTTAGAGTAGATGTACGAGGCGAGTTTTTTACGCAGAGGGCAGTGTGTGCCTGGAACTCGCTACCGGAGGAGGTGGTGGAAGCAGGGACGATAGTGACGTTTAAGGGGCATCTTGACAAATACATGAATAGGATGGGAATAGAGGGACACGGACCCAGGAAGTGTAAAAGATTGTAGTTTAGTTGGGCAGCATGGTCGGCACGGGCTTGGAGGGCCGAAGGGCCTGTTCCTGTGCTGTACATTTCTTTGTTCTTTGTTGTTCTTTGAGTGGATTTGATCGAACATTTGTGCAAAGGTTTTGTGGCGTGATTACTCCACTGTTGGACTTGCTAAAGAAATGTCAAAACTTTCAAGGGACAGCGGACTTTCAACAGGCATTTGACTGCCCGAAAGCTGTGATCACCAATGTTCCTGTATTGGAGAATTGCAAGGGACTCTGTGGTCAGATTAAACTCGAGTATCTGATTCTAAAGAGAATTGCCGAGGAGTAGAGGAATGGATGGATCGTGCAGAGGCTTTGTTCAAAGAGACTGTCAATCGAGAAGGATTTCGGTTGGAGAAAGAAGAACAAAGAAAAATGGACTATATTATTATACCTGTTTGCGTGTCTTGTTTTAAAAAAAAAAAAAACGAAAAGGTATATTTACTGTGTACATTTCTTAGTGGATGGTGCAAAAGTGAAAAATGAAACCATCTTGAAGTTGCTGGTTTTTTTTTTTCTTGGGAGGAGGTGTCATGTGAGAGTACCTTTAAGACATGGATGTTTAAGCAATGTACCTTTCAGAAAACAGTGATGTCAGAGGGTGGGTGGAGCTGGGCTTTAGATCAGCCATTTTGCAGTTTAGTTTTACAGTTTGAAAAAGAGCTTGTGTGTGTCTGGGTGTTTCCAGAGAGCTGCTGTTTTAAAAAACAGCTTGGGGAGTGTCTGTTTTTGCAGTGAGCAGGATCTCTGCCATGAAAGACTATCTCTGGATCATTTGGGTGATTTAAACTCATAATTGTAAAGCCTTTAACCTGATGTGATTCTGTTTAAAGGTGTTAAGTCTCTTGGAAGTTTGAAGGAACATTTTAAGGAATTATTTGCTGTTGCAATATTTTCTGAGTTATCTTTGAAGTAAGGGGTGTTCAGAGAGCCAATGTTTATTTAAGATGTTAAGTTGAGTTCATGGAATAAACATTGTTTTGTGTTTAAAAACCCACGTGTCCATAATTGTAATTCCACACCTAGGGAACAAGCCGTGTGCTAGGAAAAGCAACAATAGCATTGAAGTTGGTTGAACTCCATGATACATTTTGGGGTTCTGAAAACGCCTCGCCCATAACAGCTTCCTGGGTCAGCGGGCGGGCCATTGATTGGAGAGGCTGGGACCGTCCTCCTTGGAGAGTAGAGGGCTAAGAGGAGATTTGATAGAAATGTTCAACATCATGAGGGGCTGGACAGAGTAGATAGGGAGAAACTTCCTGCTCCTAAAAGGATCAAGAACAAGAGGGCACAGATTTGGAATGTGCTGCCTGGAAGTGTGGTGGAGGCAGGTTCAATTGAGGCATCTGAGACGGCATTCGATGATTGTCTGAATAGAAACAATGTGCAGGGGTTACAGGGAGAAGGCAGGGAAAAGGCACAGCATCATGTTAGTTTGGAGAGTGCTGACACGATGGGCTGAATGGCCTCCTACTGCACCGTAACAGTTCTGTGATCTCCATCCCGCATCCACTCTCCACCCTGGAATGAATAATTGCACAGTGCAGGGCACTTTTTAAATCGAGGGGAGTTTGGCAAGTTGGGAAATTTCTCGATTCGAGCTACCTCCTGAGGTCTCCAAAATCTGCCATTAAAGTGTCTGAAATGGGGCAGAGGACCAAAGGGATCTGGAGATTCAGATACAGAGATCCTGAAAAAGTAACACATGCACGCGTTTGCCAGACTTGTCAATTGTAAGTCGCTACATTAATGGGTGGTTTGAGATTCAGTCGGAACTCGGGAAACTTGGTAACTCATCAATCAAGTGACTGCATATTCGTACCAGATAATACTTTTGACAGTTTTTGTCCAATACTTACTGCTGACTAGCTGTCCCACACTCGCAGTGGAGGGAGTGTTGCATGGTGTAACGGGTTCAGTTGGTGCAGTAGGTGTAGTTGATGTCACACTGGGTTGAGTTACAGCGGCCATTGTCTGGAACGTTTGTACCTGAGGGAAAAGGAGAAGAAATACTGTTGAGCAATGTTCATGGGATTTCCATTGAACACCAGACACTTGGCTGAAACACCCATGGACCATCGTGAAGAAAGTGCTGCATTAGATTTCGAAGTATGGTCGGGAGCGAGAATTGCCGCGAGCTTCCCGCCGCTCGGCCCAGCGAGCCGGCAACTCTATTCAACGTTTATTGGTCCACTTAACAAGGCCTCACAGGCTTCTCGCTGCAAATGAAAGCTCGGCAGCTGATTCGCCGGAACTGCGCTCGCCGGCCCCCGCTAACAAGGTTGAGCAGCACTGAAACAGCCCTTTAACAGCCAGCCCCACTCAGCTCACAGCCATGGTGCTGAGACGACCGACCCCACGAGTCGGGGATGTTGACCTGGGGAGGCTCCTCAATGCGGTGGAGGCCACAGGAAAGTCGGTGCTGCCTGAGACGAGGTGGAGGCAGCCAGCAGCTTGGGCAGTGTGACCAGGAGGACTGGCCTCCTGTGTCGTGAGAAAGTATCATCATATCATAGAATTTACAGTGCAGGAGGAGGCCAATCAGCCCATCGAGTCTGCACCGGCTCTTGGAAAGAGCACCCTACCCAAGGTCAACACCTCCACCCTATCCCCATAACCCAGTAACCCCACCCAACACTAAGGGCAATTTTGGACACTAAGGGCAATTTATCACGGCCAATCCACCTAACCTGCTCATCTTTGGACTGTGGGAGGAAACCGGAGCACCCGGAGGAAACCCACGCACACACGGGGAGGACGTGCAGACTCCGCACAGACAGTGACCCAAGCCGGGAATCGAACCTGGGACCCTGGAGCTGTGAGGCAGCAGTGCTAGCCACCGTGCCACCGTGCTGCCCTGTCAACGACCTCCACCAGGCAGCACGGGTGAGTTGACAACAATGCACCCCCCCCCCCCACCTGAGACTTTCCGCTCCCACGTGAGCATCCACCCCCAACCCTCCCTACAACCCCCTCAACCCTTCCTTCAACCCCCCCCACCCTGTGCACCACGCTAATGATGCCCTCTCCGTGTATCCTCAGGAGAAGCTCTCCCACAATTGCCGGGAGAGTGCCCAGACAGGCAGACGGACATACAAATCCTCACCACCTTCGAGGAGTGTGCCCTGAAGGTGACCGGGGTGGCCTGGTACAGAGCGGTCACTAACGCGGAGGCTGGCGGACGCCGCAGAGGTGAGGATTGACCAGGCCCCACCTGTCACTGAGTTGTTATTGCCTGACTGGCTGACCCATCCCTCCCCACTGACCACATGTCCATTCTCCTGCAGGTACTCCAGCCAGCCGTGCCAGTCCACCACAGGCAGCTCCCTCTCCAGTCTCCCACGGAGCTCCGAGGATGGCATGATTGACGCATCAGAGCTGTTATCCCCACCCTTCACCAGCACAGCTACACACACCTCGGTGGGAAATCTTAGTGGTCAGGCTTCTGGGGCACATTCTGGTGAGCTGGTGTTGCTGACAGGTGGAGGCAGGAACCCCCAGGCGAGGCAGCAGTCAGAGGTCTGCTGGATCCCAGCACCCTGCTGGGTCTCAGTCTGATGCTGAGCCTGTGGAAGAGGTTTACCCAGAGCTTATGAAGACGTTTGGGAGCGGTCGGAACATTCATAGGGAGATGTCAGCGTCATTCCAGCAGATCCATAGCCAATTGGAGGAGTCCCAGAGGCAACGGGCACAGGCGATGGCACCGGCAATGAGTGGCATCGAAGCCAACGGTGGTGACCGCAGTGAAGAGTCTGGTGCACGACGTTGGCACCATGCGTGAAGGTGTCCAAGGCATTGCCCAGTCGGTGACGGCCACGGCTGAGGGTCTCGGCAGAATGTCCGACTCGCTGGGGGATGTCACCCAGTACCAGGCTGACCTCGATGAGGTTCTGCGGGACATGTCCCGGTCTCCGATGGGAATGGCCGAGGCGGTGTGGAGCTTTCCCCAATCTCAGGTGGGTATTGCTGAGGTGCTGCAGTGCATGGCCCGATCACTGAGGAGCATCGCCGAGGGCGTCAACACCATGATGCAGACATCGGGGAGCCGCCAGGGCTGGCAGCGCCAGATGATGCAGGGGCATCAAACCAGCTGCCCCTCTGTCCCAAGGTGAGCCTCGGGGCCCTATGGGCAGCAGGAGGAGGGGGTGCTGGGTGCCAACCCGGATCCATCCCATGGACTGGAGATAGTGGCCACCAGCTCCCCCGAGGTCCACCCCTCTGATGAGGGAGCGTCTCGCAACCAGCACACGGCACAGTGCTGCACGGCTGCGCACGCGCCGTCGACAAGTGAGCCGGGGCCCTCCGGCCCCAGAGGATGCCCGCCAGGGACATCGAAGGCCACAGGACGAGGTAAGTAGCTGGCTGCCTCCACCTCAGATGTGCATCCTGGGGACACACCTAGACATAGCGGTAGTTAGGAAGGTCGAACATGTTGAGGATCACGGAGGGCATCGGGGGTGGGGGGGAGAGTGGGCAGCACCATCGGGAGAGTGGGACCCGTGACGCATTAAAAACCTTTTGACCGGGTCCTCAGGGTGCGGGACGGGGTCCAGCACATGGTCCACCGCCTCCAGAACATAGAACATAGAACAGTACAGCACAGTACAGGCCCTTCGGCCCATGATGTTGTGCCGACCATTTATCCTAATCTAAGATCAACCTAACCTCCACCCCTTCAATTTACTGCTGTCCATGTGCCTGTCGAAGAGTCGCTTAAATGACCCGAATGACTCCGACTCCATCACCTCTGCTGGCAGTGCATTCCACACACCCACCCCTCTCTGTGTAAAGAACCGACCTTGTTAGACGTTTTAGTTGCTGTGAAATGAAGAGTCTAAAGTTCTTGTTCCTTTTCACCAAACACCATTTATTTCACTTCCACAGCCTCTGCACAAAACTCTTAACAACACACCACCTGACAGAGGCGACCTGAAGCCCCTTTACATATCAGTGTCAATTAATGGATACTTAACATAAATGAGACAACTAATTGCAATGTCTCTTAACCCATTACTTAACAGTCTCCCCTTCCTTGGAGAAAAAAAAACATTAGGTGAAAACAAAATTTCAAGAAACTCAAAACACACACATGATGTCCCCCCCCTTTTTTTTTTGTTTGGACGAGAAAGAAAAAAAAAAGTCACAGAAACTGCCCTTCATTAACAATATCCAAAAGTTTCTGTGAACTTGCCCCTCTTTTCGTAAAACAGTCTGACAGTTGCTAGCTCCTGTCGACCTATTTAATTTTTGTTATTTCCCCTCTGTCCAACATCTGCTTCAAACTTGCGATGTCTATCCGTAACCTCTTTTCATTGACACTTTTTGTGGAGTGCACATTTTCCCACAGGGATTTATTGTCAATGTGACAGTCAATAGGTATATTACCCAAATCCCCTAATCCCAAAATTTCTGTCAATATCATACTTATATAAAAGGCCATATCCACCGCCTCTACAAGGCTTAACGTCTCAGCAGCCAAAGTGCTTTTTACCACTCTCCTTATTTTCTTTGTTTCCCACACAAGTGGGCAACATTTACCATTGTTCCCCAAAAGGAAAATTATAAAACTTCCTGCGCTTGAAACCCCATCACATAAATTTGCGTAGGACGCATCACTATAAACTATGAGTTTCAAGTGCCTAAGGTCACCTAAAACCGGGAACTTCAAAACACACTCCTGCATTTTTAGTTTGGCCAACGCTTTATTTGCTCTTATTATGTCTTCCACTTTGGGATCATTCATTTTTGTACTCAACTCTAAGACATCAAAACTCACGACCGGTCGAGTCTGTCTACCTAACCAATCCAGTTGCCCAATTAAACTTCGCAGTTGCTCTTTTTCTATCTTTGAAACCATTGCGTCTTTTTGTGAAACTCGGCCACGACTAATTGCTATTGGGGTGATGCTTTCCAAATAAGATTGCTGACGTAAAGTTGCCCCTAACTTAGTCTGTCCAATTTCCCAGTCCAATATATTTAAATGCACCGGAAGCCTGACTTCCAACCCTGAATTCTTTCCTCAAACCAGAGATTACAATAGCTTCAAAATCACTAGTCCCACCCCACAAAAAATCATCGACATGCATCATAAGAATGCCAGAAAGATTTCCTTTATAGTGCCAGTAAAACATTGCAGAATCTGCTTTCAACTGGCAACAGCCTAACTGTAACAAAACTGACCTTACAGAAAAATACCGGACTCTAGATGCATCATTTAATCCATATACACATTTGTTCAACTTCCAGAGTACCCCTTCTGTGTTAGCTGCTTCTTTAGGAGGACGGAGAAAAATGTCTCTCTGGAGTTGATGCCCCTGCAAAAAGGCAGCTTTTATATTGATAGATTTGCATTCCCATGCCTTTGTGGCTAATAGAGCCAAGAAGATCTTTAAAATAACCTTTCCTGCTGTAGGTGAATCTACCCTTAAATCCTGATCTTCTAAGTTTTCTTCAAATCCCCTTGCCATGAGCCTGGCCTTTGCCTTATAAGTTCCATCCGGAAGAACCTTTTCCGTGCAAATCCATCTGTGGGACAGAGCTCTTTGTCCCCTATCCGGTACTTCCGTGTATACCCCAAATTCACTCCAACTATGCAATTTTTGCTGTTTTGCTTATTTAATAACTTTTTCATCTAATTTATTTGAAGCCACCAAAATCTCACGTGCATGTGGGCTTCTACTCCTATTAGTATTCGTAGTCTTACTCATGTTCCGAGATCTTGATAAACTACATCCCCTTTCCCGCCTGGTACCTCGTTCTGTACTGCTACTGCTTGATCTTTCCCTTCTGCTGTGGGATGTCCTTTCAATAGTTCTTGACCTTTTCCTGCGGACCTGTTCACTATCCGATGTACTATCTGAACTGGCACTGCGTTTCTGTGCCCTCCATTTTTGAACTTCATTTTCCCAATCCATTGTCTTGACTCCTTCCCCTGAATGCTGTACATTCAACCAATGTTTATACTTTCCAGTGGCCTTCCCTGCTCTACTAATAACAGTTGCATCCTTCCATTGACTAGACCCTTCAGGCAAGTATGTCACTTTTGTACCAAAGGGCAGTTGCCCTTTCAGAAAAATCATTCGAAGTGTTGTGTTCCTCCACAGAAACCCTGTCTATATCAGTTAATTTGTCCTCATAGTTCTGTAACACGTGCGTACCAGATGACTCTGGTTCCTCGTCATGTCTGTCTGCTCTGTCTAAATTTGAAAATTTGTAATCTGTACCCATTATCCTTGATGAATGGACCCTAACAGTTTGATTACCATGTTGCAAAATAATTGTTTTGCCATCTATGCCTATGATCTTCCCTGGGCCTTTCCATTCATTAGAATTGTCTCTCTTATAGTATACCATACCTCCTTGCTGAAAAACGGCATCTGATGGCCGTACGTTATGTCTTAAAGCTCTGCGAATTCTTTCAGAGACTTCTGCTTCCAAAAAAGCTTTCCTACTGCGATGTAATGCATTTAAATGTTCAGCAAAACCAGAGCCAATTGTAGTCCCCTCCCAAGCTGGAGGCTGGTCATCCAAAATGGACGGAATTTTAGGATTTCTACCAAACACTAATTGATAAGGACTATAGCCCCCAACCATCTGCAATGAATTCTTTGCATGTACTGCCCATGCTAAAGCTGAATTTAGCCTGCAATTTGGTCGATCTGCCAAAATTTTCCGAAGCATGTCATCGATGACAGCATGATTTATTTCAGACACCATTACTAAATGGACTTTCTGCAGCCGTATTCATAACTCTGATATTCATGTTTTCACACATATCCCTAAACTCATCATTAGCAAATTCTCCCCCATTGTCCGTAAGGAATTTTGCCGGTGGACCCATTCCTGTCCCTATCCATTTTTCCACGATTTGATCCAGAATTACTCTCTTTTCTTTAAGTTCAAATCGCTCTCTTCACTCTTCAGCAGCTCCTCTTCAGTCTCTTCTTCCTGCCCGGGTCACCCAGCAACACAAACCACCATTGACCGTGACCGGTGCAGTGAAGATCGACAATCGTAAGTCTTAATTCAACGCTCGCTACGAGATAGGCGCTCCTAGCTACCAATCCGTACCAACTTCGAATCCCGCAGACTCAGAACCCGAACGAAAGGCCATTTGTTCCCCTGACCTGGTGGGCAAGTCCGAAGTTAAGTATCGGCCTGTTAGTTGTAGAAGTAGCTTCGATGTAGAATTTGTGCATGAGTAGCGATTACTGTGTATAATAAATGTGCTTTGATTTAAATCTTACTAATCGGTGTATTGGGTTATTGATTATTACTCGGACTTGAACCTCGTGGCGGTATCATAAAGATACCTGGCGACTCGAGAGCAAAGGTAACAAAACAGAGCAATTGAACCAAGGAGAAAATCAGCAACATTATTTGGCGACTCCGCCGGGACCCGATCTAGAAGTGGAAAACCCACTCCGGGAGAACCCAGAATTTGAATTAGAGATCCAATTGGAAACAGAAAACCACAAGTGTTCAAGCAGTTCTGATCAATACTCATAAATTCGGAAATGTGTGTATGCATGCGTAACTAACAGGGCGATAAGGTAAAACTGAGAGATTTTTTGTTGCGACAAAACTGTCGGAAGTTTGTATTTCGGAAAGTAGCGATAGCCATACCCATATTTACAGCACCGCTTAATACCCCTGTCCCAAATTTGAAGAGCAGCATTCGGATAGGAAAGATGGCAATGCAGGCAATGCGGCGCCTAATGAACCCAGAGGAATTTGCGGTCGCAGCGACCAGCAGCAGTAGAGTGGGACAATGTCCCAGTTGGGAGGAAGAGATCAGGAAATATCTCAAAGATCGTCTACACTTCCTGGGTCCGTGTCCATCTATTCCCATCCTATTCATGTATTTGTCAAGATGCCCCTTAAATGTCACTATCGTCCCTGCTTCCACCACCTCCTCCGGTAGCGTGTTCCTGGCACCCACTACCCTCTGTGTAAAAAAAACTTGCCTCGTACATCTACTCTAAACCTTGCCCCTCGCACCTTAAACCTATGCCTCCTAGTAATTGACCCCTCTACCCTGGGGAAAAGCCTCTGACTATCCACTCTGTCTATGCCCCTTATAATTTTGTAGACCTCTTCAGGTCGCCCCTCAACCTCCGTCGTTCCAGTGAGAACAAACCGAGTTTATTCAACCGCTCCTCATAGCTAATGCCCTCCATACCAGGCAACATTCTGGAAAATCTCTTCTGCACCCTCTCGAAAGCCTCCACATCCTTCTGGTAGTGTGGCGACCAGAATTGAACACTATACTCCAAGTGTGGCCTAACTAAGGTTCTATACAGCTGCAACATGACTTGCCAATTCTTATACTCAATGCCCCGGCCAATGAAGGCAAGCATGCCGTATGCCTTCTTGACTACCTTCTCCACCTGTGTTGTCCCTTTCAGTGACCTGTGGACCTGTACTCCTAGATCTCTTTGACTTTCTATACTCTTGAGGGTTCTACCATTCACTGTATATTCCCTACCTGCATTAGACCTTCCAAAATGCATTACCTCACATTTGTCCAGATGAAACTCCATCTGCCATCTCTCCGCCCAAGTCTCCAAACAATCTAAATCCTGCTGTATCCTCTGACAGTCCTCATCGCAATCCGCAATTCCACTAACCTTTGTGTCGTCTGCAAACTTACTAATCAGACCAGTTACATTTTCCTCCAAATCATTTATATATACTACAAACAGCAAAGGTCCCAGCTCTGATCCCTGCGGAACACCACTGGTCACAGCCCTCCAATTAGAAAAGCATCCCTCCATTGCTACTCTCTGCCTTCTATGACCTAGCCAGTTCTGTATCCACCTTGCCAGCTCACCTCTGATCCCGTGTGACTTCACCTTTTGTACCAGTCGACCATGAGGGACCTTGTCAAAGGCCTTACTGAAGTCCATATAGACAATATCCACTGCCCTACCTGCATCAATCATCTTTGTGACCTCCTCGAAAAGCTCTATCAAGTTAGTGAGACACGACCTCCCCTTCACAAAACCATGCTGCCTCTCACTAATACGTCCATTTGCTTCCAAATGGGAGTAGACCCTGTCTCGAAGAATTCTCTCCAGTAATTTCCCTACCACTGAAGTAAGGCTCACCGGCCTGTAGTTCCCTGGATTATCTTTGCTACCCTTCTTAAACAGAGGAACAACATTGGCTATTCTCCAGTCCTCCGGGACATCACCTGAAGACAGTGAGGATCCAAAGATTTCTGTCAAGGCCTCAGCAATTTCCTCTCCAGCCTCCTTCAGTATTCTGGAGTAGATCCCATCGGGCCCTGGGGACTTAACTACCTTAATATTTTTTAAGACGCCCAACACCTCGTCTTTTTGGATCTCAATGTGACCCAGGCTATCTACACACCCTTCTCCAGACTCAACATCTACCAATTCCTTCTCTTTGGTGAATACTGATGGAAAGTATTCATTTAGTACCTCGCCCATTTCCTCTGGCTCCACACATAGATTCCCTTGCCTATCCTTCAGTGGGCCAACCCTTTCCCTGGCTACCCTCTTGCTACCCCACATTACTGTTGTGCATTTCCCCAAGAACAATTGTTCCCACTTGATGCTCCTCAGCTCCTGTCTAATAGCAGTATAATTTCCCCTCCCCCAATTAAATACCTTCCCATACTGCCTGTTCCTATCCCTCTCCATGACTATGGTAAAGGTCAAGGAGTTGTGGTCACTGTCACCGAAATGCTCTCCCACCGAGACATCTGACACCTGGCCTGGTTCGTTGCCGAGCACCAAGTCCAATATGGCCCCCCCCCCCCCCCTAGTCGGCCTATCTACATATTGAGTCAGGAATCCTTCCTGGACACACCTGACAAAATCTGCTCCATCCAAACCATTTGCACTAAGGAGTTTCCAGTCAATAGTCGGGAAGTTGAAGGCACCCATGACAACAACTCTGTTACTGCTGCACTTTTCCAAGATCTGCTGCCCAATCTGTTCCTCCTGCAGCTGACTGGGAGCAGAGTCGGAGGGCGGAGTTCCAGTTGGTTGCAGCTGACTGGGAGCAGAGTCGGAGGGCGGAGTTCCAGTTGGTTACAGCTGACTGGGAGCAGAGTCAGAGGGCGGAGTTCCAGTTGGTTACAGCTGACTGGGAGCAGAGTCAGAGGGCGGAGTTCCAGTTGGTTGCAGCTGACTGGGAGCAGAGTCAGAGGGCGGAGTTCCAGTTGGTTGCAGCTGACTGAGAGCAGAGTCGGAGGGCAGAGTTCCAGTTGGTTGCAGCTGACTGGGAGCAGAGTCAGAGGGCGGAGTTCCAGTTGGTTACAGCTGACTGAGAGCAGAGTCGGAGGGCACAGTTCCAGTTGGTTTCAGTGACTGGGAGCAGAGTCGGAGGGCACAGTTCCAGTTGGTTGCAGCTGATTGGGAGCAGAGTCGGAGGGCGGAGTTCCAGTTGGTTACAGCTGACTGGGAGCAGTGTCGGAGGGCACAGTTCCAGTTGGTTGCAGCTGACTGGGAGCAGAGTCGGAGGGCACAGTTCCAGTTGGTTGCAGCTGATTGGGAGCAGAGTCGGAGGGCACAGTTCCAGTTGGTTACAGCTGACTGGGAGCAGTGTCGGAGGGCACAGTTCCAGTTGGTTGCAGCTGACTGGGAGCAGAGTCGGAGGGCACAGTTCCAGTTGGTTGCAGCTGACTGGGAGCAGAGTCGGAGGGCGGAGTTCCAGTTGGTTGCAGCTGACTGGGAGCAGTGTCGGAGGGCGCAGTTCCAGTTGGTTGCAGCTGACTGGGAGCAGAGTCGGAGGGCACAGTTCCAGTTGGTTGCAGCTGACTGGGAGCAGAGTCGGAGGGCACAGTTCCAGTTGGTTGCAGCTGACTGGGAGCAGAGTCGGAGGGCGGAGTTCCAGTTGGTTGCAGCTGACTGGGAGCAGTGTCGGAGGGCGCAGTTCCAGTTGGTTGCAGCTGACTGGGAGCAGTGTCGGAGGGCACAGTTCCAGTTGGTTGCAGCTGACTGGGAGCAGAGTCGGAGGGCGCAGTTCCAGTTGGTTGCAGCTGACTGGGAGCAGAGTCGGAGGGCGCAGTTCCAGTTGGTTGCAGCTGACTGGGAGCAGAGTCGGAGGGCACAGTTCCAGTTGGTTGCAGCTGACTGGGAGCAGAGTCGGAGGGCGCAGTTCCAGTTGGTTGCAGCTGACTGGGAGCAGAGTCGGAGGGCGCAGTTCCAGTTGGTTGTAGCTGACTGGGAGCAGGGTCGGAGGGCGGAGTTCCAGTTGGTCCACAGGGCAGCTATATTCTGTCAGGTAAGAGGGGATGGAGGCTAGGCCAGTTAGATGCTCCTCCTGTAGGATGTGGGTGGTGAGGGATACCACCGGTGTCCCCACTGACTATACCTGTGGGAAGTGCACCCAACTTCAGCTCCTCAAAAACCGTGTTAGGGAACTGGAGCTGGATGAACTTTGGATCATCCGGGAGGCAGAGGGGGTGATAGAGAAGAGTTACAGGGAGGTAGCCACACCCAAGGTACAGGACAACAATAGCTGGGTTACAGTCAGGGGGGAAAAAACAAACAGGCAGACAGTGCAGGGATCCCTCGCAGTCGTTCCTCTTCAAAACAAGTATACCGTTTTGGATGCTGTTGGGGGGGATGACCTACCGGGGGAAGGCCCTAGCGGCCAGGTCTCTGCCACTGAGTCTGGCTCTGGGGCTCAGAAGGGAAGGGGGGAGAATAGAAAAGCAATAGTTGTAGGAGATTCAATGGTTAGCGGAATAGATAGGAGATTCTGTGGTCGCGTGCGAGACTCCCGGAAGGTATGTTGCCTCCCGGGTGCCAGGGCCAGGGATGTCTCGGATCGTGTCTTCAGGATCCTTAAGGGGGAGGGGGAGCAGCCAGAAGTCGTGGTGCACATAGGTACCAACGATGTAGGTAGGAAAAGGGGTGTGGAGGTAATAAATGAGTTCAGGGAGTTAGGCTGGAAGTTAAAAGCCAGGACAGACAGAGTTGTCATCTCTGGTTTGTTGCCGGTGCCACGTGATAGCGAGGCTAGGAATAGGGAGAGAGAGCAGTTGAACACGTGGCTGCAGGAATGGTGTAGGAGGGAGGGCTTCAGGTATTTGGATAATTGGAGCACATTCTGGGGAAGGTGGGACCTGTACAAGCAGGACGGGTTGCATCTGAGCCAGAGGGGCACCAATATCCTGGGAGGGAGGTTTTCTAATACTCTTCGGGTGGGTTTAAACTAATTTGGCAGGGGAATGGGAACCGGATTTGTAGTCCAGCAACTAAGGTAGCCGATGTTCAGGACGTCAAAGCGTGTAATGAGGCAGTGGGGAAGGGAACACTGACAAAGGAGAGTACTTGCAGGCACGGAGATAGGTTGAAGTGTGTATACATCAACGCAAGGAGCATCAGGAATAATCATAGATTATCATAGAATTTACAGTGCAGAAGGAGGCCATTCGGCCCATCGAGTCTGCACCGGCTCTTGGAAAGAGCACCCTACCCAAGGTCAACACCTCCACTCTATCCCCAGAACCCAGTAACCCCACCCAACACTAAGGGCAATTTATCATGGCCAATCCACCTAACCTGCACATCTTTGGACTGTGGGAGGAAACCGGAGCACCCGCAGGAAACCCACGCACACACGGGGAGGACGTGCAGACTCCGCACAGACAGTGACCCAAGCTGGAATCGAACCTGGGACCCTGGAGCTGTGAAGAAATTGTGCTAACCACTATGCTACCGTGTGCCCTAAGGTGGGTGAACTTAAGGCATGGATCGGTACGTGGGACTACGATGTGGTGGCCATCACGGAAACTTGGATAGAAGAGGGGCAGAAATGGTTGTTGGAGGTTCCTGGTTATAGATGTTTCAATAAGATTAGGCAGGGTGGTAAAAGAGGTGGGGAGGGGGGGTTGCATTGTTAATTACAGATATTATAACAGCTGCAGAAAGGAAGTTCGAGGAGGATCTGCCGACTGAGGTAGTATGGGTTGAAGTCAGAAATAGGAAAGGAGCAGTCACCTTGTTGGGAGTTTTCTATAGGCCCCCCAATAGCAGCAGAGATGTGGAGGGACAGATTGGGAAACAGATTTTGGAAAGGTGCAGAAGTCACAGGGTAGTAGTCATGGGTGACTTCAACTTCACAAATATTGAGTGGAAACTCTTTAGATCAAATTGTTTGGATGGGGAGGTGTTTGTGCAGTGTGTCCAGGAAGCTTTTCTAACACAGTATGTAGATTGTCCGACCAGGGGGGAGGCCATATTGGATTTGGTACTTGGTCATGAACCAGGGCAAGTGATAGATTTGTTAGTGGGGGAGCATTTTGGAGATAGTGACCACAATTCTGTGACTTTCACTTTAGTAATGGAGAGGGATAGGTGCGTGCAACAGGGCAAGGTTTATAATTGGGGGAAAGGGTAAATACAATGCTGTCAGACAAGAGCTGAAGTGCATAAGTTGGGAACATAGGCTGTCAGGGAAGGACACAATTGAAATGTTGAACTTGTTCAAGGAACAGGTACTACGTGTCCTTGATATGTATGTCCCTGTCAGGCAGGGAAGAGATGGTCGAGTGAGGGGACCATGGTTGACAAGAGAGGTTGAATGTCTTGTTAAGAGGAAAAAGGAGACTTATGTAAGGCTGAGGAAACAAGGTTCAGACAGGGCGTCGGTGGTAGGCAAAGTAATGGAAAGGGTACTGAGGGATCGGATTTCTGAGCATCTGGAAAGACACTGCTTGATTAGGGATAGTCAGCACGGATTTGTGAGGGGTAGGTCTTGCCTCACAAGTCTTAGTGAATTCTTTGAGGAGGTGACCAAGCACGTGGATGAAGATAAAGCAGTGGATGTAGTGTACATGGATTTTAGGAAGGCATTTGATAAGGTTCCCCATGGTAAGCTGATTCAGAACGTAAGGAGATAGTGAGAAATTTGGCCAGTTGGATAACAAACTGGCTAATCGATAGAAGTCAGAGAGTGGTGGTGGATGGCAAATATTCAGCCTGGGCCCAGTTACCAGTGACGTGCCGCAGGGATTCGTTCTGGGTCCTCTGCTGTTTGTGATTTTCATTAATGACTTGGATGAGGGAGTTGAAGGGTGTGTCAGTAAATTTGCAGATGATACGAAGATTGGTGGAGTTATGGATAGTAAGGAGGGCTGTTCTCGGCTGCAAAGAGACATAGATAGGATGCAGAGCTGGGCTGAGAAGTGGCAGATGGAGTTTAACCCTGAAAAGTGTGAGGTTGTCCATTTTGGAAGGACAAATATGAATGCGGAATACAGGGTTAACGGTAGGGTTCTGGGCAATGTGGAGGAGCAGAGAGATCTTGGGGTCTACGTTCATACATCTTTGAAAGCTGCCACTCAAGTGGATAGAGCTGTAAAGAAGGCCTATGGTGTGCTAGCGTTCATTGACAGAGGGATTGAATTTAAGAGCTGTGAGGTGATGATGCAGCTGTACAAAACTTTGGTAAGGCCACATTTGGAGTACTGTGTAAGGTTCAAAGGAGATTTACCAGGATGTTGCCTGGAATGGAGAGTAGGTTATACGAGGAAAGGTTGAGGGTGGTAGGCCTTTTCTCATTAGAACAGAGAAGGATGAGGGGCGACTTGATAGACGTTTCTTAGATGATCAGGGGAATAGATAGAGAAGACTGTCAAACAAAGAACAAAGAAAATTCCAGCACAGGAACAGGCCCTTCGGCCCTCCCAGCCTGCGCCGATCCAGATCCTTTATCTAAACCTGTCACCTATTTTCCAAGGATCTACTTCCCTCTGTTCCCCGCCCATTCATATATCTGTCTAGATGCATCTTGAATGATGCTATTGTGCCCGCCTCTACCACCTCCGCTGGCAAAGCGTTCCAGGCACCCACCACCCTCGGCGTAAAAAACTTTCCACGCACATCTCCCTTAAACTTTCCCCCTCTCACCTTGAAATCGTGACCCCTTGTAATTGACTTGGAACTCTTGGAAAAAGCTTGTTGCTATCCACCCTGTCCATACCGCTCATAATTTTGTAGACCTCAATCAGGTCCCCCCTCAACCTCCGTCTTTCCAACGAAAACAATCCTAATCTACTCAACCTTTCTTCATAGCTCGCACCCTCCATACCAGGCAACATCCTGGTGAACCTCCTCTGCACCATCTCCAGAGCATCCACATCCTTTTGGTAATGTGGCAACCAGAACTGCACGCAGTATTCCAAATGTGGCCTAACCAAAGTCCTATACAAGTGTAACATGACCCGCCAACTCTTGTACTCAATACCCCGTCCGATGAAGGCAAGCATGCTGTATGCCTTCTTGACCACTCTATCGACCTGCGCTGCCACCTTCAGGGTACAATGGACCTGGGGCGTCATTCTCCGACCCCCCTCCGGGTCGGGGAATGGCCGTTGGCCGTCGTGAATCCCGCCCCCGCCGAAGTCTCCGCTCCCGGAGATTGGGGGCGGGGGCGGGAATCCGGCCGCGCCGGTTGGCGGGACCCCCCGCTGGATTCTCCGGCCCGGATGGGCCGAAGTCCCGCCCAGGAATTGCCTGTCCCGCCGACGTAAATCAAACCTGGTATTTACCTGCGGGACCAGGCGGCGTGGGCGGGCTCCGGGGTCCTGGGGGGTCCTGGCGGGGCGATCTGACCCCGGGGGGTGCCCCCACGGTGGCCTGGCCCGCGATCGGGGCCCACCGATCTGCGGGCGGGCCTGTGCCGTGGGGGCACTCTTTCCCTTCCGCCTCCGCTACGGCCTCCACCATGGCGGAGGCGGAAGAGACTCTCCCCACTGCGCATGCGCGGGAAACTGACAGCGGCCGCTGACGCTCCCGCGCATGCGCTGGGAAACTGACAGTGGCCGCTGATGCTCCCGCGCATGCGCCGCATTTCTGCGCCAGCTGGCGGGGCAACACACGCCATTTCCGCCAGCTGGCGGGGCGGAAATCCCTCCGGCGTCGGCCTAGCCCCTCAATGTTGGGGCTAGGCCGCCAAAGATGCGGAGACTTCCGCACCTTTGGGCCGGCGCGATGCCCGTCTGATTGGCGCCGGCTTTGGCGCCAGTCGGCGGGCATCCCGCCGTTGGGGGAGAATTTCGCCCCTGAACTCCCAGATCTCTCTGTACATCAATTTTCCCCAGGATTCTTCCATTGACCGGATAGTCTGTTCTTGAAATAGACCTTCCGAAATGCATCACCTCGCATTTGCCTGGATTGAACTCCATCTGCCATTTCTCTGCCCAATTCTCCAATCTATCTATATTTTGCTGTATTCTCTGACAGTCCTCCTCGCTATCTGCAACTCCACCAATCTTAGTATCATCTGCAAACTTGCTAATCAGACCACCTATACCTTCGTCCAGATCATTTATGTATATCACAAACAACAGTGGTCCGAGCACGGATCCCTATGGAACACCACTAGTCACCTTTCTCCATTTTGAGACACTCTCTTCCACCACTACTCTCTGTCTCCTGTTGCCCAGCCAGTTCTTTATCCATCTAGCTCGTACACCCTGAACCCCATACGACTTCACTTTTCCCATCAACCTGCCATGGGAAACTTTATCAAACGCTTTACTGAAGTCCATGTATATGACATCTACAGCCCTTCCCTCATCAATTAACTTTGTCACTTCCTCAAAGAATTCTATTAGGTTTGCAAGACATGACCTTCCCTGCACAAAACCATGCAGCCTATCACTGATAAATCCAGTTTCTTCCAAATGTGAATAGATCCTGTCCCTCAGTATCTTCTCCAGCAGTTTGCCTACCACTGACGTCAAGCTCACAGGTTTATAATTCCCTGGATTATCCCTGCTACCCTTCTTAAACAAAGGGACAACATTAGCAATTCTCCAGTCCTCCGGGACCTCACCCGTGCTCAAGGATGCTGCAAAGATATCTGTTAAGGCCCCAGCAATTTTGTCCCTCGCTTCCCTCAGTAACCTGGGATAGATCCCATCCGGACCGAGGGACTTGTCCACCTTAATGCCTTTTAGAATACCCAAAACTTCCCCCTTCCTTATGCCGACTTGACCTAGAGTATTTAAACATCCATCCCTCGCCTCAACATCCGTCATGTCCCTCTCCTTGGTGAATACCGATGCAAAGTACTCATTAAGAATCTCACCCATTTCCTCTGACTCCACGCATAAATTCCCTCTTTTGTCTTTGAGTGGGCCAATCCTTTCTCCAGTTACCCTCTTGTTCCTTAAATACGAATAAAAGGCTTTGGGATTTTCCATAACCCTGTTAGCCAAAGATATTTCATGACCCCTTTTAGCCCTCTTTATTGCGCGTTTGAGATTTGTCCTACTTTCCCGATATTCCTCCAAAGCTTCATCAGTTTTAAGTCGCCTAGATCTTATGTATGCTTCCTTTTTCATCTTAGCTAGTCACACAATTCCACCCGTCATCCATGGTTCCCTAATCTTGCCATTTCTATCCCTCATTTTCACAGGGACATGTCTGTCCTGCACTCCAATCAACCTTTCCTTAAAAGACTCCCACATTTCAAATGTGGATTTAACCGTAAAGAGCTGCTCCCAATCCACATTCCCTAGCCCCTGCCGAATTTTGTTAAACTTGGCCTTGCCCCAATTTAGCACTCTTCCTTTAGGACCACTCTCGTCTTTGTCCATGAGTATTCTAAAACTTACGGAATTGTGATCGCTATTCCCAAAGTAATCACCGACTGAAACTTTAACCACCTGGCCAGGATCATTCCCCAATACCAGGTTATATTTTGGTCCCTTCTCGAGTTGGACTATTTACATACTGCTGGATGCTCCTTACAAATTCTGCTCCATCTACGCCTCCAACACTACATGAGTCCCATTCAATGTTGGGGAAGTTAAAATCCCCCATCACGACCACCCTATTGCTCCTACATTTTTCCATAATCTGTCTACATATTTGTACCTCTACTTCACGCTCGCTTTTGGGAGGCCTGTAGTAAAGTCCCAACAATGTTACTACACCCTTCCTATTTCTTAGCTCTACCCATATTGCCTCAGTGCTCGAATCATCCATCGTGCCCTCCTTAATCATAGCTGTGATATCATCTCTGACCAGTAATGCAACTCCTCCACCCCTTTTACCTCTCTCTCTATCTCTCCTGAAGCATCTATATCCTGGGATATGTAGTTGCCAGTCTTGTCCTTCCCTCAACCAAGTCTGCGTAATACCAATAACACCATATTCCCAGGTAACAATCCAAGCCCTAAGTTCATCTGCCTTACCTGCTACACTTCTCGCATTGAAACAAATGCACCTCAGACCACCTGTCCCTTTGCGTTCATCATCTCTTCCCTGTCTACTATTCCCCTTAGTCACATTGAGTTTATTATCTGGTATCTTCCTGGCTTTAGTTGCTGCCTCTTTACTGACCTCTAACTTCATAATCTGGTTCCCATCCCCCTGCCACATTAGTTTAAAACCTCCCCAACAGTGTTCGCAAAAGCACCCCCTCGGACATTGGTTCCAGTCCTGCCCAGGTGTAGATCATCCGATTTGTAATGGTCCCACCGCCCCCAGAACCGGTTCCAATGTCCCAAAAATCTGAACCCCCTCCCTCCTGCACCATCTCTCAAGCCATGTCTTCATTCTGACTATTCTTGAATTTCTACTCTGACTGTCTCGTGGCACTGGTAGCAATCCTGAGATTACTACCTTTGAGGTCCTACCTTTTAACTTATCTCCTAACTCCCTAAATTCTGATTGTAGGACCTCATCCTGTTTTGTACCTATATCGTTGGTGCCTATATGCACCACGACAACTGGCTGTTCACCCTCCCCCTTCAGTATGTCCTGCAGCCGATCTGAGAGATCCCTGACCCGTGGACCCGGGAGGCAACATACCATTGAGCAGTCTCGTTTTCGACCACAGAAACGCCTGTCTACTCCCCTTACGATTGAATCCCCTATGACTATAGCCCTGCCAGTCTTTTTCCCGCCCTGCTGTGCAGCAGAGCCAGTCACGGTGCCATGAGACTGGCTACTACTGCCTTCCCCTGGTGAGTCATCTCCCCCAACAGTATCCAAAACGGTATATCTGTTTTGGAGGGAGATGACCGCAGGGGACACCTGCACTGCCTTCATGCTCTTTCTCTGCCTTTTGGTCACCCATTCCCTGTCTCCCTCACCAATCCTAATCTGTAATGTGACCAACTCACTGAACGTGCTATCCACGACCTCCTCAGCATCACGGATGCTCCAAACTGACTCCATCCGCAGCTCCAGAGCCGTCATGCGGTCTAACAGGAGCTGCAGCTGGACACACTTCCCGCACATGAAGGAGTCAGGGGCGTCGGCCGCGTCCCTGAACTCCCACATTGAGCACGAGGAGCATAACACGGGTCTGGGATCTGCTGCCATTTTTACACTTTACCTTAACTGATTACAAATATAATATCAAATAATGAATAAGTGAAAGGAATAAGGATTTTACTTACCAATCACAATACTTACCAACACACAAAGAGTTAAATTTCTCTCAGCTACTTACCTTCCCGACAGACCCCTGGCCACTGCTCCCGCCGAAAATCAGAAGCTATAACTGATTCCCAAGCTGCACTCCGGCTCCCTCTCTCTCTCCCGCTCCCGGAAATGAAGGCCGCTGGAACCTGGGGGCAAGTTTAAACACCTACCTGAATCCCAAGCTGCACTCGCTGCAATCCGGCACCCTCTCTCTCTCACGCTCCCGGAAATGAAGGCCGCTGGAACCTGGGGGCAAGTTTAAACACCGACCTCAATACCAAGCTGCACTCCGGCTCCCTCTCTCTCTCCCGCTCCTGGAAATGAAGGCCGCTGGAACCCGGGGGCAAGTTTAAACACCGACCTGAATCCCAAGCTGCACTCGCTGTGCGAGCTCCCTCTCTCTCTCCCGCTCCCGGAAATGAAGGCCGCTGGAACCTGGGGGCAAGTTTAAACACCTACCTGAATCCCAAGCTGCAATCGCTGCACTCCGGCTCCCTCTCTCTCACCCGCTCCCGTAAATGAAGGCCGCTAGAACCTGGGGGCAAGTTTAAACACCGACCTGAATCCCAAGCTGCACTCGCTGTGCGAGCTCCCTCTCTCTCTCCCGCTCCTGGAAATGAAGGCCGCTAGAACCTGGGGGCAAGTTTAAACACCGACCTGAATCCCAAGCTGCACTCCGGCTCCCTCTCTCTCTCCCGCTCCTGGAAATGAAGGCCGCTGGAACCTGGGGGCAAGTTTAAAGACCTACCTGAATGCCAAGCTGCACTCGCTGCACTCCGGCCCCCTCTCTCTCTCCCGCTCCCGGAAATGAAGGCCGCTGGAACCTGGGGGCAAGTTTAAACACCTACCTGAATCCCAAGCTGCACTCCGGCTCCCTCTCTCTCTCCCGCTCCTGGAAATGAAGGCCGCTAGAACCTGGGGGCAAGTTTAAACACCTACCTGAATCCCAAGCTGCACTCCAGCTCCCTCTCTATCTCTCGCACCCGGAAATGAAGGCCGCTGGAACCTGGGGACAAGTTTAAACACCTCCCTAAATCCCAAGCTGCACTCGCTGCAGTCCGGCTCCCTCTCTCTCTCCCGCTCCCGAAAATGAAGACCGCTGGAACCTGGGGGCATGACTGAGCGATGACTTGTGGTCCGTGGCGATGGTGGAACATCGACTGTACACATATTGCTGGAATTTCTTTACGGTGAAGACAACTGCCAGACCTTCTTTCTCGAGGCGAGTATAATTGTCCTCAGCTACAGCCAGTGAAAGTGATTGGGCCTCTCGCTGCCATCTTTCATCCGGTGTGATAAAACTATGCCAATGCAGTATGGTGATGCGTCACATGTGACAATTAGTGGTTTGGTGGAATCATAATGTGTTAGCAGCCCGCACAAAGTCAGCTGCTTCTTTACCTGCAGAAAGCTTCTTCCTGCTTCCAACCCACTCCTGGTTGTGTTTGAAAAGCAGATGCAGGGGGGGCCAACATAGTGGCAAGGCTGGGGATGAACTTGCCATAATAGTTCACCAAACCCAGAATAGACCGAAGTTGCGTGGCATTTCTGGGGTAGGAGCGTGCTGCATGGTGCGTACCTTCTCTGTGACCGTCGCTCTCCACAGGTGAACACCCGTCTCTGAGAACTGACAGAGAACTTTGTCCAAATTGTCCAGATGCTCCTGTTCGGTCGCACCCATGACCAACACCTTATCCAGATATACAGCTACTCACGGCAACAGCCGCAGGATGCTTTCCATCACCCTCTGGAATATGACTCGGGCTGACGACATTCCAAAGGGTAGCCTGGTGTACTCACACAGGCCTCTATGTGTGTTTAAAGTGATATACTTGTGGGAGGCAGGATCCAATTCCAAATACGCTGGGCACATGTTGAGCTTGGTAAACGAGCATCCACCAGCCAATTTAGTGCATAGTCTCTGTCATAACCTGGGTTTAAGCAGGTCATTGGACACTTATCAGAAGAAGGGACTGGTATTCCCAAAGGACTATGGGGAATGTGCACTCCCCACAGAGGGGGGGATAAAACCGGAGGGCTATGAACTGAGATTCCAGTAGGAGAGTAACTTGCTGCAGTTGTACAGAACCTTGGTAAGGCCGCACTTAGAATATTGCGCACAATCCTGGTCGCCACACTACCAGAAGGATGTGGAGGCTTTGTAGAGGTGCAGAGGAGGTTTACCAGGATGTTGCCTGGTCTGGAGGGTGTAAGCTATGTGGAGAGGCTGAATAGACTCGGACTGTTTTCATTAGAACGACGGAGGTTGAGGGGTGACCTGATAGAGGTCTCCAAGATTATGAGGGGCATGGATAGAGTGTATGGACAGGCACTCTTTCCCAAGGTGGAGGGGTCAGTCACCAGGGGGCATAGGTTTAAGGTCCGTGGGGCAAAGTTTAGAGGAGATGTGCGAGGCAGGTTTTTTTACACAGAGGGTGATGAGTGCCTGGAATGCGTTGCCAGGGGAGGTTGTGGAAGTAGATACATTAACGGCGTTCAAAAGGCATCTCTACAAACACATGGATAGGATGGGTATGATAGCATGGTAGGGGCTGGTTTAGTACACTGGGCTAAATCGCTGGCTTTTAAAGCAGACCAAGGCAGGCCAGCAGCACGGTTCAATTCACAGTAACTTCATTGAAGCCTACTTGTGGCAATAAGCGATTTTCATTTTCATTCATATAGAGGGATACGGCACAAGGAAGTGCTGAGGGTTTTGTCAAAAGTTGGTATCATGACCGGTACAGACGTGGAGGGTCGAAGGGTCTGTTCCTGCGCTGTATTGTTCTTTATTTTTTGTTGCATTAAACCTTTGTCCTTTTGCTTCAACCTGCCCGGCTCAGAGTGGACTCCTTTTTGGACCTTATAATAGGTCCCCTATGCGGGGCATTGGGTAATGATCCAACTGGGAAGCCCTGTTAACCGTTAACTTATAGTCCCCACACAATCAGACCATCTTATCAGGTTTGAGCACTGGGACTACTAGTGCCGCCCAATTGTCAAAACGTACGGGCTTGATGATCCCAAGCCCTTGGAGTCTGCTAAGTTCAGTCTCAACTTTCACCAACAAAGCGTAAGGAACCAGGCGAGCTCTGAAATACCTCGGCTCTGCTCCCAAGCCGACCTGAATCCATGCCATGGCCCCTTTTATTTTCCCCAGTCCAGACTGAAAAACCTCAGGGTACTTTCCCAGGACTTCATACAGGCCACTGGATCCCATCTGGAAAATTTACTGCCAGCGGCTCAACCAATCATGGCCTAACAAGCTGGGGCATGTCCTCCGACAATAATGAGGGGGAGATGCACCGACTGCTGCTCATAAATCACTGGGGCCATGGTGGCTCCCACTATTGGCCAACAGATCGCCGCAATTAGTCGCTAACTTAGTATCAGTGTCCCTCAGATCCAACTGCTGCACCCCCGGATTTATCTGATTGCAGGTCTGCTTTCGTACCAGGGAAACTGCAGCTCCCGTGTCCAGCTCCATATCTAACAGATGTCCATTAACCTGCACGGTTATCTTAATGGGGCCACTCAGGGTGCTGCCACACAATTCAGTTGCATGCACTCCTCCTCCTCTGTTTCGTCCAGACTGAAAGTGCGAGGCCGGGATTGGCACGTGCCATGACCGGGGCACCGGGATCTCTGGCTGACCTGTGGTTTGGTTTAACTCTGTGCCCTACGACCACGTGTCCCACAATGTCCTGGCTCTCCCTCTATGGAGTCTGGGGACGACTCAATTTTTGACCAACGGGCTGGACCTATACGCCGTTCGGTCCAGGGTGGGGTAGCGGTCTGGGGAGGGTGGGTGGTTGTTCACCGGAAGGGGTTGCGTCCCAGTGCGTCCGCATTTTATAAATGGGGAAATGTTCAGGAAATCAGAAGCACAAAGGGGCTTGGGAGTCCTTGTTCACGATTCTCTTAAGGTTAACGTGCAGGTTCAGTTGGCAGTTAGGGAGGCAAATGCAATGTTAGTATTCACGTCGAGAGGGCTAGAATACAAGGCCAGGGATGTACTTCTGAGGCTGGAAAAGGCTCTAGTCGGACCCCATTTGGAGTATTGTGAGCAGTTTTGGGCCCCGTATCTAAGGAAGGATGTGCTGGCCTTGGAAAGGGTCCAGAGGAGGTTCACAAGAATGATCCCTGGAATGAAGAACTTGCCGTATGAGGAACGGTTGAGGACTCTGGGTCTGTACTCGTTGGAGTTTAGAAGGATGAGGGGAGATCTTATTGAAACTTACAGGATACTGTGAGGCCTGGATAGAGTGGACGTGGAGAGGATGTTTCCACTTGTGGGAAAAATTATAAGCAGAGGACACAATCTCAGACTGAAGGGACGATCCTTTAAAACAGAGATGAGGAGGAATTTCTTCAGCCAGAGGGTGGTGAATCTGTGGAACTCTTTGCCGCAGAAGGCTGTGGAGGCCAAATCACTGAGTGTCTTTAACAGAGATAGATAGGTTCTTGATTACTAAGGGGATCAGGGGTTATGGGGAGAAGGCAGGAGAATGGGGATGAGAAAATATCAGCCATGATTGAATGGCGGAGCAGACTCGATGGGCCGAGTGGCCTAATTCTGCTCCTATGTCTTATGGTCTAAGAAGAAAAAAAATAAAAATTTTGCATCAACCAAGGAGTGAGTGAGAAGGAAAGAAAAAAATATATATATGGCTGAACCTAGAATAAAGGTGTCCGGATATGACTATCCGCCATTATTTTCTGAAAGGGGATCGTACGACCAATGGAGAAGTGAAGTTGTTAGATACATAGAACAGACAATGCAGAAAGAAGCCATTCGGCCCATCGAGTCTGCACCGACTCACTTAAGCCCTCACTTCCATCCTATCCCCGGAATCTAATAACCCCTCTTAACCTTTTTGGTCCCTAAGGGCAATTTATCATGGCCAATCCACCTAACCTGCACGTCTTTGGTGTCATGAGAATGTCGCTTTAAGAAATGTTTGGCTGCTCATGTCACTGCAGTGATGTCAGAGTGTGGGTGGAGCTGAGCTCTGGTTCTGCTTTTTAGTTTCACTTTGGGAAAAGCTTGGGTGTGCCTGTCTTTTTGGTTTCGTTTTTCAGGGTGTTGCAGCTGAAGTCAGAAAAAGCAGCTGTATTGTTGACCTCTCTCTGCCATGAAGGACTATCTCTTAATCATTTCGTGAATTCAGAATTATAAATGTTTTCAGTATTGAATGTAAATTCTGATGTGCTTCTGTTTAAAGGTTTGTTAAGTCTTTTGGGTTTAAAAGGACAGCTTACTTAGTGTTGTATTTTTTTGGGGTTATCTTTGAATTAATGGTTGCTAAGATATTCACTGTTTGTTTTAAAAAAGTTAACTTGAGTTCATAGAATAAACATTGTTTTGCTTTAAAAAATACTTTTCATTTCTGCTGTCCCACTCCTGTAGAGTGGGCCATGTGCTCCCCATACCACAATCTAGTAAAGGTTGTGGGTTGGGTGAACTCCATGATACACTTTGGGGTTCTCTAAACCCTGGCCCATAACAGACTATGGGAGGAAACCGGAGCACCCGGAAGAAATCCACGCAGACACAGGGGGAACGTGCAGACTCCGCACAGACAGGGAATTGAACCTGGGACCCTGGCGCTGTGAAGCCACAGTGCTATCCACTTGTACTACCGTGCTGCCCCCCCCCCCCCCCCGCCCCCCGTGCTGTTATGTGGACTAAGGGAAAGAGGAAACAAGGTATGGAATTGGCTTTTTCACGACCTTATGAGAGGCTCATATGACACAAATGGGTCAGTCAGCAATAAAGCAGACTATGGAAGATACACTACTGACAGGATGGCGAGATCGTACGGCTACGAACAAGTTACGAGAGTATGGAAGCAGATCGGGACCTGGAAACTATGAGGACAGGAACCTATTTAAAACCTACAATAGGAGGAGGGACATGGAGAATAGAAATAGGAAAATGAACCCCAGAAATGCACGGGGCATGATAAATCGATGTTTCCCGTGTGACTCTCAATACCATTATGCTTTCAATTGTCCAAAACGTTATGATAGAGTGTCCGAAGCGACACATGGCACGGAAGAGTCGGAAGAGGAAAAAGATAGTGTCCAGACAGAAGGCATTGTCCTACTGACAAGCAGTTTTACACCGGTAAAGAGGGTGTTGGTTGCAGAATCCATCAATTGTGCTGTATTGGACAGTGGCTGCACATCTACTGTGTGTGGAATTGACTGGTTGAAATGGTACCTGGACTCTTTGAATGCTGAAAATCGTAACAAGGTTCAGGAATTTGAAAGTTCCACAAGTTTCAGGTTTGGGGATGATAATACTCTGAAGTCGCTGAAAAGAGTGGTGATCCCTTGCAATATTGCTGGAGGGAATCATTTCATTAGCACGGATGTTGTATCAAGTGAGATACCTTTGCTTCTGAGCAGACCATCGATGAAGAAAGCACACATGAAACTGGATATGGAACAGCAGAGGGCAGCAGTTTATACACTATTGTATTCCATTACTGACAAATAATATTTCGGGTGCAGTTGTTAAGAATGTGTTAGTGGCAGCTGGAACTGGGACTTTAGAACAAAGACAAAGAAAAGTACAGCACAGAAACAGGCCCTTCGGCCCTCCAAGCCCGTGCCGACCATGCTGCCCGTCTAAACTAAAATCTTCTACACTTCCTGGGTCCGTATCCCTCTATTCCCATCCTATTCATGTATTTGTCAAGATGCCCCTTAAATGTCACTATCGTCCCTGCTTCCACCACCTCCTCCGGCAGCGAGTTCCAGGCACCCACTACCCTCTGTGTAAAAAAACTTGCCTCATACATCTACTCTAAACCTTGCCCCTCTCACCTTAAACCTATGCCCCCTAGTAATTGACCCCTCTACCCTGGGAAAAAGCCTCTGACTATCCACTATGTCTATTTCCCTCATAATTTTGTAGACCTCTATCGGGTCGCCCCTCAACCTCCTTCGTTCCAGTAAGAACAAACCGAGTTTATTCAACCGCTCCTCATAGCTAATGCCCCCCATGCCAGGCAACATCCTGGTCAATCTCTTCTGCACCCTCTCTAAAGCCTCCACATCCTTCTGGTAGTGTGGCGACCAGAATTGAACACTATACTCCAAGTGTGGCCTAACTAAGGTTCTATACAGCTGCAACATGACTTGCCAATTCTTATACTCAATGCCCCGGCCAATGAAGGCAAGCATGCCATATGCCTTCTTGACTACCTTCTCCACCTGTGTTGCCCCTTTCAGTGACCTGTGGACCTGTACACCTATATCTCTCTGACCTGTTAGACGTTTTAGTTGCTGTGATATGAAGAGTCTAAAGTTCTGTTCCTTTTTCACAAACACACATTTATTTCATTCCAACAGCCTTTGCACAAAACTCTAACTACACATCACCTGACAGAGGCCACCTGAAGCTCCTTTATATATATCAGTGTCAATTAATGGATACTTCACAGAAATGAGACAACTAATTGCAATGTCTCTTAACCCATTACTTAACAGTCTCCCCTTCCTTGGAGAAAAAAAATAATTAGGTGAAAACAAAATTTCAAGAAACTTAAAAACACACACATGATTCCCCCCCCCCCTTTTTTTTGTTTGGACGAAAAAAAAAAAAAAACAGTCATAGAAACACAATCTTCATTAACAATGTCCAAAAAGTTTCTGTGAACTCGCCCCTCTTTTCGTAAAATTGTCTGACAGGCTAGCTTCTGTCGACCCATTTAATTTTTGTTATTTCCCCTCTGTCCAACATCTGCTTCAAACTTGCGTTGTCTATCCGTAACCTCTTTTCATTGACACTTTTTGTGGAGTGCACATTTTCCCACAGGGATTTATTGTCAATGTGACAGTCAATAGGTATATTACCCAAATCCCCTAATCCCAAAATTTCTGTCAATATCATACTTATATAAAAGGCCATATCCACCGCCTCTACAAGGCTTAATGTCTCAGCAGCCAAAGTGGTTTTTACCACTCTCCTTATTTTCTTTGTTTCCCACACAAGCTGGCAACATTTACCATTGTTCCCCAAAAGGAAAATTATAAAACGTCCTGCACTTGAAACCCCATCACATAAATTTGCGTAGGACGCATCACTATAAACTATGAGTTTCAAGTGCCTAAGGTCACCTAAAACCGGGAACTTCAAAACACACTCCTGCATTTTTAGTTTTGGCCAACGCTTTATTTGCTCTTATTATGTCTTCCACTTTGGGATCATTCATTTTTGTACTCAACTCTAAGACAACAAAACTCACGTCTGGTCCAGTCCGTCTACCTAACCAGTTCAGTTGCCCAGTTAAACTTCGCAGTTGCTCTTTTTCTATCTTTGAAACCATTGCGTCTTTTTGTGAAACTCGGCCACGACTAATTGCTATTGGGTTGATGCTTTCCAAAGAAGATTGCTGACGTAAAGATGCCCCTAACTTAGTCTGTCCAATTTCCAGTCCAATATATTTAAATGCGCCGGAAACCTGACTTCCAACCGTGAATTCTTTCCTCAAACCAGAGATTACAATAGCTTCAAAATCACTAGTCCCACCCCACAAAAAATCATCGACATGCATCATAAAAATGCCAGAAAGATTTCCTTTATAGTGCCAGTAAAACATTGCAGGATCTGCTTTCAACTGGCAACAGCCTAACTTTAACAAAACTGACCTTACCGAAAAATACCAGACTCTAGATGCATCAATTAATCCACATACACATTTGTTCAACTTCCAGAGTACTCCTTCTGTGTTAGCTGCTTCTTTAGGAGGACGGAGAAAAATGTCTCTCTGGAGCTGATGCCCCTGCAAAAAGGCAGCTTTTATATCTATAGATTTGCATTCCCATGCCTTTGTGGCTAATAGAGCCAAGAAGATCTTTAAAATAACCTTTCCTGCTGTAGGTGAATCTACCCTTAAATCCTGATCTTCTAAGTTTTCTTCAAATCACCTTGCCACAAGCCTGGTCATCAGAGCCATCGGAATCGACCTGATGACCATCCGTTCGAATAAGGTATCCTTATCAGTAAACTGAACTCCTGTCAAAACCAGGAGCCTATCCATGTTGCTCACTCTAGCACAGTCAAGTAATTTAATGGCCAACACAGACTGTGGAAATTCCAGGTTGTGTTTCTGCAGCCTTTTATATAGTCTGCCAAATTCCATTACATAGTCTTCCATGGAGATATCCTCCATTTTCCGGAACTTATCAAAATCCGACCATGCTTCATACGCACTTAACAAGTCATATTTCTTGTAAATCATATCCATATAATGTAATAAAGTCTCCAGACCTTCTTCTGAGTCTAACTCTTCCAATTCCAGCTCAGAAAGCACTTTGTTTCGGATTTTACTGCCATATGGTAGAGAAAGAGCCAATGTCATGCCTTGTTTTCTCTTTCCCAAAGCAGTTACCTTAGTCCACATAACTACTGCACTTCTCCATTGGTCGTACGATTCCCTTTCAGAAAATAAGGGAGGATAGTCATATCCAGCCAGCTGTATCCTGGGTTCAGCCATATATCCCTTTTTTTTTTTCTCACTCACTCCTTGGTTTGATCTGGAAAAGTTGTATCTTTCAACCTTCACATTTACACAGCAACCATCCTCTGGTACCAATTGTTAGACATTTTAGTTGCTGTGATATGAAGAGTCTAAAGTTCTGTTCCTTTTTCACAAACACACATTTATTTCATTCCAACAGCCTTTGCACAAAACTCTAACTATACAGAGGCCACCTGAAGCCTCTTTACATAATCAGTGTCAATTACTGGATACTTAACATAAATGAGACAACTAATTGCAATATCTCTTAACCCATTACTTAACATGACTGTCAATACTCTTGAGGGTTCTACCATTCACTGTATATTCCCTACCTGCATTAGACCTTCCGAAATGCATTACCTCACATTTGTCCGGATTAAACGCCATCTGCCATCTCTCCGCCCAAGTCTCCAAATGATCTAAATCCCGCTGTATCCTCTGACAGTCCTCATCGCTATCCGCAATTCCACCAACCTTTGTGTCGTCTGCAAACTTACTGATAAAAAGCTTGGTGTATTAAAACTGCATTGGCAATTTGCACATCCGTCTCCTCGGAGGCTGAAAAATGTATTAAAGGATGCAGAGGTAAGGGATGAAGACTATACTAAGCTGATAGAACAGGTTAGTGACCGCTGTGAGGTTTGTAGGAAGTACAGAAGGACACCATCACGATCGATAGTAACCCTACCTTACACCAGGACTTAATGACATTGTGGCCATGGACCTTACGATGTGGGATAAAGCTAACAATATATTTATTTTGCATTTTGTAGATTTAGAAACCAGATTTAGTCAATCACCCATTGTACGAAGTAAAGAAAAGAGAGTAATCCTGGATCAGATCGTGGAAAAATGGATACGGACAGGAATAAGCCCACCGGCAAAATTCCTTACGGACAATGGGGGAGAATTTGCGAATGATGAGTTTAGGGATATGTGTGTACATAAGAACATAAGAATAGGAACAGGAGTCGGCCATCTGGCCCCTCGAGCCTGCTCCGCCATTCAATGAGATCAGGGCTGATCTTTGTGGACTCAACTCCACTCTCCGGCCCGTACACCATATCCCCGAATCCCTTTATTCTTTAGAAAGGTATCTATCTTTTTCTTTAAAATGTTTAAAGAAGGAGCCTCAACTGCTTCACTGGGCAAGGAATCCGGGTGAAGAAGTTCCTCCTACACTCCGTCCTAAATCTACTTCCCCTTATTTTGAGGCTATGCCCCCTAATTCTGCTTTCCCCGACCAGTGGAAACAACCTGCCCGCATCTATCCTATCTATTCCCTTCATAATTTTATATGTTTCAATAAGATCCCCCCGCATCCTTCTAAACTCCAATGAGTACAGTCCCAGTCTACTCAACCTCTCGTCGTAATCTAATCCCCTCAACTCTGGGATCAACCTAGTGAATCTCCTCTGCACTCCCTCCAGTGCCAATATGTCCTTTCTCAGGTAAGGAGGCCAAAACTGAACACAATACTCCAGATGTGGCCTCACCAACACCTTATACAATTGCAGCATAACCTCCCTAGACTTGAACTCCATCCCTCTAGTAATGAAAGACAAAACTCGATTAGCCTTCTTAATCACCTGTTGCACCTGCACACCAACTTTTTGTGACTCGTGCACCAGCACACCCAGGTCCCTCTGCACAGCAGCATGTTTTAACATCTTACCGTTTAAATAATAATCCATTCTGCTGTTATTCCTCCCAAAATGGATAGCCTCACACTTGGCAACATTGAATTCCATCTGCCAGACCCTAGCCCATTCACCTAACCTATCCAAACCCTTCTGCAGACTTCCGGTATCCTCTGCACTTTTTGCTTTACCACTCATCTTAGTGTCGTCTGCAAACATTGCCACATTGCACTTGGTCCCCAACTCCAAATCATCTATGTAAATTGTGAACAACTGCAGGCCCAACACTGATCCTTGAGGGACCCCACTAGTTACAGGTTGCCAACCAGAGAAAATAGAACATAGAACGATAGAACGATACAGCGCAGTACAGGCCCTTCGGCCCACGATGTTGCACCGAAACAAAAGCCATCTAACCTACACTATGCCATTATCATCCATATGTTTATCCAATAAACTTTTAAATGCCCTCAATGTTGGCGAGTTCACTACTGTTGCAGGTAGGGCATTCCACGGCCTCACTACTCTTTGCGTAAAGAACCTACCTCTGACCTCTGTCCTATATCTATTACCCCTCAGTTTAAAGCTATGTCCCCTCGTGCCAGCCATTTCCATCCGCGGGAGAAGGCTCTCACTGTCCACCCTATCCAACCCCCTGATCATTTTGTATGCCTCTATTAAGTCTCCTCTTAACCTTCTTCTCTCCAACGAAAACAACCTCAAGTCCATCAGCCTTTCCTCATAAGATTTTCCCTCCATACCAGGCAACATCCTGGTAAATCTCCTCTGCACCCGCTCCAAAGCCTCCACGTCCTTCCTATAATGCGGTGACCAGAACTGTATGCAATACTCCAAATGCGGCCGTACCAGAGTTTTGCACAGCTGCAACATGACCTCCTGACTCCGGAACTCAATCCCTCTACCAATAAAGGCCAACACTCCATAGGCCTTCCTCACAACCCTATCAACCTGGGTGGCAACTTTCAGGGATCTATGTACATGGACACCTAGATCCCTCTGCTCATCCACACTTCCAAGAACTTTACCATTAGCCAAATATGCCGCATTCCTGTTATTCCTTCCAAAGTGAATCACCTCACACTTCTCTACATTAAACTCCATTTGCCACCTCTCAGCCCAGCTCTGCAGCTTATCTATATCCCTCTGTAACCTGCTACATCCTTCCACACTGTCGACAACACCACCGACTTTAGTATCGTCTGCAAATTTACTCACCCACCCTTCTGCGCCTTCCTCTAGGTCATTGATAAAAATGACAAACAGCAACGGCCCCAGAACAGATCCTTGTGGTACTCCACTTGTAACTGAACTCCATTCTGAACATTTCCCATCAACCACCACCCTCTGTCTTCTTTCAGCTAGCCAATTTCTGATCCACATCTCTAAATCACCCTCAATCCCCAGCCTCCGTATTTTCTGCAATAGCCTACCGTGGGGAACCTTATCAAACGCTTTGCTCAAATCCATATACACCACATCAACTGCTCTACCCTCGTCTACCTGTTCAGTCACCTTCTCAAAGAACTCGATAAGGTTTGTGAGGCATGACCTACCCTTCACAAAGCCATGCTGACTATCCCTGATCATATTATTCCTATCTAGATGATTATAAATCTTGTCTCTTATAATCCCCTCCAAGACTTTACCCACTACAGACGTGAGGCTCACCAGTCTATAGTTGCCGGGGTTGTCTCTGCTCCCCTTTTTGAACAAAGGGACCACATTTGCTATCCTCCAGTCCTCCGGCACTATTCCTGTAGCCAATGATGACATAAAAATCAAAGCCAAAGGTCCAGCAATCTCTTCCCTGGCCTCCCAGAGAATCCTTGGATAAATCCCATCAGGCCCCGGGGACTTATCTATTTTCAGCCTGTCCAGAATTGCCAACACCTCTTCCCTACGTACCTCAATGCCATCTATTCTAATAGCATGGGTCTCCGCATTCTCCTCCACAACATTATCTTTTTCCTGAGTGAATACTGACGAAAAATATTCATTTAGTATCTCGCCTATCTCTTCAGACTCCACACACAACTTCCCATCCCTGTCCTTGACTGGTCCTACTCTTTCCCTAGTCATTCGCTTATTCCTGACATACCTCTAGAAAGCTTCTGGGTTTTCCTTGATCCGACCTGCCAAATACTTCTCATGTCCCCTCCTTGCTCGTCTTAGCTCTCTCTTTAGATCCTTCCTCGCTACCTTGTAACCATCCATCGCCCCAACTGAACCTTCACACCTCATCTTCACATAGGCCTCCTTCTTCCTCTTAACAAGAGATTCCACTTCTTTGGTAAACCACGGTTCCCTCGCTCTACGCCTTCCTCCCTGCCTGAACGGTACATACTTATCAAGAACACGCAGTAGCTGATCCTTGAACAAGCTCCACTTATCCAGTGTGCCCAACACTTGCAGCCTACTTCTCCACCTTATCCCCCCCAAGCCACGTCTAATGGCATCATAATTGCCCTTCCCCCAGCTATAACTCTTGCCCTGCGGTGTATACCTATCCCTTTCCATCATTAACGTAAACGTCACCGAATTGTGGTCACTGTCCCCAAAGTGCTCTCCTACCTCCAAATCCAACACCTGGCCTGGTTCATTACCCAAAACCAAATCCAACGTGGCCTGTCAACATATTGTGTCAGGAAACCCTCCTGCACACACTGTACAAAAAACGACCCATCTAATGTACTCGAACTATATCTTTTCCAGTCAATATTTGGAAAGTTAAAGTCTCCCATAATAACTACCCTGTTACTTTCGCTCTTATCCAGGATCATCCTCGCCATCCTTTCCTCTACATCCCTAGAACTATTTGGAGGCCTATAGAAAACTCCCAACGGGGTGACCGCTCCTTTCCTGTTTCTAACCTCAGCCCATACTACCTCGGAAGATGAGTCCCCATCTAGTATCCTCTCCGCCACCGTAATACTGCTCTTGACTAGCAGCGCCACACCTCCCCCTCTTTTGCCTCCTTCTCTGAGCTTACTAAAACACCTAAACCCCGGAACCTGCAACATCCATTCCTGTCCCTGCTCTATCCATGTCTCCGAAATGGCCACAACATCGAAGTCCCAGGTACCAACCCATGCTGCCAGTTCCCCTACCTTATTTTGTATACTCCTGGCATTGAAGTAGACACACTTCAAACCACCTACCTGAACACTGGCCCCCTCCTGCGACGTCAAATCTGTGCTCCTGACCTCTATACTCTCATTCTCCCTTACCCTAAAACTACAATCCAGGTTCCCATGCCCCTGCTGCATTAGATTAAACACCCCCCAAAGAGCACTAACAAATCTCCCCCCCAGGATATTTGTGCCCCTCAGGTTCAGAAGTAGACCATCCTGTCTGTAGAGGTCCCACCTTCCCCAGAAAGAGCCCCAGTTATCCAGAAATCTGAATCCCTCCCGCCTGCACCATCCCTGTAGCCACGTGTTTAATTGCTCTCTCTCCCTATTCCTCATCTCACTATCACGTGGCACGGGCAACAACCCAGAGATAACAACTCTGTTTGTTCTCGTTCTGAGCTTCCATCCGAGCTCCCTGAAAGCCTGCCTGACATCCTTGTCCCCTTTCCTACCTATGTCGTTAGTGCCAATGTGGACCACGACTTGGGGCTGCTCCCCCTCCCCCTTAAGGACCCGGAAAACACGATCCGAGACATCACGTACCCTTGCACCTTGGAGGCAACATACCAAACGTGAATCTCTCACGCTCCCACAAAATCTCCTATCTGTGCCCCTGACTATCGAGTCCCCAATTACTAATGCTCTGCTCCTCTCCCCCCTTCCCTTCTGAGCAACAGGGACAGACTCCGTGCCAGAGGCCCGTACCCCATGGCTTACCCCTGGTAAGTCCCCCCCCCCCCCCCCCACAAGTATCCAAAGCGGTATACTTGTTTCTCAGGGGAACGACCGCAGGGGATCCCTGCACTGACTGCTTCTTCCCAGTCCCTCTTACAGTTACCCATCTATCTCCAATCTTTGGTGTAACTAATTCCCTAAAGCTGCTATCTATGACCCCCTCTTGGAGGAGCTGGAGATGGCAGCACTTCCTGCAGGTAAAATCAGCAGGGACACTAACGGCATCCCTCACCTCAAACATCCTGCAGGAGGAACATTGCACTCCCTTCCCTGCCATCCCTCTAACTTTCAACCAAGATCTGGCTAACAACTAAATTAAATTTTTAAAAAAATAATAATAATAATAAAATATGGTACTAACCTGAGGAGGAGGGCGGGTGGGAGACACTACACGTGTAGTGTCTCGCGTTTCCTCTCCACTAGAATTTATTGGTGAGGGACTTCCCAGAAGTCCGCAGGTCGAACTTCCTGTTCCCGCCTTAAACATTAAAATTTTTTTTAAAATAGCAAAGAGGGACCGAAAACGGGACCAGGTAAGTGTTTACTTAAATACTCACCCACCAGCTGCCTCTGCGTTCCACTCCCGCTGAAACTCCAAGATCTGGTCCTCCCAGAAATCACTTGCGCACTGCTCCCGCTGAAATTGACTAGCCTGCTCCTGTGAAGGTCTCCCAGAAATCACTAACGCACCGCTCCCGCTGAAATCGACTGGCCTGCTCCTGCAAAGGTAAGTGTTTTTAAAGGAGAAACTTACCTCCCAGGAATCACTTGCGCACTGCTCCCGCTGAAATTGACTAGCCTGCTCCTGTGAAGGTCTCCCAGAAATCACTAATGCACCGCTCCCGCTGAAATCGACTCTAAACACCCATTTATCCCCACTCTCTGCTTTCTGTTCGTTCATCAATCCTCTACCCATGCTACCACTTTACCCTCAATGCCATGCATCTTTAGTTTATGCGTGTAAACGTGAATATCACAGTTATGAATACGGATGCAGAAAACCCATTCAGTGATGGTGTGTGTGAAAGAAACCATGCTGTAATAGATGACATGCTCTGGAGAATTTTGGCAGATAGACCAAACTGCAAGTTAAATTTAGCCTTAGCATGGGCGGTACATGCAAAGAATTTGTTGCTGATGGTTGGGGGCTATAGTCTCTATCAATTAGTGTTTGGTAGAAATCCTAAAATTCCATCCATTTTGAATGATCAGCATCCAGCTTGGGAGGGGTCTACAATTATCTCTGCCTTTGCTGAGCATTTAAATGCGTTACATAGCAGTGGAAAAGCTTTTTTGGAAGCAGACGTCTCTGAAAAAATTCGCAGAGTTTAAGGCATAATGTACGGCCATCAAATACCGTTTTTCAGCAAGGAGACATAGAACATAGAACTTTTCTCCCCGTGTCTGCATGGGTTTCCTCCGGGCGCTCCGGTTTCCTCCCTGTAGCGCACAAAGACTCACGAGAGACGAATAGAGATGAAGTCGATGAGGCTTTATTAAGCGTGACTTGTTCCCCGCAGTTCAGTAACAGACTGGCCTGCGGGGGAGAACTCCTGGTTCTTATACTCCGCCTTCAGGGCGGAGCTAGAGGTCAACAGCCAACCAGGACCTGGGATCTGTCAGCCAATGACATCACGGCTTCACAGTCCCACATGACCCCTAATGCATACTACCACACTCCCACAGTCCAAAGATGTGCAGGTTAGGTGGATTGGCCATGATAAATTGCCCTTAGTGTCCAAAATTGCCCTTAGTGTTGGGTGGAGTTACTGGGTTATGGGGATAGGGTGGAGGTGTTTCCCTTGGGTAGGGTGCTCTTTCCAAGAGCCGGTGCAGACACGATGGGCCGAATGGCCTCCTTCTGCACTCTAAATTCTATGAACAGAACAGCACAGGACTGGCCTTTCGGCCCACGATGTTGAACCGACCATTTATCCTAATCTAAGATAAACCTCACCCGAACCCCTTCAACTTACTACTGTCCATGTGCCTGTCTAAGAGTCGCTTAAATGTCCCGAATGACTCTGACTCCACCACCTCTGCTGGCAGTGCATTCCACGCACCCACCACTCTCTGTGTAAAGAACCTCTGACATCTCCCCTATACCTTCCTCCAATCACCTTAAAATTATGTCCCCTCGTGACAGCCATTTCCACCGTGGGGAAAAGTCTCTCGCTATCCACTCTATCCATTCCTCTCATCACCTTGTGTACCTCTATCAAGTCACCTCTCTCCCTTTAAGGAGCAGCTTGACAAATACATGAATAGGATGGGAATAGAGGGGTACAGACCCCAGAAGCGTATAAGATTTTAGGTTCGACGGGCAGCATGGTCGGCACGGGCTTGGAGGGCCGAAGGGCCTGTTCCTGTTCTGTACTTTTATTTGTTCTTTGTTCTTCGCTCCAGTGAGAAAAGCCCTAGCTCCCTCAACCTTTCTTCATAAGACATGCCCTCCAGTCCAGGCAGCATCCTGGTAAATCTCCTCTGTACCCTCTCTAAAGCATCCACATCCTTCCTATAATGAGGCGACCAGAACTGGACACAATATTCCAAGTGTGGTCTAACTAGAGTTTTATAAAGCTGCAGCAAAACCTCGCGGCTCTTAAACTCAATCCCCCTGTTAATGAAAGCCATACACCTTCTTGACAACATTATCAACCTGGGTGGCAACTTTGAGGGATCTATGTACGTGGACCCCAAGATCCCTCTGTTCCTCTACACTTCCAAGAATCCTGCCTTTAACCCTGTATTCAGCATTCAAATTCGATCTTCCAAAATGAATCACTTCACATTTATCTAGGTTGAACTCCATCTGCCACTTCTCAGCCCAGCTCTGCATCCTGTCATTGTCCTGTTGTAACCTGCAGCAACCCTCAACACTATCTACAACTCCCCCAACCTTTGTGTCATCGGCAAACTTACTAACCCACTTTTGTGAGGGCTACAGAGAATCCAGCACGAGTTTGTAGAATCGAAAGAAATAACTTTATTTACAATGACTTATATACAACAGCAGCAGTACTCCACCACTGCTCTCTCCTCTCTAGCTGTTTCCACACTGGCCAGCCCTATTTATGCCGGTGACTGCTAATAATTTCTCCCCCCCCCACCCCCCCTCATTGGGGAAGCTCATACTCACTAAGGATTGTGGGATTGCCATTGGTCCCCAGCCAGTAGTAATCAGGCAGGTTATAACACCCACCTTCCACTAGCTCATCCAAGTCATTTATAAAAAAAACCCTGGCCTGGGCTTGCGAAATCCTACCAACTGTCCTGGCTTGAGACAATTCACACCTCTTTAACCTGGGGTTACCCCTATCTCTGGATATGTAAACACTTAATTAACTGCAAATGCTTGCTATGGTAGTAGAGGTATTACAGTAGCTGGTAATGCTGGAACACCATTGGTAGAAATTGTATGCTTCCTATTGGTCAAGCTGTATGGTAGCCCCGCCCTGCTAGCCGGGGTATAAGAGCCCGTGCCGTCCCAGCAGCCTTCATTCTGTACCTGAGCTGCTAGGGGGAACATCTAGCTTAGAAAAGCCTTCAGTTGGACTACAACCTCGCTTTAGTGATCATTGATCGTGCATCACTCGCATTCTAAGCATTGTCTTGTATCTTTGAATCTGTCTATATGTATGTTTCTGGAACATACCTCTTCATTCACCTGAGGAAGGAGCAGTGCTCCAAAAGCTAGTGTTTGAAACAAACCTGTTGGACTTTAACCTGGTGTTGTAAGACTTCTTACTGTGCTCACCCCAGTCCAACGCCGGCATCTCCACATCATTTATAAAAACCACATAGATCAGAGGTCCCAGAACAGATCCCTGCGGGACACCTCCAAGCGGAATACTTTCCATCCACTACCACTCGCTGTCTTCTTTCGGGCCAGCCAATTCTGTATCCAGACAGCCAAATTTCCCTGTATCCCATGCCCCCTAACTTTCTGAATGAGCCTACCATGGGGAGCCTTATCAAATGCCTTACTGAAATCCATATACACCACATCCACTGCCCGACCTTCATCAATGTGTCTCGTCACATCCTCAAAGAATTCAATGAGGCTTGTGAGGCATGACCTGCCCCTCACAAAGCCATGCTGACTATCTTTAATCATGATGTGGAGGTGTCGGCGTTGGACTGGGGTGAGCATAGTATGAAATCTTACAACACCAGGTTAAAGTCCAACAGGTTTATTTCAAATCACTAGCTTACGGAGCACTGCTCCTTCCGCAGGTGAATGTGAGGAAGGAGCAGTGCTCCGAAAGCTAGTGATTTGAAACAAACCTGTTGGACTTTAACCTGGTGTTGTAAGACATCCTCAATCAAACTATGTTTTTCCAAATAATCATAAATCCTATCTCTCAGAATACTTTCCAATATTTTGCTCACCACAGACGTAAGACTGATGGGTCTGTAATTCCCAGGGATTTCCCTATTCCCTTCCTTGAACAGGGGAGCAACATTTGCTTCCCTCCAATCATCCGGTACTACTCCAGTGGAGAGTGAGGATGCAAACATCATCGCCAACGGCGCAGCAATCTCCTCCCTCGCTTCCCTTGGGTATATCCCGTCAGGCCCAGGGGACTTACCTATCCTGATGCTTTTCAAAATTTCCAGCACATCCTCCTTCTTAATATCAACCTGTTCGAGTCTATTAACCTGGTTCACACTGTCCTCATGGGCAACAATGTCCCTCTCTCTAGTGAATACTGAAGCATAATATTCATTTAGGGCTTCCCCCATCTCCTCAGACTCTAGGCACAAGTTCCATCCATGATCCCTGATCGGCCCTACTCTCACTCTGATCATCCTCTTATTTCTCACATAAGTGTAGAACGCCTTGGGGTTTTCCCTAATCCTTCCCGCCAGGGTTTTTTCATGCCCCCTTCTAGCTCTCCTCAGTCCATTTTTGAGTTCCTTCCTGGCTACTGTTGCTGGTTTCTTTAACTATTTGGTTTTCTGTGGTTCTGTTCCAATTAGGGCAATCAGTGAATTTGCTTTTCTTTCTATGCTATCTCTGTCCGAATGCTTAGATTCGGCAGGTATCGAATGATACCACCACAAGTTTCAACCGGCTATCGATCAAAGGGCCAAACACCAGTTAGTTCGTCCAAGGTCAAGGGTACTTTATTTACAGACAATCAATCATGCAACATAAACACTACTAGTTAACTACACCTATCAGCTAAGACAACCTGTACTTAACTTCGGGCACCCGGCTTAGGTCAGGAAACAGTGGCCGCTGTTCGATTCTGGATCTCTCGGGTTCGAAGGAGTAACTGCTGCTCAGCTGGGCTCATCCGTCTGGTAGCGGGCGTTGAACTTGGACTCGCTTCTGGTGTTGCTGCGATTGGCGATGGCCGTGACCGGGGTACCAGGACCAAGAGAGAGCGAACATATGGCGAACACTTCTTATACTCGGGGGGTTTTCACGCTTTTTTTGGCGGTCCTTCGATTTGGGCCTTACTAATTGGGTGATCCCTGATCACTCTGTTCGATTCCTTAGCCAATAAGTGGGCAGGGATCTGGATGGCTGGGCGTGTCCCAAGCGGTCATTGACCCCGTTGTTTGCGTTTCCCTTGAACAGGGAGTGGCGCCGAAATGTCTGGGACTGTCCCGGTTGCTTTCGTACCAGTCCTTTGTTTTGGGGAAGATGGGCCATCAAATGCTAATCGGCCTGATTAACATGCTAATGGGACGGAGTTTCGATACCGTCTGGACTTTTGCTGACAAAGATGCATTTCAGGTTCTGAGCCTGCCTGATTCCTGGCTTGTCCATTTAACCCGGCAGGCTTTGCGAGTTTCTCTGTACCGAGTTGGAAGTGGCCATCCCAGATGGCTCCACTCCATCCTCTTGATCCTCAACGCAAAGTGTGAAGGATCACAATACTGGGTCCTCTTTGTTCTCTTGGGATGCCGGGTACCCTTAACCAAGGACAGGTTCTACTCTACTCTGTCCTATGGGTCAAAAATACTTACCTAATTTCCCTAAACAACACACGTCTAAAAATTTCTAGGGGGCCATTTAACATTCCACAAAAGGGAAACCTCTAACTGTCTCTAAATAGACTACACTCATGCTGCTATTTAACAATCAAAGAACTTATCTTACAATACCAAAAATATCCGATAGCAGCATCACATTTCTTCCTGTCACTGACATTCATGCACAGAAAATAAACTTTATTCACAAAACAACAACCGCGGAATTTATTAAAGAGGAAGGTTCAGAAAGAGTGTGGGGTTTGCTGGAGTCCGAGGAAGGGGCTCTAAATGTGTATACTGGAGGGCGGGAGGCTCTCCTTCTCCATTTCTGCAATCTAATTGCCTGAATGACACTGTACAATATGCCTATCACTAGTAAGACTTCCACTGTGTAGGACAGTGAATACCACTTGACGAGGTTCTCACACTATGTGGGGGTATCGGTGGCTGGGTGTAGTGTCCGGGCTGGGGGTGTTGTGTTGGGTGGTCGTGTTCGGGGCCTGTGTGGTGAGGGGGTAGAGGTAGGTAACGTGCGCAGCTGGGCTGTTCCAGCGATGATCATGATGCCGATCATCAGGGTCGTCTTCATCTTATTCGGCTTTCCTTCGCCATCGAGTATCTTCGAACCTTCCTAGGGGAACAAGCATAGTATCTGTTATAATCGTGTTGTTTAACATCTCGTATGTCTGTCTGTGTCTCCATAACGGCAATTTTCCCATTCTAATCGTCACCATATGTGACTCCCTCATTTTCTTTTTTTAAACAACCATTTGCGGAGACAAGACATGTAAAGACAAGACAAGACTGCGAGCACTCTCGCAGCCTGTGGTCGATGAGCTGAGTGGGCGGACAATTTCTCCGCCCTCTGCAAACTTGTTTTTCCAGCGAAGTGTTTTTTACATGTAAATAGTATTTGGGGGAATAGCAACCAAAGGGTTGCCGGGAAGGGCAAAAGTTGTGGCAAAGAGCATTCTTTAAACCAGAGGACTGGAAAAGAACAGAAAAAGAGTTTCGAAAACAAGCATCCGAATGGGGTGGTGCGTATGATCGGCGGCAGGTCAAGAATGGGTGAGATCCCCGGGTAGGGCGGTGATCAGTGCCGTTACACCACTACCCAAGCTTGGCTGACCAAATGTATAGAGGGTCCTCAGGCAGGGTGGGGATAAGTGCCGTTACTCCATTGCCTGAGTGACCTTCCAAGAGCGGTAAGAATTTGTAAGCGGTAAGAAACTATATGGGCTCCAGACAAACCTGTTTCACTAACTGCCATGTGGCATCAGAAGAGTAATTATGGCTGCATCAAGAATTTGGTGCGAGGCCGAAAGAATAAACTGTATCGAGAAATTCAGTGAGATCGACACAAATAGTCGCACAAAGAACAAACATTCAACATTCAAAAATAACAAATTAAAGAAAGAAAAAGCAGGCAGACTCCATCAGGACACCGTTAATCTCCATCGGTTCCTGACTCTCATCATCTGGACACCTCAAGATTCCATTTCAAAAAGATTTGCGAAGGGGTTACTATGGTGGGAGTCAGACTCAGAGTTGTCACCATCTCCCGGGTGCCAAACTCTTTCCTGGAGTTTGCAGGCTAACGCGGCGTGTGCCGATGTGGGGTCCATTTCGTCATTTCTCGTCGAGCGACAGGAATTGTCACGGTGCCAGTGCTTCATGTTCCATCGGGAGGTGTCGCTACCGTCGGGTGGCGGGTCAGGTTCCGGTGTGGGCAAATAAATCGTTTCAAAGAGGCTGAGCGTATCATGGTCGGGGTCTCTGGGCCTGAAGTGACTGGGGCCTGTTTCGTGGGATCTCTGTTCGGGTCTCTCAGGGGCTTCCGTCGTGCTGTCGCTGTCGCTAGCAGCCGAATCAAGCGTCAGGGTGAAATTCGATTCTGGGGGCGTGGTCAAGGTTGTGTCAGTGGACGTGCTGCTGTTGCTGGGGGAGGGGGAATGTGGGTTGTCTGCCATCGCCAACGAGAGGTGGTGCGAGTGGCTGCACTGCATTCCACAAACTTAATCTGATTTACATGGAACCATCCTGATTTTCCGTTTGGAAAAGTGATTTTATAAACCGAGGGGCTTACTTTGTCTGAAATTGAATAGGGTCCTGCAAATTTAGGGAAGAGGAATGAGCTGGGGTTGTATAAGGTGATCATTATAAGGCAATGTTCCTCCTGCATTCTGCAGGTTTGAGGTGAGGGGCGCCGTCAGTGTCCCTGCTGATTTCATCTGTGGGAAGTGCACCCATCTCCAGCTCCTCCGAAACCGCGTCAGGGAACTGGAGCTGGAGCTGGATGAACTTTGGATCATTCGGGAGGCAGAGGTGGTCACAGACAGAAGCTTCAGGGATGTAGTTACTCCGAAGAATAAAGATAGATGGGTGACGGTGAGAGGGGCTGGGAGGAAGCAGTCAGTACAGGGATCCCCTGTGGTTGTTCCCCTAGGTAACAAGTATACTGTTTTGGATACTGTTGGGGGGGGGACTTACCAGGGGTAAGCCATGGGGTACAGGTCTCTGGCACAGAGTGTGTCCCTGTTGCTCAGAAGGGGAGGGGGGAGAGGAGTAGAGCATTAGTCATTGGAGACTCCATAGTTAGGGGGATAGATAGGAGATTCTGTGGGAACGAGAGAGGTGCCAGTGTCCGTGATGTCTCGGATTGTGTTTTCGGGATCCTTAAGGGGGAGGGGGAGCAGCCCCAAGTCGTGGTCCACATAGGTATCAACGACATAGGTAGCAAAAGGGATAGGGATGTTAGGCAGGAATTCAGGGAGCTAGGGTGGAAACTTAGATCTAGGACAAACAGAGTTATTATCTCTGGGTTGTTTACCCATGACACGGGCTAGCGAGACGAGGAACAGGGAGAGAGAGGAGTTGAACACGTGGCTACAGGGATGGTGCAGGAGGGAGGGTTTCAGATTTCTGGATAATTGGGGCTCATTCTGGGGTCGGTGGGACCTCTACAAACAGGATGGTCTACACCTGGACCAGAGAGGGAAATTTGCTAATGCTCTTCGGGAGGGTTTAAACTAGTTCAGCTGGGGATTGGGAACCTGAATTGTAGCTCCAGTATACAGTTGAGAGTAGTGAGGTCATGAGTAAGGTTTCAAAGTTACAGGAGTGTACCGGCAGGCAAGAAGGTGGTTTAAAGTGTGTCTTCTTCAATGCCAGGAGCATCCGGAATAAGGTGGGTGAACTTGCAGCATGGGTTGGTACCTGGGACTTCGATGTTGTGGCCATTTCGGAGACATGGATAGAGCAGGGACAGGAATGGTTGTTGCAGGTGCCGGGGTTTAGATATTTCAGTAAGCTCAGGGAAGGTGGTAAAAGAGGGGGAGGGGTGGCATTGTTAGTCAAGGACAGTATTCCGTGGCAGAAAGGACATTTGATGAGGACTCGTCTACTGAGGTAGTATGGGCTGAGGTTAGAAACAGGAAAGGAGAGGTCACCCTGTTAGTGGTTTTCTATAGGCCTCCGAAAAGTTCCAGAGATGTAGAGGAAAGGATTGCAAAGATGATTCTGGAGAGGAGCGAAAGCAACAGGGTAGTTGTTATGGGGGACTTTAACTTTCCAAATATTGACTGGAAACGCTATAGTTCCAATACTTTAGATGGGTCCGTTTTTGTCCAATGTGTGCAGGAGGGTTTCCTGACACAGTATGTAGATAGGCCAACGAGAGGCGAGGCCATATTGGATTTGGTACTGGGTAATGAACCAGGACAGGTGTTAGATTTGGAGGTAGGTGAGCACTTTGGTGATAGTGACCACAATTCCATTGCGTTTACTTTAGTGATGGAAAGGGATAGGTATATACCACAGGGCAAGAGTTATATCTGGGGGAAAGGCAATTATGATGCGATGAGGCAAGACTTAGGATGCATCGGATGGAGAGGAAAACTGCAGGGTATGGGCACAATGGAAATGTGGAGCTTGTTCAAGGAACAGCTACTGCGTGTCCTTGATAAGTATGTACCTGTCAGGCAGGGAGGAAGTGGTTGAGTGAGGGAACCGTGGTTTACTAAAGCAGCCGAAACACTTGTCAAGAGGAAGAAGGAGCCTTATGTAAAGATGAGACATGAAGGTTCAGTTAGGGCGCTCGAGAGTTACAAGTTAGCTCGGAAGGACCTAAAGAGAGAGCGAAGAAGAGCCAGGAGGGGACATGAGAAGTCTTTGGCAGGTAGGATCAAGGATAACCCTAAAGCTTTCTATAGATATGTCAGGAATAAACAAATGACTAGGGTAAGAGTAGGGCCAGTCAAGGACAGTAGTGGGAAGTTGTGCTTGGAGTCTGAGGAGATAGGAGAGGTGCTAAATGAGTATTCTTCGTCAGTATTCACACAGGAAAAAGACAATGTTGTCGAGGAGAATACTGAGATTCAGGCTGCTAGACTAGAAAGGCTTGAGATTCATAAGGAGGAGGTGTTAGCAATTCTGGAAAGTGTGAAAATAGATAAGTCCCCTGGACCGGATGGGATTTATCCTAGGATTCTCTGGGAAGCTAGGGAGGAGATTGCTGAGCCTTTGGCTTTGATCTTTAAGTCATCTTTGTCTACAGGAATAGTGCCAGAAGACTGGAGGATAGCAAATGTTGTCCCCTTGTTCAAGAAGGGGAGTCGAGACAACCCCGATAACTATAGACCAGTGAGCCTTACTTCTGTTGTGGGCAAAGTCTTGGAAAGGTTTATAAGAGATAGGATGTATAATCATCTGGAAAGGAATAATTTGATTAGAGACAGTCAACACGGTTTTGTGAAGGGTAGGTCGTGCCTCACAAACCTTATTGAGTTCTTTGAGAAGGTGACCAAACAGGTGGATGAGGGTAAAGCAGTTGATGTGGTGTATATAGATTTCAGCAAAGCGTTTGATAAGGTTCCCCATGGTAGGCTACTGCAGAAAATATGGAAGCATGGGATTCAGGGTGATTTAGCAGTTTGGATCAGAAGTTGGCTAGCTGGAAGAAGACAAAGGGTGGTGGTTGATGGGAAATGTTCAGACTGGAGTCCAGTTACTAGTGGTGTACCACAAGGATCTGTTTTGGAGCCACTGCTGTTTGTCATTTTAGAAGGATTTGCAGATGACACTAAAGTCGGTGGAGTTGTGGACAGTGCGGACGGATTTTACAAGTTACAGAGGGACATAGATAAGCTGCAGCGCTGGGCTGAGAGGTGGCAAATGGAGCTTAATGCAGAAAAGCGTGAGGTGATTCATTTTGGAAGGAATAACAGGAAGACAGAGTACCGGGCAAATGGTAAGATTCTTGGTAGTGTGGATGAGCAGAGAGATCTCGGTGTCCATGTACATAGATCTCTGAAAGTTGCCACCCAGGTTGGGAGGGTTGTTAAGAAGGCATACTGTGTGTTAGCTTTTATTGTAAGAAGTCTTACAACACCAGGTTAAAGTCCAACAGGTTTGTTTCGATGTCACTAGCTTTCGGAGCGCTGCTCCTTCCTCAGGTGAATGAAGAGGTATGTTCCAGAAACATATATATAGACAGATTCAAAGATGCCAGACAATGCTTGGAATGCGAGCATTAGCAGGTGATTAAATCTTTACAGATCCAGAGATGGGGTAACCCCAGGTTAAAGAGGTGTGAATTGTGTCAAGCCAGGACAGTTGGTAGGATTTCGCAGGCCAGATGGTGGGGGATGAATGTAATGCAACATAAATCCCAGGTCCCGGTTGAGGCCGCACTCATGTGTGCGGAACTTGGCTATAAGTTTCTGCTCGGCGATTCTGCGTTGTCGCGCGTCCTGAAGGCCACCTTGGAGAACGCTTACCCGGAGATCAGAGGCTGAATGCCCTTGACTGCTGAAGTGTTCCCCGACTGGAAGGGAACATTCCTGCCTGGTGATTGTCGCGCGATGTCCGTTCATTCATTGTCGCAGCGTCTGCATGGTCTCGCCAATGTACCACGCTTCGGGACATCCTTTCCTGCAGCGTATGAGGTAGACAACGTTGGCCGAGTCGCACGAGTATGTACCGCGTACCTGGTGGGTGGTGTTCTCACGTGTAATGCTGGTCCCCATGTCGATGATCTGATATGTTTTGCAGAGATTGCCATGGCAGGGTTGTGTGGTGTCGTGGTCACTGTTCTGAAGGCTGGGTAGTTTGCTGCAAACAATGGTTTGTTTGAGGTTGCGCGGTTGTTTGAAGGCTAGTGGGGGTGTGGGGATGACCTTGGCAAGATGTTCATCGTCATCAATGACGTGTTGAAGGCTGTGAAGAAGATGTCGTAGTTTCTCCGCTCCGGGAAAGTACTGGACGACGAAGGGTACTCTGTCAGTTGTGTCCCATGTTTGTCTTCTGAGGAGGTCGGTGCGGTTTTTTGCTGTGGCGCGTTGGAACCGTCGATCGATGATTCGGGCGCCATATCCCATTCGTACGAGGGCATCTTTCAACGTCTGTAGATGTCTGTTACGCTCCTCCTCGTCTGAGCAGATCCTGTGTATACGGAGAGCTTGTACATAGGGGATGGCTTCTTTCATGTGTTTAGGGTGGAAGCTGGAGAAGTGGAGCATCGTGAGGTTATCCGTGGGTTTGCGATAAAGCAAAGTGCTGAGGTGACCGTCCTTGATGGAGACGAGTGTGTCCAAGAATGCAACCGATTTTGGAGAGTAGTCCATGGTGAGTCTGATGGTTGGATGGAACTGATTGATGTCATCGTGTAGTCATTTCAGTTATTCTTCGCCGTGGGTCCAAAGGAAAAAAATGTCATTGATGTATCTGGTGTATAACATCGGTTGAAGCTCCTGTGCGGTGAGTAGGTCTTGTTCAAACTTGTGCATGAAGATGTTGGCGTATTGGGGTGCGAATTTGGTGCCCATGGCTGTTCCGTGCGTCTGGATGAAGAACTTGTTGTCGAAGGTGAAGACATTGTGATCCAGAATGAAGCGGATGAGTTGCGTCTGGAGATTGGCAGTTGTCGGTGTTGAGTACTGATTCTGCAACTCATCCGCTTCATTCTGGATCACAGCGTCTTCATTGAAAACAGCGCGAGAGGAGAGAGAGCCGGGAGATTTAAAAAGCGCGAGAGATTTAAAAAGCGCAGGAGCTGCGAGTCAGAACGGAGATTTTAAAAGATCGCGGCCTAGTTTCGGGAGCTGTTCGGAGGAGGAGGAGCAGTGTCTGTCAGGGAGAGAACCTGAGAACATCTAAGACACTCAGAAGGTAAGTAAGTGATTTTTACTTTTATACCTTTTTCAAATTGTGTGTGTCGGGGGGAAACTGAAATGACATCACAGAAAAGCTGTGACCTGAGTGGCTGGTTGGGAATCTACACTAAATTTAAAAAATTAAGCATTGGTAACTAATTAAACATAATTACTTAATTATAATTTAGAGGGGTATCTAAGCCAGAGATCGGAGAGTACTATATTTAGTTTTCGCATTTATATTAGAAATCTAGTGCTAGGAAACAGATAGTTAACAGTAACTTTAAAAACATTAAAAAAAATATATAATTTTTTAAAAAAAACTTTTAATTTTAATTAATTGACGCAATGTCAGTTAGAGGGGTGCAGTGCTCTGACTGTGAGATGTGGCAGGTCCGGGAGGCTTCCAGCATCCCGGATGGCTTCATCTGCAGAAAGTGCACCCAACTGGAGCTCCTCACAGACCGCATGGTTCAGTTGGAGCAGCAATTGGATGCACTTAGGAGCATGCAGGTGGCGGAAAGCGTCATAGATCGCAGTTATATAAATGTGGTCACACCCAAGGTGCAGGCAGAGGAATGGGTGACCACCAGAAAGGGCAGGCAGTCAGTGCAGGGATCCACGGTGGTTGTCTCCCTCTCGAACAGGTATACCCCTTTGGATACTGTCGGGGGGGATAGCCTATCAGGGGAAAACAGCAGCAGCCAGAGCAGTGGCACCACGGCTGGCTCTGACGTTCAGAAGGGAGGGTCAAAGCGCAGAAGAGCAATAGTAATAGGGGACTCTATAGTCAGGGGCACAGATAGGCGCTTCTGTGGACGTGAAAGAGACTCCAGGATGGTACGTTGCCTCCCTGGTGCCAGGGTTCAAGATGTCTCCGAACGGGTAGAGGGCATCCTGAAGGGGGAGGGCAAACAGGCAGAGGTCGTTGTACATATTGGTACTAACGACATAGGCAGGAAGGGGCATGAGGTCCTGCAGCAGGAGTTCAGGGAGCTAGGCAGAAAGTTAAAAGACAGGACCTCTAGGGTTGTAATCTCGGGATTACTCCCTGTGCCACGTGCCAGTGAGGCTAGAAATAGGAAGATAGAGCAGCTAAACACGTGGCTAAACAGCTGGTGTAGGAGGGAGGGTTTCCGTTATCTGGACCACTGGGAGCTCTTCCGGGGCAGGTGTGACCTTTCTAAGCAGGGCGGGTTGCATCTAAACTGGAGAGGCATAAATATCCTGGCCGCGATGTTTGCTAGTGTCACACGGGAGGGTTCAAACTAGTATGGCAGGGGGGTGGGCACGGGAGCAATAGGTCAGAAGGTGAGAGCATTGAGGGAGAACTAGGGAATAGGGACAGTGGGGCTCTGAGGCAGAGCAGACAGGGAGAAGTTGCTGAACACAGCGGGTCTGGTGGCCTGAAGTGTATATGTTTTAATGCAAGAAGTATTACGGGTAAGGCAGATGAACTTAGAGCTTGGATTAGTACTTGGAACTATGATGTTGTTGCCATTACAGAGACCTGGTTGAGGGAAGGGCAGGATTGGCAGCTAAACGTTCCAGGATTTAGATGTTTCAGGCGGGATAGAGGGGGATGTAAAAGGGGTGGCGGAGTTGCTCTACTGGTCAGGGAGAATATCACAGCTGTACTGCGGGAGGACACCTCAGAGGGCAGTGAGGCTATATGGGTAGAGATCAGGAATAAGAAGGGTGCAGTCACAATGTTGGGGGTTTACTACAGGCCTCCCAACAGCCAGCGGGAGATAGAGGAGCAGATAGGTAGACAGATTTTGGAAAAGGGTAAAAACAACAGGGTTGTGGTGATGGGAGACTTCAACTTCCCCAATATTGACTGGGACTCACTTAGTGCCAGGGGCTTAGACGGGGCGGAGTTTGTAAGGAGCATCCAGGAGGGCTCCTTAAAACAATATGTTGACAGTCCAACTAGGGAAGGGACGGTCCTGGACCTGGTATTGGGGAATGAGCCCGGCCAGGTGGTAGATGTTTCAGTCGGGGAGCATTTCGGGAACAGTGACCACAATTCAGTAAGTTTTAAAGTGCTGATGGACAAGGATAAGAGTGGTCCTAGGATGAATGTGCTAAATTGGGGGAAGGCTAATTATAACAATATTAGGCGGGAACTGAAGAACATAGATTGGGGGCGGATGTTTGAGGGCAAATCAACATCTGACATGTGGGAGGCTTTCAAGTGTCAGTTGAAAGGAATTCAGGACCGGCATGTTCCTGTGAGGAAGAAGGATAAATACGGCAATTTTCGGGAACCTTGGATAACGAGAGACATTGTCGGCCTCGTCAAAAAGAAAAACGAGGCATTTGTCAGGGCTAAAAGGCTGGGAACAGACGAAGCCTGTGTGGAATATAAGGAAAGTCGGAAGGAACTTAAGCAAGGAGTCAGGAGGGCCAGAAGGGGTCACGAAAAGTCATTGGCAAATAGGGTTAAGGAAAATCCCAAGGCTTTTTACACGTACATAAAAAGCAAGAGGGTAGCCAGGGAAAGGGTTGGCTTACTGAAGGATAGGCAAGGGAATCTATGTGTGGAGCCAGAGGAAATGGGCGAGGTACTAAATGAATACTTTGCATCAGTATTCACCAAAGAGAAGAAATTGGTAGATGTTGAGTCTGGAGAAGGGTGTGTAGGTAGCCTGGGTCACATTGAGATCCAAAAAGACGAGGTGTTGGGTGTCTTAAAAAATATGAAGGTAGATAAGTCCCCAGGGCCTGATGGGATCTACCCCAGAATACTGAAGAAGGCTGGAGAGGAAATTGCTGAGGCCTTGACAGAAATCTTTGGATCCTCACTGTCTTCAGGTGATGTCCCGGAGGATTGGAGAATAGCCAAAGTTGTTCCTCTGTTTAAGAAGGGTAGCAAGGATAATCCAGGGAATGACAGGCCGGTGAGCCTTACTTCAGCAGCAGGGAAATTACTGGAGAGAATTCTTCGAGACAGGATCTACTCCCATTTGGAAGGAAATGGACGTATTAGTGAGAGGCAGCATGGTTTTGTGAAGGGGAGGTCGTGTCTCACTAACTTGATAGAGTTTTTCGAGGAGGGCACTAAGATGATTGATGCAGGTAGGGCAGTGGATGTTGTCTATATGGACTTTAGTAAGGCCTTTGACAAGGTCCCTCATGGTAGACTAGTACAAAAGGTGAAGTCACACGGGATCAGGGGTGAGCTGGCAAGGTGGATACAGAACTGGCTAGGTCATAGAAGGCAGAGAGTAGCAATGGAAGGATGCTTTTCTAATTGGAGGGCTGTGACCAGTGGTGTTCCACAGGGATCAGTGCTGGGACCTTTGCTGTTTGTAGTATATATAAATGATTTGGAGGAAAATGTAACTGGTCTGATTAGTAAGTTTGCAGACGACACAAAGGTTGGTGGAATTGCGGATAGCGATGAGGACTGTCAGAGGATACAGCAGGATTTAGATTGTTTGGAGACTTGGGTGGAGAGATGGCAGATGGAGTTTAATCCGGACAAATGTGAGGTAATGCATTTTTGAAGGTCTAATGCAGGTAGGGAATATACAGTGAATGGTAGAACCCTTAAGAGTATTGAAAGTCAAAGAGATCTAGGAGTACAGGTCCACAGGTCACTGAAAGGGGCAACACAGGTGGAGAAGGTAGTCAAGAAGGCATACGGCATGCTTGTCTTCATTGGCCGGGGCATTGAGTATAAGAATTGGCAAGTCATGTTGCAGCTGTATAGAACCTTAGTTAGGCCACACTTGGAGTATAGTGTTCAATTCTGGTCGCCACACTACCAGAAGGATGTGGAGGCTTTAGAGAGGGTGCAGAAGAGATTTACCAGAATGTTGCCTGGTATGGAGGGCATTAGCTATGAGGAGCGGTTGAATAAACTTGGTTTGTTCTCACTGGAATGAAGGAGGTTGAGGGGCGACCTGATAGAGGTCTACAAAATTATGAGGGGCATAGACAGAGTGGATAGTCAGAGGCTTTACCCCGGGGCAGAGGGGTCAATTACGAGGGGGCATAGGTTTAAGGTGAGAGGGGCAAGGTTTAGAGTAGATGTACGAGGCAAGTTTTTTACGCAGAGGGTAGAGGGTGCCTGGAACCCTCGCTACCGGAGGAGGTGGTGGAAGCAGGGACGATAGTGACATTTAAGGGGCATCTTGAGAAATACATGAATAGGATGGTAATAGAGGGATACGGACCCAGGAAGTGTAGAAGATTGTAGTTTAGTCGGGCAGCATGGTCGGCACGGGCTTGGAGGGCCGAAGGGCCTGTTCCTCTGCTGTACATTTCTTTGTTCTTTGTTCACCTTCGACAACAAGTTCTTCATCCAGACGCACGGAACAGCCATGGGGACCATGATGTCTACCTCAGCGTGGTACATTGGCGAGACCATGCAGACGCTGCGACAACGAATGAACGGACATCGCGCGACAATCACCAGGCAGGAGTGTTCCCTTCCAGTCGGGGAACACTTCAGCAGTCAAGGGCATTCAGCCTCTGATCTCCGGGTAAGCGTTCTCCAAGGCGGCCTTCAGGACCCGCGACAACGCAGAATCGCCGAGCAGAAACTTATAGCCAAGTTCCGCACACATGAGTGTGGCCTCAACCGGGACCTGGGATTCATGTTGCATTACATTCATCCCCCACCATCTGGCCTGCGAAATCCTACCAACTGTCCTGGCTTGACACAATTCACACCTCTTTAACCTGGGGTTACCCCATCTCTGGATCTGTAAAGATTTAATCACCCGCTAATGCTCGCATTCCAAGCATTGTTTGGCATCTTTGAATTTGTCTATATATATGTTTCTGGAACATACCTCTTCATTCACCTGAGGAAGGAGCAGCGATCAGAAAGCTAGTGATATCGAAACAAACCTGTTGGACTTTAACCTGGTGTTGTAAAACTTCTAACTGTGCTCACCCCAGTCCAACGCCGGCATCTCCACATCTTAGCTTTTATTGGTAGAGGGATTGAGTTTCGGAGCCATGAGGTCATGTTGCAGCTGTACAAAACTCTGGTGCGGCCGCATTTAGCTGTTTAGCACAGGCTGTTTAGCACAGGGCTAAATCGCTGGCTTTGGAAGCAGACCAAGGCAGGCCAGCAGCACGGTTCAATTCCCGTAACAGCCTCCCCGAACAGGCGCCGGAATGTGGCGACTAGGGGCTTTTCACAGTAACTTCATTGAAGCCTACTTGTGACAATAAGCGATTTTCATTTCATTTGGAGTACTGCGTGCAATTCTGGTCGCCGCATTGTAGGAAGGATGTGGAAGCATTGGAAAGGGTGCAGAGGAGATTTACCAGAATGTTGCCTGGTATGGAGGGAAGATCTTATGAGGGAAGGCTGAGGGACTTGAGGCTGTTTTCGTTAGAGAGAAGAAGGTTAAGAGGTGACTTAATTGAGGCATACAAGATGATCAGAGGATTGGATAGGGTGGACAGTGAGAGCCTTTTTCCTCGGATGGTGATGTCTAGCACGAGGGGACATAGCTTTAAATTGAGGGGCGATAGATATAGGACAGATGTCAGAGGTAGGTTCTTTACTCAGAGAGTAGTAAGGGCGTGGAATGCCCTGCCTGCAACAGTAGTGGACTCGCCAACACTAAGGGTATTCGAATGGTCATTGGATAGACATATGGACGATAAAGGAATAGTGTAGATGGGCTTTAGAGTGGTTTCACAGGTCGGCGCAACATCGAGAGCCGAAGGGTTTGTACTGCGCTGTTATGTTCTATGTTCTATTACTTGCTGTCCGACTGTCTACTCTGTCGGGTGTACTGTGTTATCAAAGCAGGCCTTACTCTGCTTTCGTTTAGTGCCTAGTCAAACATCTGCAGCGAGCTGTGCTGCTTTAATATTCTCCACCATGTGCTGGACTGCTTTCTCATGGGTCAGGGCGGTGACTGCGGGGCCTGGCCAAATCAAGTCCGAATCAGTATTCGGTACCCTTCATGGGTCGTCCGGTTAAGAAGGTATGGGGGATATATCCTGTTGAGCTCGACACTGTGTTCCTAATAAACATCAGTGTGAATGGGAGCACTGTGTCCCATGTTGTATTGTGCTGCTGCACCATTTTCCTAAGGGTGGCCTTTAGCGTCCGATTCATGCGCTCCACAATGCCGCTGGACTGCGGGTGATAGGCAATGTGGAACTTTTGTTTAATTCCAAATATCGCCATTACATTTTTCATGACCCTGCCCGTAAAGTGGGAACCTTGGTCTGACTCAATACTACGGGGGAGTCCCCATCTCGTAAAAATTTGCTCTGTTAAGATCTTTGCGGTGGACTTGGCTGTGTTTGTTCTTGAGGGGAACGCTTCGACCCATTTCGTAAATGTGTCTATCACCACTAACACATACTTGTATCCATTTCTGCAGGGGGGGAGGGGACCATTATAATCCAATTGGAGGTTTGTCCACGGGCCATTGACAGGGCGGGTGTGTCGTAGCTGGGCTTTTCTTGCATACCTATCGGGGTTGTTTTGAGCGCAAATTGAACAATTTTTGACGTAATGGGTGATGCGCTAAGCGTCAAGAACCACAAAGACATGTGAGACTTTAACTCAGGCTTTAATATACTACATGGGAGGCTTACCCGACACAGACGACCCCAGACAGAATGGGGCCGGTCCCAGAAGAGGTTCTTATACTGACTCCCGGGGGAGTGGCTAAGGCGGAGCTCTCCGTGGCCAGGTCGGGTTACCTACCAGTGACCGAACCTCTGCAGAGTTACAGTACAATACACAGTATTACAGGGCCACGTTACGCACAACTATTATATACTATGTACAATGGTAGGGAGGTACAGTGGTGTATCACCACATTCACCCCTTGTTTAGAAGGAAGTCCGGGGTGAAAATTTGGAGCAGTGAACAGAGTCCATCAGGAGGTTCCGTGTCGTCAAAGGTCGAGACGAACGATGGGTTTGGTCGATCTCTTTGAACGTCGGAGCTGCGGCGCTGAGGTAGTGTCCGGCGGTATCCGTGCGGTCGGTGGTGCTGGTTCGCGAGGCGGCATGACTTCCCCCACCGCTTCGGCTGGCTCGAGGCGAAACTGCGGGATGACAGCGGCTGGCACGGAGTAGTAACAGGCCGAGGGATCGACGGGAGCAGAGAGGGAGTGGGGTGGAGGTTGCGGGGCGAGGGCGGCAGGGGCCCCAGAGGGGGCCAGGTCCTTGATGGAGACGGTCTCCTCACGCCCGTCGGGGTACGCTATGTACGCGTACTGTGGGTTGGCGTGGAGGAGATGGACTCTCTCCACCAGGGGCTCCGCCTTAGAGGTCCGCACGTGCTTGCGGAGCAGGACGTCTCCCGGGGACAGGAGCCAGGATGGAAGCGATGTCACGGATGCCGATCTCCTGGAGAAGAGAAACATCCGTTCATGAGGGGTAGCATTCGTTGCAGTACACAAAAGAGACCGGATGGAGTGGAGTGCGGACGGGAGGGCCTCCTGCCAACGGGAGACTGGTAGGCCTTTGGACTTGAGGGCTAGCAGCACGGCCTTCCAAACAGTCGCGTTCTCCCTCTCCACCTGTCCGTTCCCCCGGGGGTTGTAGCTGGTCGTCCTGCTCTAGGCAACGCCCCTGGCGAGCAGGTACTGACGCAGCTCCTCGCTCATGAAGGAGGAGCCCCGGTCACTGTGAACGTAATTGGGATAACCGAACAGCATGAAGAGGTCGTGCAACGCTTTGATGACGGTGGCGGAGGTCGTGTCGGGGCAGGGAATGGCGAAGGGGAACCGCGAGTACTCGTCGATGACGTTGAGGAAGTACGTGTTGCGGTTGTGGGTGGGGAGGGGCCCTTTGAAGTCAATGCTGAGACGTTCAAAGGGGCGGGTGGCCTTGATTAGGTGCGCCTTGTCTGGCTTGTAGAATTGCGGCTTGCACTCCGCACAGACTTGGCAGTCCCTAGTCATGGCCTTGACCTCCTCGACTGAGAAGGGTAGGTTGTGGCCCTTGATGTAGTGGTAGAGCCGCCTGACGCCCGGGTGACAGAGGTCATTATGTAGTGCCCGCAGCCGGTCATCCTGTGCGTTGGCACAAGTACTACGGGACAGGGCATCAGGAGGATCATTGAGCTTACCTGGCCGGTATAAGATAGTATAATTGTAGGTGGAGAGTTCGATCCTCCACCGTAATATCTTATCATTTTTGATTTTACCTCGTTGTTTGTTGTCGAACATGAACGCAACTGATCGTTGGTCAGTAACGAGGGTAAATGGTTTTCCGGCCAGGTAGTGCCTCCAGTGCCGGACGGCTTCCACTATGGCTTGTGCCTCCTTCTCAACAGAGGAGTGGCTGATCTCGGGGCCTTGGAGTGTGCGGGAAAAGAAGGCGATGGGCCTGCCCGCCTGGTTGAGGGTGGCACCCAGGGCAAAGTCGGAGGCATCGCTCTCGACTTGGAATGGTGCAGACTCGTCTACCGCATGCATGGCGGCTCTGGCGATAGTAGTTTTTAGGAGGTGGAAGGCCTGGCAGGCCTCGGGCGGGAGGGGGAATGAGGGGGAACGGAGGAGGGGTCGGGCCTTGTCAGCGTACCCGGGCACCCACTGGGCATAGTAGGCAAAGAGTCCGAGGCATCGCCTCAGTTCTTTGGGGCAGGTGGGAATAGGGAGTTCGAGAAGGGGGCGCAGACGGTCGGGATCGGGGCCGAGGACACCGTTCTCCACCACGTAGCCGAGTATGGCGAGGCGGGTGGTGCCGAAAACACATTTTGCCTCGTTGTACGTGAGGTTGAGGCGTTTGGCAGTTTGGAGGAATTTCGTGAGGTTGACGTCATGGTCCTGCTGGTTGTGGCCGCAGATGGTGACGTTGTCCAGATACGGGAAGGTAGCCCGCAGTCTGTTCTGGTCCACCATTCGGTCCATCTGCCCTTGGAAGACCGAGACTCCATTGGTGACGCCAAAGGGTACCCTAAGGAAGTGGTAGAGGCGGCCGTCCGCCTCGAAGGCCGTGAAGTTACGGTCCTCCGGGCGGATAGGGAGCTGGTGGTAGGCGGATTTCAAGTCTATGGTGGAGAACACCCGGTACTGTGCAATCTGGTTGACCATGTCAGATATGCGGGGCAGGGGATACGCATCAAGCAGCGTGTACCGGTTGATGGTCTGACTGTAGTCAATGACCATGCGGTGTTTCTCACCAGACTTGACTACCACCACTTGGGCTCGCCAGGGGCTGGTGCTGGGAGCAATGATATTTTCCGAGAGAAGGCGCTTAATCTCCGCTCGAATGAATTGGCGGTCCCCGAAACTGTAACGCCGACTTTTAGTAGCCACGGGCTTGCAGTCGGGGGTGAGATTAGCAAACAGTGAAGGGGGGGGGATCCTGAGCGTGGAGAGACTACAGGTGGGATCCGGGGGGGAATCAGGGAAGAACTGGGGGTTGGAGACTGAGAGGGAGGGGAGGGGGCCGTTAAAATGCAAGGTGAGGCTGCGCAGGTGGCATTGGAAGTCCAGGCCGAGGAGCGCGGGGGCGCAGAGGTGAGGGAGGACCATGAATTTGAAATCCTGGAACACCGCGCCGTTCACTGAGAGGGTGACGACGCAGTAGCCCGAAACCTCGGCCGACTGGGAGTTGGAGGCCATGAAAATATGCCTGCGCGTGGGTAGTACCTTGAGGGAGCAGTGGCGCACGGTGTCCGGGTGGAGGAAGCTCTCCGTGCTGCCGCTGTCGAAGAGGCAGGTGACAGTGAAACAGTTTACCTGAACCTCCATGGTGGATCTGGCGAGCTGATGCGGTCGGTCCTGGTCGAGGACGATGTATGCGATGGTGGAGCTGTTGGAGCAGGGTGCCGGATCTGAAGAACGGCCTGCGGAAGAAGGTGGCGGCGCCCAGACGTCGTAGGCTGCTGCTGGAGGCCAGGTTGCTGTTGCTGGCTGCATCTCCTTTGTTTGCAGCATTTCAGTCCAGTGCGCAGGACCGGAAGTGACGATTGGCGACGGACCGGAAGCGACGATCGGCAACGGACCGGAAGCGAAGATCGGCGAACCGGAAGTGACGATCGGCGGACCGGAAGTGACGATCGGTGAACCGGAAGTGACGATCGGCGAACCGGGAGTGAAGTGAGCCAGGCCGGGGATGATCAAAGATGGCGGCGCCCATGCGTCGCACGTGTCGAATAGCGAGCCGGGAACGGAGGACGGCGGCACCCCGGAGTAGCAGGCCGCGGTGTTGGACCCCGAGGCAGCAGTGGAGCGGCAGACGTTTGCAAAGTGGCTTTTCTTGCCACAGGCTGAACAGGTAGCATCTCTAGCAGGGCAGCGTTTCCTGGGGTGTTTTGCCTGGCCACAAAAGTAACACTGGGGCCCAGGCATTTTTACTGCTGGAGTGGCTGGGTGGGCCCTGACTTGCAGGGGTTGTTGCTGGGAGGTAGCGGCCACGTAGGGAGCGTGGACAGGAGCATAGGAAGTTCGTGCAGGCGTGTAGGACGCATTATTGTCATAGGCTGCCTGTTGGGCCTCTGCCATAGTGACTGCCGTGTCCAGAGTCAGGGTAGTTTGTGCCAGTAGGAGTTGGCGAATCGGGACGGAAGCGATGCCAGCTACAAAGGCATCGAGCGCCAGGGCCTCAGTGTTCTGCTCAGCGGAGACTGCTGGCGCGTTGCAGGTGAGCGCGAGGGCACGGAGGTCCCGAACAAACACGGATAGGGGTTCACCCGGCTGCTGGTGCCGGGAGGCGAGGCGGTGGCGGGTGTAAATAGAATTAACAGTTCGTGCATACCGGCTTTTGAGCTTCACGATGGCATCGGCGTAGGTCGTTGTTCCCGTGATGAGGTCGAAAAGCCCGTAGTCGAGCCGTGAGCACAGGAGGTTGAGTCGGTCGGCGTCCGTTTTGGCGAAGGCGGAGGATGCTTCCAGGTAGGCCTCGAAACACCGGAGCCAGCAGTTGAAAAGGTGATCCGCGCGTGGAGCGTGGGGGTCGAGCGAGAGCTTGTCGGGTTTCAGAGCAGCCTCCATTATAACTGTAGTATATTAAATTGATGCGCTAAGCGTCAAGAACCACAAAGACATGTGAGACTTTAACTCAGGCTTTAATATACTACATGGGAGGCTTACCCGACACAGACGACCCCAGACAGAATGGGGCCGGTCCCAGAAGAGGTTCTTATACTGACTCCCGGGGGAGTGGCTAAGGCGGAGCTCTCCGTGGCCAGGTCGGGTTACCTACCAGTGACCGAACCTCTGCAGAGCTACAGTACAATACACAGTATTACAGGGCCACGTTACGCACAACTATTATATAATATGTACAATGGTAGGGAGGTACAGTGGTGTATCACCACAATGGGATACGTCGGTTTTCAAATCGGGCCACCAGCAGAGGGGTCTGAGGTGGGCAAGGGTTCAATTCAATCCCTTGGTGTCCATGTCCGTCATGGAACTTACAAATTATCTCATTCCTGTCCTGGGTGGGGACTACATAAATCCCATCTTTTAAAACGATTCCCTCATGGACCGTCAAAGAATTCCTAAACTTTTCATAGGGAGCTGGGAAGTTCCCTTTTAAAATGTCTTTTAACGCTTCATCTTCTTTCTGAGCCTGGGTTAGGTCTTGGATGTTGGTCTGTGAGACCTGAACTGCGTGTACTGGGGCACTCTCGGGGGGGGTGCCAAAAGTGGCTATGTCGTGAGCCCGCCTTCGCTAGGGCATCAGCTTTCACGTTACCGGGTGGGGAGGAACGATGGTGACTTCTTGCTTTGACAGTGCCATATTTTCTGCCTTTAGCTGTCTGAAGGATATGTTTGAGCAGTGGGGCTGAGGGTAGAGGTTTTCTGTCCGCGGAAATAAATCCTCTCGATTCCCACAGGGGTAGGAATTCCGTTAGGCTGTTGCAGACATACAAACTGTCCGAATATATGTCTGCAGGGGTCGGGAATGAATCGGGGTGCTGGACAATGTAAGTAATGGCCGCTAACTTGGCTGCCTGCGAACCTAAGTGTCCAGGCAACTTTAAAGCTATCTCTTCTGAAGCGCGTCCCTGCGCGTCCGCTACGTAAATGTCACAGCCTATTATCCTTTTTCCCTCAAGGACTGTGGAGGAACCATCTACATAAATTCTCAGTGCTTTGTCTGTGGGCTGGGGTCTGATACCTCTCTTTCTTGGTACCGACTTGGGAACAAAGGGTCCTGTGCTGTGCTTGGGGGCTATGCTCTCGCACTCATGTGGGGTCCCTGAATAATGCAAATTATTGGCCAGAAACATGTGCGTTTTTGTCCGTTTTACAGTGCTGTCGTTCCTCCCTGTAGGAGTAGGGTCCATCGCGCTGCTCGAATTTGGCTTATTGTGCCGTCTTTTAGTCTGCCGTCCAATAAAAGCTGTGTCGGGGTGTGCTCGGTCAAAATGGTTACTGGGTTGAGTCCGGTTATGTACGAGAAGTACTGTACCGCCCAGAAAACTGCAAATAGGTGCCTCTCGAGGGTGAAAATCCTTGTTCCACTGGATCTAAGACTCATGAGGCATAGGCTACGGGGCCCAGACGATCGTGCCATTCCTGCAGAAGTATGGCCGAAAGGGTGCGATCTGTGGTCGCCACCTCTATCGCGTACGGGGAGTGGGAATCTGGAGTTTGCAAAGCGGGGCCTGTGCTCATTCAATGAATCCACGGCATCCGTGTGCTGTGGAAGCCATTTCCATGAGGCCTGTTTCTTTAGTAGCTCGGAAAGTGGGGCTGCTTTTGTGGCGAATCCAGCTATATGGTTCGGACAGTATCCAACCAGTCCTAAAAATGACCGGAGTGCTGTAACGTTTTGGGGCAAGAGCAAATTTACAATGGAATCAATGCGTTTGAGTTCTATTTCACACTTCCCATGCGTGATGACTGTACCTAAATATGTGACCTTTTCCTGAAGGATTTGGGCTTTCTTGGGGTTAATTTTGCATCCAATCGTTGTAAGGAGTTCTAATAATTCAGAAAGAAGCGAGATGTGCTCTTCCTTGGTGTCAGTCTGTAGGAGCAAGTCGTCCACATACTGAACAAGGCATTCAGGGTGGGAAAATTTAGATAATCTGTTTGCCAATTGTCTGTGAGAAATGGAGGGGGTGTTGTGGAAGCCTTGTGGAAGGCACATCCATGTGTACTGCTGTCCCTGGAAGGTAAACGCAAATTTATACTGGCATGCTTTGTCCAGTGGTATGGACCAAAAGCCATTACTGATGTCTAATACCGAAAAATTTTTCGACTGGAGTCCCTGTCTCAACATGGTCTCAGGACTTGTGGCAATGGTGGGGGCTGCTAGGGGAGTCACTTTGTTCAATTCTCTGTAGGCGATGGTCAGTCACCATGATCCATTGGGTTTTCTTACTGGCCAAATCGGGGCATTATTTGTCGATGCAACGGGTCGAATCACGCCTTGATTCAACAAACTTTGAATTACCTTGGCTATCTCTCCCTCGGCTTGCTGGGGGAAGCCGTACTGTTTCTGGGGCTTGGGATCGGGACCTGTAATGTTTACTACACCTGGGATTTTGCCGCAGTCGTGCTTGTGCTGGACAAATGCTGCCTTATGTCTTTTCAAGACCTCCCTAACTGCTTTGTCTGTGGTAATGGTTTGTGGATCAAACCAGTACTATCCTACTGGGCTGATTCTATGGGCATAATCTCCTACTGTGAGCGTGGCGGGGGCTCGTGCTGCTCTAGTCATTTTCCAAATGCATCGGTTGACTGGGTCGAATGAAAGGTTGTGTGCGCTCATGAAATCGATGCCTAGGATGTGTTCTGCTGCCTGGGGCAAGTCTACTAAAACAACCAAATGTTTTGTTTTGATATTACCGAGCTGTACGTCCACAGGGGCTGTGATGTGTCCCTGCTGGAGGTGACCTGTAAAGTCACTAAGGGTAATGGTATCCGTAGTGGGCCATACCTCTTTCTGGTACATGATGGAGGAGTTTAACGTGGTTCGGGACCCTGCTGTGTCCCAAAGGAACTCTACGGGGTGTCCACGGACTGTGCCTGCAACTACCGGTCTTCCGGACATATCCCAAAGGGTATCGCAGACCCAAGTTGGGGAGCCCGAACACCGTCAACCAGTGCAATTCATGGCCGAATTATCTGGTTGGGCGCTAACGCTGTGAATGGGTCGGGTATTGTTTCTGGGGGGGGCGTTTGGGTGCTGATTCCTTTGCTGCTTCGGGGGGGGCTTGACATTCTCAGGCGTAATGTCCTTTCTGTCCACAGTAATAACATTCTTGTGTCTTGGGGTGCTGTGCTGTACCTTTGCATTCATTTACCCATGCGGGGTCTTGGTGTGCCCTTACTGGATTCATTGTGACGTCTACTCTCTCATGCTCTGTCTTTTTCTGTACAGACTGTTCCCAAGCTCTGGACAATCGTTTCAGAACCCACACTTCATTGTGTGCTGGGTCTGAGGGGTCATAACTGGTGCATGCCTTCTGACCTGCCTCTGTGGCATGGGACAACAGCGCACGGGTCCATTTGGCCGTACGCTGATAAATGGGCGCGGGCTAACTCACCAAATACCGCAGTGAAATGGATCCAAAGGCGTCCAGCAAACACTGTTGGATGCTCCCCCATTTTCTGCCTGCACCGGTTGAGTCCGTCTGCCGGGTCTCCTCTGTTGTATCCTATTGCGTCTAAAATGGCCGTTTTCATTGGGTATCTCCTAATCTCTTCTTCCCATACGGGACACTGTTCTGGCCTATTGGTCGCTGTGACCTCGGGCTCTTGTGGATGCGTAAGGCGTTCCATTGCCTTCATGGCCATCCCTAATTACGTCTTTCTACCGGGAATTTGGAACAAGGGGGAATAAAGCAGTGGTACAAACACGGGTACGGCTCAAGCTATTTTCTGGTTTACGCAACTCCCAAAAGTTTCACGCAACAAAATCTATCGAGTTTACCTTATTCCCTTTGATAGTACGCATGCAAATTGCACACTTTATAATTTTGGAGGTTTTATCGATACTGGTTTCGCTTGTGGTTTCTTTTACTTTGCCAATTTGGATTCTAATTCAAACGCTTTAGTGGGTTCTCTCGGAGTGACACAGTCACTTCTGGGTCGAGTCTCGTCAGATGTCGCCAATAATTGTTGTTGGTTTCTTCAACGACCTGGTTTTCTGTGGTTCTGTTCCAATTAGGGCAATCAGTGGATTTCCCTTTCTTTCTATGCTATCTCTGTCCAAATGCTTAGAGTCGCCAGGTATCGAATGATACCACCACAAGTTTCAACCGGATAGCGATCAAAGGGCTAAACACCAGTTAGTTAGTTCAAGGTCAAGAGTACTTTATTGACACACAATTAGTCATGCAACATAAACACTACTAGTTAACTACATCTATTACTAAGACAACCTGTACTTAACTTCGGGCACCCGGCTTAGGTCAGGAAACAGTGGCCGCTGTTCGATTCTGGATCTCTCGGGTTCGAAGGAGTAACTGCTGCTCAGCTGGGCTCATCCGTCTGGTAGCGGGCGTTGAACTTGTACGTGCTTCTGGTGTTGCTATGATTGGCGATGACCGTGACCGGGGTACCAGGACCAAGAGAGAGCGAACATATGGCGAACACTTCTTCTTATACTCGGGGATTTTTCGCGCTCTTTTGGGCGGTCCTTCGATTTGGGCCTTACTAATTGGGTGATCCCTGATCACTCTGTTCGATTCCTTAGCCAATAAGTGGGCGGGGATCTGGATGGCTGGGCGTGTCCCAAGCGGTCATTGACCCCGTTGTTTGCGTTTCTCTTGAACAGAAAGTGGCGCCAAAATGTCTGGGACTGTCCCGGTTGCTTTCGTACCAGTCCTTTGTTTTGGGGAAGATGGGCCATCAAATGCTAATCGGCCTGATTAACATGCTAATGGGACGGAGTTTCGATACAGTCTGGACTTTTGCTGACAAAGATGCATTTCAGGTTCTGAGCCTGCCTGATTCTTGGCTTGTCCATTTTACCCGCCAGTCTTTGCGGGTTCCTCTGCACCTAGTTGGAAGTGGCCATCCCAGATGGCTACACTACCTTGTAACCCTCTAGAGTCGTGCCAGATCCTTGCTTCCTCTACCTTACGTAAGCTTCCTTCTTCCTCTTGACTAGAAGCTCCACTTCTCTTGTCATCCTTCACCTCACCATTCCTTCATCATCTCAGTGGGACAAAACTATTCAGCACTCGCAGCAAGCACTCCTTAAACAATCCCCACATTACTATAAGACCATAAGACATAGGAGCGGAAGTAAGGCCATTCGGCCCATCGAGTCCACTCCACCATTCAATCATGGCTGATTTCAACTCCATTTACCCGCTCTCTCTCCATAGCCCTTAATTCCTCGAGAAATCAAGAATTTATCAACTTCTGTCTTAAAGACACTCAACGTCCCGGCCTCCACCGCCCTCTGTGGCAATGAATTCCACAGACCCACCACTCTCTGGCTGAAGAAATTTCTCCTCATCTCTGTTCTAAAGTGACTCCCTTTTATTCTAAGGCTGTGCCCCCGGGTCCTAGTCTCTCCTGCTAATGGAAACAACTTCCCTACATCCACCCTATCTAAGCTATTCATTATCTTGTAAGTTTCTATTAGATCTCCCCTCAACCTCCTAAACTCCAATGAATATAATCCCAGGATCCTCAGACGTTCATCGTATGTCAGGCCTACCATTCCTGGGATCATCCGTGTGAATCTCCGCTGGACCCGCTCCAGTGCCAGTATGTCCTTCCTGAGGTGTGGGGCCCAAAATTGCTCACAGTATTCTAAATGGGGCCTAACTAATGCTTTACAAAGCTTCAGATCCCTGCTTTTATATTCCAAGCCTCTTGAGATGAATGACAACATTGCATTTGCTTTCTTAATTACGGACTCAACCTGCAAGTTTACCTTTAGAGAATCCTGGACGAGGACTCCCAAGGCCCTTTGCACTTCAGCATTATGAATTTTGTCACCGTTTAGAAAATAGTCCACGCCTCTATTCTTTTTTCCAAAGTGCAAGACCTCGCACTTGCCCACGTTGAATTTCATCAGCCATTTCTTGGACCACTCTCCTAAACTGTCTAAATTTGTCTGCAGCCTCCCCACCTCCTCCATACTACCTGCCCCTCCACCTATCTTTGTATCATCGGCAAACTTAGCCAGAATGCCCTCAGTCCCGTCATCTAGATCGTTAATATATAAAGAGAACAGATTACTGTTGTGCATTTCCCCAAGAACAATTGTTCCCACTTTATGCTCCTAAGCTCCTGTCGAATAGCAGTATAATTTCCCCTCCCCCAATTAAATACCTTCCCATACTGCCTGTTCCTATCCCTCTCCATGACTATGGTAAAGGTCAAGGAGTTGTGGTCACTGTCACCGAAATGATCTCCCACCGAGACATCTGACACCTGGCCTGGTTTGTTGCCGAGCACCAAGTCCAATATGGCCTCCCCCCTAGTCGGCCTATCTACATATTGAGTCACGAATCCTTCCTGGACAGACCTGACAACATATGAACATAAGAACTGGGAGCAGGAGCAGGCCATCTGGCCCCTCGAGCCTGCTCCACCATTCAATGAGATCATGGCTGATCTTTTGTGGACTCAGCTCCACTTTCCGGCCCGAACACCATAACCCTTAATCCCTTCATTCTTCAAAAAACTATCGATCTTTATCTTAAAAACATTTAATGAAGGAGCCTCTACTGCTTCACTGGGCAAGGAATTCCATAGATTCACAACCCTTTGGGTGAAGAATTTCCTCCTAAGCTCAGTAATAAATCTATTTCTCCTTATTTTGAGGCTATGCCCCCTAGTTCTGCTTTCACCCACCAGTGGAAACAACCTGCCCGCATCTATCCTATCTATTCCCTTCATAATTTTATATGTTTCCATAAGGTCCCCCCGCATCCTTCTAAATTCCAACGAGTACAGTCCCAGTCGACTCAACCTCTCCTCGTAATCCAACCCCTTCAGCTCTGGGATTAACCTCGTGAATCTCCTCTGCACACCCTCCAGTGCCAGTACGTCCTTTCTCAAGTAAGGAGACCAAAACTGAACACAATACTCCAAGTGTGGCCTCACTAACACCTTATACAATTGCAGCAGAACCTCCCTAGTCTTAAACTCCATCCCTCTAGCAATGAAGGACAAAATTCCATTTGCCTTCTTAATCACCTGTTGCACCTGAAAACCAACTTTTTGCGACTCATGCACTAGCACATCCAGGTCTCTCTGCACAGCAGAATTTTTAAATATTTTATCATTTAAATAATAATCCCTTTTGCTGTTATTCCTACCAAAATGGATAACCTCACATTTGTCAACATTGTATTCCATCTGCCAGACCCTAGCCCATTCACTTAACCTATCCAAATCCCTCTGCAGACTTCCAGTATCCTCTGCACTTTTTGCTTTACCACTCATCTTTGTGTTGTCTGCAAACTTGGACACATTGCCCTTGGTCCCCAACTCCAAATCATCTATGTAAATTGTGAACAATTGTGGGCCCAACACTGATCCCTGAGGGACACCAGTAGCTACTGATTGCCAACCAGAGAAACACCCATTAATCCCCACTCTTTGCTTTCTATTAATTAACCAATCCTCTATCCATGCTACTACTTTCCCCTTAATGCCATGCATCTTTATCTTATGCAGCAACCTTTTGTGTGGCACCTGGTCAAAGGCTTTCTGGAAATCCAGATATACCACATCCATTGGCTCCCCATTATCTACCGCACTAGTAATGTCCTCAAAAAATTCCACAAAGTTAGTTAGGCACGACCTGCCCTTTATGAACCCATGGTGCGTCTGTCCAATGGGACAATTTCCATCCAGATGCCTCGCTATTTCTTCCTCGATGATAGATTCCAGCATCTTCCCGACTACCGAAGTTAAGCTAACTGACCTATAATTACCCGCTTTCTGCCTACCTCCTTTTTTTAAACAGGGGGATCACGTTTGCTAATTTCCAATCCGCCGGGACCACCCCAGAGTCTAGTGAATTTTGGTAAATTATCACTAGTGCATTTGCAATTTCCCTAGCCATCTCTTTTAGTACTCTGGGATGCATTACATCAGGGCCAGGAGACTTGTCTACCTTTAGCCCCATTAGCTTGCCCATCACTACCTCCTTGGTGATAACAATCATCTCAAGGTCCTCACCTGTCATAGCCTCATTTCCATCAGTCGTCTGCTCCATCCAAACCATTTGCACTATGGAGGTTCCAGTCAATATTAGGGAAGTTGAAGTCACCCATGACAACAACTCTGTTACTTCTGTACGTTTCCAAGATCTGCCACCCAATCTGTTCCTCTATCTCTCTGCTGCTATTGGGGGGGTCTATAGAAAACACCCAATAAAGTGACTGCTCCTTTCTTGTTTCTGACTTCCACCCATACTGACTCAGTAGACAAACCCTCCTCGACTACCTCCTTTTCTGCAGTTGTGATGCACTCTCTAATTAACAGTGCCACTCCCCCTCCTCTTTTACCTCCCTCCCTATTCTTCTGAAAACATCTAAACCCCGGAACATCTAACAACCATTCCTGCCCCTGTGAAATCCATGTCTCTGTAATGGCCACAACATCGTAGTTCCAAGTACTGATCCATGCTCTAAGTTCATCTCCCTTATTCCTGACACTCCTTGCATTGAAACAGACACACTTTAACCCATTCCACTGAGTGCAAGTTTGCCCTATCAACTGTCTATCCTTCCTCACAGACTTGCTGCATACTATTTCTGCCTGTTCAACAGCTACCCTATCCTCTGAGCCGTAATCTGGTTCCCGTCCCCCTGCCAAACTAGTTTAAACCTTCCCGAAGTGTTCTCACAAACCTCCCACCCAGGATATTGGTGCCCCTCCAGTTTAGGTGCAATCCGTCCTTCATGTACAGGCCCCACCTTCCCCAGAAGATATCCCAATGATCCACGTATCTGAAGCCTTCCCTCCTGCACCAGCCCTGTAGCCACGTGTTCAGCTGCACTCGCTCTCTGTTCCTTGCCTCACTTGCGCTTGGCACTGGTAGCAATCCTGAGATCACTACTCTGCTTGTCCTCTTTAGCTTCCAACCTAACTCCCTAAAATCACTTTTTAGATCCTCACCCCTTTTCTTAGCTATGTCGTTGGTGCCGATGTGCACCACGACTTCTGGTTGCTCCCCCTCCCCCTTAAAAATCCTGTAGACTTGATCCAAGACATCCCTGGCCCTGGCACCCAGGAGGCAACATACCTTCCGGGAGTCTCGCTCTCAACCACAGAATCTCCTATCTATTCCCCTAACCATTGAGTCTCCCATCACTATTGATTTTCTATTCTCCCCTCTTCCCTTCTGAGCCCCAGAGCCAGACTCAGTGCCAGAGACCTGGCCGCTAGGGCCTTCCTCTGGTAGGTCATCCCCCCCAACAGCATCCAAAACGGTATACTTGTTTAGAAGGGGAACGGCCACGAGGGATCCCTGCACTGTCTGCCTGTTTGTTTTTTTCCCCCCTGACTGTAACCCAGCTACTCTTGTCCTGTACCTTGGGTGTGGTTACCTCCCTGTAACTCTTCTCTATCACCCCCTCTGCCTCCCGGATGATCCAAAGTTCATCCAGCTTCAGCTCCAGTTCCCTAACACGGTCTCTGAGGAGCTGAAGTTGGGTGCACTTCCCGCAGGTATAGTCAGCGGGGACACCGGTGGTATCCCTGACCACCCACATCCTACAGGAGGAGCATGCAACTGGCCTAGCCTCCATCTCCTCTGATCTGAATTCACAAAGAGATTTAAAAGAAAAAAAATTAAAGATTGAACACCTGTTAAGCCCTTAAAACAAAATACTGCTGCTACTCTCTCAAGTGAACCCTATAAAATTGGTGATCCTGCTGAATGATAGATGGTTGCCCCCCCCCCCCGCAAAAAAAAATTTAAAACAAAGAGCTCTTGCCTTACAGAATATAGCTGCCCCGTGAACCAACTGGAACTGGGCCCGCCGACTCTGCTCCCAGTCAGCTGCAACCAACTGGAACTGCGCCCTCCGACTCTGCTCCCAGTCAGCTGCAACCAACTGGAACAGTGCCCTCCGACTCTGCTCCCAGTCAGCTGCAACCAACTGGAACTCCGCCCTCCGACTCTGCTCCCAGTCAGCTGCAACCAACTGGAACTCCGCCCGCCGACTCTGCTCCCAGTCAGCTGCAACCAACTGGAACTGTGCCCTCCGACTCTGCTCCCAGTCAGCTGTAACCAACTGGAACTGTGCCCTCCGACTCTGCTCCCAGTCAGCTGTAACCAACTGGAACTGCGCCCTCCGGCTCTGCTCCCAGTCAGCTGTAACCAACTGGAACTGCGCCCTCCGGCTCTGCTCCCAGTCAGCTGCAACCAACTGGAACTGCGCCCTCCGACTCTGCTCCCAGTCAGCGGCAACCAACTGGAACTGCGCCCTCCGACTCTGCTCCCAGTCAGCTGCAACCAACTGGAACTGTGCCCTCCGACTCTGCTCCCAGTCAGCTGCAACCAACTGGAACTGTGCCCTCCGACTCTGCTCCCAGTCAGCTGCAACCAACTGGAACTGCGCCCTCCGACTCTGCTCCCAGTCAGCTGCAACCAACTGGAACTGCGCCATCCGACTCTGCTCCCAGTCAGCTGCAACCAACTGGAACTGTGCCCTCCAACTCTGCTCCCAATCAGCTGCAACCAACTGGAACTGTGCCCTCCGACTCTGCTCCCAGTCAGCTGCAACCAACTGGAACTCCGCCCTCCGACTCTGCTCCCAGTCAGCTGCAACCAACTGGAACTGCGCCCTCCGCCTCTGCTCCCAGTCAGCTGCAACCAACTGGAACTGCGCCCGCCGACTCTGCTCCCAGTCAGCTGCAACCAACTGGAACTCCGCCCTCCGACTCTGCTCCCAGTCAGCTGGAACCAACTGGAACTCCGCCCTCCGCCTCTGCTCCCAGTCAGCTGCAACCAACTGGAACTGCGCCCTCCGACTCTGCTCCCAGTCAGCTGCAACCAACTGGAACTGCGCCCTCCGACCCTGCTCCCAGTCAGCTGCAACCAACTGGAACTCCGCCGTCCTACTCTGCTCCCAGTCAGCTGCAACCAACTGGAACTCCGCCCTCCGACTCTGCTCCCAGTCAGCTGCAACCAACTGGAACTGCGCACTCCGACTCTGCTCCCAGTCAGCTGCAACCAACTGGAACTGCGCCCTCCGACTCTGCTCCCAGTCAGCTGCAACCAACTGGAACTCCGCCCTCCGCCTCTGCTCCCAGTCAGCTGCAACCAACTGGAACTGCGCCCTCCGACTCTGCTCCCAGTCAGCTGCAACCAACTGGAACTGTGCCCTCCGACTCTGCTCCCAGTCAGCTGGACCAACTGGAACTCCGCCCTCCGACTCTGCTCCCAGTCAGCTGCAACTAACTGGAACTGTGCCCTCCGACTCTGCTCCCAGTCAGCTGCAACCTACTGGTCCTCCGCCCTCCGCCTCTGCTCCCAGTCAGCTGCAACCAACTGGAACTCCGCCCTCCGACTCTGCTCCCAGTCAGCTGCAACCAACTGGAACTCCGCCCTCCGACTCTGCTCCCAGTCAGCTGCAACCAACTGGAACTGCGCCCTCCGACTCTGCTCCCAGTCACCTGCAACCAACTGGAACTGCGCCCTCCGACTCTGCTCCCAGTCATCTGCAACCAACTGGAACTGTGCCCTCCGACTCTGCTCCCAGTCAGCTGCAACCAACTGGAACAGTGCCCTCCGACTCTGCTCCCAGTCAGCTGCAACCAACTGGAACTGCGCCCTCCGACTCTGCTCCCAGTCAGCTGCAACCAACTGGAACAGTGCCCTCCGACTCTGCTCCCAGTCAGCTGCAACCAACTGGAACTCCGCCCTCCGACTCTGCTCCCAGTCAGCTGCAACCAACTGGAACTGCGCCCTCCGACTCTGCTCCCAATCAGCTGCAACCAACTGGAACTCCGCCCTCCGACTCTGCTCCCAGTCAGCTGCAACCAACTGGAACTGTGCCCTCCGGCTCTGCTCCCAGTCAGCTGCAACCAACTGGAACTGCGCCCTCCGACTCTGCTCCCAGTCAGCTGCAACCAACTGGAACTGCGCCCTCCGACTCTGCTCCCAGTCAGCTGCAACCAACTGGAACTCCGCCCTCCGACTCTGCTCCCAATCAGCTGCAACCAACTGGAACTCCGCCCTCCGGCTCTGCTCCCAGTCAGCTGCAACCAACTGGAACTGCGCCCTCCGACTCTGCTCCCAGTCAGCTGCAACCAACTGGAACTGAGCCCTCCGACTCTGCTCCCAGTCAGCTGCAACCAACTGGAACTGCGCCCTCCGACTCTGCTCCCAATCAGCTGCAACCAACTGGAACTCCGCCCTCCGACTCTGCTCCCAGTCAGCTGCAACCAACTGGAACTGAGCCCTCCGACTCTGCTCCCAGTCAGCTGCAACCAACTGGAACTCCGCCCTCCGACTCTGCTCCCAGTCAGCTGCAACCAACTGGAACTGCGCCCTCCGACTCTGCTCCCAGTCAGCTGCAACCAACTGGAACTGAGCCCTCCGACTCTGCTCCCAGTCAGCTGCAACCAACTGGAACTCCGCCCTCCGACTCAGCTCCCAGTCAGCTGCAACCAACTGGAACTCCGCCCTCCGACTCTGCTCCCAGTCAGCTGCAACCAACTGGAACTGCGCCCTCCGACTCTGCTCCCAGTCAGCTGCAACCAACTGGAACTGTGCCCTCCGACTCTGCTCCCAGTCAGCTGCAACCAACTGGAACTCCGCCCTCCGACTCTGCTCCCAGTCAGCTGCAACCAACTGGAACTGCGCCCTCCGACTCTGCTCCCAGTCAGCTGCAACCAACTGGAACTGCGCCCTCCGACTCTGCTCCCAGTCAGCTGCAACCAACTGGAACTGTGCCCTCCGACTCTGCTCCCAGTCAGCTGCAACCAACTGGAACTGCGCCCTCCGGCTCTGCTCCCAGTCAGCTACAACCAACTGGAACTGCGCCCTCCGACTCTGCTCCCAGTCACCTGCAACCAACTGGAACTGCGCCCTCCGACTCTGCTCCCTGTCAGCTGCAACCAAGTGGAACTGCGCCCTCCGACTCTGCTCCCAGTCAGCTGCAACCAACTGGAACTGCGCCCTCCGACTCTGCTCCCAGTCAGCTGCAACCAACTGGAACTGAGCCCTCCGACTCTGCTCCCAGTCAGCTGCAACCAACTGGAACTCCGCCCTCCGACTCTGCTCCCAGTCAGCTGCAACCAACTGGAACTCCGCCCTCCGACTCTGCTCCCAGTCAGCTGCAACCAACTGGAACTCCGCCCTGCGACTCTGCTCCCAGTCAGCTGCAACCAACTGGAACTGTGCCCTCCGACTCTGCTCCCAGTCAGCTGCAACCAACTGGAACTCCGCCCTCCGACTCTGCTCCCAGTCAGCTGCAACCAACTGGAACTGCGCCCTCCGACTCTGCTCCCAGTCAGCTGCAACCACCTGGAACTGTGCCCTCCGACTCAGCTCCCAGTCAGCTGCAACCAACTGGAACTGAGCCCTCCGACTCTGCTCCCAGTCAGCTGCAACCAACTGGAACTGCGCCCTCCGACTCTGCTCCCAGTCAGCTGCAACCAACTGGAACTGAGCCCTCCGACTCTGTTCCCAGTCAGCTGCAACCAACTGGAACTGCGCCCTCCGACTCTGCTCCCAGTCAGCTGCAACCAACTGGAACTCCGCCCTCCGACTCTGCTCCCAGTCAGCTGCAACCAACAGGAACTCCGCCCTCCGACTCTGCTCCCAGTCAGCTGCAACCAACTGGAACTGCGCCCTCCGACTCTGCTCCCAGTCAGCTGCAACCAACTGGAACTCCGCCCTCCGACTCTGCTACCAGTCAGCTGCAACCAACTGGAACTCCGCCCTCCGACTCTGCTCCCAGTCAGCTGCAACCAACTGGAACTGCGCCCTCCGACTCTGATCCCAGTCAGCTGCAACCAACTGGAACTGCGCCCTCCGACTCTGCTCCCAATCAGCTGCAACCAACTGGAACTGTGCACTCCGACTCTGCTCCCAGTCAGCTGCAACCAACTGGAACTCCGCCCTCCGACTCTGCTCCCAGTCAGCTGCAACCAACTGGAACACCGCCCTCCGACTCTGCTCCCAGTCAGCTGCAACTAACTGGAACTGTGCCCTCCGACTCTGCTCCCAGTCAGCTGCAACCAACTGGAACTGCGCCCTCCGACTCTGCTCCCAGTCAGCTGCAACCAACTGGAACTGTGCCTTCCGACTCTGCTCCCAGTCAGCTGCAACCAACTGGAACTGCGTCCTCCGACTATGCCCCCAGTCAGCTGCAACCAACTGGAACTGCGCCCTCCAACTCTGCTCCCAGTCAGCTGCAACCAACTGGAACTGCGCCCTCCGACTCTGCTCCCAGTCGGCTGCAACTAACTGGAACTGTGCCCTCCGACTCTGCTCCCAGTCAGCTGCAACCAACTGGAACTGTGCCCTCCGACTCTGCTCCCAGTCAGCTGCAACCAACTGGAACTGCGCCCTCCGACTCTGCTCCCAGTCAGCTGCAACCAACTGGAACTGGGCCCTCCGACTCTGCTCCCAGTCAGCTGCAACCAACTGGAACTCCGCCCTCCGACTCTGCTCCCAGTCAGCTGCAACCAACTGGAACTGCGCCCTCCGACTCTGCTCCCAGTCAGCTGCAACCAACTGGAACTGCGTCCTCCGACTATGCTCCCAGTCAGCTGCAACCAACTGGAACTCCGCCCTCCGACTCTGCTCCCAGTCAGCTGCAACCAACTGGAACTGCACCCTCCGACTCTACTCCCCGTCAGCTGCAACCAACTGGAACTCCGCCCTCCGACTCTGCTCCCAGTCAGCTGCAACCAACTGGAACTCCGCCCTCCGACTCTGCTCCCAGTCAGCTGCAACCAACTGGAACTACGCCCTCCGACTCTACTCCCCGTCAGCTGCAACCAACTGGAACTCCGCCCTCCGACTCTGCTCCCAGTCAGCTGCAACCAACTGGAACTGCGTCCTCCGACTCTGCTCCCAGTCAGCTGCAACCAACTGGAACTCCGCCCTCCGACTCTGCTCCCAGTCAGCTGCAACCAACTGGAACTCAGCCCTCCGGCTCTGCTCCCAGTCAGCTGCAACCAACTGGAACTGGGCCCTCCGACTCTGCTCCCAGTCAGCTGCAACCAACTGGAACTGCGCCCTCCGACTCTGCTCCCAGTCAGCTGCAACCAACTGGAACTGCGTCCTCCGACTATGCCCCCAGTCAGCTGCAACCAACTGGAACTGCACCCTCCGACTCTGCTCCCAGTCAGCTGCAACTAACTGGAACTGTGCCCTCCGACTCTGCTCCCAGTCGGCTGCAACCAACTGGAACTGCGCCCTCCGACTCTGCTCCCACTCAGCTGCAACCAACTGGAACTCCACCCTCCGACTCTGCTCCCAGTCAGCTGGAACCAACTGGAACTCCGCCCTCCGACTCTGCTCCCAGTCAGCTGCAACCAACTGGAACTGCGCCCTCCGACTCTGCTCCCAGTCAGCTGCAACCAACTGGAACTGCGCCCTCCGACTCTGTTCCCAGTCAGCTGCAACCAACTGGAACTGTGCCCTCCGACTCTGCTCCCAGTCAGCTGCAACCAACTGGAACTGCGACCTCCGACTCTGCTCCCAATCAGCTGCAACCAACTGAAACTGCGCCCTCCGACTCTGCTCCCAGTCAGCTGCAACCAACTGGAACTGTGCCCTCCGACTCTGCTCCCAGTCAGCTGCAACCAATTGGAACTCCACCCTCCGACTCTGCTCCTAGTCAGCTGCAACCAATTGGAACTCCACCCTCCGACTCTGCTCCCAGTCAGCTGCAACCAACTGGAACTGCGCCCTCCGACTCTGCTCCCAGTCAGCAGCAACCAACTGGAACTCCGCCCTCCGACTCTGCTCCCAGTCAGCTGCAACCAACTGGAACTGCGCCCTCCGACTCTGCTCCCAGTCAGCTGCAACCAACTGGAACTGCGCCCTCCGACTCTGCTCCCAGTCAGCTGCAACCAACTGGAACTCCGCCCTCCGACTCTGCTCCCAGTCAGCTGCAACCAATTGGAACTCCGCCCTCCGACTCTGCTCCCAGTCAGCTGCAACCAACTGGAACTGTGCCCTCCGACTCTGCTCCCAGTCAGCTGCAACCAACTGGAACTGCGCCATCCGACTCTGCTCCCAGTCAGCTGCAACCAACTGGAACTGCGCCCTCCGACTCTGCACCCAGTCAGCTGCAACCAACTGGAACGCCGCCCTCCGACTCTGCTCCGAGTCAGCTGCAACCAACTGGAACTGCGCCATCCGACTCTGCTCCCAGTCAGCTGCAACCAACTGGAACTGCGCCCTCCGACTCTGCTCCCAGTCAGCTGCAACCAACTGGAACTCCGCCCTCCGACTCTGCTCCCAGTCAGCTGCAACCAACTGGAACTGCGCCCTCCGACTCTGCTCCCAGTCAGCTGCAACCAACTGGAACTGTGCCCTCCGACTCTGCTCCCAGTCAGCTGCAACCAACTGGAACTGCGCCCTCCGACTATGCCCCCAGTCAGCTGCAACCAACTGGAACTCCGCCCTCCGACTCTGCTCCCAGTCAGCTCCAACGAACTGGAACTGCGCCCTCCGACTCTGCTAAGTCAGCTGCAACCAACTGGAACTGCGCCCTCCGGCTCTGCTCCCAGTCAGCTGCAACCAACTGGAACTGCGCCCTCCGACTCTGCTCCCAGTCAGCTGCAACCAACTGCAACTCCGCCCTCCGACTCTGCTCCCAGTCAGCTGCAACCAACTGGAACTGCGCCCTCCGACTCTGCTCCCAGTCAGCTGCAACCAACTGGAACTGTGCCCTCCGACTCTGCTCCCAGTCAGCTGCAACCAACTGGAACTGCGCCCTCCGACTATGCCCCCAGTCAGCTGCAACCAACTGGAACTCCGCCCTCCGACTCTGCTCCCAGTCAGCTCCAACGAACTGGAACTGCGCCCTCCGACTCTGCTAAGTCAGCTGCAACCAACTGGAACTGCGCCCTCCGGCTCTGCTCCCAGTCAGCTGCAACCAACTGGAACTGTGCCCTCCGACTCTGCTCCCAGTCAGCTGCAACCAACTGGAACTGCGCTTTCCGACTCTGCTCCCAGTCAGCTGCAACCAACTGGAACTGAGCCCTCCGACTCTGCTCCCAGTCAGCTGCAACCAACTGGAACTGCGCTTTCCGACTCTGCTCCCAGTCAGCTGCAACCAACTGGAACTGCGCCCTCCGGCTCTGCTCCCAGTCAGCTGCAACCAACTGGAACTGTGCCCTCCGACTCTGCTCCCAGTCAGCTGCAACCAACTGGAACTGTGCCCTCCGACTCTGCTCCCAGTCAGCTGCAACCAACTGGAACTGCGCTTTCCGACTCTGCTCCCAGTCAGCTGCAACCAACTGGAACTGCGACCTCCGACTCTGCTCCCAGTCAGCTGCAACCAACTGGAACTGCACTTTCCGACTCTGCTCCCAGTCAGCTGCAACCAACTGGAACTGTGCCCTCCGACTCTGCTCCCAATCAGCTGCAACCAACTGGAACTGCACTTTCCGACTCTGCTCCCAGTCAGCTGCAACCAACTGGAACTGTGCCCTCCGAGTCTACTCCCAGTCAGCTGCAACCAACTGGAACTCCGCCCTCCGACTCTGCTCCCAATCAGCTGCAACCAACTGGAACTGCACTTTCCGACTCTGCTCCCAGTCAGCTGCAACCAACTGGAACTCCGCCCTCCGACTCTGCTCCCAATCAGCTGCAACCAACTGGAACTGCACTTTCCGACTCTGCTCCCAGTCAGCTGCAACCAACTGGAACTCCGCCCTCCGACTCTGCTCCCAGTCAGCTGCAACCAACTGGAACTGTGCCCTCCGACTCTGCTCCCAGTCAGCTGCAACCAACTGGAACTGCGCCCTCCGACTCTGCTCCCAGTCAGCTGCAACCAACTGGAACTGCGCCCTCCGACTCTGCTCCCAGTCAGCTGCAACCAACTGGAACTCCGCCCTCCGACTCTGCTCCCAGTCAGCTGCAACCAACTGGAACTGCGCCCTCCGACTCTGCTCCCAGTCAGCTGCAACCAACTGGAACCATGCCCTCCTACTCTGCTCCCAGTCAGCTGCAACCAACTGGAACTGTGCCCTCCGACTCTGCTCCCAGTCAGCTGCAACCAACTGGAACTGCGCCCTCCGACTCTGCTCCCAGTCAGCTGCAACCAACTGGAACTGCGCCCTCCTACTTGCTCCCAGTCAGCTGCAACCAACTGGAACTCCGCCCTCCGACTCTGCCCCCAGTCAGCTCCAACGAACTGGAACTGCGCCCTCCGACTCTGCTAAGTCAGCTGCAACCAACTGGAACTGCGCCCTCCGGCTCTGCTCCCAGTGAGCTGCAACCAACTGGAACTGCGCACTCCGACTCTGCTCCCAGTCAGCTGCAACCAACTGGAACTGCGCACTCCGACTCTGTTCCCAGTCAGCTGCAACCAACTGGAACTCCGCCCTCCGGCTCTGCTCCCAGTCAGCTGCAACCAACTGGAATGCGCCCTCCGACTCTGCTCCCAGTCAGCTGCAACCAACTGGAACTCCGCCCTCCGACTCTGCTCCCAGTCAGCAGCAGCCAACAGGAACTCCGCCCTCCGACGCTGCTCCCAGTCAGCTGCAACCAACTGGAACTGCGCCCTCCGACTCTGCTCCCAATCAGCTGCAACCAACTGGAACTGCGCCCTCCGACTCTGCTCCCAGTCAGCTGTAACCAACTGGAACTCCGCCCTACGACTCTGCTCCCAGTCAGCTGCAACCAACTGGAACTGCGCCCTCCGACTCTGCTCCCAGTCAGCTGCAACCAACTGGAACCGTGCCCTCCGACTCTGCTCCCAGTCAGCTGCAACGAACTGGATCTGCGCCCTCCGACTCTGCTCCCAGTCAGCTGCAACCAACTGGAACTCCGCCCTCCGACTCTGCTCCCAGTCAGCTGCAACCAACTGGAACTGCGCCCTCCGATCTCTGCTCCCAGTCAGCTGCAACCAACTGAAACTGGGCCCTCCGACTCTGCTCCCAGTCAGCGGCAACCAACTGGAACTCCGTCCTCCGACTCTGCTCCCAGTCAGCTGCAACCAACTGGAACTCCGCCCTCCGACTCTGCTCCCAGTCAGCTGCAACCAACTGGACCTCCGCCCTCCGACTCTGCTCCCAGTCAGCTGCAACCAACTGGAACTCCGCCCTCCGACTCTGCTCCCAGTCAGCTGCAACCAACTGGAACTGTGCCCTCCGACTCTGCTCCCAATCAGCTGCAACCAACTGGAACTGCGCCCTCCGACTCTGCTCCCAGTCAGCTGTAACCAACTGGAACTGTGCCCTCCGACTTTGCTCCCAATCAGCTGCAACCAACTGGAACTGCGCCCTCCGACTCTGCTCGCAGTCAGCTGTAACCAACTGGAACTGTGCCCTCCGACTCTGCTCCCAGTCAGCTGCAACCAACTGGTACTGCGCCCTCCGACTCTGCTCCCAGTCAGCTGCTACCAACTGGAACTCCGCCCTCCGACTCTGCTCCCAGTCAGGTGCAACCAACTGGAACTCCGCCCTCCGACTCTGCTCCCAGTCAGCTGCAACCAACTGGAACTGTGCACTCCGACTCTGCTCCCAGTCAGCTGCAACCAACAGGAACTGCGCCCTCCGACTCTGCTCCCAGTCAGCTGCAACCAACTGGAACTCCGCCCTCCGACTCTGCTCCCAGTCAGCTGCAACCAACTGGAACTGGGCCCTCCGACTCTGCTCCCAATCAGCTGCAACCAACTGGAACTGCGCCCTCCGACTCTGCTCCCAGTCAGCTGCAACCAACAGGAACTGTGCCCTCCGACTCTGCTCCCAGTCAGCTGCAACCAACTGGAACTCCGCCCTCCGACTCTGCTCCCAGTCAGCTGCAACCAACTGGAACTGCGCCCTCCGACTCTGCTCCCAGTCAGCTGCAACTAACTGGAACTGTGCACTCCGACTCTGCTCCCAGTCAGCTGCAACTAACTGGAACTGTGCACTCCGACTCTGCTCCCAGTCAGCTGCAACTAACTGGAACTGTGCACTCCGACTCTGCTCCCAGTCAGCTGCAACCAACTGGAACTCCGCCCTCCTACTCTGCTCCCAGTCAGCTGCAACCAACTGGAACTCCGCCCTCCGACTCTTCTCCCAGTCAGCTGCAACCAAATGGAACTGCGCCCTACGATCTCTGCTCCCAGTCAGCTGCAACGAACTGGAACTCCGCCCTCCGACTCTGCACCCAGTCAGCTGCAACCAACTGGAACTGGGCCCTCCGACTCTGCTCCCAGTCAGCGGCAACCAACTGGAACTCCGCCCTCCGACTCTGCTCCCAGTCAGCTGCAACCAACTGGACCTCCGCCCTCCGACTCTGCTCCCAGTCAGCTGCAACCAACTGGAACTGCGCCCTCCGACTCTGCTCCCAGTCAGCTGCAACCAACTGGAACTGCGCCCTCCGACTCTGCTCCCAATCAGCTGCAACCAACTGGAACTGTGCCCTCCGACTCTGCTCCCAGTCAGCTGTAACCAACTGGAACTGTGCCCTCCGACTCTGCTCCCAGTCAGCTGCAACCAACTGGTACTGCGCCCTCGGACTCTGCTCCCAGTCAGCTGCTACCAACTGGAACTCCGCCCTCCGACTCTGCTCCCAGTCAGCTGCAACCAACTGGAACTCCGCCCTCCGACTCTGCTCCCAGTCAGCTGCAACCAACTGGAACTGTGCCCTCCGACTCTGCACCCAGTCAGCTGCAACCAACTGGAACTCCGCCCTCCGACTCTGCTCCGAGTAAGCTGCAACCAACTGGAACTCCGCCCTCCGACTCTGCTCCCAGTCAGCTGCAACCAACTGGAACTCTGCCCGCCGACTCTGCTCCCAGTCAGCTGCAACCAATTGGAACTCCACCCTCCGAGTGTGCTCCCAGTCAGCTGCAACCAACAGGAACTCCGCCCTCCGACTCTGCTCCCAGTCAGCTGCAACCAACTGGAACTCCGCCCTCCGACTCTGCTCCCAGTCAGCTGCAACCAACTGGAACTGCGCCCTCCGACTCTGCTCCCAGTCAGCTGCAACCAACTGGAACTGTGCCCTCCGACTCTGCTCCCAGTCAGCTGCAAACAACTGGAACTCCGCCCTCCGACTCTGCTCCCAGTCAGCTGCAACCAACTGGAACTCCGCCCTCCGACTCTGCTCCCAGTCAGCTGCAACCAACTGGAACTGCGCCCTCCGACTCTGCTCCCAGTCAGCTGCAACCTACTGGTCCTCCGCCCTCCGACTCTGCTCCCAGTCAGCTGCAACTAACTGGAACTGTGCACTCCGACTCTGCTCCCAGTCAGCTGCAACTAACTGGAACTGTGCACTCCAACTCTGCTCCCAGTCAGCTGCAACCAACTGGAACTGCGCCATCCGACTCTGCTCCCAGTCCACTGCAACCAACTGGAACTGAGCCCTCCGACTCTGCTCCGTCAGCTGCAACCAACTGGAACTCCGCCCTCCGACTCTGCTCCCAGTCAGCTGCAACCAACTGGAACTGTGCCCTCCGACTCTGCTCCCAGTCAGCTGCAACCAACTGGAACTCCGCCCTCCGACTCCGCTCCCAGTCAGCTCCAACGAACTGGAACTCCGCCCTCCGACTCTGCTCCCAGTCAGCTGCAACCAACTGGAACTCCGCCCTCCGACTCTGCTCCCAGTCAGCTGCAACCAACTGGAACTCCGCCCTCCGACTCTGCTCCCAGTCAGCTGCAACCAACAGGCACTCCGCCCTCCGACTCTGCTCCCAGTCAGCTGCAACCAACTGGAACTGCGCCCGCCGACTCTGCTCCCAGTCAGCTGTAACCAACTGGAACTGCGCCATCCGGCTCTGCTCCCAGTGAGCTGCAAGCAACTGGAACTGCGCACTCCGACTCTGCTCCCAGTCAGCTGCAACCAACAAGAACTGCGCCCTCCGACTCTGCTCCCAGTCAGCTGCAACCAACTGGAATGCGCCCTCCGACTCTGCTCCCAGTCAGCTGCAACCAACTGGAACTCCGCCCACCGACTCTGCTCCCAGTCAGCTGCAACCAACTGGAATGCGCCCTCCGACTCTGCTCCCAGTCAGCTGCAACCAACTGGAACTCCGCCCTCCGACTCTGCTCCCAGTCAGCTGCAATCAACTGGAACTGCGCCCTCCGACTCTGCTCCCAGTCAGCTGCAACCAACTGGAACTGTGCCCTCCGACTCTGCTCCCAGTCAGCTGCAACCAACTGGAACTGCGCCCTCCGACTCTGCTCCCAGTCAGCTGCAACCAACTGGAACTCCGCCCTCCGACTCTGCTCCCAGTCAGCTGCAACCAACTGGAACTCCGCCCTCCGACTCTGCTCCCAGTCAGCTGCAACCAACTGGAACTGCGCCCTCCGACTCTGCTCCCAGTCAGCTGCAACCAGCAGGAACTCCGCCCACCGACTCTGCTCCCAGTCAGCTGCAACCAACTGAAACTGCGCCCTCCTACTCTGCTCCCAGTCAGCTGCAACCAACTGGAACTGCGCCCTCCGACTCTGGCCCAGTCAGCTGCAACCAACTGGAACTGCACCCTCCGACTCTGCTCCCAGTCAGCTCCAACGAACTGAAACTGCGCCCTCCGACTCTGCTCCGAGTCAGCTGCAACCAACTGGAACTGCGCCCGCCGACTCTGCTCCCAATCAGCTGCAACCAACTGGAACTCCGCCCTCCAACTCTGCACCCAGTCAGCTGCAACCAACTGGAACTGCACCCTCCGACTCTGCTCCCAGTCAGCTCCAACGAACTGGAACTGTGCCCTCCGACTCTGCTCCGAGTCAGCTGCAACCAACTGGAACTGCGCCCGCCGACTCTGCTCCCAATCAGCTGCAACCAACTGGAACTCCGCCCTCCAACTCTGCACCCAGTCAGCTGCAACCAACTGGAACTCCGCCCGCCGACTCTGCTCCCAATCAGCTGCAACCAACTGGAACTCCGCCCTCCGACTCTGCTCCCAGTCAGCTGCAACCAACTGGAACTCCGCCCTCCGACTCTGCTCCCAGTCAGCTGCAACCATCTGGAACTGCGCCCTCCGGCTCTGCTCCCAGTCAGCTGCGACCAACTGAAACTGCGCCCTCCCACTCTGCTCCCCGTCAGCTGCAACGAACTGGAACTGCGCCCTCCGACTCTGTTCCCAGTCAGATGCAACCAACTGGAACTCCGCCCTTCGACTCTGCTCCCAGTCAGCTGCAACCAACTGGAACTGCGCCCTCCGGCTCTGCTCCCAGTCAGCTGCAACCAACTGGAACTCCGCCCTCCAACTCTGCTCCCAGTCAGCTGCAACCAACTGGAACTGCGCCCTCCGACTCTGCTCCCAGTCAGCTGCAACCAACTGGTCCGCCGCCCTCCGACTCTGCTCCCAGTCAGCTGCAACCAACTGGTCCGCCCTCCAACTCTGCTCCCAGTCAGCTGCAACCAACTGGAACTTCGCCCTCCGACTCTGCTCCCAGTCAGCTGCAACTAACTGGAACTCCGCCCTCCGACTCCGTTCCCAGTCAGCTGCAACCAACTGGAACTGAGCCCTCCGACTCTGCTCCCAGTCAGCTGCAACCAACTGGAACTGAGCCCTCCGACTTTGCTCCCAGTCAGCTGCAACCAACTGGAACTGTGCACTCCGACTCTGCTCCCAGTCAGCTGCAAACAACTGGAACTCCGCCCTCCGACTCTGCTCCCAGTCAGCTGCAACTAACTGGAACTGTGCACTCCGACTCTGCTCCCAGTCAGCTGCAACCAACTGGAACTGCGCCCTCCGACTCAGCTCCCAGTCAGCTGCAACTAACTGGACCTGTGCACTCCGACTCTGCTCCCAGTCAGCTGCAACCAACTGGAACTCCGCCCTCCGACTCTGCTCCCAGTCAGCTGCAACCAACTGGAACTGCGCCCTCCGACTCTGCTCCCAGTCAGCTGCAACCAACTGGAACTGCGCCCTCCGACTCTGCTCCCAGTCAGCTGCAACCAACTGGAACTCCGCCCTCCGACTCTGCTCCCAGTCAGCTGCAACCAACTGGACCTCCGCCCTCCGACTCTGCTCCCAGTCAGCTGCAACCAACTGGAACTGCGCCCTCCGACTCTGCTCCGAGTCAGCTGCAACCAACTGGAACTGTGCCCTCCGACTCTGCTCCCAGTCAGCTGCAACCAACTGGAACTGCGACCTCCGACTCTGCTCCCAGTCAGCTGCAACCAACAGGAACTGCGCCCTCCGACTCTGCTGCGTGTCAGCTGCAACCAACTGGAACTGCGCCCTCCGACTCTGCTCCCAGTCAGCTGCAGCCAACTGGAACTCCGCCCTCCGACTCTGCTCCCAGTCAGCTGCAACCAACTGGAAATGTGCCCTCCGACTCTGCTCCCAGTCAGCTGCAACCAACTGGAACTGTGCCCTCCGACTCTGCTCCCAGTCAGCTGCAACCAACTGGAACTGCGACCTCCGACTCTGCTCCCAGTCAGCTGCAACCAACAGGAACTGCGCCCTCCGACTCTGCTGCGTGTCAGCTGCAACCAACTGGAACTGCGCCCTCCGACTCTGCTCCCAGTCAGCTGCAGCCAACTGGAACTCCGCCCTCCGACTCTGCTCCCAGTCAGCTGCAACCAACTGGAACTCCGCCCTCCGACTCTGCTCCCAGTCAGCTGCAACCAACTGGAACTGCGCCCTCCGACTCTGCTCCCAGTCAGCTGCAACCAACTGGAACTCCGCCCTCCGACTCTGCTCCCAGTCAGCTGCAACCAACTGGAACTGTGCCCTCCGACTCTGCTCCCAGTCAGCTGCAACCAACTGGAACTCCGCCCTCCGACTCTGCTCCCAGTCAGCTGCAACCAACTGGAACTGTGCCCTCCGACTCTGCTCCCAGTCAGCTGCAACCAACTGGAACTGTGACCTCCGACTCTGCTCCCAGTCAGCTGCAACCAACTGGAACTGCGCCCTCCGGCTCTGCTCCCAGTCAGCTGCAACCAACTGGAGCTGCGCCCTCCGGCTCTGCTCCCAGTCAGCTGCAACCAACTGGAACTGCGCCCTCCGGCTCTGCTCCCAGTGAGCTGCAACCAACTGGAACTGCGCCCTCCGACTCTGCTCCCAGTCAGCTGCAACCAACTGGAACTGCGCCCTCCGGCTCTGCTCCCAGTCAGCTGCAACCAACTGGAACTGTGCCCTCCGTCTCTGCTCCCAGTGAGCTGCAACCAACTGGAACTGCGCCCTCCGACTCTGCTCCCAGAAAGCTGCAACCAACTGGAATGCGCCCTCCGATTCTGCTCCCAGTCAGCAGCAGCCAACAGGAACTCCGCCCTCCGACGCTGCTCCCAGTCAGCTGCAACGAACTGGAACTGCGCCCTCCGGCTCTGCTCCCAGTCAGCTGCAACCAACAGGAACTCCGCCCTCCGACTCTGCTCGCAGTCAGCTGTAACCAACTGGAACTCCGCCCTCCGACTCTGCTCCCAGTCAGCTGCAACCAACTGAAACTGTGCACTCCGACTCTGCTCCCAGTCAGCTGCAACCAACTGGAACTGTGCCCTCCGACTCTGCTCCCAGTCAGCTGCAACCAACTGGAACTGCGCCCTCCGACTCTGCTCCCAGTCAGCTGCAACCAACTGGAACTGCGCCCTCCGACTCTGCTCCCAGTCAGCTGCAACCAACTGGAACTCCGCCCTCCTACTCTGCTCCCAGTCAGCTGCAACCAACTGGAACTGTGCCCTCCGACTCTGCTCCCTGTCAGCTGCAACCAACTGGAACTGCGCCCTCCGACTCTGCTCCCAGTCAGCTGCAACCAACTGGAACTCCGCCCTCCTACTCTGTTCCCAGTCAGCTGCAACCAACTGGAACTCCGCCCTCCGACTCTGCTCCCAGTCAGCTGCAACCAACTGGAACTGCGCCCGCCGACTCTGCTCCGAGTCAGCTGCAACCAACTGGAACTGGGCACTCCGACTCTGCTCCCAGTCAGCTGCAACCAACTGGAACTCCGCCCTCCGACTCTGCTCCCAGTCAGCTGCAACCAACTGGAACTGCGCCCGCCGACTCTGCTCCGAGTCAGCTGCAACCAACTGGAACTGGGCACTCCGACTCTGCTCCCAGTCAGCTGCAACCAACTGGAACTGCGCCCTCCGACTCTGCTCCCAGTCAGCTGCAACCAACTGGAACTCCGCCCTCCGACTCTGCTCCGAGTCAGCTGCAACCAACTGGAACTCCGCCCTCCGACTCTGCTCCCAGTCAGCTGCAACCAACTGGAACTCCGCCCTCCGACTCTGCCCCCAGTCAGCTCCAACCAACTGGAACTGTGCCCTCCGGCTCTGCTCCCAGTGAGCAGCAGCCAACAGGAACTCCACCCTCCGACGCTGCTCCCAGTCAGCTGCAACCAACTGGAACTGCGCCCTCCGACTCTGCTCCCAGTCAGCTGCAACCAACTGGAACTGCGCCCTCCGACTCAGCTCCCAGTCAGCTGCAACCAACTGGAACTGGGCCCTCCGACCCTGCTCCCAGTCAGCTGCAACCAACTGGAACTGCGCCCTCCGACTCAGCTCCCAGTCAGCTGCAACCAACTGGTACTGGGCCCTCCGACTCAGCTCCCAGTCAGCTGCAACCAACTGGTACTGGGCCCTCCGACTCTACTCCCAGTCAGCTGCAACCAACTGGAACTGAGCCCTCCGACTCTGGCCCAGTCAGCTGCAACCAACTGGAACTGAGCCCTCCGACTCTGCTCCCAGTCAGCTGCAACCAACTGGAACTGAGCCCTCCGACTCTGCTCCCAGTCAGCTGTAACCAACTGGAACTCCGCCCTCCGACCCTGCTCCCAGTCAGCTGTAACCAACTGGAACTGTGCCCTCCGACTCTGCTCCCAGTCAGCTGCAACCAACTGAAACTGAGCCCTCCGACTCTGCTCCCAGTCAGCTGCAACCAACTGGTCCGCCGCCCTCCGACTCTGCTCCCAGTCAGCTGCAACCAACTGGAACTGTGCCCTCCGACTCTGCTCCCAGTCAGCTGCAACCAACTGGTCCGCCGCCCTCCGACTCTGCTCCCAGTCAGCTGTAACCAACTGGAACTGAGCCCTCCGACTCTGCTCCCAGTCAGCTGCACCCAACTGGAACTCCGCCCTCCGACTCTGCTCCCAGTCAGCTGCAACCAACTGGAACTCCGCCCTCCGACTCTGCTCCCAGTCAGCTGCAACCAACTGGAACTGCGGCCTCCGACTCTGCTCCCAGTCAGCTGCAACCAACTGGAACTGAGCCCTCCGACTCTACTCCCAGTCAGCTGCAACCAACTGGAACTGAGCCCTCCGACTCTGCTCCCAGTCAGCTGTAACCAACTGGAACTGAGCCCTCCGACTCTGCTCCCAGTCAGCTGCAACCAACTGGAACTGCGCCCTCCGACTCTGCTCCCAATCAGCTGCAACCAACTGGAACTGAGCCCTCCGACTCTGCTCCCAGTCAGCTGCAACCAACTGGAACTGATCCCTCCGACTCTGCTCCCAGTCAGCTGTAACCAACTGGAACTCCGCCCTCCGACTCTGCTCCCAATCAGCTGCAACCAACAGGAACTCCGCCCTCCGACTCTGCTCCCAGTCAGCTGCAACCAACTGGAACTGTGCCCTCCGACTCTGCTCCCAATCAGCTGCAACCAACTGGACCTCCGCCCTCCGACTCTGCTCCCAGTCAGCTGCAACCAACTGGAACTGCGCCCTCCGACTCTGCTCCCAGTCAGCTGCAACCAACTGGAACTGAGCCCTCCGACTCTGCTCCCAGTCAGCTGCAACCAACTGGAACTCCGCCCTCCGACTCTGCTCCGAGTCAGCTGCAACCAACTGGAACTGTGCCCTCCGACTCTGCTCCCAGTCAGCTGCAACCAACTGAAACTGAGCCCTCCGACTCTGCTCCCAGTCAGCTGCAACCAACTGGTCCGCCGCCCTCCGACTCTGCTCCCAGTCAGCTGCAACCAACTGGAACTGTGCCCTCCGACTCTGCTCCCAGTCAGCTGCAACCAACTGGTCCGCCGCCCTCCGACTCTGCTCCCAGTCAGCTGTAACCAACTGGAACTGTGCCCTCCGACTCTGCTCCCAGTCAGCTGTAACCAACTGGAACTGAGCCCTCCGACTCTGCTCCCAGTCAGCTGCACCCAACTGGAACTCCGCCCTCCGACTCTGCTCCCAGTCAGCTGCAACCAACTGGAACTCCGCCCTCCGACTCTGCTCCCAGTCAGCTGCAACCAACTGGAACTGCGGCCTCCGACTCTGCTCCCAGTCAGCTGCAACCAACTGGAACTGAGCCCTCCGACTCTACTCCCAGTCAGCTGCAACCAACTGGAACTGAGCCCTCCGACTCTGCTCCCAGTCAGCTGTAACCAACTGGAACTGAGCCCTCCGACTCTGCTCCCAGTCAGCTGCAACCAACTGGAACTGCGCCCTCCGACTCTGCTCCCAATCAGCTGCAACCAACTGGAACTGAGCCCTCCGACTCTGCTCCCAGTCAGCTGCAACCAACTGGAACTGATCCCTCCGACTCTGCTCCCAGTCAGCTGTAACCAACTGGAACTCCGCCCTCCGACTCTGCTCCCAATCAGCTGCAACCAACAGGAACTCCGCCCTCCGACTCTGCTCCCAGTCAGCTGCAACCAACTGGAACTGTGCCCTCCGACTCTGCTCCCAATCAGCTGCAACCAACTGGACCTCCGCCCTCCGACTCTGCTCCCAGTCAGCTGCAACCAACTGGAACTGCGCCCTCCGACTCTGCTCCCAGTCAGCTGCAACCAACTGGCACTGCGCCCTCCGAATCTGCTCGCAGTCAGCTGTAACCAACTGGAACTGTGCCCTCCGACTCTGCTCCCAATCAGCTGCAACCAACTGGAACTGCGCCCTCCGACTCTGCTCGCAGTCAGCTGTAACCAACTGGAACTGCGCCCTCCGACTCTGCTCCCAATCAGCTGCAACCAACTGGAACTGTGCACTCCGACTCTGCTCCCAGTCAGCTGCAACCAACTGGAACTCCGCCCTCCGACTCTGCTCCCAGTCAGCTCCAACGAACTGGAACTGCGACCTCCGACTCTGCTCCCAGTCAGCTGCAACCAACTGGAACTCCGCCCTCCGACTCTGCTCCCAGTCAGCTGCAACCAACTGCAACTGCGCCCTCCGGCTCTGCTCCCAGTGAGCTGCAAGCAACTGGAACTGCGCACTCCGACTCTGCTCCCAGTCAGCTGCAACCAACTGGAACTGCGCCCTCCAACTCTGCTCCCAGTCAGCTGCAACCAACTGGAACTGCGCCCTCCGGCTCTGCTCCCAGTGAGCTGCAACCAACTGGAACTGTGCCCTCCAACTCTGCTCCCAGTCAGCTGCAACCAACTGGAACTGCGCCCTCCGACTCTGCTCCCAGTCAGCTGCAACCAACTGGAACTGCGCCCTCCGACTCTGCTCCCAGTCAGCTGCAACCAACTGGAACTCCGCCCTCCGACTCTGCTCCCAGTCAGCTGCAACCAACTGGAACTCCGCCCTCCTACTCTGCTGCCAGCCAGCTGCAACCAACTGGAACTGTGCCCTCCGACTCTGCTCCCAGTCAGCTGCAACCAACTGGAACTGCGCCCTCCGACTCTGCTCCCAGTCAGCTGCAACCAACTGGAACTCCACCCTTCGACTCTGCTCCCAGTCAGCTGCAACCAACTGGTCCTCCGCCCTCCGACTCTGCTCCCAGTCAGCTGCAACCAACTGGAACTCCGCCCTCCGACTCTGCTCCCAGTCAGCTGCAACCAACTGGAACTGTGCCCTCCGACTCTGCTCCCAGTCAGCTGCAACCAACTGGAACTGCGCCCTCCGACTCTGCTCCCAGTCAGCTGCAACCAACTGGAACTGCGCCCTCCGACTCTGCTCCCAGTCAGCTGCAACCAACTGGAACTCCGCCCTCCTACTCTGCTCCCAGTCAGCTGCAACCAACTGGAACTGTGCCCTCCGACTCTGCTCCCTGTCAGCTGCAACCAACTGGAACTGCGCCCTCCGACTCTGCTCCCAGTCAGCTGCAACCAACTGGAACTCCGCCCTCCTACTCTGTTCCCAGTCAGCTGCAACCAACTGGAACTCCGCCCTCCGACTCTGCTCCCAGTCAGCTGCAACCAACTGGAACTGCGCCCGCCGACTCTGCTCCGAGTCAGCTGCAACCAACTGGAACTGGGCACTCCGACTCTGCTCCCAGTCAGCTGCAACCAACTGGAACTCCGCCCTCCGACTCTGCTCCCAGTCAGCTGCAACCAACTGGAACTGCGCCCGCCGACTCTGCTCCGAGTCAGCTGCAACCAACTGGAACTGGGCACTCCGACTCTGCTCCCAGTCAGCTGCAACCAACTGGAACTGCGCCCTCCGACTCTGCTCCCAGTCAGCTGCAACCAACTGGAACTCCGCCCTCCGACTCTGCTCCGAGTCAGCTGCAACCAACTGGAACTCCGCCCTCCGACTCTGCTCCCAGTCAGCTGCAACCAACTGGAACTCCGCCCTCCGACTCTGCCCCCAGTCAGCTCCAACCAACTGGAACTGTGCCCTCCGGCTCTGCTCCCAGTGAGCAGCAGCCAACAGGAACTCCGCCCTCCGACGCTGCTCCCAGTCAGCTGCAACCAACTGGAACTGCGCCCTCCGACTCTGCTCCCAGTCAGCTGCAACCAACTGGAACTGCGCCCTCCGACTCAGCTCCCAGTCAGCTGCAACCAACTGGAACTGGGCCCTCCGACCCTGCACCCAGTCAGCTGCAACCAACTGGAACTGCGCCCTCCGACTCAGCTCCCAGTCAGCTGCAACCAACTGGAACTGGGCCCTCCGACTCTGCTCCCAGTCAGCAGCAGCCAACTGGAACTGCGCCCTCCGACCCTGCTCCCAGTCAGCTGTAACCAACTGAAACTGAGCCCTCCGACTCTGCTCCCAGTCAGCTGTAACCAACTGGAACTCCGCCCTCCGACTCTGCTCCCAGTCAGCTGTAACCAACTGGAACTCCGCCCTCCGACTCTGCTCCCAGTCAGCTGCAACCAACTGGAACTGAGCCCTCCGACTCTGGCCCAGTCAGCTGCAACCAACTGGAACTGAGCCCTCCGACTCTGCTCCCAGTCAGCTGCAACCAACTGGAACTGAGCCCTCCGACTCTGCTCCCAGTCAGCTGTAACCAACTGGAACTGCGCCCTCCGACTCTGCTCCCAGTCAGCTGTAACCAACTGGAACTGTGCCCTCCGACTCTGCTCCCAGTCAGCTGCAACCAACTGAAACTGAGCCCTCCGACTCTGCTCCCAGTCAGCTGCAACCAACTGGTCCGCCGCCCTCCGACTCTGCTCCCAGTCAGCTGCAACCAACTGGAACTGTGCCCTCCGACTCTGCTCCCAGTCAGCTGCAACCAACTGGTCCGCCGCCCTCCGACTCTGCTCCCAGTCAGCTGTAACCAACTGGAACTGAGCCCTCCGACTCTGCTCCCAGTCAGCTGCACCCAACTGGAACTCCGCCCTCCGACTCTGCTCCCAGTCAGCTGCAACCAACTGGAACTCCGCCCTCCGACTCTGCTCCCAGTCAGCTGCAACCAACTGGAACTGCGGCCTCCGACTCTGCTCCCAGTCAGCTGCAACCAACTGGAACTGAGCCCTCCGACTCTACTCCCAGTCAGCTGCAACCAACTGGAACTGAGCCCTCCGACTCTGCTCCCAGTCAGCTGTAACCAACTGGAACTGAGCCCTCCGACTCTGCTCCCAGTCAGCTGCAACCAACTGGAACTGCGCCCTCCGACTCTGCTCCCAATCAGCTGCAACCAACTGGAACTGAGCCCTCCGACTCTGCTCCCAGTCAGCTGCAACCAACTGGAACTGATCCCTCCGACTCTGCTCCCAGTCAGCTGTAACCAACTGGAACTCCGCCCTCCGACTCTGCTCCCAATCAGCTGCAACCAACAGGAACTCCGCCCTCCGACTCTGCTCCCAGTCAGCTGCAACCAACTGGAACTGTGCCCTCCGACTCTGCTCCCAATCAGCTGCAACCAACTGGACCTCCGCCCTCCGACTCTGCTCCCAGTCAGCTGCAACCAACTGGAACTGCGCCCTCCGACTCTGCTCCCAGTCAGCTGCAACCAACTGGCACTGCGCCCTCCGAATCTGCTCGCAGTCAGCTGTAACCAACTGGAACTGTGCCCTCCGACTCTGCTCCCAATCAGCTGCAACCAACTGGAACTGCGCCCTCCGACTCTGCTCGCAGTCAGCTGTAACCAACTGGAACTGCGCCCTCCGACTCTGCTCCCAATCAGCTGCAACCAACTGGAACTGGGCACTCCGACTCTGCTCCCAGTCAGCTGCAACCAACTGGAACTCCGCCCTCCGACTCTGCTCCCAGTCAGCTCCAACGAACTGGAACTGCGACCTCCGACTCTGCTCCCAGTCAGCTGCAACCAACTGGAACTCCGCCCTCCGACTCTGCTCCCAGTCAGCTGCAACCAACTGGAACTGCGCCCTCCGGCTCTGCTCCCAGTGAGCTGCAAGCAACTGGAACTGCGCACTCCGACTCTGCTCCCAGTCAGCTGCAACCAACTGGAACTGCGCCCTCCAACTCTGCTCCCAGTCAGCTGCAACCAACTGGAACTGCGCCCTCCGGCTCTGCTCCCAGTGAGCTGCAACCAACTGGAACTGTGCCCTCCAACTCTGCTCCCAGTCAGCTGCAACCAACTGGAACTGCGCCCTCCGACTCTGCTCCCAGTCAGCTGCAACCAACTGGAACTGCGCCCTCCGACTCTGCTCCCAGTCAGCTGCAACCAACTGGAACTCCGCCCTCCGACTCTGCTCCCAGTCAGCTGCAACCAACTGGAACTCCGCCCTCCTACTCTGCTCCCAGCCAGCTGCAACCAACTGGAACTGTGCCCTCCGACTCTGCTCCCAGTCAGCTGCAACCAACTGGAACTGCGCCCTCCGACTCTGCTCCCAGTCAGCTGCAACCAACTGGAACTCCACCCTTCGACTCTGCTCCCAGTCAGCTGCAACCAACTGGTCCTCCGCCCTCCGACTCTGCTCCCAGTCAGCTGCAACCAACTGGAACTCCGCCCTCCGACTCTGCTCCCAGTCAGCTGCAACCAACTGGAACTGAGCCCTCCGACTCTGCTCCCAGTCAGCTGCAACCAACTGGAACTGTGCCCTCCGACTCTGCTCCCAGTCAGCTGCAACCAACTGGAACTCCGCCCTCCGACTCTGCTCCCAGTCAGCTGCAACCAACTGGAACTCCGCCCTCCGACTCTGCTCCCAGTCAGCTCCAACGAACTGGAACTGTGCCCTCCGACTCTGCTAAGTCAGCTGCAACCAACTGGAACTCCGCCCTCCGACTCTGCTCCCAATCAGTTGCAACCAACTGGAACTGCGCCCTCCGACTCTGCTCCCAGTCAGCTGTAACCAACTGGAACTCCGCCCTACGACTCTGCTCCCAGTCAGCTGCAACCAACTGGAACTCCGCCCTCCAACTCTGCTCCCAGTCAGCTGCAACCAACTGGAACTCCGCCCTCCAACTCTGCTCCCAGTCAGCTGCAACCAACTGGAACTGTGCCCTCCGACTCTGCTCCCAGTCAGCTGCAACCAACTGGTCCGCCGCCCTCCGACTCTGCTCCCAGTCAGCTGCAACCAACTGGAACTCCGCCCTCCAACTCTGCTCCCAGTCAGCTGCAACCAACTGGAACTGAGCCCTCCGACTCAGCTCCCAGTCAGCTGCAACTAACTGGACCTGTGCACTCCGACTCTGCTCCCAGTCAGCTGCAACCAACTGGAACTCCGCCCTCCGACTCTGCTCCCAGTCAGCTGCAACTAACTGGAACTGTGCACTCCGACTCTGCTCCCAGTCAGCTGCAACTAACTGGAATTGTGCCCTCCGACTCTGCTCCCAGTCAGCTGCAACTAACTGGAACTGTGCACTCCGACTCTGCTCCCAGTCAGCTGCAACCAACTGGAACTGCGCCCTCCGACTCAGCTCCCAGTCAGCTGCAACTAACTGGACCTGTGCACTCCGACTCTGCTCCCAGTCAGCTGCAACCAACTGGAACTCCGCCCTCCGACTCTGCTCCCAGTCAGCTGCAACCAACTGGAACTCCGCCCTCCGACTCTGCTCCCAGTCAGCTGCAACCAACTGGAACTGCGCCATCCGACTCTGCTCCCAGTCAGCTGCAACCAATTGGAACTCCGCCCTCCGACTCTGCTCCCAGTCAGCTGCAACCAACTGGAACTGTGCCCTCCGACTCTGCTCCCAGTCAGCTGCAACTAACTGGAACTCCGCCCTCCGACTCTGCTCCCAGTCAGCTGCAACCAACTGGAACTGCGCCATCCGACTCTGCTCCCAGTCAGCTGCAACTAACTGGAACTGTGCCCTCCGACTCTGCTCCCAGTCAGCTGCAACTAACTGGAACTGTGCACTCCGACTCTGCTCCCAGTCAGCTGCAACCAACTGGAACTGCGCCCTCCGACTCAGCTCCCAGTCAGCTGCAACTAACTGGACCTGTGCACTCCGACTCTGCTCCCAGTCAGCTGCAACCAACTGGAACTCCGCCCTCCGACTCTGCTCCCAGTCAGCTGCAACCAACTGGAACTCCGCCCTCCGACTCTGCTCCCAGTCAGCTGCAACCAACTGGAACTGCGCCATCCGACTCTGCTCCCAGTCAGCTGCAACCAATTGGAACTCCGCCCTCCGACTCTGCTCCCAGTCAGCTGCAACCAACTGGAACTGTGCCCTCCGACTCTGCTCCCAGTCAGCTGTAACCAACTGGAACTCCGCCCTCCGACTCTGCTCCCAGTCAGCTGCAACCAACTGGAACTGAGCCCTCCGACTCTACTCCCAGTCAGCTGCAACCAACTGGAACTGAGCCCTCCGACTCTGGCCCAGTCAGCTGCAACCAACTGGAACTGAGCCCTCCGACTCTGCTCCCAGTCAGCTGCAACCAACTGGAACTGAGCCCTCCGACTCTGCTCCCAGTCAGCTGTAACCAACTGGAACTCCGCCCTCCGACCCTGCTCCCAGTCAGCTGTAACCAACTGGAACTGTGCCCTCCGACTCTGCTCCCAGTCAGCTGCAACCAACTGAAACTGAGCCCTCCGACTCTGCTCCCAGTCAGCTGCAACCAACTGGTCCGCCGCCCTCCGACTCTGCTCCCAGTCAGCTGCAACCAACTGGAACTGTGCCCTCCGACTCTGCTCCCAGTCAGCTGCAACCAACTGGTCCGCCGCCCTCCGACTCTGCTCCCAGTCAGCTGTAACCAACTGGAACTGAGCCCTCCGACTCTGCTCCCAGTCAGCTGCACCCAACTGGAACTCCGCCCTCCGACTCTGCTCCCAGTCAGCTGCAACCAACTGGAACTCCGCCCTCCGACTCTGCTCCCAGTCAGCTGCAACCAACTGGAACTGCGGCCTCCGACTCTGCTCCCAGTCCGCTGCAACCAACTGGAACTGAGCCCTCCGACTCTACTCCCAGTCAGCTGCAACCAACTGGAACTGAGCCCTCCGACTCTGCTCCCAGTCAGCTGTAACCAACTGGAACTGAGCCCTCCGACTCTGCTCCCAGTCAGCTGCAACCAACTGGAACTGCGCCCTCCGACTCTGCTCCCAATCAGCTGCAACCAACTGGAACTGAGCCCTCCGACTCTGCTCCCAGTCAGCTGCAACCAACTGGAACTGATCCCTCCGACTCTGCTCCCAGTCAGCTGTAACCAACTGGAACTCCGCCCTCCGACTCTGCTCCCAATCAGCTGCAACCAACAGGAACTCCGCCCTCCGACTCTGCTCCCAGTCAGCTGCAACCAACTGGAACTGTGCCCTCCGACTCTGCTCCCAATCAGCTGCAACCAACTGGACCTCCGCCCTCCGACTCTGCTCCCAGTCAGCTGCAACCAACTGGAACTGCGCCCTCCGACTCTGCTCCCAGTCAGCTGCAACCAACTGGCACTGCGCCCTCCGACTCTGCTCGCAGTCAGCTGTAACCAACTGGAACTGTGCCCTCCGACTCTGCTCCCAATCAGCTGCAACCAACTGGAACAGCGCCCTCCGACTCTGCTCGCAGTCAGCTGTAACCAACTGGAACTGCGCCCTCCGACTCTGCTCCCAATCAGCTGCAACCAACTGGAACTGTGCACTCCGACTCTGCTCCCAGTCAGCTGCAACCAACTGGAACTCCGCCCTCCGACTCTGCTCCCAGTCAGCTCCAACGAACTGGAACTGCGACCTCCGACTCTGCTCCCAGTCAGCTGCAACCAACTGGAACTCCGCCCTCCGACTCTGCTCCCAGTCAGCTGCAACCAACTGGAACTGCGCCCTCCGGCTCTGCTCCCAGTGAGCTGCAAGCAACTGGAACTGCGCACTCCGACTCTGCTCCCAGTCAGCTGCAACCAACTGGAACTGCGCCCTCCAACTCTGCTCCCAGTCAGCTGCAACCAACTGGAACTGCGCCCTCCGGCTCTGCTCCCAGTGAGCTGCAACCAACTGGAACTGTGCCCTCCAACTCTGCTCCCAGTCAGCTGCAACCAACTGGAACTGCGCCCTCCGACTCTGCTCCCAGTCAGCTGCAACCAACTGGAACTGCGCCCTCCGACTCTGCTCCCAGTCAGCTGCAACCAACTGGAACTCCGCCCTCCGACTCTGCTCCCAGTCAGCTGCAACCAACTGGAACTCCGCCCTCCTACTCTGCTCCCAGCCAGCTGCAACCAACTGGAACTGTGCCCTCCGACTCTGCTCCCAGTCAGCTGCAACCAACTGGAACTGCGCCCTCCGACTCTGCTCCCAGTCAGCTGCAACCAACTGGAACTCCACCCTTCGACTCTGCTCCCAGTCAGCTGCAACCAACTGGTCCTCCGCCCTCCGACTCTGCTCCCAGTCAGCTGCAACCAACTGGAACTCCGCCCTCCAACTCTGCTCCCAGTCAGCTGCAACCAACTGGAACTGAGCCCTCCGACTCTGCTCCCAGTCAGCTGCAACCAACTGGAACTGTGCCCTCCGACTCTGCTCCCAGTCAGCTGCAACCAACTGGAACTCCGCCCTCCGACTCTGCTCCCAGTCAGCTGCAACCAACTGGAACTCCGCCCTCCGACTCTGCTCCCAGTCAGCTCCAACGAACTGGAACTGTGCCCTCCGACTCTGCTAAGTCAGCTGCAACCAACTGGAACTCCGCCCTCCGACTCTGCTCCCAATCAGTTGCAACCAACTGGAACTGCGCCCTCCGACTCTGCTCCCAGTCAGCTGTAACCAACTGGAACTCCGCCCTACGACTCTGCTCCCAGTCAGCTGCAACCAACTGGAACTCCGCCCTCCGACTCTGCTCCCAGTCAGCTGCAACCAACTGGAACTCCGCCCTCCAACTGTGCTCCCAGTCAGCTGCAACCAACTGGAACTGTGCCCTCCGACTCTGCTCCCAGTCAGCTGCAACCAACTGGTCCGCCGCCCTCCGACTCTGCTCCCAGTCAGCTGCAACCAACTGGAACTCCGCCCTCCAACTCTGCTCCCAGTCAGCTGCAACCAACTGGAAGTGAGCCCTCCGACTCAGCTCCCAGTCAGCTGCAACTAACTGGACCTGTGCACTCCGACTCTGCTCCCAGTCAGCTGCAACCAACTGGAACTCCGCCCTCCGACTCTGCTCCCAGTCAGCTGCAACTAACTGGAACTGTGCACTCCGACTCTGCTCCCAGTCAGCTGCAACTAACTGGAATTGTGCCCTCCGACTCTGCTCCCAGTCAGCTGCAACTAACTGGAACTGTGCACTCCGACTCTGCTCCCAGTCAGCTGCAACCAACTGGAACTGCGCCCTCCGACTCAGCTCCCAGTCAGCTGCAACTAACTGGACCTGTGCACTCCGACTCTGCTCCCAGTCAGCTGCAACCAACTGGAACTCCGCCCTCCGACTCTGCTCCCAGTCAGCTGCAACCAACTGGAACTCCGCCCTCCGACTCTGCTCCCAGTCAGCTGCAACCAACTGGAACTGCGCCATCCGACTCTGCTCCCAGTCAGCTGCAACCAATTGGAACTCCGCCCTCCGACTCTGCTCCCAGTCAGCTGCAACCAACTGGAACTGTGCCCTCCGACTCTGCTCCCAGTCAGCTGCAACTAACTGGAACTCCGCCCTCCGACTCTGCTCCCAGTCAGCTGCAACCAACTGGAACTGCGCCATCCGACTCTGCTCCCAGTCAGCTGCAACTAACTGGAACTGTGCCCTCCGACTCTGCTCCCAGTCAGCTGCAACTAACTGGAACTGTGCACTCCGACTCTGCTCCCAGCCAGCTGCAACCAACTGGAACTGCGCCCTCCGACTCAGCTCCCAGTCAGCTGCAACTAACTGGACCTGTGCACTCCGACTCTGCTCCCAGTCAGCTGCAACCAACTGGAACTCCGCCCTCCGACTCTGCTCCCAGTCAGCTGCAACCAACTGGAACTGCGCCATCCGACTCTGCTCCCAGTCAGCTGCAACCAATTGGAACTCCGCCCTCCGACTCTGCTCCCAGTCAGCTGCAACCAACTGGAACTGTGCCCTCCGACTCTGCTCCCAGTCAGCTGCAACTAACTGGAACTCCGCCCTCCGACTCTGCTCCCAGTCAGCTGCAACCAACTGGAACTGCGCCATCCGACTCTGCTCCCAGTCAGCTGCAACCAATTGGAACTCCGCCCTCCGACTCTGCTCCCAGTCAGCTGCAACCAACTGGAACTCCGCCCTCCGACTCTGCTCCCAGTCAGCTGCAACCAACTGGAACTGTGCACTCCGACTCTGCTCCCAGTCAGCTGCAACCAACTGGAACTCCGCCCTCCGACTCTGCTCCCAGTCAGCTGCAACCAACTGGAACTGCGCCCTCCGACTCTGCTCCCAGTCAGCTGCAACCAACTGGAACTCCGCCCTCCGACTCTGCTCCCAGTCAGCTGCAATCAACTGGAACTGCGCCTTCCGACTCTGCTCCCAGTCAGCTGCAACCAACTGGAACTGCGCCTTCCGACTCTGCTCCCAGTCAGCTGCAACCAACTGGAACTGCGTCCTCCGACTCTGCACTCAGTCAGATGCAACCAACTGGAACTCCGCCCTCCGACTCTGCTCGCAGTCAGCTGCAACCAACTGGACCTCCGCCCTCCGACTCTGCTCCCAGTCAGCTGCAACCAACTGGAACTGCGCGCTCCGACTCTGCTCCGAGTCAGCTGCAACCAACTGGAACTGTGCCCTCCGACTCTGCTCCCAGTCAGCTGCAACCAACTGGATCTGCGACCTCCGACTCTGCTCCCAGTCAGCTGCAACCAACAGGAACTGCGCCCTCCGACTCTGCTCCGTGTCATCTGCAACCAACTGGAACTGCGCCCTCCGACTCTACTCCCAGTCAGCTTCAACCAACTGGACCTCCGCCCTCCGACTCTGCTCCCAGTCAGCTGCAACCAACTGGAACTCCGCCCTCCGACTCTGCTCGCAGTCAGCTGCAACCAACAGGAACTGGGCCCTCCGACTCTGCTCCCAGTCAGCTGCAACCAACTGGAACTGCGCCCTCCGGCTCTGCTCCCAGTCAGCTGCAACCAACTGGTCCTCCGCCCTCCGACTCTGCTCCCAGTCAGCTGCAACCAACTGGAGCTGCGCCCTCCGGCTCTGCTCCCAGTCAGCTGCAACCAACTGGAACTGCGCCCTCCGGCTCTGCTCCCAGTGAGCTGCAACCAACTGGAACTGCGCCCTCCGACTCTGCTCCCAGTCAGCTGCAACCAACTGGAACTGCGCCCTCCGGCTCTGCTCCCAGTCAGCTGCAACCAACTGGAACTGCGCCCTCCGGCTCTGCTCCCAGTGAGCTGCAACCAACTGGAACTGCGCCCTCCGACTCTGCTCCCAGTCAGCTGCAACCAACTGGAACTGCGCCCTCCGACTCTGCTCCCAGTCAGCTGCAACCAACTGGAACTGTGCCCTCCGACTCTGCTCCCAGAAAGCTGCAACCAACTGGAATGCGCCCTCCGATTCTGCTCCCAGTCAGCAGCAGCCAACAGGAACTCCGCCCTCCGACGCTGCTCCCAGTCAGCTGCAACCAACTGGAACTGCGCCCTCCGACTCTGCTCCCAATCAGCTGCAACCAACTGGAACTGCGCCCTCCGACTCTGCTCCCAGTCAGCTGCAACCAACAGGAACTCCGCCCTCCGACTCCGCTCGCAGTCAGCTGCAACCAACTGGACCTCCGCCTTCCGACTCTGCTCCCAGTCAGCTGCAACCAACTGGAACTGCGCCCTCCGACTCTGCTCCCAGTCAGCTGCAACCAACAGGAACTGCGCCCTCCGACTCTGCTCCCAGTCAGCTGCAACCAACTGGAACTCCGCCCTCCGACTCTGCTCCCAGTCAGCTGCAACCAACAGGAACTGCGCCCTCCGACTCTGCTCCCAGTCAGCTGCAACCAACTGGAACTGTGCCCTCCGACTCTGCTCCCAGTCAGCTGCAACCAACTGGAACTCCGCCCTCGGACTCTGCTCCCAGTCAGCAGTAACCAACTGGAACTGCGCCCTCCGACTCTGCTCCCAGTCAGCTGCAACCAACTGGAGCTGCGCCCTCCGACTCTGCTCCCAGTCAGCTGTAACCAACTGGAACTCCGCCCTCCGACTCTGCTCCCAGTCAGCTGCAACCAACAGGAACTCCGCCCTCCGACGCTGCTCCCAGTCAGCTGCAACCAACTGGAACTCCGCCCTCCGACTCTGCTCCCAGTCAGCTGCAACCAACAGGAACTCCGCCCTCCGACGCTGCTCCCAGTCAGCTGCAACCAACTGGAACTCCGCCCTCCGACTCTGCTCCCAGTCAGCTGCAACCAACAGGAACTCCGCCCTCCGACTCTACTCCCAGTCAGCTGCAACCAACTGGAACTCCGCCCTCCGACTCTGCTCACAGTCAGCTGCAACCAACTGGAACTCCGCCCTCCGACTCTGCTCCCAGTCAGCTGCAACCAACTGGAACTGTGCCCTCCGACTCTGCTCCCAGTCAGCTGCAACCAACTGGAACTCCGCCCTCCGACTCTGCTCACAGTCAGCTGCAACCAACTGGAACTCCGCCCTCCGACTCTGCTCCCAGTCAGCTGCAACCAACTGGAACTGTGCCCTCCGACGCTGCTCCCAGTCAGCTGCAACTAACTGGAACTGCGCCCTCCGACTCTGCTCCCAGTCAGCTGCAACCAACTGGACCTCCGCATTCCGACTCTGCTCCCAGTCAGCTGCAACCAACTGGAACTCCGCCCTCCGACTCTGCTCCCAGTCAGCTGCAACCAACTGGAACTGTGCCCTCCGACTCTGCTCCCAGTCAGCTGCAACCAACTGGACCTCCGCCTTCCGACTCTGCTCCCAGTCAGCTGCAACCAACTGGAACTGCGCCCTCCGACTCTGCTCCCAGTCAGCTGCAACCAACTGGAACTACGCCCTCCGACTCTGCTCCCAGTCAGCTGCAACCAACTGGAACTGCGCCCTCCGACTCTGCTCCCAGTCAGCTGCAACCAACTGGAACAGTGCCCTCCGACTCTGCTCCCAGTCAGCTGCAACCAACTGGAACTCCGCCCTCCGACTCTGCTCCCAGTCAGCTGCAACCAACTGGAACTGCGCCCTCCGACTCTGCTCCCAGTCTGCTGCAACCAACTGGAACTGCGCCCTCCGACTCTGCTCCCAGACAGCTGCAACCACCTGGAACTGTGCCCTCCGACTCTGCTCCCCGTCAGCTGCAACCAACTGGAACTGCGCCCGCCGACTCTGCTCCCAGTCAGCTGCAACCAACTGGTACTGCGCCCTCCGACTCTGCTCCCAGTCAGCTGCAACCAACTGGAACTACGCCCTCCGACTCTGCTCCCAGTCAGCTGCAACCAACTGGAACTGCGCCCTCCGACTCTGCTCCCAGTCAGCTGCAACCAACTTGAACACGGCCCTCCGACTCTGCTCCCAGTCAGCTGCAACCAACTGGAACTCCGCCCTCCGACTCTGCTCCCAGTCAGCTGCAACCAACTGGAACTGCGCCCTCCGACTCTGCTCCCAGTCAGCTGCAACCAACTGGAACTGTGCCCTCCGACTCTGCTCCCAGTCAGCTGCAACCAACTGGAACTCCGCCCTCCGCCTCTGCTCCCAGTCAGCTGCAACCAACTGGAACTGCGCCCTCCGACTCTGCTCCCAGTCAGCTGCAACCAACTGGAACTACGCCCTCCGACTCTGCTCCCAGTCAGCTGCAACCAACTGGAACTACGCCCTCCGACTCTGCTCCCAGTCAGCTGCAACCAACTGGAACTCCGCCCTCCGACTCTGCTCCGAGTCAGCTGCAACCAACTGGAACTGCGCCATCCGACTCTGCTCCCAGTCAGCTGCAACCAACTGGAACTCCGCCCTCCGACTCTGCTCCCAGTCAGCTGCAACCAACTGGAACTGCGCCCTCCGACTCTGCTCCCAGTCAGCTGCAACCAACTGGAACTCCGCCCTCCGACTCTGCTCCCAGTCAGCTCCAACGAACTGGAACTGCGCCCTCCGACTCTGCTAAGTCAGCTGCAACCAACTGGAACTGCGCCCTCCGGCTCTGCTCCCAGTGAGCTGCAACCAACTGGAGCTGCGCCCTCCAACTCTGCTCCCAGTCAGCTGCAACCAACTGGAACTGCGCCCTCCGACTCTGCTCCCAGTCAGCTGGAACCAACTGGAACTCCGCCCTCCGACTCTGCTCCCAGTCATCTGCAACCAACTGGAACTGCGCCCTCCAACTCTGCTCCCAGTCAGCTGCAACCAACTGGAACTGCGCCCTCCGACTCTGCTCCCAGTCAGCTGCAACCAACTGGAACTGCGCCCTCCGACTCTGCCCCCAGTCAGCTGCAACCAACTGGAACTGCACCCTCCTACTCTGCTCCCAGTCAGCTGCAACCAACTGGAACTGCGCCCTCCGGCTCTGCTCCCAGTGAGCTGCAACCAACTGGAACTGCGCCCTCCGACTCTGCCCCCAGTCAGCTGAAACCGACTGGAACTGTGCCCTCCGACTCTGCTCCCAGTCAGCTCCAACCAACTTGAACACCGCCCTCCGACTCTGCTCCCAGTCAGCTGCAACCAACTGGACCTCCGCCCTCCGACTCTGCTCCCAGTCAGCTCCAACCAACTGGAACTCCGCCCTCCGACTCTGCTCCCAGTCAGCTGCAACCAACTGGAACTGCGCCCTCCGACTCTGCTCCCAGTCAGCTGCAACCAACTGGAACTGCGCCCTCCGACTCTGCTCCCAGTCAGCTGCAACCAACTGGAACTCCGCCGTCCGACTCTGCTCCCAGTCAGCTGCAACCAACTGGAACTCCGCCCTCCGACTCTGCTCCCAGTCAGCTGCAACCAACTGGAACTGCGCCCTCCGACTCTGCTCCCAGTCAGCTGCAACCAACTGGAACTCCGCCCTCCGACTCTGCTCCGAGTCAGCTGCAACCAACTGGAACTCCGCCCTCCGACTCTGCTCCCAGTCAGCTGCAACCAACTGGAACTCCGCCCTCCGACTCTGCTCCCAGTCAGCTGCAACCAACTGGAACTCCGCCCTCCGACTCTGCTCCCAGTCAGCTGCAACCAACTGGAACTCCGCCCTCCGACTCTGCTCCCAGTCAGCTGCAACCAACTGGAACTCCGCCCTCCGACTCTGCTCCCAGTCAGCTGCAACCAACTGGAACTCCGCCCTCCGACTCTGCTCCCAGTCAGCTGCAACCAACTGGAACTCCGCCCTCCGACTCTGCTCCCAGTCAGCTGCAACCAACTGGAACTCCGCCCTCCGACTCTGCTCCCAGTCAGCTGCAACCAACTGGAACTCCGCCCTCCGACTCTGCTCCCAGTCAGCTGGAACCAACTGGAACTCCGCCCTCCGACTCTGCTCCCAGTCAGCTGCAACCAACTGGAACTGCGCCCTCCGAATCTGCTCCCAGTCAGCAGCAACCAACTGGAACTGCGCCCTCCGACTCTGCTCCCAGTCAGCTGTAACCAACTGGAACTGCGCCCTCCGACTCTGCTCCCAGTCAGCTGTAACCATCTGGAACTCCGCCCTCCGACTCTGCTCCCAGTCAGCTCCAACGAACTGGAACTGCGCCCTCCGACTCTGCTAAGTCAGCTGCAACCAACTGGAACTCCGCCCTCCGACTCTGCTCCCAGTCAGCTGCAACCAACTGGAACTGCGCCCTCCGAATCTGCTCCCAGTCAGCAGCAACCAACTGGAACTGCGCCCTCCGACTCTGCTCCCAGTCAGCTGTAACCAACTGGAACTCCGCCCTCCGACTCTGCTCCCAGTCAGTAGCAGCCAACTGGAAATGCGCCCTCCGACTCTGCTCCCAGTCAGCTGTAACCAACTGGAACTCCGCCCTCCGACTCTGCTCCCAGTCAGTAGCAGCCAACTGGAACTGTGCCCTCCGACTCTGCTCCCAGTCAGCTGCAACCAACTGGAACTGTGCCCTCCGACTCTGCTCCCAGTCAGCTGCAACCAACTGGAACTGCGCCCTCCGTCTCTGCTCCCAGTCAGCTGCAACCAACTGGAACTGTGCCCTCCGACTCTGCTCCCAGTCAGCTGCAACCAACTGGAACTCCGCCCTCCGACTCTGCTCGCAGTCAGCTGCAACCAACTGGAACTGGGCCCTCCGACTCTGCTCCCAGTCAGCTGCAACCAACTGGAACTCCGCCCTCCGACTCTGCTCCCAGTCAGCTGCAACCAACTGGAACTCCGCCCTCCGACTCTGCTCCCAGTCAGCTGCAACCAACTGGAACTGGGCCCTCCGACTCTGCTCCCAATCAGCTGCAACCAACTGGAACTCCGCCCTCCGACTCTGCTCCCAGTCAGCTGCAACCAACTGGAACAGCGCCCTCCGACTCTGCTCCCAGTCAGCTGCAACCAACTGGAACTCCGCCCTCCGACTCTGCTCCCAGTCAGCTCCAACGAACTGGAACTCCGCCCTCCGACTCTGCTCCCAGTCAGCTGCAACCAACTGGAACTCCGTCCTCCGACTCTGCTCCCAGTCAGCTGCAACCAACTGGAACTCCGCCCTCCGACTCTGCTCCCAGTCAGCTGCAACCAACTGGAACTGGGCCCTCCGACTCTGCTCCCAATCAGCTGCAACCAACTGGAACTGCGCCCTCCGACTCTGCTCCCAGTTAGCTGCAACCAACTGGAACTCCGCCCTCCGACTCTGCTCCCAGTCAGCTGCAACCAACTGGAACTCCGCCCTCCGACTCTGCTCCCAGTCAGCTGTAACCAACTGGAACTGAGCCCTCCGACTCTGCTCCCAGTCAGCTGCAACCAACTGGAACTGCGCCCTCCGACTCTGCTCCCAGTCAGCTGCAACCAACTGGAACTACGCCCTCCGACTCTGCTGCTAGTCAGCTGCAACCAACTGGAACTCCGCGCTCCGACTCTGCTCCCAGTCAGCTGCAACCAATTGGAACTCCACCCTCCGACTCTGCTCCCAGTCAGCTGCAACCAACAGGAACTCCGCCCTTCGACTCTGCTCCCAGTCAGCTGCAACCAACTGGTCCTCCGCCCTCCGACTTTGCTCCCAGTCAGCTGCAACTAACTGGAACTGTGCCCTCCGACTCTGCTCCCAGTCAGCTGCAACCAACTGGAACTCCGCCCTCCGACTCTGCTCCCAGTCAGCTGCAACCAACTGGAACTCCGCCCTCCGACTCTGCTCCCAGTCAGCTGCAACCAACTGGAACTGCGCCCTCCGACTCTGCTCCCAGTCAGCTGCAACCAATTGGAACTTCACCCTCCGACTCTGCTCCCAGTCAGCTGCAACCAACTGGAACTGCGCCTTCCGACTCTGCTCCCAGTCAGCTGCAACCAACTGGACCTCCGCCTTCCGACTCTGCTCCCAGTCAGCTGCAACCAACTGGAACTGCGCCCTCCGACTCTGCTCCCAGTCAGCTGCAACCAACTGGAACTACGCCCTCCGACTCTGCTCCCAGTCAGCTGCAACCAACTGGAACTGCGCCCTCCGACTCTGCTCCCAGTCAGCTGCAACCAACTGGAACAGTGCCCTCCGACTCTGCTCCCAGTCAGCTGCAACCAACTGGAACTCCGCCCTCCGACTCTGCTCCCAGTCAGCTGCAACCAACTGGAACTGCGCCCTCCGACTCTGCTCCCAGTCTGCTGCAACCAACTGGAACTGCGCCCTCCGACTCTGCTCCCAGACAGCTGCAACCACCTGGAACTGTGCCCTCCGACTCTGCTCCCCGTCAGCTGCAACCAACTGGAACTGCGCCCGCCGACTCTGCTCCCAGTCAGCTGCAACCAACTGGTACTGCGCCCTCCGACTCTGCTCCCAGTCAGCTGCAACCAACTGGAACTACGCCCTCCGACTCTGCTCCCAGTCAGCTGCAACCAACTGGAACTGCGCCCTCCGACTCTGCTCCCAGTCAGCTGCAACCAACTTGAACACGGCCCTCCGACTCTGCTCCCAGTCAGCTGCAACCAACTGGAACTCCGCCCTCCGACTCTGCTCCCAGTCAGCTGCAACCAACTGGAACTGCGCCCTCCGACTCTGCTCCCAGTCAGCTGCAACCAACTGGAACTGTGCCCTCCGACTCTGCTCCCAGTCAGCTGCAACCAACTGGAACTCCGCCCTCCGCCTCTGCTCCCAGTCAGCTGCAACCAACTGGAACTGCGCCCTCCGACTCTGCTCCCAGTCAGCTGCAGCCAACTGGAACTACGCCCTCCGACTCTGCTCCCAGTCAGCTGCAACCAACTGGAACTACGCCCTCCGACTCTGCTCCCAGTCAGCTGCAACCAACTGGAACTCCGCCCTCCGACTCTGCTCCGAATCAGCTGCAACCAACTGGAACTGCGCCATCCGACTCTGCTCCCAGTCAGCTGCAACCAACTGGAACTCCGCCCTCCGACTCTGCTCCCAGTCAGCTGCAACCAACTGGAACTGCGCCCTCCGACTCTGCTCCCAGTCAGCTGCAACCAACTGGAACTCCGCCCTCCGACTCTGCTCCCAGTCAGCTCCAACGAACTGGAACTGCGCCCTCCGACTCTGCTAAGTCAGCTGCAACCAACTGGAACTGCGCCCTCCGGCTCTGCTCCCAGTGAGCTGCAACCAACTGGAACTGCGCCCTCCAACTCTGCTCCCAGTCAGCTGCAACCAACTGGAACTGCGCCCTCCGACTCTGCTCCCAGTCAGCTGGAACCAACTGGAACTCCGCCCTCCGACTCTGCTCCCAGTCATCTGCAACCAACTGGAACTGCGCCCTCCAACTCTGCTCCCAGTCAGCTGCAACCAACTGGAACTGCGCCCTCCGACTCTGCTCCCAGTCAGCTGCAACCAACTGGAACTGCGCCCTCCGACTCTGCCCCCAGTCAGCTGCAACCAACTGGAACTGCACCCTCCTACTCTGCTCCCAGTCAGCTGCAACCAACTGGAACTGCGCCCTCCGGCTCTGCTCCCAGTGAGCTGCAACCAACTGGAACTGCGCCCTCCGACTCTGCCCCCAGTCAGCTGAAACCGACTGGAACTGTGCCCTCCGACTCTGCTCCCAGTCAGCTCCAACCAACTGGACCTCCGCCCTCCGACTCTGCTCCCAGTCAGCTCCAACCAACTGGAACTCCGCCCTCCGACTCTGCTCCCAGTCAGCTGCAACCAACTGGAACTGCGCCCTCCGACTCTGCTCCCAGTCAGCTGCAACCAACTGGAACTGCGCCCTCCGACTCTGCTCCCAGTCAGCTGCAACCAACTGGAACTGCGCCCTCCGACTCTGCTCCCAGTCAGCTGCAACCAACTGGAACTCCGCCCTCCGACTCTGCTCCCAGTCAGCTGCAACCAACTGGAACTGCGCCCTCCGACTCTGCTCCCAGTCAGCTGCAACCAACTGGAACTCCGCCCTCCGACTCTGCTCCGAGTCAGCTGCAACCAACTGGAACTGCGCCCTCCGGCTCTGCTCCCAGTCAGCTGCAACCAACTGGAACTGCGCCCTCCGACTCTGCTCCCAGTCAGCTGCAACCAACTGGAACTGCGCCCTCCGACTCTGCTCCCAGTCAGCTGCAACCAACTGGAACTCCGCCCTCCGACTCTGCTCCCAGTCAGCTGCAACCAACTGGAACTCCGCCCTCCGACTCTGCTCCCAGTCAGCTGCAACCAACTGGAACTGCGCCCTCCGACTCTGCTCCCAGTCAGCTGCAACCAACTGGAACTCCGCCCTCCGACTCTGCTCCCAGTCAGCTGGAACCAACTGGAACTCCGCCCTCCGACTCTGCTCCCAGTCAGCTGCAACCAACTGGAACTGCGCCCTCCAACTCTGCTCCCAGTCAGCTGCAACCAACTGGAACTGCGCCCTCCGAATCTGCTCCCAGTCAGCAGCAACCAACTGGAACTGCGCCCTCCGACTCTGCTCCGAGTCAGCTGTAACCATCTGGAACTCCGCCCTCCGACTCTGCTCCCAGTCAGCTGCAACCAACTGGAACTGCGCCGTCCGACTCTGCTCCCAGTCAGTAGCAGCCAACAGGAACTCCGCCCTCCGACGCTGCTCCCAGTCAGCTGCAACCAACTGGAACTGCGCCCTCCGACTCTGCTCCCAGTCAGCTGCAACCAACTGGAACTGTGCCCTCCGACTCTGCTCCCAGTCAGCTGCAACCAACTGGAACTGCGCCCTCCGACTCTGCTCGCAGTCAGCTGCAACCAACTGGAACTCCGCCCTCCGACTCTGCTCCCAGTCAGCTGCAACCAACTGGAACTCCGCCCTCCGACTCTGCTCCCAATCAGCTGCAACCAACTGGAACTGTGCCCTCCGACTCTGCTCCCAGTCAGCTGCAACCAACTGGAACTGCGCCTTCCGACTCTGCTCCCAGTCAGCTGCAACCAACTGGAACTGCGCCCTCCGACTCTGCTCCCAGTTAGCTGCAACCAACTGGAACTCCGCCCTCCGACTCTGCTCCCAGTCAGCTGCAACCAACTGGAACTCCGCCCTCCGACTCTGCTCCGAGTCAGCTGCAACCAACTGGAACTGTGCCCTCCAACTCTGCTCCCAGTCAGCTGCAACCAACTGGAACTCCGCCCTCCGACTCTGCTCCCAGTCAGCTGTAACCAACTGGAACTGAGCCCTCCGACTCTGCTCCCAGTCAGCTGCAACCAACTGGAACTGCGCCCTCCGACTCTGCTCCCAGTCAGCTGCAACCAACTGGAACTACGCCCTCCGACTCTGCTGCTAGTCAGCTGCAACCAACTGGAACTCCGCCCTCCGACTCTGCTCCCAGTCAGCTGCAACCAATTGGAACTCCACCCTCCGACTCTGCTCCCAGTCAGCTGCAACCAACAGGAACTCCGCCCTTCGACTCTGCTCCCAGTCAGCTGCAACCAACTGGTCCTCCGCCCTCCGACTCTGCTCCCAGTCAGCTGCAACTAACTGGAACTGTGCCCTCCGACTCTGCTCCCAGTCAGCTGCAACCAACTGGAACTCCGCCCTCCGACTCTGCTCCCAGTCAGCTGCAACCAACTGGAACTCCGCCCTCCGACTCTGCTCCCAGTCAGCTGCAACCAACTGGAACTGCGCCCTCCGACTCTGCTCCCAGTCAGCTGCAACCAATTGGAACTCCACCCTCCGACTCTGCTCCCAGTCAGCTGCAACCAACTGGAACTGCGCCTTCCGACTCTGCTCCCAGTCAGCTGCAACCAACTGGAACTGCGCCCTCCGACTCTGCTCCCAGTCAGCTGCAACCAACAGGAACTCCGCCCTCCGACTCTGCTCCCAGTCAGCTGCAACCAACAGGAACTCCGCCCTCCGACTCTGCTCCCAGTCAGCTGCAACCAACAGGAACTCCGCCCTTCGACTCTGCTCCCAGTCAGCTGCAACCAACTGGTCCTCCGCCCTCCGACTCTGCTCCCAGTCAGCTGCAACCAACTGGAACTGTGCCCTCCGACTCTGCTCCCAGTCAGCTGCAACCAACTGGAACTCCGCCCTCCGACTCTGCTCCCAGTCAGCTGCAACCAACTGGAACTCCGCCCTACGACTCTGCTCCCAGTCACCTGCAACCAACTGGAACTCCGCCCTCCGACTCTGCTCCCAGTCAGCTGCAACCAACTAGAACTGTGCCCTCCGGCTCTGCTCCCAGTCAGCTGCAACCAACTGGAACTGTGCCCTCCGACTCTGCTCCTAGTCAGCTGCAACCAACTGGAACTCCGCCCTCCGACTCTGCTCCCAGTCAGCTGCAACCAACTGGAACTCCGCCCTCCGACTCTGCTCCCAGTCAGCTGCAACCAACTGGAACTGTGCCCTCCGACTCTGCTCCTAGTCAGCTGCAACCAACTGGAACTCCGCCCTCCGACTCTGCTCCCAGTCAGCTGCAACCAACTGGAACTGCGCCCTCCGACTCTACTCCCAGTCAGCTGCAACCAACTGGAACTCCGCCCTCCGACTCTGCTCCCAGTCAGCTGCAACTAACTGGAACTGTGCCCTCCGACTCTGCTCCCAGTCAGCTGCAACCAACTGGAACTGTGCCCTCCGACTCTGCTCCCAGTCAGCTGCAACCAACTGGAACTGCGCCCTCCGACTCTGCTCCCAGTCAGCTGCAACCAACTGGAACTGTGCCCTCCGACTCTGCTCCCAGTCAGCTGCAACCAACTGGAACTGCGCCTTCCGACTCTGCTCCCAGTCAGCTGCAACCAACTGGAACTGTGCCCTCCGACTCTGCTCCCAGTCAGCTGCAACCAACTGGACCTCCGCATTCCGACTCTGCTCCCAGTCAGCTGCAACCAACTGGAACTCCGCCCTCCGACTCTGCTCCCAGTCAGCTGCAACCAACTGGAACTGTGCCCTCCGACTCTGCTCCCCGTCAGCTGCAACCAACTGGAACTCCGCCCTCCGACTCTGCTCCCAGTCAGCTGCAACCAACTGGAACTGCGCCCTCCGACTCTGCTCCCAGTCAGCTGCAACCAACTGGACCTCCGCCCTCCGACTCTGCTCCCAGTCAGCTGCAACCAACTGGAACTGCGCCCTCCGAGTCTGCTCCCAGTCATCTGCAACCAACTGGAACTCCGGCCTCCGACTCTGCTCCCAGTCAGCTGCAACCAACTGGAACTGCGCCCTCCGACTCTGCTCCCAGTCAGCTGCAACCAACTGGAACTGCGCCCTCCGACTCTGCTCCCAGTCAGCTGCAACCAACTGGAACAGTGCCCTCCGACTCTGCTCCCAGTCAGCTGCAACCAACTGGAACTCCGCCCTCCGACTCTGCTCCCAGTCAGCTGCAACCAACTGGAACTGTGCCCTCCGACTCTGCTCCCAGTCAGCTGCAACCAACTGGAACAGTGCCCTCCGACTCTGCTCCCAGTCAGCTGCAACCAACTGGAACTACGCCCTCCGACTCTGCTCCCAGTCAGCTGCAACCAACTGGAACTGCGCCCTCCGACTCTGCTCCCAGTCAGCTGCAACCAACTGGAACAGTGCCCTCCGACTCTGCTCCCAGTCAGCTGCAACCAACTGGAACTCCGCCCTCCGACTCAGCTCCCAGTCAGCTGCAACCAACTGGAACTGCGCCCTCCGACTCTGCTCCCAGTCAGCTGCAACCAACTGGAACTGCGCCCTCCGACTCTGCTCCCAGTCAGCTGCAACCAACTGGAACTGTGCCCACCGACTCTGCTCCCAGTCAGCTGCAACCAACTGGAACAGCGCCCTCCGACTCTGCTCCCAGTCAGCTGCAACCAACTGGAACTGCGCCCTCCGACTCTGCTCCCCGTCAGCTGCAACCAACTGGAACTGCGCCCGCCGACTATGCTCCCAGTCAGCTGCAACCAACTGGTACTGCGCCCTCCGACTCTGCTCCCAGTCAGCTGCAACCAACTGGAACTACGCCCTCCGACTCTGCTCCCAGTCAGCTGCAACCAACTGGAACTCCGCCCTCCGACTCTGCTCCCAGTCAGCTGCAACCAACTGGAACTGTGCCCTCCGACTCTGCTCCCAGTCAGCTGCAACCAACTGGAACTGTGCCCTCCGACTCTGCTCCCAGTCAGCTGCAACCAACTGGAACTGCGCCCTCCGACTCTGCTCCCCGTCAGCTGCAACCAACTGGAACTGCGCCCGCCGACTCTGCTCCCAGTCAGCTGCAACCAACTGGTACTGCGCCCTCCGACTCTGCTCCCAGTCAGCTGCAACCAACTGGAACTACGCCCTCCGACTCTGCTCCCAGTCAGCTGCAACCAACTGGAACTGCGCCCTCCGACTCTGCTCCCAGTCAGCTGCAACCAATTTGAACACGGCCCTCCGACTCTGCTCCCAGTCAGCTGCAACCAACTGGAACTGCGCCCTCCGACTCTGCTCCCAGTCAGCTGCAACCAACTGGAACTCCGCCCTCCGACTCTGCTCCGAGTCAGCTGCAACCAACTGGAACTGCGCCATCCGACTCTGCTCCCAGTCAGCTGCAACCAACTGGAACTGCGCCCTCCGACTCTGCTCCCAGTCAGCTGCAACCAACTGGAACTGCGCCCTCCGACTCTGCTCCCAGTCAGCTGCAACCAACTGGAACTCCGCCCTCCGACTCTGCTCCCAGTCAGCTCCAACGAACTGGAACTGCGCCCTCCGACTCTGCTAAGTCAGCTGCAACCAACTGGAACTGCGCCCTCCGGCTCTGCTCCCAGTGAGCTGCAACCAACTGGAACTGCGCCCTCCGGCTCTGCTCCCAGTGAGCTGCAACCAACTGGAACTGCGCCCTCCGATTCTGCTCCCAGTCAGTTGCAACCAACTGGAATTCGCCCTCCGACTCTGCTCCCAGTCAGTAGCAGCCAACTGGAACTGTGCCCTCCGACGCTGCTCCCAGTCAGCTGCAACCAACTGGAACTGCGCCCTCCGGCTCTGCTCCCAGTCAGCTGCAACCAACTGGAACTGCGCCCTCCGGCTCTGCTCCCAGTCAGCTGCAACCAACTGGAACTGCGCCCTCCGACTCTGCTCCGAGTCATCTGCAACCAACTGGAACTCCGCCCTCCGACTCTGCTCCCAGTCAGCTGCAACCAACTGGAACTGCGACCTCCGACTCTGCTCCCAGTCAGCTGCAACCAACTGGAACTCCACCCTCCAACTCTGCTCCCAGTCAGCTGCAACCAACTGGAACTGCGCGCTCCAACTCTGCACCCAGTCAGCTGTAACCAACTGGAACTGTGCCCTCCGACTCTCCTCCCAGTCAGCTGCAACCAACTGGAACTGCGACCTCCGACTCTGCTCCCAGTCAGCTGCAACCAACTGGAACTCCACCCTCCAACTCTGCACCCAGTCAGCTGTAACCAACTGGAACTCCGCCCTCCGACTCTGCTCCCAGTCAGCTGCAACTAACTGGAACTGTGCCCTCCGACTCTGCTCCCAGTCAGCTGCAACCAACTGGAACAGCGCCCTCCGACTCTGCTCCCAGTCAGCTGCAACCAACTGGAACTGCGCCCTCCGACTCTGCTCCCAGTCAGCTGCAACCAACTGGAACTGTGCCCTCCGACTCTGCTCCCAGTCAGCTGCAACCAACTGGAACTGCGCCCTCCGACTCTGCTCCCAGTCAGCTGCAACCAACTGGAACTGTGCCCTCCGACTCTGCTCCCAGTCAGCTGCAACCAACTGGAACTGCGCCCTCCGACTCTGCTCCCAGTCAGCTGCAACCAATTTGAACACGGCCCTCCGACTCTGCTCCCAGTCAGCTGCAACCAACTGGAACTGCGCCCTCCGACTCTGCTCCCAGTCAGCTGCAACCAACTGGAACTCCGCCCTCCGACTCTGCTCCGAGTCAGCTGCAACCAACTGGAACTGCGCCATCCGACTCTGCTCCCAGTCAGCTGCAACCAACTGGAACTGCGCCCTCCGACTCTGCTCCCAGTCAGCTGCAACCAACTGGAACTGCGCCCTCCGACTCTGCTCCCAGTCAGCTGCAACCAACTGGAACTGCGCCCTCCGACTCTGCTCGCAGTCAGCTGCAACCAACTGGAACTCCGCCCTCCGACTCTGCTCCCAGTCAGCTGCAACCAACTGGAACTGGGCCCTCCGACTCTGCTCCCAATCAGCTGCAACCAACTGGAACTGCGCCCTCCGACTCTGCTCCCAGTTAGCTGCAACCAACTGGAACTCCGCCCTCCGACTCTGCTCCCAGTCAGCTGCAACCAACTGGAACTCCGCCCTCCGACTCTGCTCCCAGTCAGCTGTAACCAACTGGAACTGAGCCCTCCGACTCTGCTCCCAGTCAGCTGCAACCAACTGGAACTGCGCCCTCCGACTCTGCTCCCAGTCAGCTGCAACCAACTGGAACTACGCCCTCCGACTCTGCTGCTAGTCAGCTGCAACCAACTGGAACTCCGCCCTCCGACTCTGCTCCCAGTCAGCTGCAACCAATTGGAACTCCACCCTCCGACTCTGCTCCCAGTCAGCTGCAACCAACAGGAACTCCGCCCTTCGACTCTGCTCCCAGTCAGCTGCAACCAACTGGTCCTCCGCCCTCCGACTCTGCTCCCAGTCAGCTGCAACTAACTGGAACTGTGCCCTCCGACTCTGCTCCCAGTCAGCTGCAACCAACTGGAACTCCGCCCTCCGACTCTGCTCCCAGTCAGCTGCAACCAACTGGAACTCCGCCCTCCGACTCTGCTCCCAGTCAGCTGCAACCAACTGGAACTGCGCCCTCCGACTCTGCTCCCAGTCAGCTGCAACCAATTGGAACTCCACCCTCCGACTCTGCTCCCAGTCAGCTGCAACCAACTGGAACTGCGCCTTCCGACTCTGCTCCCAGTCAGCTGCAACCAACTGGAACTGCGCCCTCCGACTCTGCTCCCAGTCAGCTGCAACCAACAGGAACTCCGCCCTCCGACTCTGCTCCCAGTCAGCTGCAACCAACAGGAACTCCGCCCTTCGACTCTGCTCCCAGTCAGCTGCAACCAACTGGTCCTCCGCCCTCCGACTCTGCTCCCAGTCAGCTGCAACCAACTGGAACTGTGCCCTCCGACTCTGCTCCCAGTCAGCTGCAACCAACTGGAACTCCGCCCTCCGACTCTGCTCCCAGTCAGCTCCAACGAACTGGAACTGCGCCCTCCGACTCTGCTCCCAGTCAGCTGCAACCAACTGGAACTCCGCCCTCCGACTCTGCTCCCAGTCAGCTGCAACCAACTGGAACTGCGCCCTCCGACTCTGCTCCCAGTCAGCTGCAACCAACTGGAACTGCACCCTCCGACTCTGCTCCCAGTCAGCTGCAACCAACTGGAACTGTGCCCTCCGACTCTGCTCCCAGTCAGCTGCAACCAACTGGTCCTCCGCCCTCCGACTCTGCTCCCAGTCAGCTGCAACCAACTAGAACTGCGCCCTCCGACTCTGCTCCCAGTCAGCTGCAACCAACTGGAACTGTGCCCTCCGACTCTGCTCCTAGTCAGCTGCAACCAACTGGAACTCCGCCCTCCGACTCTGCTCCCAGTCAGCTGCAACCAACTGGAACTGCGCCCTCCGACTCTACTCCCAGTCAGCTGCAACCAACTGGAACTCCGCCCTCCGACTCTGCTCCCAGTCAGCTGCAACTAACTGGAACTGTGCCCTCCGACTCTGCTCCCAGTCAGCTGCAACCAACTGGAACTGTGCCCTCCGACTCTGCTCCCAGTCAGCTGCAACCAACTGGAACTGCGCCCTCCGACTCTGCTCCCAGTCAGCTGCAACCAACTGGAACTGTGCCCTCCGACTCTGCTCCCAGTCAGCTGCAACCAACTGGAACTGCGCCCTCCGACTCTGCTCCCAGTCAGCTGCAACCAACTGGAACTGTGCCCTCCGACTCTGCTCCCAGTCAGCTGCAACCAACTGGACCTCCGCATTCCGACTCTGCTCCCAGTCAGCTGCAACCAACTGGAACTCCGCCCTCCGACTCTGCTCCCAGTCAGCTGCAACCAACTGGAACTGTGCCCTCCGACTCTGCTCCCCGTCAGCTGCAACCAACTGGAACTCCGCCCTCCGACTCTGCTCCCAGTCAGCTGCAACCAACTGGAACTGCGCCCTCCGACTCTGCTCCCAGTCAGCTGCAACCAACTGGACCTCCGCCCTCCGACTCTGCTCCCAGTCAGCTGCAACCAACTGGAACTGCGCCCTCCGAGTCTGCTCCCAGTCATCTGCAACCAACTGGAACTCCGGCCTCCGACTCTGCTCCCAGTCAGCTGCAACCAACTGGAACTGCGCCCTCCGACTCTGCTCCCAGTCAGCTGCAACCAACTGGAACTGCGCCCTCCGACTCTGCTCCCAGTCAGCTGCAACCAACTGGAACAGTGCCCTCCGACTCTGCTCCCAGTCAGCTGCAACCAACTGGAACTCCGCCCTCCGACTCTGCTCCCAGTCAGCTGCAACCAACTGGAACTGTGCCCTCCGACTCTGCTCCCAGTCAGCTGCAACCAACTGGAACAGTGCCCTCCGACTCTGCTCCCAGTCAGCTGCAACCAACTGGAACTACGCCCTCCGACTCTGCTCCCAGTCAGCTGCAACCAACTGGAACTGCGCCCTCCGACTCTGCTCCCAGTCAGCTGCAACCAACTGGAACAGTGCCCTCCGACTCTGCTCCCAGTCAGCTGCAACCAACTGGAACTCCGCCCTCCGACTCAGCTCCCAGTCAGCTGCAACCAACTGGAACTGCGCCCTCCGACTCTGCTCCCAGTCAGCTGCAACCAACTGGAACTGCGCCCTCCGACTCTGCTCCCAGTCAGCTGCAACCAACTGGAACTGTGCCCACCGACTCTGCTCCCAGTCAGCTGCAACCAACTGGAACAGCGCCCTCCGACTCTGCTCCCAGTCAGCTGCAACCAACTGGAACTGCGCCCTCCGACTCTGCTCCCCGTCAGCTGCAACCAACTGGAACTGCGCCCGCCGACTATGCTCCCAGTCAGCTGCAACCAACTGGTACTGCGCCCTCCGACTCTGCTCCCAGTCAGCTGCAACCAACTGGAACTACGCCCTCCGACTCTGCTCCCAGTCAGCTGCAACCAACTGGAACTCCGCCCTCCGACTCTGCTCCCAGTCAGCTGCAACCAACTGGAACTGTGCCCTCCGACTCTGCTCCCAGTCAGCTGCAACCAACTGGAACTGTGCCCTCCGACTCTGCTCCCAGTCAGCTGCAACCAACTGGAACTGCGCCCTCCGACTCTGCTCCCCGTCAGCTGCAACCAACTGGAACTGCGCCCGCCGACTCTGCTCCCAGTCAGCTGCAACCAACTGGTACTGCGCCCTCCGACTCTGCTCCCAGTCAGCTGCAACCAACTGGAACTACGCCCTCCGACTCTGCTCCCAGTCAGCTGCAACCAACTGGAACTGCGCCCTCCGACTCTGCTCCCAGTCAGCTGCAACCAATTTGAACACGGCCCTCCGACTCTGCTCCCAGTCAGCTGCAACCAACTGGAACTGCGCCCTCCGACTCTGCTCCCAGTCAGCTGCAACCAACTGGAACTCCGCCCTCCGACTCTGCTCCGAGTCAGCTGCAACCAACTGGAACTGCGCCATCCGACTCTGCTCCCAGTCAGCTGCAACCAACTGGAACTGCGCCCTCCGACTCTGCTCCCAGTCAGCTGCAACCAACTGGAACTGCGCCCTCCGACTCTGCTCCCAGTCAGCTGCAACCAACTGGAACTCCGCCCTCCGACTCTGCTCCCAGTCAGCTCCAACGAACTGGAACTGCGCCCTCCGACTCTGCTAAGTCAGCTGCAACCAACTGGAACTGCGCCCTCCGGCTCTGCTCCCAGTGAGCTGCAACCAACTGGAACTGCGCCCTCCGGCTCTGCTCCCAGTGAGCTGCAACCAACTGGAACTGCGCCCTCCGATTCTGCTCCCAGTCATTTGCAACCAACTGGAATTCGCCCTCCGACTCTGCTCCCAGTCAGTAGCAGCCAACTGGAACTGTGCCCTCCGACGCTGCTCCCAGTCAGCTGCAACCAACTGGAACTGCGCCCTCCGGCTCTGCTCCCAGTCAGCTGCAACCAACTGGAACTGCGCCCTCCGGCTCTGCTCCCAGTCAGCTGCAACCAACTGGAACTGCGCCCTCCGACTCTGCTCCGAGTCATCTGCAACCAACTGGAACTCCGCCCTCCGACTCTGCTCCCAGTCAGCTGCAACCAACTGGAACTGCGACCTCCGACTCTGCTCCCAGTCAGCTGCAACCAACTGGAACTCCACCCTCCAACTCTGCTCCCAGTCAGCTGCAACCAACTGGAACTGCGCGCTCCAACTCTGCACCCAGTCAGCTGTAACCAACTGGAACTGTGCCCTCCGACTCTCCTCCCAGTCAGCTGCAACCAACTGGAACTGCGACCTCCGACTCTGCTCCCAGTCAGCTGCAACCAACTGGAACTCCACCCTCCAACTCTGCACCCAGTCAGCTGTAACCAACTGGAACTCCGCCCTCCGACTCTGCTCCCAGTCAGCTGCAACTAACTGGAACTGTGCCCTCCGACTCTGCTCCCAGTCAGCTGCAACCAACTGGAACAGCGCCCTCCGACTCTGCTCCCAGTCAGCTGCAACCAACTGGAACTGCGCCCTCCGACTCTGCTCCCAGTCAGCTGCAACCAACTGGAACTGTGCCCTCCGACTCTGCTCCCAGTCAGCTGCAACCAACTGGAACTGCGCCCTCCGACTCTGCTCCCAGTCAGCTGCAACCAACTGGAACTGTGCCCTCCGACTCTGCTCCCAGTCAGCTGCAACCAACTGGAACTGCGCCCTCCGACTCTGCTCCCAGTCAGCTGCAACCAATTTGAACACGGCCCTCCGACTCTGCTCCCAGTCAGCTGCAACCAACTGGAACTGCGCCCTCCGACTCTGCTCCCAGTCAGCTGCAACCAACTGGAACTCCGCCCTCCGACTCTGCTCCGAGTCAGCTGCAACCAACTGGAACTGCGCCATCCGACTCTGCTCCCAGTCAGCTGCAACCAACTGGAACTGCGCCCTCCGACTCTGCTCCCAGTCAGCTGCAACCAACTGGAACTGCGCCCTCCGACTCTGCTCCCAGTCAGCTGCAACCAACTGGAACTGCGCCCTCCGACTCTGCTCGCAGTCAGCTGCAACCAACTGGAACTCCGCCCTCCGACTCTGCTCCCAGTCAGCTGCAACCAACTGGAACTGGGCCCTCCGACTCTGCTCCCAATCAGCTGCAACCAACTGGAACTGCGCCCTCCGACTCTGCTCCCAGTTAGCTGCAACCAACTGGAACTCCGCCCTCCGACTCTGCTCCCAGTCAGCTGCAACCAACTGGAACTCCGCCCTCCGACTCTGCTCCCAGTCAGCTGTAACCAACTGGAACTGAGCCCTCCGACTCTGCTCCCAGTCAGCTGCAACCAACTGGAACTGCGCCCTCCGACTCTGCTCCCAGTCAGCTGCAACCAACTGGAACTACGCCCTCCGACTCTGCTGCTAGTCAGCTGCAACCAACTGGAACTCCGCCCTCCGACTCTGCTCCCAGTCAGCTGCAACCAATTGGAACTCCACCCTCCGACTCTGCTCCCAGTCAGCTGCAACCAACAGGAACTCCGCCCTTCGACTCTGCTCCCAGTCAGCTGCAACCAACTGGTCCTCCGCCCTCCGACTCTGCTCCCAGTCAGCTGCAACTAACTGGAACTGTGCCCTCCGACTCTGCTCCCAGTCAGCTGCAACCAACTGGAACTCCGCCCTCCGACTCTGCTCCCAGTCAGCTGCAACCAACTGGAACTCCGCCCTCCGACTCTGCTCCCAGTCAGCTGCAACCAACTGGAACTGCGCCCTCCGACTCTGCTCCCAGTCAGCTGCAACCAATTGGAACTCCACCCTCCGACTCTGCTCCCAGTCAGCTGCAACCAACTGGAACTGCGCCTTCCGACTCTGCTCCCAGTCAGCTGCAACCAACTGGAACTGCGCCCTCCGACTCTGCTCCCAGTCAGCTGCAACCAACAGGAACTCCGCCCTCCGACTCTGCTCCCAGTCAGCTGCAACCAACAGGAACTCCGCCCTTCGACTCTGCTCCCAGTCAGCTGCAACCAACTGGTCCTCCGCCCTCCGACTCTGCTCCCAGTCAGCTGCAACCAACTGGAACTGTGCCCTCCGACTCTGCTCCCAGTCAGCTGCAACCAACTGGAACTCCGCCCTCCGACTCTGCTCCCAGTCAGCTCCAACGAACTGGAACTGCGCCCTCCGACTCTGCTCCCAGTCAGCTGCAACCAACTGGAACTCCGCCCTCCGACTCTGCTCCCAGTCAGCTGCAACCAACTGGAACTGCGCCCTCCGACTCTGCTCCCAGTCAGCTGCAACCAACTGGAACTGCACCCTCCGACTCTGCTCCCAGTCAGCTGCAACCAACTGGAACTGTGCCCTCCGACTCTGCTCCCAGTCAGCTGCAACCAACTGGTCCTCCGCCCTCCGACTCTGCTCCCAGTCAGCTGCAACCAACTAGAACTGCGCCCTCCGACTCTGCTCCCAGTCAGCTGCAACCAACTGGAACTGTGCCCTCCGACTCTGCTCCTAGTCAGCTGCAACCAACTGGAACTCCGCCCTCCGACTCTGCTCCCAGTCAGCTGCAACCAACTGGAACTCCGCCCTCCGACTCTGCTCCCAGTCAGCTGCAACCAACTGGAACTGCGCCCTCCGACTCTGCTACGTCAGCTGCAACCAACTGGAACTGTGCCCTCCGACTCTGCTCCTAGTCAGCTGCAACCAACTGGAACTCCGCCCTCCGACTCTGCTCCCAGTCAGCTGCAACCAACCGGAACTCCGCCCTCCGACTCTGCTCCCAGTCACCTGCAACCAACTGGAACTCCGCCCTCCGACTCTGCTCCCAGTCAGCTGCAACCAACTAGAACTGTGCCCTCCGGCTCTGCTCCCAGTCAGCTGCAACCAACTGGAACTGTGCCCTCCGACTCTGCTCCTAGTCAGCTGCAACCAACTGGAACTCCGCCCTCCGACTCTGCTCCCAGTCAGCTGCAACCAACTGGAACTCCGCCCTCCGACTCTGCTCCCAGTCAGCTGCAACCAACTGGAACTGTGCCCTCCGACTCTGCTCCTAGTCAGCTGCAACCAACTGGAACTCCGCCCTCCGACTCTGCTCCCAGTCAGCTGCAACCAACTGGAACTGCGCCCTCCGACTCTACTCCCAGTCAGCTGCAACCAACTGGAACTCCGCCCTCCGACTCTGCTCCCAGTCAGCTGCAACTAACTGGAACTGTGCCCTCCGACTCTGCTCCCAGTCAGCTGCAACCAACTGGAACTGTGCCCTCCGACTCTGCTCCCAGTCAGCTGCAACCAACTGGAACTGCGCCCTCCGACTCTGCTCCCAGTCAGCTGCAACCAACTGGAACTGTGCCCTCCGACTCTGCTCCCAGTCAGCTGCAACCAACTGGAACTGCGCCCTCCGACTCTGCTCCCAGTCAGCTGCAACCAACTGGAACTGTGCCCTCCGACTCTGCTCCCAGTCAGCTGCAACCAACTGGACCTCCGCATTCCGACTCTGCTCCCAGTCAGCTGCAACCAACTGGAACTCCGCCCTCCGACTCTGCTCCCAGTCAGCTGCAACCAACTGGAACTGTGCCCTCCGACTCTGCTCCCCGTCAGCTGCAACCAACTGGAACTCCGCCCTCCGACTCTGCTCCCAGTCAGCTGCAACCAACTGGAACTGCGCCCTCCGACTCTGCTCCCAGTCAGCTGCAACCAACTGGACCTCCGCCCTCCGACTCTGCTCCCAGTCAGCTGCAACCAACTGGAACTGCGCCCTCCGAGTCTGCTCCCAGTCATCTGCAACCAACTGGAACTCCGGCCTCCGACTCTGCTCCCAGTCAGCTGCAACCAACTGGAACTGCGCCCTCCGACTCTGCTCCCAGTCAGCTGCAACCAACTGGAACTGCGCCCTCCGACTCTGCTCCCAGTCAGCTGCAACCAACTGGAACAGTGCCCTCCGACTCTGCTCCCAGTCAGCTGCAACCAACTGGAACTCCGCCCTCTGACTCTGCTCCCAGTCAGCTGCAACCAACTGGAACTGCGCCCTCCGACTCTGCTCCCAGTCAGCTGCAACCAACTGGAACAGTGCCCTCCGACTCTGCTCCCAGTCAGCTGCAACCAACTGGAACTACGCCCTCCGACTCTGCTCCCAGTCAGCTGCAACCAACTGGAACTCCGCCCTCCGACTCTGCTCCGAGTCATCTGCAACCAACTGGAACTCCGCCCTCCGACTCTGCTCCCAGTCAGCTGCAACCAACTGGAACTGCGACCTCCGACTCTGCTCCCAGTCAGCTGCAACCAACTGGAACTCCACCCTCCAACTCTGCTCCCAGTCAGCTGCAACCAACTGGAACTGCGCGCTCCAACTCTGCACCCAGTCAGCTGTAACCAACTGGAACTGTGCCCTCCGACTCTCCTCCCAGTCAGCTGCAACCAACTGGAACTGCGACCTCCGACTCTGCTCCCAGTCAGCTGCAACCAACTGGAACTCCACCCTCCAACTCTGCACCCAGTCAGCTGTAACCAACTGGAACTCCGCCCTCCGACTCTGCTCCCAGTCAGCTGCAACTAACTGGAACTGTGCCCTCCGACTCTGCTCCCAGTCAGCTGCAACCAACTGGAACAGCGCCCTCCGACTCTGCTCCCAGTCAGCTGCAACCAACTGGAACTGCGCCCTCCGACTCTGCTCCCAGTCAGCTGCAACCAACTGGAACTGTGCCCTCCGACTCTGCTCCCAGTCAGCTGCAACCAACTGGAACTGCGCCCTCCGACTCTGCTCCCAGTCAGCTGCAACCAACTGGAACTGTGCCCTCCGACTCTGCTCCCAGTCAGCTGCAACCAACTGGAACTGCGCCCTCCGACTCTGCTCCCAGTCAGCTGCAACCAATTTGAACACGGCCCTCCGACTCTGCTCCCAGTCAGCTGCAACCAACTGGAACTGCGCCCTCCGACTCTGCTCCCAGTCAGCTGCAACCAACTGGAACTCCGCCCTCCGACTCTGCTCCGAGTCAGCTGCAACCAACTGGAACTGCGCCATCCGACTCTGCTCCCAGTCAGCTGCAACCAACTGGAACTGCGCCCTCCGACTCTGCTCCCAGTCAGCTGCAACCAACTGGAACTGCGCCCTCCGACTCTGCTCCCAGTCAGCTGCAACCAACTGGAACTGCGCCCTCCGACTCTGCTCGCAGTCAGCTGCAACCAACTGGAACTCCGCCCTCCGACTCTGCTCCCAGTCAGCTGCAACCAACTGGAACTGGGCCCTCCGACTCTGCTCCCAATCAGCTGCAACCAACTGGAACTGCGCCCTCCGACTCTGCTCCCAGTTAGCTGCAACCAACTGGAACTCCGCCCTCCGACTCTGCTCCCAGTCAGCTGCAACCAACTGGAACTCCGCCCTCCGACTCTGCTCCCAGTCAGCTGTAACCAACTGGAACTGAGCCCTCCGACTCTGCTCCCAGTCAGCTGCAACCAACTGGAACTGCGCCCTCCGACTCTGCTCCCAGTCAGCTGCAACCAACTGGAACTACGCCCTCCGACTCTGCTGCTAGTCAGCTGCAACCAACTGGAACTCCGCCCTCCGACTCTGCTCCCAGTCAGCTGCAACCAATTGGAACTCCACCCTCCGACTCTGCTCCCAGTCAGCTGCAACCAACAGGAACTCCGCCCTTCGACTCTGCTCCCAGTCAGCTGCAACCAACTGGTCCTCCGCCCTCCGACTCTGCTCCCAGTCAGCTGCAACTAACTGGAACTGTGCCCTCCGACTCTGCTCCCAGTCAGCTGCAACCAACTGGAACTCCGCCCTCCGACTCTGCTCCCAGTCAGCTGCAACCAACTGGAACTCCGCCCTCCGACTCTGCTCCCAGTCAGCTGCAACCAACTGGAACTGCGCCCTCCGACTCTGCTCCCAGTCAGCTGCAACCAATTGGAACTCCACCCTCCGACTCTGCTCCCAGTCAGCTGCAACCAACTGGAACTGCGCCTTCCGACTCTGCTCCCAGTCAGCTGCAACCAACTGGAACTGCGCCCTCCGACTCTGCTCCCAGTCAGCTGCAACCAACAGGAACTCCGCCCTCCGACTCTGCTCCCAGTCAGCTGCAACCAACAGGAACTCCGCCCTTCGACTCTGCTCCCAGTCAGCTGCAACCAACTGGTCCTCCGCCCTCCGACTCTGCTCCCAGTCAGCTGCAACCAACTGGAACTGTGCCCTCCGACTCTGCTCCCAGTCAGCTGCAACCAACTGGAACTCCGCCCTCCGACTCTGCTCCCAGTCAGCTCCAACGAACTGGAACTGCGCCCTCCGACTCTGCTCCCAGTCAGCTGCAACCAACTGGAACTCCGCCCTCCGACTCTGCTCCCAGTCAGCTGCAACCAACTGGAACTGCGCCCTCCGACTCTGCTCCCAGTCAGCTGCAACCAACTGGAACTGCACCCTCCGACTCTGCTCCCAGTCAGCTGCAACCAACTGGAACTGTGCCCTCCGACTCTGCTCCCAGTCAGCTGCAACCAACTGGTCCTCCGCCCTCCGACTCTGCTCCCAGTCAGCTGCAACCAACTAGAACTGCGCCCTCCGACTCTGCTCCCAGTCAGCTGCAACCAACTGGAACTGTGCCCTCCGACTCTGCTCCTAGTCAGCTGCAACCAACTGGAACTCCGCCCTCCGACTCTGCTCCCAGTCAGCTGCAACCAACTGGAACTCCGCCCTCCGACTCTGCTCCCAGTCAGCTGCAACCAACTGGAACTGCGCCCTCCGACTCTGCTACGTCAGCTGCAACCAACTGGAACTGTGCCCTCCGACTCTGCTCCTAGTCAGCTGCAACCAACTGGAACTCCGCCCTCCGACTCTGCTCCCAGTCAGCTGCAACCAACCGGAACTCCGCCCTCCGACTCTGCTCCCAGTCACCTGCAACCAACTGGAACTCCGCCCTCCGACTCTGCTCCCAGTCAGCTGCAACCAACTAGAACTGTGCCCTCCGGCTCTGCTCCCAGTCAGCTGCAACCAACTGGAACTGTGCCCTCCGACTCTGCTCCTAGTCAGCTGCAACCAACTGGAACTCCGCCCTCCGACTCTGCTCCCAGTCAGCTGCAACCAACTGGAACTCCGCCCTCCGACTCTGCTCCCAGTCAGCTGCAACCAACTGGAACTGTGCCCTCCGACTCTGCTCCTAGTCAGCTGCAACCAACTGGAACTCCGCCCTCCGACTCTGCTCCCAGTCAGCTGCAACCAACTGGAACTGCGCCCTCCGACTCTACTCCCAGTCAGCTGCAACCAACTGGAACTCCGCCCTCCGACTCTGCTCCCAGTCAGCTGCAACTAACTGGAACTGTGCCCTCCGACTCTGCTCCCAGTCAGCTGCAACCAACTGGAACTGTGCCCTCCGACTCTGCTCCCAGTCAGCTGCAACCAACTGGAACTGCGCCCTCCGACTCTGCTCCCAGTCAGCTGCAACCAACTGGAACTGTGCCCTCCGACTCTGCTCCCAGTCAGCTGCAACCAACTGGAACTGCGCCCTCCGACTCTGCTCCCAGTCAGCTGCAACCAACTGGAACTGTGCCCTCCGACTCTGCTCCCAGTCAGCTGCAACCAACTGGACCTCCGCATTCCGACTCTGCTCCCAGTCAGCTGCAACCAACTGGAACTCCGCCCTCCGACTCTGCTCCCAGTCAGCTGCAACCAACTGGAACTGTGCCCTCCGACTCTGCTCCCCGTCAGCTGCAACCAACTGGAACTCCGCCCTCCGACTCTGCTCCCAGTCAGCTGCAACCAACTGGAACTGCGCCCTCCGACTCTGCTCCCAGTCAGCTGCAACCAACTGGACCTCCGCCCTCCGACTCTGCTCCCAGTCAGCTGCAACCAACTGGAACTGCGCCCTCCGAGTCTGCTCCCAGTCATCTGCAACCAACTGGAACTCCGGCCTCCGACTCTGCTCCCAGTCAGCTGCAACCAACTGGAACTGCGCCCTCCGACTCTGCTCCCAGTCAGCTGCAACCAACTGGAACTGCGCCCTCCGACTCTGCTCCCAGTCAGCTGCAACCAACTGGACCAGTGCCCTCCGACTCTGCTCCCAGTCAGCTGCAACCAACTGGAACTCCGCCCTCTGACTCTGCTCCCAGTCAGCTGCAACCAACTGGAACTGCGCCCTCCGACTCTGCTCCCAGTCAGCTGCAACCAACTGGAACAGTGCCCTCCGACTCTGCTCCCAGTCAGCTGCAACCAACTGGAACTACGCCCTCCGACTCTGCTCCCAGTCAGCTGCAACCAACTGGAACTGCGCCCTCCGACTCTGCTCCCCGTCAGCTGCAACCAACTGGAACTGCGCCCGCCGACTATGCTCCCAGTCAGCTGCAACCAACTGGTACTGCGCCCTCCGACTCTGCTCCCAGTCAGCTGCAACCAACTGGAACTACGCCCTCCGACTCTGCTCCCAGTCAGCTGCAACCAACTGGAACTCCGCCCTCCGACTCTGCTCCCAGTCAGCTGCAACCAACTGGAACTGTGCCCTCCGACTCTGCTCCCAGTCAGCTGCAACCAACTGGAACTGTGCCCTCCGACTCTGCTCCCAGTCAGCTGCAACCAACTGGAACTGCGCCCTCCGACTCTGCTCCCCGTCAGCTGCAACCAACTGGAACTGCGCCCGCCGACTCTGCTCCCAGTCAGCTGCAACCAACTGGTACTGCGCCCTCCGACTCTGCTCCCAGTCAGCTGCAACCAACTGGAACTACGCCCTCCGACTCTGCTCCCAGTCAGCTGCAACCAACTGGAACCGCGCCCTCCGACTCTGCTCCCAGTCAGCTGCAACCAATTTGAACACGGCCTTCCGACTCTGCTCCCAGTCAGCTGCAACCAACTGGAACTGCGCCCTCCGACTCTGCTCCCAGTCAGCTGCAACCAACTGGAACTCCGCCCTCCGACTCTGCTCCGAGTCAGCTGCAACCAACTGGAACTGCGCCATCCGACTCTGCTCCCAGTCAGCTGCAACCAACTGGAACTGCGCCCTCCGACTCTGCTCCGAGTCATCTGCAACCAACTGGAACTCCGCCCTCCGACTCTGCTCCCAGTCAGCTGCAACCAACTGGAACTGCGACCTCCGACTCTGCTCCCAGTCAGCTGCAACCAACTGGAACTCCACCCTCCAACTCTGCTCCCAGTCAGCTGCAACCAACTGGAACTGCGCGCTCCAACTCTGCACCCAGTCAGCTGTAACCAACTGGAACTGTGCCCTCCGACTCTCCTCCCAGTCAGCTGCAACCAACTGGAACTGCGACCTCCGACTCTGCTCCCAGTCAGCTGCAACCAACTGGAACTCCACCCTCCAACTCTGCACCCAGTCAGCTGTAACCAACTGGAACTCCGCCCTCCGACTCTGCTCCCAGTCAGCTGCAACTAACTGGAACTGTGCCCTCCGACTCTGCTCCCAGTCAGCTGCAACCAACTGGAACAGCGACCTCCGACTCTGCTCCCAGTCAGCTGCAACCAACTGGAACTGCGCCCTCCGACTCTGCTCCCAGTCAGCTGCAACCAACTGGAACTGCGCCCTCCGACTCTGCTCCCAGTCAGCTGCAACCAACTGGAACTGTGCCCTCCGACTCTGCTCCCAGTCAGCTGCAACCAACTGGAACTGCGCCCTCCGACTCTGCTCCCAGTCAGCTGCAACCAACTGGAACTCCGCCCTACGACTCTGCTCCCAGTCAGCTGCAACCAACTGGAACTCCGCCCTCCGACTCTGCTCCCAGTCAGCTGCAAACAACTGGAACTGCGCCCTCCGACTCTGCTCCCAGTCAGCTGCAACCAACTGGAACTGTGCCCTCCGACTCTGCTCCCAGTCAGCTGCAACCAACTGGAACTGCGCCCTCCGACTCTGCTCCCAGTCAGCTGCAACCAACTGGAACTGTGCCCTCCGACTCTGCTCCCAGTCAGCTGCAACCAACTGGAACTGCGCCCTCCGACTCTGCTCCCAGTCAGCTGCAACCAATTTGAACACGGCCCTCCGACTCTGCTCCCAGTCAGCTGCAACCAACTGGAACTGCGCCCTCCGACTCTGCTCCCAGTCAGCTGCAACCAACTGGAACTCCGCCCTCCGACTCTGCTCCGAGTCAGCTGCAACCAACTGGAACTGCGCCATCCGACTCTGCTCCCAGCCAGCTGCAACCAACTGGAACTGCGCCCTCCGACTCTGCTCCCAGTCAGCTGCAACCAACTGGAACTGCGCCCTCCGACTCTGCTCCCAGTCAGCTGCAACCAACTGGAACTCCGCCCTCCGACTCTGCTCCCAGTCAGCTCCAACGAACTGGAACTGCGCCCTCCGACTCTGCTCCCAGTGAGCTGCAACCAACTGGAACTGCGCCCTCCGGCTCTGCTCCCAGTGAGCTGCAACCAACTGGAACTGCGCCCTCCGACTCTGCTCCCAGTCAGCTGCAACCAACTGGAACTGCGCCCTCCGGCTCTGCTCCCAGTGAGCTGCAACCAACTGGAACTGCGCCCTCCGGCTCTGCTCCCAGTGAGCTGCAACCAACTGGAATTCGCCCTCCGACTCTGCTCCCAGTCAGTAGCAGCCAACAGGAACTCCGCCCTCCGACGCTGCTCCCAGTCAGCTGCAACCAACTGGAACTGCGCCCTCCGGCTCTGCTCCCAGTGAGCTGCAACCAACTGGAACTGCGCCCTCCGGCTCTGCTCCCAGTGAGCTGCAACCAACTGGAATTCGCCCTCCGACTCTGCTCCCAGTCAGTAGCAGCCAACAGGAACTCCGCCCTCCGACTCTGCTCACAGTCAGCTGCAACCAATTTGAACACGGCCCTCCGACTCTGCTCCCAGTCAGCTGCAACCAACTGGAACTGCGCCCTCCGACTCTGCTCCCAGTCAGCTGCAACCAACTGGAACTCCGCCCTCCGACTCTGCTCCGAGTCAGCTGCAATCAACTGGAACTGCGCCCTCCGACTCTGCTCCCAGTCAGCTGCAACCAACTGGAACTGCGCCCTCCGACTCTGCTCCCAGTCAGCTGCAACCAACTGGAACTCCGCCCTCCGACTCTGCTCCCAGTCAGCTCCAACGAACTGGAACTGCGCCCTCCGACTCTGCTCCCAGTGAGCTGCAACCAACTGGAACTGCGCCCTCCGACTCTGCTCCCAGTCAGCTGCAACCAACTGGAACTGCGCCCTCCGACTCTGCTCCCAGTCAGCTGCAACCAACTGGAACTGTGCCCTCCGACTCTGCTCCCAGTCAGCTGCAACCAACTGGACCTCCGCCCTCCGGCTCTGCTCCCAGTCAGCTGCAACCAACTGGAACTCCGCCCTCCGACTCTGCTCCCAGTCAGCTGGAACCAACTGGAACTGTGCCCTCCGACTCTGCTCCCAGTCAGCTGCAACCAACTGGAACTGCGCCCTCCGACTCTGCTCCCAGTCAGCTGCAACCAACTGGAACTCCGCCCTCCGACTCTGCTCCCAGTCAGCTGGAACCAACTGGAACTGTGCCCTCCGACTCTGCTCCCAGTCAGCTGCAACCAACTGGAACTGCGCGCTCCAACTCTGCACCCAGTCAGCTGTAACCAACTGGAACTGTGCCCTCCGACTCTCCTCCCAGTCAGCTGCAACCAACTGGAACTGCGACCTCCGACTCTGCTCCCAGTCAGCTGCAACCAACTGGAACTCCACCCTCCAACTCTGCACCCAGTCAGCTGTAACCAACTGGAACTCCGCCCTCCGACTCTGCTCCCAGTCAGCTGCAACTAACTGGAACTGTGCCCTCCGACTCTGCTCCCAGTCAGCTTTAACCAACTGGAACAGCGCCCTCCGACTCTGCTCCCAGTCAGCTGCAACCAACTGGAACTGCGCCCTCCGACTCTGCTCCCAGTCAGCTGCAACCAACTGGAACTGTGCCCTCCGACTCTGCTCCCAGTCAGCTGCAACCAACTGGAACTGCGCCCTCCGACTCTGCTCCCAGTCAGCTGCAACCAACTGGAACTGTGCCCTCCGACTCTGCTCCCAGTCAGCTGTAACCAACTGGAACTCCGCCCTCCGACTCTGCTCCCAGTCAGCTGCAACCAACTGGAACAGCGCCCTCCGACTCTACTCCCAGTCAGCTCCAACGAACTGGAACTGCGCCCTCCGACTCTGCTAAGTCAGCTGCAACCAACTGGAACTGCGCCCTCCGGCTCTGCTCCCAGTGAGCTGCAACCAACTGGAACTGCGCCCTCCTACTCTGCTCCCAGTCAGCTGCAACCAACTGGAATGCGCCCTCCGACTCTGCTCCCAGTCAGCTGCAACCAACTGGAACTGTGCCCTCCGACTCTGCTCCCAGTCAGCTACAACCAACTGGAATGCGCCCTCCGACTCTGCTCCCAGTCAGCTGCAACCAACTGGAACTCCGCCCTCCGACTCTACTCCTAGTCAGCTGCAACCAACTGGAACTGTGCCCTCCGACTCTGCTCCCAGTCAGCTGCAACCAACTGGAACTCCGCCCTCCGACTCTGCTCCCAGTCAGCTGCAACCAACTGGAACTGTGCCCTCCGACTCTGCTCCCAGTCAGCTGCAACCAACTGGAACTCCGCCCTCCGACTCTGGTCCCTGTCAGCTGCAGCCAACTGGAACTCCGCCCTCCGACTCTACTCCTAGTCAGCTGCAACCAACTGGAACTGAGCCCTCCGACTCTGCTCCCAGTCAGCTGCAACCAACTGGAACTGCGCCCTCCGACTCTGCTCCTAGTCAGCTGCAACCAACTGGAACTGCGCCCTCCGACTCTGCTCCCAGTCAGCTGCAACCAACTGGAACTGCGCCCTCCGACTCTGCTCCCAGTCAGCTGCAACCAACTGGAACTGCGCCCTCCGACTCTGCTCCCAGTCAGCTGCAACCAACTGGAAATGCGCCCTCCGACTCTGCTCCCAGTCAGCTGCAACCAACTGGAACTCCGCCCTCCGACTCTGCTCCCAATCAGCTGTAACCAACTGGAACTCCGTCCTCCGACTCTGCTCCCAATCAGCTGTAACCAACTGGAACTCCGTCCTCCGACTCTGCTCCCAGTCATCTGCAACCAACTGGAACTCCGTCCTCCAACTCTGCTCCCAGTCAGCTGCAACCAACTGGTACTGCGCCCTCCGACTCTGCTCCCAGTCAGCTGCAACCAACTGGAACTGCGCCCTCCGACTCTGCTCCCAGTCAGCTGCAACCAACTGGAACTGCGCCCTCCGACTCTGCTCCCAGTCAGCTGCAACCAACTGGAACTGTGACCTCCGACTCTGCTCCCAGTCAGCTGCAACCAACTGGAACTCCGTCCTCCAACTCTGCTCCCAGTCAGCTGCAACCAACTGGAACTGTGCCCTCCGACTCTGCTCCCAGTCAGCTGCAACCAACTGGAACTGTGCCCTCCGACTCTGCTCCCAGTCAGCTGCAACCAACTGGAACTGCGCCCTCTGACTCTGCTCCCAGTCAGCTGCAACCAACTGGAACTCCGCCCTCCGACTCTGCTCTCAGTCAGCTGCAACCAACTGGAACTGTGCCCTCCGACTCTGCTCCCAGTCAGCTGCAACCAACTGGAACTGTGCCCTCCGACTCTGCTCCCAGTCAGCTGCAACCAACTGGAACTCCGTCCTCCAACTCTGCTCCCAGTCAGCTGCAACCAACTGGAACTGTGCCCTCCGACTCTGCTCCCAGTCAGCTGCAACCAACTGGAACTGTGCCCTCCGACTCTGCTCCCAGTCAGGTGCAACCAACTGGAACTCCGCCCTGCGACTCTGCTCCCAGTCAGCTGCAACCAACTGGAACTGTGCCCTCCGACTCTGCTCCCAGTCAGCTGCAACCAACTGGAACTCCGCCCTCCGACTCTGCTCCCAGTCAGCTGCAACCAACTGGAACTACGCCCTCCGACTCTGCTCCCAGTCAGCTGCAACCAACTGGAACTGCGCCCTCCGACTCTGCTCCTAGTCAGCTGCAACCAACTGGAACTCCGCCCTCCGACTCTGCTCCCAGTCAGCTGCAACCAACTGGAACTGCGCCCTCCGACTCTGCTCCCAGTCAGCTGCAACCAACTGGAACTGTGCCCTCCGACTCTGCTCCCAGTCATCTGCAACCAACTGGAACTCCGTCCTTACACTCTGCTCCCAGTCAGCTGCAACCAACTGGAACGGCGCCCGCCGACTCTGCTCCCAGTAGGCTGCAACCAACTGGAACTGCGCCCGCCGACTCTGCTTCCAGTCAGCTGCAACCAACTGGAACTGCGCCCTCCGACTCTGCTTCCAGTCAGCTGCAACCAACAGGAACTGCGCCCTCCGACTCTGCTCCAAGTCAGCTGCAACCATCTGGAACTGTGCCCTCCGACTCTGCTCCCAGTCAGCTGCAACCAACTGGAACTCCGCCCTCCGACTCTGCTCCCAGTCAGCTGCAACCAACTGGACCTCCGCCCTCCGACTCTGCTCCCAGTCAGCTGCAACCAACTGGAACTGCGCCCTCCGACTCTGCTCCCAGTCAGCTGCAACCAACTGGAACTGTGCCCTCCGACTCTGCTCCCAGTCATCTGCAACCAACTGGAACTCCGTCCTCCAACTCTGCTCCCAGTCAGCTGCAACCAACTGGAACTGTGCCCTCCGACTCTGCTCCCAGTCAGCTGCAACGAACTGGAACTGTGCCCTCCGACTCTGCTCCCAGTCAGCTGCAACTAACTGGAACTCCGCCCTCCGACTCTGCTCGCAGTCAGCTGCAACCAACTGGAACTCCGCCCTCCGACTCTGCTCCCAGTCAGCTGCAACCAACTGGAACTGTGCCCTCCGACTCTGCTCCCAGTCAGCTGCAACCAACTGGAACTGTGCCCTCCGACTCTCCTCCCAGTCAGCTGCAACCAACTGGACCTCCGCCCTCCGACTCTGCTCCCAGTCAGCTGCCACCAACTGGAACTGTGCCCTCCGACTCTGCTCCCAGTCAGCTGCAACCAACTGGAACTGAGCCCTCCGACTCTGCTCCCAGTCAGCTGCAACCAACTGGAACTGTGCCCTCCGACTCTGCTCCCAGTCAGCTGCAACCAACTGGAACTGCGCCCTCCGACTCTGCTCCCAGTCAGCTGCAACCAACTAGAACTGTGCCCTCCGACTCTGCTCCCCGTCAGCTGCAACCAACTGGAACTGTGCCCTCCGACTCTGCTCCCAGTCAGCTGCAACCAACTGGAACTGCGCCCTCCGACTCTGCTCCCAGTCAGCTGCAACCAACTGGAACTCCGCCCTCCGACTCTGCTCCCAGTCAGCTGCAACCAACTGGAACTCCGCCCTCCGACTCTGCTCCCAGTCAGCTGCAACCAACTGGAACTGTGCCCTCCGACTCTGCTCCCAGTCAGCTGCAACCAACTGGAACTGTGCCCTCCGACTCTGCTCCCAGTCAGCTGCAACCAACTGGACCTCCGCCCTCCGACTATGCTCCCAGTCAGCTGCAACCAACTGGAACTGCGACCTCCGACTCTGCTCCCAGTCAGCTGCAACCAACTGGAACTGTGCCCTCCGACTCTGCTCCCAGTCAGCTGCAACCAACTGGAACTGTGCCCTCCGACTCTGCTCCCAGTCAGCTGCAACCAACTGGAACTGCGACCTCCGACTCTGCTCCCAGTCAGCTGCAACCAACTGGAACTGAGCCCTCCGACTCAGCTCCCAGTCAGCTGCAACCAACTGGAACTCCGCCCTCCGACTCTGCTCCCAGTCAGCTGCAACCAACTGGAACTGTGCCCTCCGACTCTGCTCCCAGTCAGCTGCAACCAACTGGAACTGCGCCCTCCGACTCTGCTCCCAGTCAGCTGCAACCAACTGGAACTCCGCCCTCCGACTCTGCTCCCAGTCAGCTGCCACCAACTGGAACTGCGCCCTCCGACTCTGCTCCCAGTCAGCTGCCACCAACTGGAACTGTGCCCTCCGACTCTGCTCCCAATCAGCTGCAACCAACTGGAACTGTGCCCTCCGACTCAGCTCCCAGTCAGCTGCAACCAACTGGAACTCCGCCCTCCGACTCTGCTCCCAGTCAGCTGCAACCAACTGGAACTCCGCCCTCCGACTCTGCTCCCAGTCAGCTGCAACCAACTGGAACTGCGCCCTCCGACTCTGCTCCCAATCAGCTGCAACCAACTGGAACTGTGCCCTCCGACTCAGCTCCCAGTCAGCTGCAACCAACTGGAACTCCGCCCTCCGACTCTGCTCCCAGTCAGCTGCAACCAACTGGAACTGCGCCCTCCGACTCTGCTCCCAGTCAGCTGCAACCAACTGGAACTGCGCCCTCCGACTCTGCTCCCAGTCAGCTGCAACCAACTGGAACTCCGCCCGCCGACTCTGCTCCCAGTCAGCTGCCACCGACTGGAACTGTGCCCTCCGACTCTGCTCCCAGTCAGCTGCAACCAACTGGAACTCCGCCCTCCGACTCTGCTCCCAGTCAGCTGCCACCGACTGGAACTGTGCCCTCCGACTCTGCTCCCAGTCAGCTGCCACCAACTGGAACTGTGCCCTCCGACTCTGCTCCCAGTCAGCTGCCACCGACTGGAACTGTGCCCTCCGACTCTGCTCCCAGTCAGCTGCAACCAACTGGAACTCCGCCCTCCGACTCTGCTCCCAGTCAGCTGCCACCGACTGGAACTGTGCCCTCCGACTCTGCTCCCAGTCAGCTGCAACCAACTGGAACTGTGCACTCCGACTCTGCTCCCAGTCAGCTGCCACCAACTGGAACTGTGCCCTCCGACTCTGCTCCCAGTCAGCTGCAACCAACTGGAACTGAGCCCTCCGACTCAGCTCCCAGTCAGCTGCCACCAACTGGAACTCCGCCCACCGACTCTGCTCCCAGTCAGCTGCAACCAACTGGAACTGCGCCCTCCGACTCTGCTCCCAGTCAGCTGCAACCAACTGGAACTGTGCCCTCCGACTCTGCTGCCAGTCAGCTGCAACCAACTGGAACTGTGCCCTCCGACTCTGCTCCCAGTCAGCTGCAACCAACTGGAACTCCGCCCTCCGACTCTGCTGCCAGTCAGCTGCAACCAACTGGAACTGTGCCCTCCGACTCTGCTGCCAGTCAGCTGCAACCAACTGGAACTCTGTCTTCCGGCTCTGCTCCCAGTCAGCTGCAACCAACTGGAACTCCGCCCTCCGACTCTGCTCCCAGTCAGCTGCAACCAACTGGAACTCCGCCCTCCGACTCTGCTCCCAGTCAGCTGCAACCAACTGGACCTCCGCCCTTCGACTCTGCTCCCAGTCAGCTGCAACCAACTGGAACTCCGCCCTCCGACTCTGCTCCCAGTCAGCTGCAACCAACTGGAACTCCGCCCTCCGACTCTGCTCCCAGTCAGCTGCCACCGACTGGAACTGTGCCCTCCGACTCTGCTCCCAATCAGCTGCAACCGACTGGAACTGTGCCCTCCGACTCTGCTCCCAGTCAGCTGCAACCAACTGGAACTCCGCCCTCCGACTCTGCTCCCAGTCAGCTGCCACCGACTGGAACTGTGCCCTCCGACTCTGCTCCAAGTCAGCTGCAACCAACTGGAACTGTGCCCTCCGACTCTGCTCCCAGTCAGCTGCAACCAACTGGAAATGTGCCCTCCGACTCTGCTCCCAGTCAGCTGCCACCGACTGGAACTGTGCCCTCCGACTCTGCTCCCAGTCAGCTGCAACCAACTGGAACTGTGCCCTCCGACTCTGCTCCCAGTCAGCTGCAACCAACTGGAACTGTGCCCTCCGACTCTGCTCCCAGTCAGCTGCCACCAACTGGAACTGTGCCCTCCGACTCTGCTCCCAATCAGCTGCAACCGACTGGAACTGTGCCCTCCGACTCTGCTCCCAGTCAGCTGCAACCAACTGGAACTGTGCCCTCCGACTCTGCTCCCAGTCAGCTGCAACCAACTGGAACTGTGCCCTCCGACTCTGCTCCCAGTCAGCTGCAACCAACTGGAACTGTGCCCTCCGACTCTGCTCCCAGTCAGCTGCAACCAACTGGAACTGCGCCCTCCGACTCAGCTCCCAGTCAGCTGCAACTAACTGGACCTGTGCCCTCCGACTCTGCTCCCAGTCAGCTGCAACCAACTGGAACTGTGCCCTCCGGCTCTGCTCCCAGTCAGCTGCAACCAACTGGAACTGTGCCCTCCGACTCTGCTCCCAGTCAGCTGCAACCAACAGGAACTGCGCCCTCCGACTCTGCTCCCAGTCAGCTGCAACCAACTGGAACTGCGCCCTCCGACTCTGCTCCCAGTCAGCTGCAACCAACTGGAACTGTGCCCTCCGACTCTGCTCCCAATCAGCTGCAACCACCTGGAACTGCGCCCTCCGACTCTGCTCCCAGTCAGCTGCAGCCAACTGGAACTGCGCCCTCCGACTCTGCTCCCAGTCAGCTGCAACCAACTGGAACTGAGCCCTCCGACTATGCTCCCAGTCAGCTGCAACTAACTGGACCTGTGCACTCCGACTCTGCTCCCAGTCAGCTGCAACCAACTGGAACTGTGCCCTCCGACTCTGCTCCCAGTCAGCTGCAACCAACTGGAACTGCGCCCTCCGACTCAGCTCCCAGTCAGCTGCAACTAACTGGACCTGTGCACTCCGACTCTGCTCCCAGTCAGCTGCAACCAACTGGAACTCCGCCCTCCGACTCTGCTCCCAGTCAGCTGCAACCAACTGGAACTGAGCCCTCCGACTATGCTCCCAGTCAGCTGCAACTAACTGGACCTGTGCCCTCCGACTCTGCTCCCAGTCAGCTGCAACTAACTGGAACTGCGCCCTCCGACTCTGCTCCCAGTCAGCTGCAACCAACTGGAACTGTGCCCTCCGACTCTGCTCCCAGTCAGCTGCAACCAACTGGAACTGTGCCCTCCGACTCTGCTCCCAGTCAGCTGCAACCAACTGGAACTCCGCCCTCCGACTCTGCTCCCAGTCAGCTGCAACCAACTGGAACTGCGCCCTCCGACTCTGCTCCCAGTCAGCAGCAGCCAACAGGAACCCCGCCCTCCGACGCTGCTCCCAGTCAGCTGCAACCAACTGGAACTGCGCACTCCGACTCTGCTCCCAGTCAGCTGCAACCAACTGGAACTGCGCCCTCCGACTCTGCTCCCAGTCAGCTGCAACCAACTGGAACTGCGCCCTCCGACTCTGCTGCTAGTCAGCTGCAACCAACTGGAACTCCGCCCTCCGACTCTGCTCCCAGTCAGCTGCAACCAACTGGAACTGTGCCCTCCGACTCTGCTCCCAGTCAGCTGCAACCAACTGGAACTACGCCCTCCGACTCTGCTGCTAGTCAGCTGCAACCAACTGGAACTCCGCCGTCCTACTCTGCTCCCAGTCAGCTGCAACCAACTGGAACTGCGCCCTCCGACTCTGCTCCCAGTCAGCTGCAACCAACTGGAACTGCGCCCTCCAACTCTGCTCCCAGTCAGCTGCAACCAACTGGAACTACGCCCTCTGACTCTGCTCCCAGTCAGCTGCAACCAACTGGTCCTCCGCCCTCCGACTCTGCTCCCAGTCAGCTGCAACCAACTGGAACTGTGCCCTCCGACTCTGCTGCCAGTCAGCTGCAACCAACTGGAACTCTGTCTTCCGGCTCTGCTCCCAGTCAGCTGCAACCAACTGGAACTCCGCCCTCCGACTCTGCTCCCAGTCAGCTGCAACCAACTGGAACTCCGCCCTCCGACTCTGCTCCCAGTCAGCTGCAACCAACTGGACCTCCGCCCTTCGACTCTGCTCCCAGTCAGCTGCAACCAACTGGAACTCCGCCCTCCGACTCTGCTCCCAGTCAGCTGCAACCAACTGGAACTCCGCCCTCCGACTCTGCTCCCAGTCAGCTGCCACCGACTGGAACTGTGCCCTCCGACTCTGCTCCCAATCAGCTGCAACCGACTGGAACTGTGCCCTCCGACTCTGCTCCCAGTCAGCTGCAACCAACTGGAACTCCGCCCTCCGACTCTGCTCCCAGTCAGCTGCCACCGACTGGAACTGTGCCCTCCGACTCTGCTCCAAGTCAGCTGCAACCAACTGGAACTGTGCCCTCCGACTCTGCTCCCAGTCAGCTGCAACCAACTGGAAATGTGCCCTCCGACTCTGCTCCCAGTCAGCTGCCACCGACTGGAACTGTGCCCTCCGACTCTGCTCCCAGTCAGCTGCAACCAACTGGAACTGTGCCCTCCGACTCTGCTCCCAGTCAGCTGCAACCAACTGGAACTGTGCCCTCCGACTCTGCTCCCAGTCAGCTGCCACCAACTGGAACTGTGCCCTCCGACTCTGCTCCCAATCAGCTGCAACCGACTGGAACTGTGCCCTCCGACTCTGCTCCCAGTCAGCTGCAACCAACTGGAACTGTGCCCTCCGACTCTGCTCCCAGTCAGCTGCAACCAACTGGAACTGTGCCCTCCGACTCTGCTCCCAGTCAGCTGCAACCAACTGGAACTGTGCCCTCCGACTCTGCTCCCAGTCAGCTGCAACCAACTGGAACTGCGCCCTCCGACTCAGCTCCCAGTCAGCTGCAACTAACTGGACCTGTGCCCTCCGACTCTGCTCCCAGTCAGCTGCAACCAACTGGAACTGTGCCCTCCGGCTCTGCTCCCAGTCAGCTGCAACCAACTGGAACTGTGCCCTCCGACTCTGCTCCCAGTCAGCTGCAACCAACAGGAACTGCGCCCTCCGACTCTGCTCCCAGTCAGCTGCAACCAACTGGAACTGCGCCCTCCGACTCTGCTCCCAGTCAGCTGCAACCAACTGGAACTGTGCCCTCCGACTCTGCTCCCAATCAGCTGCAACCACCTGGAACTGCGCCCTCCGACTCTGCTCCCAGTCAGCTGCAGCCAACTGGAACTGCGCCCTCCGACTCTGCTCCCAGTCAGCTGCAACCAACTGGAACTGAGCCCTCCGACTATGCTCCCAGTCAGCTGCAACTAACTGGACCTGTGCACTCCGACTCTGCTCCCAGTCAGCTGCAACCAACTGGAACTGTGCCCTCCGACTCTGCTCCCAGTCAGCTGCAACCAACTGGAACTGCGCCCTCCGACTCAGCTCCCAGTCAGCTGCAACTAACTGGACCTGTGCACTCCGACTCTGCTCCCAGTCAGCTGCAACCAACTGGAACTCCGCCCTCCGACTCTGCTCCCAGTCAGCTGCAACCAACTGGAACTGAGCCCTCCGACTATGCTCCCAGTCAGCTGCAACTAACTGGACCTGTGCCCTCCGACTCTGCTCCCAGTCAGCTGCAACTAACTGGAACTGCGCCCTCCGACTCTGCTCCCAGTCAGCTGCAACCAACTGGAACTGTGCCCTCCGACTCTGCTCCCAGTCAGCTGCAACCAACTGGAACTGTGCCCTCCGACTCTGCTCCCAGTCAGCTGCAACCAACTGGAACTCCGCCCTCCGACTCTGCTCCCAGTCAGCTGCAACCAACTGGAACTGCGCCCTCCGACTCTGCTCCCAGTCAGCAGCAGCCAACAGGAACCCCGCCCTCCGACGCTGCTCCCAGTCAGCTGCAACCAACTGGAACTGCGCACTCCGACTCTGCTCCCAGTCAGCTGCAACCAACTGGAACTGCGCCCTCCGACTCTGCTCCCAGTCAGCTGCAACCAACTGGAACTGCGCCCTCCGACTCTGCTGCTAGTCAGCTGCAACCAACTGGAACTCCGCCCTCCGACTCTGCTCCCAGTCAGCTGCAACCAACTGGAACTGTGCCCTCCGACTCTGCTCCCAGTCAGCTGCAACCAACTGGAACTACGCCCTCCGACTCTGCTGCTAGTCAGCTGCAACCAACTGGAACTCCGCCGTCCTACTCTGCTCCCAGTCAGCTGCAACCAACTGGAACTGCGCCCTCCGACTCTGCTCCCAGTCAGCTGCAACCAACTGGAACTGCGCCCTCCAACTCTGCTCCCAGTCAGCTGCAACCAACTGGAACTACGCCCTCTGACTCTGCTCCCAGTCAGCTGCAACCAACTGGTCCTCCGCCCTCCGACTCTGCTCCCAGTCAGCTGCAACTAACTGGAACTGTGCACTCCGACTCTGCTCCCAGTCAGCTGCAACCAACTGGAACTGCGCCCTCCGACTCAGCTCCCAGTCAGCTGCAACTAACTAGACCTGTGCACTCCGACTCTGCTCCCAGTCAGCTGCAACCAACTGGAACTCCGCCCTCCGACTCTGCTCCCAGTCAGCTGCAACCAACTGGAACTGAGCCCTCCGACGCTGCTCCCAGTCAGCTGCAACCAACTGGAACTGCGCCCTCCGACTCTGCTCCCAGTCAGCTGTAACTAACTGGAACTCCGCCCTACGACTCTGCTCCCAGTCAGCTGCAACCAACTGGTCCGCAGCCCTCCGACTCTGCTCCCAGTCAGCTGCAACCAACTGGTCCGCCGCCCTCCGACTCTGCTCCCAGTCAGCTGCAACCAACTGGACCTCCGCCCTCCGACTCTGCTCCCAGTCAGCTGCAACCAACTGGAACTACGCCCTCCGACTCTGCTCCCAGTCAGCTGCAACCAACTGGAACTCCGCCCTCCGACTCTGCTCCCAGTCAGCTGCAACCAACTGGAACTCCGCCCTCCGACTCTGCTCCCAGTCAGCTGAAACCAATTGGAACTCCGCTCTCACACTCTGCTCCCAGTCAGCTGCAACGAACTGGAACTGTGCCCTCCGACTCTGCTCCCAGTCAGCTGAAACCAACTGGAACTGCGCCCTCCGACTCTGCTCCCAGTCAGCTGCAACCAACTGGAGCTCCGCCCTCCGACTCTGCTCCCAGTCAGCTGCAACCAACTGGAACTCCACCCTCCGACTCTGCTCCCAGTCAGCTGCAACCAACTGGAACTCCGCCCTCCGACTCTGCTCCCAGTCAGCTGCAACCAACTGGAACTGCGCCCTCCGACTCTGCTCCCAGTCAGCTGCAACCAACAGGAACTCCGCCCTCCGACTCGGCTCCCAGTCAGCTGCAACCAATTGGAACTCCGCCCTCCGACTCTGCTCCCAGTCAGCTCCAACCAACTGGAACTCCGCCCTCCGACTCTGCTCCCAGTCAGCTGCAACTAACTGGAACTGTGCACTCCGACTCTGCTCCCAGTCAGCTGCAACCAACTGGAACTGTGCCCTCCGACTCAGCTCCCAGTCAGCTGCAACCAACTGGACCTGTGCACTCCGACTCTGCTCCCAGTCAGCTGCAACCAACTGGAACTCCGCCCTCCGACTCTGCTCCCAGTCAGCTGCAACCAACTGGAACTGTGCCCTCCGACTCTGCTCCCAGTCAGCTGCAACCAACTGGAACTCCGCCGTCCTACTCTGCTCCCAGTCAGCTGCAACCAACTGGAACTGAGCCCTCCGACTCTGCTCCCAGTCAGCTGCAACCAACTGGAACTGCGCCCTCCGACTCTGCTCCCAGTCAGCTGCAACCAACTGGTCCTCCGCCCTCCGACTCTGCTCCCAGTCAGCTGCAACTAACTGGATCTGCGCCCTCCGACTCAGCTCCCAGTCAGCTGCAACTAACTAGACCTGTGCACTCCGACTCTGCTCCCAGTCAGCTGCAACCAACTGGAACTCCGCGCTCCGACTCTGCTCCCAGTCAGCTGCAACCAACTGGAACTGAGCCCTCCGACTCTGCTCCCAGTCAGCTGCAACCAACTGGAACTGCGCCCTCCGACTCTGCTCCCAGTCAGCAGCAGCCAACAGGAACTCCGCCCTCCGACGCTGCTCCCAGTCAGCTGCAACCAACTGGAACTGCGCCCTCCAACTCTGCTCCCAGTCAGCTGCAACCAACTGGAACTGCGCCCTCCGACTCTGCTCCCAGTCAGCTGCAACCAACTGGTCCGCAGCCCTCCAACTCTGCTCCCAGTCAGCTGCAACCAACTGGAACTCCGCCCTCCGACTCTGCTCCCAGTCAGCTGCCACCGACTGGAACTGTGCCCTCCGACTCTGCTCCCAATCAGCTGCAACCGACTGGAACTGTGCCCTCCGACTCTGCTCCCAGTCAGCTGCAACCAATTGGAACTCCGTCCTCCGACTCTGCTCCCAGTCAGCTGCAACCAACTGGAACTCCGCCCTCCGACTCTGCTGCCAGTCATCTGCAACCAACTGGAACTCCGTCCTCCGACTCTGCTCCCAGTCAGCTGCAACCAACTGGAACTCCGTCCTCCGACTCTGCTCCCAGTCAGCTGCAACCAACTGGAACTGTGCCCTCCGACTCTGCTCCCAGTCAGCTGCAACCAACTGGAACTCCGTCCTCCGACTCTGCTCCCAGTCAGCTGCAACCAACTGGAACTGTGCCCTCCGACTCTGCTCCCAGTCAGCTGCAACCAACTGGAACTGCGCCCTCCGACTCTGCTCCCAGTCAGCTGCAACCAACTGGAACTCCGTCCTCCGACTCTGCTCCCAGTCAGATGCAACCAACTGGAACTCCGCCCTCCGACTCTGCTCCCAGTCAGCTGCAACCAACTGGAACTGCGCCCTCCGACTCTGCTCCCAGTCAGCTGCCACCGACTGGAACTGTGCCCTCCGACTCTGCTCCCAATCAGCTGCAACCGACTGGAACTGTGCCCTCCGACTCTGCTCCCAGTCAGCTGCAACCAACTGGAACTGTGCCCTCCGACTCTGCTCCCAGTCAGCTGCAACCAACTGGAACTGTGCCCTCCGACTCTGCTCCCAGTCAGCTGCAACCAACTGGAACTGCGCCCTCCGACTCTGCTCCCAGTCAGCTGCAACCAACTGGAACTGTGCCCTCCGACTCTGCTCCCAGTCAGCTGCCACCAACTGGAACTGTGCCCTCCGACTCTGCTCCCAGTCAGCTGCAACCAACTGGAACTGTGCCCTCCGACTCTGCTCCCAGTCAGCTGCAACCAACTGGAACTGTGCCCTCCGACTCTGCTCCCAGTCAGCTGCAACCAACTGGAACTGCGCCCTCCGACTCAGCTCCCAGTCAGCTGCAACTAACTGGACCTGTGCCCTCCGACTCTGCTCCCAGTCAGCTGCAACCAACTGGAACTGTGCCCTCCGGCTCTGCTCCCAATCAGCTGCAACCAACTGGAACTGTGCCCTCCGACTCTGCTCCCAGTCAGCTGCAACCAACAGGAACTGCGCCCTCCGACTCTGCTCCCAGTCAGCTGCAACCAACTGGAACTGCGCCCTCCGACTCTGCTCCCAGTCAGCTGTAACCAACTGGAACTGTGCCCTCCGACTCTGCTCCCAATCAGCTGCAACCACCTGGAACTGCGCCCTCCGACTCTGCTCCCAGTCAGCTGCAACCAACTGGAACTGCGCCCTCCGACTCTGCTCCCAGTCAGCTGCAACCAACTGGAACTGAGCCCTCCGACTATGCTCCCAGTCAGCTGCAACTAACTGGACCTGTGCACTCCGACTCTGCTCCCAGTCAGCTGCAACCAACTGGAACTGTGCCCTCCGACACTGCTCCCAGTCAGCTGCAACCAACTGGAACTGCGCCCTCCGACTCAGCTCCCAGTCAGCTGCAACTAACTGGACCTGTGCACTCCGACTCTGCTCCCAGTCAGCTGCAACCAACTGGAACTCCGCCCTCCGACTCTGCTCCCAGTCAGCTGCAACCAACTGGAACTGAGCCCTCCGACTATGCTCCCAGTCAGCTGCAACTAACTGGACCTGTGCCCTCCGACTCTGCTCCCAGTCAGCTGCAACTAACTGGAACTGCGCCCTCCGACTCTGCTCCCAGTCAGCTGCAACCAACTGGAACTGTGCCCTCCGACTCTGCTCCCAGTCAGCTGCAACCAACTGGAACTGTGCCCTCCGACTCTGCTCCCAGTCAGCTGCAACCAACTGGAACTCCGCCCTCCGACTCTGCTCCCAGTCAGCTGCAACCAACTGGAACTGCGCCCTCCGACTCTGCTCCCAGTCAGCAGCAGCCAACAGGAACCCCGCCCTCCGACGCTGCTCCCAGTCAGCTGCAACCAACTGGAACTGCGCACTCCGACTCTGCTCCCAGTCAGCTGCAACCAACTGGAACTGCGCCCTCCGACTCTGCTCCCAGTCAGCTGCAACCAACTGGAACTGCGCCCTCCGACTCTGCTGCTAGTCAGCTGCAACCAACTGGAACTCCGCCGTCCTACTCTGCTCCCAGTCAGCTGCAACCAACTGGAACTGCGCCCTCCGACTCTGCTCCCAGTCAGCTGCAACCAACTGGAACTGCGCCCTCCAACTCTGCTCCCAGTCAGCTGCAACCAACTGGAACTCCGCCCTCCGACTCTGCTCCCAGTCAGCTGCAACCAACTGGAACACCACCCTCCGACTCTGCTCCCAGTCAGCTGCAACCAACTGGAACTGCGCCCTCCAACTCTGCTCCCAGTCAGCTGCAACCAACTGGAACTACGCCCTCTGACTCTGCTCCCAGTCAGCTGCAACCAACTGGTCCTCCGCCCTCCGACTCTGCTCCCAGTCAGCTGCAACTAACTGGAACTGTGCACTCCGACTCTGCTCCCAGTCAGCTGCAACCAACTGGAACTGCGCCCTCCGACTCAGCTCCCAGTCAGCTGCAACTAACTAGACCTGTGCACTCCGACTCTGCTCCCAGTCAGCTGCAACCAACTGGAACTCCGCCCTCCGACTCTGCTCCCAGTCAGCTGCAACCAACTGGAACTGAGCCCTCCGACGCTGCTCCCAGTCAGCTGCAACCAACTGGAACTGCGCCCTCCGACTCTGCTCCCAGTCAGCTGTAACTAACTGGAACTCCGCCCTACGACTCTGCTCCCAGTCAGCTGCAACCAACTGGTCCGCAGCCCTCCGACTCTGCTCCCAGTCAGCTGCAACCAACTGGTCCGCCGCCCTCCGACTCTGCTCCCAGTCAGCTGCAACCAACTGGACCTCCGCCCTCCGACTCTGCTCCCAGTCAGCTGCAACCAACTGGAACTACGCCCTCCGACTCTGCTCCCAGTCAGCTGCAACCAACTGGAACTCCGCCCTCCGACTCTGCTCCCAGTCAGCTGCAACCAACTGGAACTCCGCCCTCCGACTCTGCTCCCAGTCAGCTGAAACCAATTGGTACTCCGCTCTCACACTCTGCTCCCAGTCAGCTGCAACGAACTGGAACTGTGCCCTCCGACTCTGCTCCCAGTCAGCTGAAACCAACTGGAACTGCGCCCTCCGACTCTGCTCCCAGTCAGCTGCAACCAACTGGAGCTCCGCCCTCCGACTCTGCTCCCAGTCAGCTGCAACCAACTGGAACTCCACCCTCCGACTCTGCTCCCAGTCAGCTGCAACCAACTGGAACTCCGCCCTCCGACTCTGCTCCCAGTCAGCTGCAACCAACTGGAACTGCGCCCTCCGACTCTGCTCCCAGTCAGCTGCAACCAACAGGAACTCCGCCCTCCGACTCGGCTCCCAGTCAGCTGCAACCAATTGGAACTCCGCCCTCCGACTCTGCTCCCAGTCAGCTCCAACCAACTGGAACTCCGCCCTCCGACTCTGCTCCCAGTCAGCTGCAACTAACTGGAACTGTGCACTCCGACTCTGCTCCCAGTCAGCTGCAACCAACTGGAACTGTGCCCTCCGACTCAGCTCCCAGTCAGCTGCAACCAACTGGACCTGTGCACTCCGACTCTGCTCCCAGTCAGCTGCAACCAACTGGAACTCCGCCCTCCGACTCTGCTCCCAGTCAGCTGCAACCAACTGGAACTGTGCCCTCCGACTCTGCTCCCAGTCAGCTGCAACCAACTGGAACTCCGCCGTCCTACTCTGCTCCCAGTCAGCTGCAACCAACTGGAACTGAGCCCTCCGACTCTGCTCCCAGTCAGCTGCAACCAACTGGAACTGCGCCCTCCGACTCTGCTCCCAGTCAGCTGCAACCAACTGGTCCTCCGCCCTCCGACTCTGCTCCCAGTCAGCTGCAACTAACTGGATCTGCGCCCTCCGACTCAGCTCCCAGTCAGCTGCAACTAACTAGACCTGTGCACTCCGACTCTGCTCCCAGTCAGCTGCAACCAACTGGAACTCCGCGCTCCGACTCTGCTCCCAGTCAGCTGCAACCAACTGGAACTGAGCCCTCCGACTCTGCTCCCAGTCAGCTGCAACCAACTGGAACTGCGCCCTCCGACTCTGCTCCCAGTCAGCAGCAGCCAACAGGAACTCCGCCCTCCGACGCTGCTCCCAGTCAGCTGCAACCAACTGGAACTGCGCCCTCCAACTCTGCTCCCAGTCAGCTGCAACCAACTGGAACTGCGCCCTCCGACTCTGCTCCCAGTCAGCTGCAACCAACTGGTCCGCAGCCCTCCGACTCTGCTCCCAGTCAGCTGCAACCAACTGGACCTCCGCCCTCCGACTCTGCTCCCAGTCAGCTGCAACCAACTGGTCCGCAGCCCTCCGACTCTGCTCCCAGTCAGCTGCAACCAACTGGACCTCCGCCCTCCGACTCTGCTCCCAGTCAGCTGCAACCAACTGGAACTACGCCCTCCGACTCTGCTGCTAGTCAGCTGCAACCAACTGGAACTCCGCCCGCCGACTCTGCTCCGAGTCAGCTGCAACCAACTGGAACTGCGCCCTCCGACTCTGCTCCCAGTCAGCTGCAACCAACTGGAACTGTGCCCTCCGACACTGCTCCCAGTCAGCTGCAACCAACTGGAACTCCGCCATCCGACTCTGCTCCCAGTCAGCTGAAACCAATTGGAACTCCGCTCTCACACTCTGCTCCCAGTCAGCTGCAACGAACTGGAACTGCGCCCTCCGACTCTGCTCCCAGTCAGCTGAAACCAATTGGAACTCCGCCCTCCGACTCTGCTCCCAGTCAGCTGCAACCAACTGGAACTGTGCCCTCCGACTCTGCTCCCAGTCAGCTGAAACCAATTGGAACTCCACCCTCCGACTCTGCTCCCAGTCAGCTACAACCAACTGGAACTGCGCCCTCCAACTCTGCTCCCAGTCAGCTGCAACCAATTGGAACTCCGCCCTCCGACTCTGCTCCCAGTCAGCTACAACCAACTGGAACTGCGCCCTCCGACTCTGCTCCCTGTCAGCTGCAACCAACTGGAACTCCGCCCTCCGACTCTGCTCCCAGTCAGCTGCAACCAACTGGAACTGTGCCCTCCGACTCTGCTCCCAGTCAGCTGCAACCAACAGGAACTCCGCCCTCCGACTCTGCTCCCAGTCAGCTGCAACGAACTGGAACTCCGCCCTCCGACTCTGCTCCCAGTCAGCTGCAACCAACTGGAACTCCGCCCTCCGACTCAGCTCCCAGTCAGCTGCAACTAACTGGACCTGTGCACTCCGACTCTGCTCCCAGTCAGCTGCAACCAACTGGAACTCCGCCCTCCGACTCTGCTCCCAGTCAGCTGCAACCAACTGGAACTCCGCCCTCCGACTCTGCTCCCAGTCAGCTCCAACGAACTGGAACTGCGCCCTCCGACTCTGCTCCCAGTCAGCTGCAACCAACTGGAACTGCGCCCTCTGACTCTGCTCCCAGTCAGCTGCAACCAACTGGAACTGCGCACTCCGACTCTGCTCCCAGTCAGCTGCAACCAACTGGAATGCGCCCTCCGACTCTGCCTCCAGTCAGCAGCAACCAACTGGAACTGTGCCCTCCGACTCTGCTCCCAGTAAGCTGCAACCAACAGGAACTCCGCCCTCCGACGCTGCTCCCAGTCAGCTGCAACCAACTGAAACTGCGCCCTCCGACTCTGCTCCCAATCAGCTGCAACCAACAGGAACTCCGCCCTCCGACGCTGCTCCCAGTCAGCTGCAACCAACTGAAACTGCGCCCTCCGACTCTGCTCCCAATCAGCTGCAACCAACTGGAACTGCGCCCTCCGACTCTGCTCCCAGTCAGCTGCAACCAACTGGAACTCCGCCCTCCTACTCTGCTCCCAGTCAGCTGCAACCAACTGGAACTGTGCACTCCGACTCTGCTCCCAGTCAGCTGCAACCAACTGGAACTGCGCCCTCCGGCTCTGCTCCTAGTCAGTTGCAACCAATTGGAACTCCGCCCTCCGACTCTGCTCCCAGTCAGCTGCAACCAACTGGAACTGCGCCCTCCGACTCTGCTCCCAGTCAGCAGCAACCAACTGGAACTGTGCCCTCCGACTCTGCTCCCAGTCAGCTGCAACCAACTGGTCCTCCGCCCTCCGACTCTGCTCCCAGTCAGCTGCAACTAACTGGAACTGTGCACTCCGACTCTGCTCCCAGTCAGCTGCAACCGACTGGAACTGCGCCCTCCGACTCAGCTCCAAGTCAGCTGCAACCAACTGGAACTGTGCCCTCCGACTCTGCTCCCAGTCAGCTGCAACCAACTGGAACTGTGCCCTCCGACTCTGCTCCCAGTCAGCTGCAACCAACTGGCACTCCGCCCTCCGACTCTGCTCCCAGTCAGCTGCAACCAACTGGAACTGTGCCCTCCGACTCTGCTCCCAGTCAGCTGCAACCAACTGGACCTGTGCCCTCCGACTCAGCTCCCAGTCAGCTGCAACCAACTGGCACTCCGCCCTCCGACTCTGCTCCCAGTCAGCTGCAACCAACTGGAACTGCGCCCTCCGACTCTGCTCCCAGTCAGCTACAACCAACTGGAACTCCGCCCTCCGACTCAGCTCCCAGTCAGCTCCAACGAACTGGAACTGCGCCCTCCGACTCTGCTCCCAGTCAGCAGCAGCCAACAGGAACTCCGCCCTCCGACGCTGCTCCCAGTCAGCTGCAACCAACTGGAACTGCGCCCTCCGACTCTGCTCCCAATCAGCTGGAACCAACTGGAACTGCGCCCTCCGACTCTGCTCCCAGTCAGCTGTAACCAACTGGAACTCCGCCCTCCGACTCTGCTCCCAGTCAGCTGCAACCAACTGGAACTGTGCCCTCCGACTCTGCTCCCAGTCAGCTGCAACCAACTGGAACTACGCCCTCCGACTCTGCTGCTCGTCAGCTGCAACCAACTGGAACTCCGCCCGCCGACTCTGCTCCGAGTCAGCTGCAACCAATTGGAAGTCCGCCCTCCGACTCTGCTCCTAGTCAGCTGCAACCAACTGGAACTCCGCCCTCCGACTCTGCTCCCAGTCAGCTGCAACCAACTGGAACTGTGCCCTCCGACTCTGCTCCCAGTCAGCTGCAACCAACTGGAACTGCGCCCTCCGACTCTGCTCCAAGTCAGCTGCAACCAACTGGAACTGCGACCTCCGACTCTGCTAAGTCAGCTGCAACCAATTGGAACTGCGCCCTCCGACTCTGCTCCCAATCAGCTGCAACCAACTGGAACTGCGCCCTCCGACTCTGCTCCCAGTCAGCTGCAACCAACTGGAACTGCGCCCTCCGACTCTGCTCCCAGTCAGCTGCAACCAACTGGAACTGCGCCCTCCGACTCTGCTCCCAGTCAGCTGCAACCAACTGGAACTGCGCCCTCCGACTCTGCTCCCAGTCAGCTGCAACCAACTGGAACTGCGCCCTCTGACTCTGCTGCCAGTCAGCTGCAACCAACTGGAACAGTGCCCTCCGACTCTGCTCCCAGTCAGCTGCAACCAACTGGAACTCCGCCCTCCGATTCTGCTCCCAGTCAGCTGCAACCAACTGGAACTGCGCCCTCCGACTCTGCTCCCAGTCAGCTGCAACCAACTGGAACTGCGCCCTCCGACTCTGCTCCCAGTCAGCTGCAACCAACTGGAACTCCGCCCTCCGACTCTGCTCCCAGTCAGCTGCAACCAACTGGAACAGCGCCCTCCGACTCTGCTCCCAATCAGCTGCAACCAACTGGAACTGCGCACTCCCACTCTGCTCCCAGTCAGCTGCAACCAACAGGAACTCCGCCCTCCGACTCTGCTCCCAGTCAGCTGCAACCAACTGGAACTGTGCCCTCCGACTCTGCTCCCAGTCAGCTGCAACCAACAGGAACTCCGCCCTCCGACTCTGCTCCCAGTCAGCTGCAACCAACAGGAACTCCGCCCTCCGACTCTGCTCCCAGTCAGCTGCAACCAACAGGAACTCCGCCCTCCGACTCTGCTCCCAGTCAGCTGCAACGAACTGGAACTGTGCACTCCGACTCTGCTCCCAGTCAGCTGCAACCAACTGGAACTGCGCCCTCCGACTCAGCTCCCAGTCAGCTGCAACTAACTGGACCTGTGCACTCCGACTCTGCTCCCAGTCACCTGCAACCAACTGGAACTCCGCCCTCCGACTCTGCTCCCAGTCAGCTGCAACCAACTGGAACTGTGCCCTCCGACTCTGCTCCCAGTCAGCTGCAACCAACTGGAACTCCGCCCTCCGACTCAGCTCCCAGTCAGCTGCAACTAACTGGACCTGTGCACTCCGACTCTGCTCCCAGTCAGCAGCAGCCAACAGGAACCCCGCCCTCCGACGCTGCTCCCAGTCAGCTGCAACCAACTGGAACTGCGCCCTCCGACTCTGCTCCCAATCAGCTGGAACCAACTGGAACTGCGCCCTCCGACTCTGCTCCCAGTCAGCTGAAACCAACTGGTCCGCAGCCCTCCGACTCTGCTCCCAGTCAGCTGCAACCAACTGGAACTGTGCCCTACGACTCTGCTCCCAGTCAGCTGCAACCAACAGGAACTCCACCCTCCGACTCTGCTCCCAGTCAGCTGCAACCAACTGGAACTGCGCCCTCCGACTCTGCTCCCAATCAGCTGGAACCAACTGGAACTGTGCCCTACGACTCTGCTCCCAGTCAGCTGCAACCAACAGGAACTCCGCCCTCCAACTCTGCTCCCAGTCAGCTGCAACCAACTGGAACTGCGCCCTCCGACTCTGCTCCCAGTCAGCTGCAACCAACTGGAACTCCGCCATCCGACTCTGCTCCCAGTCAGCTGCAACCAACTGGAACTCCACCCTTCGACTCTGCTCCCAGTCAGCTGCAACCAACTGGAACTCCACCCTTCGACTCTGCTCCCAGTCAGCTGCAACCAACTGGAACTGCGCCCTCCGACTCTGCTCCCAGTCAGCTGCAACCAACTGGAACTCCGCCCTTCGACTCTGCTCCCAGTCAGCTGCAACGAACTGGAACTGTGCACTCCGACTCTGCTCCCAGTCAGCTGCAACCAACTGGAACTCCGCCCTCCGACTCTGCTCCCAGTCAGCTCCAACGAACTGGAACTGCGCCCTCCGACTCTGCTCCCAGTCAGCTGCAACCAACTGGAACTCCGCCCTCCGACTCTGCTCCCAGTCAGCTGCAACCAACTGGAACTGCGCCCTCCGACTCTGCTCCCAGTCAGCTGCAACCAACTGGAACTGCGCCCTCCGACTCTGCTCCCAGTGAGCTGCAACCAACTGGAACTGCGCACTCCGACTCTGCTCCCAGTCAGCTGCAACCAACTGGAACTGCGCCCTCCAACTCTGCTCCCAGTCAGCTGCAACCAACTGGAACTGCGCCCTCCGGCTCTGCTCCCAGTCAGCTGCAACCAACTGGTCCTCCGCCCTTCGACTCTGCTCCCAGTCAGCTGCAACCAACTGGTCCTCCGCCCTTCGACTCTGCTCCCAGTCAGCTGCAACTAACTGGAACTGTGCCCTCCGACTCTGCTCCCAGTCAGCTGCAACCAACTGGAACTGAGCCCTCCGACTCTGCTCCCAGTCAGCTGCAACTAACTGGAACTGTGCCCTCCGACTCTGCTCCCAGTCAGCTGCAACCAACTGGAACTCCGCCCTCCGACTCTGCTCCCAGTCAGCTGCAACCAACTGGAACTGCGACCTCCGACTCTGCTCCCAGTCAGCTGCAACCAACTGGACCTCCGCCCTCCGACTCTGCTCCCAGTCAGCTGCAACCAACTGGAACAGTGCCCTCCGACTCTGCTCCCAGTCAGCTGCAACCAACTGGAACTGCGCCCTCCGACTCTGCTCCCAGTCAGCTGCAACTAACTGGAACTGTGCACTCCGACTCTGCTCCCAGTCTGCTGCAACCAACTGGAACTCCGCCCTCCGACTCTGCTCCCAGTCAGCTGCAACCAACTGGAACTGCGCCCTCCGACTCTGCTCCCAGTCAGCTGCAACCAACTGGAACTGCGCCCGCCGACTCTGCTCCCAGTCAGCTGCAACCAACTGGTACTGCGCCCTCCGACTCTGCTCCCAGTCAGCAGCAACCAACTGGAACTGTGCCCTCCGACTCTGCTCCCAGTCAGCTGCAACCAACTGGTCCTCCGCCCTCCGACTCTGCTCCCAGTCAGCTGCAACTAACTGGAACTGTGCACTCCGACTCTGCTCCCAGTCAGCTGCAACCAACTGGAACTGCGCCCTCCGACTCAGCTCCCAGTCAGCTGCAACTAACTAGACCTGTGCACTCCGACTCTGCTCCCAGTCAGCTGCAACCAATTGGAACTCCGCCCTCCGACTCTGCTCCCAGTCAGCTACAACCAACTGGAACTCCGCCCTCCGACTCTGCTCCCAGTCAGCTCCAACGAACTGGAACTGCGCCCTCCGACTCTGCTCCCAGTCAGCAGCAGCCAACAGGAACTCCGCCCTCCGACGCTGCTCCCAGTCAGCTGCAACCAACTGGAACTGCGCCCTCCGACTCTGCTCCCAATCAGCTGGAACCAACTGGAACTGCGCCCTCCGACTCTGCTCCCAGTCAGCTGTAACCAACTGGAACTCCGCCCTACGACTCTGCTCCCAGTCAGCTGCAACCAACTGGTCCGCCGCCCTCCGACTCTGCTCCCAGTCAGCTGCAACCAACTGGAACTGTGCCCTCCGACTCTGCTCCCAGTCAGCTGCAACCAACTGGAACTACGCCCTCCGACTCTGCTGCTAGTCAGCTGCAACCACCTGGAACTCCGCCCGCCGACTCTGCTCCAAGTCAGCTGCAACCAACTGGAACTGCGCCCTCCGACTCTGCTCCCAGTCAGCTGCAACCAACTGGAACTGTGCCCTCCGACTCTGCTCCCAGTCAGCTGCAACCAAATGGAACTGTGCCCTCCGACTCTGCTCCCAGTCAGCTGCAACCAACTGGAACTGAGCCCTCCGACACTGCTCCCAGTCAGCTGCAACCAACTGGAACTCCGCCCGCCGACTCAGCTCCCAGTCAGCTGCAACCAACTGGAACTCCGCCCGCCGACTCTGCTCCCAGTCAGCTGCAACCAATTGGAACTGCGCCCTCCGACTCTGCTCCCAGTCAGCTGCAACCAACTGGAACTGAGCCCTCCGACTCTGCTCCCAGTCAGCTGCAACCAACTGGAACTCCGCCCTCCGACTCTGCTCCCAGTCAGCTGCAACCAACTGGAACTGCGCCCTCCGACTCTGCTCCCAGTCAGCTGCAACCAACTGGAACTGCGCCCTCCGACTCTGCTCCCAGTCAGCTGCAACCAACTGGAACTGCGCCCTCCGACTCTGCTCCCAGTCAGCTGCAACCAACTGGAACTCCGCCCTCCGACTCTGCTCCCAGTCAGCTGCAACCAACAGGAACTCCGCCCTCCGACTCTGCTCCCAGTCAGCTGCAACGAACTGGAACTGTGCACTCCGACTCTGCTCCCAGTCAGCTGCAACCAACTGGAACTGCGCCCTCCGACTCAGCTCCCAGTCAGCTGCAACTAACTGGACCTGTGCACTCCGACTCTGCTCCCAGTCACCTGCAACCAACTGGAACTCCGCCCTCCGACTCTGCTCCCAGTCAGCTGCAACCAACTGGAACTGTGCCCTCCGACTCTGCTCCCAGTCAGCTGCAACCAACTGGAACTCCGCCCTCCGACTCAGCTCCCAGTCAGCTGCAACCAACAGGAACCCCGCCCTCCGACGCTGCTCCCAGTCAGCTGCAACCAACTGGAACTGCGCCCTCCGACTCTGCTCCCAATCAGCTGGAACCAACTGGAACTGCGCCCTCCGACTCTGCTCCCAGTCAGCTGAAACCAACTTGTCCGCAGCCCTCCGACTCTGCTCCCAGTCAGCTGCAACCAACTGGAACTGCGCCCTCCGACTCTGATCCCAGTCAGCTGAAACCAACTGGTCCGCAGCCCTCCGACTCTGCTCCCAGTCAGCTGCAACCAACTGGAACTGCGCCCTCCGACTCTGCTCCCAATCAGCTGCAACCAACTGGAACTGCGCCCTCCGACTCTGCTCCCAGTCAGCTGCAACCAACTGGAACTCCGCCCTCCGATTCTGCTCCCAGTCAGCTGCAACCAACTGGAACTGCGCCCTCCGACTCTGCTCCCAGTCAGCTGCAACCAACTGGAACTGCGCCCTCCGACTCTGCTCCCAGTCAGCTGCAACCAACTGGAACTCCGCCCTCCGACTCTGCTCCCAGTCAGCTGCAACCAACTGGAACAGCGGCCTCCGACTCTGCTCCCAATCAGCTGCAACCAACTGGAACTGCGCACTCCGACTCTGCTCCCAGTCAGCTGCAACCAACAGGAACTCCGCCCTCCGACTCTGCTCCCAGTCAGCTGCAACCAACTGGAACTGTGCCCTCCGACTCTGCTCCCAGTCAGCTGCAACCAACAGGAACTCCGCCCTCCGACTCTGCTCCCAGTCAGCTGCAACCAACAGGAACTCCGCCCTCCGACTCTGCTCCCAGTCAGCTGCAACCAACAGGAACTCCGCCCTCCGACTCTGCTCCCAGTCAGCTGCAACGAACTGGAACTGTGCACTCCGACTCTGCTCCCAGTCAGCTGCAACCAACTGGAACTGCGCCCTCCGACTCAGCTCCCAGTCAGCTGCAACTAACTGGACCTGTGCACTCCGACTCTGCTCCCAGTCACCTGCAACCAACTGGAACTCCGCCCTCCGACTCTGCTCCCAGTCAGCTGCAACCAACTGGAACTGTGCCCTCCGACTCTGCTCCCAGTCAGCTGCAACCAACTGGAACTCCGCCCTCCGACTCAGCTCCCAGTCAGCTGCAACTAACTGGACCTGTGCACTCCGACTCTGCTCCCAGTCAGCAGCAGCCAACAGGAACCCCGCCCTCCGACGCTGCTCCCAGTCAGCTGCAACCAACTGGAACTGCGCCCTCCGACTCTGCTCCCAATCAGCTGGAACCAACTGGAACTGCGCCCTCCGACTCTGCTCCCAGTCAGCTGAAACCAACTGGTCCGCAGCCCTCCGACTCTGCTCCCAGTCAGCTGCAACCAACTGGAACTGTGCCCTACGACTCTGCTCCCAGTCAGCTGCAACCAACAGGAACTCCACCCTCCGACTCTGCTCCCAGTCAGCTGCAACCAACTGGAACTGCGCCCTCCGACTCTGCTCCCAATCAGCTGGAACCAACTGGAACTGTGCCCTACGACTCTGCTCCCAGTCAGCTGCAACCAACAGGAACTCCGCCCTCCAACTCTGCTCCCAGTCAGCTGCAACCAACTGGAACTGCGCCCTCCGACTCTGCTCCCAGTCAGCTGCAACCAACTGGAACTCCGCCATCCGACTCTGCTCCCAGTCAGCTGCAACCAACTGGAACTACGCCATCCGACTCTGCTCCCAGTCTGCTGCAACCAACTGGAACTGCGCCCTCCGACTCTGCTCCCAGTGAGCTGCAACCAACTGGAACTGCGCCCTCCGACTCTGCTCCCAGTCAGCTGCAACCAACTGGAACTCCACCCTTCGACTCTGCTCCCAGTCAGCTGCAACCAACTGGAACTCCACCCTTCGACTCTGCTCCCAGTCAGCTGCAACCAACTGGAACTGCGCCCTCCGACTCTGCTCCCAGTCAGCTGCAACCAACTGGAACTCCGCCCTTCGACTCTGCTCCCAGTCAGCTGCAACGAACTGGAACTGTGCACTCCGACTCTGCTCCCAGTCAGCTGAAACCAACTGGAACTCCGCCCTCCGACTCTGCTCCCAGTCAGCTCCAACGAACTGGAACTGCGCCCTCCGACTCTGCTCCCAGTCAGCTGCAACCAACTGGAACTCCGCCCTCCGACTCTGCTCCCAGTCAGCTGCAACCAACTGGAACTGCGCCCTCCGACTCTGCTCCCAGTCAGCTGCAACCAACTGGAACTGCGCCCTCCGACTCTGCTCCCAGTGAGCTGCAACCAACTGGAACTGCGCACTCCGACTCTGCTCCCAGTCAGCTGCAACCAACTGGAACTGCGCCCTCCAACTCTGCTCCCAGTCAGCTGCAACCAACTGGAACTGCGCCCTCCGGCTCTGCTCCCAGTCAGCTGCAACCAACTGGTCCTCCGCCCTTCGACTCTGCTCCCAGTCAGCTGCAACCAACTGGTCCTCCGCCCTTCGACTCTGCTCCCAGTCAGCTGCAACTAACTGGAACTGTGCCCTCCGACTCTGCTCCCAGTCAGCTGCAACCAACTGGAACTGAGCCCTCCGACTCTGCTCCCAGTCAGCTGCAACTAACTGGAACTGTGCCCTCCGACTCTGCTCCCAGTCAGCTGCAACCAACTGGAACTCCGCCCTCCGACTCTGCTCCCAGTCAGCTGCAACCAACTGGAACTGCGACCTCCGACTCTGCTCCCAGTCAGCTGCAACCAACTGGACCTCCGCCCTCCGACTCTGCTCCCAGTCAGCTGCAACCAACTGGAACAGTGCCCTCCGACTCTGCTCCCAGTCAGCTGCAACCAACTGGAACTGCGCCCTCCGACTCTGCTCCCAGTCAGCTGCAACTAACTGGAACTGTGCACTCCGACTCTGCTCCCAGTCTGCTGTAACCAACTGGAACTCCGCCCTCCGACTCTGCTCCCAGTCAGCTGCAACCAACTGGAACTGCGCCCTCCGACTCTGCTCCCAGTCAGCTGCAACCAACTGGAACTGCGCCCGCCGACTCTGCTCCCAGTCAGCTGCAACCAACTGGTACTGCGCCCTCCGACTCTGCTCCCAGTCAGCAGCAACCAACTGGAACTGTGCCCTCCGACTCTGCTCCCAGTCAGCTGCAACCAACTGGTCCTCCGCCCTCCGACTCTGCTCCCAGTCAGCTGCAACTAACTGGAACTGTGCACTCCGACTCTGCTCCCAGTCAGCTGCAACCAACTGGAACTGCGCCCTCCGACTCAGCTCCCAGTCAGCTGCAACTAACTAGACCTGTGCACTCCGACTCTGCTCCCAGTCAGCTGCAACCAACTGGAACTCCGCCCTCCGACTCTGCTCCCAGTCAGCTGCAACCAACTGGAACTGTGCCCTCCGACTCTGCTCCCAGTCAGCTGCAACCAACTGGACCTGTGCCCTCCGACTCTGCTCCCAGTCAGCTGCAACCAACTTGAACTGTGCCCTCCGACTCTGCTCCCAGTCAGCTACAACCAACTGGAACTCCGCCCTCCGACTCTGCTCCCAGTCAGCTCCAACGAACTGGAACTGCGCCCTCCGACTCTGCTCCCAGTCAGCAGCAGCCAACAGGAACTCCGCCCTCCGACGCTGCTCCCAGTCAGCTGCAACCAACTGGAACTGCGCCCTCCGACTCTGCTCCCAATCAGCTGGAACCAACTGGAACTGCGCCCTCCGACTCTGCTCCCAGTCAGCTGTAACCAACTGGAACTCCGCCCTACGACTCTGCTCCCAGTCAGCTGCAACCAACTGGTCCGCCGCCCTCCGACTCTGCTCCCAGTCAGCTGCAACCAACTGGAACTGTGCCCTCCGACTCTGCTCCCAGTCAGCTGCAACCAACTGGAACTACGCCCTCCGACTCTGCTGCTAGTCAGCTGCAACCAACTGGAACTCCGCCCGCCGACTCTGCTCCAAGTCAGCTGCAACCAACTGGAACTGCGCCCTCCGACTCTGCTCCCAGTCAGCTGCAACCAACTGGAACTGTGCCCTCCGACTCTGCTCCCAGTCAGCTGCAACCAAATGGAACTGTGCCCTCCGACTCTGCTCCCAGTCAGCTGCAACCAACTGGAACTGAGCCCTCCGACACTGCTCCCAGTCAGCTGCAACCAACTGGAACTCCGCCCGCCGACTCAGCTCCCAGTCAGCTGCAACCAACTGGAACTCCGCCCGCCGACTCTGCTCCCAGTCAGCTGCAACCAATTGGAACTGCGCCCTCCGACTCTGCTCCCAGTCAGCTGCAACCAACTGGAACTGAGCCCTCTGACTCTGCTCCCAGTCAGCTGCAACCAACTGGAACTCCGCCCTCCGACTCTGCTCCCAGTCAGCTGCAACCAACTGGAACTGCGCCCTCCGACTCTGCTCCCAGTCAGCTGCAACCAACTGGAACTGCGCCCTCCGACTCTGCTCCCAGTCAGCTGCAACCAACTGGAACTGCGCCCTCCGACTCTGCTCCCAGTCAGCTGCAACCAACTGGAACTCCGCCCTCCGACTCTGCTCCCAGTCAGCTGCAACCAACAGGAACTCCGCCCTCCGACTCTGCTCCCAGTCAGCTGCAACGAACTGGAACTGTGCACTCCGACTCTGCTCCCAGTCAGCTGCAACCAACTGGAACTGCGCCCTCCGACTCAGCTCCCAGTCAGCTGCAACTAACTGGACCTGTGCACTCCGACTCTGCTCCCAGTCACCTGCAACCAACTGGAACTCCGCCCTCCGACTCTGCTCCCAGTCAGCTGCAACCAACTGGAACTGTGCCCTCCGACTCTGCTCCCAGTCAGCTGCAACCAACTGGAACTCCGCCCTCCGACTCAGCTCCCAGTCAGCTGCAACCAACAGGAACCCCGCCCTCCGACGCTGCTCCCAGTCAGCTGCAACCAACTGGAACTGCGCCCTCCGACTCTGCTCCCAATCAGCTGGAACCAACTGGAACTGCGCCCTCCGACTCTGCTCCCAGTCAGCTGAAACCAACTGGTCCGCAGCCCTCCGACTCTGCTCCCAGTCAGCTGCAACCAACTGGAACTGCGCCCTCCGACTCTGCTCCCAGTCAGCTGAAACCAACTGGTCCGCAGCCCTCCGACTCTGCTCCCAGTCAGCTGCAACCAACTGGAACTGCGCCCTCCGACTCTGCTCCCAATCAGCTGCAACCAACTGGAACTGTGCCCTACGACTCTGCTCCCAGTCAGCTGCAACCAACAGGAACTGAGCCCTCCGACTCTGCTCCCAGTCAGCTGCAACTAACTGGAACTGTGCACTCCGACTCTGCTCCCAGTCAGCTGCAACCAACTGGAACTGCGCCCTCCGACTCTGCTCCCAGTCAGCTGCAACCAACTGGAACTGCGCCCTCCGACTCTGCTCCCAATCAGCTGGAACCAACTGGAACTGTGCCCTACGACTCTGCTCCCAGTCAGCTGCAACCAACAGGAACTCCGCCCTCCGACTCTGCTCCCAGTCAGCTGCAACTAACTGGAACTGTGCACTCCGACTCTGCTCCCAGTCAGCTGCAACCAACTGGAACTGCGCCCTCCGACTCAGCTCCCAGTCAGCTGCAACTAACTAGACCTGTGCACTCCGACTCTGCTCCCAGTCAGCTGCAACCAACTGGAACTCCGCCCTCCGACTCTGCTCCCAGTCAGCTGCAACCAACTGGAACTGTGCCCTCCGACTCTGCTCCCAGTCACCTGCAACCAACTGGAACTCCGCCCTCCGACTCTGCTCCCAGTCAGCTGCAACCAACTGGAACTGTGCCCTCCGACTCTGCTCCCAGTCACCTGCAACCAACTGGAACTCCGCCCTCCGACTCTGCTCCCAATCAGCTGGAACCAACTGGAACTGCGCCCTCCGACTCTGCTCCCAGTCAGCTGAAACCAACTGGTCCGCAGCCCTCCGACTCTGCTCCCAGTCAGCTGCAACCAACTGGAACTGCGCCCTCCGACTCTGCTCCCAATCAGCTGCAACCAACTGGAACTGCGCCCTCCGACTCTGCTCCCAATCAGCTGCAACCAACTGGAACTGTGCCCTACGACTCTGCTCCCAGTCAGCTGCAACCAACAGGAACTGAGCCCTCCGACTCTGCTCCCAGTCAGCTGCAACTAACTGGAACTGTGCACTCCGACTCTGCTCCCAGTCAGCTGCAACCAACTGGAACTGCGCCCTCCGACTCTGCTCCCAGTCAGCTGCAACCAACTGGAACTGCGCCCTCCGACTCTGCTCCCAGTCAGCTGCAACCAACAGGAACTCCGCCCTCCGACTCTGCTCCCAGTCAGCTGCAACTAACTGGAACTGTGCACTCCGACTCTGCTCCCAGTCAGCTGCAACCAACTGGAACTGCGCCCTCCGACTCAGCTCCCAGTCAGCTGCAACTAACTAGACCTGTGCACTCCGACTCTGCTCCCAGTCAGCTGCAACCAACTGGAACTCCGCCCTCCGACTCTGCTCCCAGTCAGCTGCAACCAACTGGAACTGTGCCCTCCGACTCTGCTCCCAGTCACCTGCAACCAACTGGAACTCCGCCCTCCGACTCTGCTCCCAGTCAGCTGCAACCAACTGGAACTGTGCCCTCCGACTCTGCTCCCAGTCAGCTGCAACCAACTGGAACTCCGCCCTCCGACTCAGCTCCCAGTCAGCTGCAACCAACAGGAACCCCGCCCTCCGACGCTGCTCCCAGTCAGCTGCAACCAACTGGAACTGCGCCCTCCGACTCTGCTCCCAATCAGCTGGAACCAACTGGAACTGCGCCCTCCGACTCTGCTCCCAGTCAGCTGAAACCAACTGGTCCGCAGCCCTCCGACTCTGCTCCCAGTCAGCTGCAACCAACTGGAACTGCGCCCTCCGACTCTGCTCCCAATCAGCTGCAACCAACTGGAACTGTGCCCTACGACTCTGCTCCCAGTCAGCTGCAACCAACAGGAACTGAGCCCTCCGACTCTGCTCCCAGTCAGTTGCAACTAACTGGAACTGTGCACTCCGACTCTGCTCCCAGTCAGCTGCAACCAACTGGAACTGCGCCCTCCGACTCTGCTCCCAGTCAGCTGCAACCAACTGGAACTGCGCCCTCCGACTCTGCTCCCAATCAGCTGGAACCAACTGGAACTGTGCCCTACGACTCTGCTCCCAGTCAGCTGCAACCAACAGGAACTCCGCCCTCCGACTCTGCTCCCAGTCAGCTGCAACTAACTGGAACTGTGCACTCCGACTCTGCTCCCAGTCAGCTGCAACCAACTGGAACTGCGCCCTCCGACTCAGCTCCCAGTCAGCTGCAACTAACTAGACCTGTGCACTCCGACTCTGCTCCCAGTCAGCTGCAACCAACTGGAACTCCGCCCTCCGACTCTGCTCCCAGTCAGCTGCAACCAACTGGAACTGTGCCCTCCGACTCTGCTCCCAGTCAGCTGCAACCAACTGGACCTGTGCCCTCCGACTCTGCTCCCAGTCAGCTGCAACCAACTTGAACTGTGCCCTCCGACTCTGCTCCCAGTCAGCTACAACCAACTGGAACTCCGCCCTCCGACTCTGCTCCCAGTCAGCTCCAACGAACTGGAACTGCGCCCTCCGACTCTGCTCCCAGTCAGCAGCAGCCAACAGGAACTCCGCCCTCCGACGCTGCTCCCAGTCAGCTGCAACCAACTGGAACTGCGCCCTCCGACTCTGCTCCCAATCAGCTGGAACCAACTGGAACTGCGCCCTCCGACTCTGCTCCCAGTCAGCTGCAACCAACTGGAACTACGCCCTCCGACTCTGCTCCCAGTCAGCTGTAACCAACTGGAACTCCGCGCTACGACTCTGCTCCCAGTCAGCTGTAACCAACTGGAACTCCGCCTTCCGACTCTGCTCCCAGTCAGCTGCAACCAACTGGTCCGCCGCCCTCCGACTCTGCTCCCAGTCAGCTGCAACCAACTGGAACTGTGCCCTCCGACTCTGCTCCCAGTCAGCTGCAACCAACTGGAACTACGCCCTCCGACTCTGCTGCTAGTCAGCTGCAACCAACTGGAACTCCGCCCTCCGACTCTGCTCCCAGTCAGCTGCAACCAACTGGAACTGCACTTTCCGACTCTGCTCCCAGTCAGCTGCAACCAACTGGAACTGCGCCCTCCGACTCTGCTCCCAGTCAGCTGCAACCAACTGGAACTCCGCCCTCCTACTCTGCTCCCAGTCAGCTGCAACCAACTGGAACTGCACCCTCCGACTCTGCTCCCAGTCAGCTGCAACCAACTGGAACTCCGCCCTCCGACTCTGCTCCCAGTCAGCTGCAACCAACTGGAACTGCGCCCTCCGACTCTGCTGACAGTCAGCTGCAACCAACTGGAACTGCGCCCTCCGACTCTGCTCCCAGTCAGCTGCAACCAACTGGAACTCCGCCCTCCGACTCTGCTCCCAGTCAGCTGCAACCAACTGGAACTCCGCCCTCCGACTCTGCTCCCAGTCAGCTGCAACCAACTGGAACTCCGCCCTCCGACTCTGCTCCCAGTCAGCTGCAACCAACTGGAGCTGCGCCCTCCGACTCTGCTCCCAGTCAGCTGCAACCAACTGGAACTGTGCCCTCCGACTCTGCTCCCAGTCAGCTGCAACCAACTGGAACTGCGCCCTCCGACTCTGCTCCCAATCAGCTGGAACCAACTGGAACTGTGCCCTACGACTCTGCTCCCAGTCAGCTGCAACCAACAGGAACTCCGCCCTCCGACTCTGCTCCCAGTCAGCTGCAACTAACTGGAACTGTGCACTCCGACTCTGCTCCCAGTCAGCTGCAACCAACTGGAACTGCGCCCTCCGACTCAGCTCCCAGTCAGCTGCAACTAACTAGACCTGTGCACTCCGACTCTGCTCCCAGTCAGCTGCAACCAACTGGAACTCCGCCCTCCGACTCTGCTCCCAGTCAGCTGCAACCAACTGGAACTGTGCCCTCCGACTCTGCTCCCAGTCAGCTGCAACCAACTGGACCTGTGCCCTCCGACTCTGCTCCCAGTCAGCTGCAACCAACTTGAACTGTGCCCTCCGACTCTGCTCCCAGTCAGCTACAATCAACTGGAACTCCGCCCTCCGACTCTGCTCCCAGTCAGCAGCAGCCAACAGGAACTCCGCCCTCCGACGCTGCTCCCAGTCAGCTGCAACCAACTGGAACTGCGCCCTCCGACTCTGCTCCCAATCAGCTGGAACCAACTGGAACTGCGCCCTCCGACTCTGCTCCCAGTCAGCTGCAACCAACTGGAACTACGCCCTCCGACTCTGCTCCCAGTCAGCTGTAACCAACTGGAACTCCGCCTTCCGACTCTGCTCCCAGTCAGCTGCAACCAACTGGTCCGCCGCCCTCCGACTCTGCTCCCAGTCAGCTGCAACCAACTGGAACTGTGCCCTCCGACTCTGCTCCCAGTCAGCTGCAACCAACTGGAACTACGCCCTCCGACTCTGCTGCTAGTCAGCTGCAACCAACTGGAACTCCGCCCTCCGACTCTGCTCCCAGTCAGCTGCAACCAACTGGAACTGCACTTTCCGACTCTGCTCCCAGTCAGCTGCAACCAACTGGAACTGCGCCCTCCGACTCTGCTCCCAGTCAGCTGCAACCAACTGGAACTCCGCCCTCCTACTCTGCTCCCAGTCAGCTGCAACCAACTGGAACTGCACCCTCCGACTCTGCTCCCAGTCAGCTGCAACCAACTGGAACTCCGCCCTCCGACTCTGATCCCAGTCAGCTGCAACCAACTGGAACTGCGCCCTCCGACTCTGCTGACAGTCAGCTGCAACCAACTGGAACTGCGCCCTCCGACTCTGCTCCCAGTCAGCTGCAACCAACTGGAACTCCGCCCTCCGACTCTGCTCCCAGTCAGCTGCAACCAACTGGAACTCCGCCCTCCGACTCTGCTCCCAGTCAGCTGCAACCAACTGGAACTCCGCCCTCCGACTCTGCTCCCAGTCAGCTGCAACCAACTGGAGCTGCGCCCTCCGACTCTGCTCCCAGTCAGCTGCAACCAACTGGAACTGTGCCCTCCGACTCTGCTCCCAGTCAGCTGCAACCAACTGGAACTGCGCCCTCCGACTCTGCTCCCAGTCAGCTGCAACCAACTGGAACTGCGCCCTCCTACTCTGCTCCCAGTCAGCTGCAACCAACTGGAACTCCGCCCTCCGACTCTGCCCCCAGTCAGCTCCAACGAACTGGAACTGCGCCCTCCGACTCTGCTAAGTCAGCTGCAACCAACTGGAACTGCGCCCTCCGGCTCTGCTCCCAGTGAGCAGCAGCCAACAGGAACTCCGCCCTCCGACGCTGCTCCCAGTCAGCTGCAACCAACTGGAACTGCGCCCTCCGACTCTGCTCCCAATCAGCTGCAACCAACTGGAACTGCGCCCTCCGATTCTGCTCCCAGTCAGCTGTAACCAACTGGAACTCCGCCCTACGACTCTGCTCCCAGTCAGCTGCAACCAACTGGAACTGTGCCCTCCGACTCTGCTCCCAGTCAGCTGCAACGAACTGGAACTGCGCCCTCCGACTCTGCTCCCAGTCAGCTGCAACCAACTGGAACTCCGCCCTCCGACTCTGCTCCCAGTCAGCTGCAACCAACTGGAACTGTGCCCTCCGACTCTGCTCCCAGTCAGCTGCAACGAACTGGAACTGCGCCCTCCGACTCTGCTCCCAGTCAGCTGCAACCAACTGGAACTGTGCCCTCCGACTCTGCTCCCAGTCAGCTGCAACCAACTGGAACTGTGCCCTCCGACTCTGCTCCCAGTCAGCTGCAACCAACTGGAACTGTGCCCTCCGACTCTGCTGCTAGTCAGCTGCAACCAACTGGAACTCCGCCCTCCGACTCTGCTCCCAGTCAGCTGCAACCAACTGGAACTGTGCCCTCCGACTCTGCTCCCAGTCAGCTGCAACCAACTGGAGCTGCGCCCTCCGACTCTGCTCCTAGTCAGCTGCAACCAACTGGAACTCCGCCCTCCGACTCTGCTCCCAGTCAGCTGCAACCAACTGGAACTCCGACCTCCGACTCTGCTCCCAGTCAGCAGCAACCAACTGGAACTGTGCCCTCCGACTCTGCTCCCAGTCAGCTGCAACCAACTGGAACTGTGCCCTCCGACTCTGCTCCCAGTCAGCTGCAACCAACTGGAACTGTGCCCTCCGACTCTGCTCCCAGTCAGCTGCAACCAACTGGAACTCCGCCCTCCGACTCTGCTCCCAGTCAGCAGCAGCCAACAGGAACTCCGCCCTCCGACGCTGCTCCCAGTCAGCTGCAACCAACTGGAACTGCGCCCTCCGACTCTGCTCCCAATCAGCTGCAACCAACTGGAACTGCGCCCTCCGATTCTGCTCCCAGTCAGCTGTAACCAACTGGAACTCCGCCCTACGACTCTGCTCCCAATCAGCTGCAACCAACTGGAACTGCGCCCTCCAATTCTGCTCCCAGTCAGCTGTAACCAACTGGAACTCCGCCCTACGACTCTGCTCCCAGTCAGCTGCAACCAACTGGAACTGCGCCCTCCGACTCTGCTCCCAGTCAGCTGCAACCAACTGGAACTCCGCCCTCCGACTCTGCTCCCAGTCAGCTGCAACCAACTGGAACTGTGCCCTCCGACTCTGCTCCCAGTCAGCTGCAACGAACTGGAACTGCGCCCTCCGACTCTGCTCCCAGTCAGCTGCAACCAACTGGAACTGTGCCCTCCGACTCTGCTCCCAGTCAGCTGCAACCAACTGGAACTGTGCCCTCCGACTCTGCTGCTAGTCAGCTGCAACCAACTGGAACTCCGCCCTCCGACTCTGCTCCCAGTCAGCTGCAACCAACTGGAACTGTGCCCTCCGACGCTGCTCCCAGTCAGCTGCAACCAACTGGAACTGCGCCCTCCGACTCTGCTCCCAGTCAGCTGCAACGAACTGGAACTCCGCCCTCCGACTCTGCACCCAGTCAGCGGCAACCAACTGGAACTCCGCCCTCCGACTCTGCTACCAGTCAGCTGCAACCAACTGGAACACCGCCCTCCAACTCTGCTCCCAGTCAGCTGCAACCAACTGGACCTCCGCCCTCCGACTCTGCTCCCAGTCAGCTGCAACCAACTGGAACTGCGCCCTCCGACTCTGCTCCCAGTCAGCTGCAACCAACTGGAACTGTGCCCTCCGACTCTGCTCCCAGTCAGCTGCAACGAACTGGAACTGCGCCCTCCGACTCTGCTCCCAGTCAGCTGCAACCAACTGGAACTGTGCCCTCCGACTCTGCTCCCAGTCAGCTGCAACCAACTGGAACTGTGCCCTCCGACTCTGCTCCCAGTCAGCTGCAACCAACTGGAACTGTGCCCTCCGACTCTGCTGCTAGTCAGCTGCAACCAACTGGAACTCCGCCCTCCGACTCTGCTCCCAGTCAGCTGCAACCAACTGGAACTGTGCCCTCCGACTCTGCTCCCAGTCAGCTGCAACCAACTGGAGCTGCGCCCTCCGACTCTGCTCCTAGTCAGCTGCAACCAACTGGAACTCCGCCCTCCGACTCTGCTCCCAGTCAGCTGCAACCAACTGGAACTCCGACCTCCGACTCTGCTCCCAGTCAGCAGCAACCAACTGGAACTGTGCCCTCCGACTCTGCTCCCAGTCAGCTGCAACCAACTGGAACTGCGCCCTCCGACTCTGCTCCCAGTCAGCTGCAACCAACTGGAACTGTGCCCTCCGACTCTGCTCCGAGTCAGCTGCAACCAACTGGAACTGCGCCCTCCGACTCTGCTCCCAGTCAGCAGCAGCCAACAGGAACTCCGCCCTCCGACGCTGCTCCCAGTCAGCTGCAACCAACTGGAACTGCGCCCTCCGACTCTGCTCCCAATCAGCTGCAACCAACTGGAACTGCGCCCTCCGATTCTGCTCCCAGTCAGCTGTAACCAACTGGAACTCCGCCCTACGACTCTGCTCCCAATCAGCTGCAACCAACTGGAACTGCGCCCTCCGATTCTGCTCCCAGTCAGCTGTAACCAACTGGAACTCCGCCCTACGACTCTGCTCCCAGTCAGCTGCAACCAACTGGAACTGCGCCCTCCGACTCTGCTCCCAGTCAGCTGCAACCAACTGGAACTCCGCCCTCCGACTCTGCTCCCAGTCAGCTGCAACCAACTGGAACTGTGCCCTCCGACTCTGCTCCCAGTCAGCTGCAACGAACTGGAACTGCGCCCTCCGACTCTGCTCCCAGTCAGCTGCAACCAACTGGAACTGTGCCCTCCGACTCTGCTCCCAGTCAGCTGCAACCAACTGGAACTGTGCCCTCCGACTCTGCTGCTAGTCAGCTGCAACCAACTGGAACTCCGCCCTCCGACTCTGCTCCCAGTCAGCTGCAACTAACTGGAACTGTGCCCTCCGACGCTGCTCCCAGTCAGCTGCAACCAACTGGAACTGCGCCCTCCGACTCTGCTCCCAGTCAGCTGCAACGAACTGGAACTCCGCCCTCCGACTCTGCACCCAGTCAGCGGCAACCAACTGGAACTCCGCCCTCCGACTCTGCTCCCAGTCAGCTGCAACCAACTGGAACACCGCCCTCCAACTCTGCTCCCAGTCAGCTGCAACCAACTGGACCTCCGCCCTCCGACTCTGCTCCCAGTCAGCTGCAACCAACTGGAACTGCGCCCTCCGACTCTGCTCCCAATCAGCTGCAACCAACTGGAACTGCGCCCTCCGACTCTGCTCGCAGTCAGCTGTAACCAACTGGAACTGTGCCCTCCGACTCTGCTCCCAGTCAGCTGCAACCAACTGGAACTGTGCCCTCCGACTCTGCTCCCAGTCAGCTGCAACCAACTGGAACTGTGCCCTCCGACTCTGCTCCCAGTCAGCTGCAACCAACTGGAACTCCGCGCTCCGACTCTGCTCCGAGTCAGCTGCAACCAACTGGAACTGCGCCCTCCGACTCTGCTCCCAGTCAGCTGCAACCAACTGGAACAGTGCCCTCCGACTCTGCTCCCAGTCAGCTGCAACTAACTGGAACTGCGCCCTCCGACTCTGCTCCCAGTCAGCTGCAACCAACTGGAACTCCGCCCGCCGACTCTGCTCCCAGTCAGCTGCAACCAACAGGAACTCCGCCCTCCGACTCTGCTCCCAGTCAGCAGCAACCAACTGAAACTGCGCCCTCCGACTCTGCTCCCAGTCAGCTGCAACCAACTGGAACTGCGCCCTCCGACTCTGCTCCCAGTCAGCTGCAACCAACTGGAACTCCGCCCTCCGACTCTGCTCCCAGTCAGCTGCAACCAAGTGGAACTGTGCCCTCCGACTCTGCTCCCAGTCAGCTGCAGCCAACTGGAACTGCGCCCTCCGGCTCTGCTCTCAGTCAGCTGCAACCAACTGGAACTGCGCCCTCCGACTCTGCTCCCAGTCAGCTGCAACCAACTGGAACTGCGCCCTCCGACTCTGCTCCCAGTCAGCTGCAACCAACTGGAACTCCGCCCTCCGACTCTGCTCCCAGTCAGCTGCAACTAATTGGAACTCCGCCCTCCGACTCTGCTCCGAGTCAGCTGCAACCAACTGGAACTGCGCCATCCGACTCTGCTCCCAGTCAGCTGCAACCAACTGGAACTGCGCCCTCCGACTCTGCACCCAGTCAGCTGCAACCAACTGGAACTTCGTACTCCGACTCTGCTCCGAGTCAGCTGCAACCAACTGGAACTGCGCCATCCGACTCTGCTCCCAGTCAGCTGCAACCAACTGGAACTGCGCCCTCCGACTCTGCTCCCAGTCAGCTGCAACCAACTGGAACTCCGCCCTCCGACTCTGCTCCCAGTCAGCTGCAACCAACTGGAACTGCGCCCTCCGACTCTGCTCCCAGTCAGCTGCAACCAACTGGAACTCCGCCCTCCGACTCTGCTCCCAGTCAGCTCCAACGAACTGGAACTGCGCCCTCCGACTCTGCTAAGTCAGCTGCAACCAACTGGAACAGCGCCCTCCGGCTCTGCTCCCAGTCAGCTGCAACCAACTGGAACTGCACTTTCCGACTCTGCTCCCAGTCAGCTGCAACCAACTGGAACTGTGCCCTCCGAGTCTACTCCCAGTCAGCTGCAACCAACTGGAACTCCGCCCTCCGACTCTGCTCCCAATCAGCTGCAACCAACTGGAACTGCACTTTCCGACTCTGCTCCCAGTCAGCTGCAACCAACTGGAACTCCGCCCTCCGACTCTGCTCCCAGTCAGCTGCAACCAACTGGAACTGTGCCCTCCGACTCTGCTCCCAGTCAGCTGCAACCAACTGGAACTGCGCCCTCCGACTCTGCTCCCAGTCAGCTGCAACCAACTGGAACCATGCCCTCCTACTCTGCTCCCAGTCAGCTGCAACCAACTGGAACTGTGCCCTCCGACTCTGCTCCCAGTCAGCTGCAACCAACTGGAACTGCGCCCTCCGACTCTGCTCCCAGTCAGCTGCAACCAACTGGAACTGCGCCCTCCTACTCTGCCCCCAGTCAGCTCCAACGAACTGGAACTGCGCCCTCCGACTCTGCTAAGTCAGCTGCAACCAACTGGAACTGCGCCCTCCGGCTCTGCTCATAGTGAGCTGCAACCAACTGGAACTGCGCACTCCGACTCTGCTCCCAGTCAGCTGCAACCAACTGGAACTGCGCACTCCGACTCTGTTCCCAGTCAGCTGCAACCAACTGGAACTCCGCCCTCCGGCTCTGCTCCCAGTCAGCTGCAACCAACTGGAATGCGCCCTCCGACTCTGCTCCCAGTCAGCAGCAGCCAACAGGAACTCCGCCCTCCGACGCTGCTCCCAGTCAGCTGCAACCAACTGGAACTGCGCCCTCCGACTCTGCTCCCAGTCAGCTGCAACCAACTGGAACTCCGCCCTCCGACTCTGCTCCCAATCAGCTGCAACCAACTGGAACTGCACTTTCCGACTCTGCTCCCAGTCAGCTGCAACCAACTGGAACTCCGCCCTCCGACTCTGCTCCGAGTCAGCTGCAACCAACTGGAACTGCGCCATCCGACTCTGCTCCCAGTCAGCTGCAACCAACTGGAACTGCGCCCTCCGACTCTGCTCCCAGTCAGCTGCAACCAACTGGAACTCCGCCCTCCGACTCTGCTCCCAGTCAGCTGCAACCAACTGGAACTCCGCCCTCCGACTCTGCTCCCAGTCAGCTCCAACGAACTGGAACTGCGCCCTCCGACTCTGCTAAGTCAGCTGCAACCAACTGGAACTGCGCCCTCCGGCTCTGCTCCCAGTCAGCTGCAAACAACTGGAACTGCACTTTCCGACTCTGCTCCCAGTCAGCTGCAACCAACTGGAACTGTGCCCTCCGAGTCTACTCCCAGTCAGCTGCAACCAACTGGAACTCCGCCCTCCGACTCTGCTCCCAATCAGCTGCAACCAACTGGAACTGCACTTTCCGACTCTGCTCCCAGTCAGCTGCAACCAACTGGAACTCCGCCCTCCGACTCTGCTCCCAGTCAGCTGCAACCAACTGGAACTGTGCCCTCCGACTCTGCTCCCAGTCAGCTGCAACCAACTGGAACTGCGCCCTCCGACTCTGCTCCCAGTCAGCTGCAACCAACTGGAACCATGCCCTCCTACTCTGCTCCCAGTCAGCTGCAACCAACTGGAACTGTGCCCTCCGACTCTGCTCCCAGTCAGCTGCAACCAACTGGAACTGCGCCCTCTGACTCTGCTCCCAGTCAGCTGCAACCAACTGGAACTGCGCCCTCCTACTCTGCTCCCAGTCAGCTGCAACCAACTGGAACTCCGCCCTCCGACTCTGCTCCCAGTCAGCTGCAACCAACTGGAACTCCGCCCTCCGACTCTGCTCCCAGTCAGCTGCAACCAACTGGAACTGCGCCCTCCGACTCTGCTCCCAGTCAGCTGCAACCAACTGGAACTCCGCCCTCCGACTCTGCTCCCAGTCAGCTCCAACGAACTGGAACTGCGCCCTCCGACTCTGCTAAGTCAGCTGCAACCAACTGGAACAGCGCCCTCCGGCTCTGCTCCCAGTCAGCTGCAACCAACTGGAACTGCACTTTCCGACTCTGCTCCCAGTCAGCTGCAACCAACTGGAACTGTGCCCTCCGAGTCTACTCCCAGTCAGCTGCAACCAACTGGAACTCCGCCCTCCGACTCTGCTCCCAATCAGCTGCAACCAACTGGAACTGCACTTTCCGACTCTGCTCCCAGTCAGCTGCAACCAACTGGAACTCCGCCCTCCGACTCTGCTCCCAGTCAGCTGCAACCAACTGGAACTGTGCCCTCCGACTCTGCTCCCAGTCAGCTGCAACCAACTGGAACTGCGCCCTCCGACTCTGCTCCCAGTCAGCTGCAACCAACTGGAACCATGCCCTCCTACTCTGCTCCCAGTCAGCTGCAACCAACTGGAACTGTGCCCTCCGACTCTGCTCCCAGTCAGCTGCAACCAACTGGAACTGCGCCCTCCGACTCTGCTCCCAGTCAGCTGCAACCAACTGGAACTGCGCCCTCCTACTCTGCTCCCAGTCAGCTGCAACCAACTGGAACTCCGCCCTCCGACTCTGCCCCCAGTCAGCTCCAACGAACTGGAACTGCGCCCTCCGACTCTGCTAAGTCAGCTGCAACCAACTGGAACTGCGCCCTCCGGCTCTGCTCCCAGTGAGCTGCAACCAACTGGAACTGCGCACTCCGACTCTGCTCCCAGTCAGCTGCAACCAACTGGAACTGCGCACTCCGACTCTGTTCCCAGTCAGCTGCAACCAACTGGAACTCCGCCCTCCGGCTCTGCTCCCAGTCAGCTGCAACCAACTGGAATGCGCCCTCCGACTCTGCTCCCAGTCAGCAGCAGCCAACAGGAACTCCGCCCTCCGACGCTGCTCCCAGTCAGCTGCAACCAACTGGAACTGCGCCCTCCGACTCTGCTCCCAGTCAGCTGCAACCAACTGGAACTCCGCCCTCCGACTCTGCTCCCAATCAGCTGCAACCAACTGGAACTGCACTTTCCGACTCTGCTCCCAGTCAGCTGCAACCAACTGGAACTCCGCCCTCCGACTCTGCTCCGAGTCAGCTGCAACCAACTGGAACTGCGCCATCCGACTCTGCTCCCAGTCAGCTGCAACCAACTGGAACTGCGCCCTCCGACTCTGCTCCCAGTCAGCTGCAACCATCTGGAACTCCGCCCTCCGACTCTGCTCCCAGTCAGCTGCAACCAACTGGAACTGCGCCCTCCGACTCTGCTCCCAGTCAGCTGCAACCAACTGGAACTCCGCCCTCCGACTCTGCTCCCAGTCAGCTCCAACGAACTGGAACTGCGCCCTCCGACTCTGCTAAGTCAGCTGCAACCAACTGGAACTGCGCCCTCCGGCTCTGCTCCCAGTCAGCTGCAACCAACTGGAACTGCACTTTCCGACTCTGCTCCCAGTCAGCTGCAACCAACTGGAACTGTGCCCTCCGAGTCTACTCCCAGTCAGCTGCAACCAACTGGAACTCCGCCCTCCGACTCTGCTCCCAATCAGCTGCAACCAACTGGAACTGCACTTTCCGACTCTGCTCCCAGTCAGCTGCAACCAACTGGAACTCCGCCCTCCGACTCTGCTCCCAGTCAGCTGCAACCAACTGGAACTGTGCCCTCCGACTCTGCTCCCAATCAGCTGCAACCAACTGGAACTGCGCCCTCCGACTCTGCTCCCAGTCAGCTGCAACCAACTGGAACCATGCCCTCCTACTCTGCTCCCAGTCAGCTGCAACCAACTGGAACTGTGCCCTCCGACTCTGCTCCCAGTCAGCTGCAACCAACTGGAACTGCGCCCTCCGACTCTGCTCCCAGTCAGCTGCAACCAACTGGAACTGCGCCCTCCTACTCTGCTCCCAGTCAGCTGCAACCAACTGGAACTCCGCCCTCCGACTCTGCCCCCAGTCAGCTCCAACGAACTGGAACTGCGCCCTCCGACTCTGCTAAGTCAGCTGCAACCAACTGGAACTGCGCCCTCCGGCTCTGCTCCCAGTGAGCTGCAACCAACTGGAACTGCGCACTCCGACTCTGCTCCCAGTCAGCTGCAACCAACTGGAACTGCGCACTCCGACTCTGTTCCCAGTCAGCTGCAACCAACTGGAACTCCGCCCTCCGGCTCTGCTCCCAGTCAGCTGCAACCAACTGGAATGCGCCCTCCAACTCTGCTCCCAGTCAGCAGCAGCCAACAGGAACTCCGCCCTCCGACGCTGCTCCCAGTCAGCTGCAACCAACTGGAACTGCGCCCTCCGACTCTGCTCCCAGTCAGCTGCAACCAACTGGAACTCCGCCCTCCGACTCTGCTCCCAATCAGCTGCAACCAACTGGAACTGCACTTTCCGACTCTGCTCCCAGTCAGCTGCAACCAACTGGAACTCCGCCCTCCGACTCTGCTCCCAGTCAGCTGCAACCAACTGGAACTGTGCCCTCCGACTCTGCTCCCAGTCAGCTGCAACCAACTGGAACTGCGCCCTCCGACTCTGCTCCCAGTCAGCTGCAACCAACTGGAACCATGCCCTCCTACTCTGCTCCCAGTCAGCTGCAACCAACTGGAACTGTGCCCTCCGACTCTGCTCCCAGTCAGCTGCAACCAACTGGAACTGCGCCCTCCGACTCTGCTCCCAGTCAGCTGCAACCAACTGGAACTGCGCCCTCCTACTCTGCTCCCAGTCAGCTGCAACCAACTGGAACTCCGCCCTCCGACTCTGCCCACAGTCAGCTCCAACGAACTGGAACTGCGCCCTCCGACTCTGCTAAGTCAGCTGCAACCAACTGGAACTGCGCCCTCCGGCTCTGCTCCCAGTGAGCTGCAACCAACTGGAACTGCGCACTCCGACTCTGCTCCCAGTCAGCTGCAACCAACTGGAACTGCGCACTCCGACTCTGTTCCCAGTCAGCTGCAACCAACTGGAACTCCGCCCTCCGGCTCTGCTCCCAGTCAGCTGCAACCAACTGGAATGCGCCCTCCGACTCTGCTCCCAGTCAGCAGCAGCCAACAGGAACTCCGCCCTCCGACGCTGCTCCCAGTCAGCTGCAACCAACTGGAACTGCGCCCTCCGACTCTGCTTCCAATCAGCTGCAACCAACTGGAACTGCGCCCTCCGACTCTGCTCCCAGTCAGCTGTAACCAACTGGAACTCCGCCCTACGACTCTGCTCCCAGTCAGCTGCAACCAACTGGAACTGCGCCCTCCGACTCTGCTCCCAGTCAGCTGCAACCAACTGGAACCGTGCCCTCCGACTCTGCTCCCAGTCAGCTGCAACGAACTGGAACTGCGCCCTCCGACTCTGCTCCCAGTCAGCTGCAACCAACTGGAACTCCGCCCTCCGACTCTGCTCCCAGTCAGCTGCAACCAACTGGAACTGCGCCCTCCGATCTCTGCTCCCAGTCAGCTGCAACGAACTGGAACTCCGCCCTCCGACTCTGCACCCAGTCAGCTGCAACCAACTGGAACTCCGCCCTCCGACTCTGCACCCAGTCAGCTGCAACCAACTGGAACTGGGCCCTCCGACTCTGCTCCCAGTCAGCGGCAACCAACTGGAACTCCGCCCTCCGACTCTGCTCCCAGTCAGCTGCAACCAACTGGACCTCCGCCCTCCGACTCTGCTCCCAGTCAGCTGCAACCAACTGGAACTGCGCCCTCCGACTCTGCTCCCAGTCAGCTGCAACCAACTGGAACTGCGCCCTCCGACTCTGCTCCCAGTCAGCTGCAACCAACTGGAACTGGGCCCTCCGACTCTGCTCCCAATCAGCTGCAACCAACTGGAACTGCGCCCTCCGACTCTGCTCGCAGTCAGCTGTAACCAACTGGAACTGTGCCCTCCGACTCTGCTCCCAGTCAGCTGCAACCAACTGGTACTGCGCCCTCCGACTCTGCTCCCAGTCAGCTGCAACCAACTGGAACTGCACTTTCCGACTCTGCTCCCAGTCAGCTGCAACCAACTGGAACTCCGCCCTCCGACTCTGCTCCCAATCAGCTGCAACCAACTGGAACTGCACTTTCCGACTCTGCTCCCAGTCAGCTGCAACCAACTGGAACTCCGCCCTCCGACTCTGCTCCCAGTCAGCTGCAACCAACTGGAACTGTGCCCTCCGACTCTGCTCCCAGTCAGCTGCAACCAACTGGAACCATGCCCTCCTACTCTGCTCCCAGTCAGCTGCAACCAACTGGAACTGTGCCCTCCGACTCTGCTCCCAGTCAGCTGCAACCAACTGGAACTGCGCCCTCCAACTCTGCTCCCAGTCAGCTGCAACCAACTGGAACTGCGCCCTCCTACTCTGCTCCCAGTCAGCTGCAACCAACTGGAACTCCGCCCTCCGACTCTGCCCCCAGTCAGCTCCAACGAACTGGAACTGCGCCCTCCGACTCTGCTAAGTCAGCTGCAACCAACTGGAACTGCGCCCTCCGGCTCTGCTCCCAGTGAGCTGCAACCAACTGGAACTGCGCACTCCGACTCTGCTCCCAGTCAGCTGCAACCAACTGGAACTGCGCACTCCGACTCTGTTCCCAGTCAGCTGCAACCAACTGGAACTCCGCCCTCCGGCTCTGCTCCCAGTCAGCTGCAACCAACTGGAATGCGCCCTCCGACTCTGCTCCCAGTCAGCAGCAGCCAACAGGAACTCCGCCCTCCGACGCTGCTCCCAGTCAGCTGCAACCAACTGGAACTGCGCCCTCCGACTCTGCTCCCAATCAGCTGCAACCAACTGGAACTGCGCCCTCCGACTCTGCTCCCAGTCAGCTGTAACGAACTGGAACTCCGCCCTACGACTCTGCTCCCAGTCAGCTGCAACCAACTGGAACTGCGCCCTCCGACTCTGCTCCCAGTCAGCTGCAACCAACTGGAACCGTGCCCTCCGACTCTGCTCCCAGTCAGCTGCAACGAACTGGAACTGCGCCCTCCGACTCTGCTCCCAGTCAGCTGCAACCAACTGGAACTCCGCCCTCCGACTCTGCTCCCAGTCAGCTGCAACCAACTGGAACTGCGCCCTCCGATCTCTGCTCCCAGTCAGCTGCAACGAACTGGAACTCCGCCCTCCGACTCTGCACCCAGTCAGCTGCAACCAACTGGAACTCCGCCCTCCGACTCTGCACCCAGTCAGCTGCAACCAACTGGAACTGGGCCCTCCGACTCTGCTCCCAGTCAGCGGCAACCAACTGGAACTCCGCCCTCCGACTCTGCTCCCAGTCAGCTGCAACCAACTGGACCTCCGCCCTCCGACTCTGCTCCCAGTCAGCTGCAACCAACTGGAACTGCGCCCTCCGACTCTGCTCCCAGTCAGCTGCAACCAACTGGAACTGTGCCCTCCGACTCTGCTCCCAGTCAGCTGCAACCAACTGGAACTGGGCCCTCCGACTCTGCTCCCAATCAGCTGCAACCAACTGGAACTGCGCCCTCCGACTCTGCTCGCAGTCAGCTGTAACCAACTGGAACAGTGCCCTCCGACTCTGCTCCCAGTCAGCTGCAACCAACTGGTACTGCGCCCTCCGACTCTGCTCCCAGTCAGCTGCTACCAACTGGAACTCCGCCCTCCGACTCTGCTCCCAGTCAGCTGCAACCAACTGGAACTCCGCCCTCCGACTCTGCTCCCAGTCAGCTGCAACCAACTGGAACTCCGCCCTCCGACTCTGCTCCCAGTCAGCTGCAACCAACTGGAACTGTGCCCTCCGACTCTGCTCCCAGTCAGCTGCAACCAACTGGAACTCCGCCCTCCGACTGTGCTCCCAGTCAGCTGCAACCAACTGGAACTGCGCCCTCCGACCCTGCTCCCAGTCAGCTGCAACCAACAGGAACTCCGCCCGCCGACTCTGCTCCCAGTCAGCTGCAACCAACTGGAACTGCGCCCTCCGACTCTGCTCCCAGTCAGCTGCAACTAACTGGAACTGTGCACTCCGACTCTGCTCCCAGTCAGCTGCAACTAACTGGAACTGTGCACTCCGTCTCTGCTCCCAGTCAGCTGCAACTAACTGGAACTGTGCACTCCGACTCTGCTCCCAGTCAGCTGCAACCAACTGGAACTCCGCCCTCCGACTCTGCTCCCAGTCAGCTGCAACCAACTGGAACTGTGCCCTCCGACTCTGCTCCCAGTCAGCTGCAACCAACTGGAACTCCGCCCTCCGACTCTTCTCCCAGTCAGCTGCAACCAACTGGAACTGCGCCCTCCGATCTCTGCTCCCAGTCAGCTGCAACGAACTGGAACTCCGCCCTCCGACTCTGCACCCAGTCAGCTGCAACCAACTGGAACTGCGCCCTCCGACTCTGCTCCCAGTCAGCGGCAACCAACTGGAACTCCGCCCTCCGACTCTGCTCCCAGTCAGCTGCAACCAACTGGACCTCCGCCCTCCGACTCTGCTCCCAGTCAGCTGCAACCAACTGGAACTGCGCCCTCCTACTCTGCTCCCAGTCAGCTGCAACCAACTGGAACTGCGCCCTCCGACTCTGCTCCCAGTCAGCTGCAACCAACTGGAACTGGGCCCTCCGACTCTGCTCCCAATCAGCTGCAACCAACTGGAACTGTGCCCTCCGACTCTGCTCCCAGTCAGCTGTAACCAACTGGAACTGTGCCCTCCGACTCTGCTCCCAGTCAGCTGTAACCAACTGGTACTGCGCCCTCCGACTCTGCTCCCAGTCAGCTGCTACCAACTGGAACTCCGCCCTCCGACTCTGCTCCCAGTCAGCTGCAACCAACTGGAACTCCGCCCTCCGACTCTGCTCCCAGTCAGCTGCAACCAACTGGAACTCCGCCCTCCGACTCTGCTCCCAGTCAGCTGCAACCAACTGGAACTGTGCCCTCCGACTCTGCTCCCAGTCAGCTGCAACCAACTGGAACTCCGCCCTCCGACTCTGCTCCGAGTAAGCTGCAACCAACTGGAACTCCGCCCTCCGACTCTGCTCCCAGTCAGCTGCAACCAACTGGAACTCTGCCCGCCGACTCTGCTCCCAGTCAGCTGCAACCAATTGGAACTCCACCCTCCGACTCTGCTCCGAGTAAGCTGCAACCAACTGGAACTCCGCCCTCCGACTCTGCTCCCAGTCAGCTGCAACCAACTGGAACTCTGCCCTCCGACTCTGCTCCGAGTAAGCTGCAACCAACTGGAACTCCGCCCTCCGACTCTGCTCCCAGTCAGCTGCAACCAACTGGAACTCCGCCCTCCGACTCTGCTCCCAGTCAGCTGCAACCTACTGGTCCTCCGCCCTCCGACTCTGCTCCCAGTCAGCTGCAACTAACTGGAACTGTGCACTCCGACTCTGCTCCCAGTCAGCTGCAACTAACTGGAACTGTGCACTCCAACTCTGCTCCCAGTCAGCTGCAACCAACTGGATCTCCGCCCTCCGACTCTGCTCCCAGTCAGCTGCAACCAACTGGAACTGTGCCCTCCGACTCTGTTCCCAGTCAGCTGCAACCAACTGGAACTCCGCCCTCCGACTCTGCTCCCAGTCAGCTGCAACCAACTGGAACTCCGCCCTCCGACTCCGCTCCCAGTCAGCTCCAACGAACTGGAACTCCGCCCTCCGCCTCTGCTCCCAGTCAGCTGCAACCAACAGGAACTCCGCCCTCCGACTCTGCTCCCAGTCAGCTGCAACCAACTGGAACTGCGCCCTCCGACTCTGCTCCCAGTCAGCTGCAACCAACTGGAACTGTGCCCTCCGACTCTGCTCCCAGTCAGCAGCAACCAACTGGAACTGCGCCCTCCGACTCTGCTCCCAATCAGCTGCAACCAACTGGAACTGTGCCCTCCGACTCTGCTCCCAGTCAGCAGCAACCAACTGGAACTCCGCCCTCCGACTCTGCTCCCAGTCAGCTGCAACCAACTGGAACTCCGCCCTCCGACTCTGCTCCCAGTCAGCTGCAACCAACTGGAACTGTGCCCTCCGACTCTGCTCCCAGTCAGCAGCAACCAACTGGAACTGCGCCCTCCGACTCTGCTCCCAATCAGCTGCAACCAACTGGAACTGTGCCCTCCGACTCTGCTCCCAGTCAGCAGCAACCAACTGGAACTCCGCCCTCCGACTCTGCTCCCAGTCAGCTCCAACGAACTGGAACTCCGCCCTCCGACTCTGCTCCCAGTCAGCTGCAACCAACTGGAACTCCGCCCTCCGACTCTGCTCCCAGTCAGCTGCAACCAACTGGAGCTCCGCCCTCCGACTCTGCTCCCAGTCAGCTGCAACCAACTGGAACTGCGCCCTCCGGCTCTGCTCCCAGTGAGCTGCAAGCAACTGGAACTGCGCACTCCGACTCTGCTCCCAGTCAGCTGCAACCAACTGGAACTGCGCCCTCCGACTCTGCTCCCAGTCAGCTGCAACCAACTGGAACTCCGCCCACCGACTCTGCTCCAAGTCAGCTGCAACCAACTGGAACTCCGCCCTCCGACTCTGCTCCCAGTCAGCTGCAATCAACTGGAACTGCGCCCTCCGACTCTGCTCCCAGTCAGCTGCAACCAACTGGAACTGTGCCCTCCGACTCTGCTCCCAGTCAGCTGCAACCAACTGGAACTGCGCCCTCCGACTCTGCTCCCAGTCAGCTGCAACCAACTGGAACTCCGCCCTCCGACTCTGCTCCCAGTCAGCTGCAACCAACTGGACCTCCGCCCTCCGACTCTGCTCCCAGTCAGCTGCAACCAACTGGAACTGTGCCCTCCGACTCTGCTCCCAGTCAGCTGCAACCAACTGGAACTGCGCCCTCCGACTCTGCTCCCAGTCAGCTGCAACCAGCAGGAACTCCGCCCTCCGACTCTGCTCCCAGTCAGCTGCAACCAACTGGAACTGCACCCTCCGACTCTGCTCCCAGTCAGCTCCAACGAACTGGAACTGCGCCCTCCGACTCTGCTCCGAGTCAGCTGCAACCAACTGGAACTGCGCCCGCCGACTCTGCTCCCAATCAGCTGCAACCAACTGGAACTCCGCCCTCCAACTCTGCTCCCAGTCAGCTGCAACCAACTGGAACTGTGCCCTCCGACTCTGCTCCCAGTCAGCTGCAACCAACTGGAACTCCGCCCGCCGACTCTGCTCCCAGTCAGCTGCAACCAACTGGAACTGTGCCCTCCGACTCTGCTCCCAGTCAGCTGCAACCAACTGGAACTCCGCCCGCCGACTCTGCTCCCAGTCAGCTGCAACCAACTGGAACTGTGCCCTCCGACTCTCCTCCCAGTCAGCTGCAACCAACTGGAACTCCGCCCTCCGACTCTGCTCCCAGTCAGCTGCAACCAACTGGAACTCCGCCCTCCGACTCTGCTCCCAGTCAGCTGCAACCAACTGGAACTGCGCCCTCCGGCTCTGCTCCCAGTCAGCTGCGACCAACTGAAACTGCGCCCTCCGACTCTGCTCCCAGTCAGCAGCAACCAACTGGAACTCCGCCCTCCGACTCTGCTCCCCGTCAGCTGCAACGAACTGGAACTGCGCCCTCCGACTCTGTTCCCAGTCAGATGCAACCAACTGGAACTCCACCCTCCGAATCTGCTCCCAGTCAGCTGCAACCAACTGGAACTGCGCCCTCCGACTCTGCTCCCAGTCAGCTGCAACCAACTGGAACTGCGCCCTCCGACTCTGCTCCCAGTAAGCTGCAACCAACTGGAACTGCGCCCTCCGACTCTGCTCCCAGTCAGCTGCAACCAACTGGAACTCCGCCCTCCGACTCTGCTCCCAGTCAGCTGCAACCAACTGGAACTCCGCCCTCCGACTCTGCTCGCAGTCAGCTGCAACCAACTGGAACTGCGCCCTCCGACTCTGCTCCCAGTCAGCTGCAACCAACAGGAACTCCGCCCTCCGACTCTGCTCCCAGTCAGCTGCAACCAACTGGAACTGTGCCCTCCGACTCTGCTCCCAGTCAGCTGCAACCAACTGGAACTCCGCCCTCCTACTCTGCTCCCAGTCAGCTGCAACCAACTGGAACTGTGCCCTCCGACTCTGCTCCCAGTCAGCTGCAACCAACTGGAACTGCGCCCTCCGACTCTGCTCCCAGTCAGCTGCAACCAACTGGAACTCCGCCCTCCTACTCTGCTCCCAGTCAGCTGCAACCAACTGGAACTCTGCCCTCCGACTCTGCTCCCAGTCAGCTGCAACCAACTGGAACTGCGCCCTCCGACTCTGCTCCCAGTCAGCTGCAACCAACTGGAACTCCGCCCTCCTACTCTGCTCCCAGTCAGCTGCAACCAACTGGAACTGTGCACTCCGACTCTGCTCCCAGTCAGCTGCAACTAACTGGAACTGCGCCCTCCGACTCTGCTCCCAGTCAGCTGCAACCAACTGGAACTGCGCCCTCCGACTCTGCTCCCAGTCAGCTGCAACCAACTGGAACTCCGCCCTCCTACTCTGCTCCCAGTCAGCTGCAACCAACTGGAACTGTGCACTCCGACTCTGCTCCCAGTCAGCTGCAACTAACTGGAACTGCGCCCTCCGACTCTGCTCCCAGTCAGCTGCAACCAACTGGAACTGCGCCCTCCGACTCTGCTCCCAGTCAGCTGCAACCAACTGGAACTCCGCCCTCCGACTCTGCCCCCAGTCAGCTCCAACGAACTGGAACTGCGCCCTCCGACTCTGCTAAGTCAGCTGCAACCAACTGGAACTGCGCCCTCCGGCTCTGCTCCCAGTGAGCAGCAGCCAACAGGAACTCCGCCCTCCGACGCTGCTCCCAGTCAGCTGCAACCAACTGGAACTGCGCCCTCCGACTCTGCTCCCAGTCAGCTGCAACCAACTGGAACTGCGCCCTCCGACTCTGCTCCCAGTCAGCTGCAACCAACTGGAACTGCGCCCTCCGACTCTGCTCCCAGTCAGCTGCAACCAACTGGAACTGAGCCCTCCGACCCTGCTCCCAGTCAGCTGTAACCAACTGGAACTGAGCCCTCCGACTCTGCTCCCAGTCAGCTGTAACCAACTGGAACTCCGCCCTCCGACTCTGCTCCCAGTCAGCTGTAACCAACTGGAACTCCGCCCTCCGACTCTGCTCCCAGTCAGCTGCAACCAACTGGAACTGCGCCCTCCGACCCTGCTCCCAGTCAGCTGTAACCAACTGGAACTCCGCCCTCCGACTCTGCTCCCAGTCAGCTGCAACCAACTGGAACTGTGCCCTCCGACTCTGCTCCGAGTCAGCTGCAACCAACTGGAACTGTGCCCTCCGACTCTGCTCCCAGTCAGCTGAAACCAACTGGAACTGTGCCCTCCGACTCTGCTCCCAGTCGGCTGCAACCAACTGGAACTGCGGCCTCCGACTCTGCTCCCAGTCAGCTGCAACCAACTGGAACTGAGCCCTCCGACTCTGCTCCCAGTCAGCTGCAACCAACTGGAACTGTGCCCTCCGACTCTGCTCCCAGTCAGCTGCAACCAACTGGAACTCCGCCCTCCGACTCTGCTCCCAGTCAGCTGCAACCAACTGGAACTCCGCCCACCGACTCTGCTCCCAGTCAGCTGCAACCAACTGGAACTGAGCCCTCCGACTCTGCTCCCAGTCAGCTGCAACCAACTGGAACTGAGCCCTCCGACTCTGCTCCCAGTCAGCTGCAACCAACTGGAACTGAGCCCTCCGACTCTGCTCCCAGTCAGCTGCAACCAACTGGAACTGTGCCCTCCGACTCTGCTCGCAGTCAGCTGCAACCAACTGGAACTCCGCCCTCCGACTCTGCTCCCAATCAGCTGCAACCAACAGGAACTCCGCCCTCCGACTCTGCTCCCAGTCAGCTGCAACCAACTGGAACTGAGCCCTCCGACTCTGCTCGCAGTCAGCTGCAACCAACTGGAACTGGGCCCTCCGACTCTGCTCCCAATCAGCTGCAACCAACTGGACCTCCGCCCTCCGACTCTGCTCCCAGTCAGCTGCAACCAACTGGCACTGCGCCCTCCGACTCTGCTCGCAGTCAGCTGTAACCAACTGGAACTGTGCCCTCCGACTCTGCTCCCAGTCAGCTGTAACCAACTGGAACTGCGCCCTCCGACTCTGCTCCCAATCAGCTGCAACCAACTGGAACTGTGCACTCCGACTCTGCTCCCAGTCAGCTGCAACCAACTGGAACTCCGCCCTCCGACTCTGCTCCCAGTCAGCTCCAACGAACTGGAACTGCGACCTCCGACTCTGCTCCCAGTCAGCTGCAACCAACTGGAACTGTGCCCTCCGACTCTGCTCCCAGTCAGCTGCAACCAACTGGCACTCCGCCCTCCGACTCTGCTCCCAGTCAGCTGCAACCAACTGGAACTCCGCCCTCCAACTCTGCTCCCAGTCAGCTGCAACCAACTGGAACTGCGCCCTCCGGCTCTGCTCCCAGTGAGCTGCAAGCAACTGGAACTGCGCACTCCGACTCTGCTCCCAGTCAGCTGCAAACAACTGGAACTGCGCCCTCCAACTCTGCTCCCAGTCAGCTGCAACCAACTGGAACTGCGCCCTCCGGCTCTGCTCCCAGTGAGCTGCAACCAACTGGAACTGTGCCCTCCAACTCTGCTCCCAGTTAGCTGCAACCAACTGGAACTGCGCCCTCCGACTCTGCTCCCAGTCAGCTGCAACCAACTGGAACTGCGCCCTCCGACTCTGCTCCCAGTCAGCTGCAACCAACTGGAACTGTGCCCTCCGACTCTGCTCCCAGTCAGCTGCAACCAACTGGAACTCCGCCCTCCGACTCTGCTCCCAGTCAGCTGCAACCAACTGGAACTCCGCCCTCCTACTCTGCTCCCAGTCAGCTGCAACCAACTGGAACTGTGCCCTCCGACTCTGCTCCCAGTCAGCTGCAACCAACTGGAACTCCGCCCTCCTACTCTGCTCCCAGCCAGCTGCAACCAACTGGAACTGTGCCCTCCGACTCTGCTCCCAGTCAGCTGCAACCAACTGGAACTCCGCCGTCCGACTCTGCTCCCAGTCAGCTGCAACCAACTGGAACTCCACCCTTCGACTCTGCTCCCAGTCAGCTGCAACCAACTGGTCCTCCGCCCTCCGACTCTGCTCCCAGTCAGCTGCAACTAACTGGAACTGTGCACTCCGACTCTGCTCCCAGTCAGCTGCAACCAACTGGAACTGCGCCCTCCGACTCTGCTCCCAGTCAGCTGCAACCAACTGGAACTCCACCCTTCGACTCTGCTCCCAGTCAGCTGCAACCAACTGGTCCTCCGCCCTCCGACTCTGCTCCCAGTCAGCTGCAACTAACTGGAACTGTGCACTCCGACTCTGCTCCCAGTCAGCTGCAACCAACTGGAACTGTGCCCTCCGACTCTGCTCCCAGTCAGCTGCAACCAACAGGAACTCCGCCCTCCGACTCTGCTCCCAGTCAGCTGCAACCAACTGGAACTCCGCCCTCCGACTCTGCTCCCAGTCAGCTCCAACGAACTGGAACTGCGCCCTCCGACTCTGCTACGTCAGCTGCAACCAACTGGAACTCCGCCCTCCGACTCTGCTCCCAATCAGCTGCAACCAACTGGTCCGCCGCCCTAGGACTCTGCTCCCAGTCAGCTGCAACCAACTGGTCCGCCCTCCAACTCTGCTCCCAGTCAGCTGCAACCAACTGGAACTCCGCCCTCCGACTCTGCTCCCAGTCAGCTGCAACTAACTGGAACTCCGCCCTCCGACTCCGTTCCCAGTCAGCTGCAACCAACTGGAACTGAGCCCTCCGACTTTGCTCCCAGTCAGCTGCAACCAACTGGAACTGCGCCCTCCGACTCAGCTCCCTGTCAGCTGCAACTAACTGGACCTGTGCACTCCGACTCTGCTCCCAGTCAGCTGCAACCAACTGGAACTGAGCCCTCCGACTTTGCTCCCAGTCAGCTGCAACCAACTGGAACTGTGCACTCCGACTCTGCTCCCAGTCAGCTGCAACCAACTGGAACTCCGCCCTCCGACTCTGCTCCCAGTCAGCTGCAACTAACTGGAACTGTGCACTCCGACTCTGCTCCCAGTCAGCTGCAACCAACTGGAACTGCGCCCTCCGACTCAGCTCCCAGTCAGCTGCAACTAACTGGACCTGTGCACTCCGACTCTGCTCCCAGTCAGCTGCAACCAACTGGAACTCCGCCCTCCGACTCTGCTCGCAGTCAGCTGCAACCAACTGGAACTGCGCCCTCCGACTCTGCTCCCAGTCAGCTGGAACCAACTGGAACTGCGCCCTCCGACTCTGCTCCCAGTCAGCTGCAACCAACTGGAACTCCGCCCTCCGACTCTGCTCCCAGTCAGCTGCAACCAACTGGACCTCCGCCCTCCGACTCTGCTCCCAGTCAGCTGCAACCAACTGGAACTGCGCCCTCCGACTCTGCTCCGAGTCAGCTGCAACCAACTGGAACTGTGCCCTCCGACTCTGCTCCCAGTCAGCTGCAACCAACTGGAACTGCGACCTCCGACTCTGCTCCCAGTCAGCTGCAACCAACAGGAACTGCGCCCTCCGACTCTGCTGCGTGTCAGCTGCAACCAACTGGAACTGCGCCCTCCGACTCTACTCCCAGTCAGCTTCAACCAACTGGACCTCCGCCCTCCGACTCTGCTCCCAGTCAGCTGCAACCAACTGGAACTCCGCCCTCCGACTCTGCTCGCAGTCAGCTGCAACCAACTGGAACTCCGCCCTCCGACTCTGCTCCCAGTCAGCTGCAACCAACTGGAACTGCGCCCTCCGGCTCTGCTCCCAGTCAGCTGCAACCAACTGGAGCTGCGCCCTCCGGCTCTGCTCCCAGTCAGCTGCAACCAACTGGAACTGCGCCCTCCGGCTCTGCTCCCAGTGAGCTGCAACCAACTGGAACTGCGCCCTCCGACTCTGCTCCCAGTCAGCTGCAACAAACTGGAACTGCGCCCTCCGGCTCTGCTCCCAGTCAGCTGCAACCAACTGGAACTGTGCCCTCCAGCTCTGCTCCCAGTGAGCTGCAACCAACTGGAACTGCGCCCTCCGACTCTGCTCCCAGAAAGCTGCAACCAACTGGAATGCGCCCTCCGATTCTGCTCCCAGTCAGCAGCAGCCAACAGGAACTCCGCCCTCCGACGCTGCTCCCAGTCAGCTGCAACGAACTGGAACTGTGCCCTCCGACTCTACTCCCAGTCAGCTGCAACTGACTGGAACTGCGCCCTCCGACTCTGCTCCCAGTCAGCTGCAACCAACAGGAACTCCGCCCTCCGACTCTGCTCGCAGTCAGCTGTAACCAACTGGAACTCCGCCCTCCGACTCTGCTCCCAGTCAGCTGCAACCAACTGGAACTGTGCCCTCCGACTCTGCTCCCAGTCAGCTGCAACCAACTGGAACTGCGCCCTCCGACTCTGCTCCCAGTCAGCTGCAACCAACTGGAACTCCGCCCTCCGACTCTGCTCCCAGTCAGCTGCAACCAACTGGAACTCCGCCCTCCTACTCTGCTCCCAGTCAGCTGCAACCAACTGGAGCTGTGCCCTCCGACTCTGCTCCCTGTCAGCTGCAACCAACTGGAACTGCGCCCTCCGACTCTGCTCCCAGTCAGCTGTAACCAACTGGAACTCCGCCCTCCGACTCTGCTCCCAGTCAGCTGTAACCAACTGGAACTCCGCCCTCCGACTCTGCTCCCAGTCAGCTGCAACCAACTGGAACTGCGCCCTCCGACCCTGCTCCCAGTCAGCTGTAACCAACTGGAACTCCGCCCTCCGACTCTGCTCCCAGTCAGCTGCAACCAACTGGAACTGTGCCCTCCGACTCTGCTCCGAGTCAGCTGCAACCAACTGGAACTGTGCCCTCCGACTCTGCTCCCAGTCAGCTGAAACCAACTGGAACTGTGCTCTCCGACTCTGCTCCCAGTCGGCTGCAACCAACTGGAACTGCGGCCTCCGACTCTGCTCCCAGTCAGCTGCAACCAACTGGAACTGAGCCCTCCGACTCTGCTCCCAGTCAGCTGCAACCAACTGGAACTGTGCCCTCCGACTCTGCTCCCAGTCAGCTGCAACCAACTGGAACTCCGCCCTCCGACTCTGCTCCCAGTCAGCTGCAACCAACTGGAACTCCGCCCACCGACTCTGCTCCCAGTCAGCTGCAACCAACTGGAACTGAGCCCTCCGACTCTGCTCCCAGTCAGCTGCAACCAACTGGAACTGAGCCCTCCGACTCTGCTCCCAGTCAGCTGCAACCAACTGGAACTGAGCCCTCCGACTCTGCTCCCAGTCAGCTGCAACCAACTGGAACTGTGCCCTCCGACTCTGCTCGCAGTCAGCTGCAACCAACTGGAACTCCGCCCTCCGACTCTGCTCCCAATCAGCTGCAACCAACAGGAACTCCGCCCTCCGACTCTGCTCCCAGTCAGCTGCAACCAACTGGAACTGAGCCCTCCGACTCTGCTCGCAGTCAGCTGCAACCAACTGGAACTGGGCCCTCCGACTCTGCTCCCAATCAGCTGCAACCAACTGGACCTCCGCCCTCCGACTCTGCTCCCAGTCAGCTGCAACCAACTGGCACTGCGCCCTCCGACTCTGCTCGCAGTCAGCTGTAACCAACTGGAACTGTGCCCTCCGACTCTGCTCCCAGTCAGCTGTAACCAACTGGAACTGCGCCCTCCGACTCTGCTCCCAATCAGCTGCAACCAACTGGAACTGTGCACTCCGACTCTGCTCCCAGTCAGCTGCAACCAACTGGAACTCCGCCCTCCGACTCTGCTCCCAGTCAGCTCCAACGAACTGGAACTGCGACCTCCGACTCTGCTCCCAGTCAGCTGCAACCAACTGGAACTGTGCCCTCCGACTCTGCTCCCAGTCAGCTGCAACCAACTGGCACTCCGCCCTCCGACTCTGCTCCCAGTCAGCTGCAACCAACTGGAACTCCGCCCTCCAACTCTGCTCCCAGTCAGCTGCAACCAACTGGAACTGCGCCCTCCGGCTCTGCTCCCAGTGAGCTGCAAGCAACTGGAACTGCGCACTCCGACTCTGCTCCCAGTCAGCTGCAACCAACTGGAACTGCGCCCTCCAACTCTGCTCCCAGTCAGCTGCAACCAACTGGAACTGCGCCCTCCGGCTCTGCTCCCAGTGAGCTGCAACCAACTGGAACTGTGCCCTCCAACTCTGCTCCCAGTTAGCTGCAACCAACTGGAACTGCGCCCTCCGACTCTGCTCCCAGTCAGCTGCAACCAACTGGAACTGCGCCCTCCGACTCTGCTCCCAGTCAGCTGCAACCAACTGGAACTGTGCCCTCCGACTCTGCTCCCAGTCAGCTGCAACCAACTGGAACTCCGCCCTCCGACTCTGCTCCCAGTCAGCTGCAACCAACTGGAACTCCGCCCTCCTACTCTGCTCCCAGTCAGCTGCAACCAACTGGAACTGTGCCCTCCGACTCTGCTCCCAGTCAGCTGCAACCAACTGGAACTCCGCCCTCCTACTCTGCTCCCAGCCAGCTGCAACCAACTGGAACTGTGCCCTCCGACTCTGCTCCCAGTCAGCTGCAACCAACTGGAACTCCGCCGTCCGACTCTGCTCCCAGTCAGCTGCAACCAACTGGAACTCCACCCTTCGACTCTGCTCCCAGTCAGCTGCAACCAACTGGTCCTCCGCCCTCCGACTCTGCTCCCAGTCAGCTGCAACTAACTGGAACTGTGCACTCCGACTCTGCTCCCAGTCAGCTGCAACCAACTGGAACTGCGCCCTCCGACTCTGCTCCCAGTCAGCTGCAACCAACTGGAACTCCACCCTTCGACTCTGCTCCCAGTCAGCTGCAACCAACTGGTCCTCCGCCCTCCGACTCTGCTCCCAGTCAGCTGCAACTAACTGGAACTGTGCACTCCGACTCTGCTCCCAGTCAGCTGCAACCAACTGGAACTGTGCCCTCCGACTCTGCTCCCAGTCAGCTGCAACCAACAGGAACTCCGCCCTCCGACTCTGCTCCCAGTCAGCTGCAACCAACTGGAACTCCGCCCTCCGACTCTGCTCCCAGTCAGCTCCAACGAACTGGAACTGCGCCCTCCGACTCTGCTACGTCAGCTGCAACCAACTGGAACTCCGCCCTCCGACTCTGCTCCCAATCAGCTGCAACCAACTGGTCCGCCGCCCTAGGACTCTGCTCCCAGTCAGCTGCAACCAACTGGTCCGCCCTCCAACTCTGCTCCCAGTCAGCTGCAACCAACTGGAACTCCGCCCTCCGACTCTGCTCCCAGTCAGCTGCAACTAACTGGAACTCCGCCCTCCGACTCCGTTCCCAGTCAGCTGCAACCAACTGGAACTGAGCCCTCCGACTTTGCTCCCAGTCAGCTGCAACCAACTGGAACTGCGCCCTCCGACTCAGCTCCCTGTCAGCTGCAACTAACTGGACCTGTGCACTCCGACTCTGCTCCCAGTCAGCTGCAACCAACTGGAACTGAGCCCTCCGACTTTGCTCCCAGTCAGCTGCAACCAACTGGAACTGTGCACTCCGACTCTGCTCCCAGTCAGCTGCAACCAACTGGAACTCCGCCCTCCGACTCTGCTCCCAGTCAGCTGCAACTAACTGGAACTGTGCACTCCGACTCTGCTCCCAGTCAGCTGCAACCAACTGGAACTGCGCCCTCCGACTCAGCTCCCAGTCAGCTGCAACTAACTGGACCTGTGCACTCCGACTCTGCTCCCAGTCAGCTGCAACCAACTGGAACTCCGCCCTCCGACTCTGCTCGCAGTCAGCTGCAACCAACTGGAACTGCGCCCTCCGACTCTGCTCCCAGTCAGCTGGAACCAACTGGAACTGCGCCCTCCGACTCTGCTCCCAGTCAGCTGCAACCAACTGGAACTCCGCCCTCCGACTCTGCTCCCAGTCAGCTGCAACCAACTGGACCTCCGCCCTCCGACTCTGCTCCCAGTCAGCTGCAACCAACTGGAACTGCGCCCTCCGACTCTGCTCCGAGTCAGCTGCAACCAACTGGAACTGTGCCCTCCGACTCTGCTCCCAGTCAGCTGCAACCAACTGGAACTGCGACCTCCGACTCTGCTCCCAGTCAGCTGCAACCAACAGGAACTGCGCCCTCCGACTCTGCTGCGTGTCAGCTGCAACCAACTGGAACTGCGCCCTCCGACTCTACTCCCAGTCAGCTTCAACCAACTGGACCTCCGCCCTCCGACTCTGCTCCCAGTCAGCTGCAACCAACTGGAACTCCGCCCTCCGACTCTGCTCGCAGTCAGCTGCAACCAACTGGAACTCCGCCCTCCGACTCTGCTCCCAGTCAGCTGCAACCAACTGGAACTGCGCCCTCCGGCTCTGCTCCCAGTCAGCTGCAACCAACTGGAGCTGCGCCCTCCGGCTCTGCTCCCAGTCAGCTGCAACCAACTGGAACTGCGCCCTCCGGCTCTGCTCCCAGTGAGCTGCAACCAACTGGAACTGCGCCCTCCGACTCTGCTCCCAGTCAGCTGCAACAAACTGGAACTGCGCCCTCCGGCTCTGCTCCCAGTCAGCTGCAACCAACTGGAACTGTGCCCTCCAGCTCTGCTCCCAGTGAGCTGCAACCAACTGGAACTGCGCCCTCCGACTCTGCTCCCAGAAAGCTGCAACCAACTGGAATGCGCCCTCCGATTCTGCTCCCAGTCAGCAGCAGCCAACAGGAACTCCGCCCTCCGACGCTGCTCCCAGTCAGCTGCAACGAACTGGAACTGTGCCCTCCGACTCTACTCCCAGTCAGCTGCAACTGACTGGAACTGCGCCCTCCGACTCTGCTCCCAGTCAGCTGCAACCAACAGGAACTCCGCCCTCCGACTCTGCTCGCAGTCAGCTGTAACCAACTGGAACTCCGCCCTCCGACTCTGCTCCCAGTCAGCTGCAACCAACTGGAACTGTGCCCTCCGACTCTGCTCCCAGTCAGCTGCAACCAACTGGAACTGCGCCCTCCGACTCTGCTCCCAGTCAGCTGCAACCAACTGGAACTCCGCCCTCCGACTCTGCTCCCAGTCAGCTGCAACCAACTGGAACTCCGCCCTCCTACTCTGCTCCCAGTCAGCTGCAACCAACTGGAGCTGTGCCCTCCGACTCTGCTCCCTGTCAGCTGCAACCAACTGGAACTGCGCCCTCCGACTCTGCTCCCAGTCAGCTGCAACCAACTGGAACTCCGCCCTCCTACTCTGTTCCCAGTCAGCTGCAACCAACTGGAACTGTGCACTCCGACTCTGCTCCCAGTCAGCTGCAACTAACTGGAACTGCGCCCTCCGACTCTGCTCCCAGTCAGCTGCAACCAACTGGAACTGTGCCCTCCGACTCTGCTCCCAGTCAGCTGCAACCAACTGGAACTCCGCCCTCCGACTCTGCTCCCAGTCAGCTGCAACCAACTGGAACTGCGCCCTCCGACTCTGCTCCCAGTCATCTGCAACCAACTGGAACTCCGCCCTCCGACTCTGCTCCCAGTCAGCTGCAACCAACTGGAACTCCGCCCTCCGACTCTGCCCCCAGTCAGCTCCAACGAACTGGAACTGCGCCCTCCGACTCTGCTAAGTCAGCTGCAACCAACTGGAACTGCGCCCTCCGGCTCTGCTCCCAGTGAGCAGCAGCCAACAGGAACTCCGCCCTCCGACGCTGCTCCCAGTCAGCTGCAACCAACTGGAACTGCGCCCTCCGACTCTGCTCCCAGTCAGCTGCAACCAACTGGAACTGCGCCCTCCGACTCTGCTCCCAGTCAGCTGCAACCAACTGGAACTGCGCCCTCCGACCCTGCTCCCAGTCAGCTGTAACCAACTGGAACTGAGCCCTCCGACTCTGCTCCCAGTCAGCTGTAACCAACTGGAACTCCGCCCTCCGACTCTGCTCCCAGTCAGCTGTAACCAACTGGAACTCCGCCCTCCGACTCTGCTCCCAGTCAGCTGCAACCAACTGGAACTGCGCCCTCCGACCCTGCTCCCAGTCAGCTGTAACCAAGTGGAACTCCGCCCTCCGACTCTGCTCCCAGTCAGCTGCAACCAACTCGAACTGCGGCCTCCGACTCTGCTCCCAGTCAGCTGCAACCAACTGGAACTGAGCCCTCCGACTCTGCTCCCAATCAGCTGCAACCAACTGGAACTGAGCCCTCCGACTCTGCTCCCAGTCAGCTGCAACCAACTGGAACTGAGCCCTCTGACTCTGCTCCCAGTCAGCTGTAACCAACTGGAACTCCGCCCTCCGACTCTGCTCCCAATCAGCTGCAACCAACAGGAACTCCGCCCTCCGACTCTGCTCCCAGTCAGCTGCAACCAACTGGAACTGCGCCATCCGACTCTGCTCCCAGTCAGCTGCAACCAACTGGAACTGAGCCCTCCGACTCTGCTCGCAGTCAGCTGCAACCAACTGGAACTGGGCCCTCCGACTCTGCTCCCAATCAGCTGCAACCAACTGGACCTCCGCCCTCCGACTCTGCTCCCAGTCAGCTGCAACCAACTGGAACTGCGCCCTCCGACTCTGCTCCCAGTCAGCTGCAACCAACTGGCACTGCGCCCTCCGACTCTGCTCGCAGTCAGCTGTAACCAACTGGAACTGTGCCCTCCGACTCTGCTCCCAGTCAGCTGCAACCAACTGGAACTGTGCCCTCCGACTCTGCTCCCAGTCAGCTGCAACCAACTGGCACTCCGCCCTCCGACTCTGCTCCCAGTCAGCTGCAACCAACTGGACCTGTGCCCTCCGACTCTGCTCCCAGTCAGCTGCAACCAACTGGAACTCCGCCCTCCGACTCTGCTCCCAGTCAGCTGCAACCAACTGGCACTCCGCCCTCCGACTCTGCTCCCAGTCAGCTGCAACCAACTGGAACTCCGCCCTCCGACTCTGCTCCCAGTCAGCTGCAACCAACTGGAACTGCGCCCTCCGGCTCTGCTCCCAGTGAGCTGCAAGCAACTGGAACTGCGCACTCCGACTCTGCTCCCAGTCAGCTGCAACCAACTGGAACTGTGCCCTCCGACTCTGCTCCCAGTCAGCTGCAACCAACTGGCACTCCGCCCTCCGACTCTGCTCCCAGTCAGCTGCAACCAACTGGAACTCCGCCCTCCGACTCTGCTCCCAGTCAGCTGCAACCAACTGGAACTGCGCCCTCCGGCTCTGCTCCCAGTGAGCTGCAAGCAACTGGAACTGCGCACTCCGACTCTGCTCCCAGTCAGCTGCAACCAACTGGAACTGCGCCCTCCAACTCTGCTCCCAGTCAGCTGCAACCAACTGGAACTGCGCCCTCCGGCTCTGCTCCCAGTGAGCTGCAACCAACTGGAACTGTGCCCTCCAACTCTGCTCCCAGTCAGCTGCAACCAACTGGAACTGCGCCCTCCGACTCTGCTCCCAGTCAGCTGCAACCAACTGGAACTCCGCCCGCCGACTCTGCTCCCAGTCAGCTGCAACCAACTGGAACTGCGCCCTCCAACTCTGCTCCCAGTAAGCTGCAACCAACTGGAACTGCGCCCTCCGGCTCTGCTCCCAGTGAGCTGCAACCAACTGGAACTGTGCCCTCCGACTCTGCTCCCAGTCAGCTGCAACCAACTGGAACTGCGCCCTCCGACTCTGCTCCCAGTCAGCTGCAACCAACTGGAACTGTGCCCTCCGACTCTGCTCCCAGTCAGCTGCAACCAACTGGAACTGCGCCCTCCGACTCTGCTCCCAGTCAGCTGCAACCAACCGGAACTCCGCCCTCCTACTCTGCTCCCAGCCAGCTGCAACCAACTGGAACTGTGCCCTCCGACTCTGCTCCCAGTCAGCTGCAACCAACTGGAACTGCGCCCTCCGACTCTGCTCCCAGTCAGCTGCAACCAACTGGAACTCCGCCCTCCGACTCTGCTCCCAGTCAGCTGCAACCAACTGGTCCTCCGCCCTCCGACTCTGCTCCCAGTCAGCTGCAACTAACTGGAACTGTGCACTCCGACTCTGCTCCCAGTCAGCTGCAACCAACTGGAACTGTGCCCTCCGACTCTGCTCCCAGTCAGCTGCAACCAACAGGAACTCCGCCCTCCGACTCTGCTCCCAGTCAGCTGCAACCAACTGGAACTCCGCCCTCCGACTCTGCTCCCAGTCAGCTCCAACGAACTGGAACTGTGCCCTCCGACTCTGCTAAGTCAGCTGCAACCAACTGGAACTCCGCCCTCCGACTCTGCTCCCAATCAGTTGCAACCAACTGGAACTGCGCCCTCCGACTCTGCTCCCAGTCAGCTGTAACCAACTGGAACTCCGCCCTACGACTCTGCTCCCAGTCAGCTGCAACCAACTGGAACTCCGCCCTCCAACTCTGCTCCCAGTCAGCTGCAACGAACTGGAACTCCGCCCTCCAACTCTGCTCCCAGTCAGCTGCAACCAACTGGAACTGTGCCCTCCGACTCTGCTCCCAGCCAGCTACAACCAACTGGAACTGCGCCCTCCGACTCTGCTCCCAGTCAGCTGCAACCAACTGGTCCGCCGCCCTCCGACTCTGCTCCCAGTCAGCTGCAACCAACTGGTCCGCCCTCCAACTCTGCTCCCAGTCAGCTGCAACCAACTGGAACTCCGCCCTCCGACTCCGTTCCCAGTCAGCTGCAACCAACTGGAACTGAGCCCTCCGACTTTGCTCCCAGTCAGCTGCAACCAACTGGAACTGCGCCCTCCGACTCAGCTCCCAGTCAGCTGCAACTAACTGGACCTGTGCACTCCGACTCTGCTCCCAGTCAGCTGCAACCAACTGGAACTGCGCCCTCCGACTCAGCTCCCAGTCAGCTGCAACTAACTGGACCTGCGCACTCCGACTCTGCTCCCAGTCAGCTGCAACCAACTGGAACTCCGCCCTCCGACTCTGCTCCCAGTCAGCTGCAACCAACTGGAACTCCGCCCTCCGACTCTGCTCCCAGTCAGCTGCAACCAACTGGAACTGAGCCCTCCGACTCTGCTCCCAGTCAGCTGCAACCAATTGGAACTCCGCCCTCCGACTCTGCTCCCAGTCAGCTGCAACTAACTGGACCTGTGCACTCCGACTCTGCTCCCAGTCAGCTGCAACCAACTGGAACTCCGCCCTCCGACTCTGCTCCCAGTCAGCTGCAACCAACTGGAACTGCGCCCTCCGACTCTGCTCCCAGTCAGCTGCAACCAACTGGAACTCCGCCCTCCGACTCTGCTCCCAGTCAGCTGCAACCAACTGGAACTCCGCCCTCCGACTTTGCTCCCAGTCAGCTGCAACCAACTGGAACTGCGCCTTCCGACTCTGCTCCCAGTCAGCTGCAACCAACTGGAACTGCGTCCTCCGACTCTGCACTCAGTCAGATGCAACCAACTGGAACTCCGCCCTCCGACTCTGCTCGCAGTCAGCTGCAACCAACTGGACCTCCGCCCTCCGACTCTGCTCCCAGTCAGCTGCAACCAACTGGAACTGCGCCCTCCGACTCTGCTCCGAGTCAGCTGCAACCAACTGGAACTGTGCCCTCCGACTCTGCTCCCAGTCAGCTGCAACCAACTGGATCTGCGACCTCCGACTCTGCTCCCAGTCAGCTGCAACCAACAGGAACTGCGCCCTCCGACTCTACTCCCAGTCAGCTGCAACCAACTGGAACTCCGCCCTCCGACTCTGCTCCCAGTCAGCTGCAACCAACTGGTCCTCCGCCCTCCGACTCTGCTCCCAGTCAGCTGCAACTAACTGGAACTGTGCACTCCGACTCTGCTCCCAGTCAGCTGCAACCAACTGGAACTGTGCCCTCCGACTCTGCTCCCAGTCAGCTGCAACCAACAGGAACTCCGCCCTCCGACTCTGCTCCCAGTCAGCTGCAACCAACTGGAACTCCGCCCTCCGACTCTGCTCCCAGTCAGCTCCAACGAACTGGAACTGTGCCCTCCGACTCTGCTAAGTCAGCTGCAACCAACTGGAACTCCGCCCTCCGACTCTGCTCCCAATCAGTTGCAACCAACTGGAACTGCGCCCTCCGACTCTGCTCCCAGTCAGCTGTAACCAACTGGAACTCCGCCCTACGACTCTGCTCCCAGTCAGCTGCAACCAACTGGAACTCCGCCCTCCAACTCTGCTCCCAGTCAGCTGCAACCAACTGGAACTCCGCCCTCCAACTCTGCTCCCAGTCAGCTGCAACCAACTGGAACTGTGCCCTCCGACTCTGCTCCCAGCCAGCTACAACCAACTGGAACTGCGCCCTCCGACTCTGCTCCCAGTCAGCTGCAACCAACTGGTCCGCCGCCCTCCGACTCTGCTCCCAGTCAGCTGCAACCAACTGGTCCGCCCTCCAACTCTGCTCCCAGTCAGCTGCAACCAACTGGAACTCCGCCCTCCGACTCCGTTCCCAGTCAGCTGCAACCAACTGGAACTGAGCCCTCCGACTTTGCTCCCAGTCAGCTGCAACCAACTGGAACTGCGCCCTCCGACTCAGCTCCCAGTCAGCTGCAACTAACTGGACCTGTGCACTCCGACTCTGCTCCCAGTCAGCTGCAACCAACTGGAACTGCGCCCTCCGACTCAGCTCCCAGTCAGCTGCAACTAACTGGACCTGTGCACTCCGACTCTGCTCCCAGTCAGCTGCAACCAACTGGAACTCCGCCCTCCGACTCTGCTCCCAGTCAGCTGCAACCAACTGGAACTCCGCCCTCCGACTCTGCTCCCAGTCAGCTGCAACCAACTGGAACTGAGCCCTCCGACTCTGCTCCCAGTCAGCTGCAACCAATTGGAACTCCGCCCTCCGACTCTGCTCCCAGTCAGCTGCAACCAACTGGAACTGCGCCCTCCGACTCTGCTCCCAGTCAGCTGCAACCAACTGGAACTCCGCCCTCCGACTCTGCTCCCAGTCAGCTGCAACCAACTGGAACTGCGCCCTCCGACTCTGCTCCCAGTCAGCTGCAACCAACTGGAACTCCGCCCTCCGACTCTGCTCCCAGTCAGCTGCAACCAACTGGAACTCCGCCCTCCGACTTTGCTCCCAGTCAGCTGCAACCAACTGGAACTGCGCCTTCCGACTCTGCTCCCAGTCAGCTGCAACCAACTGGAACTGCGTCCTCCGACTCTGCACTCAGTCAGATGCAACCAACTGGAACTCCGCCCTCCGACTCTGCTCGCAGTCAGCTGCAAGCAACTGGACCTCCGCCCTCCGACTCTGCTCCCAGTCAGCTGCAACCAACTGGAACTGCGCCCTCCGACTCTGCTCCGAGTCAGCTGCAACCAACTGGAACTGTGCCCTCCGACTCTGCTCCCAGTCAGCTGCAACCAACTGGATCTGCGACCTCCGACTCTGCTCCCAGTCAGCTGCAACCAACAGGAACTGCGCCCTCCGACTCTACTCCCAGTCAGCTTCAACCAACTGGACCTCCGCCCTCCGACTCTGCTCCCAGTCAGCTGCAACCAACTGGAACTCCGCCCTCCGACTCTGCTCGCAGTCAGCTGCAACCAACAGGAACTGGGCCCTCCGACTCTGCTCCCAGTCAGCTGCAACCAACTGGAACTGCGCCCTCCGGCTCTGCTCCCAGTCAGCTGCAACCAACTGGTCCTCCGCCCTCCGACTCTGCTCCCAGTCAGCTGCAACCAACTGGAGCTGCGCCCTCCGGCTCTGCTCCCAGTCAGCTGCAACCAACTGGAACTGCGCCCTCCGGCTCTGCTCCCAGTGAGCTGCAACCAACTGGAACTGCGCCCTCCGACTCTGCTCCCAGTCAGCTGCAACCAACTGGAACTGCGCCCTCCGGCTCTGCTCCCAGTCAGCTGCAACCAACTGGAACTGTGCCCTCCGGCTCTGCTCCCAGTGAGCTGCAACCAACTGGAACTGCGCCCTCCGGCTCTGCTCCCAGTCAGCTGCAACCAACTGGAACTGCGCCCTCCGACTCTGCTCCCAGTCAGCTGCAACCAACTGGAACTGCGCCCTCCGACTCTGCTCCCAGTCAGCTGCAACCAACTGGAACTGTGCCGTCCGACTCTGCTCCCAGAAAGCTGCAACCAACTGGAATGCGCCCTCCGATTCTGCTCCCAGTCAGCAGCAGCCAACAGGAACTCCGCCCTCCGACGCTGCTCCCAGTCAGCTGCAACCAACTGGAACTGCGCCCTCCGACTCTGCTGCCAATCAGCTGCAACCAACTGGAACTGCGCCCTCCGACTCTGCTCCCAGTCAGCTGCAACCAACTGGAACTCCGCCCTCCGACTCTGCTCCCAGTCAGCTGCAATCAACAGGAACTCCGCCCTCCGACTCCGCTCGCAGTCAGCTGCAACCAACTGGACCTCCGCCTTCCGACTCTGCTCCCAGTCAGCTGCAACCAACTGGAACTGCGACCTCCGACTCTGCTCCCAGTCAGCTGCAACCAACTGGAACTCCGCACTCCGACGCTGCTCCCAGTCAGCTGCAACCAACAGGAACTGCGCCCTCCGAATCTGCTCCCAGTCAGCTGCAACCAACTGGAACTGCGCCCTCCGACTCTGCTCCCAGTCAGCAGCAACCAACTGGAACTCCGCCCTCGGACTCTGCTCCCAGTCAGCAGTAACCAACTGGAACTGCGCCCTCCGACTCTGCTCCCAGTCAGCTGCAACCAACTGGAGCTGCGCCCTCCGACTCTGCTCCCAGTCAGCTGCAACCAACTGGAACTCCGCCCTCCGACTCTGCTCCCAGTCAGCTGCAACCAACAGGAACTCCGCCCTCCGACGCTGCTCCCAGTCAGCTGCAACCAACTGGAACTCCGCCCTCCGACTCTGCTCCCAGTCAGCTGCAACCAACAGGAACTCCGCCCTCCGACGCTGCTCCCAGTCAGCTGCAACCAACTGGAACTGCGCCCTCCGACTCTGCTCCCAGTCAGCTGCAACCACCTGGAACTGTGCACTCCGACTCTGCTCCCAGTCAGCTGCAACCAACTGGAACTGCGCCCTCCGACTCTGCTCCCAGTCAGCAGTAACCAACTGGAACTGCGCCCTCCGACTCTGCTCCGAGTCAGCAGCAACCAACTGGAACTCCGCCCTCGGACTCTGCTCCCAGTCAGCTGCAACCACCTGGAACTCCGCCCTCCGACTCTGCTCCCAGTCAGCTGCAACCAACTGGAACTGCGCCCTCCGACTCTGCTCCCAGTCAGCTGCAACCAACTGGAACTCCGCCCTCCGACTCTGCTCCCAGTCAGCTGCAACCAACTGGAACTGTGCCCTCCGACTCTGCTCCCAGTCAGCTGCAACCAACTGGATCTGCGCCCTCCGGCTCTGCTCCCAGTGAGCTGCAACCAACTGGAACTGCGCACTCCGACTCTGCTCCCAGTCAGCTGCAACCAACTGGAATGCGCCCTCCGATTATGCTCCCAGTCAGCAGCAGCCAACACGAACTGCGCCCTCCGACTCTGCTCCCAGTCAGCTGCAACCAACTGGAACTGCGCCCTCCGACTCTGCTCCGAGTCAGCTGCAACCAACAGGAACTCCGCCCTCCGACTCTGCTCCGAGTCAGCTGCAACCAACTGGAACTCCGCCCTCCGACTCTGCTCCCAGTCAGCAGCAACCAACTGGAACTCCGCCCTCCGACTCTGCTCCCAATCAGCTGCAACCAACTGGAACTGTGCCGTCCGACTCTGCTCCCAGAAAGCTGCAACCAACTGGAATGCGCCCTCCGATTCTGCTCCCAGTCAGCAGCAGCCAACAGGAACTCCGCCCTCCGACGCTGCTCCCAGTCAGCTGCAACCAACTGGAACTGCGCCCTCCGACTCTGCTGCCAATCAGCTGCAACCAACTGGAACTGCGCCCTCCGACTCTGCTCCCAGTCAGCTGCAACCAACTGGAACTCCGCCCTCCGACTCTGCTCCCAGTCAGCTGCAATCAACAGGAACTCCGCCCTCCGACTCCGCTCGCAGTCAGCTGCAACCAACTGGACCTCCGCCTTCCGACTCTGCTCCCAGTCAGCTGCAACCAACTGGAACTGCGACCTCCGACTCTGCTCCCAGTCAGCTGCAACCAACTGGAACTCCGCCCTCCGACGCTGCTCCCAGTCAGCTGCAACCAACAGGAACTGCGCCCTCCGAATCTGCTCCCAGTCAGCTGCAACCAACTGGAACTGCGCCCTCCGACTCTGCTCCCAGTCAGCAGCAACCAACTGGAACTCCGCCCTCGGACTCTGCTCCCAGTCAGCAGTAACCAACTGGAACTGCGCCCTCCGACTCTGCTCCCAGTCAGCTGCAACCAACTGGAGCTGCGCCCTCCGACTCTGCTCCCAGTCAGCTGCAACCAACTGGAACTCCGCCCTCCGACTCTGCTCCCAGTCAGCTGCAACCAACAGGAACTCCGCCCTCCGACGCTGCTCCCAGTCAGCTGCAACCAACTGGAACTCCGCCCTCCGACTCTGCTCCCAGTCAGCTGCAACCAACAGGAACTCCGCCCTCCGACGCTGCTCCCAGTCAGCTGCAACCAACTGGAACTGCGCCCTCCGACTCTGCTCCCAGTCAGCTGCAACCACCTGGAACTGTGCACTCCGACTCTGCTCCCAGTCAGCTGCAACCAACTGGAACTGCGCCCTCCGACTCTGCTCCCAGTCAGCAGTAACCAACTGGAACTGCGCCCTCCGACTCTGCTCCTAGTCAGCAGCAACCAACTGGAACTCCGCCCTCGGACTCTGCTCCCAGTCAGCTGCAACCACCTGGAACTCCGCCCTCCGACTCTGCTCCCAGTCAGCTGCAACCAACTGGAACTGCGCCCTCCGACTCTGCTCCCAGTCAGCTGCAACCAACTGGAACTCCGCCCTCCGACTCTGCTCCCAGTCAGCTGCAACCAACTGGAACTGTGCCCTCCGACTCTGCTCCCAGTCAGCTGCAACCAACTGGATCTGCGCCCTCCGGCTCTGCTCCCAGTGAGCTGCAACCAACTGGAACTGCGCACTCCGACTCTGCTCCCAGTCAGCTGCAACCAACTGGAATGCGCCCTCCGATTATGCTCCCAGTCAGCAGCAGCCAACACGAACTGCGCCCTCCGACTCTGCTCCCAGTCAGCTGCAACCAACTGGAACTGCGCCCTCCGACTCTGCTCCGAGTCAGCTGCAACCAACAGGAACTCCGCCCTCCGACTCTGCTCCGAGTCAGCTGCAACCAACTGGAACTCCGCCCTCCGACTCTGCTCCCAGTCAGCAGCAACCAACTGGAACTCCGCCCTCCGACTCTGCTCCCAATCAGCTGCAACCAACTGGAACTGCGCCATCCGACTCTGCTCCGAGTCAGCTGCAACCAACTGGAACTGCGCCCTCCGACTCTGCTCCCAGTCAGCTGCAACCAACTGGAACTGCGCCCTCCGGCTCTGCTCCCAGTCAGCTGCAACCAACTGGTCCTCCGCCCTCCGACTCTGCTCCCAGTCAGCTGCAACCAACTGGAACTCCGCCCTCCGACTCTGCTCCCAGTCAGCTGCAACCAACTGGAACTGCGCCCTCCGACTCTGCTCCCAGTCAGCTGCAACCAACTGGAACTGCGCCCTCCGGCTCTGCTCCCAGTCAGCTGCAACCAACTGGAACTGTGCCCTCCGGCTCTGCTCCCAGTGAGCTGCAACCAACTGGAACTGCGCCCTCCGGCTCTGCTCCCAGTCAGCTGCAACCAACTGGAACTGCGCCCTCCGGCTCTGCTCCCAGTGAGCTGCAACCAACTGGAACTGCGCCCTCCGACTCTGCTCCCAGTCAGCTGCAACCAACTGGAACTGCGCCCTCCGGCTCTGCTCCCAGTCAGCTGCAACCAACTGGAACTGCGCCCGCCGACTCTGCTCCCAGTCAGCTGCAACCAATTGGAACTCCGCCCTCCGACTCTGCTCCCAGTCAGCTGCAACCAACTGGAACTCCGCCCTCCGACTCTGCTCCCAGTCAGCTGCAACCAACTGGAACTGTGCCCTCCGACTCTGCTCCCAGAAAGCTGCAACCAACTGGAATGCGCCCTCCGATTCTGCTCCCAGTCAGCAGCAGCCAACAGGAACTCCGCCCTCCGACGCTGCTCCCAGTCAGCTGCAACCAACTGGAACTGCGCCCTCCGACTCTGCTCCCAATCAGCTGCAACCAACTGGAACTGTGCCCTCCGACTCTGCTCCCAGTCAGCTGCAACCAACAGGAACTCCGCCCTCCGACTCCGCTCGCAGTCAGCTGCAACCAACTGGACCTCCGCCTTCCGACTCTGCTCCCAGTCAGCTGCAACCAACTGGAACTGCGCCCTCCGACTCTGCTCCCAGTCAGCTGCAACCAACTGGAACTCCGCCCTCCGACGCTGCTCCCAGTCAGCTGCAACCATTAGGAACTGCGCCCTCCGACTCTGCTCCCAGTCAGCTGCAACCAACTGGAACTGCGCCCTCCGACTCTGCTCCCAGTCAGCTGCAACCAACTGGAACTCCGCCCTCCGACTCTGCTCCCAGTCAGCTGCAACCAACAGGAACTCCGCCCTCCGACTCTGCTCCCAGTCAGCTGCAACCAACTGGAACTCCGCCCTCCGACTCTGCTCCCAGTCAGCTGCAACCAACTGGAACTGTGCCCTCCGACTCTGCTCCCAGTCAGCTGCAACCAACAGGAACTCCGCCCTCCGACTCTGCTCCCAGTCAGCTGCAACCAACTGGAACTCCGCCCTCGGACTCTGCTCCCAGTCAGCAGTAACCAACTGGAACTGCGCCCTCCGACTCTGCTCCCAGTCAGCAGCAACCAACTGGAACTCCGCCCTCGGACTCTGCTCCCAGTCAGCAGTAACCAACTGGAACTGCGCCCTCCGACTCTGCTCCCAGTCAGCTGCAACCAACTGGAGCTGCGCCCTCCGACTCTGCTCACAGTCAGCTGCAACCAACTGGAACTCCGCCCTCCGACTCTGCTCCCAGTCAGCTGCAACCAACAGGAACTCCGCCCTCCGACGCTGCTCCCAGTCAGCTGCAACCAACTGGAACTCCGCCCTCCGACTCTGCTCCCAGTCAGCTGCAACCAACAGGAACTCCGCCCTCCGACGCTGCTCCCAGTCAGCTGCAACCAACTGGAACTGCGCCCTCCGACTCTGCTCCCAGTCAGCTGCAACCACCTGGAACTGCGCCCTCCGACTCTGCTCCCAGTCAGCTGCAACCAACTGGAACTGCGCCCTCCGACTCTGCTCCCAGTCAGCTGTAACCAACTGGAACTCCGCCCTCCGACTCTGCTCCCAGTCAGCTGCAACCAACTGGAACTCCGCCCTCCGACTCTGCTCCCAGTCAGCTGCAACCAACTGGAACTGTGCCCTCCGACTCTGCTCCCAGTCAGCTGCAACCAACTGGATCTGCGCCCTCCGGCTCTGCTCCCAGTGAGCTGCAACCAACTGGAACTGCGCACTCCGACTCTGCTCCCAGTCAGCTGCAACCAACTGGAATGCGCCCTCCGATTATGCTCCCAGTCAGCAGCAGCCAACACGAACTGCGCCCTCCGACTCTGCTCCCAATCAGCTGCAACCAACTGGAGCGGCGCCATCCGACTCTGCTCCCAGTCAGCTGCAACCAACTGGAACTGCGCCCTCCGACTCTGCTCCGAGTCAGCTGCAACCAACAGGAACTCCGCCCTCCGACTCTGCTCCGAGTCAGCTGCAACCAACTGGAACTCCGCCCTCCGACTCTGCTCCCAGTCAGCAGCAACCAACAGGAACTCCGCCCTCCGACTCTGCTCCCAATCAGCTGCAACCAACTGGAACTGCGCCATCCGACTCTGCTCCCAGTCAGCTGCAACCAACTGGAACTGCGCCCTCCGACTCTGCACCCAGTCAGCTGCAACCAACTGGAACTGCGACCTCCGACTCTGCTCCCAGTCAGCTGCAACCAACTGGAACTGCGCCCGCCGACTCTGCTCCCAGTCATCTGCAACCAACTGGTACTGCGGCCTCCGACTCTGCTCCCAGTCAGCTGCAACCAACTGGAACTGCGCCCTCCGACTCTGCTCCCAGTCAGCTGCAACCAACTGGAACTCCGCCCTCCGACTCTGCTCCCAGTCAGCTGCAACCAACTGGAACTCCGCCCTCCGACTCTGCTCCCAGTCAGCTGCAACCAACTGGAACTGCGCCCTCCGACTCTGCTCCCAGTCAGCTGCAACCAACTGGAACTCCGCCGTCCTACTCTGCTCCGAGTCAGCTGCAACCAACTGGAACTGCGCCCTCCGACTCTGCTCCCAGTCAGCAGCAACCAACTGAAACTGCGCCCTCCGACTCTGCTCCCAGTCAGCTGCAACCAACTGGAACTCCGCCCTCGGACTCTGCTCCCAGTCAGCAGTAACCAACTGGAACTGCGCCCTCCGACTCTGCTCCCAGTCAGCTGCAACCAACTGGAGCTGCGCCCTCCGACTCTGCTCCCAGTCAGCTGCAACCAACTGGAACTCCGCCCTCCGACTCTGCTCCCAGTCAGCTGCAACCAACAGGAACTCCGCCCTCCGACGCTGCTCCCAGTCAGCTGCAACCAACTGGAACTCCGCCCTCCGACTCTGCTCCCAGTCAGCTGCAACCAACAGGAACTCCGCCCTCCGACGCTGCTCCCAGTCAGCTGCAACCAACTGGAACTGCGCCCTCCGACTCTGCTCCCAGTCAGCTGCAACCACCTGGAACTGTGCACTCCGACTCTGCTCCCAGTCAGCTGCAACCAACTGGAACTGCGCCCTCCGACTCTGCTCCCAGTCAGCAGTAACCAACTGGAACTGCGCCCTCCGACTCTGCTCCGAGTCAGCAGCAACCAACTGGAACTCCGCCCTCGGACTCTGCTCCCAGTCAGCTGCAACCACCTGGAACTCCGCCCTCCGACTCTGCTCCCAGTCAGCTGCAACCAACTGGAACTGCGCCCTCCGACTCTGCTCCCAGTCAGCTGCAACCAACTGGAACTCCGCCCTCCGACTCTGCTCCCAGTCAGCTGCAACCAACTGGAACTGTGCCCTCCGACTCTGCTCCCAGTCAGCTGCAACCAACTGGATCTGCGCCCTCCGGCTCTGCTCCCAGTGAGCTGCAACCAACTGGAACTGCGCACTCCGACTCTGCTCCCAGTCAGCTGCAACCAACTGGAATGCGCCCTCCGATTATGCTCCCAGTCAGCAGCAGCCAACACGAACTGCGCCCTCCGACTCTGCTCCCAGTCAGCTGCAACCAACTGGAACTGCGCCCTCCGACTCTGCTCCGAGTCAGCTGCAACCAACAGGAACTCCGCCCTCCGACTCTGCTCCGAGTCAGCTGCAACCAACTGGAACTCCGCCCTCCGACTCTGCTCCCAGTCAGCAGCAACCAACTGGAACTCCGCCCTCCGACTCTGCTCCCAATCAGCTGCAACCAACTGGAACTGCGCCATCCGACTCTGCTCCGAGTCAGCTGCAACCAACTGGAACTGCGCCCTCCGACTCTGCTCCCAGTCAGCTGCAACCAACTGGAACTGCGCCCTCCGGCTCTGCTCCCAGTCAGCTGCAACCAACTGGTCCTCCGCCCTCCGACTCTGCTCCCAGTCAGCTGCAACCAACTGGAACTCCGCCCTCCGATTCTGCTCCCAGTCAGCTGCAACCAACTGGAACTGCGCCCTCCGACTCTGCTCCCAGTCAGCTGCAACCAACTGGAACTGCGCCCTCCGGCTCTGCTCCCAGTCAGCTGCAACCAACTGGAACTGTGCCCTCCGGCTCTGCTCCCAGTGAGCTGCAACCAACTGGAACTGCGCCCTCCGGCTCTGCTCCCAGTCAGCTGCAACCAACTGGAACTGCGCCCTCCGGCTCTGCTCCCAGTGAGCTGCAACCAACTGGAACTGCGCCCTCCGACTCTGCTCCCAGTCAGCTGCAACCAACTGGAACTGCGCCCTCCGGCTCTGCTCCCAGTCAGCTGCAACCAACTGGAACTGCGCCCGCCGACTCTGCTCCCAGTCAGCTGCAACCAATTGGAACTCCGCCCTCCGACTCTGCTCCCAGTCAGCTGCAACCAACTGGAACTCCGCCCTCCGACTCTGCTCCCAGTCAGCTGCAACCAACTGGAACTGTGCCCTCCGACTCTGCTCCCAGAAAGCTGCAACCAACTGGAATGCGCCCTCCGATTCTGCTCCCAGTCAGCAGCAGCCAACAGGAACTCCGCCCTCCGACGCTGCTCCCAGTCAGCTGCAACCAACTGGAACTGCGCCCTCCGACTCTGCTCCCAATCAGCTGCAACCAACTGGAACTGCGCCCTCCGACTCTGCTCCCAGTCAGCTGCAACCAACAGGAACTCCGCCCTCCGACTCCGCTCGCAGTCAGCTGCAACCAACTGGACCTCCGCCTTCCGACTCTGCTCCCAGTCAGCTGCAACCAACTGGAACTGCGCCCTCCGACTCTGCTCCCAGTCAGCTGCAACCAACTGGAACTCCGCCCTCCGACGCTGCTCCCAGTCAGCTGCAACCAACAGGAACTGCGCCCTCCGACTCTGCTCCCAGTCAGCTGCAACCAACTGGAACTGCGCCCTCCGACTCTGCTCCCAGTCAGCTGCAACCAACTGGAACTCCGCCCTCCGACTCTGCTCCCAGTCAGCTGCAACCAACAGGAACTCCGCCCTCCGACTCTGCTCCCAGTCAGCTGCAACCAACTGGAACTCCGCCCTCCGACTCTGCTCCCAGTCAGCTGCAACCAACTGGAACTGTGCCCTCCGACTCTGCTCCCAGTCAGCTGCAACCAACAGGAACTCCGCCCTCCGACTCTGCTCCCAGTCAGCTGCAACCAACTGGAACTCCGCCCTCGGACTCTGCTCCCAGTCAGCAGTAACCAACTGGAACTGCGCCCTCCGACTCTGCTCCCAGTCAGCAGCAACCAACTGGAACTCCGCCCTCGGACTCTGCTCCCAGTCAGCAGTAACCAACTGGAACTGCGCCCTCCGACTCTGCTCCCAGTCAGCTGCAACCAACTGGAGCTGCGCCCTCCGACTCTGCTCACAGTCAGCTGCAACCAACTGGAACTCCGCCCTCCGACTCTGCTCCCAGTCAGCTGCAACCAACAGGAACTCCGCCCTCCGACGCTGCTCCCAGTCAGCTGCAACCAACTGGAACTCCGCCCTCCGACTCTGCTCCCAGTCAGCTGCAACCAACAGGAACTCCGCCCTCCGACGCTGCTCCCAGTCAGCTGCAACCAACTGGAACTGCGCCCTCCGACTCTGCTCCCAGTCAGCTGCAACCACCTGGAACTGCGCCCTCCGACTCTGCTCCCAGTCAGCTGCAACCAACTGGAACTGCGCCCTCCGACTCTGCTCCCAGTCAGCTGTAACCAACTGGAACTCCGCCCTCCGACTCTGCTCCCAGTCAGCTGCAACCAACTGGAACTCCGCCCTCCGACTCTGCTCCCAGTCAGCTGCAACCAACTGGAACTGTGCCCTCCGACTCTGCTCCCAGTCAGCTGCAACCAACTGGATCTGCGCCCTCCGGCTCTGCTCCCAGTGAGCTGCAACCAACTGGAACTGCGCACTCCGACTCTGCTCCCAGTCAGCTGCAACCAACTGGAATGCGCCCTCCGATTATGCTCCCAGTCAGCAGCAGCCAACACGAACTGCGCCCTCCGACTCTGCTCCCAATCAGCTGCAACCAACTGGAGCTGCGCCATCCGACTCTGCTCCCAGTCAGCTGCAACCAACTGGAACTGCGCCCTCCGACTCTGCTCCGAGTCAGCTGCAACCAACAGGAACTCCGCCCTCCGACTCTGCTCCGAGTCAGCTGCAACCAACTGGAACTCCGCCCTCCGACTCTGCTCCCAGTCAGCAGCAACCAACTGGAACTCCGCCCTCCGACTCTGCTCCCAATCAGCTGCAACCAACTGGAACTGCGCCATCCGACTCTGCTCCCAGTCAGCTGCAACCAACTGGAACTGCGCCCTCCGACTCTGCACCCAGTCAGCTGCAACCAACTGGAACTGCGACCTCCGACTCTGCTCCCAGTCAGCTGCAACCAACTGGAACTGCGCCCGCCGACTCTGCTCCCAGTCATCTGCAACCAACTGGTACTGCGGCCTCCGACTCTGCTCCCAGTCAGCTGCAACCAACTGGAACTGCGCCCTCCGACTCTGCTCCCAGTCAGCTGCAACCAACTGGAACTCCGCCCTCCGACTCTGCTCCCAGTCAGCTGCAACCAACTGGAACTCCGCCCTCCGACTCTGCTCCCAGTCAGCTGCAACCAACTGGAACTGCGCCCTCCGACTCTGCTCCCAGTCAGCTGCAACCAACTGGAACTCCGCCGTCCTACTCTGCTCCGAGTCAGCTGCAACCAACTGGAACTGCGCCCTCCGACTCTGCTCCCAGTCAGCAGCAACCAACTGAAACTGCGCCCTCCGACTCTGCTCCCAGTCAGCTGCAACCAACTGGAACACCGCCCTCCGACTCTGCTCCCAGTCAGCTGCAACCAACTGGAACTGCGCCCTCCGACTCTGCTCCCAGTCAGCTGCAACCAACTGGAACTGTGCCCTCCGACTCTGCCCCCAGTCAGCTGCAACCAACTTGAACACCGCCCTCCGACTCTGCTCCCAGTTAGCTGCAACCAACTGGAACTGCGCCCTCCGACTCTGCTCCCAGTTAGCTGCAACCAACTGGAACTGCGCCCTCCGACTCTGCTCCGAGTCAGCTGCAACCAACTGGAACTGCGCCCTCCGGCTCTGCTCCCAGTCAGCTGCAACCAACTGGAACTGCGCCCTCCGACTCTGCTCCCAGTCAGCTGCAACCAACTGGAACTGCGCCCTCCGACTCTGCACCCAGTCAGCTGCAACCAACTGGAACTTCGTCCTCCGACTCTGCTCCGAGTCAGCTGCAACCAACTGGAACTGCGCCCTCCGACTCTGCTCCCAGTCAGCTGCAACCAACTGGAACTGTGCCCTCCGACTCTGGTCCCAGTCAGCTGCAACCAACAGGAACTCCGCCCTCCGACTCTGCTCCCAGTCAGCTGCAACCAACTGGAACTCCGCCCTCCGACTCTGCACCCAGTCAGCTGCAACCAACTGGAACTGCGCTCTCCGACTCTGCTCCCAGTCAGCTGCAACCAACAGGAACTCCGCCCTCCGACTCTGCTCCCAGTTAGCTGCAACCAACTGGAACTCCGCCCTCCGACTCTGCTCCCAGTCAGCTGCAACCAACTGGAACTCCGCCCTCCTACTCTGCTCCCAGTCAGCTGTAACCAACTGGAACTCCGCCCTCCGACTCTGCTCCCAGTCAGCTGTAACCAACTGGAACTCCGCCCTACGACTCTGCTCCCAGTCAGCTGCAACCAACTGGAACTGTGCCCTCCGACTCTGCTCCCAGTCAGCTGCAACCAACTGGAACTGAGCCCTCCGACTCTGCTCCCAGTCAGCTGCAACCAACTGGAACTGCGCCCTCCGACTCTGCTCCCAGTCAGCTGCAACCAACTGGAACTACGCCCTCCGACTCTGCTGCTAGTCAGCTGCAACCAACTGGAACTCCGCCCTCCGACTCTGCTCCCAGTCAGCTGCAACCAACTGGAACTGCGCCCTCCGACTCTGCTCCCAGTCAGCTGCAACCAACTGGAACTCCGCCCTTCGACTCTGCTCCCAGTCAGCTGCAACCAACTGGAACTGAGCCCTCCGACTCTGCTCCGAGTCAGCTGCAACCAACTGGAACTGCGCCCTCCGACTCTGCTCCCAGTCAGCTGCAACCAACTGGAACTCCGCCCGCCGACTCTGCTCCCAGTCAGCTGCAACCAACTGGAACTCCGCCCTCCGACTCTGCTCCCAGTCAGCTGCAACCAACTGGAACTGTGCCCTCCGACTCTGCTCCCAGTCAGCTGCAACCAATTGGAACTCCACCCTCCGACTCTGCTCCCAGTCAGCTGCAACCAACTGGAACTGCGCCCTCCGACTCTGCTCCCAGTCAGCTGCAACCAACTGGAACTCCGCCCTCCGACTCTGCTCCCAGTCAGCTGCAACCAACTGGAACTGCGCCCTCCGACTCTGCTCCCAGTCAGCTGCAACCAACTGGAACTGCGCCCTCCGTCTCTGCTCCCAGTCAGCTACAACCAACTGGAGCTGTGCCCTCCGGCTCTGCTCCCAGCCAGCTGCAACCAACTGGAACTGCGCCCTCCGTCTCTGCTCCCAGTCAGCTACAACCAACTGGAACTGTGCCCTCCGGCTCTGCTCCCAGTCAGCTGCAACCAACTGGAACTCCGCCCTCCGACTCTGCTCCCAGTCAGCTACAACCAACTGGAACTGTGCCCTCCGGCTCTGCTCCCAGTCAGCTGCAACCAACTGGAACTCCGCCCTCCGACTCTGCTCCCAGTCAGCTACAACCAACTGGAACTGCGCCCTCCGACTCTGCTCCCAGTCAGCTGCAACCAACTGGAACTGCGCCCTCCGTCTCTGCTCCCAGTCAGCTACAACCAACTGGAACTGTGCCCTCCGGCTCTGCTCCCAGTCAGCTGCAACCAACTGGAACTGCGCCCTCTGACTCTGCTCCCAGTCAGCTGCAGCCAACTGGAACTGCGACCTCCGACTCTGCTCCCAGTCAGCAGCAACCAACTGAAACTGCGCCCTCCGACTCTGCTCCCAGTCAGCTGCAACCAACTGGAACACCGCCCTCCGACTCTGCTCCCAGTCAGCTGCAACCAACTGGACCTCCGCCCTCCGACTCTGCTCCCAGTCAGCTGCAACCAACTGGAACTGCGCCCTCCGACTCTGCGCCCAGTCAGCTGCAACCAACTTGAACACCGCCCTCCGACTCTGCTCCCAGTTAGCTGCAACCAACTGGAACTGCGCCCTCCGACTCTGCTCCCAGTCAGCTGAAACCAACTGGAACTCCGCCCTCCGACTCTGCTCCCAGTCAGCTGCAACCAACTGGAACTGCGCCCTCCAACTCTGCTCCCAGTCAGCTGCAACCAACTGGAACTCCATCCTCCGACTCTGCTCCGAGTCAGCTGCAACCAACTGGAACTGCGCCCTCCGGCTCTGCTCCCAGTCAGCTGCAACCAACTGGAACTGCGCCCTCCGACTCTGCACCCAGTCAGCTGCAACCAACTGGAACTCCGCCCTCCGACTCTGCTCCCAGTCAGCTGCAACCAACTGGAACTGTGCCCTCCGACTCTGCTCCCAGTCAGCTGCAACCAACTGGAACTGCGCCCTCCGACTCTGCTCCCAGTCAGCTGCAACCAACTGGAACTGCGCCCTCCGACTCTGCTGCCAGTCAGCTCCAACGAACTGGAACTGCGCCCTCCGACTCTGCTCCCAGTCAGCTGTAACCAACTGGAACTGCGACCTCCGACTCTGCTCCCAGTCAGCTGCAACCAACTGGAACTGTGCCCTCCGACTCTGCTCCCAGTCAGCTGCAACCAACTGGACCTCCGCCCTCCGACTCTGCTCCCAGTCAGCTGCAACCAACAGGAACTCCGCCCTCCGACTCTGCTCCCAGTCAGCTGCAACCAACTGGAATTCGCCCTCCGACTCTGCTCCCAGTCAGCTGCAACCAACTGGAACTCCGCCCTCCGACTCTGCTCCCAGTCAGTTGCAACCAACTGGAATTCGCCCTCCGACTCTGCTCCCAGTCAGTAGCAGCCAACAGGAACTCCGCCCTCCGACGCTGCTCCCAGTCAGCTGCAACCAACTGGAACTGCGCCCTCCGGCTCTGCTCCCAATCAGCTGCAACCAACTGGAACTGCGCCCTCCGACTCTGCTCCCAGTCAGCTGCAACCAACTGGAACTGCGACCTCCGACTCTGCTCCCAGTTAGCTGCAACCAACTGGAACTCCGCCCTCCAACTCTGCTCCCAGTCAGCTGCAACCAACTGGAACTCCGCCCTTCGACTCTGCTCCCAGTCAGCTGCAACCAACTGGAACTGTGCCCTCCGACTCTGCTCCCAGTCAGCTGCAACCAACTGGAACTGAGCCCTCCGACTCTGCTCCCAGTCAGCTGCAACCAACTGGAACTGCGCCCTCCGACTCTGCTCCCAGTCAGCTGCAACCAACTGGAACTACGCCCTCCGACTCTGCTGCTAGTCAGCTGCAACCAACTGGAACTCCGCCCTCCGACTCTGCTCCCAGTCAGCTGCAACCAACTGGAACTGCGCCCTCCGACTCTGCTCCCAGTCAGCTGCAACCAACTGGAACTCCGCCCTTCGACTCTGCTCCCAGTCAGCTGCAACCAACTGGAACTCCACCCTCCGACTCTGCTCCCAGTCAGCTGCAACCAACAGGAACTGTGCCCTCCGACTCTGCTCCCAGTCAGCTGCAACCAACAGGAACTCCGCCCTCCGACTCTGCTCCCAGTCAGCTGCAACCAACAGGAACTCCGCCCTCCGACTCTGCTCCCAGTCAGCTGCAACCAACTGGAACTCCGCCCTCCGACTCTGCTCCCAGTCAGCTGCAACCAACTGGAACTCCGCCCTCCGACTCTGCTCCCAGTCAGCTGCAACCAACTGGTCCTCCGCCCTCCGACTCTGCTCCCAGTCAGCTGCAACTAACTGGAACTGTGCACTCCGACTCTGCTCCCAGTCAGCTGCAACCAACTGGAACTGCGCCCTCCGACTCAGCTCCCAGTCAGCTGCAACTAACTGGACCTGTGCACTCCGACTCTGCTCCCAGTCAGCTGCAACCAACTGGAACTCCGCCCTCCGACTCTGCTCCCAGTCAGCTGCAACCAACTGGAACTGTGCCCTCCGACTCTGGCCCAGTCAGCTGCAACCAACTGGAACTCCGCCCTCCGACTCTGCTCCCAGTCATCTCCAACGAACTGGAACTGCGCCCTCCGACTCTGCTCCCAGTCAGCTGCAACCAACTGGAACTCCGCCCTCCGACTCTGCTCCCAGTCAGCTGCAACCAACTGGAACTGCGCCCTCCGACTCTGCTCCCAGTCAGCTGCAACCAACTGGAACTCCGCCCTCCGGCTCTGCTCCCAGTCAGCTGCAACCAACTGGAACTGCGCCCTCCGACTCTGCTCCCAGTCAGCTGCAACCAACTAGAACTGCGCCCTCCGACTCTGCTCCCTGTGAGCTGCAACCAACTGGAACTGTGCCCTCCGACTCTGCTCCCAGTCAGCTGCAACCAACTGGAACTACGCCCTCCGACTCTGCTGCTAGTCAGCTGCAACCAACTGGAACTGCGCCCTCCGACTCTGCTCCCAGTCAGCTGCAACCAACTGGAACTCCGCCCTCCGACTCTGCTCCGAGTCAGCTGCAACCAACTGGAACTGCGCCCTCCAACTCTGCTCCCAGTCAGCTGCAACCAACTGGAACTGCGCCCTCCGGCTCTGCTCCCAGTGAGCTGCAACCAACTGGAACTGCGCACTCCGACTCTGCTCCCAGAAAGCTGCAACCAACTGGAATGCGCCCTCCGATTCTGCTCCCAGTCAGCAGCAGCCAACAGGAACTCCGCCCTCCGACGCTGCTCCCAGTCAGGTGCAACCAACTGGAACTGCGCCCTCCGACTCTGCTCCCAGTCAGCTGCAACCAACTGGACCTCCGCCCTCCGACTCTGCACCCAGTCAGCTGCAACCAACTGGAACTGCGCCCTCCGACTCTGCTCCCAGTCAGCTGCAACCAACTGGAACTGCGCCCGCCGACTCTGCTCCCAGTCATCTGCAACCAACTGGTACTGCGCCCTCCGACTCTGCTCCCAGTCAGCTGCAACCAACTAGAACTGCGCCCTCCGACTCTGCTCCCAGTCAGCTGCAACCAACTGGAACTACGCCCTCCGACTCTGCTGCTAGTCAGCTGCAACCAACTGGAACTCCGCCGTCCTACTCTGCTCCGAGTCAGCTGCAACCAACTGGAACTGTGCCCTCCGGCTCTGCTCCTAGTCAGCTGCAACCAATTGGAACTCCGCCCTCCAACTCTGCTCCCAGTCAGCTGCAACCAACTGGAATTCGCCCTCCGACTCTGCTCCCAGTCAGCTGCAACCAACTGGAACTCCGCCCTCCGACTCTGCTCCCAGTCAGTTGCAACCAACTGGAATTCGCCCTCCGACTCTGCTCCCAGTCAGCTGCAACCAACTAGAACTGCGCCCTCCGACTCTGCTCCCAGTCAGCTGCAACCAACTGGAACTGCGCCCTCCGACTCTGCTCCCAGTCAGCTACAACCAACTGGAACTGTGCCCTCCGGCTCTGCTCCCAGTCAGCTGCAACCAACTGGAACTCCGCCCTCCGACTCTGCTCCCAGTCAGCTACAACCAACTGGAACTGTGCCCTCCGGCTCTGCTCCCAGTCAGCTGCAACCAACTGGAACTCCGCCCTCCGACTCTGCTCCCAGTCAGCTACAACCAACTGGAACTGCGCCCTCTGACTCTGCTCCCAGTCAGCTGCAACCAACTGGAACTGCGCCCTCCGTCTCTGCTCCCAGTCAGCTACAACCAACTGGAACTGTGCCCTCCGGCTCTGCTCCCAGTCAGCTGCAACCAACTGGAACTGCGCCCTCTGACTCTGCTCCCAGTCAGCTGCAGCCAACTGGAACTGCGACCTCCGACTCTGCTCCCAGTCAGCAGCAACCAACTGAAACTGCGCCCTCCGACTCTGCTCCCAGTCAGCTGCAACCAAATGGAACACCGCCCTCCGACTTTGCTCCCAGTCAGCTGCAACCAACTGGACCTCCGCCCTCCGACTCTGCTCCCAGTCAGCTGCAACCAACTGGAACTGCGCCCTCCGACTCTGCGCCCAGTCAGCTGCAACCAACTTGAACACCGCCCTCCGACTCTGCTCCCAGTTAGCTGCAACCAACTGGAACTGCGCCCTCCGACTCTGCTCCCAGTCAGCTGAAACCAACTGGAACTCCGCCCTCCGACTCTGCTCCCAGTCAGCTGCAACCAACTGGAACTGCGCCCTCCAACTCTGCTCCCAGTCAGCTGCAACCAACTGGAACTCCATCCTCCGACTCTGCTCCGAGTCAGCTGCAACCAACTGGAACTGCGCCCTCCGGCTCTGCTCCCAGTCAGCTGCAACCAACTGGAACTGCGCCCTCCGACTCTGCACCCAGTCAGCTGCAACCAACTGGAACTCCGCCCTCCGACTCTGCTCCCAGTCAGCTGCAACCAACTGGAACTGTGCCCTCCGACTCTGCTCCCAGTCAGCTGCAACCAACTGGAACTGCGCCCTCCGACTCTGCTCCCAGTCAGCTGCAACCAACTGGAACTGCGCCCTCCGACTCTGCTGCCAGTCAGCTCCAACGAACTGGAACTGCGCCCTCCGACTCTGCTCCCAGTCAGCTGCAACCAACTGGAACTGTGCCCTCCGACTCTGCTCCCAGTCAGCTGCAACCAACTGGACCTCCGCCCTCCGACTCTGCTCCCAGTCAGCTGCAACCAACTGGAACTCCGCCCTCCGACTCTGCTCCCAGTCAGCTGCAACCAACTGGAATTCGCCCTCCGACTCTGCTCCCAGTCAGCTGCAACCAACTGGAACTCCGCCCTCCGACTCTGCTCCCAGTCAGCTGCAACCAACTGGAATTCGCCCTCCGACTCTGCTCCCAGTCAGCTGCAACCAACTGGAACTCCGCCCTCCGACTCTGCTCCCAGTCAGTTGCAACCAACTGGAATTCGCCCTCCGACTCTGCTCCCAGTCAGTAGCAGCCAACAGGAACTCCGCCCTCCGACGCTGCTCCCAGTCAGCTGCAACCAACTGGAACTGCGCCCTCCGGCTCTGCTCCCAATCAGCTGCAACCAACTGGAACTGCGCCCTCCGACTCTGCTCCCAGTCAGCTGCAACCAACTGGAACTGCGACCTCCGACTCTGCTCCCAGTTAGCTGCAACCAACTGGAACTCCGCCCTCCAACTCTGCTCCCAGTCAGCTGCAACCAACTGGAACTCCGCCCTCCGACTCTGCTCCCAGTCAGCTGCAACCAACTGGAACTGTGCCCTCCGACTCTGCTCCCAGTCAGCTGCAACCAACTGGAACTGAGCCCTCCGACTCTGCTCCCAGTCAGCTGCAACCAACTGGAACTGCGCCCTCCGACTCTGCTCCCAGTCAGCTGCAACCAACTGGAACTACGCCCTCCGACTCTGCTGCTAGTCAGCTGCAACCAACTGGAACTCCGCCCTCCGACTCTGCTCCCAGTCAGCTGCAACCAACTGGAACTGCGCCCTCCGACTCTGCTCCCAGTCAGCTGCAACCAACTGGAACTCCGCCCTTCGACTCTGCTCCCAGTCAGCTGCAACCAACTGGAACTCCACCCTCCGACTCTGCTCCCAGTCAGCTGCAACCAACAGGAACTGTGCCCTCCGACTCTGCTCCCAGTCAGCTGCAACCAACAGGAACTCCGCCCTCCGACTCCGCTCCCAGTCAGCTGCAACCAACAGGAACTCCGCCCTCCGACTCTGCTCCCAGTCAGCTGCAACCAACTGGAACTCCGCCCTCCGACTCTGCTCCCAGTCAGCTGCAACCAACTGGAACTCCGCCCTCCGACTCTGCTCCCAGTCAGCTGCAACCAACTGGTCCTCCGCCCTCCGACTCTGCTCCCAGTCAGCTGCAACTAACTGGAACTGTGCACTCCGACTCTGCTCCCAGTCAGCTGCAACCAACTGGAACTGCGCCCTCCGACTCAGCTCCCAGTCAGCTGCAACTAACTGGACCTGTGCACTCCGACTCTGCTCCCAGTCTGCTGCAACCAACTGGAACTCCGCCCTCCGACTCTGCTCCCAGTCAGCTGCAACCAACTGGAACTGTGCCCTCCGACTCTGGCCCAGTCAGCTGCAACCAACTGGAACTCCGCCCTCCGACTCTGCTCCCAGTCAGCTCCAACGAACTGGAACTGCGCCCTCCGACTCTGCTCCCAGTCAGCTGCAACCAACTGGAACTCCGCCCTCCGACTCTGCTCCCAGTCAGCTGCAACCAACTGGAACTCCGCCCTCCTACTCTGCTCCCAGTCAGCTGCAACCAACTGGAACTGAGCCCTCCGACTCTGCTCCCAGTCAGCTGCAACCAACTGGAACTGCGCCCTCCGACTCTGCTCCCAGTCAGCTGCAACCAACTGGAACTACGCCCTCCGACTCTGCTGCTAGCCAGCTGCAACCAACTGGAACTGCGCCCTCCGACTCTGCTCCCAGTCAGCTGCAACGAACTGGAACTACGCCCTCCGACTCTGCTGCTAGCCAGCTGCAACCAACTGGAACTCCGCCCTCCGACTCTGCTCCCAATCAGCTGCAACCAACTGGAACTCCGCCCTCCGACTCTGCTCCCAGTCAGCTGCAACCAACTGGAACTCCGCCCTTCGACTCTGCTCCCAGTCAGCTGCAACCAACTGGAACTGAGCCCTTCGACTCTGCTCCGAGTCAGCTGCAACCAACAGGAACTCCGCCCTCCGACTCTGCTCCCAGTCAGCTGCAACCAACTGGAACTCCGCCCTTCGACTCTGCTCCCAGTCAGCTGCAACCAACTGGAACTGAGCCCTCCGACTCTGCTCCGAGTCAGCTGCAACCAACTGGAACTGTGCCCTCCGACTCTGCTCCCAGTCAGCTGCAACCAACTGGAACTGCGCCCGCCGACTCTGCTCCCAGTCAGCTGCAACCAACTGGAACTGCGCCCTCCGACTCTGCTCCCAGTCAGCTGCAACCAACTGGAACTGTGCCCTCCGACTCTGCTCCCAGTCAGCTGCAACCAACTGGAACTGCGCCATCCGACTCTGCTCCCAGTCAGCTGCAACCAACTGGAACTGCGTCCTCCGACTCTGCTCCCAGTCAGCTGCAACCAACTGGAACTCCGCCCTCCGACTCTGCTCCCAGTCAGCTGCAACCAATTGGAACTCCGCCCTCCGACTCTGCTCCCAGTCAGCTGCAACCAACTGGAACTCCGCCCTCCGACTCTGCTCCCAGTCAGCTGCAACCAACTGGAACTGCGCCCTCCGACTCTGCTCCCAGTCAGCTGCAACCAACTGGAACTCCGCCCTCCGGCTCTGCTCCCAATCAGCTGCAACCAACTGGAACTGCGCCCTCCGACTCTGCTCCCAGTCAGCTGCAACCAACTGGAACTCCGCCCTCCGGCTCTGCACCCAGTCAGCTGCAACCAACTGGAACTCCGCCCTTCGACTCTGCTCCCAGTCAGCTGCAACCAACTGGAACTCCGCCCTCCGACTCTGCTCCCAGTCAGCTGCAACCAACTGGAACTGCGCCCTCCGACTCTGCTCCCAGTCAGCTGCAACCAACTGGAACTGTGCCCTCCGACTCTGCTCCTAGTCAGCTGCAACCAACTGGAACTCCGCCCTCCGACTCTGCTCCCAGTCAGCTGCAACCAACTGGAACTGCGCCCTCCGACTCTGCTCCCAGTCAGCTGCAACCAACTAGAACTGCGCCCTCCGACTCTACTCCCAGTCAGCTGCAACCAACTGGAACTCCGCCCTCCGACTCTGCTCCCAGTCAGCTGCAACCAACTGGAACTGCGCACTCCGACTCTGCTCCCAGTCAGCTGCAACCAACTAGAACTGCGCCCTCCGACTCTGCTCCCAGTCAGCTGCAACCAACTGGAACTCCGCCCTCCGACTCTGCTCCCAGTCAGCTGCAACCAACTGGAACTGTGCCCCCCAACTCTGCTCCCAGTCAGCTGCAACCAACTGGAACTGCGCCCTCCGGCTCTGCTCCCAGTCAGCTGCAACCAACTGGAACTGTGCACTCCGACTCTGCTCCCAGTCAGCTGCAACCAACTGGAACTGCGCCCTCCGACTCTGCTCACAGTCAGCTGCAACCAACTGGAACTGCGCACTCCGACTCTGCTCCCAGTCAGCTGCAACCAACTGGAACTGCGCACTCCGGCTCTGCTCCCAGTCAGCTGCAACCAACTGGAACTGCGCCCTCCGACTCTGCTCCCAGTCAGCTGTAACCAACTGGAACTGTGCCCTCCGGCTCTGCTCCCAGTCAGCTGCAACCAACTGGAACTGTGCCCTCCGACTCTGCTCCTAGTCAGCTGCAACCAACTGGAACTGTGCCCTCCGACTCTGCTCCCAGTCAGCTGCAACCAACTGGAACTGCGCCCTCCGACTCTGCTCACAGTCAGCTGCAACCAACTGGAACTCCGCCCTCCGACTCTGCTCCCAGTCAGCTGCAACCAACTGGAACTGCGCCCTCCGACTCTGCTCCCAGTCAGCTGCAACCAACTGGAATGCGCCCTCCGACTCTGCTCCCAGTCAGCTGCAACCAACTGGAACTGTGCCCTCCGACTCTGCTCCCAGTCAGCTGTAACCAACTGGAACTGTGCCCTCCGATTCTGCTCCCAGTCAGCAGCAGCCAACAGGAACTCCGCCCTCCGACTCTGCTCCCAGTCAGCTGCAACCAACTGGAACTGTGCCCTCCGACTCTGCTCCCAGTCAGCTGTAACCAACTGGAATGCGCCCTCCGATTCTGCTCCCAGTCAGCAGCAGCCAACAGGAACTCCGCCCTCCGACTCTGCTCCCAGTCAGCTGGAACCTACTGGTCCTCCGCCTTCCGACTCTGCTCCCAGTCAGCTGCAACCAACTGGAACTCCGCCCTCCGACTCTGCTCCCAGTCAGCTGCAACCAACTGGAACTGTGCCCTCCGACTCTGCTCCCCGTCAGCTGCAACCAACTGGAACTCCGCCCTCCGACTCTGCTCCCAGTCAGCTGCAACCAACTGGAACTCCGCCCTCCGACTCTGCTCCCAATCAGCTGCAACCAACTGGAACTCCGCCCTCCAACTCTGCTCCCAGTCAGCTGCAACCAACTGGACCTCCGCCCTCCGACTCTGCTCCCAGTCAGCTGGAACCAACTGGAACTGCGCCCTCCGACTCTGCTCCCAGTCAGCTGCAACCAACTGGAACTGCGCCCTCCGACTCTGCTCCCAGTCAGCTGCAACCAACTGGAACTCCGCCCTCCGACTCTGCTCCGAGTCAGCTGCAACCAACTGGAACTGCGCCCTCCGGCTCTGCTCCCAGTCAGCTGCAACCAACTGGAACTGCGGCCTCCGACTCTGCTCCCAGTCAGCTGCAACCAACTGGAACTGCGCCCTCCGACTCTGCACCCAGTCAGCTGCAACCAACTGGAACTTCGTCCTCCGACTCTGCTCCGAGTCAGCTGCAACCAACTGGAACTCCGCCCTCCGACTCTGCTGCCAGTCAGCTGCAACCAACTGGAACTGCGCCCTCCGACTCTGCTCCCAGTCAGCTCCAACGAACTGGAACTGCGCCCTCCGACTCTGCTAAGTCAGCTGCAACCAACTGGAACTGCGCCCTCCGGGTCTGCTCCCAGTGAGCTGCAACCAACTGGAACTGCGCCCTCCGACTCTGCTCCCAGTCAGTAGCAGCCAACAGGAACTCCGCCCTCCGACGCTGCTCCCAGTCAGCTGCAACCAACTGGAACTGCGCCCTCCGGCTCTGCTCCCAATCAGCTGCAACCAACTGGAACTGCGCCCTCCGACTCTGCTCCCAGTCAGCTGCAACCAACTGGAACTGTGCCCTCCGACTCTGTTCACAGTCAGCTGCAACCAACTGGAACTGCGCCCTCCGACTCTGCTCCCAGTCAGCTGCAACCAACTGGAACGCCGCCCTCCGACTCTGCTCCGAGTCAGCTGCAACCAACTGGAACTGTGCCCTCCGACTCTGCTCCCAGTCAGCTGCAACCAACTGGAACTGCAACCTCCGACTCTGCTCCCAGTTAGCTGCAACCAACTGGAACTCCGCCCTCCAACTCTGCTCCCAGTCAGCTGTAACCAACTGGAACTCCGCCCTCCGACTCTGCTCCCAGTCAGCTGCAACCAACTGGAACTCCGCCCTACGACTCTGCTCCCAGTCAGCTGCAACCAACTGGAACTGTGCCGTCCGACTCTGCTCCCAGTCAGCTGCAACCAACTGGAACTGCGCCCTCCGACTCTGCTCCCAGTCAGCTGCAACCAACTGGAACTCCGCCCTCCGACTCTGCTCCCAGTCAGCTGCAACCAACTGGAACTGCGCCCTCCGACTCTGCTCCCAGTCAGCTGCAACCAACTGGAACTGTGCCCTCCGACTCTGCTCCCAGTCAGCTGCAACCAACTGGAACTGAGCCCTCCGACTCTGCTCCCAGTCAGCTGCAACCAACTGGAACTGCGCCCTCCGACTCTGCTCCCAGTCAGCTGCAACCAACTGGAACTACGCCCTCCGACTCTGCTGCTAGTCAGCTGCAACCAACTGGAACTCCGCCCTCCGACTCTGCTCCCAGTCAGCTGCAACCAACTGGAACTCCGCCCTCCGACTCTGCTCCCAGTCAGCTGCAACTAACTGGAACTGTGCACTCCGACTCTGATCCCAGTCAGCTGCAACCAACTGGAACTGCGCCCTCCGACTCAGCTCCCAGTCAGCTGCAAATAACTGGACCTGTGCACTCCGACTCTGCTCCCAGTCAGCTGCAACCAACTGGAACTCCGCCCTCCGACTCTGCTCCCAGTCAGCTGCAACCAACTGGAACTGTGCCCTCCGACTCTGGCCCAGTCAGCTGCAACCAACTGGAACTCCGCCCTCCGACTCTGCTCCCAGTCAGCTGCAACCAACTGGAACTCCGCCCTCCGACTCTGCTCCCAGTCAGCTGCAACCAACTGGAACTGCGCCCTCCGACTCTGCTCCCAGTCAGCTGCAACCAACTGGAACTGCGCCCTCCGACTCTGCTCCCAGTCAGCTGCAACCAACTAGAACTGCGCCCTCCGACTCTGCTCCCAGTCAGCTGCAACCAACTGGAACTGTGCCCTCCGACTCTGGCCCAGTCAGCTGCAACCAACTGGAACTCCACCCTCCGACTCTGCTCCCAGTCAGCTGCAACCAACTGGAACTGTGCCCTCCGACTCTGCTCCCAGTCAGCTGCAACCAACTGGAACTGCGCCCTCCGACTCTGCTCCCAGTCAGCTGCAACCAACTGGAACTCCGCCCTCCGGCTCTGCTCCCAGTCAGCTGCAACCAACTGGAACTGCGCCCTCCGACTCTGCTCCCAGTGAGCTGCAACCAACTGGAACTACGCCCTCCGACTCTGCTGCTAGTCAGCTGCAACCAACTGGAACTGCGCCCTCCGACTCTGCTCCCAGTCAGCTGCAACCAACTGGAACTCCGCCCTCCGACTCTGCTCCGAGTCAGCTGCAACCAACTGGAACTGCGCCCTCCAACTCTGCTCCCAGTCAGCTGCAACCAACTGGAACTGGCCCTCCAACTCTGCTCCCAGTTAGCTGCAACCAACTGGAACTGCGCACTCCGACTCTGCTCCCAGAAAGCTGCAACCAACTGGAATGCGCCCTCCGATTCTGCTCCCAGTCAGCAGCAGCCAACAGGAACTCCGCCCTCCGACGCTGCTCCCAGTCAGCTGCAACCAACTGGAACTGTGCCCTCCGACTCTGCTCCCAGTCAGCTGCAACCAACTGGACCTCCGCCCTCCGACTCTGCACCCAGTCAGCTGCAACCAACTGGAACTGCGCCCTCCGACTCTGCTCGCAGTCAGCTGCAACCAACTGGAACTGCGCCCTCCGACTCTGCTCCCAGTCAGCTGCAACCAACTGGAACTGCGCCCTCCGACTCTGCTCCCAGTCAGCTGCAACCAACTGGAACTGTGCCCTCCGACTCTGCTCCCAGTCAGCGGCAACCAACTGGAACTGCGCCCGCCGACTCTGCTCCCAGTCATCTGCAACCAACTGGTACTGCGCCCTCCGACTCTGCTCCCAGTCAGCTGCAACCAACTGGAACTGCGCCCTCCGACTCTGCTCCCAGTCAGCTGCAACCAACTGGAACTACGCCCTCCGACTCTGCTGCTAGTCAGCTGCAACCAACTGGAACTCCGCCGTCCTACTCTGCTCCGAGTCAGCTGCAACCAACTGGAACTGCGCCCTCCGGCTCTGCTCCTAGTCAGCTGCAACCAATTGGAACTCCGCCCTCCAACTCTGCTCCCAGTCAGCTGTAACCAACTGGAACTGCGCCCTCTGACTCTGCTCCCAGTCAGCTGCAACCAAATGGAACTGCGCCCTCCGACTCTGCTCCCAGTCAGCTGCAACCAACTGGAACTGCGCCCTCCGACTCTGCTCCCAGTCAGCAGCAACCAACTGGAACTCCGCCCTCCGACTCTGCTCCCAGTCAGCTGCAACCAAATGGAACTCCGCCCTCTGACTCTGCTCCCAGTCAGCTGCAACTAACTGGAACTCCGCCCTCCGACTCTGCTCCCAGTCAGCTGCAACCAACTGGAACTATGCCCTCCGACTCTGCTCCCAGTCAGCTGCAACCAACTGGAACTACGCCCTCCGCCTCTGCTCCCAGTCAGCTGCAACCAACTGAAACTGCGCCCTCCTACTCTGCTCCCAGTCAGCTGCAACCAACTGGAACTCCGCCCTCCGACCCTGCTCCCAGTCAGCTGCAACCAACTGGAACTGCGCCCTCCAACTCTGCTCCCAGTCAGCTGCAACCCACTGGAACTGCGCCCTCCAACTCTGCTCCCAGTCAGCTGGAACCAACTGGAACTCCGCCCTCCGACCCTGCTCCCAGTCAGCTGCAACCAACTGGAACTGCGCCCTCCGACTCTGCTCCCAGTCAGCTGCAACCAACTGGAACTGCGTCCTCCGACTCTGCTCCCAGTCAGCTGGAACCAACTGGAACTCCGCCCTCCGACTCTGCTCCCAGTCATCTGCAACCAACTGGAACTGCGCCCTCCAACTCTGCTCCCAGTCAGCTGCAACCAACTGGAACTGCGCCCTCCGACTCTGCTCCCAGTCAGCTGCAACCAACTGGAACTGCGCCCTCCGACTCTGCCCCCAGTCAGCTGCAACCAACTGGAACTGCGCCCTCCTACTCTGCTCCCAGTCAGCTGCAACCAACTGGAACTGCCGCCTCCGGCTCTGCTCCCAGTGAGCTGCAACCAACTGGAACTGCGCCCTCCGACTCTGCCCCCAGTCAGCTGAAACCGACTGGAACTGTGCCCTCCGACTCTGCTCCCAGTCAGCTCCAACCAACTTGAACACCGCCTCCGACTCTGCTCCCAGTCAGCTGCAACCAACTGGACCTCCGCCCTCCGACTCTGCTCCCAGTCAGCTCCAACCAACTGGAACTCCGCCCTCCGACTCTGCTCCCAGTCAGCTGCAACCAACTGGAACTGCGCCCTCCGACTCTGCTCCCAGTCAGCTGCAACCAACTGGAACTACGCCCTCCGACTCTGCTCCCAGTCAGCTGCAACCAACTGGAACTGCGCCCTCCGACTCTGCTCCCAGTCAGCTGCAACCAACTGGAACTCCGCCCTCCGACTCTGCTCCGAGTCAGCTGCAACCAACTGGAACTGCGCCCTCCGGCTCTGCTCCCAGTCAGCTGCAACCAACTGGAACTGCGCCCTCCGACTCTGCTCCCAGTCAGCTGCAACCAACTGGAACTGCGCCCTCCGACTCTGCTCCCAGTCAGCTGCAACCAACTGGAACTGCGCCCTCCGACTCTGCTCCCAGTCAGCTGCAACCAACTGGAACTTCGTCCTCCGACTCTGCTCCGAGTCAGCTGCAACCAACTGGAACTCTGCCCTCCGACTCTGCTCCCAGTCAGCTGCAACCAACTGGAACTGTGCCCTCCGACTCTGCTCCCAGTCAGCTGCAACCAACTGGAACTGCGCCCTCCGACTCTGCTCCCAGTCAGCTGCAACCATCTGGAACTCCGCCCTCCGACTCTGCTCCCAGTCAGCTCCAACGAACTGGAACTGCGCCCTCCGACTCTGCTAAGTCAGCTGCAACCAACTGGAACTGCGCCCTCCGGCTCTGCTCCCAGTGAGCTGCAACCAACTGGAACTGCGCCGTCCGACTCTGCTCCCAGTCAGTTGCAACCAACTGGAATTCGCCCTCCGACTCTGCTCCCAGTCAGTAGCAGCCAACAGGAACTCCGCCCTCCGACGCTGCTCCCAGTCAGCTGCAACCAACTGGAACTGCGCCCTCCGGCTCTGCTCCCAGTCAGCTGCAACCAACTGGAACTGTGCCCTCCGACTCTGCTCCCAGTCAGCTGCAACCAACTGGAACTCCGCCCTCCGACTCTGCTCCCAGTCAGCTGTAACCAACTGGAACACCGCCCTACGACTCTGCTCCCAGTCAGCTGCAACCAACTGGAACTGTGCCCTCAGACTCTGCTCCCAGTCAGCTGCAACCAACTGGAACTGCGCCCTCCGACTCTGCTCCCAGTCAGCTGCAACCAACTGGAACTGCGCCCTCCGACTCTGCTCCCAGTCAGCTGCAACCAACTGGAACTGTGCCCTCCGACTCTGCTCCCAGTCAGCTGCAACCAACTGGAACTCCGCCCTCCGACTCTGCTCCCAGTCAGCTGTAACCAACTGGAACTCCGCCCTACGACTCTGCTCCCAGTCAGCTGCAACCAACTGGAACTGTGCCCTCAGACTCTGCTCCCAGTCAGCTGCAACCAACTGGAACTGAGCCCTCCGACTCTGCTCCCAGTCAGCTGCAACCAACTGGAACTGCGCCCTCCGACTCTGCTCCCAGTCAGCTGCAACCAACTGGAACGACGCCCTCCGACTCTGCTGCTAGTCAGCTGCAACCAACTGGAACTGTGCCCTCCGGCTCTGCTCCCAGTCAGCTGCAACTAACTGGAACTGCGCCCTCCGACTCTGCTCCCAGTCAGCTGCAACCAACTGGAACTCCGCCCTCCGACTCTGCTCCCAGTCAGCTGCAACGAACTGGAACTGCGCCCTCCGACTCTGCTCCCAGTCAGCTGCAACCAACTGGAACTCCGCCCTTCGACTCTGCTCCCAGTCAGCTGCAACCAACTGGAACTCCGCCCGCCGACTCTGCTCCCAGTCAGCTGCAACCAACTGGAACTCCGCCCTCCGACTCTGCTCCCAGTCAGCTGCAACTAACTGGAACTGTGCACTCCGACTCTGCTCCCAGTCAGCTGCAACCAACTGGAACTCCGCCCTCCGACTCTGCTCCCAGTCAGCTGCAACCAACTGGAACTGTGCCCTCCGACTCTGCTCCCAGTCAGCTGCAACCAACTGGAACTCCGCCCTCCGACTCTGCTCCCAGTCAGCTGCAACCAACTGGAACTGTGCCCTCCGACTCTGCTCCCAGTCAGCTGCAACCAACTGGAACTGTGCCCTCCGACTCTGCTCCCAGTCAGCTGCAACCAACAGGAACTCCGCCCTTCGACTCTGCTCCCAGTCAGCTGCAACCAACTGGTCCTCCGCCCTCCGACTCTGCTCCCAGTCAGCTGCAACCAACTGGAACTGTGCCCTCCGACTCTGCTCCCAGTCAGCTGCAACCAACTGGAACTCCGCCCTCCGACTCTGCTCCCAGTCAGCTCCAACGAACTGGAACTGCGCCCTCCGACTCTGCTCCCAGTCAGCTGCAACCAACTGGAACTCCGCCTTCCGACTCTGCTCCCAGTCAGCTGCAACCAACTGGAACTGTGCCCTCCGACTCTGCTCCCAGTCAGCTGCAACCAACTGGAACTCCGCCCTCCGACTCTGCTCCCAGTCAGCTCCAACGAACTGGAACTGCGCCCTCCGACTCTGCTCCCAGTCAGCTGCAACCAACTGGAACTCCGCCCTCCGACTCTGCTCCCAGTCAGCTGCAACCAACTGGAACTGCGCCCTCCGACTCTGCTCCCAGTCAGCTGCAACCAACTGGAACTCCGCCCTCCGACTCTGCTCCCAGTCAGCTGCAACCAACTGGAACTGTGCCCTCCGACTCTGCTCCTAGTCAGCTGCAACCAACTGGAACTCCGCCCTCCGACTCTGCTCCCAGTCAGCTGCAACCAACTGGAACTGCGCCCTCCGACTCTGCTCCCAGTCAGCTGCAACCAACTAGAACTGCGCCCTCCGACTCTGCTCCCAGTCAGCTGCAACCAACTGGAACTGTGCACTCCGACTCTGCTCCCAGTCAGCTGCAACCAACTGGAACTCCGCCCTCCGACTCTGCTCCCAGTCAGCTGCAACCAACTGGAACTGCGCCCTCCGACTCTGCTCCCAGTCAGCTGCAACCAACTGGAACTCCGCCCTCCGACTCTGCTCCCAGTCAGCTGCAACCAACTGGAACTGTGCCCTCCGACTCTGCTCCTAGTCAGCTGCAACCAACTGGAACTCCGCCCTCCGACTCTGCTCCCAGTCAGCTGCAACCAACTGGAACTGCGCCCTCCGACTCTGCTCCCAGTCAGCTGCAACCAACTAGAACTGCGCCCTCCGACTCTACTCCCAGTCAGCTGCAACCAACTGGAACTCCGCCCTCCGATTCTGCTCCCAGTCAGCAGCAGCCAACAGGAACTCCGCCCTCCGACTCTGCTCCCAGTCAGCTGCAACCAACTGGAACTCCGCCCTCCGACTCTGCTCCCAGTCAGCTGCAACCAACTGGAACTGCACCCTCCGACTCTGCTCCCAGTCAGCTGCAACCAACTAGAACTGCGCCCTCCGACTCTGCTCCCAGTCAGCTGCAACCAACTGGAACTGTGCACTCCGACTCTGCTCCCAGTCAGCTGCAACCAACTGGAACTCCGCCCTCCGACTCTGCTCCCAGTCAGCTGCAACCAACTGGAACTGCGCCCTCCGACTCTGCTCCCAGTCAGCTGCAACCAACTGGAACTCCGCCCTCCGACTCTGCTCCCAGTCAGCTGCAACCAACTGGAACTGTGCCCTCCGACTCTGCTCCTAGTCAGCTGCAACCAACTGGAACTCCGCCCTCCGACTCTGCTCCCAGTCAGCTGCAACCAACTGGAACTGCGCCCTCCGACTCTGCTCCCAGTCAGCTGCAACCAACTAGAACTGCGCCCTCCGACTCTACTCCCAGTCAGCTGCAACCAACTGGAACTCCGCCCTCCGATTCTGCTCCCAGTCAGCAGCAGCCAACAGGAACTCCGCCCTCCGACTCTGCTCCCAGTCAGCTGCAACCAACTGGAACTCCGCCCTCCGACTCTACTCCCAGTCAGCTGCAACCAACTGGAACTCCGCCCTCCGACTCTGCTCCCAGTCAGCTGCAACCAACTGGAACTGCGCCCTCCGACTCTGCTCCCAGTCAGCTGCAACCAACTGGAACTGCGCCCTCCGACTCTGCTCCCAGTCAGCTGCAACCAACTGGAACTGCGCCCTCCGACTCTGCTCCCAGTCAGCTGCAACCAACTGGAACTTCGTCCTCCGACTCTGCTCCGAGTCAGCTGCAACCAACTGGAACTCCGCCCTCCGACTCTGCTCCCAGTCAGCTGCAACCATCTGGAACTCCGCCCTCCGACTCTGCTCCCAGTCAGCTCCAACGAACTGGAACTGCGCCCTCCGACTCTGCTAAGTCAGCTGCAACCAACTGGAACTGCGCCCTCCGGCTCTGCTCCCAGTGAGCTGCAACCAACTGGAACTGCGCCGTCCGACTCTGCTCCCAGTCAGTTGCAACCAACTGGAATTCGCCCTCCGACTCTGCTCCCAGTCAGTAGCAGCCAACAGGAACTCCACCCTCCGACGCTGCTCCCAGTCAGCTGCAACCAACTGGAACTGCGCCCTCCGGCTCTGCTCCCAGTCAGCTGCAACCAACTGGAACTGTGCCCTCCGACTCTGCTCCCAGTCAGCTGCAACCAACTGGAACTCCGCCCTCCGACTCTGCTCCCAGTCAGCTGTAACCAACTGGAACTCCGCCCTACGACTCTGCTCCCAGTCAGCTGGAACCAACTGGAACTGTGCCCTCAGACTCTGCTCCCAGTCAGCTGTAACCAACTGGAACTCCGCCCTACGACTCTGCTCCCAGTCAGCTGCAACCAACTGGAACTGAGCCCTCCGACTCTGCTCCCAGTCAGCTGCAACCAACTGGAACTGCGCCCTCCGACTCTGCTCCCAGTCAGCTGCAACCAACTGGAACTACGCCCTCCGACTCTGCTGCTAGTCAGCTGCAACCAACTGGAACTGTGCCCTCCGGCTCTGCTCCCAGTCAGCTGGAACTGCGCCCTCCGACTCTGCTCCCAGTCAGCTGCAACCAACTGGAACTCCGCCCTTCGACTCTGCTCCCAGTCAGCTGCAACCAACTGGAACTCCGCCCGCCGACTCTGCTCCCAGTCAGCTGCAACCAACTGGAACTCCGCCCTTCGACTCTGCTCCCAGTCAGCTGCAACCAACTGGAACTCCGCCCTTCGACTCTGCTCCCAGTCAGCTGCAACCAACTGGAACTCCGCCCGCCGACTCTGCTCCCAGTCAGCTGCAACCAACTGGAACTCCGCCCTTCGACTCTGCTCCCAGTCAGCTGCAACCAACTGGTCCTCCGCCCTCCGACTCTGCTCCCAGTCAGCTGCAACTAACTGGAACTGTGCACTCCGACTCTGCTCCCAGTCAGCTGCAACCAACTGGAACTCCGCCCTCCGACTCTGCTCCCAGTCAGCTGCAACCAACTGGAACTGTGCCCTCCGACTCTGCTCCCAGTCAGCTGCAACCAACTGGAACTCCGCCTTCCGACTCTGCTCCCAGTCAGCTGCAACCAACTGGAACTGTGCCCTCCGACTCTGCTCCCAGTCAGCTGCAACCAACTGGAACTGTGCCCTCCGACTCTGCTCCCAGTCAGCTGCAACCAACAGGAACTCCGCCCTTCGACTCTGCTCCCAGTCAGCTGCAACCAACTGGTCCTCCGCCCTCCGACTCTGCTCCCAGTCAGCTGCAACCAACTGGAACTGTGCCCTCCGACTCTGCTCCCAGTCAGCTGCAACCAACTGGAACTCCGCCCTCCGACTCTGCTCCCAGTCAGCTCCAACGAACTGGAACTGCGCCCTCCGACTCTGCTCCCAGTCAGCTGCAACCAACTGGAACTCCGCCTTCCGACTCTGCTCCCAGTCAGCTGCAACCAACTGGAACTGTGCCCTCCGACTCTGCTCCCAGTCAGCTGCAACCAACTGGAACTCCGCCCTCCGACTCTGCTCCCAGTCAGCTCCAACGAACTGGAACTGCGCCCTCCGACTCTGCTCCCAGTCAGCTGCAACCAACTGGAACTCCGCCCTCCGACTCTGCTCCCAGTCAGCTGCAACCAACTGGAACTGCGCCCTCCGACTCTGCTCCCAGTCAGCTGCAACCAACTGGAACTCCGCCCTCCGACTCTGCTCCCAGTCAGCTGCAACCAACTGGAACTGTGCCCTCCGACTCTGCTCCTAGTCAGCTGCAACCAACTGGAACTCCGCCCTCCGACTCTGCTCCCAGTCAGCTGCAACCAACTGGAACTGCGCCCTCCGACTCTGCTCCCAGTCAGCTGCAACCAACTAGAACTGCGCCCTCCGACTCTGCTCCCAGTCAGCTGCAACCAACTGGAACTGTGCACTCCGACTCTGCTCCCAGTCAGCTGCAACCAACTGGAACTCCGCCCTCCGACTCTGCTCCCAGTCAGCTGCAACCAACTGGAACTGCGCCCTCCGACTCTGCTCCCAGTCAGCTGCAACCAACTGGAACTCCGCCCTCCGACTCTGCTCCCAGTCAGCTGCAACCAACTGGAACTGTGCCCTCCGACTCTGCTCCCAGTCAGCTGCAACCAACTGGAACTGCGCCCTCCGACTCTGCTCCCAGTCAGCTGCAACCAACTAGAACTGCGCCCTCCGACTCTACTCCCAGTCAGCTGCAACCAACTGGAACTCCGCCCTCCGATTCTGCTCCCAGACAGCAGCAGCCAACAGGAACTCCGCCCTCCGACTCTGCTCCCAGTCAGCTGCAACCAACTGGAACTCCGCCCTCCGACTCTGCTCCCAGTCAGCTGCAACCAACTGGAACTGTGCCCTCCGACGCTGCTCCCAGTCAGCTGCAACCAACTGGAACTGCGCCCTCCGACTCTGCTCCCAGTCAGCTGCAACCAACTGGACCTCCGCATTCCGACTCTGCTCCCAGTCAGCTGCAACCAACTGGAACTCCGCCCTCCGACTCTGCTCCCAGTCAGCTGCAACAAACTGGAACTGTGCCCTCCGACTCTGCTCCCCGTCAGCTGCAACCAACTGGAACTCCGCCCTCCGACTCTGCTCCCAGTCAGCTGCAACCAACTGGAACTGTGCCCTCCGACTCTGCTCCCAATCAGCTGCAACCAACTGGACCTCCGCCTTCCGACTCTGCTCCCAGTCAGCTGCAACCAACTGGAACTGCGCCCTCCGACTCTGCTCCCAGTCAGCTGCAACCAACTGGACCTCCGCCCTCCGACTCTGCTCCCAGTCAGCTGCCACCAACTGGAACTGCGCCCTCCGACTCTGCTCCCAGTCAGCTGCAACCAACTGGAACTGCGCCCTCCGACTCTGCTCCCAGTCAGCTGCAACCAACTGGAACTGCGCCCTCCGACTCTGCTCCCAGTCAGCTGCAACCAACTGGAACAGTGCCCTCCGACTCTGCTCCCAGTCAGCTGCAACCAACTGGAACTACGCCCTCCGACTCTGCTCCCAGTCAGCTGCAACCAACTGGAACTGCGCCCTCCGACTCTGCTCCCAGTCAGCTGCAACCAACTGGAACAGTGCCCTCCGACTCTGCTCCCAGTCAGCTGCAACCAACTGGAACTCCGCCCTCCGACTCTGCTCCCAGTCAGCTGCAACCAACTGGAACTGCGCCCTCCGACTCTGCTCCCAGTCAGCTGCAACCAACTGGAACTGCGCCCTCCGACTCTGCTCCCAGACAGCTGCAACCACCTGGAACTGTGCCCTCCGACTCTGCTCCCCGTCAGCTGCAACCAACTGGAACTGCGCCCGCCGACTCTGCTCCCAGTCAGCTGCAACCAACTGGAACTGCGCCCTCCGACTCTGCTCCCAATCAGCTGCAACCAACTGGACCTCCGCCTTCCGACTCTGCTCCCAGTCAGCTGCAACCAACTGGAACTGCGCCCTCCGACTCTGCTCCCAGTCAGCTGCAACCAACTGGACCTCCGCCCTCCGACTCTGCTCCCAGTCAGCTGCCACCAACTGGAACTGCGCCCTCCGACTCTGCTCCCAGTCAGCTGCAACCAACTGGAACTGCGCCCTCCGACTCTGCTCCCAGTCAGCTGCAACCAACTGGAACTGCGCCCTCCGACTCTGCTCCCAGTCAGCTGCAACCAACTGGAACAGTGCCCTCCGACTCTGCTCCCAGTCAGCTGCAACCAACTGGAACTACGCCCTCCGACTCTGCTCCCAGTCAGCTGCAACCAACTGGAACTGCGCCCTCCGACTCTGCTCCCAGTCAGCTGCAACCAACTGGAACAGTGCCCTCCGACTCTGCTCCCAGTCAGCTGCAACCAACTGGAACTCCGCCCTCCGACTCTGCTCCCAGTCAGCTGCAACCAACTGGAACTGCGCCCTCCGACTCTGCTCCCAGTCAGCTGCAACCAACTGGAACTGCGCCCTCCGACTCTGCTCCCAGACAGCTGCAACCACCTGGAACTGTGCCCTCCGACTCTGCTCCCCGTCAGCTGCAACCAACTGGAACTGCGCCCGCCGACTCTGCTCCCAGTCAGCTGCAACCAACTGGTACTGCGCCCTCCGACTCTGCTCCCAGTCAGCTGCAACCAACTGGAACTACGCCCTCCGACTCTGCTCCCAGTCAGCTGCAACCAACTGGAACTGCGCCCTCCGACTCTGCTCCCAGTCAGCTGCAACCAACTTGAACACGGCCCTCCGACTCTGCTCCCAGTCAGCTGCAACCAACTGGAACTGCGCCCTCCGACTCTGCTCCCAGTCAGCTGCAACCAACTGGAACTGTGCCCTCCGACTCTGCTCCCAGTCAGCTGCAACCAACTGGAACTCCGCCCTCCGCCTCTGCTCCCAGTCAGCTGCAACCAACTGGAACTGGGCCCTCCGACTCTGCTCCCAGTCAGCTGCAACCAACTGGAACTGCGCCCTCCGACTCTGCTCCCAGTCAGCTGCAACCAACTGGAACTACGCCCTCCGACTCTGCTCCCAGTCAGCTGCAACCAACTGGAACTACGCCCTCCGACTCTGCTCCCAGTCAGCTGCAACCAACTGGAACTGCGCCCTCCAACTCTGCTCCCAGTCAGCTGCAACCAACTGGAACTGAGCCCTCCGACTCTGCTCCGAGTCAGCTGCAACCAACTGGAACTGCGCCATCCGACTCTGCTCCCAGTCAGCTGCAACCAACTGGAACTCCGCCCTCCGACTCTGCTCCGAGTCAGCTGCAACCAACTGGAACTGCGCCATCCGACTCTGCTCCCAGTCAGCTGCAACCAACTGGAACTGCGCCCTCCGACTCTGCTCCCAGTCAGCTGCAACCAACTGGAACTCCGCCCTCCGACTCTGCTCCCAGTCAGCTGCAACCAACTGGAACTGCGCCCTCCGACTCTGCTCCCAGTCAGCTGCAACCAACTGGAACTCCGCCCTCCGACTCTGCTCCCAGTCAGCTCCAACGAACTGGAACTGCGCCCTCCGACTCTGCTAAGTCAGCTGCAACCAACTGGAACTGCGCCCTCCGGCTCTGCTCCCAGTGAGCTGCAACCAACTGGAACTGCGCCCTCCGACTCTGCTCCCAGTCAGCTGCAACCAACTGGAACTGCGCCCTCCGACTCTGCTCCCAGTCAGCTGCAACCAACTGGAACTGCGCCCTCCGACTCTGCTCCCAGTCAGCTGCAACCAACTGGAACTCCGCCCTCCGACTCTGCTCCCAGTCAGCTGCAACCAACTGGAACTCCGCCCTCCGACTCTGCTCCCAGTCAGCTGCAACCAACTGGAACTGCGCCCTCCGACTCTGCTCCCAGTCAGCTGCAACCAACTGGAACTCCGCCCTCCGACTCTGCTCCGAGTCAGCTGCAACCAACTGGAACTGCGCCCTCCGGCTCTGCTCCCAGTCAGCTGCAACCAACTGGAACTGCGCCCTCCGACTCTGCTCCCAGTCAGCTGCAACCAACTGGAACTGCGCCCTCCGACTCTGCACCCAGTCAGCTGCAACCAACTGGAACTTCGTCCTCCGACTCTGCTCCCAGTCAGCTGCAACCAACTGGAACTGCGCCCTCCGACTCTGCTCCCAGTCAGCTGCAACCAACTGGAACTGCGCCCTCCGACTCTGCTCCCAGTCAGCTGCAACCAACTGGAACTGTGCCCTCCGACTCTGCTCCCAGTCAGCTGCAACCAACTGGAACTCCGCCCTCCGACTCTGCTCCCAGTCAGCTGCAACCATCTGGAACTCCGCCCTCCGACTCTGCTCCCAGTCAGCTCCAACGAACTGGAACTGCGCCCTCCGACTCTGCTCCCAGTCAGCTGCAACCAACTGGAACTGTGCCCTCCGACTCTGCTAAGTCAGCTGCAACCAACTGGAACTGCGCCCTCCGGCTCTGGTCCCAGTGAGCTGCAACCAACTGGAACTGCGCCGTCCGACTCTGCTCCCAGTCAGTAGCAGCCAACTGGAACTGCGCCCTCCGACTCTGCTAAGTCAGCTGCAACCAACTGGAACTGCGCCCTCCGACTCTGCTCCCAGTCAGCTGTAACCAACTGGAACTGTGCCCTCCGACTCTGCTCCCAGTCAGCTGCAACCAACTGGAACTGTGCCCTCCGACTCTGCTCCCAGTCAGCTGCAACCAACTGGAACTGCGACCTCCGACTCTGCTCCCAGTTAGCTGCAACCAACTGGAACTCCGCCCTCCGACTCTGCTCCCAGTCAGCTCCAACCAACTGGAACTCCGCCCTCCGACTCTGCTCCCAGTCAGCTGTAACCAACTGGAACTCCGCCCTACGACTCTGCTCCCAGTCAGCTGCAACCAACTGGAACTGTGCCCTCCGACTCTGCTCCCAGTCAGCTGCAACCAACTGGAACTGAGCCCTCCGACTCTGCTCCCAGTCAGCTGCAACCAACTGGAACTGCGCCCTCCGACTCTGCTCCCAGTCAGCTGCAACCAACTGGAACTACGCCCTCCGACTCTGCTGCTAGTCAGCTGCAACCAACTGGAACTCCGCCCTCCGACTCTGCTCCCAGTCAGCTGCAACCAACTGGAACTGAGCCCTCCGACTCTGCTCCGAGTCAGCTGCAACCAATTGGAACTCCACCCTCCGACTCTGCTCCCAGTCAGCTGCAACCAACAGGAACTCCGCCCTTCGACTCTGCTCCCAGTCAGCTGCAACCAACTGGTCCTCCGCCCTCCGACTCTGCTCCCAGTCAGCTGCAACTAACTGGAACTGTGCCCTCCGACTCTGCTCCCAGTCAGCTGCAACCAACTGGAACTCCGCCCTCCGACTCTGCTCCCAGTCAGCTCCAACCAACTGGAACTGCGCCCTCCGACTCTGCTCCCAGTCAGCTGCAACCAACTGGAACTCCGCCCTCCGACTCTGCTCCCAGTCAGCTCCAACCAACTGGAACTGCCCCCTCCGACTCTGCTCCCAGTCAGCTGCAACCAACTGGAACTCCGCCCTCCGACTCTGCTCCCAGTCAGCTGCAACCAACTGGAACTGCGCCCTCCGACTCTGCTCCCAGTCAGCTGCAACCAATTGGAACTCCACCCTCCGACTCTGCTCCCAGTCAGCTGCAACCAACTGGAACTGCGCCTTCCGACTCTGCTCCCAGTCAGCTGCAACCAACTGGAACTGCGCCCTCCGACTCTGCTCCCAGTCAGCTGCAACCAACAGGAACTCCGCCCTCCGACTCTGCTCCCAGTCAGCTGCAACCAACAGGAACTCCGCCCTCCGACTCTGCTCCCAGTCAGCTGCAACCGACAGGAACTCCGCCCTTCGACTCTGCTCCCAGTCAGCTGCAACCAACTGGTCCTCCGCCCTCCGACTCTGCTCCCAGTCAGCTGCAACCAACTGGAACTGTGCCCTCCGACTCTGCTCCCAGTCAGCTGCAACCAACTGGAACTGTGCCCTCCGACTCTGCTTCCAGTCAGCTGCAACCAACTGGAACTCCGCCCTCCGACTCTGCTCCCAGTCAGCTCCAACGAACTGGAACTGCGCCCTCCGACTCTGCTCCCAGTCAGCTGCAACCAACTGGAACTCCGCCCTCCGACTCTGCTCCCAGTCAGCTGCAACCAACTGGAACTGCGCCCTCCGACTCTGCTCCCAGTCAGCTGCAACCAACAGGAACTCCGCCCTCCGACTCTGCTCCCAGTCAGCTGCAACCAACTGGAACTCCGCCCTCCGACTCTGCTCCCAGTCAGCTGCAACCAACTGGAACTCCGCCCTCCGACTCTGCTCCCAGTCAGCTGCAACCAACTAGAACTGCGCCCTCCGACTCTGCTCCCAGTCAGCTGCAACCAACTGGAACTGTGCCCTCCGACTCTGCTCCTAGTCAGCTGCAACCAACTGGAACTCCGCCCTCCGACTCTGCTCCCAGTCAGCTGCAACCAACTGGAACTGCGCCCTCCGACTCTGCTCCCAGTCAGCTGCAACCAACTAGAACTGCGCCCTCCGACTCTACTCCCAGTCAGCTGCAACCAACTGGAACTCCGCCCTCCGATTCTGCTCCCAGTCAGCAGCAGCCAACAGGAACTCCGCCCTCCGACGCTGCTCCCAGTCAGCTGCAACCAACTGGAACTGCGCCCTCCGACTCTGCTCCCAGTCAGCTGCAACCAACTGGACCTCCGCATTCCGACTCTGCTCCCAGTCAGATGCAACCAACTGGAACTCCGCCCTCCGACTCTGCTCCCAGTCAGCTGCAACCAACTGGAACTGTGCCCTCCGACTCTGCTCCCCGTCAGCTGCAACCAATTGGAACTCCGCCCTCCGACTCTGCTCCCAGTCAGCTGCAACCAACTGGAACTGTGCCCTCCGACTCTGCTCCCAATCAGCTGCAACCAACTGGACCTCCGCCTTCCGACTCTGCTCCCAGTCAGCTGCAACCAACTGGAACTGCGCCCTCCGACTCTGCTCCCAGTCAGCTGCAACCAACTGGACCTCCGCCCTCCGACTCTGCTCCCAGTCAGCTGCAACCAACTGGAACTGCGCCCTCCGACTCTGCTCCCAGTCAGCTGCAACCAACTGGAACAGTGCCCTCCGACTCTGCTCCCAGTCAGCTGCAACCAACTGGAACTACGCCCTCCGACTCTGCTCCCAGTCAGCTGCAACCAACTGGAACTGCGCCCTCCGACTCTGCTCCCAGTCAGCTGCAACCAACTGGAACAGTGCCCTCCGACTCTGCTCCCAGTCAGCTGCAACCAACTGGAACTCCGCCCTCCGACTCAGCTCCCAGTCAGCTGCAACCAACTGGAACTGCGCCCTCCGACTCTGCTCCCAGTCAGCTGCAACCAACTGGAACTGCGCCCTCCGACTCTGCTCCCAGTCAGCTGCAACCAACTGGAACTGTGCCCTCCGACTCTGCTCCCCGTCAGCTGCAACCAACTGGAACTGCGCCCGCCGACTCTGCTCCCAGTCAGCTGCAACCAACTGGTACTGCGCCCTCCGACTCTGCTCCCAGTCAGCTGCAACCAACTGGAACTACGCCCTCCGACTCTGCTCCCAGTCAGCTGCAACCAACTGGAACTGCGCCCTCCGACTCTGCTCCCAGTCAGCTGCAACCAATTTGAACACGGCCCTCCGACTCTGCTCCCAGTCAGCTGCAACCAACTGGAACTGCGCCCTCCGACTCTGCTCCCAGTCAGCTGCAACCAACTGGAACTCCGCGCTCCGACTCTGCTCCGAGTCAGCTGCAACCAACTGGAACTGCGCCATCCGACTCTGCTCCCAGTCAGCTGCAACCAACTGGAACTGCGCCCTCCGACTCTGCTCCCAGTCAGCTGCAACCAACTGGAACTCCGCCCTCCGACTCTGCTCCCAGTCAGCTGCAACCAACTGGAACTGTGCCCTCCGACTCTGCTCCCAGTCAGCTGCAACCAACTGGAACTGCGCCCTCCGACTCTGCTCCCAGTCAGCTGCAACCAACTGGAACTCCGCCCTCCGACTCTGCTCCCAGTCAGCTCCAACGAACTGGAACTGCGCCCTCCGACTCTGCTAAGTCAGCTGCAACCAACTGGAACTGCGCCCTCCGGCTCTGCTCCCAGTGAGCTGCAACCAACTGGAACTGCGCCCTCCGGCTCTGCTCCCAGTGAGCTGCAACCAACTGGAACTGCGCCCTCCGATTCTGCTCCCAGTCAGTTGCAACCAACTGGAATTCGCCCTCCGACTCTGCTCCCAGTCAGTAGCAGCCAACAGGAACTCCGCCCTCCGACGCTGCTCCCAGTCAGCTGCAACCAACTGGAACTGCGCCCTCCGGCTCTGCTCCCAATCATCTGCAACCAACTGGAACTCCGCCCTCCGACTCTGCTCCCAGTCAGCTGCAACCAACTGGAACTGCGCCCTCCAACTCTGCTCCCAGTCAGCTGCAACCAACTGGAACTCCACCCTCCAACTCTGCTCCCAGTCAGCTGCAACCAACTGGAACTGCGCGCTCCAACTCTGCACCCAGTCAGCTGTAACCAACTGGAACTGTGCCCTCCGACTCTCCTCCCAGTCAGCTGCAACCAACTGGAACTGCGACCTCCGACTCTGCTCCCAGTCAGCTGCAACCAACTGGAACTCCACCCTCCAACTCTGCACCCAGTCAGCTGTAACCAACTGGAACTCCGCCCTCCGACTCTGCTCCCAGTCAGCTGCAACTAACTGGAACTGTGCCCTCCGACTCTGCTCCCAGTCAGCTGCAACCAACTGAAACTGTGCCCTCCGACTCTGCTCCCAGTCAGCTGCAACCAACTGGAACTGCGCCCTCCGACTCTGCTCCCAGTCAGCTGCAACCAACTGGAACTCCGCCCACCGACTCTCCTCCCAGTCAGCTGCAACCAACTGGAACTGTGCCCTCCGACTCTGCTCCCAGTCAGCTGCAACCAACTGGAACTGCGCCCTCCGACTCTGCTCCCAGTCAGCTGCAACCAACTGGAACTGTGCCCTCCGACTCTGCTCCCAGTCAGCTGTAACCAACTGGAACTCCGCCCTCCGACTCTGCTCCCAGTCAGCTGCAACCAACTGGAACAGCGCCCTCCGACTCTGCTCCCAGTCAGCTCCAACGAACTGGAACTGCGCCCTCCGACTCTGCTAAGTCAGCTGCAACCAACTGGAACTGCGCCCTCCGGCTCTGCTCCCAGTGAGCTGCAACCAACTGGAACTGCGCACTCCGACTCTGCTCCCAGTCAGCTGCAACCAACTGGAATGCGCCCTCCGACTCTGCTCCCAGTCAGCTGCAACCAACTGGAACTCCGCCCTCCGACTCTGGTCCCTGTCAGCTGCAACCAACTGGAACTCCACCCTCCGACTCTACTCCTAGTCAGCTGCAACCAACTGGAACTCCGCCCTCCGACTCTGCTCCCAGTCAGCTGCAACCAACTGGAACTCCGTCCTCCGACTCTGCTCCCAGTCAGCTGCAACCAACTGGAACTGCGCCCTCCGACTCTGCTCCTAGTCAGCTGCAACCAACTGGAACTCCGCCCTCCGACTCTGCTCCCAGTCAGCTGCAACCAACTGGAACTCCGCCCTCCGACTCTGCTCCTAGTCAGCTGCAACCAACTGGAACTCCGCCCTCCGACTCTGCTCCCAGTCAGCTGCAACCAACTGGAACTCCGCCCTCCGACTCTGCTCCCAATCAGCTGTAACCAACTGGAACTCCGTCCTCCGACTCTGCTCCCAGTCAGCTGCAACCAACTGGAACTGTGCCCTCCGACTCTGCTCCCAGTCAGCTGCAACCAACTGGAACTCCGTCCTCCGACTCTGCTCCCAGTCAGCTGCAACCAACTGGAACTGCGCACTCCGACTCTGCTCCCAGTCATCTGCAACCAACTGGAACTCCGTCCTCCAACTCTGCTCCCAGTCAGCTGCAACCAACTGGAACTGCGAACTCCAACTCTGCTCCCAGTCATCTGCAACCAACTGGAACTCCGTCCTCCAACTCTGCTCCCAGTCAGCTGCAACCAACTGGAACTGTGACCTCCGACTCTGCTCCCAGTCAGCTGCAACCAACTGGAACTGTGACCTCCGACTCTGCTCCCAGTCAGCTGCAACCAACTGGAACTCCGTCCTCCGACTCTGCTCCCAGTCAGCTGCAACCAACTGGAACTGTGCCCTCCGACTCTGCTCCCAGTCATCTGCAACCAACTGGAACTCCGTCCTTACACTCTGCTCCCAGTCAGCTGCAACCAACTGGAACTGCGCCCGCCGACTCTGCTCCCAGTAGGCTGCAACCAACTGGAACTGCGCCCGCCGACTCTGCTTCCAGTCAGCTGCAACCAACTGGAACTGCGCCCTCCGACTCTGCTCCAAGTCAGCTGCAACCATCTGGAACTGTGCCCTCCGACTCTGCTCCCAGTCAGCTGCAACCAACTGGACCTCCGCCATCCGACTCTGCTCCCATTCAGCTGCAACCAACTGGAACTGCGCCCTCCGACTCTGCTCCCAGTCAGCTGCAACCAACTGGAACTGTGCCCTCCGACTCTGCTCCAAGTCAGCTGCAACCAACTGGAACTGTGCCCTCCGACTCTGCTCCCAGTCATCTGCAACCAACTGGAACTCCGTCCTCCAACTCTGCTCCCAGTCAGCTGCAACCAACTGGAACTCCGCCCTCCGACTCTGCTCCCAGTCAGCTGCAACCAACTGGAACTGCGCCCGCCGACTCTGCTCCCAGTCAGCTTCAACCAACTGGAACTGTGCCCTCCGACTCTGCTCCCAGTCAGCTGCAACCAACTGGAACTGCGCCCTCCGACTCTGCTCCCAGTCAGCTGCAACCAACTGGAACTGTGCCCTCCGACTCTGCTCCCAGTCAGCTGTAACCAACTGGAACTCCGCCCTCCGACTCTGCTCCCAGTCAGCTGCAACCAACTGGAACAGCGCCCTCCGACTCGCCCCCAGTCAGCTCCAACGAACTGGAACTGCGCCCTCCGACTCTGCTAAGTCAGCTGCAACCAACTGGAACTGCGCCCTCCGGCTCTGCTCCCAGTGAGCTGCAACCAACTGGAACTGCGCACTCCGACTCTGCTCCCAGTCAGCTGCAACCAACTGGAATGCGCCCTCCGACTCTGCTCCCAGTCAGCTGCAACCAACTGGAACTCCGCCCTCCGACTCTGGTCCCTGTCAGCTGCAACCAACTGGAACTCCGCCCTCCGACTCTACTCCTAGTCAGCTGCAACCAACTGGAACTCCGCCCTCCGACTCTGCTCCCAGTCAGCTGCAACCAACTGGAACTCCGTCCTCCGACTCTGCTCCCAGTCAGCTGCAACCAACTGGAACTGCGCCCTCCGACTCTGCTCCTAGTCAGCTGCAACCAACTGGAACTCCGCCCTCCGACTCTGCTCCCAGTCAGCTGCAACCAACTAGAACTCCGCCCTCCGACTCTGCTCCTAGTCAGCTGCAACCAACTGGAACTCCGCCCTCCGACTCTGCTCCCAGTCAGCTGCAACCAACTGGAACTCCGCCCTCCGACTCTGCTCCCAATCAGCTGTAACCAACTGGAACTCCGTCCTCCGATTCTGCTCCCAGTCAGCTGCAACCACCTGGAACTGTGCCCTCCGACTCTGCTCCCAGTCAGCTGCAACCAACTGGAACTCCGTCCTCCGACTCTGCTCCCAGTCAGCTGCAACCAACTGGAACTGCGCACTCCGACTCTGCTCCCAGTCATCTGCAACCAACTGGAACTCCGTCCTCCAACTCTGCTCCCAGTCAGCTGCAACCAACTGGAACTGCGCACTCCGACTCTGCTCCCAGTCATCTGCAACCAACTGGAACTCCGTCCTCCAACTCTGCTCCCAGTCAGCTGCAACCAACTGGAACTGTGACCTCCGACTCTGCTCCCAGTCAGCTGCAACCAACTGGAACTGTGACCTCCGACTCTGCTCCCAGTCAGCTGCAACCAACTGGAACTCCGTCCTCCGACTCTGCTCCCAGTCAGCTGCAACCAACTGGAACTGTGCCCTCCGACTCTGCTCCCAGTCATCTGCAACCAACTGGAACTCCGTCCTTACACTCTGCTCCCAGTCAGCTGCAACCAACTGGAACTGCGCCCGCCGACTCTGCTCCCAGTAGGCTGCAACCAACTGGAACTGCGCCCGCCGACTCTGCTTCCAGTCAGCTGCAACCAACTGGAACTGCGCCCTCCGACTCTGCTCCAAGTCAGCTGCAACCATCTGGAACTGTGCCCTCCGACTCTGCTCCCAGTCAGCTGCAACCAACTGGACCTCCGCCCTCCGACTCTGCTCCCAGTCAGCTGCAACCAACTGGAACTGCGCCCTCCGACTCTGCTCCCAGTCAGCTGCAACCAACTGGAACTGTGCCCTCCGACTCTGCTCCAAGTCAGCTGCAACCAACTGGAACTGTGCCCTCCGACTCTGCTCCCAGTCATCTGCAACCAACTGGAACTCCGTCCTCCAACTCTGCTCCCAGTCAGCTGCAACCAACTGGAACTCCGCCCTCCGACTCTGCTCCCAGTCAGCTGCAACCAACTGGAACTGCGCCCGCCGACTCTGCTCCCAGTCAGCTTCAACCAACTGGAACTGTGCCCTCCGACTCTGCTCCCAGTCAGCTGCAACCAACTGGAATTGCGCCCTCCGACTCTGCTCCCAGTCAGCTGCAACCAACTGGAACTGTGCCCTCCGACTCTGCTCCCAGTCAGCTGCAACCAACTGGAACTGTGACCTCCGACTCTGCTCCCAGTCAGCTGCAACCAACAGGAACTGTGCCCTCCGACTCTGCTCCCAGTCAGCTGCAACCAACTGGAACTGCGCCCTCCGACTCTGCTCCCAGTCAGCTGCAACCAACTGGAACTCCGCCCTCCGACTCTGCTCCGAGTCAGCTGCAACCAACTGGAACTGCGCCCTCCGGCTCTGCTCCCAGTCAGCTGCAACCAACTGGAACTGCGCCCTCCGACTCTGCTCCCAGTCAGCTGCAACCAACTGGAACTGCGCCCTCCGGCTCTGCTCCCAGTGAGCTGCAACCAACTGGAACTGCGCCGTCCGACTCTGCTCCCAGTCAGTTGCAACCAACTGGAATTCGCCCTCCGACGCTGCTCCCAGTCAGCTGCAACCAACTGGAACTCCGCCCTCCGACTCTGCTCCCAGTCAGCTGCAACCAACTGGAACTCCGCCCTCCGACTCTGCTCCCAGTCAGTTGCAACCAACTGGAATTCGCCCTCCGACGCTGCTCCCAGTCAGCTGCAACCAACTGGAACTGCGCCCTCCGACTCTGCTCCCAGTCAGCTGCAACCAACTGGAACTCCGCCCACCGACTCTGCTCCCAATCAGCTGCAACCAACTGGAACTGCGCCCTCCGACTCTGCTCCCAGTGAGCTGCAACCAACTGGACCTCCGCCCTCCGACTCTGCTCCCAGTCAGCTGCAACCAACTGGAACTGAGCCCTCCGACTATGCTCCCAGTCAGCTGCAACCAACTGGAACTGAGCCCTCCGACTCTGCTCCCAGTCAGCTGCAACCAACTGGAACTGTGCCCTCCGACTCTGCTCCCAGTCAGCTGCAACCAACTGGAACTGCGCCCTCCGACTCTGCTCCCAGTCAGCTGCAACCAACTGGAACTGCGCCCTCCGACTCTGCTCCCAGTCAGCTGCAACCAACTGGAACTGCGCCCTCCGACTCTGCTCCCAGTCAGCTGCAACCAACTGGACCTCCGCCCTCCGGCTCTGCTCCCAATCAGCTGCAACCAACTGGAACTGCGCCCTCCGACTCTGCTCCCAGTCAGCTGCAACCAACTGGAACTGCGCCCTCCGACTCTGCTCCCAGTCAGCTGTAGCCAACAGGAACTCCGCCCTCCGACGCTGCTCCCAGTCAGCTGCAACCAACTGGAACTGTGCCCTCCGACTCTGCTCCCAGTCAGCTGCAACCAACTGGAACTGCGCCCTCCGACTCTGCTCCCAGTCAGCTGTAGCCAACAGGAACTCCGCCCTCCGACGCTGCTCGCAGTCAGCTGCAACCAACTGGAACTGCGCCCTCCGACTCTGCTCCCAATCAGCTGCAACCAACTGGAACTGCGCCCTCCGACTCTGCTCCCAGTCAGCTGTAACCAACTGGAACTCCGCCCTACGACTCTGCTCCCAGTCAGCAGCAACCAACTGGAACTGTGCCCTCCGACTCTGCTCCCAGCCAGCTACAACCAACTGGAACTGCGCCCTCCGACTCTGCTCCCAGTCAGCTGCAACCAACTGGTCCGCCGCCCTCCGACTCTGCTCCCAGTCAGCTGCAACGAACTGGTCCGCCGCCCTCCGACTCTGCTCCCAGTCAGCAGCAACCAACTGGAACTCCGCCATCCGACTCTGCTCCCAGTCAGCTGCAACCAACTGGAACTGTGCCCTCCGACTCTGCTCCCAGTCAGCTGCAACCAACTGGAACTGCGCCCTCCGACTCTGCTCCCAGTCAGCTGCAACCAACTGGAACTGTGACCTCAGACTCTGCTCCCAGTCAGCTGCAAACAACAGGAACTGTGCCCTCCGACTCTGCTCCCAGTCAGCTGCAACCAACTGGAACTGCGCCCTCCGACTCTGCTCCCAGTCAGCTGCAACCAACTGGAACTCCGCCCTCCGACTCTGCTCCGAGTCAGCTGCAACCAACTGGAACTGCGCCCTCCGGCTCTGCTCCCAGTCAGCTGCAATCAACTGGAACTGCGCCCTCCGACTCTGCTCCCAGTCAGCTGCAACCAACTGGAACTGCGCCCTCCGACTCTGCACCCAGTCAGCTGCAACCAACTGGAACTTCGTCCTCCGACTCTGCTCCGAGTCAGCTGCAACCAACTGGAACTGCGCCATCCGACTCTGCTCCCAGTCAGCTGCAACCAACTGGAAGTGCGCCCTCCGACTCTGCTCCCAGTCAGCTGCAACCAACTGGAACTCCGCCCTCCGACTCTGCTCCCACTCAGCTGCAACCAACTGGAACTGCACCCTCCGACTCTGCACCCAGTCAGCTGCAACCAACTGGAACTTCGTCCTCCGACTCTGCTCCGAGTCAGCTGCAACCAACTGGAACTGCGCCATCCGACTCTGCTCCCAGTCAGCTGCAACCAACTGGAAGTGCGCCCTCCGACTCTGCTCCCAGTCAGCTGCAACCATCTGGAACTGCGCCCTCCGACTCTGCTCCCAGTCAGCTGCAACCAACTGGAACTCCGCCCTCCGACTCTGCTCCCAGTCAGCTGCAACCAACTGGAACTCCGCCCTCCGACTCTGCTCCCAGTCAGCTGCAACCAACTGGAACTGCGCCCTCCGACTCTGCTCCCAGTCAGCTGCAACCAACTGGAACTGCGCCCTCCGACTCTGCTCCCAGTCAGCTGCAACCAACTGGAACTGCGCCCTCCGACTCTGCTCCCAGTCAGCTGCAACGAACTGGAACTGCGCCCTCCGACTCTGCTAAGTCAGCTGCAACCAACTGGAACTGCGCCCTCCGGCTCTGCTCCCAGTGAGCTGCAACCAACTGGAACTGCGCCGTCCGACTCTGCTCCCAGTCAGTTGCAACCAACTGGAACTGTGCCCTCCGACTCTGCTCCCAGTCAGCTGCAACCAACTGGAACTGCGCCCTCCGGCTCTGCTCCCAATCAGCTGCAACCAACTGGAACTGTGCCCTCCGACTCCGCTCCCAGTCAGCTGCAACCAACTGGAACTGCGCCCTCCGACTCTGCTCCCAGTCAGCTGCAACCAACTGGAACTGTGCCCTCCGACTCTGCTCCCAGACAGCTGCAACCAACTGGAACTGCGCCCTCCGACTCTGCTCCCAGTCAGCTGTAGCCAACAGGAACTCCGCCCTCCGACTCTGCTCCCAATCAGCTGCAACCAACTGGAACTGCGCCCTCCGACTCTGCTCCCGGTCAGCTGTAACCAACTGGAACTCCGCCCTCCGACTCTGTTCCCAGTCAGCTGCAACCAACTGGAACTGGGCCCTCCGACTCTGCTCCCAGTCAGCTGCAACCAACTGGAACTCCGCCCTCCGACTCTGCTCCCAGTCAGCTCCAACCAACTGGAACTGTGCCCTCCGACTCTGCTCCCACTCAGCTGCAACCAACAGGAACTGCGCCCTCCGACTCTGCTCCCAATCAGCTGCAACCAACTGGAACTGCGCCCTCCGACTCTGCTCCCAGTCAGCTGTAACCAACTGGAACTCCGCCCTACGACTCTGCTCCGAGTCAGCTGCAACCAACTGGAACTGCGCCCTCCGACTCTGCTCCCAGTCAGCTCCAACGAACTGGAACTGCGCCCTCCGACTCTGCTAAGTCAGTTGCAACCAACTGGAACTGCGCCCTCCGGCTCTGCTCCCAGTGAGCTGCAACCAACTGGAACTGCGCCGTCCGACTCTGCTCCCAGTCAGTTGCAACCAACTGGAATTCGCCCTCCGACGCTGCTCCCAGTCAGCTGCAACCAACTGGAACTGCGCCCTCCGGCTCAGCTCCCAGTCAGCTGCAACCAACTGGAACTGTGCCCTCCGACTCTGCTCCCAGTCAGCTGCAACCAACTGGAACTGCGCCCTCCGACTCTGCTCCCAGTCAGCTGCAACCAACTGGAACTGTGACCTCAGACTCTGCTCCCAGTCAGCTGCAAACAACAGGAACTGTGCCCTCCGACTCTGCTCCCAGTCAGCTGCAACCAACTGGAACTGCGCCCTCCGACTCTGCTCCCAGTCAGCTGCAACCAACTGGAACTCCGCCCTCCGACTCTGCTCCGAGTCAGCTGCAACCAACTGGAACTGCGCCCTCCGGCTCTGCTCCCAGTCAGCTGCAATCAACTGGAACTGCGCCCTCCGACTCTGCTCCCAGTCAGCTGCAACCAACTGGAACTGCGCCCTCCGACTCTGCACCCAGTCAGCTGCAACCAACTGGAACTTCGTCCTCCGACTCTGCTCCGAGTCAGCTGCAACCAACTGGAACTGCGCCATCCGACTCTGCTCCCAGTCAGCTGCAACCAACTGGAAGTGCGCCCTCCGACTCTGCTCCCAGTCAGCTGCAACCAACTGGAACTCCGCCCTCCGACTCTGCTCCCAGTCAGCTGCAACCAACTGGAACTGCACCCTCCGACTCTGCACCCAGTCAGCTGCAACCAACTGGAACTTCGTCCTCCGACTCTGCTCCGAGTCAGCTGCAACCAACTGGAACTGCGCCATCCGACTCTGCTCCCAGTCAGCTGCAACCAACTGGAAGTGCGCCCTCCGACTCTGCTCCCAGTCAGCTGCAACCATCTGGAACTGCGCCCTCCGACTCTGCTCCCAGTCAGCTGCAACCAACTGGAACTGCGCCATCCGACTCTGCTCCCAATCAGCTGCAACCAACTGGAACTCCGCCCTCCGACTCTGCTCCCAGTCAGCTCCAACGAACTGGAACTGCGCCCTCCGACTCTGCTAAGTCAGCTGCAACCAACTGGAACTGCGCCCTCCGGCTCTGCTCCCAGTGAGCTGCAACCAACTGGAACTGCGCCGTCCGACTCTGCTCCCAGTCAGTTGCAACCAACTGGAATTCGCCCTCCGACGCTGCTCCCAGTCAGCTGCAACCAACTGGAACTGCGCCCTCCGGCTCTGCTCCCAGTCAGCTGCAACCAACTGGAACTGTGCCCTCCGACTCTGCTCCCAGACAGCTGCAACCAACTGGAACTGCGCCCTCCGACTCTGCTCCCGGTCAGCTGTAACCAACTGGAACTCCGCCCTCCGACTCTGTTCCCAGTCAGCTGCAACCAACTGGAACTGGGCCCTCCGACTCTGCTCCCAGTCAGCTGCAACCAACTGGAACTCCGCCCTCCGACTCTGCTCCCAGTCAGCTCCAACCAACTGGAACTGTGCCCTCCGACTCTGCTCCCAGTCAGCTGCAACCAACAGGAACTGCGCCCTCCGACTCTGCTCCCAATCAGCTGCAACCAACTGGAACTGCGCCCTCCGACTCTGCTCCCAGTCAGCTGTAACCAACTGGAACTCCGCCCTACGACTCTGCTCCGAGTCAGCTGCAACCAACTGGAACTGCGCCATCCGACTCTGCTCCCAGTCAGCTGCAACCAACTGGAAGTGCGCCCTCCGACTCTGCTCCCAGTCAGCTGCAACCAACTGGAACTCCGCCCTCCGACTCTGCTCCCAGTCAGCTGCAACCAACTGGAACTGCGCCCTCCGACTCTGCTCCCAGTCAGCTGCAACCTACAGGAATTGCGCCCTCCGACTCTGCTCCCAATCAGCTGCAACCAACTGGAACTGCGCCCTCCGACTCTGCTCCCAGTCAGCTGCAACCATCTGGAACTGCGCCCTCCGACTCTGCTCCCAGTCAGCTGCAACCAACTGGAACTCCGCCCTCCGACTCTGTTCCCAGTCAGCTCCAACGAACTGGAACTGCGCCCTCCGACTCTGCTAAGTCAGTTGCAACCAACTGGAACTGCGCCCTCCGGCTCTGCTCCCAGTGAGCTGCAACCAACTGGAACTGCGCCGTCCGACTCTGCTCCCAGTCAGTTGCAACCAACTGGAATTCGCCCTCCGACGCTGCTCCCAGTCAGCTGCAACCAACTGGAACTGCGCCCTCCGGCTCAGCTCCCAATCAGCTGCAACCAACTGGAACTGCGCCCTCCGACTCTGCTCCCAGTCAGCTGCAACCAACTGGAACTGTGCCCTCCGACTCTGCTCCCAGACAGCTGCAACCAACTGGAACTGCGCCCTCCGACTCTGCTCCCAGTCAGCTGTAGCCAACAGGAACTCCGCCCTCCGACTCTGCTCCCAATCAGCTGCAACCAACTGGAACTGCGCCCTCCGACTCTGCTCCCGGTCAGCTGTAACCAACTGGAACTCCGCCCTCCGACTCTGCTCCCAGTCAGCAGCAACCAACTAGAACTGTGCCCTCCGACTCTGCTCCCAGTCAGCTGCAACCAACAGGAACTGCGCCCTCCGACTCTGCTCCCAATCAGCTGCAACCAACTGGAACTGCGCCCTCCGACTCTGCTCCCAGTCAGCTGTAACCAACTGGAACTCCGCCCTACGACTCTGCTCCCAGTCAGCTGCAACCAACTGGAACTGTGCCCTCCGACTCTGCTCCCAGCCAGCTACAACCAACTGGAACTGCGCCCTCCGACTCTGCTCCCAGTCAGCTGCAACCAACTGGAACTGCGCCCTCCGACTCTGCACCCAGTCAGCTGCAACCAACTGGAACTTCGTCCTCCGACTCTGCTCCGAGTCAGCTGCAACCAACTGGAACTGCGCCATCCGACTCTGCTCCCAGTCAGCTGCAACCAACTGGAAGTGCGCCCTCCGACTCTGCTCCCAGTCAGCTGCAACCAACTGGAACTCCGCCCTCCGACTCTGCTCCCAGTCAGCTGCAACCAACTGGAACTGCACCCTCCGACTCTGCACCCAGTCAGCTGCAACCAACTGGAACTTCGTCCTCCGACTCTGCTCCGAGTCAGCTGCAACCAACTGGAACTGCGCCATCCGACTCTGCTCCCAGTCAGCTGCAACCAACTGGAAGTGCGCCCTCCGACTCTGCTCCCAGTCAGCTGCAACCATCTGGAACTGCGCCCTCCGACTCTGCTCCCAGTCAGCTGCAACCAACTGGAACTGCGCCATCCGACTCTGCTCCCAATCAGCTGCAACCAACTGGAACTCCGCCCTCCGACTCTGCTCCCAGTCAGCTCCAACGAACTGGAACTGCGCCCTCCGACTCTGCTAAGTCAGCTGCAACCAACTGGAACTGCGCCCTCCGGCTCTGCTCCCAGTGAGCTGCAACCAACTGGAACTGCGCCGTCCGACTCTGCTCCCAGTCAGTTGCAACCAACTGGAATTCGCCCTCCGACGCTGCTCCCAGTCAGCTGCAACCAACTGGAACTGCGCCCTCCGGCTCTGCTCCCAGTCAGCTGCAACCAACTGGAACTGTGCCCTCCGACTCTGCTCCCAGACAGCTGCAACCAACTGGAACTGCGCCCTCCGACTCTGCTCCCGGTCAGCTGTAACCAACTGGAACTCCGCCCTCCGACTCTGTTCCAAGTCAGCTGCAACCAACTGGAACTGGGCCCTCCGACTCTGCTCCCAGTCAGCTGCAACCAACTGGAACTCCGCCCTCCGACTCTGCTCCCAGTCAGCTCCAACCAACTGGAACTGTGCCCTCCGACTCTGCTCCCAGTCAGCTGCAACCAACAGGAACTGCGCCCTCCGACTCTGCTCCCAATCAGCTGCAACCAACTGGAACTGCGCCCTCCGACTCTGCTCCCAGTCAGCTGTAACCAACTGGAACTCCGCCCTACGACTCTGCTCCGAGTCAGCTGCAACCAACTGGAACTGCGCCATCCGACTCTGCTCCCAGTCAGCTGCAACCAACTGGAAGTGCGCCCTCCGACTCTGCTCCCAGTCAGCTGCAACCAACTGGAACTCCGCCCTCCGACTCTGCTCCCAGTCAGCTGCAACCAACTGGAACTGCGCCCTCCGACTCTGCTCCCAGTCAGCTGCAACCTACAGGAATTGCGCCCTCCGACTCTGCTCCCAATCAGCTGCAACCAACTGGAACTGCGCCCTCCGACTCTGCTCCCAGTCAGCTGCAACCATCTGGAACTGCGCCCTCCGACTCTGCTCCCAGTCAGCTGCAACCAACTGGAACTCCGCCCTCCGACTCTGTTCCCAGTCAGCTCCAACGAACTGGAACTGCGCCCTCCGACTCTGCTAAGTCAGTTGCAACCAACTGGAACTGCGCCCTCCGGCTCTGCTCCCAGTGAGCTGCAACCAACTGGAACTGCGCCGTCCGACTCTGCTCCCAGTCAGTTGCAACCAACTGGAATTCGCCCTCCGACGCTGCTCCCAGTCAGCTGCAACCAACTGGAACTGCGCCCTCCGGCTCAGCTCCCAATCAGCTGCAACCAACTGGAACTGCGCCCTCCGACTCTGCTCCCAGTCAGCTGCAACCAACTGGAACTGTGCCCTCCGACTCTGCTCCCAGACAGCTGCAACCAACTGGAACTGCGCCCTCCGACTCTGCTCCCAGTCAGCTGTAGCCAACAGGAACTCCGCCCTCCGACTCTGCTCCCAATCAGCTGCAACCAACTGGAACTGCGCCCTCCGACTCTGCTCCCGGTCAGCTGTAACCAACTGGAACTCCGCCCTCCGACTCTGCTCCCAGTCAGCAGCAACCAACTAGAACTGTGCCCTCCGACTCTGCTCCCAGTCAGCTGCAACCAACAGGAACTGCGCCCTCCGACTCTGCTCCCAATCAGCTGCAACCAACTGGAACTGCGCCCTCCGACTCTGCTCCCAGTCAGCTGTAACCAACTGGAACTCCGCCCTACGACTCTGCTCCCAGTCAGCTGCAACCAACTGGAACTGTGCCCTCCGACTCTGCTCCCAGCCAGCTACAACCAACTGGAACTGCGCCCTCCGACTCTGCTCCCAGTCAGCTGCAACCAACTGGTCCGCCGCCCTCCGACTCTGCTCCCAGTCAGCTGCAACCAACTGGTCCGCCGCCCTCCGACTCTGCTCCCAGTCAGCAGCAACCAACTGGAACTCCGCCATCCGACTCTGCTCCCAGTCAGCTGCAACCAACTGGAACTGTGCCCTCCGACTCTGCTCCCAGTCAGCTGCAACCAACTGGAACTGTGCCCTCCGACTCTGCTCCCAGTCAGCTGCAACCAACTGGAACTCCGCCCTCCGACTCTGCTCCCAGTCAGCTGCAACCAACTGGAACTACGCCCTCCGACTCTGCTGCTAGTCAGCTGCAACCAACTGGAACTCCGCCCTCCGACTCTGCTCCCAGTCAGCTGCAACCAACTGGAACTGCGCCCTCCGACTCTGCTGCCAGTCAGCTGCAACCAACTGGAACTCCGCCCTTCGACTCTGCTCCCAGTCAGCTGCAACCAACTGGAACTGAGCACTCCGACTCTGCTCCGAGTCAGCTGCAACCAACTGGAACTGCGCCCTCCGACTCTGCTCCCAGTCAGCTGCAACCAACTGGAACTCCGCCCGCCGACTCTGCTCCCAGTCAGCTGCAACCAATTGGAACTCCACCCTCCGACTCTGCTCCCAGTCAGCTGCAACCAACAGGAACTCCGCCCGCCGACTCTGCTCCCAGTCAGCTGCAACCAACTGGAACTCCGCCCGCCGACTCTGCTCCCAGTCACCTGCAACCAACAGGAACTGTGCCCTCCGACTCTGCTCCCAGTCAGCTGCAACCAACTGGAACTGCGCCCTCCGACTCTGCTCCCAGTCAGCTGCAACCAACTGGAACTGCGCCCTCCGACTCTGCTCCCAGTCAGCTGCAACCAACTGGAACTGTGCCCTCCGACTCTGCTCCCAGTCAGCTGCAACCAACTGGAACTCCGCCCTCCGACTCTGCTCCCAGTCAGCTGCAACCAACTGGAACTGTGCCCTCCGACTCTGGCCCAGTCAGCTGCAACCAACTGGAACTCCGCCCTCCGACTCTGCTCCCAGTCAGCTCCAACGAACTGGAACTGCGCCCTCCGACTCTGCTCCCAGTCAGCTGCAACCAACTGGAACTGCGCCCTCCGGCTCTGCTCCCAGTCAGCTGATACCAACTGGAACTGCGCCCTCCAACTCTGCTCCCAGTCAGCTGCAACCAACTGGAACTGCGCCCTCCGGCTCTGCTCCCAGTGAGCTGCAACCAACTGGAACTGCGCACTCCGACTCTGCTCCCAGTCAGCTGCAACCAACTGGAACTCCGCCCTCCGACTCTGCTCCCAGTCAGCTGCAACCAACTGGAACTGTGCCCTCCGACTCTGGCCCAGTCAGCTGCAACCAACTGGAACTCCGCCCTCCGACTCTGCTCCCAGTCAGCTCCAACGAACTGGAACTGCGCCCTCCGACTCTGCTCCCAGTCAGCTGCAACCAACTGGAACTGCGCCCTCCGACTCTGCTCCCAGTCAGCTGCAACCAACTGGAACTGCGCCCTCCAACTCTGCTCCCAGTCAGCTGCAACCAACTGGAACTGCGCCCTCCGGCTCTGCTCCCAGTGAGCTGCAACCAACTGGAACTGCGCACTCCGACTCTGCTCCCAGTCAGCTGCAACCAACTGGAACTGCGCCCTCCGGCTCTGCTCCCAGTGAGCTGCAACCAACTGGAACTGCGCCCTCCGATTCTGCTCCCAGTCAGCAGCAGCCAACAGGAACTCCGCCCTCCGACGCTGCTCCCAGTCAGCTGCAACCAACTGGAACTGCACCCTCCGACTCTTCTCCCAGTCAGCTGCAACCAATTGGAACTGCGCCCTCCGACTCTGCTCCCAGTCAGCTGCAACCAACTGGAACTCCGCCCTCCGACTCTGCTCCCAGTCAGCTGCAACCAACTGGAACTCCGCCCTCCGACTCTGCTCCCAGTCAGCTGCAACCAACTGGAACTCCGCCCTCCGACTCTGCTCCCAGTCAGCTGCAACCAACTGGAACTGTGCCCTCCAACTCTGCTCCCAGTCATCTGCAACCAACTGGAACTGCGCCCTCCGACTCTGCTGCCAGTCAGTTGCAACCAACTGGAACTGCGCCCGCCGACTCTGCTCCCAGTCAGCTGCAACCAACTGGAACTCCGCCCTCCGACTCTGCTCCCAGTCAGCTGCAACCAACTGGAACTCCGCCCTCCGACTCTGCTCCCAGTCAGCTGCAACCAACTGGAACTGTGCCCTCCAACTCTGCTCCCAGTCATCTGCAACCAACTGGAACTGCACCCTCCGACTCTGCTCCCAGTCAGCTGCAACCAACTGGAACTGCGCCCGCCGACTCTGCTCCCAGTCAGCTGCAACCAACTGGTACTGCGCCCTCCGACTCTGCTCCCAGTCAGCTGCAACCAACTGGAACTGTGCCCTCCGACTCTGCTCCCAGTCAGCTGCAACCAACTGGAACTGCGCCCGCCGACTCTGCTCCCAGTCAGCTGCAACCAACTGGTACTGCGCCCTCCGACTCTGCTCCCAGTCAGCTGCAACCAACTGGAACTACGCCCTCCGACTCTGCTCCCAGTCAGCTGCAACCAACTGGAACTGCGCCCTCCGACTCTGCTCCCAGTCAGCTGCAACCAACAGGAACTCCGCCCTCCGACTCTGCTCCCAGTCAGCTGTAACCAAGTTGAACACCGCCCTCCGACTCTGCTCCCAGTCAGCTGCAACCAACTGGAACTCCGCCCTCCGACTCTGCTCCCAGTCAGCTGCAACCAACTGGAACTGAGCCCTCCGACTCTGCTCCCAGTCAGCTGAAACCAACAGGAACTCCGCCCTCCGACTCTGCTCCCAGTCAGCTGCAACCAAGTTGAACACCGCCCTCCGACTCTGCTCCCAGTCAGCTGCAACCAACTGGAACTCCGCCCTCCGACTCTGCTCCCAGCCAGCTGCAACCAACTGGAACTGCGCCCTCCGACTCTGCTCCCAGTCAGCTGCAACCAACTAGAACTGTGCCCTCCGACTCTGCTCCCAGTCAGCTGCAACCAACTGGAACTCCGCCCTCCGACTCTGCTCCCAGTCAGCTGCAACCAACTGGAACTGCGCCCTCCGACTCTGCTCCCAGTCAGCTGCAACCAACTGGAACTGTGCCCTCCGACTCTGCTCCCAGTCAGCTGCAACCAACAGGAACTGCGCCCTCCGACTCTGCTCCCAATCAGCTGCAACCAACTGGAACTGCGCCCTCCGACTCTGCTCCCAGTCAGCTGTAACCAACTGGAACTCCGCCCTACGACTCTGCTCCCAGTCAGCTGCAACCAACTGGAACTGTGCCCTCCGACTCTGCTCCCAGCCAGCTACAACCAACTGGAACTGCGCCCTCCGACTCTGCTCCCAGTCAGCTGCAACCAACTGGTCCGCCGCCCTCCGACTCTGCTCCCAGTCAGCTGCAACCAACTGGTCCGCCGCCCTCCGACTCTGCTCCCAGTCAGCAGCAACCAACTGGAACTCCGCCATCCGACTCTGCTCCCAGTCAGCTGCAACCAACTGGAACTGTGCCCTCCGACTCTGCTCCCAGTCAGCTGCAACCTACTGGAACTGTGCCCTCCGACTCTGCTCCCAGTCAGCTGCAACCAACTGGAACTGTGCCCTCCGACTCTGCTCCCAGTCAGCTGCAACCTACTGGAACTGTGCCCTCCGACTCTGCTCCCAGTCAGCTGCAACCAACTGGAACTCCGCCCTCCGACTCTGCTCCCAGTCAGCTGCAACCAACTGGAACTACGCCCTCCGACTCTGCTGCTAGTCAGCTGCAACCAACTGGAACTCCGCCCTCCGACTCTGCTCCCAGTCAGCTGCAACCAACTGGAACTGCGCCCTTCGACTCTGCTCCCAGTCAGCTGAAACCAACTGGAACTGCGCCCTTCGACTCTGCTCCCAGTCAGCTGCAACCAACTGGAACTGAGCCCTCCGACTCTGCTCCGAGTCAGCTGCAACCAACTGGAACTGCGCCCTCCGACTCTGCTCCCAGTCAGCTGGAACCAACTGGAACTCCGCCCGCCGACTCTGCTCCCAGTCAGCTGCAACCAACAGGAACTCCGCCCTCCGACTCTGCTCCCAGTCAGCTGCAACCAACTGGAACTCCGCCCTCCGACTCTGCTCCCAGGCAGCTGCAACCAACTGGAACTGTGCCCTCCGACTCTGGCCCAGTCAGCTGCAACCAACTGGAACTCCGCCCTCCGACTCTGCTCCCAGTCAGCTCCAACGAACTGGAACTGCGCCCTCCGACTCTGCTCCCAGTCAGCTGCAACCAACTGGAACTGCGCCCTCCGACTATGCTCCCAGTCAGCTGCAACCAACTGGAACTGCGCCCTCCGGCTCTGCTCCCAGTCAGCTGATACCAACTGGAACTGCGCCCTCCAACTCTGCTCCCAGTCAGCTGCAACCAACTGGAACTGCGCCCTCCGGCTCTGCTCCCAGTGAGCTGCAACCAACTGGAACTGCGCACTCCGACTCTGCTCCCAGTCAGCTGCAACCAACTGGAACTCCGCCCTCCGACTCTGCTCCCAGTCAGCTGCAACCAACTGGAACTGTGCCCTCCGACTCTGGCCCAGTCAGCTGCAACCAACTGGAACTCCGCCCTCCGACTCTGCTCCCAGTCAGCTCCAACGAACTGGAACTGCGCCCTCCGACTCTGCTCCCAGTCAGCTGCAACCAACTGGAACTGCGCCCTCCGACTCTGCTCCCAGTCAGCTGCAACCAACTGGAACTGCGCCCTCCAACTCTGCTCCCAGTCAGCTGCAACCAACTGGAACTGCGCCCTCCGGCTCTGCTCCCAGTGAGCTGCAACCAACTGGAACTGCGCACTCCGACTCTGCTCCCAGTCAGCTGCAACCAACTGGAACTGCGCCCTCCGGCTCTGCTCCCAGTGAGCTGCAACCAACTGGAACTGCGCCCTCCGATTCTGCTCCCAGTCAGCAGCAGCCAACAGGAACTGCGCCCTCCGACGCTGCTCCCAGTCAGCTGCAACCAACTGGAACTGCACCCTCCGACTCTGCTCCCAATCAGCTGCAACCAACTGGAACTGCGCCCTCCGACTCTGCTCCCAGTCAGCTGCAACCAACTGGACCTCCGCCCTCCGACTCTGCTCCCAGTCAGCTGCAACCAACTGGAACTGCGCCCTCCGACTCTGCTCCCAGTCAGCTGCAACCAATTGGAACTGTGCCCTCCGACTCTGCTCCCAGTCAGCTGCAACCAATTGGAACTGTGCCCTCCGACTCTGCTCCCAGTCAGCTGCAACCAACTGGAACTGCGCCCTCCGATTCTGCTCCCAGTCAGCTGCAACCAACTGGTCCTCCGCCCTCCGACTCTGCTCCCAGTCAGCTGCAACCAATTGGAACTGCGCCCTCCGACTCTGCTCCCAGTCAGCTGCAACCAACTGGAACTCCGCCCTCCGACTCTGCTCCCTGTCAGCTGCAACCAACTGGAACTGCGCCCTCCGACTCTGCTCCCAGTCAGCTGCAACCAACTGGAACTCCGCCCTCCGACTCTGCTCCCAGTCAGCTGCAACCAACTGGAACTCCGCCCTCCGACTCTGCTCCCAGTCAGCTGCAACCAACTGGAACTGTGCCCTCCGACTCTGCTCCCAGTCAGCTGCAACCAACTGGAACTGCGCCCGCCGACTCTGCTCCCAGTCAGCTGCAACCAACTGGTACTGCGCCCTCCGACTCTGCTCCCAGTCAGCTGCAACCAACTGGAACTGTGCCCTCCGACTCTGCTCCCAGTCAGCTGCAACCAACTGGAACTGCGCCCGCCGACTCTGCTCCCAGTCAGCTGCAACCAACTGGTACTGCGCCCTCCGACTCTGCTCCCAGTCAGCTGCAACCAACTGGAACTACGCCCTCCGACTCTGCTCCCAGTCAGCTGCAACCAAGTTGAACACCGCCCTCCGACTCTGCTCCCAGTCAGCTGCAACCAACTGGAACTCCGCCCTCCGACTCTGCTCCCAGTCAGCTGCAACCAACTGGAACTCCGCCCTCCGCCTCTGCTCCCAGTCAGCTGCAACCAACTGGAACTGTGCCCTCCGACTCTGCTCCCAGTCAGCTGCAACCAACTGGAACTGCGCCCTCCGACTCTGCTCCCAGTCAGCTGCAACCAACTGGAACTACGCCCTCCGACTCTGCTCCCAGTCAGCTGCAACCAACTGGAACTACGCCCTCCGACTCTGCTCCCAGTCAGCTGCAACAAACTGGAACTCCGCCCTCCGACTCTGCTCCGAGTCAGCTGCAACCAACTGGAACTGCGCCATCTGACTCTGCTCCCAGTCAGCTGCAACCAACTGGAACTGCGCCCTCCGACTCTGCACCCAGTCAGCTGCAACCAACTGAAACTTCGTCCTCCGACTCTGCTCCCAGTCAGCTGCAACCAACTGGAACTCCGCCCTCCGACTCTGCTCCGAGTCAGCTGCAACCAACTGGAACTGCGCCATCCGACTCTGCTCCCAGTCAGCTGCAACCAACTGGAACTGCGCCCTCCGACTCTGCTCCCAGTCAGCTGCAACCAACTGGAACTCCGCCCTCCGACTCTGCTCCCAGTCAGCTGCAACCAACTGGAACTGCGCCCTCCGGCTCTGCTCCCAGTCAGCTGATACCAACTGGAACTGCGCCCTCCAACTCTGCTCCCAGTCAGCTGCAACCAACTGGAACTGCGCCCTCCGGCTCTGCTCCCAGTGAGCTGCAACCAACTGGAACTGCGCACTCCGACTCTGCTCCCAGTCAGCTGCAACCAACTGGAACTCCGCCCTCCGACTCTGCTCCCAGTCAGCTGCAACCAACTGGAACTGTGCCCTCCGACTCTGGCCCAGTCAGCTGCAACCAACTGGAACTCCGCCCTCCGACTCTGCTCCCAGTCAGCTCCAACGAACTGGAACTGCGCCCTCCGACTCTGCTCCCAGTCAGCTGCAACCAACTGGAACTGCGCCCTCCGACTCTGCTCCCAGTCAGCTGCAACCAACTGGAACTGCGCCCTCCGACTCTGCTCCCAGTCAGCTGCAACCAACTGGAACTGCGCCCTCCGGCTCTGCTCCCAGTGAGCTGCAACCAACTGGAACTGCGCACTCCGACTCTGCTCCCAGTCAGCTGCAACCAACTGGAACTGCGCCCTCCGGCTCTGCTCCCAGTGAGCTGCAACCAACTGGAACTGCGCCCTCCGATTCTGCTCCCAGTCAGCAGCAGCCAACAGGAACTCCGCCCTCCGACGCTGCTCCCAGTCAGCTGCAACCAACTGGAACTGCACCCTCCGACTCTGCTCCCAATCAGCTGCAACCAACTGGAACTGCGCCCTCCGACTCTGCTCCCAGTCAGCTGCAACCAACTGGACCTCCGCCCTCCGACTCTGCTCCCAGTCAGCTGCAACCAACTGGAACTGAGCACTCCGACTCTGCTCCCAGTCAGCTGCAACCAATTGGAACTGTGCCCTCCGACTCTGCTCCCAGTCAGCTGCAACCAATTGGAACTGTGCCCTCCGACTCTGCTCCCAGTCAGCTGCAACCAATTGGAACTGTGCCCTCCGACTCTGCTCCCAGTCAGCTGCAACCAACTGGAACTGCGCCCTCCGATTCTGCTCCCAGTCAGCTGCAACCAACTGGTCCTCCGCCCTCCGACTCTGCTCCCAGTCAGCTGCAACCAATTGGAACTGCGCCCTCCGACTCTGCTCCCAGTCAGCTGCAACCAACTGGAACTCCGCCCTCCGACTCTGCTCCCTGTCAGCTGCAACCAACTGGAACTGCGCCCTCCGACTCTGCTCCCAGTCAGCTGCAACCAACTGGAACTCCGCCCTCCGACTCTGCTCCCAGTCAGCTGCAACCAACTGGAACTCCGCCCTCCGACTCTGCTCCCAGTCAGCTGCAACCAACTGGAACTGTGCCCTCCGACTCTGCTCCCAGTCAGCTGCAACCAACTGGAACTGCGCCCGCCGACTCTGCTCCCAGTCAGCTGCAACCAACTGGTACTGCGCCCTCCGACTCTGCTCCCAGTCAGCTGCAACCAACTGGAACTGTGCCCTCCGACTCTGCTCCCAGTCAGCTGCAACCAACTGGAACTGCGCCCGCCGACTCTGCTCCCAGTCAGCTGCAACCAACTGGTACTGCGCCCTCCGACTCTGCTCCCAGTCAGCTGCAACCAACTGGAACTCCGCCCTCCGACTCTGCTCCCAGTCAGCTGCAACCAACTGGAACTCCGCCCTCCGCCTCTGCTCCCAGTCAGCTGCAACCAACTGGAACTGTGCCCTCCGACTCTGCTCCCAGTCAGCTGCAACCAACTGGAACTGCGCCCTCCGACTCTGCTCCCAGTCAGCTGCAACCAACTGGAACTACGCCCTCCGAGTCTGCTCCCAGTCAGCTGCAACCAACTGGAACTACGCCCTCCGACTCTGCTCCCAGTCAGCTGCAACCAACTGGAACTCCGCCCTCCGACTCTGCTCCGAGTCAGCTGCAACCAACTGGAACTGCGCCATCCGACTCTGCTCCCAGTCAGCTGCAACCAACTGGAACTGCGCCCTCCGACTCTGCACCCAGTCAGCTGCAACCAACTGAAACTTCGTCCTCCGACTCTGCTCCCAGTCAGCTGCAACCAACTGGAACTCCGCCCTCCGACTCTGCTCCGAGTCAGCTGCAACCAACTGGAACTGCGCCATCCGACTCTGCTCCCAGTCAGCTGCAACCAACTGGAACTGCGCCCTCCGACTCTGCTCCCAGTCAGCTGCAACCAACTGGAACTCCGCCCTCCGACTCTGCTCCCAGTCAGCTGCAACAAACTGGAACTGCGCCCTCCGACTCTGCTCCCAGTCAGCTGCAACCAACTGGAACTCCGCCCTCCGACTCTGCTCCCAGTCAGCTCCAACGAACTGGAACTGCGCCCTCCGACTCTGCTAAGTCAGCTGCAACCAACTGGAACTGCGCCCTCCGGCTCTGCTCCCAGTGAGCTGCAACCAACTGGAACTGCGCCGTCCGATTCTGCTCCCAGTCAGTTGCAACCAACTGGAATTCGCCCTCCGATTCTGCTCCCAGTCAGCTGCAACCAACTGGTCCTCCGCCCTCCGACTCTGCTCCCAGTCAGCTGCAACCAATTGGAACTGCGCCCTCCGACTCTGCTCCCAGTCAGCTGCAACCAACTGGAACTCCGCCCTCCGACTCTGCTCCCTGTCAGCTGCAACCAACTGGAACTGCGCCCTCCGACTCTGCTCCCAGTCAGCTGCAACCAACTGGAACTCCGCCCTCCGACTCTGCTCCCAGTCAGCTGCAACCAACTGGAACTCCGCCCTCCGACTCTGCTCCCAGTCAGCTGCAACCAACTGGAACTGTGCCCTCCGACTCTGCTCCCAGTCAGCTGCAACCAACTGGAACTGCGCCCGCCGACTCTGCTCCCAGTCAGCTGCAACCAACTGGTACTGCGCCCTCCGACTCTGCTCCCAGTCAGCTGCAACCAACTGGAACTGTGCCCTCCGACTCTGCTCCCAGTCAGCTGCAACCAACTGGAACTGCGCCCGCCGACTCTGCTCCCAGTCAGCTGCAACCAACTGGTACTGCGCCCTCCGACTCTGCTCCCAGTCAGCTGCAACCAACTGGAACTCCGCCCTCCGACTCTGCTCCCAGTCAGCTGCAACCAACTGGAACTCCGCCCTCCGCCTCTGCTCCCAGTCAGCTGCAACCAACTGGAACTGTGCCCTCCGCCTCTGCTCCCAGTCAGCTGCAACCAACTGGAACTGCGCCCTCCGACTCTGCTCCCAGTCAGCTGCAACCAACTGGAACTACGCCCTCCGAGTCTGCTCCCAGTCAGCTGCAACCAACTGGAACTACGCCCTCCGACTCTGCTCCCAGTCAGCTGCAACCAACTGGAACTCCGCCCTCCGACTCTGCTCCGAGTCAGCTGCAACCAACTGGAACTGCGCCATCCGACTCTGCTCCCAGTCAGCTGCAACCAACTGGAACTGCGCCCTCCGACTCTGCACCCAGTCAGCTGCAACCAACTGAAACTTCGTCCTCCGACTCTGCTCCCAGTCAGCTGCAACCAACTGGAACTCCGCCCTCCGACTCTGCTCCGAGTCAGCTGCAACCAACTGGAACTGCGCCATCCGACTCTGCTCCCAGTCAGCTGCAACCAACTGGAACTGCGCCCTCCGACTCTGCTCCCAGTCAGCTGCAACCAACTGGAACTCCGCCCTCCGACTCTGCTCCCAGTCAGCTGCAACAAACTGGAACTGCGCCCTCCGACTCTGCTCCCAGTCAGCTGCAACCAACTGGAACTCCGCCCTCCGACTCTGCTCCCAGTCAGCTCCAACGAACTGGAACTGCGCCCTCCGACTCTGCTAAGTCAGCTGCAACCAACTGGAACTGCGCCCTCCGGCTCTGCTCCCAGTGAGCTGCAACCAACTGGAACTGCGCCGTCCGATTCTGCTCCCAGTCAGTTGCAACCAACTGGAATTCGCCCTCCGACTCTGCTCCCAGTCAGTAGCAGCCAACAGGAACTCCGCCCTCCGACGCTGCTCCCAGTCAGCTGCAACCAACTGGAACTGCGCCCTCCGACTCTGCTCCCAGTCAGCTGCAACCAACTGGAACTGTGCCCTCCGACTCTGCTCCCAGTCAGCTGCAACCAACTGGAACTGCGACCTCCGACTCTGCTCCCAGTCAGCTGCAACCAACTGGAACTCCGCCCTCCAACTCTGCTCCCAGTCAGCTGTAACCAACTGGAACTCCGCCCTCCGACTCTGCTCGCAGTCAGCTGTAACCAACTGGAACTCCGCCCTCCGACTCTGCTCCCAGTCAGCTCCAACTAACTGGAACTGTGCACTCCGACTCTGCTCCCAGTCAGCTGCAACTAACTGGAACTGTGCACTCCGACTCTGCTCCCAGTCAGCTGCAACCAACTGGAACTCCGCCCTCCGACTCTGCTCCCAGTCAGCTGCAACCATCTGGAGCTCCGCCCTCCGACTCTGCTCCCAGTCAGCTGCAACCAACTGGAACTGCGCCCTCCGGCTCTGCTCCCAGTCAGCTCCAACGAACTGGAACTGCGCCCTCCGACTCTGCTAAGTCAGCTGCAACCAACTGGAACTGCGCCCTCCGGCTCTGCTCCCAGTGAGCTGCAACCAACTGGAACTGCGCACTCCGACTCTGCTCCCAGTCAGCTGCAACCAACTGGAATGCGCCCTCCGACTCTGCTCCCAGTCAGCTGCAACCAAATGGAACTGCGCCCTCCGACTCTGCTCCCAGTCAGCAGCAACCAACTGGAACTGTGCCCTCCGACTCTGCTCCCAGTCAGCAGCAGCCAACACGAACTCCGCCCTCCGACTCTGCTCCGAGTCAGCTGCAACCAACTGGAACTGCGCCCTCCGACTCTGCTCCCAGTCAGCTGCAACCAACTGGAACTCCGCCCTACGACTCTGCTCCCAGTCAGCTGCAACCAACTGGAACTGCGCCCTCCGACTCTGCTCCCAGTCAGCTGCAACCAACTGGAACTGCGCCCTCCGACTCTGCTCCCAATCAGCTGCAACCAACTGGAACTGCGCCCTCCGACTCTGCTCCCAGTCAGCTGCAACCAACTGGAACTGTGCCCTCCGACTCTGCTCCCAGTCAGCTGCAGCCAACTGGAACTGTGCCCTCCGACTCTGCTCCCAGTCAGCTGTAACCAACTGGAACTGCGCCCTCCGACTCTGCTCCCAGTCAGCTGCAACCAACTGGAACTGTGCCCTCCGACTCTGCTCCCAGTCAGCTGCAACCAACTGGAACTGTGCCCTCCGACTCTGCTCCCAGTCAGCTGCAACCAACTGGAACTGTGCCCTCCGACTCTGCTCCCAGTCAGCTGCAACCAACTGGAACTACGCCCTCCGACTCTGCTGCTAGTCAGCTGCAACCAACTGGAACTCCGCCCTCCTACTCTGCTCCGAGTCAGCTCCAACCAACTGGAACTGCACCCTCCGGCTCTGCTCCCAGTCAGCTGCAACCAATTGGAACTCCACCCTCCAACTCTGCTCCCAGTCAGCTGCAACCAACTGGAGCTGCGCCCTCCGACTCTGCTCCCAGTCAGCTGCAACCAACTAGAACTGCGCCCTCCGACTCTGCTCCCAGTCAGCAGCAACCAACTGGAACTGCGCCCTCCGACTCTGCTCCCAGTCAGCTGCAACCAACTGGAACTCCGCCCTCCGACTCTGCTCCCAGTCAGCTGCAACCAACTGGAACTGCGCCCTCCGACTCTGCTCCCAGTCAGCTGCAACCAACTGGAACTGCGCCCTCCGACTCTGCTCCCAGTCAGCTGCTACCAACTGGACCTGTGCCCTCCGACTCTGCTCCCAGTCAGCTGCAACCAACTGGAACTGCGCCCTCCGACTCTGCTCCCAGTCAGCTGCAACCAACTGGAACTTTGCCCTCCGACTCTGCTCCCAGTCAGCTGCAACCAACTGGAACTCCGCCCTCCGACTCTGCTCCCAGTCAGCTGCAACCAACTGGAACTGCGCCCTCCGACTCTGCTCCCAGTCAGCTGCAACCAACTGGAACTGTGCCCTCCGACTCTGCTCCCAGTCAGCTGCAACCAACTGGAACTGCGCCCTCCGAAGCTGCTCCCCGTCAGCTGCAACCAACTGGAACTCCGCCCTCCGACTCTGCTCCCAGTCAGCTGCAACCAACTGGAACTGGGCCCTCCGACTCTGCTCCCAGTCAGCTGCAACCAACTGGAACTGTGCCCTCCGACTCTGCTCCCAGTCAGCTGCAACCAACTGGAACTGCGCCCTCCGACTCTGCTCCCAGTCAGCTGCAACCAACTGGAACTGCGCCCTCCGACTCTGCTCCCAGTCAGCTGCAACCAACTGGACCTCCGCCCTCCGACTCTGCTCCCAGTCAGCTGCAACCAACTGGAACTGAGCACTCCGACTCTGCTCCCAGTCAGCTGCAACCAACTGGTCCTCCGCCCTCCGACTCTGCTCCCAGTCAGCTGCAACCAATTGGAACTGCGCCCTCCGACTCTGCTCCCAGTCAGCTGCAACCAACTGGAACTCCGCCCTCCGACTCTGCTCCCTGTCAGCTGCAACCAACTGGAACTGCGCCCTCCGACTCTGCTCCCAGTCAGCTGCAACCAACTGGAACTCCGCCCTCCGACTCTGCTCCCAGTCAGCTGCAACCAACTGGAACTCCGCCCTCCGACTCTGCTCCCAGTCAGCTGCAACCAACTGGAACTGTGCCCTCCGACTCTGCTCCCAGTCAGCTGCAACCAACTGGTACTGCGCCCTCCGACTCTGCTCCCAGTCAGCTGCAACCAACTGGAACTGTGCCCTCCGACTCTGCTCCCAGTCAGCTGCAACCAACTGGAACTGCGCCCGCCGACTCTGCTCCCAGTCAGCTGCAACCAACTGGTACTGCGCCCTCCGACTCTGCTCCCAGTCAGCTGCAACCAACTGGAACTACGCCCTCCGACTCTGCTCCCAGTCAGCTGCAACCAACTGGAACTCCGCCCTCCGACTCTGCTCCCAGTCAGCTGCAACCAACTAGAACTGTGCCCTCCGACTCTGCTCCCAGTCAGCTGCAACCAACTGGAACTCCGCCCTCCGCCTCTGCTCCCAGTCAGCAGCAACCAACTGGAACTGTGCCCTCCGACTCTGCTCCCAGTCAGCTGCAACCAACAGGAACTGCGCCCGCCGACTCTGCTCCCAGTCAGCTGTAACCAACTGGAACTCCGCCCTCCGACTCTGCTCCCAATCAGCTGCAACCAACTGGAACTGCGCCCTCCGACTCTGCTCCCAGTCAGCTGTAACCAACTGGAACTCCGCCCTACGACTCTGCTCCCAGTCAGCTGCAACCAACTGGAACTGTGCCCTCCGACTCTGCTCCCAGCCAGCTACAACCAACTGGAACTGCGCCCTCCGACTCTGCTCCCAGTCAGCTGCAACCAACTGGTCCGCCGCCCTCCGACTCTGCTCCCAGTCAGCTGCAACCAACTGGTCCGCCGCCCTCCGACTCTGCTCCCAGTCAGCAGCAACCAACTGGAACTCCGCCATCCGACTCTGCTCCCAGTCAGCTGCAACCAACTGGAACTGTGCCCTCCGACTCTGCTCCCAATCAGCTGCAACCAACTGGAACTGCGCCCTCCGACTCTGCTCCCAGTCAGCTGCAACCAACTGGAACTGTGCCCTCCGAGTCTGCTCCCAGTCAGCTGCAACCAACTGGAACTACGCCCTCCGACTCTGCTGCTAGTCAGCTGCAACCAACTGGAACTCCGCCCTCCGACTCTGCTCCCAGTCAGCTGCAACCAACTGGAACTGCGCCCTCCGACTCTGCTGCCAGTCAGCTGCAACCAACTGGAACTCCGCCCTTCGACTCTGCTCCCAGTCAGCTGCAACCAACTGGAACTGAGCCCTCCGACTCTGCTCCGAGTCAGCTGCAACCAACTGGAACTGCGCCCTCCGACTCTGCTCCCAGTCAGCTGCAACCAACTGGAACTCCGCCCGCCGACTCTGCTCCCAGTCAGCTGCAACCAATTGGAACTCCACCCTCCGACTCTGCTCCCAGTCAGCTGCAACCAACAGGAACTCCGCCCTCCGACTCTGCTCCCAGTCAGCTGCAACCAACTGGAACTCCGCCCTCCGACTCTGCTCCCAGTCAGCTGCAACCAACTGGAACTGTGCCCTCCGACTCTGGCCCAGTCAGCTGCAACCAACTGGAACTCCGCCCTCCGACTCTGCTCCCAGTCAGCTCCAACGAACTGGAACTGCGCCCTCCGACTCTGCTCCCAGTCAGCTGCAACCAACTGGAACTGCGCCCTCCGGCTCTGCTCCCAGTCAGCAGCAACCAACTGGAACTGTGCCCTCCGACTCTGCTCCCAGTCAGCTGCAACCAACTGGAACTGCGCCCTCCGGCTCTGCTCCCAGTGAGCTGCAACCAACTGGAACTGCGCACTCCGACTCTGCTCCCAGTCAGCTGCAACCAACTGGAACTCCGCCCTCCGACTCTGCTCCCAGTCAGCTGCAACCAACTGGAACTGTGCCCTCCGACTCTGGCCCAGTCAGCTGCAACCAACTGGAACTCCGCCCTCCGACTCTGCTCCCAGTCAGCTCCAACGAACTGGAACTGCGCCCTCCGACTCTGCTCCCAGTCAGCTGCAACCAACTGGAACTGCGCCCTCCGACTCTGCTCCCAGTCAGCTGCAACCAACTGGAACTGCGCCCTCCAACTCTGCTCCCAGTCAGCTGCAACCAACTGGAACTGCGCCCTCCGGCTCTGCTCCCAGTGAGCTGCAACCAACTGGAACTGCGCACTCCGACTCTGCTCCCAGTCAGCTGCAACCAACTGGAACTGCGCCCTCCGGCTCTGCTCCCAGTGAGCTGCAACCAACTGGAACTGTGCCCTCCGACTCTGGCCCAGTCAGCTGCAACCAACTGGAACTCCGCCCTCCGACGCTGCTCCCAGTCAGCTGCAACCAACTGGAACTGCACCCTCCGACTCTGCTCCCAATCAGCTGCAAACAACTGGAACTGCGCCCTCCGACTCTGCTCCCAGTCAGCTGCAACCAACTGGACCACCGCCCTCCGACTCTGCTCCCAGTCAGCTGCAACCAACTGGAACTGAGCACTCCGACTCTCCTCCCAGTCAGCTGCAACCAACTGGTCCTCCGCCCTCCGACTCTGCTCCCAGTCAGCTGCAACCAACTGGAACTGTGCCCTCCGACTCTGCTCCCAGTCAGCTGCAACCAACTGGAACTGCGCCCTCCGACTCTGCTCCCAGTCAGCTGCAACCAACTGGAACTCCGCCCTCCGACTCTGCTCCCAGTCAGCTGCAACCAACTGGAACTCCGCCCTCCGACTCTGCTCCCAGTCAGCTGCAACCAACTGGAACTGTGCCCTCCGACTCTGCTCCCAGTCAGCTGCAACCAACTGGAACTGCGCCCGCCGACTCTGCTCCCAGTCAGCTGCAACCAACTGGTACTGCGCCCTCCGACTCTGCTCCCAGTCAGCTGCAACCAACTGGAACTGTGCCCTCCGACTCTGCTCCCAGTCAGCTGCAACCAACTGGAACTGCGCCCGCCGACTCTGCTCCCAGTCAGCTGCAACCAACTGGTACTGCGCCCTCCGACTCTGCTCCCAGTCAGCTGCAACCAACTGGAACTACGCCCTCCGACTCTGCTCCCAGTCAGCTGCAACCAACTGGAACTGCGCCCTCCGACTCTGTTCCCAGTCAGCTGCAACCAAGTTGAACACCGCCCTCCGACTCTGCTCCCAGTCAGCTGCAACCAACTGGAACTGTGCCCTCCGACTCTGCTCCCAGTCAGCTGCAACCAACTGGAACTCCGCCCTCCGACTCTGCTCCCAGTCAGCTGCAACCAACTGGAACTGCGCCCTCCGACTCTGCTCCCAGTCAGCTGCAACCAACTGGAACTACGCCCTCCGACTCTGCTCCCAGTCAGCTGCAACCAACTGGAACTCCGCCCTCCGATTCTGCTCCCAGTCAGTTGCAACCAACTGGAATTCGCCCTCCGACTCTGCTCCCAGTCAGTAGCAGCCAACAGGAACTCCGCCCTCCGACGCTGCTCCCAGTCAGCTGCAACCAACTGGAACTGTGCCCTCCGACTCTGCTCCCAATCAGCTGCAACCAACTGGAACTGCGCCCTCCGACTCTGCTCCCAGTCAGCTGCAACCAACTGGAACTGTGCCCTCCGACTCTGCTCCCAGTCAGCTGCAACCAACTGGAACTCCGCCCTCCAACTCTGCTCCCAGTCAGCTGTAACCAACTGGAACTCCGCCCTCCGACTCTGCTCGCAGTCAGCTGTAACCAACTGGAACTCCGCCCTCCGACTCTGCTCCCAGTCAGCTGCAACTAACTGGAACTGTGCACTCCGACTCTGCTCCCAGTCAGCTGCAACCAACTGGAACTGCGCCCTCCGACTCTGCTCCCAGTCAGCTGCAACCAACTGGAGCTCCGCCCTCCGACTCTGCTCCCAGTCAGCTGCAACCAACTGGAACTGCGCCCTCCGGCTCTGCTCCCAGTCAGCTCCAACGAACTGGAACTGCGCCATCCGACTCTGCTAAGTCAGCTGCAACCAACTGGAACTGCGCCCTCCGGCTCTGCTCCCAGTGAGCTGCAACCAACTGGAACTGCGCACTCCGACTCTGCTCCCAGTCAGCTGCAACCAACTGGAATGCGCCCTCCGACTCTGCTCCCAGTCAGCAGCAGCCAACACGAACTCCGCCCTCCGACTCTGCTCCGAGTCAGCTGCAACCAACTGGAACTGCGCCCTCCGACTCTGCTCCCAGTCAGCTGCAACCAACTGGAACTCCGCCCTACGACTCTGCTCCCAGTCAGCTGCAACCAACTGGAACTGCGCCCTCCGACTCTGCTCCCAGTCAGCTGCAACCAACTGGAACTGCGCCCTCCGACTCTGCTCCCAATCAGCTGCAACCAACTGGAACTGCGCCCTCCGACTCTGCTCGCAGTCAGCTGTAACCAACTGGAACTCCGCCCTACGACTCTGCTCCCAGTCAGCTGCAACCAACTGGTCCTCCGCCCTCCAACTCTGCTCCCAGTCAGCTGCAACCAACTGGAACTGTGCCCTCCGACTCTGCTCCCAGTCAGCTGCAACCAACTGGAACTGTGCCCTCCGACTCTGCTCCCAGTCAGCTGCAACCAACTGGAACTCCGCCCTCCGACTCTGCTCCCAGTCAGCTGCAACCAACTGGAACTGTGCCCTCCGACTCTGGCCCAGTCAGCTGCAACCAACTGGAACTCCGCCCTCCGACTCTGCTCCCAGTCAGCTCCAACGAACTGGAACTGCGCCCTCCGACTCTGCTCCCAGTCAGCTGCAACCAACTGGAACTGCGCCCTCCGACTCTGCTCCCAGTCAGCTGCAACCAACTGGAACTGCGCCCTCCAACTCTGCTCCCAGTCAGCTGCAACCAACTGGAACTGCGCCCTCCGGCTCTGCTCCCAGTGAGCTGCAACCAACTGGAACTGCGCACTCCGACTCTGCTCCCAGTCAGCTGCAACCAACTGGAACTGCGCCCTCCGGCTCTGCTCCCAGTGAGCTGCAACCAACTGGAACTGTGCCCTCCGACTCTGGCCCAGTCAGCTGCAACCAACTGGAACTCCGCCCTCCGACGCTGCTCCCAGTCAGCTGCAACCAACTGGAACTGCACCCTCCGACTCTGCTCCCAATCAGCTGCAAACAACTGGAACTGCGCCCTCCGACTCTGCTCCCAGTCAGCTGCAACCAACTGGACCACCGCCCTCCGACTCTGCTCCCAGTCAGCTGCAACCAACTGGAACTGAGCACTCCGACTCTCCTCCCAGTCAGCTGCAACCAACTGGTCCTCCGCCCTCCGACTCTGCTCCCAGTCAGCTGCAACCAATTGGAACTGCGCCCTCCGACTCTGCTCCCAGTCAGCTGCAACCAACTGGAACTCCGCCCTCCGACTCTGCTCCCTGTCAGCTGCAACCAACTGGAACTGCGCCCTCCGACTCTGCTCCCAGTCAGCTGCAACCAACTGGAACTCCGCCCTCCGACTCTGCTCCCAGTCAGCTGCAACCAACTGGAACTCCGCCCTCTGACTCTGCTCCCAGTCAGCTGCAACCAACTGGAACTGTGCCCTCCGACTCTGCTCCCAGTCAGCTGCAACCAACTGGAACTGCGCCCGCCGACTCTGCTCCCAGTCAGCTGCAACCAACTGGTACTGCGCCCTCCGACTCTGCTCCCAGTCAGCTGCAACCAACTGGAACTGTGCCCTCCGACTCTGCTCCCAGTCAGCTGCAACCAACTGGAACTGCGCCCGCCGACTCTGCTCCCAGTCAGCTGCAACCAACTGGTACTGCGCCCTCCGACTCTGCTCCCAGTCAGCTGCAACCAACTGGAACTACACCCTCCGACTCTGCTCCCAGTCAGCTGCAACCAACTGGAACTGCGCCCTCCGACTCTGTTCCCAGTCAGCTGCAACCAAGTTGAACACCGCCCTCCGACTCTGCTCCCAGTCAGCTGCAACCAACTGGAACTGTGCCCTCCGACTCTGCTCCCAGTCAGCTGCAACCAACTGGAACTCCGCCCTCCGACTCTGCTCCCAGTCAGCTGCAACCAACTGGAACTGCGCCCTCCGACTCTGCTCCCAGTCAGCTGCAACCAACTGGAACTACGCCCTCCGACTCTGCTCCCAGTCAGCTGCAACCAACTGGAACTCCGCCCTCCGATTCTGCTCCCAGTCAGTTGCAACCAACTGGAATTCGCCCTCCGACTCTGCTCCCAGTCAGTAGCAGCCAACAGGAACTCCGCCCTCCGACGCTGCTCCCAGTCAGCTGCAACCAACTGGAACTGTGCCCTCTGACTCTGCTCCCAATCAGCTGCAACCAACTGGAACTGCGCCCTCCGACTCTGCTCCCAGTCAGCTGCAACCAACTGGAACTGTGCCCTCCGACTCTGCTCCCAGTCAGCTGCAACCAACTGGAACTCCGCCCTCCAACTCTGCTCCCAGTCAGCTGTAACCAACTGGAACTCCGCCCTCCGACTCTGCTCGCAGTCAGCTGTAACCAACTGGAACTCCGCCCTCCGACTCTGCTCCCAGTCAGCTGCAACTAACTGGAACTGTGCACTCCGACTCTGCTCCCAGTCAGCTGCAACCAACTGGAACTGCGCCCTCCGACTCTGCTCCCAGTCAGCTGCAACCAACTGGAGCTCCGCCCTCCGACTCTGCTCCCAGTCAGCTGCAACCAACTGGAACTGCGCCCTCCGGCTCTGCTCCCAGTCAGCTCCAACGAACTGGAACTGCGCCATCCGACTCTGCTAAGTCAGCTGCAACCAACTGGAACTGCGCCCTCCGGCTCTGCTCCCAGTGAGCTGCAACCAACTGGAACTGCGCACTCCGACTCTGCTCCCAGTCAGCTGCAACCAACTGGAATGCGCCCTCCGACTCTGCTCCCAGTCAGCAGCAGCCAACACGAACTCCGCCCTCCGACTCTGCTCCGAGTCAGCTGCAACCAACTGGAACTGCGCCCTCCGACTCTGCTCCCAGTCAGCTGCAACCAACTGGAACTCCGCCCTACGACTCTGCTCCCAGTCAGCTGCAACCAACTGGAACTGCGCCCTCCGACTCTGCTCCCAGTCAGCTGCAACCAACTGGAACTGCGCCCTCCGACTCTGCTCCCAATCAGCTGCAACCAACTGGAACTGCGCCCTCCGACTCTGCTCGCAGTCAGCTGTAACCAACTGGAACTCCGCCCTACGACTCTGCTCCCAGTCAGCTGCAACCAACTGGTCCTCCGCCCTCCAACTCTGCTCCCAGTCAGCTGCAACCAACTGGAACTGTGCCCTCCGACTCTGCTCCCAGTCAGCTGCAACCAACTGGAACTGTGCCCTCCGACTCTGCTCCCAGTCAGCTGCAACCAACTGGAACTACGCCCTCCGACTCTGCTGCTAGTCAGCAGCAACCAACTGGAACTCCGCCCTCCTACTCTGCTCTGAGTCAGCTCCAACCAACTGGAACTGCACCCTCCGGCTCTGCTCCCAGTCAGCTGCAACCAACAGGAACTGTGCCCTCCAACTCTGCTCCCAGTCAGCTGCAACCAACTAGAACTGCGCCCTCCGACTCTGCTCCCAGTCAGCTGCAACCAACTAGAACTGCGCCCTCCGACTCTGCTCCCAGTCAGCAGCAACCAACTGGAACTGCGCCCTCCGACTCTGCTCCCAGTCAGCTGCAACCAACTGGAACTCCGCCCTCCGACTCTGCTCCCAGTCAGCTGCAACCAACTGGAACTCCGCCCTCCGACTCTGCTCCCAGTCAGCTGCAACCAACTGGAACTGCGCCCTCCGACTCTGCTCCCAGTCAGCTGCAACCAACTGGAACTGCGCCCTCCGACTCTGCTCCCAGTCAGCTGCAACCAACTGGAACTCCGCCCTCCGACTCTGCTCCCAGTCAGCTGCAACCAACTGGAACTGTGCCCTCCGACTCTGCTCCCAGTCAGCTGCAACCAACTGGAACTGCGCCCTCCGACTCTGCTCCCCATCAGCTGCAACCAACTGGAACTCCGCCCTCCGACTCTGCTCCCAGTCAGCTGCAACCAACTGGAACTGGGCCCTCCGACTCTGCTCCCAGTCAGCTGCAACCAACTGGAACTGCGCCCTCCGACTCTGCTCCCAGTCAGCTGCAACCAACTGGAACTGTGCCCTCCGACTCTGCTCCCAGTCAGCTGCAACCAACTGGAACTCCGCCCTCCGACTCTGCTCCCAGTCAGCTGCAACCAACTGGAGCTCCGCCCACCGACTCTGCTCCCAGTCAGCTGCAACCAACTGGAACTCCGCCCTCCGACTCTGCTCCCAATCAGCGGCAACCAACTGGAACTGCGCCCTCCGACTCTGCTCCCAGTCAGCTGCAACCAACAGGAACTGCGCCCTCCGACTCTGCTCCCAGTCAGCTGCAACCAACTGGAACTGTGCCCACCGACTCTGCTCCCAGTGAGCTGCAACCAACAGGAACTGCGCCCTCCGACTCTGCTCCCAGTCAGCTGCAACCAACTGGAACTGTGCCCTCCGACTCTGCTCCCAGTGAGCTGCAACCAACTGGAACTGCGCCCTCCGAATCTGCTCCCAGTCAGCTGCAACCAACTGGAACTCCGCCCGCCGACTCTGCTCGCAGTCAGCTGCAACCAACTGGAACTCCGCCCTCCGACTCTGCTCCCAGTCAGCTGCAACCAACTGGAACTGCGCCCTCCGACTCTGCTCCCAGTCAGCTGCAACCAACTGGAACTCCGCCCTCCGACTCTGCTCCCAGTCAGCTGCAACCACCTGGAACTGCGCCCTCCGACTCTGTTGCCAGTCAGCTGCAACCAACTGGAACTGCGCCCTCCGACTCTGCTCCCAGTCAGCTGCAACCAACTGGAACTCCGCCCTCCGACTCTGCTCCTAGTCAGCTGCAACCAACTGGAACTCCGCCCTCCGACTCTGCTCCTAGTCAGCTGCAACCAACTGGAACTGCGCCCTCCGACTCTGCTCCCAGTCATCTGCAACCAACTGGAACTGCGCCCTCCGACTCTGCTCCCAGTCAGCTGCAACCAACTGGAACTCCGCCCTCCGATTCTGCTCCCAGTCAGCTGCAACCAACTGGAACTGCGCCCTCCGACTCTGCTCCCAGTCAGCTGCAACCAACTGGAACTGTGCCCTCCGACTCTGCTGCCAGTCAGCTGCAACCAACTGGAACTCCGCCCTCCGACTCTGCTCCCAGTCAGCTGCAACCAACTGGAACTTCGCCCTCCGACTCTGCTCCCAGTCAGCTGCAACCAACTGGAACTCCGCCCTCCGACTCTGCTCCCAGTCAGCTGCAACCAACTGGAACTCCGCCCTCCGACTCTGCTCCTAGTCAGCTGCAACCAACTGGAACTGCGCCCTCCGACTCTGCTCCCAGTCATCTGCAACCAACTGGAACTGCGCCCTCCGACTCTGCTCCCAGTCAGCTGCAACCAACTGGAACTCCGCCCTCCGACTCTGCTCCCAGTCAGCTGCAACCAACTGGAACTGTGCCCTCCGACTCTGCTCCCAGTCAGCTGCAACCAACTGGAACTGTGCCCTCCGACTCTGCTGCCAGTCAGCTGCAACCAACTGGAACTCCGCCCTCCGACTCTGCTCCCAGTCAGCTGCAACCAACTGGAACTTCGCCCTCCGACTCTGCTCCCCGTCAGCTGCAACCAACTGGAACTCCGCCCTCCGACTCTGCTCCCAGTCAGCTGCAACCAACTGGAACTGCGCCCTCCGACTCTGCTCCCAGTCAGCTGCAACCAACTGGAACTCCGCCCTCCGACTCTGCTCCCAGTCAGCTGCAACCAACTGGACCTCCGCCCTCCGACTCTGCTCCCAATCAGCTGCAACCAACTGGAACTCCGCCCTCCGACTCTGCTCCCAATCAGCGGCAACCAACTGGAACTGCACCCTCCGACTCTGCTCCCAGTCAGCTGCAACCAACTGGAACTGTGCCCTCCGACTCTGCTCCCAGTCAGCTGCAACCAACTGGAACTGTGCCCTCCGACTCTGCTCCCAGTCAGCTGCAACCAACTGGAACTGTGCCCTCCGACTCTGCTCCCAGTCAGCTGCAACCAACTGGAACTCCGCCCTCCGACTCTGCTCCCAGTCAGCTGCAACCAACTGGAACTCCGCCCTCCGACTCTGCTCCCAATCAGCGGCAACCAACTGGAACTGCACCCTCCGACTCTGCTCCCAGTCAGCTGCAACCAACTGGAACTGCGCCCTCCGGCTCTGCTCCCAGTCAGCTGCAACCAACTGGAACTCCGCCCTCCGACTCTGCTCCCAGTCAGCTGCAACCAACTGGAACTCCGCCCTCCGACTCTGCTCCCAGTCAGCTGCAACCAACTGGAACTGTGCCCTCCGACTCTGCTCCCAGTCAGCTGCAACCAACTGGAACTCCGCCCTCCGACTCTGCTCCCAGTCAGCTGCAACCAACTGGAACTGTGCCCTCCGACTCTGCTCCCAGTGAGCTGCAACCAACAGGAACTGCGCCCTCCGACTCTGCTCCCAGTCAGCTGCAACCAACTGGAACTGTGCCCTCCGACTCTGCTCCCAGTGAGCTGCAACCAACTGGAACTGCGCCCTCCGAATCTGCTCCCAGTCAGCTGCAACCACCTGGAACTGCGCCCTCCGACTCTGTTGCCAGTCAGCTGCAACCAACAGGAACTGCGCCCTCCGACTCTGCTCCCAGTGAGCTGCAACCAACAGGAACTGCGCCCTCCGACTCTGCTCCCAGTCAGCTGCAACCAACTGGAACTGTGCCCTCCGACTCTGCTCCCAGTGAGCTGCAACCAACAGGAACTGCGCCCGCCGACTCTGCTCCCAGTCAGCTGCAACCAACTGGAACTCCGCCCGCCGACTCTGCTCGCAGTCAGCTGCAACCAACTGGAACTGTGCCCTCCGACTCTGCTCCCAGTCAGCTGTAACCAACTGGAACTCCGCCCTCCGACTCTGCTCCCAGTCAGCTGCAACCAACTGGAACTGCGCCCTCCGACTCTGCTCCCAGTCAGCTGCAACCAACTGGAACTGTGCCCTCCGACTCTGCTCCCAGTCAGCTGCAACCAACTGGAACTGCGCCCTCCGACTCTGCTCCCAGTCAGCTGCAACCAACTGGAACTGCGCCCTCCGACTCTGCTCCCAGTCAGCTGCAACCAACTGGAACTCCGCCCTCCGACTCTGCTCCCAGTCAGCTGCAACCAACTGGAACTCCGCCCTCCGACTCTGCACCCAGTCAGCTGCAACCAACTGGACCTGTGCCCTCCGACTCTGCTCCCAGTCAGCTGCAACCAACTGGAACTGTGCCCTCCGACTCTGCTCCCAGTCAGCTGCAACCAACTGGAGCTCCGCCCTCCGACTCTGCTCCCAGTCAGCTGCAACCACCTGGAAATGCGCCCTCCGACTCTGCTCCCAGTCAGCTGCAACCAACTGGAACTCCGTCCTCCGACTCTGCTCCCAGTCAGCTGCAACCAACAGGAACTGCGCCCTCCGACTCTGTTCCCAGTCAGCTGCAACCAACTGGAACTCCGCCCGCCGACTCTGCTCCCAGTCAGCTGCAACCAACTGCAACTGCGCCCTCCGACTCTGCTCCCAGTCAGCTGCAACCAACTGGAACTGTGCCCTCCGACTCTGCTCCCAGTCAGCTGCAACCAACTGGAACAGCGCGCTCCGACTCTGCTCCCAGTCAGCTGCAACCAACTGGAACTGTGCCCTCCGACTCTGCTCCCAGTCAGCTGCAACCAACTGGAACTGCGCCCTCCGACTCTGCTCCCAGTCAGCTGCAACCAACTGGAACTGCGCCCCCCGACTCTGCTCCCAGTCAGCTGCAACCAACTGGAACTGAGCCCTCCGACTCTGCTCCCAGTCAGCTGCAACCAACTGGAACTCCGCCCTCCGACTCTGCTCCCAGTCAGCTGCAACCACCTGGAACTGCGCCATCCGACTCTGTTCCCAGTCAGCTGCAACCAACTGGAACTCCGCCCGCCGACTCTGCTCCCAGTCAGCTGCAACCAACTGGAACTGCGCCCTCCGACTCTGCTCCCAGTCAGCTGCAACCAACTGGAACTCCGGCCTCCGACTCTGCTCCCAGTCAGCTGCAACCAACTGCAACTGCGCCCTCCGACTCTGCTCCCAGTCAGCTGCAACCAACTGGAACTGCGCCCTCCGACTCTGCTCCCAGTCAGCTGCATCCAACTGCAACTGCGCCCTCCGACTCTGCTCCCAGTCAGCTGCAACCAACTGGAACTGCGCCCTCCGACTCTGCTCCCAGTCAGCTGCAACCAACTGGAACTCCGCCCTCCGACTCTGCTCCCAGTCAGCTGCAACCAACTGGAACTGTGCCCGCCGACTCTGCTCCCAGTCAGCTGCAACCAACTGGAACTGTGCGCTCCGGCTCTGCTCCCAGTCAGCTGCAACCAACTGGAACTGTGCCCTCCGGCTCTGCTCCCAGTCAGCTGCTACCAACTGGAACTGAGCCCTCCGACTCTGCTCCAAGTCAGCTGCAACCAACTGGAACTCCGCCCTCCGACTCTGCTCCCAGTCAGCTGCAACCAACTGGAACTGCGCCCTCCGACTCTGTTCCCAGTCAGCTGCAACCAACTGGAACTCCGCCCTCCGACTCTGCTCCCAGTCAGCTGCAACCACCTGGAACTGCGCCCTCCAACTCTGTTCCCAGTCAGCTGCAACCAACTGGAACTGCGCCCGCCGAATCTGCTCCCAGTGAGCTGCAACCAACTGGAACAGCGCCCTCCGACTCTGCTCCCAGTCAGCTGCAACCAACTGGAACTGTGCCCTCCGACTCTGCTCCCAGTCAGCTGCAACCAACTGGAACTCCGCCCTCCGACTCTGCTCCCAGTCAGCTGCAACCAACTGGAACTGCGCCCTCCGACTCTGCTCCCAGTCAGCTGCAACCAACTGGAACTGTGCCCTCCGACTCTGCTCCCAGTCAGCTCCAACCAACTGGAATTACGCCCTCCGACTCTGCTCCCAGTCCGCTGCAACCAACTGGATCTCCGCCCTCCGACTCTGCTCCTAGTCAGCTGCAACCAACAGGAACTGCGACCTCCGACTCTGCTCCCAGTCATCTGCAACCAACTGGAACTGTGCCTCCGACTCTGCTCCCAGTCAGCTGCAACCAACTGGAACTCCGTCCTCCGACTCTGCTCCCAGTCAGCTGCAACCAACTGGAACTCCGCCCTCCGACTCTGCTCCCAGTCAGCTGCAACCAACTGGAACTGCGCCCTCCGACTCTGCTCCCAGTCAGCTGCAACCAACTGGAACTGTGCCCTCCGACTCTGCTCCCAGTCAGCTGCAACCAACTGGAACTGTGCCCTCCGACTCTGCTCCCAGTCAGCTGCAACCAACTGGAACTGAGCCCTCCGACTCTGCTCCAAGTCAGCTGCAACCAACTGGAACTGTGCCCTCCGACTCTGCTCCCAGTCAGCTGCAACCAACTGGAACTGAGCCCTCCGACACTGCTCCCAGTCAGCTGCAACCTACTGGAACTCCGCCCTCCGACTCTGCTCCCAGTCAGCTGAAACCAATTGGAACTGCGCCCTCCGACTCTGCTCCGAGTCAGCTGCAACCAACTGGAACTGTGCCCTCCGACTCTGTTCCCAGTCAGCTGCAACCAACTGGAACTCCGCCCGCCGACTCTGCTCCGAGTCAGCTGCAACCAACTGGAACTGTGCCCTCCGACTCTGTTCCCAGTCAGCTGCAACCAACTGGAACTCCGCCCGCCGACTCTGCTCCCAGTCAGCTGCAACCAACTGGAACTGAGCCCTCCGACACTGCTCCCAGTCAGCTGCAACCTACTGGAACTCCGCCCTCCGACTCTGCTCCCAGTCAGCTGAAACCAATTGGAACTCCGCCCTCCGACTCTGCTCCGAGTCAGCTGCAACCAACTGGAACTGTGCCCTCCGACTCTGTTCCCAGTCAGCTGCAACCAACTGGAACTCCGCCCGCCGACTCTGCTCCCAGTCAGCTGCAACCACCTGGAACTGCGCCCTCCGACTCTGTTCCCAGTCAGCTGCAACCAACTGGAACTCCGCCCGCCGACTCTGCTCCCAGTCAGCTGCAACCAACTGGAACTGCGCCCTCCGACTCTGTTCCCAGTCAGCTGCAACCAACTGGAACTCCGCCCGCCGACTCTGCTCCCAGTCAGCTGCAACCAACTGGAACTGTGCCCTCCGACTCTGCTCCCAGTCAGCTGCAACCAACTGGAACTCCGGCCTCCGACTCTGCTCCCAGTCAGCTGCAACCAACTGCAACTGCGCCCTCCGACTCTGCTCCCAGTCAGCTGCAACCAACTGGAACTGCGCCCTCCGACTCTGCTCCCAGTCAGCTGCAACCAACTGGAACTCCGCCCTCCGACTCTGCTCCCAGTCAGCTGCAACCAACTGGAACTGCGCCCGCCGACTCTGCTCCCAGTCAGCTGCAACCAACTGGAACTGTGCCCTCCGGCTCTGCTCCCAGTCAGCTGCTACCAACTGGAACTGAGCCCTCCGACTCTGCTCCAAGTCAGCTGCAACCAACTGGAACTCCGCCCTCCGACTCTGCTCCCAGTCAGCTGCAACCAACTGGAACTGCGCCCTCCGACTCTGTTCCCAGTCAGCTGCAACCAACTGGAACTGCGCCCTCCGACTCTGCTCCCAGTCAGCTGCAACCAACTGGAACTGGGCCCTCCGACTCTGCTCCCAGTCAGCTCCAACCAACTGGAACTGCGCCCGCCGACTCTGCTCCCAGTCAGCTGCAACCAACTGGAACTACGCCCTCCGACTCTGCTCCCAGTCAGCTCCAACCAACTGGAACTGGGCCCTCCGACTCTGCTCCCAGTCAGCTGCAACCAACTGGAACTGCGCCCTCCGACTCTGCTCCCAGTCAGCTGCAACCAACTGGAACTGCGCCCGCCGACTCTGCTCCCAGTCAGCTGCAACCAACTGGAACTGCGCCCTCCGACTCTGCTCCCAGTCAGCTGCAACCAACTGGAACTCCGCCCTCCGACTCTGCTCCCAGTCAGCTGCAACCACCTGGAACTGCGCCCGCCGACTCTGCTCCCAGTCAGCTGCAACCAACTGGAACTCCGCCCTCCGACTCTGCTCCCAGTCAGCTGCAACCAACTGGAACTGTGCCCTCCGACTCTGCTCCCAGTCAGCTGCAACCACCTGGAACTGCGCCCTCCAACTCTGTTCCCAGTCAGCTGCAACCAACTGGAACTGCGCCCGCCGACTCTGCTCCCAGTGAGCTGCAACTAACTGGAACTGTGCCCTCCGGCTCTGCTCCCAGTCAGCTGCTACCAACTGGAACTGTGCCCTCCGACTCTGCTCCCAGTCAGCTGCAACCAACTGGAACTCCGCCCTCCGACTCTGCTCCCAGTCAGCTGCAACCAACTGGAACTGCGCCCTCCGACTCTGCTCCCAGTCAGCTGCAACCAACTGGAACTGTGCCCTCCGACTCTGCTCCCAGTCAGCTGCAACCAACTGGAACTGTGCCCTCCGACTCTGCTCCCAGTCAGCTCCAACCAACTGGAATTACGCCCTCCGACTCTGCTCCCAGTCCGCTGCAACCAACTGGATCTCCGCCCTCCGACTCTGCTCCTAGTCAGCTGCAACCAACAGGAACTGCGACCTCCGACTCTGCTCCCAGTCAGCTGCAACCAACTGGAACTGTGCCCTCCGACTCTGCTCCCAGTCAGCTGCAACCAACTGGAACTCCGTCCTCCGACTCTGCTCCCAGTCAGCTGCAACCAACTGGAACTCCGCCCTCCGACTCTGCTCCCAGTCAGCTGCAACCAACTGGAACTGAGACCTCGGACTCTGCTCCCAGTCAGCTGCAACCAACTGGAACTGAGCCCTCCGACACTGCTCCCAGTCAGCTGCAACCTACTGGAACTCCGCCCTCCGACTCTGCTCCCAGTCAGCTGAAACCAATTGGAACTGCGCCCTCCGACTCTGCTCCCAGTCAGCTGCAACCAACTGGAACTCCGCCCTCCGACTCTGTTCCCAGTCAGCTGCAACCAACTGGAACTCCGCCCACCGACTCTGCTCCGAGTCAGCTGCAACCAACTGGAACTGTGCCCTCCGACTCTGCTCCCAGTCAGCTGAAACCAATTGGAACTGCGCCCTCCGACTCTGCTCCCAGTCAGCTGCAACCAACTGGAACTCCGCCCGCCGACTCTGCTCCCAGTCAGCTGCAACCAACTGGAACTCCGCCCTCCGACTCTGCTCCCGGTCAGCTGCAACCAACTGGAAATGCGCCCTCCGACTCTGCTCCCAGTCAGCTGCAACCAACTGGAACTGTGCCCTCCGACTCTGCTCCCAGTCAGCTGCAACCAACTGGAACTGCGCCCTCCGACTCTGCTCCCAGTCAGCTGCAACCAACTGGAACTGTGCCCTCCGACTCTGCTCCCAGTCAGCTGCAACCAACTGGAACTGCGCCCTCCTACTCTGCTGCCAGTCAGCTGCAACCAACTGGAACTGTGCCCTCCGACTCTGCTCCCAGTCAGCTGCAACCAACTGGAACTGCGCCCTCCTACTCTGCTGCCAGTCAGCTGCAACCAACTGGAACTGCGCCCTCCGACTCTGCTCCCAGTCAGCTGCAACCAACTGGAACTGTGCCCTCCGACTCTGCTCCCAGTCAGCTGCAACCAACTGGAACTGCGCCCTCCTACTCTGCTCCCAGTCAGCTGCAACCAACTGGAACTGTGCCCTCCGACTCTGCTCCCAGTCAGCTGCAACCAACTGGAACTGTGCCCTCCGACTCTGCACCCAGTCAGCTGCAACCAACTGGAACTGCGCCCGCCGACTCTGCTCCCAGTCAGCTGCAACCAACTGGAACTGTGCCCTCCGACTCTGCCCCCAATCAGCTGCAACCAACTGGAACTCCGCCCTCCGACTCTGCTCCCAGTCAGCTGCAACCAACTGGAACTCCGCCCTCCGACTCTGCTCCCAGTCAGCTGCAACCAACTGGAACTGCGCCCTCCGACTCTGCTCCCAGTCAGCTGCAACCAACTGGAACTGCGCCCTCCGACTCTGCTCCCAGTCAGCTGCAACCAACTGGATCTGTGCCCTCCGACTCTGCTCCCAGTCAGCTGCAACCAACTGGAGCTCCGCCCTCCGACTCTGCTCCCAATCAGCTGCAACCAACTGGAACTGCGCCCTCCGACTCTGCTCCCAGTCAGCTGCAACCAACTGGAACTGTGCCCTCCGACTCTGCTCCCAGTCGGCTGCAACCAACTGGAACTCCGCCCTCCGACTCTGCTCCCAGTCAGCTGCAACCAACTGGAACTGCGCCCGCCGACTCTGCTCCCAGTCAGCTGCAACCAACTGGAACTGTGCCCTCCGACTCTGCTCCCAGTCAGCTGCAACCAACTGGAACTGCGCCCTCCTACTCTGCTCCCAGTCAGCTGCAACCAACTGGAACTGTGCCCTCCAACTCTGCTCCCAGTCAGCTGCAACCAACTGGAACTGCGCCCTCCGACTCTGTTCCCAGTCAGCTGGAACCAACTGGAACTGAGCCCTCCGACTCTGCTCCCAGCCAGCTGCAACCAACTGGAACTGCGCCCTCCGACTCTGCACCCAGTCAGCTGCAACCAACTGGAACTCCGCCCTCCGAATCTGCTCCCAGTCAGCTGCAACCAACTGGAACTGTGCCCTCCGACTCTGCTCCCAGCCAGCTGCAACCAACTGGAACTGCGCCCTCCGACTCTGCTCCCAGTCAGCTGCAACCAACTGGAACTCCGCCCTCCGACTCTGCTCCCAGTCAGCTGCAACCAACTGGAGCTCCGCCCTCCGACTCTGCTCCCAGTCAGCTGCAACCAACTGGAACTGCGCCCTCCGACTCTGCTCCCAGTCAGCTGCAACCAACTGGAACTGCGCCCTCCGACTCTGCTCCCAGTCAGCTGCAACCAACTGGAACTGCGACCTCCGACTCTGCTCCCAGTCAGCTGTAACCAACTGGAACTGCGCCCTCCGACTCTGCTCCCAGTCAGCTGCAACCAACTGGAACTCCGCCCTCCGACTCTGCTCCCAGTCAGCTGCAACCAACTGGAGCTCCGCCCTCCGACTCTGCTCCCAGTCAGCTGCAACCAACTGGAACTGCGCCCTCCGACTCTGCTCCCAGTCAGCTGCAACCAACTGGAACTGTGCCCTCCGACTCTGCTCCCAGTCAGCTGCAACCAACTGGAACTCCGCCCTCCGACTCTGCTCCCAGTCAGCTGCAACCAACTGGAACTCCGCCCTCCGACTCTGCTCCCAGTCAGCTGCAACCAACTGGAACTGCGCCCTCCGACTCTGCTCCCAGTCAGCTGCAACCAACTGGAACTGCGCCCTCCGACCCTGCTCCCAGTCAGCTGCAACCAACTGGAACTGCGCCCTCCGACTCTGCTCCCAGTCAGCTGCAACCAACTGGAACTGTGCCCTCCGACTCTGCACCCAGTCAGCTGCAACCAACTGGAACTGTGCCCTCCGACTCTGCTCCCAGTCAGCTGCAACCAACTGGAACTGTGCCCTCCGACTCTGCACTTAGTCAGCTGCAACCAACTGGAGCTGCGCCCTCCGACTCTGCTCCCAGTCATCTGCAACCAACTGGAACTCCGCCCTCCGACTCTGCTCCCAGTCAGCTGCAACCAACTGGAACTGCGCCCTCCGACTCTGCTCCCAGTCAGCTGCAACCAACTGGACCTCCGCCCTCCGACTCTGCTCCCAGTCAGCTGCAACCAACTGGAACTGCGCCCGCCGACTCTGCTCCCAGTCAGCTGCAACCAACTGGAATTACGCCCTCCGACTCTGCTCCCAGTCCGCTGCAACCAACTGGATCTCCGCCCTCCGACTCTGCTCCTAGTCAGCTGCAACCAACAGGAACTGCGACCTGCGACTCTGCTCCCAGTCATCTGCAACCAACTGGAACTGTGCCCTCCGACTCTGCTCCCAGTCAGCTGCAACCAACTGGAACTCCGTCCTCCGACTCTGCTCCCAGTCAGCTGCAACCAACTGGAACTGCGCCCTCCGACTCTGCTCCCAGTCAGCTGCAACCAACTGGAACTGTGCCCTCCGACTCTGCTCCCAGTCAGCTGCAACCAACTGGAACTGTGCCCTCCGACTCTGCTCCCAGTCAGCTGCAACCAACTGGAACTGAGCCCTCCGACACTGCTCCCAGTCAGCTGCAACCTACTGGAACTCCGCCCTCCGACTCTGCTCCCAGTCAGCTGAAACCAATTGGAACTGCGCCCTCCGACTCTGCTCCCAGTCAGCTGCAACCAACTGGAACTCCGCCCTCCGACTCTGTTCCCAGTCAGCTGCAACCAACTGGAACTCCGCCCACCGACTCTGCTCCGAGTCAGCTGCAACCAACTGGAACTGTGCCCTCCGACTCTGCTCCCAGTCAGCTGAAACCAATTGGAACTGCGCCCTCCGACTCTGCTCCCAGTCAGCTGCAACCAACTGGAACTCCGCCCGCCGACTCTGCTCCCAGTCAGCTGCAACCAACTGGAACTCCGCCCTCCGACTCTGCTCCCGGTCAGCTGCAACCAACTGGAAATGCGCCCTCCGACTCTGCTCCCAGTCAGCTGCAACCAACTGGAACGGTGCCCTCCGACTCTGCTCCCAGTCAGCTGCAACCAACTGGAACTCCGCCCTCCGACTCTGCTCCCAGTCAGCTGCAACCAACTGGAACTGCGCCCGCCGACTCTGCTCCCAGTCAGCTGCAACCAACTGGAACTGCGCCCTCCTACTCTGCTCCCAGTCAGCTGCAACCAACTGGAACTGTGCCCTCCGACTCTGCTCCCAGTCAGCTGCAACCAACTGGAACTCCGCCCTCCGACTCTGCTCCCAGTCAGCTGCAACCAACTGGAACTGTGCCCTCCGACTCTGCACCCAGTCAGCTGCAACCAACTGGAACTGCGCCCGCCGACTCTGCTCCCAGTAAGCTGCAACCAACTGGAACTGTGCCCTCCGACTCTGCCCCCAATCAGCTGCAACCAACTGGAACTCCGCCCTCCGACTCTGCTCCCAGTCAGCTGCAACCAACTGGAACTCCGCCCTCCGACTCTGCTCCCAGTCAGCTGCAACCAACTGGAGCTCCGCCCTCCGACTCTGCTCCCAGTCAGCTGCAACCAACTGGAACTCCGCCCTCCGACTCTGCTCCCAGTCAGCTGCAACCAACTGGAACTCCGCCCTCCGACTCTGCTCCCAGTCAGCTGCAACCAACTGGAACTGCGCCCTCCGAATCTGCTCCCAGTCAGCTGCAACCAACTGGAACTGCGCCCTCCGACTCTGCTCCCAGTCAGCTGCAACCAACTGGAACTGTGCCCTCCGACTCTGCTCCCAGTCAGCTGCAACCAACTGGAACTCCGCCCTCCGACTCTGCTCCCAGTCAGCTGCAACCAACTGGAACTGCGCCCGCCGACTCTGCTCCCAGTCAGCTGCAACCAACTGGAACTGTGCCCTCCGACTCTGCTCCCAGTCAGCTGCAACCAACTGGAACTGCGCCCTCCTACTCTGCTCCCAGTCAGCTGCAACCAACTGGAACTGTGCCCTCCAACTCTGCTCCCAGTCAGCTGCAACCAACTGGAACTGCGCCCTCCGACTCTGTTCCCAGTCAGCTGCAACCAACTGGAACTGTGCCCTCCGACTCTGCACCCAGTCAGCTGCAACCAACTGGAACTGCGCCCGCCGACTCTGCTCCCAGTCAGCTGCAACCAACTGGAACTCCGCCCTCCGACTCTGCTCCCAGTCAGCTGGAACCAACTGGAACTGAGCCCTCCGACTCTGCTCCCAGCCAGCTGCAACCAACTGGAACTGCGCCCTCCGACTCTGCACCCAGTCAGCTGCAACCAACTGGAACTCCGCCCTCCGAATCTGCTCCCAGTCAGCTGCAACCAACTGGAACTGTGCCCTCCGACTCTGCTCCCAGCCAGCTGCAACCAACTGGAACTGCGCCCTCCGACTCTGCTCCCAGTCAGCTGCAACCAACTGGAACTCCGCCCTCCGACTCTGCTCCCAGTCAGCTGCAACCAACTGGAGCTCCGCCCTCCGACTCTGCTCCCAGTCAGCTGCAACCAACTGGAACTGCGCCCTCCGACTCTGCTCCCAGTCAGCTGCAACCAACTGGAACTGCGCCCTCCGACTCTGCTCCCAGTCAGCTGCAACCAACTGGAACTGCGACCTCCCACTCTGCTCCCAGTCAGCTGCAACCAACTGGAACTCCGCCCTCCGACTCTGCTCCCAGTCAGCTGCAACCAACTGGAGCTCCGCCCTCCGACTCTGCTCCCAGTCAGCTGCAACCAACTGGAACTGCGCCCTCCGACTCTGCTCCCAGTCAGCTGCAACCAACTGGAACTGTGCCCTCCGACTCTGCTCCCAGTCAGCTGCAACCAACTGGAACTCCGCCCTCCGACTCTGCTCCCAGTCAGCTGCAACCAACTGGAACTCCGCCCTCCGACTCTGCTCCCAGTCAGCTGCAACCAACTGGAACTGCGCCCTCCGACTCTGCTCCCAGTCAGCTGCAACCAACTGGAACTGCGCCCTCCGACCCTGCTCCCAGTCAGCTGCAACCAACTGGAACTGCGCCCTCCGACTCTGCTCCTAGTCAGCTGTAACCAACTGGAACTGGGCCCTCCGACTCTGCTCCCAGTCAGCTCCAACCAACTGGAACTGCGCCCTCCGACTCTGCTCCCAGTCAGCTGCAACCAACTGGAACTGCGCCCTCCGACTCTGCTCCTAGTCAGCTGCAACCAACTGGAACTGTGCCCTCCGACTCTGCTCCCAGTCAGCTGCAACCAACTGGAGCTGCGCCCTCCGACTCTGCTCCCAGTCATCTGCAACCAACTGGAACTCCGCCCTCCGACTCTGCTCCCAGTCAGCTGCAACCAACTGGAACTGCGCCCTCCGACTCTGCTCCCAGTCAGCTGCAACCAACTGGACCTCCGCCCTCCGACTCTGCTCCCAGTCAGCTGCAACCAACTGGAACTGCGCCCGCCGACTCTGCTCCCAGTCAGCTGCAACCAACTGGAACTGTGCCCTCCGACTCTGCTCCCAGTCAGCTGCAACCAACTGGAACTGCGCCCTCCGACTCTGCTCCCAGTCAGCTGCAACCATCTGGCACTGTGACCTCAGACTCTGCTCCGAGTCAGCTGCAACCAACAGGAACTGTGCCCTCCGACTCTGCTCCCAGTCAGCTGCAACCAACTGGAACTGCGCCCTCGGACTCTGCTCCGAGTCAGCTGCAACCAACTGGACCTCCGCCCTCCGACTCTGCTCCCAGTCAGCTGCAACCAACTGGAACTGCGCCCTCCGACTCTGCTCCCAGTCAGCTGCAACCAACTGGAACTGTGCCCTCCGGCTCTGCTCCCAGTCAGCTGCAACCACCTGGAACTGCGCCCTCCGACTCTGTTGCCAGTCAGCTGCAACCAACTGGAACTGAGCCCTCCGACTCTGCTCCCAGTCAGCTGCAACCAACTGGAACAGCGCCCTCCGACTCTGCTCCCAGTCAGCTGCAACCAACTGGAGCTCCGCCCTCCGACTCTGCTCCCAGTCAGCTGCAACCAACTGGAACTGCGCCCTCCGACTCTGTTTCCAGTCAGCTGCAACCAACTGGAACTCCGCCCTCCGACTCTGCTCCCAGTCAGCTGCAACCAACTGGAACTCCGCCCGCCGACTCTGCTCCCAGTCAGCTGCAACCAACTGGAACTGCGCCCACCAACTCTGCTCCCAGTCAGCTGCAACCAACTGGAACTGTGCCCTCCGACTCTGCTCCCAGTCAGCTGCAACCAACTGGAACAGCGCCCTCCGACTCTGCTCCCAGTCAGCTGCAACCAACTGGAACTGTGCCCTCCGACTCTGCTCCCAGTCAGCTGCAACCAACTGGAACTCCGCCCTCCGACTCTGCTCCCAGTCAGCTGCAACCAACTGGAACTGCGCCCTCCGACTCTGCTCCCAGTCAGCTGCAACCAACTGGAACTCCGCCCTCCGACTCTGCTCCCAGTCAGCTGCAACCAACTGGAACTGCGCCCTCCGACTCTGCTCCCAGTCAGCTGCAACCAACTGGAACTCCGCCCTCCGACTCTGCTCCCAGTCAGCTGCAACCAACTGGAACTGTGCCCTCCGACTCTGCTCCCAGTCAGCTCCAACCAACTGGAATTACGCCCTCCGACTCTGCTCCCAGTCCGCTGCAACCAACTGGATCTCCGCCCTCCGACTCTGCTCCTAGTCAGCTGCAACCAACAGGAACTGCGACCTCCGACTCTGCTCCCAGTCATCTGCAACCAACTGGAACTGTGCCCTCCGACTCTGCTCCCAGTCAGCTGCAACCAACTGGAACTCCGTCCTCCGACTCTGCTCCCAGTCAGCTGCAACCAACTGGAACTCCGCCCTCCGACTCTGCTCCCAGTCAGCTGCAACCAACTGGAACTGCGCCCTCCGACACTGCTCCCAGTCAGCTGCAACCAACTGGAACTGTGCCCTCCGACTCTGCTCCCAGTCAGCTGCAACCAACTGGAACTGAGCCCTCCGACACTGCTCCCAATCAGCTGCAACCAACTGGAACTCCGCCCTCCGACTCTGCTCCCAGTCAGCTGAAACCAATTGGAACTGCGCCCTCCGACTCTGCTCCCAGTCAGCTGCAACCAACTGGAACTCCGCCCTCCGACTCTGTTCCCAGTCAGCTGCAACCAACTGGAACTCCGCCCACCGACTCTGCTCCGAGTCAGCTGCAACCAACTGGAACTGTGCCCTCCGACTCTGCTCCCAGTCAGCTGAAACCAATTGGAACTGCGCCCTCCGACTCTGCTCCCAGTCAGCTGCAACCAACTGGAACTCCGCCCGCCGACTCTGCTCCCAGTCAGCTGCAACCAACTGGAACTCCGCCCTCCGACTCTGCTCCCGGTCAGCTGCAACCAACTGGAACTCCGCCCTCCGACTCTGCTCCCAGTCAGCTGCAACCAACTGGAACTCCGCCCTCCGACTCTGCACCCAGTCAGCTGCAACCAACTGGAACTGCGCCCTCCTACTCTGCTCCCAGTCAGCTGCAACCAACTGGAACTGTGCCCTCCGACTCTGCTCCCAGTCAGCTGCAACCAACTGGAACTGTGCCCTCCGACTCTGCACCCAGTCAGCTGCAACCAACTGGAACTGCGCCCTCCGACTCTGCTCCGAGTCAGCTGCAACCAACTGGAACTGCGCCCTCCGACTCTGCTCCCAGTCAGCTGCAACCAACTGGAACTGCGCCCTCCGACTCTGCTCCCAGTCAGCTGCAACCAACTGGAACTCCGCCCTCCGACTCTGCTCCCAGTCAGCTGCAACCAACTGGAACTGTGCCCTCCGACTCTGCTCCCAGTCAGCTGCAACCAACTGGAACTCCGCCCTCCGACTCTGCACCCAGTCAGCTGCAACCAACTGGAACTGGGCCCTCCGACTCTGCTCCCAGTCAGCTGCAACCAACTGGAACTGTGCCCTCCGACTCTGCTCCCAGTCAGCTGCAACCAACTGGAACTGTGCCCTCCGACTCTGCCCCCAATCAGCTGCAACCAACTGGAACTCCGCCCTCCGACTCTGCTCCCAGTCAGCTGCAACCAACTGGAACTGTGCCCTCCGACTCTGCTCCCAGTCAGCTGCAACCAACTGGAACTCCGCCCTCCGACTCTGCTCCCAGTCAGCTGCAACCAACTGGAGCTCCGCCCTCCGACTCTGCTCCCAGTCAGCTGCAACCAACTGGAACTCCGCCCTCCGACTCTGCTCCCAGTCAGCTGCAACCAACTGGAACTGTGCCCTCCGACTCTGCTCCCAGTCAGCTGCAACCAACTGGAACTGCGCCCTCCGACTCTGCTCCCAGTCAGCTGCAACCAACTGGAACTGCGCCCTCCGACTCTACTCCCAGTCAGCTGCAACCAACTGGAACTGCGCCCTCCGACTCTGCTCCCAGTCAGCTGCAACCAACTGGAACTGCGCCCGCCGACTCTGCTCCCAGTCAGCTGCAACCAACTGGAACTCCGCCCTCCGACTGTGCTCCCAGTCAGCTGCAACCAACTGGAACTGTGCCCTCCGACTCTGCTACCAGTCAGCTGCAACCAACTGGAACTCCGCCCTCCGACTCTGCTCCCAGTCAGCTGCAACCAACTGGAACTGTGCCCTCCGACTCTGCTCCCAGTCAGCTGCAACCAACTGGAACTGCGCCCTCCGACTCTGCTCCCAGTCAGCTGCAACCAACTGGAACTCCGCCCTCCGACTCTGCTCCCAGTCAGCTGCAACCAACTGGAACTGTGCCCTCCAACTCTGCTCCCAGTCAGCTGCAACCAACTGGAACTGCGCCCTCCGACTCTGTTCCCAGTCAGCTGCAACCAACTGGAACTGCGCCCTCCGACTCTGCTCCCAGTCAGCTGCAACCAACTGGAACTGTGCCCTCCGACTCTGCACCCAGTCAGCTGCAACCAACTGGAACTGCGCCCGCCGACTCTGCTCCCAGTCAGCTGCAACCAACTGGAACTCCGCCCTCCGACTCTGCTCCCAGTCAGCTGGAACCAACTGGAACTGCGCCCTCCGACTCTGCACCCAGTCAGCTGCAACCAACTGGAACTCCGCCCTCCGAATCTGCTCCCAGTCAGCTGCAACCAACTGGAACTGTGCCCTCCGACTCTGCTCCCAGCCAGCTGCAACCAACTGGAACTGCGCCCTCCGACTCTGCTCCCAGTCAGCTGCAACCAACTGGAACTCCGCCCTCCGACTCTGCTCCCAGTCAGCTGCAACCAACTGGAGCTCCGCCCTCCGACTCTGCTCCCAGTCAGCTGCAACCAACTGGAACTGCGCCCTCCGACTCTGCTCCCAGTCAGCGGCAACCAACTGGAACTGCGCCCTCCGACTCTGCTCCCAGTCAGTTGCAACCAACTGGAACTGCGACCTCCCACTCTGCTCCCAGTCAGCTGCAACCAACTGGAACTCCGCCCTCCGACTCTGCTCCCAGTCAGCTGTAACCAACTGGAACTGCGCCCTCCGACTCTGCTCCCAGTCAGCTGCAACCAACTGGAACTCCGCCCTCCGACTCTGCTCCCAGTCAGCTGCAACCAACTGGAGCTCCGCCCTCCGACTCTGCTCCCAGTCAGCTGCAACCAACTGGAACTGCGCCCTCCGACTCTGCTCCCAGTCAGCTGCAACCAACTGGAACTGTGCCCTCCGACTCTGCTCCCAGTCAGCTGCAACCAACTGGAACTCCGCCCTCCGACTCTGCTCCCAGTCAGCTGCAACCAACTGGAACTGCGCCCTCCGACTCTGCTCCCAGTCAGCTGCAACCAACTGGAACTGCGCCCTCCGACCCTGCTCCCAGTCAGCTGCAACCAACTGGAACTGCGCCCTCCGACTCTGCTCCCAGTCAGCTGCAACCAACTGGAACTGTGCCCTCCGACTCTGCTCCCAGTCATCTGCAACCAACTGGAACTCCGCCCTCCGACTCTGCTCCCAGTCAGCTGCAACCAACTGGAACTGCGCCCTCCGACTCTGCTCCCAGTCATCTGCAACCAACTGGAACTCCGCCCTCCGACTCTGCTCCCAGTCAGCTGCAACCAACTGGAACTGCGCCCTCCGACTCTGCTCCCAGTCAGCTGCAACCAACTGGACCTCCGGCCTCCGACTCTGCTCCCAGTCAGCTGCAACCAACTGGAACTGCGCCCGCCGACTCTGCTCCCAGTCAGCTGCAACCAACTGGAACTGTGCCCTCCGACTCTGCTCCCAGTCAGCTGCAACCAACTGGAACTGCGCCCTCCGACTCTGCTCCGAGTCAGCTGCAACCAACTGGACCTCCGCCCTCCGACTCTGCTCCCAGTCAGCTGCAACCAACTGGAACTGTGCCCTCCGGCTCTGCTCCCAGTCAGCTGCAACCACCTGGAACTGCGCCCTCCGACTCTGTTGCCAGTCAGCTGCAACCAACTGGAACTGCGCCCTCCGACTCTGCTCCCAGTCAGCTGCAACCAACTGGAACAGCGCCCTCCGACTCTGCTCCCAGTCAGCTGCAACCAACTGGAGCTCCGCCCTCCGACTCTGCTCCCAGTCAGCTGCAACCAACTGGAACTGCGCCCTCCGACTCTGTTCCCAGTCAGCTGCAACCAACTGGAACTCCGCCCTCCGACTCTGCTCCCAGTCAGCTGCAACCAACTGGAACTCCGCCCGCCGACTCTGCTCCCAGTCAGCTGCAACCAACTGGAACTGCGCCCTCCGACTCTGCACCCAGTCAGCTGCAACCAACTGGAACTGAGCCCTCCGACTCTGCTCCCAGTCAGCTGCAACCAACTGGAACTGAGCCCTCCGACTCTGCTCCCAGTCAGCTGCAACCAACTGGAACTGCGCCCTCCGACTCTGCTCCCAGTCAGCTGCGACCAACTGGAACTGCGCCCACCGACTCTGCTCCCAGTCAGCTGCAACCAACTGGAACTGTGCCCTCCGACTCTGCTCCCAGTCAGCTGCAACCAACTGGAACTGTGCCCTCCGACTCTGCTCCCAGTCAGCTGCAACCAACTGGAACTGCGCCCTCCGACTCTGCTCCCAGTCAGCTGCAACCGACTGGAACTCCGCCCTCCGACTCTGCTCCCAGTCAGCTGCAACCAACTGGAACTGCGCCCTCCAACTCTGCTCCCAGTCAGATGCAACCAACTGGAACTCCGCCCTCCGACTCTGCTCCCAGTCAGCTGCAACGAACTGAAACTCCGCCCTCCGACTCTGCTCCCAGTCAGCTGCAACGAACTGGAACTGCGCCCGCCGACTCTGCTCCCAGTCAGCTGCAACGAACTGGAACTGCGCCCTCCGACTCTGCTCCCAGTCAGCTGCAACCAACTGGAACTCCGCCCTCCGACTCTGCTCCCAGTCAGCTGCAACGAACTGGAACTGCGCCCTCCGACTCTGCTACCAGTCATCTGCAACCAACTGGAACTGTGCCCTCCGACTCTGCCCCCAGTCAGCTGCAACCAACTGGAACTCCGCCCTCCGACTCTGCTCCCAGTCAGCTGCAACCAACTGGAACTCCGCCCTCCGACTCTGCTCCCAGTCAGCTGCAACCGACTGGAACTGCGCCCTCCGACTCTGCACCCAGTCAGCTGCAACCAACTGGAACTGCGTCCTCCGACTTTGCTCCCAGTCAGCTGCAACCAACTGGAACTGCGCCCTCCCACTCTGCTCCCAGTCAGCTGCAACCAACAGGAACTGCGCCCTCCGACTCTGCTCCCAGTCAGCTGCAACCAACTGGAACTCCGCCCTCCGACTCTGCTCCCAGTCATCTGCAACTAACTGGAACTCCGCCCTCCGACTCTGCTCCCAGTCAGCTGCAACCAACTGGAACTGTGCCCTCCGACTCTGCTCCCAGTCAGCTGCAACCAACTGGAACTGCGCCCTCCGACTCTGCTCCCAGTCAGCTGCAACCAACAGGAACTCCGCCCTCCGACTCTGCTCCCAGTCAGCTGCAACCAACTGGAACTCCGCCCTCCGACTCTGCTCCCAGTCAGCTGCAACCAACTGGAACTGCGCCCTCCGACTCTGCTCCCAGTCAGCTGCAACCAACTGGAACTGCGCCCTCCGACTCTGCTCCCAGTCAGCTGCAACCAACTGGAACTCCGCCCTCCGACTCTGCTCCCAGTCAGCTGCAACCAACTGGACCTCCGCCCTCCAACTCTGCTCCCAGTCAGCTGCAACCAACTGGAACTGCGCCCTCCGACTCTGCTCCCAGTCAGCTGCAATCAACTGGAACTCCGCCCTCCGACTCAGCTCCCAGTCAGCTGCAACCAACTGGAACTGCGCCCGCCGACTGTGCTCCCAGTCAGCTGCAACCAACTGGAACTGCGCCCTCCGACTCTGCTCCCAGTCAGCTGCAACCAACTGGAACTCCGCCCTCCGACTCAGCTCCCAGTCAGCTGCAACCAACTGGAACTGCGCCCGCCGACTCTGCTCCCAGTCAGCTGCAACCAACTGGAACAGTGCCCTCCGACTCTGCTCCCAGTCAGCTGCAACCAACTGGAACTGTGCCCTCCGACTCTGCTCCCAGTCAGCTGCAACCAACTGGAACTCCGCCCTCCGACTCTGCTCCCAGTCAGCTGCAACCAACTGGAACTCCGCCCTCCGACTCTGCTCCCAGTCAGCTGCAACCAACTGGAACTCCGCCCTCCGACTCTGCTCCCAGTCAGCTGCAACCAACTGGAACTGTGCCCTCCGACTCTGCTCCCAGTCAGCTGCAACCAACTGGAACTGTGCCCTCCGACTCTGCTCCCAGTCAGCTGCAACCAACTGGAACTCCGCCCTCCGACTCTGCTCCCAGTCAGCTTCAACCAACTGGAACTCCGCCCTCCGACTCTGCTCCCAGTCAGCTGCAACCAACTGGAACTCCGCCCTCCGACTCTGCTCCCAGTCAGCTGCAACCAACTGGAACGCCGCCCTCCGACTCTGCTCCCAGTCAGCTGCAACCAACTGGAACTCCGTCCTCCGACTCTGCTCCCAGTCAGCTGCAACCAACTGGAACTGTGACCTCAGACTCTGCTCCCAGTGAGCTGCAACCAACTGGAACTGCGTCCTCCGACTCTGCTCCCAGTCAGCTGCAACCTACTGGAACTGCGCCCTCCGACTCTGCTCCCAGTCAGCTGCAACCAACTGGAACTCCGTCCTCCGACTCTGCTCCCAGTCAGCTGCAACCAACTGGAACTCCGCCCTCCGACTCTGCTCCCAGTCAGCTGCAACCAACTGGAACTCCGCCCTCCGACTCTGCTCCCAGTCAGCTGCAACCAACTGGAACTGTGCCGTCCAACTCTGCACCCAGTCAGCTGCAACCAACTGGAACTCCGCCCTCCGACTCTGCTCCCAGTCAGCTGCAACCAACTGGAACTCCGCCCTCCGACTCTGCTCCCAGTCAGCTGCAACCAACTGGAACTGCGCCCTCCGACTCTGCTCCCAGTCAGCTGCAACCAACTGGAACAGTGCCCTCCGACTCTGCTCCCAGTCAGCTGCAACCAACTGGAACTCCGCCCTCCGGCTCTGCTCCCAGTCAGCTGCAACCAAATGGAACTCCGCCCTCCGACTCTGCTCCCAGTCAGCTGCAACCAACTGGAACTGCGCCCTCCGACTCTGCTCCCAGTCAGCTGCAACCAACTGGAACTGTGCCCTCCGACTCTGTTCCCATCCAGCTGCAACCAACTGGAACTGCGCCCTCCGACTCTGCTCCCAGTCAGCTGCAACGAACTGGAACTGCGCCCCCCGACTCTGCTCCCAGTCAGCTGCAACCAACTGGAACTCCGCCCTCCGACTCTGCTCCCAGTCAGCTGCAACCAACTGGAACTGCGCCCTCCGACTCTGCTCCCAGTCAGCTGCAACCAACTGGAACTGTGCCCTCCGACTCTGCTCCCAGTCAGCTGCAACTAACTGGAACTGTGCCCTCCGACTCTGCTCCCAGTCAGCTGCAACCAACTGGAACTCCGCCCTCCGACTCTGCTCCCAGTCAGCTTCAACCAACTGGAAATGTGCCCTCCGACTCTGCTCCCAGTCAGCTGCAACCAACTGGAACTGTGCCCTCCGACTCTGCTCCCAGTCAGCTTCAACCAACTGGAACTGGGCCCTCCGACTCTGCTCCCAGTCAGCTGCAACCAACTGGAACTGCGCCCTCCGATTCTGCTCCCAGTCAGCTGCAACCAACTAGAACTGTGCCCTCCGACTCTGCTCCCAGTCAGCTGCAACCAACTGGAACTGCGCCCTCCGACTCTGCTCCCAGTCATCTGCAACCAACTGGAACTCCGCCCTCCGACTCTGCTCCCAGTCATCTGCAACCAACTGCAACTGCGCCCTCCGAGTCTGCCCCCAGTCAGCTGCAACCGACTGGAACTCCGCCCTCCGACTCTGCTCCCAGTCAGCTGCAACCAACTGGCCCTCCGCCCTCCGATTCTGATCCCAGTCAGCTGCAACCGACTGGAACTGCGCCCTCCGTCTCTGCTCCCAGTCAGCTGCAACCAACTGGAACTGCGTCCTCCGACTTTGCTCCCAGTCAGCTGCAACCAACTGGAACTCCGCCCTCCGACTCTGCTCCCAGTCAGCTGCAACCAACTGGAACAGCGCCCTCCGACTCTGCTCCCAGTCAGCTGCAACCAACTGGAACTCCGCCCTCCGACTCTGCTCCCAGTCAGCTGCAACCAACTGGAACTGTGCCCTCCGACTCTGCTCCCAGTCAGCTGCAACCAACTGGAACTCCACCCTCCGACTCTGCTCCCAGTCAGCTCCAACCAACTGGAACTGAGCCCTCCGACTCTGCTCCCAGTCAGCTGCAACCAACTGGAAAAGTGCCCTCCGACTCTGCTCCCAGTCAGCTGCAACCAACTGGAACTGCGCCCTCCGACTCTGCTCCCAGTCAGCTGCAACCAACTGGAACTGCGCCCTCCGACTCTGCTCCCAGTCAGCTGCAACCAACTGGAACTCCGCCCTCCGACTCTGCTCCCAGTCAGCTGCAACCAACTGGAACTCCGCACTTCGACTCTGCTCCCCGTCAGCTGCAACCAACTGGAACTGCGCCCTCCGACTCTGCTCCCAGTCAGCTGTAACCAACTGGAACTCCGCCCTCCGACTCTGCTCCCAGTCAGCTGCAACCAACTGGAACTGCGCCCTCCGACTCTGCTCTCAGTCAGCTGCAACCAACTGGAACTCCGCCCTCCGACTCTGCTCCCAGTCAGCTGCAACCAACTGGAACTGTGCCCTCCGACTCTGCTCCCAGTCAGCTGCAACCAACTGGAACTCCGCCCACCGACTCTGCTCCCAGTCAGCTGCAACCAACTGGAACAGCGCCCTCCGACTCTGCTCCCAGTCAGCTGCAACCAACTGGAACTGCGCCCTCCGACTCTGCTCCCAGTCAGCTGCAACCAACTGGAACTCCGCCCTCCGATCTGCTCCCAGTCAGCTGCAACCAACTGGAACTCCGCCCTCCGACTCTGCTCCCAGTCAGCTGCAACCAACTGGAACTCCGCACTTCGACTCTGCTCCCAGTCAGCTACAACCAACTGGAACTGTGCCCTCCGACTCTGCTCCCAGTCAGCTGCAACCAACTGGAACTCCGTCCTCCGACTCTGCACCCAGTCAGCTGCAACCAACTGGAACTGTGCCCTCCGACTCTGCTCCCAGTCAGCTGCAACCAACTGGAACTGCGTCCTCCGACTATGCCCCCAGTCAGCTGCAACCAACTGGAACTCCGCCCTCCGACTCTGCTCCCAGTGAGCTGCAACCAACAGGAACTGCGCCCTCCGACTCTGCTCCCAGTCAGCTGCAACCAACTGGAACTACGCCCTCCGACTCTGCTCCGAGTCAGCTGCAACCAACTGGACCTCCGCCCTCCGACTCTGCTCCAAGTCAGCAGCAACCAACAGGAACTGTGCCCTCCGACTCTGCTCGCAGTCAGCTGCAACCAACTGGAACTGCGCCCTCCGACTCTGCTCCCAGTCAGCTGCAACCAACTGGAACTGCGCCCTCCGACTCTGCTCCCAGTCAGCTGCAACCAACTGGAACTCCGCCCTCCGACTCTGCTCCCAGTCAGCTGCAACCAACTGGAACTGCGCCCTCCGACTCTGCTCCCAGTCAGCTGCAACCAACTGGAACTCCGCCCTCCGACTCTGCTCCCAGTCAGCTGCAACCAACTGGAACTGCGCCCTCCGACTCTGCTGCCAGCCAGCTGCAACCACCTGGAACTGCGCCCTCCGACTCTGTTCCCAGTCAGCTGCAACAAACAGGAACTGCGACCTCCGACTCTGCTCCCAATCAGCTGCAACCAACTGGAACTCCGCCCTCCGACTCTGCTCCCAGTCAGCTGCAACCAACTGGAACTGCGCCCTCCGACTCTGCTCCCAGTCAGCTGCAACCAACTGGAACTGTGCTCTCCGACTCTGTACCCAGTCAGCTGCAACCAACTGGAACTGCGCCCTCCGACTCTGCTCCGTCAGCTGCAACCAACTGGAACTGAGCCCTCCGACTCTGCTCCCAGTCAGCTGCAACCAACTGGAACTGCGCCCTCCGACTCTGTTCCCAGTCAGCTGAAACCAACTGGAACTCCGCCCTCCGACTCTGCTCCCAGTCAGCTGCAACCAACTGGAACTGCGCCCTCCGACTCTGCTCCCAGTCAGCTGCAACCAACTGGAACTCCGCCCTCCGACTCTGCTCCCAGTCAGCTGCAACCAACTGGAACTGCGCCCTCCGACTCTGCTCCCAGTCAGCTGCAACCAACTGGAACTCCGCCCTCCGACTCTGCTCCCAGTCAGCTGCAACCAACTGGAACTCCGCCCTCCGACTCTGCTCCCAGTCAGCTGCAACCAACTGGAACTGTGCCCTCCGACTCTGCTCCCAGTCAGCTGCAACCAACAGGAACTGCGACCTCCGACTCTGCTCCCAGTCAGCTGCAACCAACTGGAACTGTGCCCTCCGACTCTGCTCCCAGTCAGCTGCAACCAACTGGAACTGTGCCCTCCGACTCAGCTCCCAGTCAGCTGCAACCAACTGGAACTGCGCCCTCCGACTCTGCTCCCAGTCAGCTGCAACCAACTGGAACTCCGCTCTCACACTCTGCTCCCAGTCATCTGCAACCAACTAGAACTGCGCCCTCCGACTCAGCTCCCAGTCAGCTGCAACCAACTGGAACTGCGCCCTCCGACTCTGCTCCCAGTCAGCTGCAACCAACTGGAACTGCGCCCTCCGACTCTGCTCCCAGTCAGCTGCAACCAACTGGAACTGTGCCCTCCGACTCAGCTCCCAGTCAGCTGCAACCAACTGGAACTGTGCCCTCCGACTCTCCTCCCAGTCAGCTGCAACCAACTGGAACTCCGCCCTCCGACTCTGCTCCCAGTCAGTGCAACCAACTGGAACTGCGCCCTCCGACTCTGCTCCCAGTCATCTGTAACCAACTGGAACTGCGCCCTCCGACTCTGCTCCGAGTCAGCTGCAACCAACTGGAACTGTGCCCTCCGACTCTGCTCCCAGTCAGCTGCAACCAACTGGAACTGCGCCCTCCGACTCTGCTCCGAGTCAGCTGCAACCAACTGGAACTGTGCCCTCCGACTCTGCTCCCAGTCAGTGCAACCAACTGGAACTGCGCCCTCCGACTCTGCTCCCAGTCATCTGTAACCAACTGGAACTGCGCCCTCCGACTCTGCTCCGAGTCAGCTGCAACCAACTGGAACTGTGCCCTCCGACTCTCCTCCCAGTCAGCTGCAACCAACTGGAACTCCGCCCTCCGACTCTGCTCCCAGTCAGCTGCAACCAACTGGAACTGTGCCCTCCGGCTCTGCTCCCAGTCAGCTGCAACCAACTGGAACTGTGCCCTCCGACTCTGCTCCCAGTCAGCTGCAACCTACTGGAACTGTGCCGAATTTGGTGCTTTTTGAGTGCGATAGTGAGAGTTTGGTGACCGAGGGAGTTAGGTGAGGAGGGAGTAAGGTGCTCCTTTCATTTTGTTTCCGACATTTCCGCAAAGAGTGCAAAGAGAGCCAGGTGTTTACAGGAAGTGTAGCTGACTGGGAGCAGAGTCGGAGGGCGGAGATCTAGTTAGTCCACACAGCAGCTATATTCTTTAAGGTAAGAGGGGATGGAGGCTAGGCCAGTTACATGCTCCTCCTGTAGGATGTGGGTGGTGAGGGATACCACCGGTGTCCCCACTGACTATACCTGCGGGAAGTGCACCCAACTTCAGCTCCTCAAAGACCGTGTTAGGGAACTGGAGCTGAAGCTGGATGAACTTCGGATCATCCGGGAGGCAGAGGGGGTGATTGAGAAGAGTTACAGGGAGGTGACCACACCCAAGGTACAGGACAAGAATAGCTGGGTTACAGTCAGGGGGAAAAAAACAAACAGGCAGACAGTGCAGGGATCCCTCGTGGCCGTTCCCCTTCAAAACAAGTATACCGTTTTGGATGCTGTTGGGGGGGATGACCTACCGGGGGAAGGCCCTAGCGGCCAGGTCTCTGGCACTGAGTCTGGCTCTGGGGCTCAGAAGGGAAGGGGGGAGAATAGAAAAGCAATAGTTGTAGGAGATTCAATGGTTAGGGGAATAGATAGGAGATTCTGTGGTCGCGAGCGAGACTCCCGGAAGGTATGTTGCCTCCCGGGTGCCAGGGCCAGGGATGTCTCGGATCGTGTCTTCAGGATCCTTAAGGGGGAGGGGGAGCAGCCAGAAGTCGTGGTGCACATTGGTACCAACGACATAGGTAGGAAAAGGGGTGTGGAGGTAATAAACAAGTTTAGGGAGTTAGGCTGGAAGTTGAAAGTCAGGACAGACAGAGTTGTCATCTCTGGTTTGTTGCCGGTGCCATGTGATAGCGAGGCTAGGAATAGGGAGAGAGTGCAGTTGAACACGTGGCTGCAGGAATGGTGTAGGAGGGAGGGCTTCAGGTATTTGGATAATTGGAGCGCATTCTGGGGAAGGTGGGACCTGTACAAGCAGGACGGGTTGCATCTGAACCAGAGGGGCACCAATATCCTGGGAGGGAGGTTTGCTAGTACTCTTCGGAAGGGTTTAAACTAATTTGGCAGGGGAATGGGAACCGGATTTGTAGTCCAGCAACTAAGGTAGCCGATATTCAGGACGCCAAAGCATGTAATGAGGCAGTGGGGAAGGGAACACTGACAAAGGAGAGTATTTGCAGGCACGGAGATGGGTTGAAGTGTGTATACTTCAACGCAAGAAGCATCAGGAATAAGGTGGGTGAACTTAAGGCATGGATCGGTACTTGGGACTACGATGTGATGGCCATCACGGAAACTTGGATAGAAGAGGGGCAGAAATGGTTGTTGGAGGTCCCTGGTTATAGATGTTTCAATAAGATTAGGGAGGGTGGTAAAAGAGGTGGGGGGGTGGCATTATTAATTAGAGATAGTATAACAGCTGCAGAAAGGCAGTTCGAGGAGTATCACCCTATTGAGGTAGTATGGGTTGAAGTCAGAAATAGGAAAGGAGCAGTCACCTTGTTAGGAGTTTTCTATAGGCCCCCCAATAGTAGCAGAGATGTGGAGGAACAGATTGGGAAACAGATTTTGGAAAGGTGCAGAAGTCATAGGGTGGTAGTCATGGGCGACTTTAACTTCCCAAATATTGAGTGGAAACTCTTTAGATCAAATAGTTTGGATGGGGTGGTGTTTGTGCAGTGTGTCCAGGAAGCTTTTCTAACACAGTATGTAGATTGTCCAACCAGAGGAGGGGCAATATTGGATTTAGTACTGGGTAATGAACCAGGGCAAGTGATAGATTTGTTAGTGGGGGAGCATTTTGGAGATAGTGACCACAATTCTGTGACTTTCACTTTAGTAATGGAGAGGGATAGGTACGTGCAACAGGGCAAGGTTTACAATTGGGGGAAGGGTAAATACGATGTTGTCAGACAAGAATTGAAGTGCATAAGTTGGGAACATAGGCTGGCAGGGAAGGACACAAGTGAAATGTGGAACTTGTTCAAGGAACAGGTGCTACGTGTCCTTGATATGTATGTCCCTGTCAGGCAGGGAAGAGATGGTCGAGTGAGGGAACCATGGTTGACAAGAGAGGTTGAATGTCTTGTTAAGAGGAAAAAGGTGACTTATGTAAGGCTGAGGAAACAAGGTTCAGACAGGGCATTGGAGGGATACAAGATAGCCAGGAGGGAACTGAAGAAAGGGATTAGGAGAGCTAAGAGAGGGCATGAACAATCTTTGGCGGGTAGGATCAAAGAAAACCCCAAGGCCTTTTACACATATGTGAGAAATATGAGAATGACTAGAGCGAGGGTAGGTCCGATCAAGGACAGTAGCGGGAGATTGTGTATTGAGTCTGAAGAGATAGGAGAGGTCTTGAACGAGTACTTTTCTTCTGTATTTACAAATGAGAGGGGCGATATTGTTGGAGAGGACAGTGTGAAACAGATTGGTAAGCTCGAGGAAATACTTGTTAGGAAGGAAGATGTGTTGGGCATTTTGAAAAACTTGAGGATAGACAAGTCCCCCGGGCCTGACGGGTTATATCCAAGGATTCTATGGGAAGCAAGAGATGAAATTGCAGAGCCGTTGGCAATTATCTTTTCGTCCTCACTGTCAACAGGGGTGGTACCAGGGGATTGGAGAGTGGCGAATGTCGTGCCCCTGTTCAAAAAAGGAACTAGGGATAACCCTGGGAATTACAGGCCAGTTAGTCTTACTTCGGTGGTAGGCAAAGTAATGGAAAGGGTACTGAAGGATAGGATTTCTGAGCATCTGGAAAGACACTGCTTGATTAGGGATAGTCAGCACGGATTTGTGAGGGGTAGGTCTTGCCTTACAAATCTTATTGAATTCTTTGAGGAGGTGACCAAGCATGTGGATGAAGGTAAAGCAGTGGATGTAGTGTACATGGATTTTAGTAAGGCATTTGATAAAGTTCCCCATGGTAGGCTTCTGCACAAAGTAAGGAGGCATGGGATAGTGGGAAATTTGGCCAGTTGGATAACGAACTGGCTAACCGATAGAAGTCAGAGAGTGGTGGTGGATGGCAAATATTCAGCCTGGATCCCAGTTACCAGTGGCGTACCGCAGGGATCAGTTCTGGGTCCTCTGCTGTTTGTGATTTTCATTAATGACTTGGATGAGGGAGTTGAAGGGTGGGTCAGTAAATTTGCAGACGATACGAAGATTGGTGGAGTTGTGGATAGTAAGGAGGGCTGTTGTCGGCTGCAAAGAGACATAGATAGGATGCAGAGCTGGGCTGAGAAGTGGCAGATGGAGTTTAACCCTGAAAAGTGGGAGGTTGTCCATTTTGGAAGGACAAATATGAATGCGGAATACAGGGTTAACGGTAGAGTTCTTGGCATTGTGGAGGAGCAGAGAGACCTTGGGGTCTATGTTCATACATCTTTGAAAGTTGCCACTCAAGTGGATAGAGCTGTGAAGAAGGCCTATGGTGTGCTCGCGTTCATTAACAGAGGGATTGAATTTAAGAGCCGTGAGGTGATGATGCAGCTGTACAAAACTTTGGTAAGGCCACATTTGGAGTACTGTGTACAGTTCTGGTCGCCTCATTTTAGGAAGGATGTGGAAGCTCTGGAAAAGGTGCAAAGAAGATTTACCAGGATGTTGCCTGGAATGGAGAGTAGGTCTTACGAGGAAAGGTTGAGGGTGCTAGGCCTTTTCTCATTAGAGCGGAGAAGGATGAGGGGCGACATGATAGAGGTTTATAAGATGATCAGGGGAATAGATAGAGTAGACAGTCAGAGACTTTTTCCCCAGGTGGAACACACCATTACAAGGGGACATAAATTTAAGGTGAAAGGTGGAAGATATAGGAGGGATATCAGAGGTAGGTTCTTTACCCAGAGAGTAGTGGGGGCATGGAATGCACTGCCTGTGGAAGTAGTTGAGTCAGAAACATTAGTGACCTTCAAGCAGCTGTTGGATAGGTACATGGATTACGGGAAAATTATATAGTGTAGATTTATTTGTTCTTAAGGGCAGCACAGTAGCATTGTGGATAGCACAATTGCTTCACAGATCCATGGTCCCAGGTTCGATTTCGGCTTGGGTCATTGTCTGTGTGGAGTCTGCACGTCCTCCCCGTGTCTGCGTGGGTTTCCTCCGGGTGCTCCGGTTTCCTCCCACAGTCCAAAGATGTGCGGGTTAGGTGAATTGGCCAATGATAAATTGCCCTTAATGTCCAAATTGCCCTTGGTGTTGGGTGGAGGTGTTGAGTTTGGGTAGGGTGCTCTTTCCAAGAGCTGGTGCAGACTCAGGGGGCCGAATGGCCTCCTTCTGCACTGTAGATTCAATGATAATCTATGATTAATCTAGGACAAAGGTTCGGCACAACATCGTGGGCCGAAGGGCCTGTTCTGTGCTGTATTTTCTATGTTCTATGTTCTATGTGCCCTCCGACTCTGCTCCCAGTCAGCTGCAACCAACTGGAACTCCGCCCTCCGACTCTGCTCCCAGTCAGCTGCAACCAACTGGAACTGCGCCCTCCGACTCTGCTCCCAGTCAGCTGCAACCAACTGGAACTGTGCCCTCCGACTCTGCTCCCAGTCAGCTGCAACCAACTGGAACTCCGCCCTCCAACTCTGCACCCAGTCAGCTGCAACCAACAGGAACTGCGACCTCCGACTCTGCTCCCAATCAGCTGCAACCAACTGGAACTCCGCCCTCCGACTCTGCTCCCAGTCAGCTGCAACCAACTGGAACTGCGCCCTCCGACTCTGCTCCCAGTCAGCTGCAACCAACAGGAACTCCGCCCTCCGACTCTGCTCCCAGTCAGCTGCAACCAACTGGAACTCCGCCCTCCTACTCTGCTCCCAGTCAGCTGCAACCAACTGGATCTCCGCCCTCCGACTCTGCTGCCAGTTAGCTGCAACCAACTGGAACTGAGCCCTCCGACTCTGCTCCGAGTCAGCTGCAACCAACTGGAACTCCGCCCTCCGACTCTGCTCCCAGTCAGCTGCAACCAACTGGAACTCCGCCCTCCGACTCTGCTCCCAGTCAGCTGCAACCAACTGGAACTCCGCCCTCCTACTCTGCTCCCAGTCAGCTGCAACCAACTGGACCTCCGCCCTCCGACTCTGCTCCCAGTCAGCTGCAACCAACTGGAACTGTGCCCTCCGACTCTGCTCCCAGTCAGCTGCAACCAACTGGAACTGTGCCCTCCAACTCTGCTCCCAGTCAGCTGCAACCAACTGGAACTGCGCCCTCCGACTCTGCTCCCAGTCAGCTGCAACCAACTGGAACTGGGCCCTCCGACTCTGCTCCGAGTCAGCTGCAACCAACTGGAACTCCGCCCTCCGACTCTGCTCCCAGTCAGCTGCAACCAACAGGAACTCCGCCCTCCGACTCTGCTCCCAGTCAGCTGCAACCAACTGGAACTCCGCCCTCCTACTCTGCTCCCAGTCAGCTGCAACCAACTGGACCTCCGCCCTCCGACTCTGCTCCCAGTCAGCTGCAACCAACTGGAACTGTGCCCTCCGACTCTGCTCCCAGTCAGCTGCAACCAACTGGAACTGTGCCCTCCAACTCTGCTCCCAGTCAGCTGCAACCAACTGGAACTGCGCCCTCCGACTCTGCTCCCAGTCAGCTGCAACCAACTGGAACTGGGCCCTCCGACTCTGCTCCCAGTCAGCTGCAACCAACTGGAACTGCGCCCTCCGACTCTGCTCCAAGTCAGCTGCAACCAACTGGAACTGTGCCCTCCGACTCTGCTCCCAGTCAGCTGCAACCAACTGGAACTCCGCCCTCCGACTCTGCTGCCAGTTAGCTGCAACCAACTGGAACTGTGCCCTCCAACTCTGCACCCAGTCAGCTGCAACCAACTGGAACTCCGCCCTCCGACTCTGCTCCCAGCCAGCTGCAACCACCTGGAACTGCGCCCTCCGACTCTGCTCCCAGTCAGCTGCAACCAACTGGAACTGCGCCCTCTGACTCTGCTCCTAGTCAGCTGCAACCAACTGGAACTCCGCCCTCCGACTCTGCTCCGTCAGCTGCAACCAACTGGAACTGAGCCCTCCGACTCTGCTCCCAGTCAGCTGCAACCAACTGGACCTCCGCCCTTCGACTCTGCTCCCAGTCAGCTGCAACCAACTGGAACTGCGCCCCCCGACTCTGCTCCCAGTCAGCTGCAACCAACTGGAACTCCGCTCTCACACTCTGCTCCCAGTCATCTGCAACCAACTGGAACTGCGCCCTCCGACTCTGCTCCCAGTCAGCTGCAACCAACTGGACCTCCGCCCTTCGACTCTGCTCCCAGTCAGCTGCAACCAACTGGAACTGCGCCCTCCGACTCTGCTCCCAGTCAGCTGCAACCAACTGGAACTCCGCCCTCCGACTCTGCTCCCAGTCAGATGCAACCAACTGGAACTGCGCTTTCCGACTCTGCTCCCAGTCAGCTGCAACCAACTGGAACTGCCCCCTCCGACTCTGCTCCCAGTCAGCTGCAACCAACTGGAACTGCGCTTTCCGACTCTGCTCCCAGTCAGCTGCAACCAACTGGAACTCCGCCCTCCGACTCTGCTCCCAGCCAGCTGCAACCACCTGGAACTGCGCCCTCCGACTCTGTTCCCAGTCAGCTGCAACCAACTGGAACTGCGCCCTCCGACTCTGCTCCCAGTCAGCTGCAACCAACTGGAACTCCGCCCTCCGACTCTGCTCCCAGTCACCTGCAACCAACTGGAACTCCGCCCTCCGACTCTGCTCCCAGTCAGATGCAACCAACTGGAACTGCGCTTTCCGACTCTGCTCCCAGTCAGCTGCAACCAACTGGAACTCCGCCCTCCGACTCTCCTCCCAGTCAGCTGCAACCAACTGGAACTCCGCCCTCCGACTCTGCTCCCAGCCAGCTGCAACCAACTGGAACTCCGCCCTCCGACTCTGCTCCCAGTCAGCTGCAACCAACTGGAACTCCGCCCTCCGACTCTGCTCCCAGTCAGCTGCAACCACCTGGAACTGAGCCCTCCGACTCTGCTCCCAGTCAGCTGCAACCAACTGGAACTGAGCCCTCCGACTCTGCCCCCAGTCAGCTGTAACCAACTGGAACTCCGCCCTCCGACTCTGCTCCCAGTCAGCTGCAACCAACTGGATCTCCGCCCTCCGACTCTGCTGCCAGTTAGCTGCAACCAACTGGAACTGAGCCCTCCGACTCTGCTCCGAGTCAGCTGCAACCAACTGGAACTCCGCCCTCCGACTCTGCTCCCAGTCAGCTGCAACCAACTGGAACTCCGCCCTCCGACTCTGCTCCCAGTCAGCTGCAACCAACAGGAACTCCGCCCTCCGACTCTGCTCCCAGTCAGCTGCAACCAACTGGAACTCCGCCCTCCTACTCTGCTCCCAGTCAGCTGCAACCAACTGGACCTCCGCCCTCCGACTCTGCTCCCAGTCAGCTGCAACCAACTGGAACTGTGCCCTCCGACTCTGCTCCCAGTCAGCTGCAACCAACTGGAACTGTGCCCTCCAACTCTGCTCCCAGTCAGCTGCAACCAACTGGAACTGCGCCCTCCGACTCTGCTCCCAGTCAGCTGCAACCAACTGGAACTGGGCCCTCCGACTCTGCTCCCAGTCAGCTGCAACCAACTGGAACTGCGCCCTCCGACTCTGCTCCAAGTCAGCTGCAACCAACTGGAACTGTGCCCTCCGACTCTGCTCCCAGTCAGCTGCAACCAACTGGAACTCCGCCCTCCGACTCTGCTGCCAGTTAGCTGCAACCAACTGGAACTGTGCCCTCCAACTCTGCACCCAGTCAGCTGCAACCAACTGGAACTCCGCCCTCCGACTCTGCTCCCAGCCAGCTGCAACCACCTGGAACTGCGCCCTCCGACTCTGCTCCCAGTCAGCTGCAACCAACTGGAACTGCGCCCTCTGACTCTGCTCCTAGTCAGCTGCAACCAACTGGAACTCCGCCCTCCGACTCTGCTCCGTCAGCTGCAACCAACTGGAACTGAGCCCTCCGACTCTGCTCCCAGTCAGCTGCAACCAACTGGACCTCCGCCCTTCGACTCTGCTCCCAGTCAGCTGCAACCAACTGGAACTGCGCCCCCCGACTCTGCTCCCAGTCAGCTGCAACCAACTGGAACTCCGCTCTCACACTCTGCTCCCAGTCATCTGCAACCAACTGGAACTGCGCCCTCCGACTCTGCTCCCAGTCAGCTGCAACCAACTGGACCTCCGCCCTTCGACTCTGCTCCCAGTCAGCTGCAACCAACTGGAACTGCGCCCTCCGACTCTGCTCCCAGTCAGCTGCAACCAACTGGAACTCCGCCCTCCGACTCTGCTCCCAGTCAGATGCAACCAACTGGAACTGCGCTTTCCGACTCTGCTCCCAGTCAGCTGCAACCAACTGGAACTGCCCCCTCCGACTCTGCTCCCAGTCAGCTGCAACCAACTGGAACTGCGCTTTCCGACTCTGCTCCCAGTCAGCTGCAACCAACTGGAACTCCGCCCTCCGACTCTGCTCCCAGCCAGCTGCAACCACCTGGAACTGCGCCCTCCGACTCTGTTCCCAGTCAGCTGCAACCAACTGGAACTGCGCCCTCCGACTCTGCTCCCAGTCAGCTGCAACCAACTGGAACTCCGCCCTCCGACTCTGCTCCCAGTCACCTGCAACCAACTGGAACTCCGCCCTCCGACTCTGCTCCCAGTCAGATGCAACCAACTGGAACTGCGCTTTCCGACTCTGCTCCCAGTCAGCTGCAACCAACTGGAACTCCGCCCTCCGACTCTCCTCCCAGTCAGCTGCAACCAACTGGAACTCCGCCCTCCGACTCTGCTCCCAGCCAGCTGCAACCAACTGGAACTCCGCCCTCCGACTCTGCTCCCAGTCAGCTGCAACCAACTGGAACTCCGCCCTCCGACTCTGCTCCCAGTCAGCTGCAACCACCTGGAACTGAGCCCTCCGACTCTGCTCCCAGTCAGCTGCAACCAACTGGAACTGAGCCCTCCGACTCTGCCCCCAGTCAGCTGTAACCAACTGGAACTCCGCCCTCCGACTCTGCTCCCAGTCAGCTGCAACCAACTGGAACTCCGCCCTCCGACTCTGCTCCCAGTCAGCTGCAACCAACTGGAACTCCGCCCTCCGACTCTGCTCCCAGTCAGCTGCAACCAACTGGAACTCCGTCCTCCGACTCTGCTCCCAGTCAGATGCAACCAACTGGAACTGCGCCCTCCGACTCTGCTCCCAGTCAGCTGCAACCAACTGGAACTCCGTCCTCCGACTCTGCTCCCAGTCAGATGCAACCAACTGGAACTCCGCCCTCCGACTCTGCTCCCAGTCAGATACAACCAACTGGAACTGCGCTTTCCGACTCTGCTCCCAGTCAGCTGCAACCAACTGGAACTCCGCCCTCCGACTCTGCTCCCAATCAGCTGCAACCAACTGGAACTCCGCCCTCCGCCTCTGCTCCCAGTCAGCTGCAACCAACTGGAACTGTGCACTCCGACTCTGCTCCCAGTCAGCTGCAACCAACTGGAACTCCGCCCTCCGACTCTGCTCCCAGTCAGCTGCAACCAACTGGAACTGCGCCCTCCGACTCTGCTCCCAGTCAGCTGCAACCAACTGGAACTGTGCCCTCCGACTCTGCTCCCAGTCAGCTGCAACCAACTGGAACTGCGCCCTCCGACTCTGCTCCGTCAGCTGCAACCAACTGGAACTGTGCCCTCCGACTCTGCTCCCAGTCAGCTGCAACCAACTGGAACTGCGCCCTCCGACTCTGCTCCCAGTCAGCTGCAACCAACTGGAACTGCGCCCTCCGACTCTGCTCCCAGTCAGCTGCAACCAACTGGAACTGTGCCCTCCGACTCTGCTCCCAGTCAGCTGCAACCAACTGGAACTCCGCCCTCCAACTCTGCACCCAGTCAGCTGCAACCAACAGGAACTGCGACCTCCGACTCTGCTCCCAATCAGCTGCAACCAACTGGAACTCCGCCCTCCGACTCTGCTCCCAGTCAGCTGCAACCAACTGGAACTGCGCCCTCCGACTCTGCTCCCAGTCAGCTGCAACCAACAGGAACTCCGCCCTCCGACTCTGCTCCCAGTCAGCTGCAACCAACTGGAACTCCGCCCTCCTACTCTGCTCCCAGTCAGCTGCAACCAACTGGATCTCCGCCCTCCGACTCTGCTGCCAGTTAGCTGCAACCAACTGGAACTGAGCCCTCCGACTCTGCTCCGAGTCAGCTGCAACCAACTGGAACTCCGCCCTCCGACTCTGCTCCCAGTCAGCTGCAACCAACTGGAACTCCGCCCTCCGACTCTGCTCTCAGTCAGCTGCAACCAACAGGAACTCCGCCCTCCGACTCTGCTCCCAGTCAGCTGCAACCAACTGGAACTCCGCCCTCCTACTCTGCTCCCAGTCAGCTGCAACCAACTGGACCTCCGCCCTCCGACTCTGCTCCCAGTCAGCTGCAACCAACTGGAACTGTGCCCTCCGACTCTGCTCCCAGTCAGCTGCAACCAACTGGAACTGTGCCCTCCAACTCTGCTCCCAGTCAGCTGCAACCAACTGGAACTGCGCCCTCCGACTCTGCTCCCAGTCAGCTGCAACCAACTGGAACTGGGCCCTCCGACTCTGCTCCCAGTCAGCTGCAACCAACTGGAACTGCGCCCTCCGACACTGCTCCAAGTCAGCTGCAACCAACTGGAACTGTGCCCTCCGACTCTGCTCCCAGTCAGCTGCAACCAACTGGAACTCCGCCCTCCGACTCTGCTGCCAGTTAGCTGCAACCAACTGGAACTGTGCCCTCCAACTCTGCACCCAGTCAGCTGCAACCAACTGGAACTCCGCCCTCCGACTCTGCTCCCAGCCAGCTGCAACCACCTGGAACTGCGCCCTCCGACTCTGCTCCCAGTCAGCTGCAACCAACTGGAACTGCGCCCTCTGACTCTGCTCCTAGTCAGCTGCAACCAACTGGAACTCCGCCCTCCGACTCTGCTCCGTCAGCTGCAACCAACTGGAACTGAGCCCTCCGACTCTGCTCCCAGTCAGCTGCAACCAACTGGACCTCCGCCCTTCGACTCTGCTCCCAGTCAGCTGCAACCAACTGGAACTGCGCCCCCCGACTCTGCTCCCAGTCAGCTGCAACCAACTGGAACTCCGCTCTCACACTCTGCTCCCAGTCATCTGCAACCAACTGGAACTGCGCCTTCCGACTCTGCTCCCAGTCAGCTGCAACCAACTGGACCTCCGCCCTTCGACTCTGCTCCCAGTCAGCTGCAACCAACTGGAACTGCGCCCTCCGACTCTGCTCCCAGTCAGCTGCAACCAACTGGAACTCCGCCCTCCGACTCTGCTCCCAGTCAGATGCAACCAACTGGAACTGCGCTTTCCGACTCTGCTCCCAGTCAGCTGCAACCAACTGGAACTGCCCCCTCCGACTCTGCTCCCAGTCAGCTGCAACCAACTGGAACTGCGCTTTCCGACTCTGCTCCCAGTCAGCTGCAACCAACTGGAACTCCGCCCTCCGACTCTGCTCCCAGCCAGCTGCAACCACCTGGAACTGCGCCCTCCGACTCTGTTCCCAGTCAGCTGCAACCAACTGGAACTGCGCCCTCCGACTCTGCTCCCAGTCAGCTGCAACCAACTGGAACTCCGCCCTCCGACTCTGCTCCCAGTCACCTGCAACCAACTGGAACTCCGCCCTCCGACTCTGCTCCCAGTCAGATGCAACCAACTGGAACTGCGCTTTCCGACTCTGCTCCCAGTCAGCTGCAACCAACTGGAACTCCGCCCTCCGACTCTCCTCCCAGTCAGCTGCAACCAACTGGAACTCCGCCCTCCGACTCTGCTCCCAGCCAGCTGCAACCAACTGGAACTCCGCCCTCCGACTCTGCTCCCAGTCAGCTGCAACCAACTGGAACTCCGCCCTCCGACTCTGCTCCCAGTCAGCTGCAACCACCTGGAACTGAGCCCTCCGACTCTGCTCCCAGTCAGCTGCAACCAACTGGAACTCCGCCCTCCGACTCTGCTCCCAGTCAGCTGCAACCAACTGGAACTCCGCCCTCCGACTCTGCTCCCAGTCAGCTGCAACCAACTGGAACTCCGTCCTCCGACTCTGCTCCCAGTCAGATGCAACCAACTGGAACTGCGCCCTCCGACTCTGCTCCCAGTCAGCTGCAACCAACTGGAACTCCGTCCTCCGACTCTGCTCCCAGTCAGATGCAACCAACTGGAACTCCGCCCTCCGACTCTGCTCCCAGTCAGATACAACCAACTGGAACTGCGCTTTCCGACTCTGCTCCCAGTCAGCTGCAACCAACTGGAACTCCGCCCTCCGACTCTGCTCCCAATCAGCTGCAACCAACTGGAACTCCGCCCTCCGCCTCTGCTCCCAGTCAGCTGCAACCAACTGGAACTGTGCACTCCGACTCTGCTCCCAGTCAGCTGCAACCAACTGGAACTCCGCCCTCCGACTCTGCTCCCAGTCAGCTGCAACCAACTGGAACTGCGCCCTCCGACTCTGCTCCCAGTCAGCTGCAACCAACTGGAACTGTGCCCTCCGACTCTGCTCCCAGTCAGCTGCAACCAACTGGAACTGCGCCCTCCGACTCTGCTCCGTCAGCTGCAACCAACTGGAACTGTGCCCTCCGACTCTGCTCCCAGTCAGCTGCAACCAACTGGAACTGCGCCCTCCGACTCTGCTCCCAGTCAGCTGCAACCAACCGGAACTGCGCCCTCCGACTCTGCTCCCAGTCAGCTGCAACCAACTGGAACTGGGCCCTCCGACTCAGCTCCCAGTCAGCTGCAACCAACTGGAACTGCGCCCTCCGACTCTCCTCCCAGTCAGCTGCAACCAACTGGAACTCCGCCCTCCGACTCAGCTCCCAGTCAGCTGTAACCAACTGGAACTCCGCCCGCCGACTCTGCTCCCAGTCAGCTGCAACCAACTGGAACTCCGCCCTCCGACTCAGCTCCCAGTCAGCTGTAACCAACTGGAACTGTGCCCTCCGACTCTGCTCCCAGTCAGCTGCAACCAACTGGAACTGCGCCCTCCGACTCTGCTCCCAGTCAGCTGCAACCAACTGGAACTGAGCCCTCCGACTCTGCTCCCAGTCAGCTGCAACCAACTGGAACTCCGCCCTCCGACTCTGCTCCCAGTCAGCTGCAACCAACTGGAACTGCGCCCTCCGACTCTGCTCCCAGTCAGCTGCAACCAACTGGAACTCCGCCCTCCGACTCTGCTCCCAGTCAGCTGCAACCAACTGGAACTCCGCCCTCCGACTCTGCTCCCAGTCAGCTGTAACCAACTGGAACTCCGCCCTCCGACTCTGCTCCCAGTCAGCTGCAACCAACTGGAACTGTGCCCTCCGACTCTGCTCCCAGTCAGCTGCAACCTACTGGTCCTCCGCCCTCCGACTCTGCTCCCAGTCAGCTGCAACCAACTGGAACTGTGCCCTCCGACTCTGCTCCCAGTCAGCTGCAACCAACTGGAACTGCGCCCTCCGACTCTGCTCCCAGTCAGCTGCAACCAACTGGAACTGCGCCCTCCGACTCTGCTCCCAGTCAGCTGCAACCAACTGGAACTCCGCCCTCCGACTCTGCTCCCAGTCAGCTGCAACCAACTGGAACTCCGCCCTCCGACTCTGCTCCCAGTCAGCTGCAACCAACTGGAACTCCGCCCTCCGACTCAGCTCCCAGTCAGCTGCAACCAACTGGAACTGTGCCCTCCGACTCTGCTCCCAGTCAGCTGCAACCAACTGGAACTCCGCCCTCCGACTCTGCTCCCAGTCAGTGCAACCAACTGGAACTGCGCCCTCCGACTCTGCTCCCAGTCAGCTGCAACCAACTGGAACTGCGCCCTCCGACTCTGCTCCCAATCAGCTGCAACCAACTGGAACTGTGCCCTCCGACTCTGCTCCGAGTCAGCTGCAACCAACTGGAACTGTGCCCTCCGACTCTGCTCCCAGTCAGCTGCAACCAACTGGAACTCCGCCCTCCGACTCTGCTCCCAGTCAGCTGCAACCAACTGGAACTGCGCCCTCCGACTCTGCTCCCAGTCAGCTGCAACCAACTGGAACTGCGCCCTCCGACTCTGCTCCCAGTCAGCTGCAACCAACTGGAACTGCGCCCTCCGACTCTGGTCCCAATCAGCTGCAACCAACTGGAACTGTGCCCTCCGACTCTGCTCCGAGTCAGCTGCAACCAACTGGAACTCCGCCCTCCGACTCTGCTCCCAGTCAGCAGTAACCAACTGGAACTGCGCCCTCCGACTCTGCACCTAGTCAGCTGCAACCAACTGGAACTGCGCCCTCCGACTCTGCACCCAGTCAGCTGCAACCAACTGGAACTCCGCCCTCCGACTCTGCTCCCAGTCAGCTGCAACCAACTGGAACTCCGCCCTCCGACTCTGCTCCCAGTCAGCTGCAACCAACTGGAACTGCACCCTCCGACTCTGCTCCCAGTCAGCTGCAACCAACTGGAACTCCGCCCGCCGACTCTGCTCCCAGTCAGCTGCAATCAACTGGAACTCCGCCCTCCGACTCTGCTCCCAGTCAGCTGCAACCAACTGGAACTGCGACCTCCGACTCTGCTCCCAGTCAGCTGCAACCAACTGGAACTCCGCCCTCCGACTCTGCTCCCAGTCAGCTGCAATCAACTGGAACTCCGCCTTCCGACTCTGCTCCCAGTCAGCTGCAATCAACTGGAACTCCGCCCTCCGACTCTGCTCCCAGTCAGCTGCAACCAACTGGAACTGCGACCTCTGACTCTGCTCTCAGTCAGCTGCAACCAACAGGAACTGTGCCCTCCGACTCTGCTCCCAGTCAGCTGCAACCAACTGGAACTCCGCCCTCCGACTCTGCTCCCAGTCAGCTGCAACCAACTGGAACTCCGCCCTCCGACTCTGCTCCCAGTCAGCTGCAACCAACTGGAACTGCGCCCTCCGACTCTGCAACCAGTCAGCTGCAACCAACTGGAACTGCGATCTCTGACTCTGCTCCCAGTCAGCTGCAACCAACAGGAACTGCGCCCTCCGACTCTGCTCCCAGTCAGCTGCAACCAACTGGAACTCCGCCCTCCGACTCTGCTCCCAGTCAGCTGCAACAAACTGGAACTGCGCCCTCCGACTCTGCTCCCAGTCAGCTGCAACCAACTGGAACTGTGCCCTCCGACTATGCTCCAAGTCAGCTGCAACCAACTGGAACTGCGACCTCTGACTCTGCTCCCAGTCAGCTGCAACCAACTGGAACTGTGCCCTCCGACTCTGCTCCCAGTCAGCTGCAACCAACAGGAACTCCGTCCTCCTACTCTGCTCGCAGTCAGCTGCAACCAACTGGAACTGGGCCCTCCGACTCTGCTCCCAGTCAGCTGCAACCAACTGGAACTGCGCCCTCCGACTCTGCTCCCAATCAGCTGCAACCAACTGGAACTGTGCCCTCCGACTCTGCTCCCAGTCAGCTGCAACCAACTGGAACTCCGCCCTCCGACTCTGCTGCCAGTTAGCTGCAACCAACTTGAACTGTGCCCTCCAACTCTGCACCCAGTCAGCTGCAACCAACTGGAACTCCGCCCTCCGACTCTGCTCCCAGTCAGCTGCAACCAACTGGAACTGCGCCCTCCGACTCTGCTCCCAGTCAGCTGCAACCAACTGGAACTCCGCCCTCCGACTCTGCTCCCAGTCAGCTGCAACCAACTGGAACTGTGCCCTCCGACTCTGCTCCCAGTCAGCTGCAACCAACTGGAACTCCGCCCACCGACTCTGCTCCCAATCAGCTGCAACCAACTGGAACTGAGCCCTCCGACTCTGCTCCCAGTCAGCTGCAACCAACTGGAACTGCGCCCTCCGACCCTGCTCCCAGTCAGCTGCAACCAATTGGAACTCCGCCCTCCTACTCTGCTCCCAGTCAGCTGCAACCAACTGGAACTGCGCCCTCCGACTCTGCTCCCAGTCAGCTGCAACCAACTGGAACTGCGCCCTCCGACTCTGCTCCCAGTCAGCTGCAACCAACTGGAACTGAGCCCTCCGACTCTGCTCCCAGTCAGCTGCAACCAACTGGAACTGTGCCCTCCGACTCTGGCCCAGTCAGCTGCAACCAACTGGAACTCCGCCCTCCGACGCTGCTCCCAGTCAGCTGCAACCAACTGGAACTGAGCCCTCCGACTCTGCTCCCAGTCAGCTGCAACCAACTGGAACTGCGACCTCCGACTCTGCTCCCAATCAGCTGCAACCAACTGGAACTCCGCCCTCCGACTCTGCTCTCAGTCAGATGCAACCAACTGGAACTGCGCCCTCCGACTCTGCTCCTAGTCAGCTGCAACCAACAGGAACTGCGACCTCCGAGTCTGCTCCCAGTGAGCTGCAACCAACTGGAACTGTGCCCTCCGACTCTGCTCCCAGTCAGCTGCAACCAACTGGAACTCCACCCTCCGACTCTGCTCCCAGTCAGCTGCAACCAACTGGAACTGCGCCCTCCGACTCTGCTCCCAGTCAGCTGCAACCAACTGGAACTGCGCCCTCCGACTCTGCTCCCAGTCAGCTGCAACCAACTGGAACTGCGCCCTCCGACCCTGATCCCAGTCAGCTGCAACCAACTGGAACTGAGCCCTCCGACTCTGCTCCCAGTCAGCTGCAACCAACTGGAACTGCGCCCTCCGACTCTGCTCCCAGTCAGCTGCAACCAACTGGAACTGCGCCCTCCGACTCTGCTCCCAGTCAGCTGCAACCAACTGGAACTGTGCCCTCCGACTCTGCTCCCAGTCAGCTGCAACCAACTGGAACTCCGCCCACCGACTCTGCTCCCAATCAGCTGCAACCAACTGGAACTGCACCCTCCGACTCTGCTCCCAGTCAGCTGCAACCAACTGGAACTGAGCCCTCCGACTCTGCTCCCAGTCAGCTGCAACCAACTGGAACTGTGCCCTCCGACTCTGCTCCCAGTCAGCTGCAACCAACTGGAACTGAGCCCTCCGACTCTGCTCCCAGTCAGCTGCAACCAACAGGAACTGCGCCCGCCGACTCTGCTCCCAGTCAGCTGCAACCAACTGGAACTGTGCCCTCCGACTCTGCTCCCAGTCAGCTGCAACCAACTGGAACTCCGCCCTCCTACTCTGCTCCCAGTCAGCTGCAACCAACTGGAACTGAGCCCTCCGACTCTGCTCCCAGTCAGCTGCAACCAACTGGAACTGTGCCCTCCGACTCTGCTCCCACTCAGCTGCAACCAACTGGAACTCCGCCCTCCGACTCTGCTCCCAGTCAGCTGCAACCAACTGGAACTGTGCCCTCCGACTCTGCTCCCAGTCAGCTGCAACCAACTGGAACTCCGCCCTCCGACTCTGCTCCCAGTCAGCTGCAACCAACTGGAACTGTGCCCTCCGACTCTGCTCCCAGTCAGCTGCAACCAACTGGAACTCCGCCCTCCGACTCTGCTGCCAGTCAGCTGCAACCAACTGGAACTGCGCCCTCCGACTCTGCTCCAAGTCAGCTGCAACCAACTGGAACTGTGCCCTCCGACTCTGCTCCAAGTCAGCTGCAACCAACTGGAACTGTGCCCTCCGACTCTGCTCCCAGTCAGCTGCAACCAACTGGAACTGTGCCCTCCGACTCTGCTCCAAGTCAGCTGCAACCAACTGGAACTGTGCCCTCCGACTCTGCTCCAAGTCAGCTGCAACCAACTGGAACTGTGCCCTCCGCCTCTGCTCCCAGACAGCTGCAACCAACAGGAACTCCGTCCTCCGACTCTGCTCGCAGTCAGCTGCAACCAACTGGAACTGCGCCCTCCGACTCTGCTCCCAGTCAGCTGCAACCAACTGGAACTGTGCCCTCCGACTCTGCTCCCAGTCAGCTGCAACCAACTGGAACTGTGCACTCCGACTCTGCTCCCAGTCAGCTGCAACCAACTGGAACTCCGCCCTCCGACTCTGCTCCCAGTCAGCTGCAACCAACTGGAACTCCGCTCTCACACTCTGCTCCCAGTCATCTGCAACCAACTAGAACTGCGCCCTCCGGCTCTGCTCCCAGTCAGCTGCAACCAACTGGAACTGTGCCCTCAGACTCAGCTCCCAGTCAGCTGCAACCAACTGGAACTCCGCCCTCCGACTCTGCTCCCAGTCAGCTGCAACCAACTGGAACTGCGCCCTCCGACTCTGCTCCCAGTCAGCTGCAACCAACTGGAACTCCACCATCCGACTCTGCTCCCAGTCAGCTGCAACCAACTGGAACTCCGCTCTCACACTCTGCTCCCAGTCATCTGCAACCAACTAGAACTGCGCACTCCGACTCTGCTCCCAGTCAGCTGCAACCAACTGGAACTGTGCCCTCCGACTCTGCTCCCAGTCAGCTGCAACCAACTGGAACTCCGCCCTCCGACTCTGCTCCCAGTCATCTGCAACCAACTGGAACTGCGCCCTCCGACTCTGCTCCGAGTCAGCTGCAACCAACAGGAACTGTGCCCTCCGACTCTGCTCCCAGTCAGATGCAACCAACTGGAACTCCGCCCTCCGACTCTGCTCCCAGTCAGCTGCAACCAACTGGAACTCCGCCCTCCGACTCTGCTCCCAGTCAGCTGCAACCAACTGGAACTGCGCCCTCCGACTCTGCTCCCAGTCAGCTGCAACCAACTGGAACTGTGCCCTCCGACTCTGCTCCCAGTCAGCTGCAACCAACTGAAACTCCGCCCTCCGACTCTGCTCCCAGTCAGCAGTAACCAACTGGAACTCCGCCCACCGACTCTGCTCCCAATCAGCTGCAACCAACTGGAACTGCACCCTCCGACTCTGCTCCCAGTCAGCTGCAACCAACTGGAACTGAGCCCTCCGACTCTGCTCCCAGTCAGCTGCAACCAACTGGAACTGTGCCCTCCGACTCTGCTCCCAGTCAGCTGCAACCAACTGGAACTGAGCCCTCCGACTCTGCTCCCAGTCAGCTGCAACCAACAGGAACTGCGCCCGCCGACTCTGCTCCCAGTCAGCTGCAACCAACTGGAACTGTGCCCTCCGACTCTGCTCCCAGTCAGCTGCAACCAACTGGAACTCCGCCCTCCTACTCTGCTCCCAGTCAGCTGCAACCAACTGGAACTGAGCCCTCCGACTCTGCTCCCAGTCAGCTGCAACCAACTGGAACTCTGCCCTCCGACTCTGCTCCCAGTCAGCTGCAACCAACTGGAACTCCGCCCTCCGACTCTGCTCCCAGTCAGCTGCAACCAACTGGAACTGTGCCCTCCGACTCTGCTCCCAGTCAGCTGCAACCAACTGGAACTCCGCCCTCCGACTCTGCTCCCAGTCAGCTGCAACCAACTGGAACTGTGCCCTCCGACTCTGCTCCCAGTCAGCTGCAACCAACTGGAACTCCGCCCTCCGACTCTGCTGCCAGTCAGCTGCAACCAACTGGAACTGCGCCCTCCGACTCTGCTCCAAGTCAGCTGCAACCAACTGGAACTGTGCCCTCCGACTCTGCTCCAAGTCAGCTGCAACCAACTGGAACTGTGCCCTCCGACTCTGCTCCCAGTCAGCTGCAACCAACTGGAACTGTGCCCTCCGACTCTGCTCCAAGTCAGCTGCAACCAACTGGAACTGTGCCCTCCGACTCTGCTCCAAGTCAGCTGCAACCAACTGGAACTGTGCCCTCCGCCTCTGCTCCCAGACAGCTGCAACCAACAGGAACTCCGTCCTCCGACTCTGCTCGCAGTCAGCTGCAACCAACTGGAACTGCGCCCTCCGACTCTGCTCCCAGTCAGCTGCAACCAACTGGAACTGTGCCCACCGACTCTGCTCCCAGTCAGCTGCAACCAACTGGAACTGTGCACTCCGACTCTGCTCCCAGTCAGCTGCAACCAACTGGAACTCCGCCCTCCGACTCTGCTCCCAGTCAGCTGCAACCAACTGGAACTCCGCTCTCACACTCTGCTCCCAGTCATCTGCAACCAACTAGAACTGCGCCCTCCGGCTCTGCTCCCAGTCAGCTGCAACCAACTGGAACTGTGCCCTCAGACTCAGCTCCCAGTCAGCTGCAACCAACTGGAACTCCGCCCTCCGACTCTGCTCCCAGTCAGCTGCAACCAACTGGAACTGCGCCCTCCGACTCTGCTCCCAGTCAGCTGCAACCAACTGGAACTCCACCATCCGACTCTGCTCCCAGTCAGCTGCAACCAACTGGAACTCCGCTCTCACACTCTGCTCCCAGTCATCTGCAACCAACTAGAACTGCGCACTCCGACTCTGCTCCCAGTCAGCTGCAACCAACTGGAACTGTGCCCTCCGACTCTGCTCCCAGTCAGCTGCAACCAACTGGAACTCCGCCCACCGACTCTGCTCCCAATCAGCTGCAACCAACTGGAACTGCACCCTCCGACTCTGCTCCCAGTCAGCTGCAACCAACTGGAACTGAGCCCTCCGACTCTGCTCCCAGTCAGCTGCAACCAACTGGAACTGTGCCCTCCGACTCTGCTCCCAGTCAGCTGCAACCAACTGGAACTGAGCCCTCCGACTCTGCTCCCAGTCAGCTGCAACCAACAGGAACTGCGCCCGCCGACTCTGCTCCCAGTCAGCTGCAACCAACTGGAACTGTGCCCTCCGACTCTGCTCCCAGTCAGCTGCAACCAACTGGAACTCCGCCCTCCTACTCTGCTCCCAGTCAGCTGCAACCAACTGGAACTGAGCCCTCCGACTCTGCTCCCAGTCAGCTGCAACCAACTGGAACTGTGCCCTCCGACTCTGCTCCCAGTCAGCTGCAACCAACTGGAACTCCGCCCTCCGACTCTGCTCCCAGTCAGCTGCAACCAACTGGAACTGTGCCCTCCGACTCTGCTCCCAGTCAGCTGCAACCAACTGGAACTCCGCCCTCCGACTCTGCTCCCAGTCAGCTGCAACCAACTGGAACTGTGCCCTCCGACTCTGCTCCCAGTCAGCTGCAACCAACTGGAACTCCGCCCTCCGACTCTGCTGCCAGTCAGCTGCAACCAACTGGAACTGCGCCCTCCGACTCTGCTCCAAGTCAGCTGCAACCAACTGGAACTGTGCCCTCCGACTCTGCTCCAAGTCAGCTGCAACCAACTGGAACTGTGCCCTCCGACTCTGCTCCCAGTCAGCTGCAACCAACTGGAACTGTGCCCTCCGACTCTGCTCCAAGTCAGCTGCAACCAACTGGAACTGTGCCCTCCGACTCTGCTCCAAGTCAGCTGCAACCAACTGGAACTGTGCCCTCCGCCTCTGCTCCCAGACAGCTGCAACCAACAGGAACTCCGTCCTCCGACTCTGCTCGCAGTCAGCTGCAACCAACTGGAACTGCGCCCTCCGACTCTGCTCCCAGTCAGCTGCAACCAACTGGAACTGTGCCCTCCGACTCTGCTCCCAGTCAGCTGCAACCAACTGGAACTGTGCACTCCGACTCTGCTCCCAGTCAGCTGCAACCAACTGGAACTCCGCCCTCCGACTCTGCTCCCAGTCAGCTGCAACCAACTGGAACTCCGCTCTCACACTCTGCTCCCAGTCATCTGCAACCAACTAGAACTGCGCCCTCCGGCTCTGCTCCCAGTCAGCTGCAACCAACTGGAACTGTGCCCTCAGACTCAGCTCCCAGTCAGCTGCAACCAACTGGAACTCCGCCCTCCGACTCTGCTCCCAGTCAGCTGCAACCAACTGGAACTGCGCCCTCCGACTCTGCTCCCAGTCAGCTGCAACCAACTGGAACTCCACCATCCGACTCTGCTCCCAGTCAGCTGCAACCAACTGGAACTCCGCTCTCACACTCTGCTCCCAGTCATCTGCAACCAACTAGAACTGCGCACTCCGACTCTGCTCCCAGTCAGCTGCAACCAACTGGAACTGTGCCCTCCGACTCTGCTCCCAGTCAGCTGCAACCAACTGGAACTCCGCCCTCCGACTCTGCTCCCAGTCATCTGCAACCAACTGGAACTGCGCCCTCCGACTCTGCTCCGAGTCAGCTGCAACCAACAGGAACTGTGCCCTCCGACTCTGCTCCCAGTCAGATGCAACCAACTGGAACTCCGCCCTCCGACTCTGCTCCCAGTCAGCTGCAACCAACTGGAACTCCGCCCTCCGACTCTGCTCCCAGTCAGCTGCAACCAACTGGAACTGCGCCCTCCGACTCTGCTCCCAGTCAGCTGCAACCAACTGGAACTGTGCCCTCCGACTCTGCTCCCAGTCAGCTGCAACCAACTGAAACTCCGCCCTCCGACTCTGCTCCCAGTCAGCAGTAACCAACTGGAACTCCGCCCACCGACTCTGCTCCCAATCAGCTGCAACCAACTGGAACTGCACCCTCCGACTCTGCTCCCAGTCAGCTGCAACCAACTGGAACTGAGCCCTCCGACTCTGCTCCCAGTCAGCTGCAACCAACTGGAACTGTGCCCTCCGACTCTGCTCCCAGTCAGCTGCAACCAACTGGAACTGAGCCCTCCGACTCTGCTCCCAGTCAGCTGCAACCAACAGGAACTGCGCCCGCCGACTCTGCTCCCAGTCAGCTGCAACCAACTGGAACTGTGCCCTCCGACTCTGCTCCCAGTCAGCTGCAACCAACTGGAACTCCGCCCTCCTACTCTGCTCCCAGTCAGCTGCAACCAACTGGAACTGAGCCCTCCGACTCTGCTCCCAGTCAGCTGCAACCAACTGGAACTGTGCCCTCCGACTCTGCTCCCAGTCAGCTGCAACCAACTGGAACTCCGCCCTCCGACTCTGCTCCCAGTCAGCTGCAACCAACTGGAACTGTGCCCTCCGACTCTGCTCCCAGTCAGCTGCAACCAACTGGAACTCCGCCCTCCGACTCTGCTCCCAGTCAGCTGCAACCAACTGGAACTGTGCCCTCCGACTCTGCTCCCAGTCAGCTGCAACCAACTGGAACTCCGCCCTCCGACTCTGCTGCCAGTCAGCTGCAACCAACTGGAACTGCGCCCTCCGACTCTGCTCCAAGTCAGCTGCAACCAACTGGAACTGTGCCCTCCGACTCTGCTCCAAGTCAGCTGCAACCAACTGGAACTGTGCCCTCCGACTCTGCTCCCAGTCAGCTGCAACCAACTGGAACTGTGCCCTCCGACTCTGCTCCAAGTCAGCTGCAACCAACTGGAACTGTGCCCTCCGACTCTGCTCCAAGTCAGCTGCAACCAACTGGAACTGTGCCCTCCGCCTCTGCTCCCAGACAGCTGCAACCAACAGGAACTCCGTCCTCCGACTCTGCTCGCAGTCAGCTGCAACCAACTGGAACTGCGCCCTCCGACTCTGCTCCCAGTCAGCTGCAACCAACTGGAACTGTGCCCACCGACTCTGCTCCCAGTCAGCTGCAACCAACTGGAACTGTGCACTCCGACTCTGCTCCCAGTCAGCTGCAACCAACTGGAACTCCGCCCTCCGACTCTGCTCCCAGTCAGCTGCAACCAACTGGAACTCCGCTCTCACACTCTGCTCCCAGTCATCTGCAACCAACTAGAACTGCGCCCTCCGGCTCTGCTCCCAGTCAGCTGCAACCAACTGGAACTGTGCCCTCAGACTCAGCTCCCAGTCAGCTGCAACCAACTGGAACTCCGCCCTCCGACTCTGCTCCCAGTCAGCTGCAACCAACTGGAACTGCGCCCTCCGACTCTGCTCCCAGTCAGCTGCAACCAACTGGAACTCCACCATCCGACTCTGCTCCCAGTCAGCTGCAACCAACTGGAACTCCGCTCTCACACTCTGCTCCCAGTCATCTGCAACCAACTAGAACTGCGCACTCCGACTCTGCTCCCAGTCAGCTGCAACCAACTGGAACTGTGCCCTCCGACTCTGCTCCCAGTCAGCTGCAACCAACTGGAACTCCGCCCTCCGACTCTGCTCCCAGTCATCTGCAACCAACTGGAACTGCGCCCTCCGACTCTGCTCCGAGTCAGCTGCAACCAACAGGAACTGTGCCCTCCGACTCTGCTCCCAGTCAGATGCAACCAACTGGAACTCCGCCCTCCGACTCTGCTCCCAGTCAGCTGCAACCAACTGGAACTCCGCCCTCCGACTCTGCTCCCAGTCAGCTGCAACCAACTGGAACTGCGCCCTCCGACTCTGCTCCCAGTCAGCTGCAACCAACTGGAACTGTGCCCTCCGACTCTGCTCCCAGTCAGCTGCAACCAACTGAAACTCCGCCCTCCGACTCTGCTCCCAGTCAGCAGTAACCACCTGGAACTGTGCCCTCCGGCTCTGCTCCCAGTCAGCTGCAACCAACTGGAACTGTGCCCTCCGACTATGCTCCCAGTCAGCTGCAACCAACTGGAACTCCGCCCTCCGACTCTGCTCCCAGTCGGCTGCAACCAACTGGAACTGCGCCCTCCGGCTCTGCTCCCAGTCAGCTGCAACCAACTGGAACTGCGCCCTCCGACTCTGCTCCCAGTCAGCTGCAACCAACTGGAACTCCGCCCTCCGACTCTGCTCCCAGTCAGCTGCAACCAACTGGAACTCCGCCCTCCGACTCTGCTCCCAGTCAGCTGCAACCAACTGGAACTGAGCCCTCCGACTCTGCTCCGAGTCAGCTACTACCAACTGGAGCTCCGCCCTCCTACTCTGCTCCAAGTCAGCTGCAACCAACTGGAACTGTGCCCTCCGACTCTGCTCCCAGTCAGCTGCAACCAACTGGAACTGTGCCCTCCGACTCTGCTCCAAGTCAGCTGCAACCAACTGGAACTGTGCCCTCCGACTCTGCTCCAAGTCAGCTGCAACCAACTGGAACTGTGCCCTCCGCCTCTGCTCCCAGACAGCTGCAACCAACAGGAACTCCGTCCTCCGACTCTGCTCGCAGTCAGCTGCAACCAACTGGAACTGCGCCCTCCGACTCTGCTCCCAGTCAGCTGCAACCAACTGGAACTGTGCCCACCGACTCTGCTCCCAGTCAGCTGCAACCAACTGGAACTGTGCACTCCGACTCTGCTCCCAGTCAGCTGCAACCAACTGGAACTCCGCCCTCCGACTCTGCTCCCAGTCAGCTGCAACCAACTGGAACTCCGCTCTCACACTCTGCTCCCAGTCATCTGCAACCAACTAGAACTGCGCCCTCCGGCTCTGCTCCCAGTCAGCTGCAACCAACTGGAACTGTGCCCTCAGACTCAGCTCCCAGTCAGCTGCAACCAACTGGAACTCCGCCCTCCGACTCTGCTCCCAGTCAGCTGCAACCAACTGGAACTGCGCCCTCCGACTCTGCTCCCAGTCAGCTGCAACCAACTGGAACTCCACCATCCGACTCTGCTCCCAGTCAGCTGCAACCAACTGGAACTCCGCTCTCACACTCTGCTCCCAGTCATCTGCAACCAACTAGAACTGCGCACTCCGACTCTGCTCCCAGTCAGCTGCAACCAACTGGAACTGTGCCCTCCGACTCTGCTCCCAGTCATCTGCAACCAACTGGAACTGCGCCCTCCGACTCTGCTCCGAGTCAGCTGCAACCAACAGGAACTGTGCCCTCCGACTCTGCTCCCAGTCAGATGCAACCAACTGGAACTCCGCCCTCCGACTCTGCTCCCAGTCAGCTGCAACCAACTGGAACTCCGCCCTCCGACTCTGCTCCCAGTCAGCTGCAACCAACTGGAACTGCGCCCTCCGACTCTGCTCCCAGTCAGCTGCAACCAACTGGAACTGTGCCCTCCGACTCTGCTCCCAGTCAGCTGCAACCAACTGAAACTCCGCCCTCCGACTCTGCTCCCAGTCAGCAGTAACCAACTGGAACTGTGCCCTCCGGCTCTGCTCCCAGTCAGCTGCAACCAACTGGAACTGTGCCCTCCGACTATGCTCCCAGTCAGCTGCAACCAACTGGAACTCCGCCCTCCGACTCTGCTCCTAGTCGGCTGCAACCAACTGGAACTGCGCCCTCCGGCTCTGCTCCCAGTCAGCTGCAACCAACTGGAACTGCGCCCTCCGACTCTGCTCCCAGTCAGCTGCAACCAACTGGAACTCCGCCCTCCGACTCTGCTCCCAGTCAGCTGCAACCAACTGGAACTCCGCCCTCCGACTCTGCTCCCAGTCAGCTGCAACCAACTGGAACTGAGCCCTCCGACTCTGCTCCGAGTCAGCTACTACCAACTGGAGCTCCGCCCTCCTACTCTGCTCCCAGTCAGCTGCAACCAACTGGAACTCCGCCCTCCGACTCTGCTCCCAATCAGCTGCAACCAACTGGAACTCCGCCCTCCGACTCTGCTCTCAGTCAGATGCAACCAACTGGAACTGCGCCCTCCGACTCTGCTCCGAGTCAGCTGCAACCAACTGGAACTGCGCCCTCCTACTCTGCTCCCAGTCAGCTGCAACCAACAGGAACTCCGCCCACCGACTCTGCTCCCAATCAGCTGCAACCAACTGGAACTCCGCCCTCCGACTCTGCTCTCAGTCAGCTGCAACCAACAGGAACTGCGACCTCCGAGTCTGCTCCCAATCAGCTGCAACCAACTGGAACTGCGCCCTCCGACTCTGCTCCCAGTCAGCTGCAACCAACTGGAACTGTGCCCTCCGACTCTGCTCCCAGTCAGCTGCAACCAACTGGAACTCCGCCCTCCGACTCTGCTCCCAGTCAGCTGCAACCAACTGGAACTGCGCCCTCCAACTCTGCTCCCAGTCAGCTGCAACCAACTGGAACTGAGCCCTCCGACTCTGCTCCCAGTCAGCTGCAACCAACTGGAACTGCGCCCTCCGACTCTGCTCCCAGTCAGCTGCAACCAACTGGAACTGAGCCCTCCGACTCTGCTCCCAATCAGCTGCAACCAACTGGAACTCCGCCCTCCGACTCTGCGCCCAGTGAGATGCAACCAACTGGAACTGCGCCCTCCGACTCTGCTCCTAGTCAGCTGCAACCAACAGGAACTGCGACCTCCGACTCTGCTCCCAATCAGCTGCAACCAACTGGAACTCCGCCCTCCGACTCTGCTCCCAGTCAGCTGCAACCAACTGGAACTGTGCACTCCGACTCTGCTCCCAGTCAGCTGCAACCAACTGGCACTCCGCCCTCCGACTCTGCTCCCAGTCAGCTGCAACCAACTGGAACGGCGTCCTCCGACTCTGCTCCCAGTCAGCTGCAACCAACTGGACCTCCGCCCTCCGACTCTGCTCGCAGTCAGCTGCAACCAACTGGAACTGTGCCCTCCGACTCTGCTCCCAGTCAGCTGCAACCAACTGGAACTGTGCCCTCCGACTCTGCTCCCAGTCAGCTGCAACCAACTGGAACTGCGCCCTCCGACTCTGCTCCCAGTCAGCTGCAACCAACTGGAACTCCGCCCTCCGACTCTGCTCCCAGTCAGCTGCAACCAACTGGAACTCAGCCCATCGACTCTGCTCCCCGTCAGCTGCAACCAACTGGAACTGCGCCCTCCTACTCTGCTCCCAGTCAGCTGCAACCAACTGGAACTGGGCCCTCCGACTCTGCTCCCAGTCAGCTGCAACCAACTGGAACTGCGCCCTCCGACTCTGCTCCAAGTCAGCTGCAACCAACTGGAACTGTGCCCTCCGACTCTGCTCCAAGTCAGCTGCAACCAACTGGAACTGCGCCCTCCGACTCTGCTCCAAGTCAGCTGCAACCAACTGGAACTGTGCCCTCCGACTCTGCTCCCAGTCAGCTGCAACCAACTGGAACTGTGCCCTCCGACTCTGCTCCCAGTCAGCTGCAACCAACTGGAACTCCGGCCTCCGACTCTGCTGCCAGTCAGCTGCAACCAACTGAAACTGTGCCCTCCGACTCTGCTCCCAGTCAGCTGCAACCAACTGGAACTGCGCCCTCCGACTCTGCTCCAAGTCAGCTGCAACCAACTGGAACTGCGCCCTCCGACTCTGCACCCAATCAGCTGCAACCAACTGGAACTGTGCCCTCCGACTCTGCTCCCAGTCAGCTGCAACCAACAGGAACTCCGTCCTCCTACTCTGCTCCCAGTCAGCTGCAACCAACTGGAACTGCGCCCTCCGACTCTGCTCCCAGTCAGCTGCAACCAACTGGAACTGTGCCCTCCGACTCTGCTCCCAGTCAGCTGCAACCAACTGGAACTGCGCCCTCCGACTCTGCTCCCAGTCAGCTGCAACCAACTGGAACTCCGCCCTCCTACTCTGCTCCCAGTCAGCTGCAACCAACTGGAACTGGGCCCTCCGACTCTGCTCCCAGTCAGCTGCAACCAACTGGAACTGTGCCCTCCGACTCTGCTCCCAGTCAGCTGCAACCAACTGGAACTGCGACCTCCGACTCTGCTCCCAGTCAGCTGCAACCAACTGGAACTGTGCCCTCTGACTCTGCTCCCAGTCAGCTGCAACCAACTGGAACTCCGCCCTCCGACTCTGCTCCCAGTCAGCTGCAACCAACTGGAACTGTGCCCTCCGACTCTGCTCCCAGTCAGCTGCAACCAACTGGAACTGCGACCTCCGACTCTGCTCCCAGTCAGCTGCAACCAACTGGAACTGTGCCCTCCGACTCTGCTCCCAGTCAGCTGCAACCAACTGGAACTCCGCCCTCCGACTCTGCTCCCAGTCAGCTGCAACCAACTGGAACTGCGCCCTCCGACTCTGCTGCCAGTTAGCTGCAACCAACTGGAACTCCGCCCTCCGACTCTGCTCCCAGTCAGCTGCAACCAACTGGAACTGTGCCCTCCGACTCTGCTCCCAGTCAGCTGCAACCAACTGGAACTGCGCCCTCCGATTCTGCTCCCAGTCAGCTGCAACCAACTGGAACTCCGCCCACCGACTCTGCTCCCAGTCAGCTGCAACCAACTGGAACTGCGCCCTCCGACCCTGCTCCCAGTCAGCTGCAACCAATTGGAACTCCACCCTCCTACTCTGCTCCCAGTCAGCTGCAACCAACTGGAACTGCGCCCTCCGACTCTGCTCCCAGTCAGCTGCAACCAACTGGAACTGAGCCCTCCGACTCTGCTCCCAGTCAGCTGCAACCAACTGGAACTGTGCCCTCCGACTCTGGCCCAGTCAGCTGCAACCAACTGGAACTCCGCCCTCCGACTCTGCTCCCAGTCAGCTGCAACCAACTGGAACTGAGCCCTCCGACTCTGCTCCCAGTCAGCTGCAACCAACTGGAACTGTGCCCTCCGACTCTGCTCCCAGTCAGCTGCAACCAACTGGAACTGCGACCTCCGACTCTGCTCCCAATCAGCTGCAACCAACTGGAATTCCGCCCTCCGACTCTGCTCTCAGTCAGATGCAACCAACTGGAACTGCGCCCTCCGACTCTGCTCCTAGTCAGCTGCAACCAACAGGAACTGCGACCTCCGAGTCTGCTCCCAGTGAGCTGCAACCAACTGGAACTGTGCCCTCCGACTCTGCTCCCAGTCAGCTGCAACCAACTGGAACTCCACCCTCCGACTCTGCTCCCAGTCAGCTGCAACCAACTGGAACTGCGCCCTCCGACTCTGCTCCCAGTCAGCTGCAACCAACTGGAACTGCGCCCTCCGACTCTGCTCCCAGTCAGCTGCAACCAACTGGAACTGCGCCCTCCGACTCTGCTCCCAGTCAGCTGCAACCAACTGGAACTGAGCCCTCTGACTCTGCTCCCAGTCAGCTCCAACGAACTGGAACTGCGCCCTCCGACTCTGCTCCCAGTCAGCTGCAACCAACTGGAACTGCGCCCTCCGACTCTGCTCCCAGTCAGCTGCAACCAACTGGAACTGTGCCCTCCGACTCTGCTCCCAGTCAGCTGCAACCAACAGGAACTGCGCCCTCCGACTCTGCTGCCAGTTAGCTGCAACCAACTGGAACTCCGCCCTCCGACTCTGCTCCCAGTCAGCTGCAACCAACTGGAACTGTGCCCTCCGACTCTGCTCCCAGTCAGCTGCAACCAACTGGAACTGTGCCCTCCGACTCTGCTCCAAGTCAGCTGCAACCAACTGGAACTGTGCCCTCCGACTCTGCTCCAAGTCAGCTGCAACCAACTGGAACTGTGCCCTCCGCCTCTGCTCCCAGACAGCTGCAACCAACAGGAACTCCGTCCTCCGACTCTGCTCGCAGTCAGCTGCAACCAACTGGAACTGCGCCCTCCGACTCTGCTCCCAGTCAGCTGCAACCAACTGGAACTGTGCCCACCGACTCTGCTCCCAGTCAGCTGCAACCAACTGGAACTGTGCACTCCGACTCTGCTCCCAGTCAGCTGCAACCAACTGGAACTCCGCCCTCCGACTCTGCTCCCAGTCAGCTGCAACCAACTGGAACTCCGCTCTCACACTCTGCTCCCAGTCATCTGCAACCAACTAGAACTGCGCCCTCCGGCTCTGCTCCCAGTCAGCTGCAACCAACTGGAACTGTGCCCTCAGACTCAGCTCCCAGTCAGCTGCAACCAACTGGAACTCCGCCCTCCGACTCTGCTCCCAGTCAGCTGCAACCAACTGGAACTGCGCCCTCCGACTCTGCTCCCAGTCAGCTGCAACCAACTGGAACTCCACCATCCGACTCTGCTCCCAGTCAGCTGCAACCAACTGGAACTCCGCTCTCACACTCTGCTCCCAGTCATCTGCAACCAACTAGAACTGCGCACTCCGACTCTGCTCCCAGTCAGCTGCAACCAACTGGAACTGTGCCCTCCGACTCTGCTCCCAGTCAGCTGCAACCAACTGGAACTCCGCCCTCCGACTCTGCTCCCAGTCATCTGCAACCAACTGGAACTGCGCCCTCCGACTCTGCTCCGAGTCAGCTGCAACCAACAGGAACTGTGCCCTCCGACTCTGCTCCCAGTCAGATGCAACCAACTGGAACTCCGCCCTCCGACTCTGCTCCCAGTCAGCTGCAACCAACTGGAACTCCGCCCTCCGACTCTGCTCCCAGTCAGCTGCAACCAACTGGAACTGCGCCCTCCGACTCTGCTCCCAGTCAGCTGCAACCAACTGGAACTGTGCCCTCCGACTCTGCTCCCAGTCAGCTGCAAACAACTGAAACTCCGCCCTCCGACTCTGCTCCCAGTCAGCAGTAACCAACTGGAACTGTGCCCTCCGGCTCTGCTCCCAGTCAGCTGCAACCAACTGGAACTGTGCCCTCCGACTATGCTCCCAGTCAGCTGCAACCAACTGGAACTCCGCCCTCCGACTCTGCTCCTAGTCGGCTGCAACCAACTGGAACTGCGCCCTCCGGCTCTGCTCCCAGTCAGCTGCAACCAACTGGAACTGCGCCCTCCGACTCTGCTCCCAGTCAGCTGCAACCAACTGGAACTCCGCCCTCCGACTCTGCTCCCAGTCAGCTGCAACCAACTGGAACTCCGCCCTCCGACTCTGCTCCCAGTCAGCTGCAACCAACTGGAACTGAGCCCTCCGACTCTGCTCCGAGTCAGCTACTACCAACTGGAGCTCCGCCCTCCTACTCTGCTCCCAGTCAGCTGCAACCAACTGGAACTCCGCCCTCCGACTCTGCTCCCAATCAGCTGCAACCAACTGGAACTCCGCCCTCCGACTCTGCTCTCAGTCAGATGCAACCAACTGGAACTGCGCCCTCCGACTCTGCTCCGAGTCAGCTGCAACCAACTGGAACTGCGCCCTCCTACTCTGCTCCCAGTCAGCTGCAACCAACAGGAACTCCGCCCACCGACTCTGCTCCCAATCAGCTGCAACCAACTGGAACTCCGCCCTCCGACTCTGCTCTCAGTCAGCTGCAACCAACAGGAACTGCGACCTCCGAGTCTGCTCCCAATCAGCTGCAACCAACTGGAACTGCGCCCTCCGACTCTGCTCCCAGTCAGCTGCAACCAACTGGAACTGTGCCCTCCGACTCTGCTCCCAGTCAGCTGCAACCAACTGGAACTCCGCCCTCCGACTCTGCTCCCAGTCAGCTGCAACCAACTGGAACTGCGCCCTCCAACTCTGCTCCCAGTCAGCTGCAACCAACTGGAACTGAGCCCTCCGACTCTGCTCCCAGTCAGCTGCAACCAACTGGAACTGCGCCCTCCGACTCTGCTCCCAGTCAGCTGCAACCAACTGGAACTGAGCCCTCCGACTCTGCTCCCAATCAGCTGCAACCAACTGGAACTCCGCCCTCCGACTCTGCGCCCAGTGAGATGCAACCAACTGGAACTGCGCCCTCCGACTCTGCTCCTAGTCAGCTGCAACCAACAGGAACTGCGACCTCCGACTCTGCTCCCAATCAGCTGCAACCAACTGGAACTCCGCCCTCCGACTCTGCTCCCAGTCAGCTGCAACCAACTGGAACTGTGCACTCCGACTCTGCTCCCAGTCAGCTGCAACCAACTGGCACTCCGCCCTCCGACTCTGCTCCCAGTCAGCTGCAACCAACTGGAACGGCGTCCTCCGACTCTGCTCCCAGTCAGCTGCAACCAACTGGACCTCCGCCCTCCGACTCTGCTCGCAGTCAGCTGCAACCAACTGGAACTGTGCCCTCCGACTCTGCTCCCAGTCAGCTGCAACCAACTGGAACTGTGCCCTCCGACTCTGCTCCCAGTCAGCTGCAACCAACTGGAACTGCGCCCTCCGACTCTGCTCCCAGTCAGCTGCAACCAACTGGAACTCCGCCCTCCGACTCTGCTCCCAGTCAGCTGCAACCAACTGGAACTCAGCCCATCGACTCTGCTCCCCGTCAGCTGCAACCAACTGGAACTGCGCCCTCCTACTCTGCTCCCAGTCAGCTGCAACCAACTGGAACTGGGCCCTCCGACTCTGCTCCCAGTCAGCTGCAACCAACTGGAACTGCGCCCTCCGACTCTGCTCCAAGTCAGCTGCAACCAACTGGAACTGTGCCCTCCGACTCTGCTCCAAGTCAGCTGCAACCAACTGGAACTGCGCCCTCCGACTCTGCTCCAAGTCAGCTGCAACCAACTGGAACTGTGCCCTCCGACTCTGCTCCCAGTCAGCTGCAACCAACTGGAACTGTGCCCTCCGACTCTGCTCCCAGTCAGCTGCAACCAACTGGAACTCCGGCCTCCGACTCTGCTGCCAGTCAGCTGCAACCAACTGAAACTGTGCCCTCCGACTCTGCTCCCAGTCAGCTGCAACCAACTGGAACTGCGCCCTCCGACTCTGCTCCAAGTCAGCTGCAACCAACTGGAACTGCGCCCTCCGACTCTGCACCCAATCAGCTGCAACCAACTGGAACTGTGCCCTCCGACTCTGCTCCCAGTCAGCTGCAACCAACAGGAACTCCGTCCTCCTACTCTGCTCCCAGTCAGCTGCAACCAACTGGAACTGCGCCCTCCGACTCTGCTCCCAGTCAGCTGCAACCAACTGGAACTGTGCCCTCCGACTCTGCTCCCAGTCAGCTGCAACCAACTGGAACTGCGCCCTCCGACTCTGCTCCCAGTCAGCTGCAACCAACTGGAACTCCGCCCTCCTACTCTGCTCCCAGTCAGCTGCAACCAACTGGAACTGGGCCCTCCGACTCTGCTCCCAGTCAGCTGCAACCAACTGGAACTGTGCCCTCCGACTCTGCTCCCAGTCAGCTGCAACCAACTGGAACTGCGACCTCCGACTCTGCTCCCAGTCAGCTGCAACCAACTGGAACTGTGCCCTCTGACTCTGCTCCCAGTCAGCTGCAACCAACTGGAACTCCGCCCTCCGACTCTGCTCCCAGTCAGCTGCAACCAACTGGAACTGTGCCCTCCGACTCTGCTCCCAGTCAGCTGCAACCAACTGGAACTGCGACCTCCGACTCTGCTCCCAGTCAGCTGCAACCAACTGGAACTGTGCCCTCCGACTCTGCTCCCAGTCAGCTGCAACCAACTGGAACTCCGCCCTCCGACTCTGCTCCCAGTCAGCTGCAACCAACTGGAACTGCGCCCTCCGACTCTGCTGCCAGTTAGCTGCAACCAACTGGAACTCCGCCCTCCGACTCTGCTCCCAGTCAGCTGCAACCAACTGGAACTGTGCCCTCCGACTCTGCTCCCAGTCAGCTGCAACCAACTGGAACTGCGCCCTCCGATTCTGCTCCCAGTCAGCTGCAACCAACTGGAACTCCGCCCACCGACTCTGCTCCCAGTCAGCTGCAACCAACTGGAACTGCGCCCTCCGACCCTGCTCCCAGTCAGCTGCAACCAATTGGAACTCCACCCTCCTACTCTGCTCCCAGTCAGCTGCAACCAACTGGAACTGCGCCCTCCGACTCTGCTCCCAGTCAGCTGCAACCAACTGGAACTGAGCCCTCCGACTCTGCTCCCAGTCAGCTGCAACCAACTGGAACTGTGCCCTCCGACTCTGGCCCAGTCAGCTGCAACCAACTGGAACTCCGCCCTCCGACTCTGCTCCCAGTCAGCTGCAACCAACTGGAACTGAGCCCTCCGACTCTGCTCCCAGTCAGCTGCAACCAACTGGAACTGTGCCCTCCGACTCTGCTCCCAGTCAGCTGCAACCAACTGGAACTGCGACCTCCGACTCTGCTCCCAATCAGCTGCAACCAACTGGAATTCCGCCCTCCGACTCTGCTCTCAGTCAGATGCAACCAACTGGAACTGCGCCCTCCGACTCTGCTCCTAGTCAGCTGCAACCAACAGGAACTGCGACCTCCGAGTCTGCTCCCAGTGAGCTGCAACCAACTGGAACTGTGCCCTCCGACTCTGCTCCCAGTCAGCTGCAACCAACTGGAACTCCACCCTCCGACTCTGCTCCCAGTCAGCTGCAACCAACTGGAACTGCGCCCTCCGACTCTGCTCCCAGTCAGCTGCAACCAACTGGAACTGCGCCCTCCGACTCTGCTCCCAGTCAGCTGCAACCAACTGGAACTGAGCCCTCTGACTCTGCTCCCAGTCAGCTCCAACGAACTGGAACTGCGCCCTCCGACTCTGCTCCCAGTCAGCTGCAACCAACTGGAACTGCGCCCTCCGACTCTGCTCCCAGTCAGCTGCAACCAACTGGAACTGTGCCCTCCGACTCTGCTCCCAGTCAGCTGCAACCAACTGGAACTCCGCCCACCGACTCTGCTCCCAATCAGCTGCAACCAACTGGAACTCCGCCCTCCGACTCTGCTCCCAGTCAGCTGCAACCAACTGGAACTGAGCCCTCCGACTCTGCTCCCAGTCAGCTGCAACCAACTGGAACTGTGCCCTCCGACTCTGCTCCCAGTCAGCTGCAACCAACTGGAACTCCGCCCACCGACTCTGCTCCCAATCAGCTGCAACCAACTGGAACTCCGCCCTCCGACTCTGCTCCCAGTCAGCTGCAACCAACTGGAACTGAGCCCTCCGACTCTGCTCCCAGTCAGCTGCAACCAACAGGAACTGCGCCCGCCGACTCTGCTCCCAGTCAGCTGCAACCAACTGGAACTGTGCCCTCCGACTCTGCTCCCAGTCAGCTGCAACCAACTGGAACTCCGCCCTCCTACTCTGCTCCCAGTCAGCAGCAACCAACTGGAACTGAGCCCTCCGACTCTGCTCCCAGTCAGCTGCAACCAACTGGAACTGTGCCCTCCGACTCTGCTCCCAGTCAGCTGCAACCAACTGGAACTCCGCCCTCCGACTCTGCTCCCAGTCAGCTGCAACCAACTGGAACTCCGCCCTCCGACTCTGCTCCCAGTCAGCTGCAACCAACTGGAACTCCGCCCTCCGACTCTGCTGCCAGTTAGCTGCAACCAACTGGAACTGTGCCCTCCGACTCTGCTCCCAGTCAGCTGCAACCAACTGGAACTGTGCCCTCCGACTCTGCTCCCAGTCAGCTGCAACCAACTGGAACTGCGCCCTCCGACTCTGCTCCCAGTCAGCTGCAACCAACTGGAACTCCGCCCTCCGACTCTGCTCCCAGTCAGCTGCAACCAACAGGAACTCAGCCCACCGACTCTGCTCCCAGTCAGCTGCAACCAACAGGAACTGCGCCCGCCGACTCTGCTCCCAGTCAGCTGCAACCAACTGGAACTCCGCCCTCCGACTCTGCTCCCAGTCAGCTGCTACCAACTGGAACTGTGCCCTCCGACTCTGCTCCAAGTCAGCTGCAACCAACTGGAACTGTGCCCTGCGACTCTGCTCCCAGACAGCTGCAACCAACAGGAACTCCGTCCTCCGACTCTGCTCGCAGTCAGCTGCAACCAACTGGAACTGCGCCCTCCGACTCTGCTCCCAGTCAGCTGCAACCAACTGGAACTCCGCTCTCACACTCTGCTCCCAGTCATCTGCAACCAACTAGAACTGCGCCCTCCGGCTCTGCTCCCAGTCAGCTGCAACCAACTGGAACTGTGCCCTCAGACTCAGCTCCCAGTCAGCTGCAACCAACTGGAACTCCGCCCTCCGACTCTGCTCCCAGTCAGCTGCAACCAACTGGAACTGCGCCCTCCGGCTCTGCTCCCAGTCAGCTGCAACCAACTGGAACTGTGCCCTCCGACTCAGCTCCCAGTCAGCTGCAACCAACTGGAACTGCGCCCTCCGACTCTGCACCCAGTCAGCTACAACCAACTGGAACTCCGCCCTCCGACTGTGCTCCCAGTCAGCTGCAACCAACTGGAACTGCGCCCTCCGACTCTCCTCCCAGTCAGCTGCAACCAACTGGAACTCCGCCCTCCGACTCTGCTCCCAGTCAGCTGCAACCAACTGGAACTCCGCCATCCGACTCTGCTCCCAGTCAGCTGCAACCAACTAGAACTGTGCCCTCCGACTCTGCTCCCAGTCAGCTGCAACCAACTGGAACTGCGCCCTCCGACTCTGCTCCCAGTCAGCTGCAACCAACTGGAACTGTGCCCTCCGACTCTGCTCCCAGTCAGCTGCAACCAACTGGAACTGCGCCCTCCGACTCTGCTCCCAGTCAGCTGCAACCAACTGGAACTGTGCCCTCCGACTCTGCTCCCAGTCAGCTGCAACCAACTGGAACTCCGCCCTCCGGCTCTGCTCCCAGTCAGCTGCAACCAACTGGAACTGTGCCCTCAGACTCAGCTCCCAGTCAGCTGCAACCAACTGGAACTCCGCCCTCCGACTCTGCTCCCAGTCAGCTGCAACCAACTGGAACTGCGCCCTCCGGCTCTGCTCCCAGTCAGCTGCAACCAACTGGAACTGTGCCCTCTGACTCTGCTCCCAGTCAGCTGCAACCAACTGGAACTCCGCCCTCCGACTCTGCTCCCAGTCAGCTGCAACCAACTGGAACTGTGCCCTCCGACTCTGCTCCCAGTCAGCTGCAACCAACTGGAACTGCGACCTCCGACTCTGCTCCCAGTCAGCTGCAACCAACTGGAACTGTGCCCTCCGACTCTGCTCCCAGTCAGCTGCAACCAACTGGAACTCCGCCCTCCGACTCTGCTCCCAGTCAGCTGCAACCAACTGGAACTGCGCCCTCCGACTCTGCTGCCAGTTAGCTGCAACCAACTGGAACTCCGCCCTCCGACTCTGCTCCCAGTCAGCTGCAACCAACTGGAACTGTGCCCTCCGACTCTGCTCCCAGTCAGCTGCAACCAACTGGAACTGCGCCCTCCGATTCTGCTCCCAGTCAGCTGCAACCAACTGGAACTCCGCCCACCGACTCTGCTCCCAGTCAGCTGCAACCAACTGGAACTGCGCCCTCCGACCCTGCTCCCAGTCAGCTGCAACCAATTGGAACTCCACCCTCCTACTCTGCTCCCAGTCAGCTGCAACCAACTGGAACTGCGCCCTCCGACTCTGCTCCCAGTCAGCTGCAACCAACTGGAACTGAGCCCTCCGACTCTGCTCCCAGTCAGCTGCAACCAACTGGAACTGTGCCCTCCGACTCTGGCCCAGTCAGCTGCAACCAACTGGAACTCCGCCCTCCGACTCTGCTCCCAGTCAGCTGCAACCAACTGGAACTGAGCCCTCCGACTCTGCTCCCAGTCAGCTGCAACCAACTGGAACTGTGCCCTCCGACTCTGCTCCCAGTCAGCTGCAACCAACTGGAACTGCGACCTCCGACTCTGCTCCCAATCAGCTGCAACCAACTGGAATTCCGCCCTCCGACTCTGCTCTCAGTCAGATGCAACCAACTGGAACTGCGCCCTCCGACTCTGCTCCTAGTCAGCTGCAACCAACAGGAACTGCGACCTCCGAGTCTGCTCCCAGTGAGCTGCAACCAACTGGAACTGTGCCCTCCGACTCTGCTCCCAGTCAGCTGCAACCAACTGGAACTCCACCCTCCGACTCTGCTCCCAGTCAGCTGCAACCAACTGGAACTGCGCCCTCCGACTCTGCTCCCAGTCAGCTGCAACCAACTGGAACTGCGCCCTCCGACTCTGCTCCCAGTCAGCTGCAACCAACTGGAACTGAGCCCTCTGACTCTGCTCCCAGTCAGCTCCAACGAACTGGAACTGCGCCCTCCGACTCTGCTCCCAGTCAGCTGCAACCAACTGGAACTGCGCCCTCCGACTCTGCTCCCAGTCAGCTGCAACCAACTGGAACTGTGCCCTCCGACTCTGCTCCCAGTCAGCTGCAACCAACTGGAACTCCGCCCACCGACTCTGCTCCCAATCAGCTGCAACCAACTGGAACTCCGCCCTCCGACTCTGCTCCCAGTCAGCTGCAACCAACTGGAACTGAGCCCTCCGACTCTGCTCCCAGTCAGCTGCAACCAACTGGAACTGTGCCCTCCGACTCTGCTCCCAGTCAGCTGCAACCAACTGGAACTCCGCCCACCGACTCTGCTCCCAATCAGCTGCAACCAACTGGAACTCCGCCCTCCGACTCTGCTCCCAGTCAGCTGCAACCAACTGGAACTGAGCCCTCCGACTCTGCTCCCAGTCAGCTGCAACCAACAGGAACTGCGCCCGCCGACTCTGCTCCCAGTCAGCTGCAACCAACTGGAACTGTGCCCTCCGACTCTGCTCCCAGTCAGCTGCAACCAACTGGAACTCCGCCCTCCTACTCTGCTCCCAGTCAGCAGCAACCAACTGGAACTGAGCCCTCCGACTCTGCTCCCAGTCAGCTGCAACCAACTGGAACTGTGCCCTCCGACTCTGCTCCCAGTCAGCTGCAACCAACTGGAACTCCGCCCTCCGACTCTGCTCCCAGTCAGCTGCAACCAACTGGAACTCCGCCCTCCGACTCTGCTCCCAGTCAGCTGCAACCAACTGGAACTCCGCCCTCCGACTCTGCTGCCAGTTAGCTGCAACCAACTGGAACTGTGCCCTCCGACTCTGCTCCCAGTCAGCTGCAACCAACTGGAACTGTGCCCTCCGACTCTGCTCCCAGTCAGCTGCAACCAACTGGAACTGCGCCCTCCGACTCTGCTCCCAGTCAGCTGCAACCAACTGGAACTCCGCCCTCCGACTCTGCTCCCAGTCAGCTGCAACCAACAGGAACTCAGCCCACCGACTCTGCTCCCAGTCAGCTGCAACCAACAGGAACTGCGCCCGCCGACTCTGCTCCCAGTCAGCTGCAACCAACTGGAACTCCGCCCTCCGACTCTGCTCCCAGTCAGCTGCTACCAACTGGAACTGTGCCCTCCGACTCTGCTCCAAGTCAGCTGCAACCAACTGGAACTGTGCCCTGCGACTCTGCTCCCAGACAGCTGCAACCAACAGGAACTCCGTCCTCCGACTCTGCTCGCAGTCAGCTGCAACCAACTGGAACTGCGCCCTCCGACTCTGCTCCCAGTCAGCTGCAACCAACTGGAACTCCGCTCTCACACTCTGCTCCCAGTCATCTGCAACCAACTAGAACTGCGCCCTCCGGCTCTGCTCCCAGTCAGCTGCAACCAACTGGAACTGTGCCCTCAGACTCAGCTCCCAGTCAGCTGCAACCAACTGGAACTCCGCCCTCCGACTCTGCTCCCAGTCAGCTGCAACCAACTGGAACTGCGCCCTCCGGCTCTGCTCCCAGTCAGCTGCAACCAACTGGAACTGTGCCCTCCGACTCAGCTCCCAGTCAGCTGCAACCAACTGGAACTGCGCCCTCCGACTCTGCACCCAGTCAGCTACAACCAACTGGAACTCCGCCCTCCGACTGTGCTCCCAGTCAGCTGCAACCAACTGGAACTGCGCCCTCCGACTCTCCTCCCAGTCAGCTGCAACCAACTGGAACTCCGCCCTCCGACTCTGCTCCCAGTCAGCTGCAACCAACTGGAACTCCGCCATCCGACTCTGCTCCCAGTCAGCTGCAACCAACTAGAACTGTGCCCTCCGACTCTGCTCCCAGTCAGCTGCAACCAACTGGAACTGCGCCCTCCGACTCTGCTCCCAGTCAGCTGCAACCAACTGGAACTGTGCCCTCCGACTCTGCTCCCAGTCAGCTGCAACCAACTGGAACTGCGCCCTCCGACTCTGCTCCCAGTCAGCTGCAACCAACTGGAACTGTGCCCTCCGACTCTGCTCCCAGTCAGCTGCAACCAACTGGAACTCCGCCCTCCGGCTCTGCTCCCAGTCAGCTGCAACCAACTGGAACTGTGCCCTCAGACTCAGCTCCCAGTCAGCTGCAACCAACTGGAACTCCGCCCTCCGACTCTGCTCCCAGTCAGCTGCAACCAACTGGAACTGCGCCCTCCGGCTCTGCTCCCAGTCAGCTGCAACCAACTGGAACTGTGCCCTCCGACTCTGCTCCCAGTCAGCTGCAACCAACTGGAACTCCGCCCTCCGGCTCTGCTCCCAGTCAGCTGCAACCAACTGGAACTGTGCCCTCAGACTCAGCTCCCAGTCAGCTGCAACCAACTGGAACTCCGCCCTCCGACTCTGCTCCCAGTCAGCTGCAACCAACTGGAACTGCGCCCTCCGGCTCTGCTCCCAGTCAGCTGCAACCAACTGGAACTGTGCCCTCAGACTCAGCTCCCAGTCAGCTGCAACCAACTGGAACTGCGCCCTCCGACTCTGCACCCAGTCAGCTACAACCAACTGGAACTCCGCCCTCCGACTGTGCTCCCAGTCAGCTGCAACCAACTGGAACTGCGCCCTCCGACTCTCCTCCCAGTCAGCTGCAACCAACTGGAACTCCGCCCTCCGACTCTGCTCCCAGTCAGCTGCAACCAACTGGAACTCCGCCATCCGACTCTGCTCCCAGTCAGCTGCAACCAACTAGAACTGTGCCCTCCGACTCTGCTCCCAGTCAGCTGCAACCAACTGGAACTGCGCCCTCCGACTCTGCTCCCAGTCAGCTGCAACCAACTGGAACTGTGCCCTCCGACTCTGCTCCCAGTCAGCTGCAACCAACTGGAACTGCGCCCTCCGACTCTGCTCCCAGTCAGCTGCAACCAACTGGAACTGTGCCCTCCGACTCTGCTCCCAGTCAGCTGCAACCAACTGGAACTCCGCCCTCCGACTCTGCTCCCAGTCAGCAGTAACCAACTGGAACTGTGCCCTCCGGCTCTGCTCCCAGTCAGCTGCAACCAACTGGAACTGTGCCCTCCGACTCTGCTCCCAGTCAGCTTCAACCAACTGGAACTCCGCCCTCCGACTCTGCTCCCAGTCAGCTGCAACCTACTGGAACTGTGCCCTCCGACTCTTCTCCCAGTCAGCTGCAACCAACCGGAACTGTGCCCTCCGACTCTGCTCCCAGTCAGCTGCAACCTACTGGAACTGTGCCCTCCGACTCTGCTCCCAGTCAGCTGCAACCAACTGGAACTCCGCCCTCCGACTCTGCTCCCAGTCAGCTGCAACCAACTGGAACTGTGCCCTCCGACTCTGCTCCCAGTCAGCTGCAACCTACTGGAACTGTGCCCTCCGACTTTGCTCCCAGTCAGCTGCAACCAACTGGAACTGTGCCCTCCGACTCTGCTCCCAGTCAGCTGCAACCTACTGGAACTGTGCCCTCCGACTCTGCTCCCAGTCAGCTGCAACCAACTGGAACTCCGCCCTCCGACTCTGCTCCCAGTCAGCTGCAACCAACTGGAAGTGTGCCCTCCGGCTCTGCTCCCAGTCAGCTGCAACCAACTGGAACTGTGCCCTCCGACTCTGCTCCCAGTCAGCTGCTACCAACTGGAACTGTGCCCTCCGACTCTGCACCCAATCAGCTGCAACCAACTGGAACTGTGCCCTCCGACTCTGCACCCAATCAGTTGCAACCAACTGGAAATGCGCCCTCCGACTCTGCTCCCAGTCAGCTGCAACCAACTGGAACTGCGCCCTCCGACTCTGCTCCCAGTCAGCTGCAACCAACTGGAACTCCGCCCTCCAACTCTGCTCCCAGTCAGCTGCAACCAACAGGAACTGCGACGTCCGACTCTGCTCCCAATCAGCTGCAACCAACTGGAACTCCGCCCTCCGACTCTGCTCCCAGTCAGCTGCAACCAACTGGAACTGCGCCCTCCGACTCTGCACCCAATCAGCTGCAACCAACTGGAACTGCGCTCTCCGACTCTGCTCCCAGTCAGCTGCAACCAACTGGAACTCCGCCCTCCGACGCTGCTCCCAGTCAGCTGCAAACAACTGGAACTGCGCCCTCCGACTCTGCTCCCAGTCAGCTGCAACCAACTGGAGCTGCGCCCTCCGACTCTGCTCCCAGTCAGCTGCAACCAACTGGAACTGTGCCCTCCGACTCTGCTCCCAGTCAGCTGCAACCAACTGGAACTGGGCCCTCCGACTCTGCACCCAATCAGCTGCAACCAACTGGAACTGCGCCCTCCGACTCTGCTCCCAGTCAGCTGCAACCAACTGGAACTGCGCCCTCCGACTCTGCTCCCAGTCAGCTGCAACCAACTGGAACTGTGCCCTCCGACTCTGCTCCCAGTCAGCTGCAACCAACTGGAACTCCGCCCTCCGACTCTGCTGCCAGTCAGCAGTAACCAACTGGAACTGTGCCCTCCGGCTCTGCTCCCAGTCAGCTGCAACCAACTGGAACTGAGCCCTCCGACTCTGCTCCCAGTCAGCTGCAACCAACTGGAACTGCGCCCTCCGACTCTGCTCCCAGTCAGCTGCAACCAACTGGAACTGAGCCCTCCGACTCTGCTCCGAGTCAGCTGCAACCAACTGGAGCTCCGCCCTCCTACTCTGCTCCCAGTCAGCTGCAACCAACTGGAACTCCGCCCTCCGACTCTGCTCCCAATCAGCTGCAACCAACTGGAACTCCGCCCTCCGACTCTGCTCTCAGTCAGATGCAACCAACTGGAACTCCGCCCTCCTACTCTGCTCCCAGTCAGCTGCAACCAACAGGAACTCCGCCCACCGACTCTGCTCCCAATCAGCTGCAACCAACTGGAACTCCGCCCTCCGACTCTGCTCTCAGTCAGCTGCAACCAACAGGAACTGCGACCTCCGAGTCTGCTCCCAATCAGCTGCAACCAACTGGAACTGCGCCCTCCGACTCTGCTCCCAGTCAGCTGCAACCAACTGGAACTGCGCCCTCCGACTCTGCTCCCAGTCAGCTGCAACCAACTGGAACTGTGCCCTCCGACTCTGCTCCCAGTCAGCTGCAACCAACTGGAACTCCGCCCACCGACTCTGCTCCCAGTCAGCTGCAACCAACTGGAACTGCGCCCTCCGACTCTGCTCCCAGTCAGCTGCAACCAACTGGAACTGCGCCCTCCAACTCTGCTCCCAGTCAGCTGCAACCAACTGGAACTGAGCCCTCCGACTCTGCTCCCAGTCAGCTGCAACCAACTGGAACTGCGCCCTCCGACTCTGCTCCCAGTCAGCTGCAACTAACTGGAACTCCGCCCTCCGACTCTGCTCCCAGTCAGCTGTAACCAACTGGAACTGCGCCCTCCGACTCTGCTCCCAATCAGCTGCAACCAACTGGAACTCCGCCCTCCGACTCTGCTCCCAGTGAGATGCAACCAACTGGAACTGCGCCCTCCGACTCTGCTCCTAGTCAGCTGCAACCAACAGGAACTGCGACCTCCGACTCTGCTCCCAATCAGCTGCAACCAACTGGAACTCCGCCCTCCGACTCTGCTCCCAGTCAGCTGCAACCAACTGGAACTGTGCCCTCCGACTCTGCTCCCAGTCAGCTGCAACCAACTGGAACGGCGTCCTCCGACTCTGCTCCCAGTCAGCTGCAACCAACTGGACCTCCGCCCTCCGACTCTGCTCGCAGTCAGCTGCAACCAACTGGAACTGTGCCCTCCGACTCTGCTCCCAGTCAGCTGCAACCAACTGGAACTGTGCCCTCCGACTCTGCTCCCAGTCAGCTGCAACCAACTGGAACTCCGCCCTCCGACTCTGCTCCCAGTCAGCTGCAACCAACTGGAACTCCGCCCTCCGACTCTGCTCCCAGTCAGCTGCAACCAACTGGAACTCAGCCCTCCTACTCTGCTCCCAGTCAGCTGCAACCAACTGGAACTGGGCCCTCCGACTCTGCTCCCAGTCAGCTGCAACCAACTGGAACTGCGCCCTCCGACTCTGCTCCAAGTCAGCTGCAACCAACTGGAACTGTGCCCTCCGACTCTGCTCCAAGTCAGCTGCAACCAACTGGAACTGCGCCCTCCGACTCTGCTCCAAATCAGCTGCAACCAACTGGAACTGTGCCCTCCGACTCTGCTCCCAGTCAGCTGCAACCAACTGGAACTGTGCCCTCCGACTCTGCTCCCAGTCAGCTGCAACCAACTGGAACTCCGGCCTCCGACTCTGCTGCCAGTCAGCTGCAACCAACTGAAACTGTGCCCTCCGACTCTGCTCCCAGTCAGCTGCAACCAACTGGAACTGCGCCCTCCGACTCTGCTCCAAGTCAGCTGCAACCAACTGGAACTGTGCACTCCGACTATGCTCCAAGTCAGCTGCAACCAACTGGAACTGTGCCCTCCGACTCTGCTCCCAGTCAGCTGCAACCAACAGGAACTCCGTCCTCCTACTCTGCTCGCAGTCAGCTGCAACCAACTGGAACTGCGCCCTCCGACTCTGCTCCCAGTCAGCTGCAACCAACTGGAACTCCGCCCTCCGACTCTGCTCCCAGTCAGCTGCAACCAACTGGAACTCCGCCCTCCTACTCTGCTCCCAGTCAGCTGCAACCAACTGGAACTGGGCCCTCCGACTCTGCTCCCAGTCAGCTGCAACCAACTGGAACTGCGCCCTCCGACTCTGCTCCCAATCAGCTGCAACCAACTGGAACTGTGCCCTCCGACTCTGCTCCCAGTCAGCTGCAACCAACTGGAACTCCGCCCTCCGACTCTGCTGCCAGTTAGCTGCAACCAACTGGAACTGTGCCCTCCAACTCTGCACCCAGTCAGCTGCAACCAACTGGAACTGCGCCCTCCGACTCTGCTCCCAGTCAGCTGCAACCAACTGGAACTCCGCCCACCGACTCTGCTCCCAATCAGCTGCAACCAACTGGAACTGAGCCCTCCGACTCTGCTCCCAGTCAGCTGCAACCAACTGGAACTGCGCCCTCCGACTCTGCTCCCAGTCAGCTGCAACCAACTGGACCTCCGCCCTCCGACTCTGCTCCCAGTCAGCTGCAACCAACTGGAACTGAGCCCTCCGACTCTGCTCCCAGTCAGCTGCAACCAACTGGAACTGTGCACTCCGACTCTGCTCCCAGTCAGCTGCAACCAACTGGAACTGTGCCCTCCGACTCTGCTCCCAGTCAGCTGCAACCAACTGGAACTGCGACCTCCGACTCTGCTCCCAATCAGCTGCAACCAACTGGAATTCCGCCCTCCGACTCTGCTCTCAGTCAGATGCAACCAACTGGAACTGCGCCCTCCGACTCTGCTCCTAGTCAGCTGCAACCAACAGGAACTGCGACCTCCGAGTCTGCTCCCAGTGAGCTGCAACCAACTGGAACTGTGCCCTCCGACTCTGCTCCCAGTCAGCTGCAACCAACTGGAACTGAGCCCTCCGACTCTGCTCCCAGTCAGCTGCAACCAACTGGAACTGTGCCCTCCGACTCTGCCCCCAGTCAGCTGCAACCAACTGGAACTGAGCCCTCCGACTCTGCTCCCAGTCAGCTGCAACCAACTGGAACTGTGCCCTCCGACTCTGGCCCAGTCAGCTGCAACCAACTGGAACTCCGCCCTCCGACTCTGCTCCCAGTCAGCTGCAACCAACTGGAACTGAGCCCTCCGACTCTGCTCCCAGTCAGCTGCAACCAACTGGAACTGTGCCCTCCGACGCTGCTCCCAGTCAGCTGCAACCAACTGGAACTGCGACCTCCGACTCTGCTCCCAATCAGCTGCAACCAACTGGAATTCCGCCCTCCGACTCTGCTCTCAGTCAGATGCAACCAACTGGAACTGCGCCCTCCGACTCTGCTCCTAGTCAGCTGCAACCAACAGGAACTGCGACCTCCGAGTCTGCTCCCAGTGAGCTGCAACCAACTGGAACTGTGCCCTCCGACTCTGCTCCCAGTCAGCTGCAACCAACTGGAACTCCACCCTCCGACTCTGCTCCCAGTCAGCTGCAACCAACTGGAACTGCGCCCTCCGACTCTGCTCCCAGTCAGCTGCAACCAACTGGAACTGCGCCCTCCGACTCTGCTCCCAGTCAGCTGCAACCAACTGGAACTGCGCCCTCCGACCCTGCTCCCAGTCAGCTGCAACCAACTGGAACTGAGCCCTCCGACTCTGCTCCCAGTCAGCTGCAACCAACTGGAACTGCGCCCTCCGACTCTGCTCCCAGTCAGCTGCAACCAACTGGAACTGAGCCCTCTGACTCTGCTCCCAGTCAGCTCCAACGAACTGGAACTGCGCCCTCCGACTCTGCTCCCAGTCAGCTGCAACCAACTGGAACTGCGCCCTCCGACTCTGCTCCCAGTCAGCTGCAACCAACTGGAACTGTGCCCTCCGACTCTGCTCCCAGTCAGCTGCAACCAACTGGAACTCCGCCCACCGACTCTGCTCCCAATCAGCTGCAACCAACTGGAACTGCGCCCTCCGACTCTGCTCCCAGTCAGCTGCAACCAACTGGAACTGAGCCCTCCGACTCTGCTCCCAGTCAGCTGCAACCAACTGGAACTGTGCCCTCCGACTCTGCTCCCAGTCAGCTGCAACCAACTGGAACTGAGCCCTCCGACTCTGCTCCCAGTCAGCTGCAACCAACAGGAACTGCGCCCGCCGACTCTGCTCCCAGTCAGCTGCAACCAACTGGAACTGTGCCCTCCGACTCTGCTCCCAGTCAGCTGCAACCAACTGGAACTCCGCCCTCCTACTCTGCTCCCAGTCAGCTGCAACCAACTGGAACTGAGCCCTCCGACTCTGCTCCCAGTCAGCTGCAACCAACTGGAACTGTGCCCTCCGACTCTGCTCCCAGTCAGCTGCAACCAACTGGAACTCCGCCCTCCGACTCTGCTCCCAGTCAGCTGCAACCAACTGGAACTCCGCCCTCCGACTCTGCTCCCAGTCAGCTGCAACCAACAGGAACTCCGCCCTCCGACTCTGCTCCCAGTCAGCTGCAAGCAACTGGAACTCCGCCCTCCTACTCTGCTCCCAGTCAGCTGCAACCAACTGGAACTCCGCCCTCCGACTCTGCTGCCAGTTAGCTGCAACCAACTGGAACTGTGCCCTCCGACTCTGCTCCCAGTCAGCTGCAACCAACTGGAACTGTGCCCTCCGACTCTGCTCCCAGTCAGCTGCAACCAACTGGAACTGCGCCCTCCGACTCTGCTCCCAGTCAGCTGCAACCAACAGGAACTCCGCCCTCCGACTCTGCTCCCAGTCAGCTGCAAGCAACTGGAACTCCGCCCTCCTACTCTGCTCCCAGTCAGCTGCAACCAACTGGAACTCCGCCCTCCGACTCTGCTGCCAGTTAGCTGCAACCAACTGGAACTGTGCCCTCCGACTCTGCTCCCAGTCAGCTGCAACCAACTGGAACTGTGCCCTCCGACTCTGCTCCCAGTCAGCTGCAACCAACTGGAACTGCGCCCTCCGACTCTGCTCCCAGTCAGCTGCAACCAACTGGAACTCCGCCCTCCGACTCTGCTCCCAGTCAGCTGCAACCAACAGGAACTCAGCCCAACGACTCTGCTCCCAGTCAGCTGCAACCAACTGGAACTGCGCCCTCCGACTCTGCTCCAAGTCAGCTGCAACCAACTGGAACTGTGCCCTCCGACTCTGCTCCCAGTCAGCTGCAACCAACTGGAACTCCGCCCTCCGACTCTGCTGCCAGTCAGCTGCAACCAACTGAAACTGTGCCCTCCGACTCTGCTCCCAGTCAGCTGCAACCAACTGGAACTGCGCCCTCCGACTCTGCTCCAAGTCAGCTGCAACCAACTGGAACTGTGCCCCCCGACTCTGCTCCAAGTCAGCTGCAACCAACTGGAACTGTGCCCTGCGACTCTGCTCCCAGACAGCTGCAACCAACAGGAACTCCGTCCTCCGACTCTGCTCGCAGTCAGCTGCAACCAACTGGAACTGCGCCCTCCGACTCTGCTCCCAGTCAGCTGCAACCAACTGGAACTGCGCCCTCCGACTCTGCTCCCAGTCAGCTGCAACCAACTGGAACTGCGCCCTCAGACTCAGCTCCCAGTCAGCTGCAACCAACTGGAACTGCGCCCTCCGGCTCTGCTCCCAGTCAGCTGCAACCAACTGGAACTGTGCCCTCCGACTCTGCTCCCAGTCAGCTGCAACCAACTGGAACTGTGCCCTCCGACTCTGCTCCCAGTCAGCTGCAACCATCTGGAACTCCGCCCTCCGACTCAGCTCCCAGTCAGCTGCAACCAACTGGAACTCCGCCCTCCGACTCTGCTCCCAGTCATCTGCAACCAACTAGAACTGCGCCCTCTGGCTCTGCTCCCAGTCAGCTGCAACCAACTGGAACTGTGCCCTCAGACTCAGCTCCCAGTCAGCTGCAACCAACTGGAACTCCGCCCTCCGACTCTGCTCCCAGTCAGCTGCAACCAACTGGAACTGCGCCCTCCGGCTCTGCTCCCAGTCAGCTGCAACCAACTGGAACTGTGCCCTCCGACTCTGCTCCCAGTCAGCTGCAACCAACTGGAACTGTGCCCTCCGACTCTGCTCCCAGTCAGCTGCAACCATCTGGAACTCCGCCCTCCGACTCAGCTCCCAGTCAGCTGCAACCAACTGGAACTGCGCCCTCCGACTCTGCACCCAGTCAGCTACAACCAACTGGAACTCCGCCCTCCGACTCTGCTCCCAGTCAGCTGCAACCAACTGGAACTGCGCCCTCCGACTCTCCTCCCAGTCAGCTGCAACCAACTGGAACTCCGCCCTCCGACTCTGCTCCCAGTCAGCTGCAACCAACTGGAACTCCGCCATCCGACTCTGCTCCCAGTCAGCTGCAACCAACTAGAACTGTGCCCTCCGACTCTGCTCCCAGTCAGCTGCAACCAACTGGAACTGCGCCCTCCGACTCTGCTCCCAGTCAGCTGCAACCAACTGGAACTGTGCCCTCCGACTCTGCTCCCAGCCAGCTGCAACCAACTGGAACTGTGCCCTCCGACTCTGCTCCCAGTCAGCTGCAACCAACTGGAACTGTGCCCTCCGACTCTGCTCCCAGTCAGCTGCAACCAACTGGAACTCCGCCCTCCGACTCTGCTCCCAGTCAGCAGTAACCAACTGGAACTGTGCCCTCCGGCTCTGCTCCCAGTCAGCTGCAACCAACTGGAACTGTGCCCTCCGACTCTGCTCCCAGTCAGCTGCAACCAACTGGAACTGCGCCCTCCGACTCTGCTCCCAGTCAGCTGCAACCAACTGGAACTGTGCCCTCCGACTCTGCTCCCAGTCAGCTGCAACCAACTGGAACTCCGCCCTCCGACTCTGCTCCCAGTCAGCAGTAACCAACTGGAACTGTGCCCTCCGGCTCTGCTCCCAGTCAGCTGCAACCAACTGGAACTGTGCCCTCCGACTCTGCTCCCAGTCAGCTGCAACCAACCGGAACTGTGCCCTCCGACTCTGCTCCCAGTCAGCTGCAACCTACTGGAACTGTGCCCTCCGACTCTGCTCCCAGTCAGCTGCAACCAACTGGAACTCCGCCCTCCGACTCTGCTCCCAGTCAGCTGCAACCAACTGGAACTGTGCCCTCCGACTCTGCTCCCAGTCAGCTGCAACCTACTGGAACTGTGCCCTCCGACTTTGCTCCCAGTCAGCTGCAACCAACTGGAACTCCGCCCTCCGACTCTGCTCCCAATCAGCTGCAACCAACTGGAACTGTGCCCTCCGACTCTGCTCCCAATCAGCTGCAACCAACTGGAACTGTGCCCTCCGACTCTGCTCCCAGTCAGCTGCAACCAACTGGAACTGTGCCCTCCGACTCTGCTCCCAATCAGCTGCAACCAACTGGAACTCCGCCCTCCGACTCTGCTCTCAGTCAGCTGCAACCTACTGGAACTGTGCCCTCCGACTCTGCTCCCAGTCAGCTGCAACCAACCGGAACTGTGCCCTCCGACTCTGCTCCCAGTCAGCTGCAACCTACTGGAACTGTGCCCTCCGACTCTGCTCCCAGTCAGCTGCAACCAACTGGAACTCCGCCCTCCGACTCTGCTCCCAGTCAGCTGCAACCAACTGGAACTGTGCCCTCCGACTCAGCTCCCAGTCAGCTGCAACCTACTGGAACTGTGCCCTCCGACTTTGCTCCCAGTCAGCTGCAACCAACTGGAACTGTGCCCTCCGACTCTGCTCCCAGTCAGCTGCAACCTACTGGAACTCCGCCCTCCGACTCTGCTCCCAGTCAGCTGCAACCAACTGGAACTGCACCCTCCGACTCTGCTCCCAGTCAGCTGCAACCAACTGGAACTGTGCCCTCCGGCTCTGCTCCCAGTCAGCTGCAACCAACTGGAACTGTGCCCTCCGACTCTGCTCCCAGTCAGCTGCTACCAACTGGAACTGTGCCCTCCGACTCTGCACCCAATCAGCTGCAACCAACTGGAACTGTGCCCTCCGACTCTGCACCCAATCAGCTGCAACCAACTGGAACTGCGCCCTCCGACTCTGCTCCCAGTCAGCTGCAACCAACTGGAACTGCGCCCTCCGACTCTGCTCCCAGTCAGCTGCAACCAACTGGAACTCCGCCCTCCGACTCTGCTCCCAGTCAGCTGCAACCAACAGGAACTGCGACCTCCGACTCTGCTCCCAATCAGCTGCAACCAACTGGAACTCCGCCCTCCGACTCTGCTCCCAGTCAGCTGCAACCAACTGGAACTGCGCCCTCCGACTCTGCACCCAATCAGCTGCAACCAACTGGAACTGCGCTCTCCGACTCTGCTCCCAGTCAGCTGCAACCAACTGGAACTCCGCCCTCCGACTCTGCTCCCAGTCAGCTGCAACCAACTGGAGCTGCGCCCTCCGACTCTGCTCCCAGTCAGCTGCAACCAACTGGAACTGTGCCCTCCGACTCTGCTCCCAGTCAGCTGCAACCAACTGGAACTGGGCCCTCCGACTCTGCACCCAATCAGCTGCAACCAACTGGAACTACGCCCTCCGACTCTGCTCCCAGTCAGCTGCAACCAACTGGAACTCCGCCCTCCGACTCTGCTCCCAGTCAGCTGCAACCAACTGGAACTCCGCCCTCCGACTCTGCTCCCAGTCAGCTGCAACCAACAGGAACTCAGCCCACCGACTCTGCTCCCAGTCAGCTGCAACCAACAGGAACTGCGCCCGCCGACTCTGCTCCCAGTCAGCTGCAACCAACTGGAACTGTGCCCTCCGACTCTGCTCCCAGTCAGCTGCAACCAACTGGAACTCCGCCCTCCTACTCTGCTCCCAGTCAGCTGCAACCAACTGGAACTGGGCCCTCCGACTCTGCTCCCAGTCAGCTGCAACCAACTGGAACTGCGCCCTCCGACTCTGCTCCAAGTCAGCTGCAACCAACTGGAACTGTGCCCTCCGACTCTGCTCCCAGTCAGCTGTAACCAACTGGAACTGCGCTTTCCGACTCTGCTCCCAGTCAGCTGCAACCAACTAGAACTGCGCCCTCCGACTCTGCTCCCAGTCAGCTGCAACCAACTGGAACTGCGCCCTCCGACTCTGCTCCCAGTCAGCTGCAACCAACTGGAACTCCGCCCTCCGACTCTGCTGCCAGTCAGCTGCAACCAACTGAAACTGTGCCCTGCGACTCTGCTCCCAGACAGCTGCAACCAACAGGAACTCCGTCCTCCGACTCTGCTCGCAGTCAGCTGCAACCAACTGGAACTGCGCCCTCCGACTCTGCTCCCAGTCAGCTGCAACCAACTGGAACTCCGCTCTCACACTCTGCTCCCAGTCATCTGCAACCAACTAGAACTGCGCCCTCCGGCTCTGCTCCCAGTCAGCTGCAACCAACTGGAACTGTGCCCTCAGACTCAGCTCCCAGTCAGCTGCAACCAACTGGAACTCCGCCCTCCGACTCTGCTCCCAGTCAGCTGCAACCAACTGGAACTGCGCCCTCCGGCTCTGCTCCCAGTCAGCTGCAACCAACTGGAACTGTGCCCTCCGACTCAGCTCCCAGTCAGCTGCAACCAACTGGAACTGCGCCCTCCGACTCTGCACCCAGTCAGCTGCAACCAACTGGAACTCCGCCCTCCGACTCTGCTCCCAGTCAGCTGCAACCAACTGGAACTGCGCCCTCCGACTCTCCTCCCAGTCAGCTGCAACCAACTGGAACTCCGCCCTCCGACTCTGCTCCCAGTCAGCTGCAACCAACTGGAACTCCGCCATCCGACTCTGCTCCCAGTCAGCTGCAACCAACTGGAACTCCGCTCTCACACTCTGCTCCCAGTCATCTGCAACCAACTAGAACTGCGCCCTCCGACTCTGCTCCCAGTCAGCTGCAACCAACTGGAACTCCGCCCTCCGACTCTGCTCCCAGTCAGCTGCAACCAACTGGAACTCCGCCATCCGACTCTGCTCCCAGTCAGCTGCAACCAACTGGAACTCCGCTCTCACACTCTGCTCCCAGTCATCTGCAACCAACTGGAACTGCGCCCTCCGACTCTGCTCCCAGTCAGCTGCAACCAACTGGAACTCCGCCCTCCGACTCTGCTCCCAGTCAGCTGCAACCAACTGGAACTGCGCCCTCCGACTCTCCTCCCAGTCAGCTGCAACCAACTGGAACTCCGCCCTCCGACTCTGCGCCCAGTCAGCTGCAACCAACTGGAACTCCGCCATCCGACTCTGCTCCCAGTCAGCTGCAACCAACTGGAACTCCGCTCTCACACTCTGCTCCCAGTCATCTGCAACCAACTAGAACTGCGCCCTCCGGCTCTGCTCCCAGTCAGCTGCAACCAACTGGAACTGCGCCCTCCGACTCTGCTCCCAGTCAGCTGCAACCAACTGGAACTCCGCCCTCCGACTCTGCTCCCAGTCATCTGCAACCAACTGGAACTGCGCCCTCCGACTCTGCTCCGAGTCAGCTGCAACCAACAGGAACTGTGCCCTCCGACTCTGCTCCCAGTCAGCTGCAACCAACTGGAACTGCGCCCTCCGACTCTGCTCCCAGTCAGCTGCAACCAACTGGAACTGTGCCCTCCGACTCTGCTCCCAGTCAGCTGCAACCAACTGGAACTCCGCCCTCCGACTCTGCTCCCAGTCAGCAGTAACCAACTGGAACTGTGCCCTCCGGCTCTGCTCCCAGTCAGCTGCAACCAACTGGAACTGTGCCCTCCGACTCTGCTCCCAGTCAGCTGCAACCAACTGGAACTCCGCCCTCCGACTCTGCTCCCAGTCAGCTGCAACCTACTGGAACTGTGCCCTCCGACTCTGCTCCCAGTCAGCTGCAACCAACTGGAACTGTGCACTCCGACTCTGCTCCCAGTCAGCTGCAACCTACTGGAACTGTGCCCTCCGACTCTGCTCCCAGTCAGCTGCAACCAACTGGAACTCCGCCCTCCGACTCTGCTCCCAGTCAGCTGCAACCAACTGGAACTGTGCCCTCCGACTCTGCTCCCAGTCAGCTGCAACCAACTGGAACTGCGCCCTCCGACTCTGCTCCCAGTCAGCTGCAACCAACTGGAACTGTGCCCTCCGACTCTGCTCCCAGTCAGCTGCAACCAACTGGAACTGGGCCCTCCGACTCTGCTCCCAGTCAGCTGCAACCTACTGGAACTGTGCCCTCCGACTTTGCTCCCAGTCAGCTGCAACCAACTGGAACTGTGCCCTCCGACTCTGCTCCCAGTCAGCTGCAACCTACTGGAACTGTGCCCTCCGACTCTGCTCCCAGTCAGCTGCAACCAACTGGAACTCCGCCCTCCGACTCTGCTCCCAGTCAGCTGCAACCAACTGGAAGTGTGCCCTCCGGCTCTGCTCCCAGTCAGCTGCAACCAACTGGAACTGTGCCCTCCGACTCTGCTCTCAGTCAGCTGCTACCAACTGGAACTGTGCCCTCCGACTCTGCACCCAATCAGCTGCAACCAACTGGAACTGTGCCCTCCGACTCTGCACCCAATCAGCTGCAACCAACTGGAACTGCGCCCTCCGACTCTGCTCCCAGTCAGCTGCAACCAACTGGAACTGTGCCCTCCGACTCTGCTCCCAGTCAGCTGCAACCAACTGGAACTGGGCCCTCCGACTCTGCTCCCAGTCAGCTGCAACCAACTGGAACTGCGCCCTCCGACTCTGCTCCCAGTCAGCTGCAACCAACTGGAACTCCGCCCTCCGACTCTGCTCCCAGTCAGCTGCAACCAACTGGAACTGCGCCCTCTGACGCTGCTCCCAGTCAGCTGCAACCAACTGGAACTGCGCCCTCCGACTCTGCTCCCAGTCAGCTGCAACCAACTGGAACTGCGCCCTCCGACTCTGCTCCCAGTCAGCAGCAACCAACTGGAACTCCGCCCTCCTACTCTGCTCCCAGTCAGCTGCAACCAACTGGAACTACGCCCTCCGACTCTGCTCCCAGTCAGCTGCAACCAACTGGAACTGCGCCCTCCGACTCTGCTCCTAGTCAGCTGCAACCAACTGGAACTCCGCCCTCCGACTCTGCTCCCAGTCAGCTGCAACCAACTGGAACTACGCCCTCCGACTCTGCTCCCAGTCAGCTGCAACCAACTGGAACTCCGCCCTCCGACTCTGCTGCCAGTTAGCTGCAACCAACTGGAACTGTGCCCTCCGACTCTGCTCCCAGTCAGCTGCAACCAACTGGAACAGCGCCCTCCGACTCTGCTCCCAGTCAGCTGCAACCAACTGGAACTCCGCCCTCCGACTCTGCTCCCAGTCAGCTGCAACCAACTGGAACTGCGCCCTCCGACTCTGCTCCCAGTCAGCTGCAACCAACTGGAACTGCGCCCTCCGACTCTGCTCCCAGTCAGCTGCAACCAACTGGAACTGCGCCCTCCGACTCTGCTCCCAGTCAGCTGCAACCAACTGGAACTGAGCCCTCCGACTCTGCTCCCAGTCAGCTGCAACCAACTGGAACTGCGCCCTCCGACTCTGCTCCCAGTCAGCTGCAACCAACTGGAACTCCGCCCTCCTACTCTGCTCCCAGTCAGCTGCAACCAACTGGAACTGTGCCCTCCGACTCTGCACCCAGTCAGCTGCAACCAACTGGAACTGCGCCCTCCGACTCTGCTCCGAGTCAGCTGCAACCAACTGGAACTGCGCCCTCCGACTCTGCTCCAAGTCAGTTGCAACCAACTGGAACTGTGCCCTCCGACTCTGCTCCCAGTCAGCTGCAACCAACTGGAACTCCGCCCTCCGACTCTGCTGCCAGTCAGCTGCAACCAACTGAAACTGTGCACTCCGACTCTGCTCCCAGTCAGCTGCAACCAACTGGAACTGCGCCCTCCGACTCTGCTCCCAGTCAGCTGCAACCAACTGGAACTGCGCCCTCCGACACTGCTCCCAGTCAGCTGCAACCAACTGGAACTCCGCCCTCTGACTCTGCTCCCAGTCAGCTGCAACCAACTGGAACTGTGCCCTCCGACACTGCTCCCAGTCAGCTGCAACCAACTGGAACTCCGCCCTCCTACTCTGCTCCCAGTCAGCTGCAACCAACTGGAACTGGGCCCTCCGACTCTGCTCCCAGTCAGCTGCAACCAACTGGAACTGTGCCCTCCGACTCTGCTCCCAGTCAGCAGTAACCAACTGGAACTGTGCCCTCCGGCTCTTCTCCCAGTCAGCTGCAACCAACTGCAAGTGTGCCCTCCGACTCTGCTCCCAGTCAGCTGCAACCAACTGGAACTGCGCCCTCCGACTCTGCTCCCAGTCAGCTGCAACCAACTGGAACTCCGCCCTCCAACTCTGCACCCAGTCAGCTGCAACCAAAAGGAACTGCGACCTTCGACTCTGCTCCCAGTCAGCTGCAACCAACTGGAACTGTGCCCTCCGACTCTGCTCCCAATCAGCTGCAACCAACTGGAACTGTGCCCTCCGACTCTGCTCCCAATCAGCTGCAACCAACTGGAACTGCGCCCTCCGACTCTGCTCCCAGTCAGCTGCAACCAACTGGAACTCCGCCCTCCGACTCTGCTCCCAGTCAGCTGCAACCAACTGGAACTGTGCCCTCCGACTCTGCTCCCAATCAGCTGCAACCAACTGGAACTGTGCCCTCCGACTCTGCTCCCAATTAACTGCAACCAACTGGAACTCCGCCCTCCGACTCTGCTCCCAGTCAGCTGCAACCAACTGGAACTGCGCCCTCCGACTCTGCACCCAATCAGCTGCAACCAACTGGAACTGCGCCCTCCGACTCTGCTCCCAGTCAGCTGCAACCAACTGGAACTGCGCCCTCCAACTCTGCTCCCAGTCAGCTGCAACCAACTGGAACTCCGCCCTCCGACTCTGCTCCCAGTCAGCTGCAACCAACTGGAACACCGCCCTCCGACTCTGCTCCCAGTCAGCTGCAACCAACTGGAACTGTGCCCTCCGACTCTGCTCCCAGTCAGCTGCAACCAACTGGAACTGCGCCCTCCGACTCTGCTCCCAGTCAGCTGCAACCAACTGGAACTGCGCCCTCCGACTCTGCACCCAATCAGCTGCAACCAACTGGAACTGTGCCCTCCGACTCTGCTCCCAGTCAGCTGCAACCAACTGGAACTGCGCCCTCCAACTCTGCTCCCAGTCAGCTGCAACCAACTGGAACTCCGCCCTCCGACTCTGCTCCCAGTCAGCTGCAACCAACTGGAACACCGCCCTCCGACTCTGCTCCCAGTCAGCTGCAACCAACTGGAACCCTGCCCTCCGACTCTGCTCCCAGTCAGCTGCAACCAACTGGAACTGCGCCCTCCGACTCTGCTCCCAGTCAGCTGCAACCAACTGGAACTGCGCCCTCCGACTCTGCACCCAATCAGCTGCAACCAACTGGAACTGTGCCCTCTGACTCTGCTCCCAGTCAGCTGCAACCAACTGGAACTGCGCCCTCCGACTCTGCTCCCAGTCAGCTGCAACCAACTGGAACTGCGCCCTCCGACTCTGCTCCCAGTCAGCTGCAACCAACTGGAACTCCGCCCTCCGACTCTGCTCCCAGTCAGCTGCAACCAACAGGAACTCCGCCCTCCGACTCTGCTCCCAGTCAGCTGCAACCAACTGGAACTCCGCCCTCCTACTCTGCTCCCAGTCAGCTGCAACCAACTGGAACTCCGCCCTCCGACTCTGCTGCCAGTTAGCTGCAACCAACTGGAACTGTGCCCTCCGACTCTGCTCCCAGTCAGCTGTAACCAACTGGAACTCCGCCCTCCGACTCTGCTCCCAGTCAGCTGCAACCAACTGGAACTCCGCCCTCCGACTCTGCTCCCAGTCAGCTGCAAACAACTGGAACTCCGCCCTCCGACTCTGCTGCCAGTTAGCTGCAACCAACTGGAACTGTGCCCTCCGACTCTGCTCCCAGTCAGCTGCAACCAACTGGAACTCCGCCCACCGACTCTGCTCCTAGTCAGCTGCAACCAACTGGAACTGCGCCCTCCGACTCTGCTCCCAGTCAGCTGCAACCAACTGGAACTCCGCCCTCCGACTCTGCTGCCAGTTAGCTGCAACCAACTGGAACTGTGCCCTCCGACTCTGCTCCCAGTCAGCTGCAACCAACTGGAACTCCGCCCTCCGACTCTGCTCCCAGTCAGCTGCAACCAACTGGAACTCCGCCCTCCGACTCTGCTCCCAGTCAGCTGCAACCAACTGGAACTCCGCCCTTCGACTCTGCTGCCAGTTAGCTGCAACCAACTGGAACTGAGCCCTCCGACTCTGCTCCCAATCAGCTGCAACCAACTGGAACTGCGCCCTCCGACTCTGCTCCCAGTCAGCTGCAACCAACTGGAACTGAGCCCTCCGACTCTGCTCCCAATCAGCTGCAACCAACTGGAACTGCGCCCTCCGACTCTGCTCCCAGTCAGCTGCAACCAACTGGAACTGTGCCCTCCGACTCTGCTCCCAGTCAGCTGCAACCAACTGGAACTCCGCCCTCCGACTCTGCTGCCAGTCAGCTGCAACCAACTGAAACTGTGCCCTCCGACTCTGCTCCCAGTCAGCTGCAACCAACTGGAACTGCGCCCTCCGACTCTGCTCCAAGTCAGCTGCAACCAACTGGAACTGTGCCCTCCGACTCTGCTCCAAGTCAGCTGCAACCAACTGGAACTGTGCCCTCCGACTCTGCTCCCAGTCAGCTGCAACCAACTGGAACTGCGACCTCCGACTCTGCACCCAGTCAGCTGCAACCAACAGGAACTCCGTCCTCCGACTCTGCTCGCAGTCAGCTGCAACCAACTGGAACTCCGCCCTCCGACTCTGCTCCCAGTCAGCTGCAACCAACTGGAACTGCGACCTCCGACTCTGCACCCAGTCAGCTGCAACCAACTGGAACTGTGCCCTCCGACTCTGCTCCCAGTCAGCTGCAACCAACTGGAACTGCGCCCTCCGACTCTGCTCCCAGTCAGCTGTAACCAACTGGAACTCCACCCTCCGACTCTGCTCCCAGTCAGCTGCAACCAACTGGAACTCCGCCCTCTGACTCTGCTCCCAGTCAGCTGCAACCAACTGGAACTCCGCCCTCCGACTCTGCTCCCAGTCAGCTGCAACCAACTGGAACTGTGCCCTCCGACTCTGCTCCCAGTCAGCTGCAACCAACTGGAACTGCGCCCTCCGACTCTGCTCCCAGTCAGCTGTAACCAACTGGAACTCCTCCCTCCGACTCTGCTCCCAGTCAGCTGCAACCAACAGGAACTCCGCCCTCCGACTCTGCACCCAGTCAGCTGCAACCAACTGGAACTCCGCCCTCCTACTCTGCTCCCAGTCAGCTGCAACCAACTGGAACTGGGCCCTCCGACTCTGCTCCCAGTCAGCTGCAACCAACTGGAACTGCGCCCTCCGACTCTGCTCCCAGTCAGCTGCAACCAATTGGAACTGCGCCCTCCGACTCTGCTCCCAGTCAGCTGCAACCAACTGGAACTCCGCCCTCCGACTCTGCTCCCAGTCAGCTGCAACCAACTGGAACTGTGCCCTCCGACTCTGCTCCCAGTCAGCTGCAACCAACTGGACCTCCGCCCTCCGACTCTGCTCCCAGTCAGCTGCAACCAACTGGAACTCCGCCCACCGACTCTGCTCCCAGTCAGCTGCAACCAACTGGAACTGTGCCCTCCGACTCTGCTCCCAGTCAGCTGCAACCAACTGGACCTCCGCCCTCCGACTCTGCTCCCAGTCAGCTGCAACCAACTGGAACTCCGCCCACCGACTCTGCTCCCAGTCAGCTGCAACCAACTGGAACTGTGCCCTCCGACTCTGCTCCCAGTCAGCTGCAACCAACTGGAACTGCGCCCTCCGACTCTGCTCCCAGTCAGCTGCAACGAACTGGAACTCCGCCCTCCGACTCTGCTCCCAGTCAGCTGCAACCAACTGGAACTGTGCCCTCCGACTCTGCTCCCAGTCAGCTGCAACCAACTGGAACTGTGCACTCCGACTCTGCTCCCAGTCAGCTGCAACCAACTGGAACTCCGCCCTCCGACTCTGCTCCCAGTCAGCTGCAACCAACTGGACCTCCGCCCTCCAACTCTGCACCCAGTCAGCTGCAACCAACTGGAACTCCGCCCTCCGACTCTGCTCCCAGTCAGCTGCAACCAACTGGAACTCCGCCCTCCGACTCTGCTCCCAGTCAGCTGCAACCAACTGGAACTGCGCCCTCCGACTCTGTTCCCAGTCAGCTGCAACCAACTGGAACTCCGCCCTCCGACTCTGCTCCCAGTCAGCTGCAACCAACTGGAACTGAGCCCTCCGACTGTGCTGCCAGTCAGCTGCAACCAACTGGAACTCCGCCCACCGACTCTGCTCCCAGTCAGCTGCAACCAACTGGAACTGAGCCCTCCGACTCTGCTCCCAGTCAGCTGCAACCAACTGGAACTGCGCCCTCCGACTCTGCTCCCAGTCAGCTGCAACCAACTGGAACTGCGCCCTCCGACCCTGCTCCCAGTCAGCTGCAACCAATTGGAACTCCGCCCTCCTACTCTGCTCCCAGTCGGCTGCAACCAACTGGAACTGCGCCCTCCGACTCTGCTCCCAGTCAGCTGGAACCAACTGGAACTGCGCCCTCCGACTCTGCTCCCAGTCAGCTGGAACCAACTGGAACTCCGCCCTCCGACTCTGCTCCCAGTCAGCTCCAACCAACTGGAACTGAGCCCTCCGACTCTGCTCCGAGTCAGCTGCAACCAACTGGAGCTCCGCCCTCCGACTCTGCTCCCAGTCAGCTGCAACCAACTGGAACTGCGCCCTCCAACTCTGCTCCCAGTCAGCTGCAACCAACTGGAACTCCGCCCTCCGACTCGGCTCCCAGTCAGCTGCAACCAACTGGAACACCGCCCTCCGACTCTGCTCCCAGTCAGCTGCAACCAACTGGAACTGCGCCCTCCGACTCTGCTCCCAGTCAGCTGCAACCAACTGGAACTGCGCCCTCCGACTCTGCTCCCAGTCAGCTGCAACCAACTGGAACTGCGCCCTCCGACTCTGCTCCCAGTCAGCTGCAACCAACTGGAACTCCGCCCTCCTACTCTGCTCCCAGTCAGCTGCAACCAACTGGACCTACGCCCTCCGACTCTGCTCCCAGTCAGCTGCAACCAACTGGAACTGCGCCCTCCGACTCTGCTCCTAGTCAGCTGCAACCAACTGGAACTACGCCCTCCGACTCTGTTCCCAGTCAGCTGCAACCAACTGGAACTCCGCCCTCCGACTCTGCTGCCAGTTAGCTGCAACCAACTGGAACTGTGCCCTCCGACTCTGCTCCCAGTCAGCTGCAACCAACTGGAACTCCGCCCTCCAACTCTGCTCCCAGTCAGCTGCAACCAACTGGAACTGCGCCCTCCGACTCTGCTCCCAGTCAGCTGCAACCAACTGGAACTGTGCCCTCCGACTCTGCTCCCAGTCAGCTGCAACCAACTGGAACTGCGCCCTCCGACTCTGCTCCGAGTCAGCTGCAACCAACTGGAACTGCGCCCTCCGACTCTGCTCCAAGTCAGTTGCAACCAACTGGAACTGTGCCCTCCGACTCTGCTCCCAGTCAGCTGCAACCAACTGGAACTCCGCCCTCCGACTCTGCTGCCAGTCAGCTGCAACCAACTGAAACTGTGCCCTCCGACTCTGCTCCCAGTCAGCTGCAACCAACTGGAACTGCGCCCTCCGACACTGCTCCCAGTCAGCTGCAACCAACTGGAACTCCGCCCTCTGACTCTGCTCCCAGTCAGCTGCAACCAACTGGAACTGTGCCCTCCGACACTGCTCCCAGTCAGCTGCAACCAACTGGAACTCCGCCCTCCTACTCTGCTCCCAGTCAGCTGCAACCAACTGGAACTGGGCCCTCCGACTCTGCTCCCAGTCAGCTGCAACCAACTAGAACTGTGCCCTCCGACTCTGCTCCCAGTCAGCAGTAACCAACTGGAACTGTGCCCTCCGGCTCTGCACCCAGTCAGCTGCAACCAACTGGAAGTGTGCCCTCCGACTCTGCTCCCAGTCAGCTGCAACCAACTGGAACTCCGCCCTCCAACTCTGCACCCAGTCAGCTGCAACCAACAGGAACTGCGACCTCCGACTCTGCTCCCAGTCAGCTGCAACCAACTGGAACTGTGCCCTCCGACTCTGCTCCCAATCAGCTGCAACCAACTGGAACTGTGCCCTCCGACTCTGCTCCCAATCAGCTGCAACCAACTGGAACTGCGCCCTCCGACTCTGCTCCCAGTCAGCTGCAACCAACTGGAACTCCGCCCTCCGACTCTGCTCCCAGTCAGCTGCAACCAACTGGAACTGTGCCCTCCGACTCTGCTCCCAATCAGCTGCAACCAACTGGAACTGTGCCCTCCGACTCTGCTCCCAATCAGCTGCAACCAACTGGAACTCCGCCCTCCGACTCTGCTCCCAGTCAGCTGCAACCAACTGGAACTGCGCCCTCCGACTCTGCACCCAATCAGCTGCAACCAACTGGAACTGCGCCCTCCGACTCTGCTCCCAGTCAGCTGCAACCAACTGGAACTGCGCCCTCCAACTCTGCTCCCAGTCAGCTGCAACCAACTGGAACTCCGCCCTCCGACTCTGCTCCCAGTCAGCTGCAACCAACTGGAACACCGCCCTCCGACTCTGCTCCCAGTCAGCTGCAACCAACTGGAACTGCGCCCTCCGACCCTGCTCCCAGTCAGCTGCAACCAATTGGAACTCCGCCCTCCTACTCTGCTCCCAGTCGGCTGCAACCAACTGGAACTGCGCCCTCCGACTCTGCTCCCAGTCAGCTGGAACCAACTGGAACTGCGCCCTCCGACTCTGCTCCCAGTCAGCTGGAACCAACTGGAACTCCGCCCTCCGACTCTGCTCCCAGTCAGCTCCAACCAACTGGAACTGAGCCCTCCGACTCTGCTCCGAGTCAGCTGCAACCAACTGGAGCTCCGCCCTCCGACTCTGCTCCCAGTCAGCTGCAACCAACTGGAACTGCGCCCTCCAACTCTGCTCCCAGTCAGCTGCAACCAACTGGAACTCCGCCCTCCGACTCTGCTCCCAGTCAGCTGCAACCAACTGGAACACCGCCCTCCGACTCTGCTCCCAGTCAGCTGCAACCAACTGGAACTGCGCCCTCCGACTCTGCTCCCAGTCAGCTGCAACCAACTGGAACTGCGCCCTCCGACTCTGCTCCCAGTCAGCTGCAACCAACTGGAACTGCGCCCTCCGACTCTGCTCCCAGTCAGCTGCAACCAACTGGAACTCCGCCCTCCTACTCTGCTCCCAGTCAGCTGCAACCAACTGGACCTACGCCCTCCGACTCTGCTCCCAGTCAGCTGCAACCAACTGGAACTGCGCCCTCCGACTCTGCTCCTAGTCAGCTGCAACCAACTGGAACTACGCCCTCCGACTCTGCTCCCAGTCAGCTGCAACCAACTGAAACTGTGCCCTCCGACTCTGCTCCCAGTCAGCTGCAACCAACTGGAACTGCGCCCTCCGACACTGCTCCCAGTCAGCTGCAACCAACTGGAACTCCGCCCTCTGACTCTGCTCCCAGTCAGCTGCAACCAACTGGAACTGTGCCCTCCGACACTGCTCCCAGTCAGCTGCAACCAACTGGAACTCCGCCCTCCTACTCTGCTCCTAGTCAGCTGCAACCAACTGGAACTGGGCCCTCCGACTCTGCTCCCAGTCAGCTGCAACCAACTAGAACTGTGCCCTCCGACTCTGCTCCCAGTCAGCAGTAACCAACTGGAACTGTGCCCTCCGGCTCTGCACCCAGTCAGCTGCAACCAACTGGAAGTGTGCCCTCCGACTCTGCTCCCAGTCAGCTGCAACCAACTGGAACTCCGCCCTCCAACTCTGCACCCAGTCAGCTGCAACCAACAGGAACTGCGACCTCCGACTCTGCTCCCAGTCAGCTGCAACCAACTGGAACTGTGCCCTCCGACTCTGCTCCCAATCAGCTGCAACCAACTGGAACTGTGCCCTCCGACTCTGCTCCCAATCAGCTGCAACCAACTGGAACTGCGCCCTCCGACTCTGCTCCCAGTCAGCTGCAGCCAACTGGAACTCCGCCCTCCGACTCTGCTCCCAGTCAGCTGCAACCAACTGGAACTGTGCCCTCCGACTCTGCTCCCAATCAGCTGCAACCAACTGGAACTGTGCCCTCCGACTCTGCTCCCAATCAGCTGCAACCAACTGGAACTCCGCCCTCCGACTCTGCTCCCAGTCAGCTGCAACCAACTGGAACTGCGCCCTCCGACTCTGCACCCAATCAGCTGCAACCAACTGGAACTGCGCCCTCCGACTCTGCTCCCAGTCAGCTGCAACCAACTGGAACTGCGCCCTCCAACTCTGCTCCCAGTCAGCTGCAACCAACTGGAACTCCGCCCTCCGACTCTGCTCCCAGTCAGCTGCAACCAACTGGAACACCGCCCTCCGACTCTGCTCCCAGTCAGCTGCAACCAACTGGAACTGTGCCCTCCGACTCTGCTCCCAGTCAGCTGCAACCAACTGGAACTGCGCCCTCCGACTCTGCACCCAATCAGCTGCAACCAACTGGAACTGCGCCCTCCGACTCAGCTCCCAGTCAGCTGCAACCAACTGGAACTGTGCCCTCCGACTCTGCTCCCAGTCAGCTGCAACCAACTGGAACTCCGCCCTCCGACTCTGCTCCCAGTCAGCTGCAACCAACTGGAACTGCGCCCTCCGACTCTGCTCCCAGTCAGCTGCAACCAACTGGAACTCCGCCCTCCGACTCTGCTCCCAGTCAGCTGGACCAACTGGAACTGCGCCCTCCGACTCTGCTCCCAGTCAGCTGCAACCAACTGGAACTCCGCCCTCCGACTCTGCTCCCAGTCAGCTGCAACCAACTGGAACTCCGCCCTCCTACTCTGCTCCCAGTCAGCTGCAACCAACTGGAACTCCGCCCTCCGACTCTGCTCCCAGTCAGCTGCAACCAACTGGAACTCCGCCCTCCGACTCTGCTCCCAGTCAGCTGCAACCAACTGGAACTCCGCCCTCCGACTCTGCTCCCAGTCAGCTGCAACCAACTGGAACTCCGCCCTCCGACTCTGCTGCCAGTTAGCTGCAACCAACTGGAACTGTGCCCTCCGACTCTGCTCCCAGTCAGCTGCAACCAACTGGAACTGTGCCCTCCGACTCTGCTCCCAGTCAGCTGCAACCAACTGGAACTGTGCCCTCCGACTCTGCTCCCAGTCAGCTGCAACCAACTGGAACTGTGCCCTCCGACTCTGCTCCCAGTCAGCTGCAACCAACTGGAACTCCGCCCTCCGACTCTGCTCCCAGTCAGCTGCAACCAACTGGAACTACGCCCTCCGACTCTGCTCCCAGTCAGCTGCAACCAACTGGAACTCCGCCCTCCGACTCTGCTGCCAGTTAGCTGCAACCAACTGGAACTGTGCCCTCCGACTCTGCTCCCAGTCAGCTGCAACCAACTGGAACTCCGCCCTCCGACTCTGCTCCCAGTCAGCTGCAACCAACTGGAACTGCGCCCTCCGACTCTGCTCCCAGTCAGCTGCAACCAACTGGAACTGTGCCCTCCGACTCTGCTCCCAGTCAGCTGCAACCAACTGGAACTGCGCCCTCCGACTCTGCTCCGAGTCAGCTGCAACCAACTGGAACTGCGCCCTCCGACTCTGCTCCAAGTCAGTTGCAACCAACTGGAACTGCGCCCTCCGACTCTGCTCCCAGTCAGCTGCAACCAACTGGAACTCCGCCCTCCGACTCTGCTGCCAGTCAGCTGCAACCAACTGAAACTGTGCCCTCCGACTCTGCTCCCAGTCAGCTGCAACCAACTGGAACTGCGCCCTCCGACACTGCTCCCAGTCAGCTGCAACCAACTGGAACTCCGCCCTCTGACTCTGCTCCCAGTCAGCTGCAACCTACTGGAACTGTGCCCTCCGACACTGCTCCCAGTCAGCTGCAACCAACTGGAACTCCGCCCTCCTACTCTGCTCCCAGTCAGCTGCAACCAACTGGAACTGGGCCCTCCGACTCTGCTCCCAGTCAGCTGCAACCAACTAGAACTGTGCCCTCCGACTCTGCTCCCAGTCAGCAGTAACCAACTGGAACTGTGCCCTCCGGCTCTGCACCCAGTCAGCTGCAACCAACTGGAAGTGTGCCCTCCGACTCTGCTCCCAGTCAGCTGCAACCAACTGGAACTCCGCCCTCCAACTCTGCACCCAGTCAGCTGCAACCAACAGGAACTGCGACCTCCGACTCTGCTCCCAGTCAGCTGCAACCAACTGGAACTGTGCCCTCCGACTCTGCTCCCAATCAGCTGCAACCAACTGGAACTGTGCCCTCCGACTCTGCTCCCAATCAGCTGCAACCAACTGGAACTGCGCCCTCCGACTCTGCTCCCAGTCAGCTGCAACCAACTGGAACTCCGCCCTCCGACTCTGCTCCCAGTCAGCTGCAACCAACTGGAACTGTGCCCTCCGACTCTGCTCCCAATCAGCTGCAACCAACTGGAACTGTGCCCTCCGACTCTGCTCCCAATCAGCTGCAACCAACTGGAACTCCGCCCTCCGACTCTGCTCCCAGTCAGCTGCAACCAACTGGAACTGCGCCCTCCGACTCTGCACCCAATCAGCTGCAACCAACTGGAACTGCGCCCTCCGACTCTGCTCCCAGTCAGCTGCAACCAACTGGAACTGCGCCCTCCAACTCTGCTCCCAGTCAGCTGCAACCAACTGGAACTTCGCCCTCCGACTCTGCTCCCAGTCAGCTGCAACCAACTGGAACACCGCCCTCCGACTCTGCTCCCAGTCAGCTGCAACCAACTGGAACTGTGCCCTCCGACTCTGCTCCCAGTCAGCTGCAACCAACTGGAACTGCGCCCTCCGACTCTGCACCCAATCAGCTGCAACCAACTGGAACTGCGCCCTCCGACTCAGCTCCCAGTCAGCTGCAACCAACTGGAACTGTGCCCTCCGACTCTGCTCCCAGTCAGCTGCAACCAACTGGAACTCCGCCCTCCGACTCTGCTCCCAGTCAGCTGCAACCAACTGGAACTGCGCCCTCCGACTCTGCTCCCAGTCAGCTGCAACCAACTGGAACTCCGCCCTCCGACTCTGCTCCCAGTCAGCTGGACCAACTGGAACTGCGCCCTCCGACTCTGCTCCCAGTCAGCTGCAACCAACTGGAACTGTGCCCTCCGACTCTGCTCCCAGTCAGCTGCAACCAACTGGAACTGTGCCCTCCGACTCTGCTCCCAGTCAGCTGCAACCAACTGGAACTCCGCCCTCCGACTCTGCTCCCAGTCAGCTGCAACCAACAGGAACTCCGCCCTCCGACTCTGCTCCCAGTCAGCTGCAACCAACTGGAACTCCGCCCTCCTACTCTGCTCCCAGTCAGCTGCAACCAACTGGAACTCCGCCCTCCGACTCTGCTCCCAATCAGCTGCAACCAACTGGAACTCCGCCCTCCGACTCTGCTCCCAGTCAGCTGCAACCAACTGGAACTCCGCCCTCCGACTCTGCTCCCAGTCAGCTGCAACCAACTGGAACTGCGCCCTCCGACTCTGCTCCCAGTCAGCTGCAACCAACTGGAACTGTGCCCTCCGACTCTGCTCCCAGTCAGCTCCAACGAACTGGAACTGCGCCCTCCGACTCTGCTCCCAGTCAGCTGCAACCAACTGGAACTGAGCCCTCCGACTCTGCTGCCAGTTAGCTGCAACCAACTGGAACTGTGCCCTCCGACTCTGCTCCCAGTCAGCTGCAACCAACTGGAACTGTGCCCTCCGACTCTGCTCCCAGTCAGCTGCAACCAACTGGAACTGTGCCCTCCGACTCTGCTCCCAGTCAGCTGCAACCAACTGGAACTGTGCCCTCCGACTCTGCTCCCAGTCAGCTGCAACCAACTGGAACTCCGCCCTCCGACTCTGCTCCCAGTCAGCTGCAACCAACTGGAACTCCGCCCTCCGACTCTGCTACCAGTCAGCTGCAACCAACTGGAACTCCGCCCTCCGACTCTGCTCCCAGTCAGCTGCAACCAACTGGAACTGTGCCCTCCGACTCTGCACCCAGTCAGCTGCAACCAACTGGAACTGCGCCCTCCGACTCTGCTCCCAGTCAGCTGCAACCAACTGGAACTACGCCCTCCGACTCTGCTCCCAGTCAGCTGCAACCAACTGGAACTCCGCCCTCCGACTCTGCTCCCAGTCAGCTGCAACCAACTGGAACTCCGCCCTTCGACTCTGCTCCCAGTCAGCTGCAACCAGCTGGAACTGCGCCCTCCGACTCTGCTCCCAGTCAGCTGCAACCAACTGGAACTCCGCCCTCCGACTCTGCTCCCAGTCAGCAGCAACCAACTGGAACTGTGCCCTCCGACTCTGCTCCCAGTCAGCTGCAACCAACTGGAACTGCGCCCTCCGACTCTGCTCCCAGTCAGCTGCAACCAACTGGAACTCCGCCCTCCGACTCTGCTCCCAGTCAGCTGCAACCAACTGGAACTGCGCCCTCCGACTCTGCTCCCAGTCAGCTGCAACCAACTGGAACTCCGCCCTCCGACTCTGCTCCCAGTCAGCTGCAACTAACTGGAACTGCGCCCTCCGACTCTGCTCCCAGTCAGCTGCAACCAACTGGAACTGCGCCCTCCGACTCTGCTCCCAGTCAGCTGCAACCAACTGGAACTCCGCCCTCCGACTCTGCTCCCAGTCAGCTGCAACCAACTGGAACTGCGCCCTCCGACTCTGCTCCCAGTCAGCTGCAACCAACTGGAACTGCGCCCTCCGACTCTGCTCCCAGTCAGCTGCAACCAACTGGAACTGCGCCCTCTGACTCTGCTCCCAGTCAGCTGCAACCAACTGGAACTGCGCCCTCCGACTCTGCTCCCAGTCAGCTGCAACCAACTGGAACTCCGCCCTCCGACTCTGCTCCCAGTCAGCTGCAACCAACTGGAACTCCGCCCACCGACTCTGCTCCCAGTCAGCTGCAACCAACTGGAACTGAGCCCTCCGACTCTGCTCCCAGTCAGCTGCAACCAACTGGAACTGAGCCCACCGACTCTGCTCCCAGTCAGCTGCAACCAACTGGAACTGAGCCCTCCGACTCTGCTCCCAGTCAGCTGCAACCAACTGGAACTGCGCCCTCCGACTCTGCTCCCAGTCAGCTGCAACCAATTGGAACTGCGACCTCCGACTCTGCTCCCAGTCAGCTGCAACCAACTGGAACTGTGCCCTCCGACCCTGCTCCCAGTCAGCTGCAACCAATTGGAACTCCGCCCTCCTACTCTGCTCCCAGTCGGCTGCAACCAACTGGAACTGCGCCCTCCGACTCTGCTCCCAGTCAGCTGGAACCAACTGGAACTGCGCCCTCCGACTCTGCTCCCAGTCAGCTGCAACCAACTGGAACTCCGCCCTCCGACTCTGCTCCCAGTCAGCTGGAACCAACTGGAACTCCGACCTCCGACTCTGCTCCCAGTCAGCTGCAACCAACTGGAACTGTGCCCTCCGACTCTGCTCCCAGGCAGCTGCAACCAACTGGAACTCCGCCCTCCGACTCTGCTCCCAGTCAGCTGCAACCAACTGGAACTGCGACCTCCGACTCTGCTCCCAGTCAGCTGCAACCAACAGGAACTCCGCCCTCCGACTCTGCTCCCAGTCAGCTGCAACCAACTGGAACTCCGCCCTCCGACTCTGCTCCCAGTCAGCTGCAACCAATTGGAACTCCGCCCTCCGACTCTGCTCCGAGTCAGCTGCAACCAACTGGAGCTCCGCCCTCCTACTCTGCTCCCAGTCATCTGCAACCAACTGGAACTGCGCCCTCCGACTCTGCTCCCAGTCAGCTGCAACCAACTGGAACTCCGCCCTCCGACTCTGCTCCCAATCAGCTGCAACCAACTGGAACTCCGCCCTCCGACTCTGCTCTCAGTCAGATGCAACCAACTGGAACTCCGCCCTCCTACTCTGCTCCCAGTCAGCTGCAACCAACAGGAACTCCGCCCACCGACTCTGCTCCCAATCAGCTGCAACCAACTGGAACTCCGCCCTCCGACTCTGCTCTCAGTCAGCTGCAACCAACAGGAACTGCGACCTCCGAGTCTGCTCCCAATCAGCTGCAACCAACTGGAACTGCGCCCTCCGACTCTGCTCCCAGTCAGCTGCAACCAACTGGAACTGCGCCATCCGACTCTGCTCCCAGTCAGCTGCAACCAACTGGTACTGCGCCCTCCGACTCTGCTCCCAGTCAGCTGCAACCAACTGGAACTGCGCCCTCCGACTCTGCTCCCAGTCAGCTGTAACCACCTGGAACTCCGCCCACCGACTCTGCTCCCAGTCAGCTGCAACCAACTGGAACTGAGCCCTCCGACTCTGCTCCCAGTCAGCTGCAACCAACTGGAACTGCGCCCTCCGACTCTGCTCCCAGTCAGCTGCAACCAACTGGAACTGCGCCCTCCGACCCTGCTCCCAGTCAGCTGCAACCAACTGGAACTGAGCCCTCCGACTCTGCTCCCAGTCAGCTGCAACCAACTGGAACTGCGCCCTCCGACTCTGCTCCCAGTCAGCTGCAACCAACTGGAACTGCGCCCTCGGACTCTGCTCCCAGTCAGCTGCAACCAACTGGAACTCCGCCCTCCGACTCTGCTCCCAGTCAGCTGCAACCAACTGGAACTGAGCCCTCCGACTCTGCTCCCAGTCAGCTGCAACCAACTGGAACTGCGCCCTCCGACTCTGCTCCCAATCAGCTGCAACCAACTGGAACTCCGCCCTCCGACTCTGCTCCCAGTGAGATGCAACAAACTGGAACTGCGCCCTCCGACTCTGCTCCCAGTCAGCTGCAACCAACTGGAACTGCGCCCTCCGGCTCTGCTCCCAGTCAGCTGCAACCAACTGGAACTGCGCCCTCCGACTCTGCTCCCAGTCAGCTGCAACCAACTGGAACTGTGCCCTCCGACTCTGCTCCCAGTCAGCTGCAACCAACTGGAACTGCGACCTCCGACTCTGCTCCCAATCAGCTGCAACCAACTGGAACTCCGCCCTCCTACTCTGCTCCCAGTCAGCTGCAACCAACTGGACCTCCGCCCTCCGACTCTGCTCGCAGTCAGCTGCAACCAACTGGAACTGTGCCCTCCGACTCTGCTCCCAGTCAGCTGCAACCAACTGGAACTGTGCCCTCCGACTCTGCTCCCAGTCAGCTGCAACCAACTGGAACTCCGCCCTCCGACTCTGCTCCCAGTCAGCTGCAACCAACTGGAACTGTGCCCTCCGACTCTGCTCCCAGTCAGCTGCAACCAACAGGAACTCCGTCCTCCTACTCTGCTCGCAGTCAGCTGCAACCAACTGGAACTGCGCCCTCCGACTCTGCTCCCAGTCAGCTGCAACCAACTGGAACTCCGCCCTCCGACTCTGCTCCCAGTCAGCTGCAACCAACTGGAACTCCGCCCTCCTACTCTGCTCCCAGTCAGCTGCAACCAACTGGAACTGGGCCCTCCGACTCTGCTCCCAGTCAGCTGCAACCAACTGGAACTGCGCCCTCCGACTCTGCTCCCAGTCAGCTGCAACCAACTGGAACTCCGCCCTCCGACTCTGCTCCCAATCAGCTGCAACCAACTGGAACTGTGCCCTCCGACTCTGCTCCCAGTCAGCTGCAACCAACTGGAACTCCGCCCTCCGACTCTGCTGCCAGTTAGCTGCAACCAACTGGAACTGTGCCCTCCAACTCTGCTCCCAGTCAGCTGCAACCAACTGGAACTCCGCCCTCCGACTCTGCTCCCAGTCAGCTGCAACCAACTGGAACTCCGCCCTCCGACTCTGCTCCCAATCAGCTGCAACCAAATGGAACTGTGCCCTCCGACTCTGCTCCCAGTCAGCTGCAACCAACTGGAACTCCGCCCTCCGACTCTGCTGCCAGTTAGCTGCAACCAACTGGAACTGTGCCCTCCAACTCTGCACCCAGTCAGCTGCAACCAACTGGAACTCCGCCCTCCGACTCTGCTCCCAGTCAGCTGCAACCAACTGGAACTCCGCCCTCCTACTCTGCTCCCAGTCAGCTGCAACCAACTGGACCTCCGCCCTCCGACTCTGCTCTCAGTCAGCTGCAACCAACAGGAACTGCGACCTCCGAGTCTGCTCCCAATCAGCTGCAACCAACTGGAACTGCGCCCTCCGACTCTGCTCCCAGTCAGCTGCAACCAACTGGAACTGCGCCATCCGACTCTGCTCCCAGTCAGCTGCAACCAACTGGTACTGCGCCCTCCGACTCTGCTCCCAGTCAGCTGCAACCAACTGGAACTGCGCCCTCCGACTCTGCTCCCAGTCAGCTGTAACCACCTGGAACTCCGCCCACCGACTCTGCTCCCAGTCAGCTGCAACCAACTGGAACTGAGCCCTCCGACTCTGCTCCCAGTCAGCTGCAACCAACTGGAACTGCGCCCTCCGACTCTGCTCCCAGTCAGCTGCAACCAACTGGAACTGCGCCCTCCGACCCTGCTCCCAGTCAGCTGCAACCAACTGGAACTGAGCCCTCCGACTCTGCTCCCAGTCAGCTGCAACCAACTGGAACTGCGCCCTCCGACTCTGCTCCCAGTCAGCTGCAACCAACTGGAACTGCGCCCTCGGACTCTGCTCCCAGTCAGCTGCAACCAACTGGAACTCCGCCCTCCGACTCTGCTCCCAGTCAGCTGCAACCAACTGGAACTGAGCCCTCCGACTCTGCTCCCAGTCAGCTGCAACCAACTGGAACTGCGCCCTCCGACTCTGCTCCCAATCAGCTGCAACCAACTGGAACTCCGCCCTCCGACTCTGCTCCCAGTGAGATGCAACAAACTGGAACTGCGCCCTCCGACTCTGCTCCCAGTCAGCTGCAACCAACTGGAACTGCGCCCTCCGGCTCTGCTCCCAGTCAGCTGCAACCAACTGGAACTGCGCCCTCCGACTCTGCTCCCAGTCAGCTGCAACCAACTGGAACTGTGCCCTCCGACTCTGCTCCCAGTCAGCTGCAACCAACTGGAACTGCGACCTCCGACTCTGCTCCCAATCAGCTGCAACCAACTGGAACTCCGCCCTCCTACTCTGCTCCCAGTCAGCTGCAACCAACTGGACCTCCGCCCTCCGACTCTGCTCGCAGTCAGCTGCAACCAACTGGAACTGTGCCCTCCGACTCTGCTCCCAGTCAGCTGCAACCAACTGGAACTGTGCCCTCCGACTCTGCTCCCAGTCAGCTGCAACCAACTGGAACTCCGCCCTCCGACTCTGCTCCCAGTCAGCTGCAACCAACTGGAACTGTGCCCTCCGACTCTGCTCCCAGTCAGCTGCAACCAACAGGAACTCCGTCCTCCTACTCTGCTCGCAGTCAGCTGCAACCAACTGGAACTGCGCCCTCCGACTCTGCTCCCAGTCAGCTGCAACCAACTGGAACTCCGCCCTCCGACTCTGCTCCCAGTCAGCTGCAACCAACTGGAACTCCGCCCTCCTACTCTGCTCCCAGTCAGCTGCAACCAACTGGAACTGGGCCCTCCGACTCTGCTCCCAGTCAGCTGCAACCAACTGGAACTGCGCCCTCCGACTCTGCTCCCAGTCAGCTGCAACCAACTGGAACTCCGCCCTCCGACTCTGCTCCCAATCAGCTGCAACCAACTGGAACTGTGCCCTCCGACTCTGCTCCCAGTCAGCTGCAACCAACTGGAACTCCGCCCTCCGACTCTGCTGCCAGTTAGCTGCAACCAACTGGAACTGTGCCCTCCAACTCTGCTCCCAGTCAGCTGCAACCAACTGGAACTCCGCCCTCCGACTCTGCTCCCAGTCAGCTGCAACCAACTGGAACTCCGCCCTCCGACTCTGCTCCCAATCAGCTGCAACCAAATGGAACTGTGCCCTCCGACTCTGCTCCCAGTCAGCTGCAACCAACTGGAACTCCGCCCTCCGACTCTGCTGCCAGTTAGCTGCAACCAACTGGAACTGTGCCCTCCAACTCTGCACCCAGTCAGCTGCAACCAACTGGAACTCCGCCCTCCGACTCTGCTCCCAGTCAGCTGCAACCAACTGGAACTCCGCCCTCCTACTCTGCTCCCAGTCAGCTGCAACCAACTGGACCTCCGCCCTCCGACTCTGCTCCCAGTCAGCTGCAACCAATTGGAACTCCGCCCTCCTACTCTGCTCCCAGTCAGCTGCAACCAACTGGAACTGAGCCCTCCGACTCTGCTCCCAGTCAGCTGCAACCAACTGGAACTGCTCCCTCCGACTCTCCTCCCAGTCAGCTGCAACCAACTGGAACTCCGCCCTCCGACTCTGCTCCCAGTCAGCTGCAACCAACTGGAACTGCGCCCTCCGACTCTGCTCCCAGTCAGCTGCAACCAACTGGAACTGCGCCCTCCGACTCTGCTCCCAGTCAGCTGCAACCAACTGGAACTCCGCCCTCCGACTCTGCTCCCAGTCAGCTGCAACCAATTGGAACTCCGCCCTCCGACTCTGCTCCCAGTCAGCTGCAACCAACTGGAACTGCGCCCTCCGACTCAGCTCCCAGTCAGCTGCAACCAACAGGAACTGCGCCCTCCGACTCTGCTCCCAGTCAGCTGCAACCAACTGGAACTGCGCCCACCGACTCTGCTCCCAGTCAGCTGGAACCAACTGGAACTCCGCCCTCCGACTCTGCTCCCAGTCAGCTGCAACCAACTGGAACTGCGCCCACCGACTCTGCTCCCAGTCAGCTGGAACCAACTGGAACTCCGCCCTCCGACTCTGCTCCCAGTCAGCTGCAACCAACTGGAACTGCCCCCTCCGACTCTGCTCCCAGTCAGCAGCAACCAACTGGAACTCCGCCCTCCGACTCTGCTCCCAGTCAGCTGCAACCAACTGGAACTGAGCCCTCCGACTCTGCTCCCAGTCAGCTGCAACCAACTGGAACTGCGCCCTCCGACTCTGCTCCCAGTCATCTGCAACCAACTGGAACTGCGCCCTCCGACTCTGCTCCCAGTCAGCTGCAACCAACTGGAACTCCACCCTCCGACTCTGCTCCCAGTCAGCTGCAACCAACTGGAACTCCGCCCTCCGACTCTGCTCCCAGTCAGCTGCAACCAACTGGAACTCCGCCCTCCGACTCTGCTCCCAGTCAGCTGCAACCAACTGGAACTGAGCCCTCCGACTCTGCTCCCAGTCAGCTGCAACCAACTGGAACTGCGACCTCCGACTCTGCTCCCAGTCAGCAGCAGCCAACTGGAACTGTGCCCTCCGACTCTGCTCCCAGTCAGCTGCAACCAACTGGAACTCCGCCCACCGACTCTGCTCCCAGTCAGCTGCAACCAACTGGAACTCCGCCCTCCGACTCTGCTCCCAGTCAGCTGCAACCAACTGGAACTGTGCCCTCCGACTCTGCTCCCAGTCAGCAGCAACCAACTGGAACTCCGCCCTCCGACTCTGCTCCCAGTCAGCTGCAACCAACTGGAACTGTGCCCTCCGACTCTGCTCCCAGTCAGCAGCAACCAACTGGAACTCCGCCCTCCGACTCTGCTCCCAGTCAGCTGCAACCAACTGGAACTCCACCCTCCGACTCTGCTCCCAGTCAGCTGCAACCAACTGGAACTGCGCCCTCCGACTCTGCTCCCAGTCAGCTGCAACCAACTGGAACTGCGCCCTCCGACTCTGCACCCAGTCAGCTGCAACCAACTGGAACTGCGCCCTCCGACTCTGCTCCCAGTCAGCTGCAACCAACTGGAACTGAGCCCTCCGACTCTGCTCCTAGTCAGCTGCAACCAACTGGTCCTCCGCCCTCCGACTCTGCTCCCAGTCAGCTGCAACCAACTGGAACTGCGCCCTCCGACTCTGCTCCCAGTCAGCTGCAACCAACTGGAACTGTGCCCTCCGACTCTGCTCCCAGTCAGCTGCAACCAACTGGAACTGAGCCCTCCGACTCTGCTCCTAGTCAGCTGCAACCAACAGGAACTGCGACCTCCGACTCTGCTCCCAATCAGCTGCAACCAACTGGAACTCCGCCCTCCGACTCTGCTCGCAGTCAGCTGCAACCAACTGGAACTGAGCCCTTCGACTCTGCTCCTAGTCAGCTGCAACCAACAGGAACTGTGCCCTCCGACTCTGCTCCCAGTCAGCTGCAACCAACTGGAACTCCGCCCTCCGACTCTGCTCCCAGTCAGCTGCAACCAACTGGAACTGTGCCCTCCGACTCAGCTCCCAGTCAGCTGCAACCAACTGGAACTGTGCCCTCCGACTCTGCTCCCAGTCAGCTGCAACCAACTGGAACAGTGCCCTCCGACTCTGCTCCCAGTCAGCTGCAACCAACAGGAACTCCGTCCTCCGACTCTGCTCCCAGTCAGCTGCAACCAACAGGAACTCCGTCCTCCGACTCTGCACCCAGTCAGCTGCAACCAACTGGAACTCCGCCCTCCGACTCTGCTCCCAGTCAGCTGCAACCAACTGGACCTCCGCCCTCCGACTCTGCTCGCAGTCAGCTGCAACCAACTGGAACTGTGCCCTCCAACTCTGCTCGCAGTCAGCTGCAACCAACTGGAACTGTGCCCTCCGACTCTGCTCCCAGTCAGCTGCAACCAACTGGAACTGCGCCCTCCGACTCTGCTCCCAGTCAGCTGCAACCAACTGGAACTCCGCCTTCCGACTCTGCTCCCAGTCAGCTGCAACCAACTGGAACTCCGCCCTCCGACTCTGCTCCGAGTCAGCTGCAACCAACTGGAACTGGGCCCTCCGACTCTGCTCCCAGTCAGCTGCAACCAACTGGAACTCCGCCCTCCGACTCTGCTCCCAGTCAGCTGCAACCAACTGGAACTGCGCCCTCCGACTCTGCTCCCAGTCAGCTGCAACCAACTGGAGCTCCGCCCTCCGACTCTGCTCCCAGTCAGCTGCAACCAACTGGAACTCTGCCCTCCGACTCTGCTCCAAGTCAGCTGCAACCAACTGGAACTGTGCCCTCCGATTCTGCTCCCAGTCAGCTGCAACCAACTGGAACTCCGCCCTCCGACTCTGCTGCCAGTTAGCTGCAACCAACTGGAACTGTGCCCTCCAACTCTGCACCCAGTCAGCTGCAACCAACTGGAACTGTGCCCTCCGACTCTGCTCCCAGTCAGCTCCAACCAACTGGAACTCCGCCCTCCGACTCTGCTCCCAGTCAGCTGCAACCAACTGGAACTGAGCCCTCCGACTCTGCTCCCAGTCAGCTGCTACCAACTGGAACTGTGCCCTCCGACTCTGCTCCCAGTCAGCTGCAACCAACTGGAACTGCGCCCTCCGACTCTGCTCCCAGTCAGCTGCAACCAACTGGAACTGCGCCCCCCGACTCTGCTCCCAGTCAGCTGCAACCAACTGGAACTCTGCCCTCCGACTCTGCTCCCAGTCAGCTGCAACCAACTGGAACTGTGCCCTCCGACTCTGCTCCCAGTCAGCTGCAACCAGCAGGAACTCCGCCCTCCGACTCTGCTCCCAGTCAGCTGCAACCAACTGGAACTGTGCCCTCCGACTCTGCTCCCAGTCAGCTGCAACCAAGTGGAACTGCGCCCCCCGACTCTGCTCCCAGTCAGCTGCAACCAACTGGAACTCCGCCCTCCGACTCTGCTCCCAGTCAGCACCAACCAACTGGACCTCCGCCCTCCGACTCTGCTCCCAGTCAGCTGCAACCAACTGGAACTGCGCCCTCCGACTCTGCTCCCAGTCAGCTGCAACCAACTGGAACTGGGCCCTCCGACTCTGCTCCCAGTCAGCTGCAACCAACTGGAACTGCGCCCTCCGACTCTGCTCCCAGTCAGCTGCAACCAACTGGAACTGTGCACTCCGACTCTGCTCCCAGTCAGCTGCAACCAACTGGAACTCTGTCTTCCGGCTCTGCTCCCAGTCAGCTGCAACCAGCAGGAACTCCGCCCTCCGACTCTGCACCCAGTCAGCTGCAACCAACTGGAACTGCGCCCTCCGACTCTGCTCCCAGTCAGCTGCAACCAACTGGAACTGAGCCCTCCGACTCTGCTCCTAGTCAGCTGCAACCAACTGGTCCTCCGCCCTCCGACTCTGCTCCCAGTCAGCTGCAACCAACTGGAACTGCGCCCTCCGACTCTGCTCCCAGTCAGCTGCAACCAACTGGAACTGTGCCCTCCGACTCTGCTCCCAGTCAGCTGCAACCAACTGGAACTGAGCCCTCCGACTCTGCTCCTAGTCAGCTGCAACCAACAGGAACTGCGACCTCCGACTCTGCTCCCAATCAGCTGCAACCAACTGGAACTCCGCCCTCCGACTCTGCTCGCAGTCAGCTGCAACCAACTGGAACTGAGCCCTTCGACTCTGCTCCTAGTCAGCTGCAACCAACAGGAACTGTGCCCTCCGACTCTGCTCCCAGTCAGCTGCAACCAACTGGAACTCCGCCCTCCGACTCTGCTCCCAGTCAGCTGCAACCAACTGGAACTGTGCCCTCCGACTCAGCTCCCAGTCAGCTGCAACCAACTGGAACTGTGCCCTCCGACTCTGCTCCCAGTCAGCTGCAACCAACTGGAACAGTGCCCTCCGACTCTGCTCCCAGTCAGCTGCAACCAACAGGAACTCCGTCCTCCGACTCTGCTCCCAGTCAGCTGCAACCAACAGGAACTCCGTCCTCCGACTCTGCACCCAGTCAGCTGCAACCAACTGGAACTCCGCCCTCCGACTCTGCTCCCAGTCAGCTGCAACCAACTGGACCTCCGCCCTCCGACTCTGCTCGCAGTCAGCTGCAACCAACTGGAACTGTGCCCTCCAACTCTGCTCGCAGTCAGCTGCAACCAACTGGAACTGTGCCCTCCGACTCTGCTCCCAGTCAGCTGCAACCAACTGGAACTGCGCCCTCCGACTCTGCTCCCAGTCAGCTGCAACCAACTGGAACTCCGCCTTCCGACTCTGCTCCCAGTCAGCTGCAACCAACTGGAACTCCGCCCTCCGACTCTGCTCCGAGTCAGCTGCAACCAACTGGAACTGGGCCCTCCGACTCTGCTCCCAGTCAGCTGCAACCAACTGGAACTCCGCCCTCCGACTCTGCTCCCAGTCAGCTGCAACCAACTGGAACTGCGCCCTCCGACTCTGCTCCCAGTCAGCTGCAACCAACTGGAGCTCCGCCCTCCGACTCTGCTCCCAGTCAGCTGCAACCAACTGGAACTCTGCCCTCCGACTCTGCTCCAAGTCAGCTGCAACCAACTGGAACTGTGCCCTCCGATTCTGCTCCCAGTCAGCTGCAACCAACTGGAACTCCGCCCTCCGACTCTGCTGCCAGTTAGCTGCAACCAACTGGAACTGTGCCCTCCAACTCTGCACCCAGTCAGCTGCAACCAACTGGAACTGTGCCCTCCGACTCTGCTCCCAGTCAGCTCCAACCAACTGGAACTCCGCCCTCCGACTCTGCTCCCAGTCAGCTGCAACCAACTGGAACTGAGCCCTCCGACTCTGCTCCCAGTCAGCTGCTACCAACTGGAACTGTGCCCTCCGACTCTGCTCCCAGTCAGCTGCAACCAACTGGAACTGCGCCCTCCGACTCTGCTCCCAGTCAGCTGCAACCAACTGGAACTGCGCCCCCCGACTCTGCTCCCAGTCAGCTGCAACCAACTGGAACTCTGCCCTCCGACTCTGCTCCCAGTCAGCTGCAACCAACTGGAACTGTGCCCTCCGACTCTGCTCCCAGTCAGCTGCAACCAGCAGGAACTCCGCCCTCCGACTCTGCTCCCAGTCAGCTGCAACCAACTGGAACTGTGCCCTCCGACTCTGCTCCCAGTCAGCTGCAACCAAGTGGAACTGCGCCCCCCGACTCTGCTCCCAGTCAGCTGCAACCAACTGGAACTCCGCCCTCCTACTCTGCTCCCAGTCAGCTGCAACCAACTGGAACTGGGCCCTCCGACTCTGCTCCCAGTCAGCTGCAACCAACTGGAACTGCGCCCTCCGACTCTGCTCCCAGTCAGCTGCAACCAACTGGAACTCCGCCCTCCGACTCTGCTCCCAATCAGCTGCAACCAACTGGAACTGTGCCCTCCGACTCTGCTCCCAGTCAGCTGCAACCAACTGGAACTCCGCCCTCCGACTCTGCTGCCAGTTAGCTGCAACCAACTGGAACTGTGCCCTCCAACTCTGCTCCCAGTCAGCTGCAACCAACTGGAACTCCGCCCTCCGACTCTGCTCCCAGTCAGCTGCAACCAACTGGAACTCCGCCCTCCGACTCTGCTCCCAATCAGCTGCAACCAACTGGAACTGTGCCCTCCGACTCTGCTCCCAGTCAGCTGCAACCAACTGGAACTCCGCCCTCCGACTCTGCTGCCAGTTAGCTGCAACCAACTGGAACTGTGCCCTCCAACTCTGCACCCAGTCAGCTGCAACCAACTGGAACTCCGCCCTCCGACTCTGCTCCCAGTCAGCTGCAACCAACTGGAACTCCGCCCTCCTACTCTGCTCCCAGTCAGCTGCAACCAACTGGACCTCCGCCCTCCGACTCTGCTCCCAGTCAGCTGCAACCAATTGGAACTCCGCCCTCCTACTCTGCTCCCAGTCAGCTGCAACCAACTGGAACTGAGCCCTCCGACTCTGCTCCCAGTCAGCTGCAACCAACTGGAACTGCTCCCTCCGACTCTCCTCCCAGTCAGCTGCAACCAACTGGAACTCCGCCCTCCGACTCTGCTCCCAGTCAGCTGCAACCAACTGGAACTGCGCCCTCCGACTCTGCTCCCAGTCAGCTGCAACCAACTGGAACTGCGCCCTCCGACTCTGCTCCCAGTCAGCTGCAACCAACTGGAACTCCGCCCTCCGACTCTGCTCCCAGTCAGCTGCAACCAATTGGAACTCCGCCCTCCGACTCTGCTCCCAGTCAGCTGCAACCAACTGGAACTGCGCCCTCCGACTCAGCTCCCAGTCAGCTGCAACCAACAGGAACTGCGCCCTCCGACTCTGCTCCCAGTCAGCTGCAACCAACTGGAACTGCGCCCACCGACTCTGCTCCCAGTCAGCTGGAACCAACTGGAACTCCGCCCTCCGACTCTGCTCCCAGTCAGCTGCAACCAACTGGAACTGCGCCCACCGACTCTGCTCCCAGTCAGCTGGAACCAACTGGAACTCCGCCCTCCGACTCTGCTCCCAGTCAGCTGCAACCAACTGGAACTGCCCCCTCCGACTCTGCTCCCAGTCAGCAGCAACCAACTGGAACTCCGCCCTCCGACTCTGCTCCCAGTCAGCTGCAACCAACTGGAACTGAGCCCTCCGACTCTGCTCCCAGTCAGCTGCAACCAACTGGAACTGCGCCCTCCGACTCTGCTCCCAGTCATCTGCAACCAACTGGAACTGCGCCCTCCGACTCTGCTCCCAGTCAGCTGCAACCAACTGGAACTCCACCCTCCGACTCTGCTCCCAGTCAGCTGCAACCAACTGGAACTCCGCCCTCCGACTCTGCTCCCAGTCAGCTGCAACCAACTGGAACTCCGCCCTCCGACTCTGCTCCCAGTCAGCTGCAACCAACTGGAACTGAGCCCTCCGACTCTGCTCCCAGTCAGCTGCAACCAACTGGAACTGCGACCTCCGACTCTGCTCCCAGTCAGCAGCAGCCAACTGGAACTGTGCCCTCCGACTCTGCTCCCAGTCAGCTGCAACCAACTGGAACTCCGCCCACCGACTCTGCTCCCAGTCAGCTGCAACCAACTGGAACTCCGCCCTCCGACTCTGCTCCCAGTCAGCTGCAACCAACTGGAACTGTGCCCTCCGACTCTGCTCCCAGTCAGCAGCAACCAACTGGAACTCCGCCCTCCGACTCTGCTCCCAGTCAGCTGCAACCAACTGGAACTGTGCCCTCCGACTCTGCTCCCAGTCAGCAGCAACCAACTGGAACTCCGCCCTCCGACTCTGCTCCCAGTCAGCTGCAACCAACTGGAACTCCACCCTCCGACTCTGCTCCCAGTCAGCTGCAACCAACTGGAACTGCGCCCTCCGACTCTGCTCCCAGTCAGCTGCAACCAACTGGAACTGCGCCCTCCGACCCTGCTCCCAGTTAGCTGCAACCAACAGGAACTGCGCCCTCCGACTCTGCTCCCAATCAGCTGCAACCAACTGGAACTCCGCCCTCCGACTCTGCTCCCAGTCAGCTGCAACCAACTGGAACTGAGCCCTCCGACTCTGCTCCTAGTCAGCTGCAACCAACTGGAACTGCGCCCTTCGACTCTGCTCCCAGTCAGCTGCAACCAACTGGAACTGCGCCCTCCGACTCTGCACCCAGTCAGCTGCAACCAACTGGAACTGCGCCCTCCGACTCTGCTCCCAGTCAGCTGCAACCAACTGGAACTGAGCCCTCCGACTCTGCTCCTAGTCAGCTGCAACCAACTGGTCCTCCGCCCTCCGACTCTGCTCCCAGTCAGCTGCAACCAACTGGAACTGCGCCCTCCGACTCTGCTCCCAGTCAGCTGCAACCAACTGGAACTGTGCCCTCCGACTCTGCTCCCAGTCAGCTGCAACCAACTGGAACTGAGCCCTCCGACTCTGCTCCTAGTCAGCTGCAACCAACAGGAACTGCGACCTCCGACTCTGCTCCCAATCAGCTGCAACCAACTGGAACTCCGCCCTCCGACTCTGCTCGCAGTCAGCTGCAACCAACTGGAACTGAGCCCTTCGACTCTGCTCCTAGTCAGCTGCAACCAACAGGAACTGTGCCCTCCGACTCTGCTCCCAGTCAGCTGCAACCAACTGGAACTCCGCCCTCCGACTCTGCTCCCAGTCAGCTGCAACCAACTGGAACTGTGCCCTCCGACTCAGCTCCCAGTCAGCTGCAACCAACTGGAACTGTGCCCTCCGACTCTGCTCCCAGTCAGCTGCAACCAACTGGAACAGTGCCCTCCGACTCTGCTCCCAGTCAGCTGCAACCAACAGGAACTCCGTCCTCCGACTCTGCTCCCAGTCAGCTGCAACCAACAGGAACTCCGTCCTCCGACTCTGCACCCAGTCAGCTGCAACCAACTGGAACTCCGCCCTCCGACTCTGCTCCCAGTCAGCTGCAACCAACTGGACCCCCGCCCTCCGACTCTGCTCGCAGTCAGCTGCAACCAACTGGAACTGTGCCCTCCAACTCTGCTCGCAGTCAGCTGCAACCAACTGGAACTGTGCCCTCCGACTCTGCTCCCAGTCAGCTGCAACCAACTGGAACTGCGCCCTCCGACTCTGCTCCCAGTCAGCTGCAACCAACTGGAACTCCGCCTTCCGACTCTGCTCCCAGTCAGCTGCAACCAACTGGAACTCCGCCCTCCGACTCTGCTCCGAGTCAGCTGCAACCAACTGGAACTGGGCCCTCCGACTCTGCTCCCAGTCAGCTGCAACCAACTGGAACTCCGCCCTCCGACTCTGCTCCCAGTCAGCTGCAACCAACTGGAACTGCGCCCTCCGACTCTGCTCCCAGTCAGCTGCAACCAACTGGAGCTCCGCCCTCCGACTCTGCTCCCAGTCAGCTGCAACCAACTGGAACTCTGCCCTCCGACTCTGCTCCAAGTCAGCTGCAACCAACTGGAACTGTGCCCTCCGATTCTGCTCCCAGTCAGCTGCAACCAACTGGAACTCCGCCCTCCGACTCTGCTGCCAGTTAGCTGCAACCAACTGGAACTGTGCCCTCCAACTCTGCACCCAGTCAGCTGCAACCAACTGGAACTGTGCCCTCCGACTCTGCTCCCAGTCAGCTCCAACCAACTGGAACTCCGCCCTCCGACTCTGCTCCCAGTCAGCTGCAACCAACTGGAACTGCGCCCTCCGACTCTGCTCCCAGTCAGCTGCAACCAACTGGAACTGCGCCCCCCGACTCTGCTCCCAGTCAGCTGCAACCAACTGGAACTCTGCCCTCCGACTCTGCTCCCAGTCAGCTGCAACCAACTGGAACTGTGCCCTCCGACTCTGCTCCCAGTCAGCTGCAACCAGCAGGAACTCCGCCCTCCGACTCTGCTCCCAGTCAGCTGCAACCAACTGGAACTGTGCCCTCCGACTCTGCTCCCAGTCAGCTGCAACCAAGTGGAACTGCGCCCCCCGACTCTGCTCCCAGTCAGCTGCAACCAACTGGAACTCCGCCCTCCGACTCTGCTCCCAGTCAGCACCAACCAACTGGACCTCCGCCCTCCGACTCTGCTCCCAGTCAGCTGCAACCAACTGGAACTGCGCCCTCCGACTCTGCTCCCAGTCAGCTGCAACCAACTGGAACTGGGCCCTCCGACTCTGCTCCCAGTCAGCTGCAACCAACTGGAACTGCGCCCTCCGACTCTGCTCCCAGTCAGCTGCAACCAACTGGAACTGTGCACTCCGACTCTGCTCCCAGTCAGCTGCAACCAACTGGAACTCTGTCTTCCGGCTCTGCTCCCAGTCAGCTGCAACCAGCAGGAACTCCGCCCTCCGACTCTGCTCCCAGTCAGCTGCAACCAACTGGAACTGCGCCCTCCGACTCTCCTCTCAGTCAGCTGCAACCAACTGGAACTGCGCCCTCCGACTCTGCTCCCAGTCAGCACCAACCAACTGGAACTCCGCCCTCCGACTCTGCTCCCAGTCAGCTGCAACCAACTGGAACTGCGCCCTCCGACTCTGCACCCAGTCAGCTGCAACCAACTGGAACTGTGCCCTCCGACTCTGCTCCCAGTCAGCTGCAACCAACTGGAACTGGGCCCTCCGACTCTGCTCCCAGTCAGCAGCAAACAACTGGAACTGCGCCCTCCGACTCTGCTCCCAGTCAGCTCCAACCAACTGGAACTGTGCCCTCCGACTCTGCTCCCAGTCAGCTGCAACCAATTGGAACACCGCCCTCCGACTCTGCTCCCAGTCAGCTCCAACGAACTGGAACTGCGCCCTCCGACTCTGCTCCCAGTCAGCTGTAACCAACTGGAACTCCGCCCTCCGACTCTGCTCCCAGTCAGCTGCAACCAACTGGAACTGTGCCCTCCGACTCTGCTCCCAGTCAGCTGCAACCAACTGGAACTCCGCCCTCCGACTCTGCTCCCAGTCAGCTGCAACCAACTGGAACTCCGCCCTCCGACTCTCCTCCCAGTCAGCTGCAACCAACTGGACCTCCGCCCTCCGACTCTGCTCCCAGTCAGCTGCAACCAACTGGAACTGAGCCCTCCGACTCTGCTCCCAGTCAGCTGCAACCAACTGGACCTCCGCCCTCCGACTCTGCTCCCAGTCAGCTGCAACCAACTGGAACTGCGCCCTCCGACTCTGCTCCCAGTCAGCTGCAACCAACTGGAACTGCGCCCTCCGACTCTGCTCCCAGTCAGCTGCAACCAACTGGAACTCCGCCCTCCGCCTCTGCCCCCAGTCAGCAGCAACCAACTGGAACTGCGCCCTCCGACTCTGCTCCCAGTCAGCTGCAACCAACTGGAACTGCGCCCTCCGACTCTGCTCCCAGTCAGCTGCAACCAACTGGAACTCCGCCCTCCGACTCTGCTCCCAGTCAGCTGCAACCAACTGGAACTGCGCCCTCCGACTCTGCTCCCAGTCAGCTGCAACCAACTGGAACTGCGCCCTCCGACTCTGCTCCCAGTCAGCTGCAACCAACTGGAACTGCGCCCTCCGACTCTGCTCCCAGTCAGCTGTAACCAACTGGAACTGTGCCCTCCGACTCAGCTCCCAGTGAGCTGCAACCAACTGGAACTGCGCCCTCCGACTCTGCTCCCAGTCAGCTGTAACCAACTGGAACTCCGCCCTCCGACTCTGCTCCCAGTCAGCTGCAACCAACTGGAACTGCGCCCTCCGACTCTGCTCCCAGTCAGCTGCAACCAACTGGAACTGCGCCCTCCGACTCTGCTCCCAGTCAGCTGCAACCAACTGGAACTGTGCCCTCCGACTCTGCTCCCAGTCAGCTGCAACCAACTGGACCTCCGCCCTCCGACTCTGCTCCCAGTCAGCTGCAACCAACTGGAACAGTGCCCTCCGACTCTGCTCCCAGTCACCTGCAACCAAATGGAACTGAGCCCTCCGACTCTGCTCCCAGTCAGCTGCAACCAACTGGAACTCCGCCCTCCGACTCTGCTCCCAGTCAGCTGCAACCAACTGGAACTCCGCCCTCCGACTCTGCTCCCAGTCACCTGCAACCAAATGGAACTGGGCCCTCCGACTCTGCTCCCAGTCACCTGCAACCAAATGGAACTCCGCCCTCCGACTCTGCTCCCAGTCAGCTGCAACCAACAGGAACTACGCCCGCCGACTCTGCTCCGAGTCAGCTGCAACCAACTGGAACTGCGCCCTCCGACTTTGCTCCCAGTCAGCTGCAACCAACTGGAACTGTGCCCTCCGACTCTGCTCCCAGTCAGCTGCAACCAACTGGAACTGCGCCCTCTGACTCTGCTCCCAGTCAGCTGCAACCAACTGGAACTGCGCCCTCCGACTCTGCTCCCAGTCAGCTGCAACCAACTGGAACTCCGCCCTCCGACTCTGCTCCCAGTCAGCTGCAACCAACAGGAACTGTGCCCTCCGACTCTGCTCCCAGTCAGCTGCAACCAACTGGAACTGCGCCCTCCGACTCTGCTCCCAGTCAGCTGCAACCAACTGGAACTGCGCCCTCCGACTCTGCTCCCAGTCAGCTGCAACCAACTGGAGCTGCGCCCTCCGACTCTGCTCCCAGTCAGCTGCAACCAACTGGAACTGCGCCCTCCGACTCTCCTCCCAGTCAGCTGCACTCTCTGTAAACTGCCGGCTCCCTTCACGCTCATTGAGGAAATGTAGGAAATGAAAGGAGCACCTTGCTCCCTCCTCAACGAACGCTCTTAGTCACCAAACTCTCACTTTAGCACTCTAACAAGCTGCAGCTGCAAGTAGATCCTCTGTTTAAATCCAATTGAAAACTCATCGTCATCTAAACCAACATCTTTGAAGTGAATTAACCAATGTAAGAGCTTCAGCTTGGACTCAGAGCTCAAAACTGCTTTGCTTCCTGTGGGTTCTGCCTCCTCCCCAATCCCCAACCCTTACCTGCCCCATCTTCTGTCCTCCCAGCCCTGTGTCTGTGGTGGGAGTGGGACCACCTGCGGCCTATTGCTGTAGGCACCCTCCCGGGGTGAAGGCCCTGCTGCCTGTCTCTGTCCTCCCACCCCTCTGCCTCAGGTGGGAGTGGGACCATCCAGGGCTGCAGGCCCGGCCTTCTGTCCTCCCACCCCTCTGCCTGAGGTGGGAGTGGGACCATCCAGGGCTGCAGGCCCGGCCTTCTGTCCTCCCGCCCCTCTGCCTGAGGTGGGAGTGGGACCATCCAGGGCTGCAGGCCCGGCCTTCTGTCCTCCCACCCCTCTGCCTGAGGTGGGAGTGGGACCATCCAGGGCTGCAGGCCCGGCCTTCTGCCCTCCCACCCCTCTGCCTGAGGTGGGAGTGGGACCATCCAGGGCTGCAGGCCCGGCCTTCTGTCCTCCCACCCCTCTGCCTGAGGTGGGAGTGGGACCATCCAGGGCTGCAGGCCCGGCCTTCTGCCCTCCCACCCCTCTGCCTGAGGTGGGAGTGGGACCATCCAGGGCTGCAGGCCCGGCCTTCTGTCCTCCCACCCCTCTGCCTGAGGTGGGAGTGGGACCACCTGGGGCTGCTGTGAAGACAAAGGACTTTGTTTCGGGCCCTGCAGCGCACAAAGACTCCGGGAGACGAATAGAGTGAAGTCGATGAGGCTTTATTAAGCGTGACTGTTCCCCCGCAGTTCAGTAGTAGGCTGCCTGCGGGGGAGGACTCCTGGTTCTTATACTCCGCCTTCAGGGCGGAGCTAGAGGTCAACGGCCAACCAGATACGGAGGCTGGGGATCAAGGGTGATTTAGAGATGTGGATCAGAAATTGGCTAGCTGAAAGAAGACAGAGGGTGGTGGTTGATGGGAAATGTTCAGAATGGAGTACAGTCACAAGTGGAGTACCACAAGGATCTGTTCTGGGGCCGTTGCTGTTTGTCATTTTTATCAATGACCTAGAGGAAGGCACAGAAGGGTGGGTGAGTAAATTTGCAGATGATACTAAAGTCGGTGGTGTTGTCGATAGTGTGGAAGGATGTAGCAGGTTACAGAGGGATATAGATAAGCTGCAGAGCTGGGCTGAGAGGTGGCAAATGGAGTTTAATGTAGAGAAGTGTGAGGTGATTCACTTTGGAAGGAATAACAGGAATGCGGAATATTTGGCTAATGGTAAAGTTCTTGAAAGTGTGGCTGAGCAGAGGGATCTAGGTGTCCATGTACATAGATCCCTGAAAGTTGCCACCCAGGTTGATAGGGTTGTGAAGAAGGCCTATGGAGTGTTGGCCTTTATTGGTAGAGGGATTGAGTTCCGGAGTCGGGAGGTCATGTTGCAGCTGTACAGAACTCTGGTCCGGCCACATTTGGAGTATTGCGTACAGTTCTGCTCACCGCATTATAGGAAGGACGTGGAGGCTTTGGAGCGGGTGCAGAGGAGATTTACCAGGATGTTGCCTGGTATGGAGGGAAAATCTTATGAGGAAAGGCTGACGGACTTGAGGTTGTTTTCGTTGGAGAGAAGAAGGTTAAGAGGAGACTTAATAGAGGCATACAAAATGATCAGGGGGTTGGATAGGGTGGACAGTGAGAGCCTTCTCCCGCGGATGGATATGGCTGGCACGAGGGGACATAACTTTAAACTGAGGGGTAATAGATATAGGACAGAGGTCAGAGGTAGGTTCTTTACGCAAAGAGTAGTGAGGCCGTGGAATGCCCTACCTGCTACAGTAGTGAACTCGCCAACATTGAGGGCATTTAAAAGTTTATTGGATAAACATATGGATGATAATGGCATAGTGTAGGTTAGATGGCTTTTGTTTCGGTGCAACATCGTGGGCCGAAGGGCCTGTACTGCGCTGTATTGTTCTATGTTCTAGGACCCGGGATCTGTCAGCCAATGACATCACGGCTTCACAGTCCCACATGACCCCTAATGCATACTACCACATTCACCCCTTGTTAAAATGAACCCGGCGGGGTGATGCTTCGCATGGTGGTAAGGGTTTACAAGGCTGGTCCTGGGAGGAAAACTTTCGCATGTTATTACAGTATGTACAAGGTTTTTTTTGTTTGTTTTTTTTGTTTCGAACTATTTACAGTAATCGTCAGGAGAAAAAGACAAAATGTTCTTGTTAAAAGTCCACATATTGTAGTGTTAGATCGACGCCACGAGTCGGTCGGGCGGTCTGGTCGTCCGTGTCGATCGCCTCGGCCCCGGTGGTGGTGGTGGTGCTTGTTCCGGTGTTGTCGTCTCCGGGAGCCTTACGGTTTCAGCTTGGGCTTCACTCCTGGTCGGGCCTGGGAGGAGGACCGATCCTCCTGGGAAGGGGGCGGTCGCGGGGTGCGGCGGTGGCAGGAAGGGGGTGATTGGTGTCGGGGGAGTGTGTGTGTTGCCGGTGGGCGCCAGATCTCGCAGGGAGACCGTGTCCTGTCGGCCGTCGGGGTACTCCACGTAAGCGTACTGCGGGTTCGCGTGAAGGAGGTGAACCCTTTCGACCAACGGGTCCGACTTGTGCGCCCGCACATGTTTTCGGAGCAAGATGGGTCCTGGGGCCGCCAGCCAGGTCGGCAGCGACGTTCCAGAGGAGGACCTCCTGGGGAAGACAAGGAGGCGCTCATGAGGCGTTTGGTTAGTGCTAGTACACAGTAGTGACCGGATGGAGTGGAGGGCGTCCGGGAGGACCTCCTGCCACCGTGAAACTGGGAGGTCCCTGGACCGTAGGGCCAGTAGGACGGTCTTCCAGACTGTGCCGTTCTCCCTCTCTACTTGCCCGTTCCCCCGGGGTTGTAGCTGGTCGTCCTGCTCGAGGCTATACTGTTGCTGAGCAGAAACTGGCGCAGCTCGTCACTCATGAAGGAGGACCCCCTGTCGCTGTGGATGTATGCGGGGCAACCGAACAGTGTGAATATGGTGTTCAGGGCTTTAATGACTGTGGCCGCGGTCATGTCAGGGCAGGGGATGGCGAATGGGAAGCGGGAGTACTCGTCCACCACATTAAGGAAGTATGTGTTGCGGTCGGTGGAGGGGAGGGGTCCTTTGAAATCCAGACTAAGGCGTTCAAAGGGGCGGGAAGCCTTAATCAGGTGCGCACCATCCGGCCTGAAAAAATGCGGTTTGCACTCTGCGCAGATGTGGCAGTTCCTTGTGACTGTACGGACCTCCTCCAAAGATTATGGGAGGTTGCGGGACTTAATAAAGTGGTAGAACCGAGTGACCCCCGGGTGGCAGAGGTCCTCGTGGAGGGTTTGGAGGCGGTTAATTTGTGCGTTGGCACATGTGCCGCGGGATAGGGCATCGGACGGCTCGTTCAGCTTTCCGGGACGATACAAGATCTCGTAGTTGAAGGTGGAGAGCTCGATCCTCCACCTTAAGATCTTGTCGTTTTTGATTTTGCCCCGCTGTGCATTATCGAACATGAAGGCTACCGACCGTTGGTCCGTGAGGAGAGTGAATCTCCTGCCGGCCAGGTAATGCCTCCAATGTCGCACCGCTTCCACTATGGCTTGGGCTTCCTTTTCCACTGAGGAGTGGTGGATTTCTGAAGCGTGGAGGGTTCGGGAGAAAAAGGCCACGGGTCTGCCCGCTTGGTTAAGGGTGGCCGCTAGAGCTACGTCGGAGGCGTCGCTCTCGACCTGGAAGGGGAGGGACTCGTCGATGGCACGCATCGTGGCCTTTGTGATATCCGCTTTGATGCGGCTGAAGGCCTGGCAAGCCTCTGTCGACAGAGGGAAGGTCGTGGTCTGTATTAGGGGGTGGGCCTTGTCTGCGTACTGGAGGACCCACTGGGCGTAATATGAAAAGAACCCCAGGCAGCGTTTCAGGGCTTTTGAGCAGTGCGGGAGGGGAAATTCCATGAGGGCGCGCATACGTTCGGGGTCGGGGCCTATTATCCCATTGCGCACTACGTAGCCCAGGATGGCTAGCCGGTTTGTGCTAAAAACGCACTTGTCCTCGTTGTACGTGAGGTTCAAGGCTTTAGCGGTCTGGAGGAATTTTTGAAGGTTGGCGTCGTGGTCCTGCTGATCGTGGCCGCAGATGGTTACATTGTCGAGATACGGGAACGTGGCCCGTAACCCGTGTTGATCAACCATTCGGTCCATCTCTCGTTGGAAGACCGAGACCCCGTTTGTGACGCCAAATGGGACCCTTAGAAAATGGTATAATCGCCCGTCTGCCTCGAAGGCTGTGTATTTGCGGTCACTTGGGCGGATGGGGAGCTGATGGTAGGCGGACTTGAGGTCCACGGTGGAGAAGACCTTATATTGGGCAATCCGATTGACCATGTCGGATATGCGGGGGAGAGGGTACGTGTCTAGTTGTGTGTACCTATTGATGGTCTGGCTATAGTCTATGACCATCCTTTGCTTCTCCCCTGTCTTTACTACTACCACCTGTGCTCTCCAGGGACTATTGTTGGCCTGGATTATGCCTTCCTTCAGTAGCCGCTGGACTTCGGACCGAATGAAGGTCCGGTCCTGGGCGCTGTACCGTCTGCTCCTAGTGGCGACGGGTTTGCAATCCGGGGTGAGGTTTGCAAACAAGGATGGGGGTTGAACCTTGAGGGTTGCGAGGCCGCAGATAGTGAGTGGGGGTATTGGGCCGCCGAATTTGAAGGTTAGGCTCTGTAGATTGCACTGGAAGTCGAATTCCAGTAATGTGGGGGCGCAGAGTTGGGGAAGGACGTAGAGCCTGTAGTTTTTAAACTCCCTCCCTTGCACCGTTAGGGTAACTATGCAGAAGCCTTTGATCTGTACGGAGTGGGATCCTGCAGCTAGGGAAATCTTTTGTGCGCTGGGACGGATGGTCAAAGAACAGCGTCTTACAGTGTCGGGGTGGATAAAGCTCTCCGTGCTCCCGGAGTCGACCAGGCATGGTGTCTCGTGCCCGTTTATCAGCACCGTTGTCGTCGTCGTCTGGAGCGTCCGGGGCCGTGCTTGGTCCAGCGTCATTGAAGCCAGACGTGGTTGTAATGGTTGAGCGTCTTCTTCGAACCCCGTGGAGCCGTCGACACTGGGGTCCGTTGTTGCCGTCCAAGATGGCGTCGGGGGTGAACAAGATGGCTGCCCCCATGCATCGCACATGGCTGGGGGGTCACAAGATGGCGGCGGGGGTGGACAAAATGGCCGCCCCCACGCGTCGCACAGGTCTGGGGTGGTCCAAGATGGCGGCGCCCCTCCTCCCCTCGTGGTGGCCGGGACCCAAAATGGCGGCGCCTGCGGGTCGCACATGGGGCGCTGGGGGGGGTTGGGGAGCGTTAGGAACACGCAGGACTCCCTCTTCTCTGGGGACAGCGGTGGCCGGGACCCAAAGTGGTAGCGCCGGCGGGTCATACATGGGGCGCGGGGGGGGGGGGGGGGGGGGGGGGGGGGGGGGGGGTTGGGGAGCGTAAAAGGCGTGCAGGGCTCCCTGTTCTCCGGGGAGAGCGGTGGTCGGGACCCAAAGTGGTTGCGCCTGCGGGTCGTACATGGGGCGCTGGGGGGGGTTGGGGAGCGTAAACGGCGTGCAGGGCTCCCTGTTCTCCTGGGACAACGGCGACCTCCCGGGACCGGCACACAGCCGCGAAATGGCCCTTTTGCCCGCAGCTCTTACAGATCGCTGCGCGGGCCGGGCAGCGCTGCCTGGGGTGTTTCGCCTGGCCGCAGAAATAGCAGCGGGCTCCCCCGGTGCGACTTGGCGTTTGAACCGCGCAAGCCTGTGGGGTGTCCGGGGGGGGGGGGGGGGGTTGTCGCGACGGGTTCGTACGGAGCCCAATGGGCTGCCGAGCGGTCGGGGCTGTAGGCGTGGGTGTTTCGCGCGGCCACGTCTAGGGAGGCTGCTAGGGCCCGTGCCTCTGAGAGTCCTAGCGACTCTTTTTCTAAAAGTCTTTGGCGGATTTGGGAGGAGTTCATACCTGCTACAAAAGCATCGCGCATTAACACGTCCATGTGTTCATTTGCGTTCACCGGCGGGCAGCTGCAGGCCCGTCCCAAAATTAGTAGCGCGTCTCGTTGCGAGTTGGTAGCGTGCGTAGATCTGGTTCACTGGGCGAACATAGAGACTTTTTAGTGCTGCGAACGCCGTCTGGAAATCCTCTGCGTCTTCGATGAGGGAGAAAATCTCTGTGCTTAACCTCGAGTGCAGGACCTGTAGTTTTTGGTCTTCTGTGACCCGGCCGGGGGCCGTTCTGAGGTAGGCCTCGAAACAAGTCTGCCAGTGCTTGAAAGCTGCTGCTGCGTTCACTGCGTGGGGGCTGATCCTCAGGCATTCCGGGATGATCCTGAGCTCCATAGTCCTTTAGTCACGCTTAATAAATTGTAGCGCACAAAGACTCTGAGAGACGAATAGAGTGAAGTCAATGAGGCTTTATTAAGCGTGACTCGTTCCCCGCAGTTCAGCAACAGACTGGAGCCGCGGGGGAGGACTCCTGGTTCTTATACTCCGCCTTCAGGGCGGAGCTAGAGGTCAACGGCCAACCAGGACCCGGGATCTGTCAGCCAATGACATCACGGCTTCACAGTCCCACATGACCCCTAATGCATACTACCACAGGCCCCCACAGGGCTGAAGAGCGTCGTCTTTTCACCACCTGTGGCGGGTGTGGGGCAGCTTGGAACATTATTTTAGGCCCCTCCAGGGTTGAAGAACGCTGCCCCGCTCTGCTGTGCCCTGCAGCACATTTCCCTTATGGCACCTGCTGTTGTGCTGCCATATCCATCGCTCCCCCCACCTTTCCCCCCTACTACCCTGATCTCAGTTACACGGCCGTGCTGTACCAGGGGTGGGCATGGCTCCACTGTGGGGCATGGCTACCCCAGGGGCATCCTCCACTGTGCCAGGGGCAGGGCGGCGAAGAACCTATGTGGGGGCGGCAGCCTCTCGACCTTCCGCTGCCTCCACGGCCCCCACGCCCTTCCGCCTACTAACGCGGCAACTTGGGGTCAAATGTTATGCCCACCACACCATGACCATCGAGGCGGGCACCCGTGCGATGGCCGGGGTTGTCGGCCCCTCGGCCATCGTAGCCGCCTCGCAGATGTACGGCAAGGCCGTGTTTTTCCTGCGGGCCGAGCAGGCGGTCCACCGGGCCCTGGAAGGGGGGCTCACGGTGGGCGGGACCCGCTGGAGGCCACCGTCGAATGTGTCGTTCTTTCCAATGTCCTGCCCTCCCTCCCCACCAAGGTCCTCCTCCCCCATCCCAACTACTGGGGGAGGTCAGGTCCGGGGTGGCGTCGCTGACGCTCGGCCTGCGGGACCCCTCCCTCCGCCACGTATACTCCTTCCGGCGACAGGTTTTTACCTGCCTGACCCGGGAGGAGGTCACGGAGGGAGGTTTTGTGGTCTCCCACCAAGAGGAGGACCATAAAGTGTTCTGGTCGGAGGATTGCACATGGTGCCATGCCTGCAGAGGGCTGGGGCATATCCGCCGTAACTGACCCACCCTGATGGCCGCCACCAACACCACCTCCAGGGCGGCCGCAGCTGGCACTGCCCCCCTCTCCTCTACCACCTCTTCGTCTGCCCAGCGGCCGGCCTCTGATAACACCGTGGCTGCTGGCGGCGGGGGGGGGGAGCCTGCGTTTGACCAGCGACAGTCGAGAAAAGCAAAACGCGTGGCTGCACGGCGGCCAGACCGGGCCCTCCAAGACCGAGGCCTGGCCCCGGCCACTGTCCCCGTGCCCATCCAGTCCAGCTCAGAGGCCGCAGCCTCATCTCGGGACACTGCCTCCCTGGAACAACCTGAGGGGCCCGGAGAGACCACTGACCGGGCTCCAGAGGGCGGCGGTGACACTGTATACGGCTCCGAGGCGGAGGGGGATCCGTCCTCCTCACAGTCCCAGGGTCCGGGCGATGTGGAGGGGGGGGGTTACTGCGGAGGACTCTGGAGGCCATACAGCAAGGCGACCCCGCCCCATCCCCACCCCGCAAACACCGCCTGTCCGGGCAGGAGGAGGTGGTGGATCTCGCTGCCCCCTCCCCGAGCGAGCGGGGGTGGGTCACTCCGGTGCTTGTTCTCATCCCCCTCACACCCAGCCCGATTAAAAAGAAGAGTAAAGCCAGGGAGGCCTCCGAGGCCCCCGAGGTGTTCGGGCTGCTGTCGTCCCCCGAGCAGGGAGAGTCGGGGCCGGGCGGAAACGTGACCCCCGAGGGTCACGAATAACAGGTAAGCTCTTTCTTTCTTTTTCTTTTTTTAATCTAGAGGGGATGGCAGGGAAGGCAGTGCAATGTTCCTCCTGCAGAATGTTTGAGGTGAGGGACGCCGACAGTGTCCCTGCTGATTTCATCTGTGGGCAGCACGGTAGCCTTGTGGATAGCACAATTGCTTCACAGCTCCAGGGTCCCAGGTTCGATTCCGGCTTGGGCCACTGTCTGTGCGGAGTCTGCACGTTCTCCCCGTGTCTGCGTGGGTTTCCTCCGGGTGCTCCGGTTTCCTCCCACAGTCCAAAGATATGCAGGTTAGGTGGATTGGCCATGATAAATTGTCCCTTAGTGTCCAAAATTGCCCTTAGTGTCGGACTGGGTTATTGGGATAGGGTGGAGGTGTAGACCTTCGATAGGGAGCTCTTTCAAAGAGCCGGTGCAGACTCGATGGGCCGAATGGCCTCCTTCTGCACTGTAAATTCTATTATGAAGTGCACCCGTCTCCAGCTCCTCAGAAACCGCGTTAGGGAACTGGAGCTGGAGCTGGATGAATTTTGGATCATTCGGGAGACAGAGGTGGTCATAGATAGAAGCTTCAGGGACGTAGTTACTCCGAAGAATAAAGATAGATGGGTGACGGTGAGAGGGCCTGGGAGGAAGCATTGAGTACAGGGATCCCCTGGCGTCGTTCCCCTTAGTAACAAGTATACCGCTTTGGATACTGTTGGGGGGGACGATTTACCAGGGGTAAGCCATGGGGTGCAGGTCTCTGGCACAGAGTCTGTCCCTGTTGCTCAGAAGGGAAGGGGGGAGAGGAGTAGAGCATTAGTCATTGGAGACTCCATAGTTAGGGGGATAGATAGGAGATTCTGTGGGAACAAGAGAGGTGTGTTGCCTCCCAGGTGCCAGGGTGCGTGATGTCTCGGATCGTGTTTTCGGGATCCTTAAGGGGGAGGGGGAGCAGCCCCAAGTCGTGGTCCACATAGGTACCAACGACATAGGCAGGAAAAGGGATAGGGATGTAAAGCAGGAATTCAGGGAGCTAGGGTGGAAACTTAGATCTAGGACAAACAGAGTTATCTCTGGGTTGTTACCCGTGCCACTTGATAGCGAGACGAGGAATAGGGAAAGAGAGGAGTTGAACGCGTGGCTACAGGGATGGTGCAGGAGGGAGGGTTTCAGATTTCTGGATAACTGGGGCTCATTCTGGGGTCGGTGGGACCTCTACAAACGGGATGGTCTACACCTGGACCAGAGGGGTACCAATATCCTGGGGGGGAAATTTGCTAATGCTCTTCGGGAGGGTTTAAACTAGTTCAGCAGGGGCTTGGGAACCTGAATTGTAGTTCCAGTACACAGGAGGTTGAGAGTAGTGAGGTCATGAGTAAGGTTTTAAAGTTGCAGGAGTGTACCGGCAGGCAGGAAGGTGGTTTAAAGTGTGTCTTCTTCAATGCCAGGAGCATCCGGAATAAGGTGGGTGAACTTGCGGCATGGGTTGGTACCTGGGACTTCGATGTGGCCATTTCGGAGACATGGATAGAGCAGGGGAAGGAATGGTTGTTGCAGGTGCCGGGGTTTAGATATTTCAGTAAGCTCAGGGAAGGTGGTAAAAGAGGAGAGGGGTGGCATTGTTAGTCAAGGACAGTATTACGGTGGCAGAAAGGACGTTTGATGAGGACTCGTCGATTGAGGTAGTATGGGCTGAGGTTAGAAACAGGAAAGGAGAGGTCACCCTGTTAGGGGTTTTCTATAGGCCTCCGAAAAGTTCCAGAGGTGTAGAGGAAAGGATTGCAAAGATGATTCTGGATAGGAGCGAAAGCAACAGGGTAGTTGTTATGGGGGACTTTAACTTTCCAAATATTGACTGGAAACGCTATAGTTCAAGTACTTTAGATGGGTCCGTTTTTGTCCAATGTGTGCAGGAGGGTTTCCTGACACAGTATGTAGATAGGCCAACAAGAGGCGAGGCCGTATTGGATTTGGTATTGGGTAATGAACCAGGACAGGTGTTAGATTTGGAGGTAGGTGAGCACTTTGGTGATAGTGACCACAATTCGATTACGTTTACTTTAGTGCTGGAAAGGGATAGGTATATATCGCAGGGCAAGAGTTATATCTGGGGGAAAGGCAATTATGATGCGATGAGGCAAGACTTAGGATGTATCAGATGGAGAGGAAAACTGCAGGGGATGGGCACAATGGAAATGTGGAGCTTGTTCAAGGAACAGCTACTGCGTGTCCTTGATAAGCATGTACCTGTCGGGCAGGGAGGAAGTGGTCGAGCAAGGGAACCGTGCTTTACTAAGGCAGTCAAAACACTTGTCAAGAGGAAGAAGGAGGCTTATGTAAAGATGAGACATGAAGGTTCAGTAAGGGCGCTCGAGAGTTCCAAGTTCGCAAGGAAGGACCTAAAGAGAGAGCTAAGAAGAGCCAGGAGGGGACATGAGAAGTCTTTGGCAGGTAGGATCAAGGATAACCCTAAAGCTTTCTATAGATATGTCAGGAATAAAATAATGACTAGGGTAAGAGGAGGTAGGGCCAGTCAAGGACAGTAGTGGGAAGTTGTGCTTGGAGTCCGAGGAGATAGGAGAGATGCTAAATGAATATTTTTCGTCAGTATTCACACAGGAAAAAGACAATGTTGTCGAGGAGAATACTGAGATTCAGGCTACTAGACGAGAAGGGCTTGAGGTTCATAAGGAGGAGGTGTTCGCAATTCTGGAAAGGGTGAAAATAGATAAGTCCCCTGAGCCGGATGAGATTTATCCTAGGATTCTTTGGGAAGCTAGGGAGGAGATTGCTGAGCCTTTAGCTTTGATCTTTCAGTCATCTTTGTCAACAGGAATAGTGCCAGAAGACTGGAGGATTGCAAATGTTGTCCTCTTGTTCAAGAAGGGGAGTCGAGACAACCCCGGTAACTATAGACCAGTGAGCCTTACTTCTGTTGTGGGCAAAATCTTGGAAAGGTTTATCAGAGATAGGGTGTATAATCATCTGGAAAGGAATAATTTGATTAATCATAGTCAACACGGTTTCGTGAAGGGTAGGTCGTGCCTCACAAACCTTATTGAGTTCTTTGAGAAGGTGACCAAACAGGTGGATGAGGGTAAAGCAGTTGATGTGGTGCATATGGATTTCTGGGCCGGCTGGAGAAGGAAGCGGGATGGCTTCCCCTCCTTGCGGCTATGGTGGGACGTGGACAAGACTCACGTCCGCGCCTTCTGTCAGGGGTACACGAAGGGGTCCACGGTAGGGCGGAACTCCACGATCGCCAAATTGGCTGAGGAACTCTTCGATATGGAGTCACGTCTTGCTCAGCCCGATGTGGACCCGGCTCTGGGGCTGGTGTGTAGCGAGAAGAAGGGCGCGCTGTGGGACCTGCAACTTGCCGGGTCCCGCGGCGCATACGTGCGGTCGCGGATCCGTCTCCCCCTTCTTCTACTCGCTGGAAAGAGGACGCGGGGCCCGTCGGCAGATTTCTACGCTGCTGGCCGACGACGGGTCCCTCGTCTCGGATCCGGAGGGGGTCAGGACCCTGATTAGGGACTTTTATTCCGACCTCTTCTCTCCGGATCCATCCAGCGAGGTTGCTTGCAGAATTCTGTGGGAGGACCTGCCGCAGGTCGGCCCGGGGGACGCCGGGAGGCTCGATCAAATCATCAACCTCCAAGAGCTGACTCGCGCCCTGGACAGCCTGTCACGGGGCAAAACCCCAGGGCTGGACGGGCTGACCGTGTAGTTCTTCAGGGCGTCCTGGGGAGCGACTATGCGGGGGTCCTAGGGGAATGTATTGCGACCGGGGCGATGCCCCTTTCGTGACGCAGGGCCGTCATTGCCCTGCTGCCGAAGAAGGGGGATCTCCGCCTACTTAAAAACTGGCAACCGGTCTCCCTCCTCAGCACGGATTACAAAATCTTTGCCCAGGCGATGTCTTTACGCCTTGGCCCCGTGCTGGACCACATGATCCACCCTGACCAGTCCTACACAGTCCCAGACCGAACCATTTACGATAACATCCATCTGGTCTGGGACGTTATTCATTTTTCCCAGAGGACTGGTATGTCGAGCACCTTCCTGTCTCTTGACCAGGAGAAGGCGTTCGACAGGGTGGGACACGAGTACTTGCTCGGGACTCTGCGAGCTTTCGGGTTCGGGACGCACTTTGTCACCCGGATCCGATTACTGTCCGCCGCCTCAGAGTGTCTGATTAAGGTTAACGGGTCCCTGACGGCGCCCCTTCAGTTTGGGAGGGGTGCGTCAGGGCTGCCCCTTGTCCGGCCAACTTTATTCTCTGTGCGTGGAGCCTTTCCTGCGTCTCCTGCGGAGGAGGTTGTCGGGGCTGGTTCTGCGCGAGCCGGACATGGCGGTGGTCTTCTCGGCGGACGCTGATGACGTGCTCCTCATGTTCACTGACCCCGGTGACCTGCGGAAGATGCAAGAGTGCCAGGCTGTCTACTCCGCTGCGTCCTCCGCACGGATCAACTGGGCTAAATGTTCCGGACTCCTAGTCGGTCCGTGGCAGATGGACCCCCTCCCGGAGGAGCTCGGGCCCTTCAGCTGGAGCGGACTGACATCCTCTACTTGGGAGTCCATCTTTGCCCGGCAGAGGAAGCCTGGCCGGCGAACGGGCAGGAGCTGGAGACCAAGGTCACCGCTGGCCTGGGACGCTGGACAGGACGGCTCCGAGTGCTGTCCCACAGGGGCCGAGTTCTCGTCATAAACCAGCTGATCGCCTCCATGCTGTGGTCCCGGCTGGTCACTGACTCCTCCCCCTGGCTTTGTCACACCATCCAGAGAGCCCAGCTTCGGTTCCTCTGGGACAATCGACTGCACGGGGTCGCTGCGGAGGTCTGGAGTCTCCCGATTGCGGAGGGCGGTTTGGCGCTGGCGTGCCTTCACACCCAGGTTGCGACTTTCCGCCTTCAGAGTCTGCAGCGATACCTGTACGTTGAGCCTCCGCCACGGTGGGGCCCTGGCGACGGATTTCTTCCCCCAGCTGCACGGCCTGAACTACAACGTGCAGCTCCTGTTCGTTGACCGGAATGATCTTTGGAACTCTTTGTTGGCGCTGCCCGTCTTGTACCAGGACCTCCTCAAAGTCTGGAACACGGTTGCCACGCGCCGCAGCTCTCCCCGTCAGGAGTAGTGGCTGTCGTAAGGGAGCCGCTGCTCAGGAATCCGCACCTCCGCCAATATCCATTCGGGTGGCTGGCGGAGCGGAGGGCTGTGGATGCCGGGGTGACCAGGATCGGGGACGTGCTGGGTGGCGGAGGGGCGGGCTGGATGACACCCTACAAGCTTGCCAGGCGTGGAGCAGTGTCTGTCCGGTGCGCGGCCAATGCTATCCTAGGCCTCAAAACGGTCGTGCTCGGCCCCGTGGGCACACTTGGACTTGAGACGGCGCGGTTGTGTGGTGGTATCCCGTCTGAGCGGATCCCTGCTTGGACGGAATTCCACATTGGTCCCAAACCCCGGACCCCCCCCCCCCCCCCCCCCCAGGATGCTGGTGCCCCACAGCCCCAGCTGCCTCACGGAAATACCCTTCGCGCCTTTTTGCACTGCGCGGAGGGGTTTCCTGTACGGCCTGCTGCTGCACACCTTCCACCCCCTTTGCTCGCCCGCCGCCCGGACACGCCTTGGCGTGCCTCGTTGCCGCCCGGCGGCGGTGGTCCCCACTGGAGGTCCCTCTGCGGAGGTGTCCTCCCCATAAAACTCGGGGACCTGGGGTGGAGGGTGCTGCGCGTGGCAGGGCCGTGCAACCATTGTTTAAACCACTTCACGGCTCTGCCAGAGACCTGCCAGTTTTGCGGCCTGGTGGAGACCGTGGAGCCATGTTTATGTTGTCTGTCCCAGGCTGGACTCCATTTTTGGTTTCTTGACAATGTTGTTGTTGAGTTTTTCTTTGCACTTCAGCCCCACGCTCCTGATCTACGGGTATTCGGTGGGGAGGGGGGCGGGAAAGGCGGAGGACCTCCTCGTGAACCTGCTCCTGGGCCTGGCCAAACTTGCCATTAATAGGTCCAGGCAGCAGGCGACCGAGGGGGTCGTCCAGCCTGACTGTCTGCCCATCTACCGCGGCCTCATTCGCGGCCGGGTGTCCCTGGAGCGGGAGCATGCGGTGTCCACGGGCACACTCGAGGCGTTCCGTGCTCGGTGGGCACAGCAGGGGTTGGATTGCCTTATCGACCCGATTCTCACACTTTAATTTGACGGGTTTGTGATAAGTTTTTGGGCTGTGCTCCACTCGTTGTTTTGGGGCACTCCCCACTTTTGTTTTATCCATCAGTTCCTTTATGTTCTTTTCCTTGGTTTTCACACCCAGCATCACGCCTGTGTCAGTGACGGATGCTGGGTTAACTCCTGTACGTGTAGATAAACGTACTGGTCATAATATCACAAACAAAACAACATTTTCAAAAAAAATAATAAAATAACAAAACACATACAAAAAAAATAAATATATATATATATAAATTAGAGTAGTAAGACCCGATAAAAGGTCTAAACCAAACAGCAACTTTTAAGTTAATTTACTAAATAAATGAATAGTATACTATAAGAGAGACAATTTTAATGAATGGAAAGGCCCAGGGAAGATGGCAAAACAATTGTTTTGCACCATGGCAATCAAACTGTTAGGGTCCATTCATCAAGTATAATGGGTACAGATTACAAATTTTCAAATTTAGACAGAGCAGACAGACATGATGAGGAACCAGAGTCATCTGGTACGCACGTGTTACAGAACTATGAGGACCAGTCAACTGATATAGACAAGGTTTCTGTAGAGGAGCACAACACTTCTGATGAATTAGAACAGGCCATTTTTCCGAAATGACAACTGCCAAAAGTTGGGACAACAGTGACACACTTGCCTGAAGGGTCTAGTCAATGGAAGGATGCAACTGTTATTAGTAGAGCAGGGAAGGCCACTGGAAAGTATAAACATTGGTTGAATGCACAGCATACATGATAGGATGGGTATAGAGGGATACGGAACAAGGAAATGTTGAGGGTTTTGGCAAAGTTTGGTATCATGACCGGTACAGGCTTGGAGGGCCGAAGGGCCTGTTCCTGTGCTGTATTGTTCTTTGTAGAATGACAAGTGAAAGCAAAACTGCTCTTACACATTTGGTGTTACACAAATGGGCCAACATACAAATGACACAATTTTCAAAAACCACCAAAATCAAAGAAACCTCTCCACCATAACCATCTCCCAATAACCAATACTTATGCATCGCTTATCCCTGCATCCTGCACACTGACAAAGTAACCAACGATACCACACGCACCACGACCACTGAGCATTTTTCCAATTGTCTTACACACTCTATGCCACATCACTAGGTGAGAAAAACACAAGCAGGAGAACAATTTCCCAGTCACAAGTTGCTAATACAGAAGTTCATTTTGGAATATTTGAACTATACTGCGGGTGCGATTCACCCAAAAGGGACCAAAGTCCCCGAGCGATGTGACCGCGAGATCGGCCTGGACCTTGTGGCCAATGAAAGCCAGGAGACCACATTCCCGGGATCTACATGGCTCATCACATATCGCGAGATGACGTTGGATGGCATCGGCCACACTGCACTGTGGTGAGCTGCTTTTCTGGCGCAGCGTGGCTGATGGATCGCGCCAGTAATTTCTGTTGGATTTCCCACCCAATATGTAACAAATGCATTTTTAAAATGAAACAGCTCATAACTTAAGTACAATTCATAAAAATAGCACTGGTAATCAATACCAACAACCTTTGCTTGGGTATAAATGCAAATCATTCTTTGTGTAGTTTGTAATGCTGGGTGGAAATTGTAATTGATGCTGCCATTAAACATAATACACTCTGTGTAACAGAAAGCCAGGACACATTACCTGCTGTGTTGTCTTTACAGGTGAAGCAGGGACTCCTTGTCGGCTCAGAACTGGCACAAACTGGTTGCTGATCACAGTCGCAATCACCTGACCTTGGGAGTTCAGCAGCATCTGTGGTGTAACTGCTTGCACTTGGAGGCTTTGTGCTGTTACTGCCGTCACTGGATTGGTTGTTGTTATTGTTGCTGGGTTCACGACTAAGGGAACAGTTCCTATGACCTGTGTTTGAGAGCGACAATATCAATGACACGTTACAAAGAAATACACAAATCACCACTGTTACCAAAATCCGAAAATTGCCATCATGCAACTTCATGAGCAGAGCGGTTTAGGTACCTTCTTAGAAATATCACTTTGATACTTCCAGCAGTCTATTTTTGAACAATGATCGGAAAGCAGCCCCGCTTGATTGCTCCCCCTTCCACAAACATTCACTTCCTCCATCCCTGACGAACAGTAGCAGCCGCGTGTACCATCTACAAGATGCACTGCACAAAGGGCCAAGGTTCCTTAGGCAGCACCTTCCAAACCCACGACCACTACCATCTAGAAGGACAAGAGCAGCAGATACCTGGGAACCCCACCACCTGGAGGTTCCCCTCCAAGTCATTCACTGCCCCGACTGGGAAATAACAATAACTTGGGCGACTTGATGTGGCAAAGAATGGATGAAAGGATTTATTGATAAAGAACAGCTCTATACACAAAGGGCTTTAACAGCACAACTACACGGGTCATCTCCTAATAACACCTTGGCTCCAACTGCCACCTTCCACGTCCAGGTTCCACGCTCGCGTTCCAACAGCTCCAACTGCCCCGTGGCCCGTGAAGGATCACCCATCAAAGGGGGCACATCAGGTTCCCTTGCTGTGGCGGACATGCTGACCACCTCTGGAGCTAGGCCTTTGCCGGTCCCTTCTCCTGCCTCAGTCACTGAAGGCAGACGCTGCTTTGGCCCGACCGAGGACGTAGAAATCTCTGGTTCAGGGCTGGTACATACGAGCTTTCTGCAGGACACAGTTGCTGGTCTCTTGGAGTTGGCTCTACTCTCTTGCGGACGTGGTTGACGTGCTTCTTGACTCACGGCACCAGTGCCTCCGCCACATATGAGACTGGCTCTGGCTTCTCCACAACTCTCCCTGGTACCCAGCTCGGTCCACCACCAGAATTCCGTGCCAGAATGAGGTTGTCAACACGAACCGATCTGTCACTTTTCTGAGAGTCCTGATTCTCTTTCTGAGAGGCTTGCCTCTCCTCCTCCCTCCTTGATAAATCCGTCGAAATGGATAGTCAGGCGCCGACCCATTAGCAATTCTGCAGGGTGAGACCCCGGTGGTGGCATAAGGTGTTGTGTTGTAAGACAACAAAAAACTTGATGGTCGCAATGTCAATGGCCTTCTTCTTCATGGAAACTCCGAATGTCTGCATGGCTCATTCCGCCAACCTATTCGAGGCAGGATGGTAGGGGGCTGACCTAACATGACGAATGCCATGAGAATTGACAAAGTCTTAAATTCGTCAGCCATGAATGCCGTCCTGTTGTCTGACACCAACACTTCAGAAAGCCTGTGGGTGCGACCTTCCCAAAAGGAGACAAAGTTCCCAAGCAAGCGCGCTTAGCCACGTGCTTCCCAGTGCTCGCACTGCCGAGAAACACATTGTTATTCAACGCGACTCGCTTTTAATAAGGGGCCTAAACGGGAAACGTGTGGCCGAGGATGCACATATCCCCGTTTTTTACAATGGGGATCTCTGCTCGCCGGAACTCCCCGTGGGAGCAAGAGATCTCTCCTCCAATCTAAATCCTGCTGTATCCTCTGACAGTCCTCATCGCTATCCGCAATTACACCAACCTTTGTGTCGTCTGCAAACTTACTAATCAGACCAGTTACATTTTCCTCCAAGTAATCCACAGAAGTAAGGCTCACTGGTCTATAGTTACCGGGGTTGTCTCTACTCCCCTTCTTGAACAAGGGGACAACATTTGCTTTCCTCCACTCTTCTGGCACTATTCTTGTAGACAAGGATGACTTAAAGATCAAAGCCAAAGGCTCAGCAATCGCCTCCCTAGCTTCCCAGAGAATCCTAGGATAAATCCCATCCGGCCCAGGGGACTTATCTACTTTCACACTTTCCAGAATTTCTAACACCTCCTCCTTATGAACCTCAAGCCCTTCTCGTCTAGTAGCCTGAATCTCAGTATTCTCCTCGACAACATTGTCTTTTTCCTGTGTGAATACTGATGAAAAATATTCATTTAGCACCTCTCCTATCTCCGCTGACTTCAAGCACAACTTCCCACTACTGTCCTTGACTGGTCCTACTCTTACCCTAGTCATTTGTTTATTCCTGACATATCTATACAAAGCTTTAGGGTAATCCTTGATCCTACCTGCCAAAGACTTCTGATGTCCCCTCCTGTCTCTTCTTAGCTCTCCCTTTAGGTCCTTCCTAGCTAACTTGTAACTCTCGAGCGCCCTAACTGAACCTCCATGTCTCATCTTTACATAAGCCTCCTTCTTCCTCTTGACAAGTGTTTCGACTGCTTTAGTAAACCACGGTTCCCTTGCTCGACCACTTCATCCCTGCCTGACAGGTACATACTTATCAAGGACACGCAGTAGCTGTTCCTTGAACAAGCTCCACATTTCCATTGTGCCCATCCCCTGCAGTTTTCCCCTCCATCCGATGCATCCTAAGTCTTGCCTCATCGCATCATAATTGCCTTTCCCCCAGATATAACACTTGCCCTGCGTATACCTATCCCTTTCCATCGCTAAAGTAAACGTAATCGAATTGTGGTCACTGTCATCAAAGTGCTCACCTACCTCCAAATCTAACACCTGTCCTGGTTCATTACCCAGTACCAAATCCAATATGGCCTCGCCTCTCGTTGGCCTATCTACATTCTGTGTCAGGAAACCCTCCAGCACACATTGGACAAAAACGGACCCATCTAAAGTACTCGAACTATCGCGTTTCCAGTCAATATTTGGAAAGTTGAAGTCCCCCATAACAACTACCCTGTTGCTTTTGTTCCTATCCAGAATCATTAGGGGCAGCACGGTAGCCTTGTGGATAGCACAATTGCTTCACAGCTCCAGGGTCCCAGGTTCGATTCCAGCTTGGGTCACTGTCTATGCAGAGTCTGCACATCCTCCCCGTGTGTGCGTGGGTTTCCTCCGGGTGCTCCGGTTTCCTCCCACAGTCCAAAGATGTGCAGGTTAGGTGGATCGGCCATGATAAATTGCCCTTAGTGTCCAAAATTGCCCTTAGTGTTGGGTGGGGTTACTGGGTTATGGGGATAGGGTGGCGGTGTTGACCTTGGGTAGGGTGCTGTTTCCGGAAGCCGGTGCAGACTCGATGGGCTGAATGGCCTCCTTCTGCACTGTAAATTCTATGAATCATCTTTGCAATCCTTTCCTCTACACCTCTGGAACTTTTCGGAGGCCTATAGAAAACCCCTAACAGGGTGACCTCTCCTTTCCTGTTTCGAACCTCAGCCCATACTACCTCAGTAGACGAGTCCTCATAAAATGTCCTTTCTGCCACCGTAATACTGTCCTTGACTAACAATGCCACCCCTCCCCCTGTTTTACCACCTTCCCTGAGCTTACTGAAATATCTAAACCCCGGCACCTGCAACAACCATTCCTGTCCCTGCTCTATCCATGTCTCCGAAATGGCCACAACATCCATTCCAGGCAACATCCTGGTAAATCTCCTTTGCACCTTTTCCAAAGCTTCCACATCCTTCCTAAAATGAGGCTGCACTCACTGTAAACTCCTGGCTCCCTTCTCGCTCTTTGCGGAAATGTAGGAAACAAAATGAAAGGAGCACCTTACTACCTCCTCACTTAACTCCCTCAGTCACCAAACTCTCACGATAGCACTCAAATGCACTCAAATTCAGCACTCCCTCAGTCACCAAACTCTCACTATAGCACTCAAATGCACAAAATTCAGCACTCAGTGCAAACAAAGTCTGCACTGTAGGTGGATCACTTTTATACTGTGAATCTAGCCTCTGAAAACTGGCCTAATCCAATAAACTAATTAACAAGCTCGAGCTGCAGGTACCTACAAGTAGAACCTTTGTTTAAAGTGTAGATGGAGCAGAATTTGTAAGGAGCATCCAGGAGACTTTTTTTTAGAGCAGTATGTAAATAGTCCAACTCGGGAAGGGGCCATACTGGACCTGGTACTGGGGAATGATCGCGGCCAGGTGGTTGAAGTTTCAGTCGGTGATTACTTTGGGAATAGCGATCACAATTCCGTAAGTTTTAGAATACTCATGGACAAAGACGAGAGTGGTCCTAAAGGAAGAGTGCGAAATTGGGGAAAGGCCAAGTATAACAAAATTCGGCAGGAGCTAGGGAATGTGGATTGGGAGCAGCTGTTTAAGGGTAAATCTACATTTAAAATGTGGGAGTCTTGTAAGGAAAGGTTGATTAGAGTGCAGGACAGACATGTCCCTGTGAAAATGAGGGATAGAAATGGCAAGATTAGGGAACCATGGATGACGGGTGGAAGTGTGAGACTAGCTAAGATGAAAAAAGAAGCATACATAAGATCTAGGCGACTTAAATCTGATGAAGCTTTGGAGGAATATCGGGAAAGTAGGACAAATCTCAAACGCGCAATAAAGAGGGCTAAAAGGGGTCATGAAATATCTTTGGCTAACAGGGTTAAGGAAAATCCCAAAGCCTTTTATTCGTATATAAGGAGCAAGAGGGTAACGAGAGAAAGGATTGGCCCACTCAAAGACAAAAGAGGGAATTTATGCGTGGAGTCAGAGGAAATGGGTGAGATTCTTAATGAGTACTTTGCATCGGTATTCACCAAGGAGAGGGACATGACGGATGTTGAGGCGAGGGATGGATGTTTAAATACTCGAGGTCAAGTCGGCAAAAGGAAGGGGGAGGTTTTGGGTATTCTAAAAGGCATTAAGGTGGACAAGTCCCCAGGTCTGGATGGGATCTATCCCAGGTTACTGAGGGAAGCGAGGGACAAAATAGCTGGGGCCTTAACAGATATCTTTGCAGCATCCTTGAGCACGGGGGAGGTCCCGGAGGACTGGAGAATTGCTAATGTTGTCCCTTTGTTTAAGAAGGGCAGCAGGGATAATCCAGGGAATTATAGACCTGTGAGCTTGACGTCAGTGGTAGGCAAACTGTTGGAGAAGATACTGAGGGATAGGATCGATTCACATTTGGAAGAAAATAGACTCATCAGTGATAGGCAGCATGGTTTTGTGCAGGGAAGGTCAAGTCTTACAAACCTAATAGAATTATTTGAGGAAGTGACAAAGGTAATTGATGAGGGAAGGGCTGTAGATGTCATATACATGGACTTCAATAAGGCGTTTGATAAAGTTTCCCATGGCAGGTTGATGGAAAAAGTGAAGTCGGATGGGGTTCAGGGTGTACTAGCTAGATGGGTAAAGAACTGGCTGGGCAACAGGAGACAGAGAGTAGTGGTGGAAGGGAGTGTCTCAAAATGGAGAAAGGTGACTAGTGGTGTTCCACAGGGATCCGTGCTCGGACCACTGTTGTTTGTGATATACATAAATGATCTGGATGAAGGTCTGGATGGTCTGATTAGCAAGTTTGCAGATGATACTAAGATTGGTGGAGTTGCAGATATCGAGGAGGACTGTCAGAGAATACAGCAAAATATAGATAGATTGGTGAGTTGGGCAGAGAAATGGCAGATGGAGTTCAATCCAGGCAAATGCGAGGTGATGCATTTTGGAAGATCAAATTCAAGAGCAGGCTATACGGTCAATGGAAGAGTCCTGGGGAAAATTGATGTACAGAGAGTTCAGGTCCATTGTACCCTGAAGGTGGCAACGCAGGTCGATAGAGTGGTCAAGAAGGCATACAGCATGCTTGCCTTCATCGGATGGGGGATTGAGTACAAGAGTCAGTAGATCATGTTACAGTTGTATAGGACTTTGGTTAGGCCACATTTGGAATACTGCGTGCAGTTCTGGTCGCCACATTACCAGAAGGATGTGGATGCTTTAGAGAGGGTGCAGAGGAGGTTCACCAGGATGTTGCCTTTATGGAGGGTGCTAGCTATGAAGAAAGGTTGAGTAGATTAGGATTGTTTTTGTTGCAAAGACGGAGGTTGAGGGGGGACCTGATTGAGGTCTACAAAATTGAGAGGTATGGACAGGGTGGATAGCAACAAGCTTTTTCCAAGAGTGGGGGTGTCAATTACAAGGGGTCACGATTTCAAGGTGAGAGGGGGAAAGTTTAAGGGAGATGTGCGTGGAAAGTTTTTTACGCAGAGGGTGGTGGGTGCCTGGAACGCTTTGCCAGCGGAGGTGGTCGAGGCGGGCACGATAGCATCTTTTAAGATGCATCTAGACAGATATATGAACGGGCGGGGAACAGAGGGAAGTAGATCCTTGGAAAATAGAAGACAGGTTTAGATAAAGGATCTGGATCGGCACAGGCTGGGAGGGCCGAAGGGCCTGTTCCTGGGCTGTAATTTTCTTTGTTCTTGTTGTTCTTAACCCGCGATGGCCGACAAGATACAGTCTCCCTCCTGGATCTGGCACCCGGATCATTTAATGAAGGAGCCTCTACTGCTTCACTAGGCAAGGAATTCCATAGATTCACAACCCGGAGGGAGACTGTATCCTGTACACCTCGATCTCTCTGACTGTCAATACTCTTGAGGGTTCTACCATTCACTGTATAGTCCCTACCTGTATATTCTCTTCCAAAATGCATTATTTCACATTTGAACTCCATCTGCCATGTCTCCGCCCAAGTCTCCAAACGATCTAAATCTTGCTGTATCCTCTGACCGTCTTCATCGCTATCCGCAATTCCACCAACCTTTGTGTCGTCCGCAAACTTACTAATCAGACCAGTTACATTTTCCTCCAAATCATTTATATATACTACAAACAGCAAAGGTCCCAGCACTAATCCCTGCGGAACACCACTAGTCACTGCCCTCCAATCAGAAAAGCATCCTTCCATTGCTACTCTCTGCCTTCTATGACCTAGCCAGTTCTGTATCCATACAAAGATGATTGATGCAGGTAGGGCAGTGGATGTTGTCTCTATGGACTTCAGTAAGGTCTTTGACAAAGTCCCTCATGGTAGACTAGTACAAAAGGTGAAGTCACATGGGATCAGGGTTGAGCTGGCAAGGTGGATACAGAACTGGCTAGGTCATAGAAGGCAGAGAGTAGCAATGGAAGGATGCTTTTCTAATTGGAGGGCTGTGACCAGTGGTGTTTCGCAGGGATCAGTGCTGGGACCTTTGCTGTTTGCAGTATATATAAATGATTTGGAGGAAAATGTAACTGGTCTGATTAGTAAGTTTGCAGACGACACAAAGGTTCGTGGAATTGCGGATAGCCATGAGGACTGTCTGAGGATACAGCAGGATTTAGATTGTTTGGAGACTTGGGCGGAGAGATGGCAGATGGGGTTTAATCCGGACAAATATGAGGTAATGCATTTTGGAAGGTCTAATGCAGGTGGGGAATATACAGTGAATGGTAGAACCCTCAACAGTATTGAAAGTCAGAGAGATCTCGATGTACAAGTCCACAGGTCACTGAAAGGGGCAACACAGGTGGAGAAGGTAGTCAAGAAGGCATACGGCATGCTTGCCTTCATTGGCCGGGGCATTGAGTATAAGAATTGGCAAGTCATGTTGCAGCTGTATAGAACCTTAGTTAGGCCACACTTGGAGTATAGTGTTCAATTTTGGTCGCCACACTACCAGAAGGATGTGGAGGCTTTAGAGAGGGTGCAGAAGAGATTTACCAGAATGTTGCCTGGTATGGTGGGCATTAGCTATGAGGAGCGGTTGAATAAACTCGGTTTGTTCTCACTGGAACGACGGAGGTTGAGGGGAGACCTGATAGGGGTCTACAAAATTATGAGGGGCAGAGACAGAGTGGATAGTCAGAGGCTTTTCCCCAGGGTAGAGGGGTCAATTACTAGGGGGCATAGGTTGAAGGTGCGAGGGGCAAGGTTTAGAGTAGATGTACGAGGCAAGTTTTTTACGCAGAGGGTAGTGGGTGCCTGGAACTCGCTACCGGAGGAGGTGTTGGAAGCAGGGACAATAGTGACATTTAAGGGGCATCTTGACAAATACATGAATAGGATGGGAATAGAGGGATACGGACCCAGGAAGTGTAGAAGATTGTAGTTTAGTCGGGCAGCATGGTCGGCACGGGCTTGGAGGGCCGAAGGGCCTGTTCCTGTGCTGTACATTTCTTTGTTCTTTGTTCTAACACCAAACAATCCCTCAAAATGTTCCTTCAAACATCCAAAAGGCTTCAAACCTTCAAAACAGTAACACACCAGGTCACAGAATATATATATTTTCTGTTTTATGGCAGAGATATATCAGCTTGGGTGACTTCAGCTCCAGCACCTTGATTTTCTTCTTGCAGCTCTCTGGAAACACACAGACACGCCCAAGCTGCCTTTTCAAACTGACTTTCTCCCTTCAAGCAACTCACAGCAAACCAGAGCTTCTCAAGCTGCTGTCTCAAACTGGCTTTCTCCTTTTAAGCAGCTCACAGCAAAACAGCTAGGTACCTTTAGCTGCTCTCAGCAAAACACAGACACACACCAAGCTCTTTTCCACAAAACTGAAACTTCAAAAATGGCTGAACTGAGCTCAGCTCCACCCACTCTCTGACATCACTGTTTTCTTAAAGATACATTGCTTAAACATCCATTTCTTAAAGGTACTCTCACATGACACCTCCCCCAAGAAAAAAAAACCCCATCAACTTCAAGATGGTTTTGACTTCCGGGTGCGGCTATGCAGAGCGAGGTCGCATATTCGGTAGCTCCCGCTTGGAACGGACTTTTGGGCTCTTTTACAGGGCCCCCACGGCATTTGTTTGACATTTTCCGGTGTGGGAAGAAGACTGCAGCATTCCCCTGACAGTGTCCCCCAGGAATGTTATGTCTTTTGGCTACCAGACCCGGCAGAAACAGTAAAAGATTTGGCTGCAACAGGATAAACAGGGCCTCTTCCAGCATGCAGGCGGGGGAAGGGCAAGCTTAAAGCTGCAATCTGACTTGACGCTATCAAAGGTGAATTCTAGCAGCACAGGGAACAACTGTGAAAAGATCTACCAAGGCCATTGAAGAAGCAGGGACGAGGCTTCCGGTGGCGGCCATGGAGGAGTAGGTCGCGCATTCGGCAGCTCCCGTCAGGAACGGACTCCCAGACCCTTTTCAGGCGTTTCCATAGACTTTTTGGGGCAGACTGGTGAAGCGACCACTGCCAAAAGGATTCCCTCTCGAGACTTCCAGTTGTGGCTATGCGGAGCTAAGCCGCACGATTCAGCAGCTCCCGCTACCACGGACTTTCGGGCTCGTTAGAGGAGCCCCAATGGAACTTTTTTTAAAAAAATGTTTATTTGACGCAGCCCGTGGGGAAGGGAAGAGAGAAGTCCCCCTCCAACTTCTATGAAACGGACCAGAAGTGTAACGGCCAAAGGAGCGGCACTGGAGCAACGGGAGAGGCGAGGGGAAGAAAACAAAATGGCGGCGGCCAGGGACAAAGGGGAGCTGCTTCGAGGAGCAGCGCGAGGAGATGCGCAAGGAGATGTTGGCGCCTATGCTTTCGGCAATTGAAGGACTCGGGATCACCCAGAAGGCCCACGAAGCTAAGATCCAGGAGGTACAGAAAAGAGTCAGTCAGAACGAGGACGAGCTCGTGGGCCTGGCGGTGAGAGTGGAGCAGAACGAGGCGCTACACAAGAGGTGGGCGGGAAGACTCGAAGACCTGGAGGACAGGTCGAGGAGAAAGAATCTGCGAATCCTGGGTCTCCCTGAGGGAGTGGGGGGGGCCGATGCTGGGGCATACGTGAGCACGATGCTCGAGGCGATGATGGGCACGAAGGCCCCTTCGAGGCCGCTGGAGTTGGACGGGGCACATCGGGTGCTGGCGAAGAAGCCCCAGGCAAATGAGCCGCCAAGGGCGATGGTGGTGAGATTCCACCGGTTCACGGACAGAGAGTGGGTCCTGAGATGGGCCAAGAAGGAGCGGAGCAGTAAGTGGGACAATGCAGAGATCCGAATATACCCGGACTGGAGCACGGAGGTTGCAAAGTGGAGAGCGGGTTTCAACCGGGCCAAAGCGGCGTTGTACCGGAAAGAAGCGAAATTCGGAATGCTGCAGCCAGCGCAACTGTGGGTCACATACAAGGGCCAACACTATTACTTTGAAACGCCTGAAGAGGCGTGGACCTTTGTACAAGCCGAAAAGTTGGACTCCAACTGAGGGTTTGTGAGGGTGGGGGGGATGTTTTGGGGTTTGATGTGTGATGGTTGTTGTATATAGGGGGTCAATCACGCGCAGGAAATGTTACATGGGCTGGGGGAGAGAGACAAGGCCGCGACAGGAGCTGCGCCAGAGGGGACGGAGCGGGCTTTGGAAAGCGCGGGGTTTTTTCCCACGCGCGGGAAGAAAGGCGGGAAGGGGAACGAAGGAATGCATATGGATTGGGAGACTCCCACGCGGGGAGGTCAATGGGACGGCGGGGGAAGCCGGGGTCAACAGGCGTCAGCTGACTTACAGGAGTGACATGGGGAGAGCAAAAAAGCTAGACAGGGGTCTGGCGGGGGGGGAGGGGAGGGGGGGGGAAAAAGGGTTGCTGCTGCACTGGCCATAAGGGAATGGGACACAGAAGAGGTGGTCGGGACGGGGGTCCCCCCTCTGGGGGACTGGAGGGTGAGGGAGGCGTGGACACGGGACTGGCCCAGAAAAGGAGATGGCTAGTCGGCGGGGCGTTGGGGGGGGGGGGGGGGGGGTGAGAGCCCCTCCAATCCGGCTGATGACGTGGAATGTGAGGGGCCTGAATGGGCCGGTGAAGAGGGCTCGAGTGTTCGCGCACTTAAAGGGACTGAAGGCAGACGTGGCCATGCTCCAAGAGACACACCTGAAGGTGGCGGACCAGGTCAGGTTAAGAAAGGGATGGGTAGGACAGGTATTCCACTCGGGACTGGACGCGAAGAATAGAGGGGTGGCAACATTGGTGGGAAAGCGGGTGTCATTTGAGGCCAAGACTATTGTAGTGGACAATGGAGGGCGATATGTAATGGTGAGCGGTAGGCTGCAAGGGACGTGGGTGGTGTTGGTAAACGTATACGCCCCGAACTGTGATGATGCAGGATTCATGAAGCGCATGTTGGGGCGCATTCCGGACCTGGAGATAGGAGGCCTGATAATGGGAGGGGACTTCAATACAGTGTTGGATCCAGCACTGGACCGCTCCAAATCAAGGACTGGAAAGAGGCCGGCGGCGGCCAAGGTACTTAGGGGGTTTATGGATCAGATGGGGGGAGTGGACCCATGGCGGTTTGCAAGGCCGCAGGCCAGGGAATTTTCTTTCTTCTCCCATGTACACAAAGCCTACTCCCGGATAGATTTCTTTGTTCTGGGTAGGGCGCTCATCCCGAGGGTGGAGGGGACGGAGTATTCGGCTATAGCCGTTTCGGACCATGCCCCGCACTGGGTGGAACTGGAGCTGGGAGAGGAGAGGGACCAACGCCCGTTGTGGCGGCTGGATGTGGGACTGCTGGCGGATGAGGTGGTGTGTGGGAAGGTGAGGGGGTGTATCGAAAGGTACTTGGAGGCCAACGACAACGGGGAGGTGCGGGTGGGGGTGGTATGGGAGGCGTTGAAGGCGGTGATCAGGGGAGAGCTAATTTCCATTAGGGCTCATAGGGAGAAGACAGAGGGTATGGAAAGGGAGAGGTTAGTGGGGGAGATTTTGAGAGTGGACAGGAGATACGCAGAGGCCCCGGAGGAAAGATTACTTGGGGAAAGACGACGGCTCCAGACGGAGTTTGACCTGTTGACCAGAGGGAAGGCGGAGGCACAGTGGAGGAAAGCGCAGGGGGCGACCTACGAGTATGGGGAAAAGGCTAGTCGGATGCTGGCACACCAGCTCCGTAAGAGGATGGCAGCGAGGGAAATAGGGGGAGTCAAAGATGGAAGGGGAGCCACGGTTCGGAGTGCGACGAAAATAAACGAGGTATTCAAGGCCTTTTATGAAGAGCTGTACAGATCCCAGCCCCCAGCGGGGGAAGAGGGGATGAGACGATTCATAGATCAGCTGAGATTCCCGAGGGTGGAGGAGCAAGAGGTGGCTGGTTTGGGGGCACCAATTGGGTTGGAGGAGCTGAGCAAGGGTTTGGGGAGCATGCAGGCGGGAAGGCCCCGGGACCGGACGGATTCCCGGTGGAGTTCTACAGGAAGTACGCAGACCTGTTGGCCCCGCTACTGGTGAGGACCTTTAATGAGGCAAGAGAGGAGGGGACCCTGCCCCCGACAATGTCGTAAGCGACAATTTCTTTGATCCTAAAGCGGGACAAGGACCCACTGCAATGTGGATCGTACAGGCCGATCTCGCTCCTCTATGTGGATGCAAAGTTGCTGGCAAAAGTGCTGGCCACGAGGATCGAGGACTGTGTCCCGGGGGTAATCCACGAGGACCAGACGGGATTTGTAAAGGGCAGGCAACTAAACACCAATGTGCGGCGGCTCTTAAACGTGATAATGATGCCATCGGAGGAGGGAGAGGCGGAGATAGTTGCAGCTATGGACGCGGAGAAGGCCTTTGACCGAGTAGAGTGGGAGTACCTCTGGGAGGTGCTGCGTAGGTTTGGGTTTGGGGTAGGGTTTATCAATTCGGTTAAGCTCCTTTACAGAGCCCCGATGGCGAGTGTAGTGACGAACCGGCGGAGGTCGGAGTACTTTCGACTGTACCGAGGGACGAGGCAGGGGTGCCCCCTGTCCCCCCTGTTGTTCGCATTGGCGATCGAACCATTGGCCATGTCATTGAGGGAGTCTAATAAATGGAGGGGGGTGGTCCGAGGGGGAGAAGAGCATCGGGTGTCGCTATATGCGGATGACCTGTTGCTGTACGTGGCGGATCCAATGAAGGGGATGGTGGAGGTCATGAAGACTCTAAGGGAGTTTGGGGAGTTTTCGGGCTATAAGCTCAATGTAGGGAAGAGTGAGCTCTTTGTATTACAGGTGGGGGACCAAGAAAGAGGGATAGGGGGCCTACCGCTGAGGAGGGCGGAGGGGAGCTTTCAGTATCTGGGGATCCAGATAGCCAGGAGTTGGGGGACCCTACATAAACTGAATCTGACGAGGTTGGTGGAGCAAATGGAGAAGGATTTCAAAAGATGGGACATGTTACCACTCTCGCTGGCGGGTAGAGTGCAGTCGGTCAAAATGGTGGTCCTTCCGAGGTTTCTGTTTGTGTTTCAGTGCCTTCCCATCGTGATCACTAAGGCCTTTTTTAAGAGAGTATTATGGGGCTTGTGTGGGCGAATAAGACCCCGAGAGTAAGGAGAGGGTTCCTGGAACGCAGTTGGGACCAAGGAGGGTTGGCGCTGCCAAACCTGGGGAGCTACTACTGGGCAGCAAATGTGGCGATGATCCGCAAGTGGGTTATGGAGGGAGAGGGGGCGGCATGGAAGAGGATGGAGATGGCGTCCTGTAAAGGAACGAGCCTGGGGGTGTTGGTGACGGCACCGCTGCCGCTCTCGCCGACAAAGTATACCACGAGCCCGGTGGTGGCGGCAACGCTAAGGATCTGGGGCCAGTGGAGACGGCACAGGGGTGCAATGGGAGCATCGGTGTGGTCCCCGATCAGGGATAACCACCGGTTTGTCCCGGGGAAGATGGACGGGGTTTCCAGAGCTGGCATCGGGCGGGGATTGGATGAATGGGGGACCTGTTCATCGACGGGACGTTTGCGAGCCTAGGGGCACTGGAGGAGAAGTTTGAGTTACCACCCGGGAAATGCCTTTAGATATATGCAGGTGAGGGCTTTTGTGAGGCGACAGGTGAGGGAATTCCCGTTGCTCCCGGCACAAGAAGTTCAAGATAGGGTGATCTCGGGTGCATGGGTCGGGGAGGGCAAGGTGTCGGAAATACACCAGGAGTTGAAAGAAGAGGGGGAAGCGCTGGTAGAAGAGTTGAAGGGTAAATGGGAGGAGGAGCTGGGGGAGGAGATCGAGGAAGGTTTGTGGGCTGATGCCCTAGGTAGGGTTAATTCCTCCTCCTCGTGTGCCAGGCTCAGCCTGATACAATTTAAGGTGGTCCACAGAGCGCACTTGACGGGGGCGAGGTTGAGTAGGTTCTTTGGGGTAGAGGACAGATGTGGAAGGTGCTCAGGGAGCCCGGCGAACCATGTCCATATGTTTTGGTCATGCCCGGCACTGGAGGGGTTCTGGAGAGGAGTGGTAGGAGCAATATCTCAGGTGGTGAAAGTCCGGGTCAAGCCAAGCTGGGGGCTAGCAATATTTGGAGTAGTGGACGAACTGGGAGTGCAGGAGGCGAAAGAGGCCGGCATTCTGGCCTTTGCGTCCCGAGTAGCCCGGCGAAGGATCTTGCTAATGTGGAAGGAGGCGAAGCCCCCCAGCCTGGAGGCCTGGATAAATGATATGGCTGGGTTCATAGAGTTGGAGAGGATTAAGTTCGCCTTGAGAGGGTCTGCGCAGGGGTTCTACAGGTGGTGGCAACCGTTCCTAGACTATCTCGCGGAGCGTTAGAGGAAGGTCAGTCAGCAGCAGCAGCAACCTTGGGTGGGGGGGGGGGATGTCCTGGGAGGGAGGGGGAGAGGGGGGGGTGGGAAGGGGGGACTGCCTGGGAGGGTGGATGAGCAAGAGATAACATGAAGGGTTGGGGAAACTAGCACGTACGGGTGAGGGCCAGTGTACAAAGCTGTGTAAATATACCATTTTGCCATGTATATATCTTGCTCTGCGCAATTTCTCGTTTTTATTTTGTTGCGGGGGGGGGGTTTGTTTGTAAGGGAGAAAAATTGTGTTTAAAAACTTTAATAAATATATATTTTTTAAAAACTTCATTTTTCACTTTTGCACCATCCACTATGAAATGTACACAGTAAAAATAGTTTTTCGTTTCACAAAAAAAAACAACACACGCAAACAAGTATAATAATATAGTCCATTTCTCTTTGTTCTTCTTCCTCCAACGAAAATCCTTCTCGATTGACAGTCTCTTTGAACAAAGTCTCTGCACGATCCATCCATTCCTCTACTCCTCGGCAATTCTCTTTAGAATCAGGTAATTTAGTTCAATCTGACCACAGAGTCCCTTGCAATTCTCCAATACAGGAGCATTGGTGATCTCAGCTTTCAGGCAGTCAAATGCCTGTTGAAAGTCCGCTGTTTCTTCAGCAATTCCATCATTGGAGCAACCACGCTACAAATCTTTTGCACAAATGTTCGATCAAAGCCATTCACGCTAAGAAATCACATTATTTCCCTTCGTCTTGAGGGTATCGGAAACTTCGCAAGGAAAGTGATTCGGGCCACTCCAAATTCACTTTCGGCTAGGTTCATCACCAAACCCGCCAGCTGAAGTCGATCGAAGAACTCCATACGATGTTTTAAATGTTCTTTCCATGTCTGGAAGTTGTAAATAAAAGCAGATTGTCCCAATTTCTCAATGAAATCCTTCAAACGCGGGATATGATAAGAGTCCATTCTTGTAACTGCATTCACCTTTCGATAGTCCACACACAACCGTTGGGTACCGTCTGGTTTAGGTACCATCACTATGGGTGAGCTCCATTGGCTGCAACCCACTTCAATTATGCCATTCTTCAGCATACTCTCAATCTCTATGTTAACCTGTGCAAATTTTAAAGGATTAAGTCTATATGGCTGTTGTTTGAGAGGAACAGCATTTCCCACATCTACGTCATATTAGTACTTCCTAATTTATCTCGACAAACTTAACCATGTGATATCCCAATTTATCCCACTTTTTAAGAACATCCTCATTTTCCAATTTAATTTGAGGTATGTCAAATTCACAGTCATCTGGATTTGGTTCGTCACTTTGAGGTAGAATCATTAAAACCTCCTTTTTCTCTCCTTCCCTTTCAAAGTACCTTTTGAGCATATTCACATGACACACTCGGTGAGTCTTCCTTCTATCTGGTGTTTTTACCACATAATTCACCTCACTTAATTTCCTTTCAATCTGATACGGTCCACAAAACCTAGCTTTTAAAGGCTCCCCTACTACTGGTAACAACACTAAAACTTTATCCCCACTGGCAAAACTACGAACTTTGGAATTCTTGTCCGCTACCCGTTTCATCACATTTTGTGCAACTTTTAAATGTTGTCTTGCCAATTCACCTGCTCTATTTAATCGTTCCCTAAAATTTGACACGTAATCCAATGTGTAATTTCCGATTTCTCACCCACCAATTTTTCCTTAATCAATTTAAGTGGTCCTCTTACCTCATGACCAAAAATTAGTTCAAAAGGACTAAATTTGGTAGACTCATTAGGTGCATCCCTAATTGCAAACAATACGAATGGGATTCATTTATCCCAATCCTCTGGATAATCTTGACAATACGCCCTCAACATTGTCTTTAATGTCTGATGCCACCTTTCTAACGCTCCCTGCGATTCTGGATGGTACGCAGTTGATTTAAATTGTTTTATCCCGAATCTATCCATAACTTCTTTGAATAACTTTGAAGTAAAATTCGATCCTTGATCCGATTGAATTTCTGTGGGTAGTCCATATCTAGTAAAGAAATTAAGTAACTCCTCCACAATCTTTTTAGCTGTAATATTACATACTGGAATGGCCTCTGGAAACCCAGTAGACACATCCATTATAGTCAAAAGATATTGATTTCCACTTTTTGTTTTAGGAAGCGGTACTACACCATCAATTAGGACCCTTGTAAAAGGTTCCTCAAATGCTGGAATGGGTATTAAGGGCGCTGGTTTTGTCAATGCTTGAGGTTTCCCTATCACTTGACATGTGTGACAAGATTGACAAAATTTAACTGCATTGTTATGTACTCCAGGCCAATAAAAATGTTTCTGGATTTTAGCTTGAGTTTTCCTTATTCCCAAATGACCTCCCACTGGTACCTCATGTGCAACTCGCAACACCTCCTTTCTATACCCGACCGGCAATACTACTTGATGAACGTCTGCCCACTTTTCATCTGCCTGCATGTGCACAGGTCTCCATTTTCTGATCAAGGCGTCACTTTTACGGTAATAACACTGGTGTACTCTTAGATTCCTCTTCCGTGTATGCTTTCTGATATATCTGTTTTATTTCTACATCTTTCTGTTGTAACTCCGCCAATTTTCCTGAACTAAAAATATCCGCCTCATCCTCCACCTGTTCTTGTTCTTTTTCAACCATCTGATCGAAAACGTTTCTGATAATTGCACTTCAACTTCATCTTCACTCTTTGATTTCTCCTCTTGTCTTAACCTGTGACTTTGCGACCTTGTTACGACACAATCCGGAAAAATCCCAGGGTATTCGTCCTTCAACCCTTCAGTTGTCTGATTTTCCACTGGCTTATCAACCACAGTAGGCATCACTCCCACCTGCGATCCAGCTATATCATTATCCAAGATAAACTGTATTCCTGGACAAGATAGTTTATCTATTACTCCTACTCCCACTTCACCACTCTTCACTGGACTTTCCAACCTTACCTTATATAATGGAACGCTACTCCTCTCACCCTGAATTCCACATATCACCACCTTTTCTGGGAACATTCTTCCCAAACTACATAATTCCTCATCTCTTACCATTTAAGATTGACTAGCCCCTGTATCTCTTAAAATTGTGACTTCGTAACCTGCTCCTCCTGATACACATGAGTAAACTTTACTCACATAAGTAAATTCAAAGACATCTGGCACCTTCTTAACAATTACTTCTTGAACAGGCTGTACAATCATTTGCACTTCCTTCGCTTCACTTGGGCTTTCCTTTACCACTCTAACAAACCCCACTGTCTGATCCTGTTTTACCACATCAGCTTTCCCTGTGCTTTTCTTCAACCACCAACACTGTGACTTTACATGGCCTAGTTTATTACAGTGAAAACATCTGAAACTTTTCATTTCTTTTCCACCCTCCTCGATTTATTTTTTAATCTGAGGTACACTCTCCTTATTGTCTCCCATCAGATCACCTTTACCTTTACCACTTGAGTATTTCTCATGGCCCCAGTTTCTATCCCTCACCAGCTGTAACCGCAGAGTGCAGGGGGCAGAGTGCGGGGGGCAGAGTGCGGATGGGCAGAGTGCGGGGGGGCAGAGTGCGGGGGGGCAGAGTGCGGGGGGGGCAGAGTGCGGGGGGGCAGAGTGCGGGGGGGGCAGAGTGCGGGGGGGGCAGAGTGCGGGGGGGCAGAGTGCGGGGGGGCAGAGTGCGGGGGGGCAGAGTGCGGGGGGGCAGAGTGCGGGGGGGCAGAGTGCGGGGGGGCAGAGTGCGGGGGGGCAGAGTGCGGGGGGGCAGAGTGCGGGGGGGCAGAGTGCGGGGGGGCAGAGTGCGGAGGGCAGAGTGCGGAGGGCAGAGTGCGGAGGGCAGAGTGCGGAGGGCAGAGTGCGGAGGGCAGAGTGCGGCAGCAGAGTGCGGGGGGGCAGAGTGCGGGGGGGCAGAGTGCGGGGGGCAGAGTGCGGGGGGCAGAGTGCGGGGGGCAGAGTGCGGGGGGCAGAGTGCGGGGGGCAGAGTGCGGGGGGCAGAGTGCGGGGGGCAGAGTGCGGGGGGCAGAGTGCGGGGGGCAGAGTGCGGGGGGCAGAGTGCGGGGGGCAGAGTGCGGGGGGCAGAGTGCGGGGGGCAGAGTGCGGGGGGCAGAGTGCGGGGGGCAGAGTGCGGGGGGCAGAGTGCGGGGGGCAGAGTGCGGGGGGCAGAGTGCGGGGGCAGAGTGCGGGGGCAGAGTGCGGGGGCAGAGTGCGGGGGCAGAGTGCGGGGGGCAGAGTGCGGGGGGCAGAGTGCGGGGGGCAGAGTGCGGGGGGCAGAGTGCGGGGGGCAGAGTGCGGGGGGCAGAGTGCGGGGGCAGAGTGCGGGGGCAGAGTGCGGGGGCAGAGTGCGGGGGCAGAGTGCGGGGGCAGAGTGCGGGGGCAGAGTGCGGGGGGCACAGTGCGGGGGGCACAATGCGGGGGGCACAATGCGGGGGGCACAGTGCGGGGGGCAGAGTGCGGGGGGCAGAGTGCGGGGGGCAGAGTGCGGGGGGCAGAGTGCGGGGGGCAGAGTGCGGGGGGCAGAGTGCGGGGGGCAGAGTGCGGGGGGCAGAGTGCGGGGGGCAGAGTGCGGGAGGCAGAGTGCGGGGGGCAGAGTGCGGGGGGCAGAGTGCGGGGGGCAGAGTGCGGGGGGCAGAGTGCGGGGGGCAGAGTGCGGGGGGCAGAGTGCGGGGGGCAGAGTGCCGGGGGCAGAGTGCGGGGGGGCAGAGTGCGGTGGGGCAGAGTGCGGGGGGCAGAGTGCGGGGGGCAGAGTGCGGGGAAGCAGAGTGCGGGGAAGCAGAGTGCGGGGGGGCAGAGTGCGGGGGGGCAGAGTGCGGGGGGGCAGAGTGCGGGGGGGCAGAGTGCGGGGGGGCAGAGTGCGGGGGGCAGAGTGCGGGGGGCAGAGTGCGGGGGGCAGAGTGCGGGGGGCAGAGTGCGGGGGGCAGAGTGCGGGGGGCAGAGTGCGGGGGGGCAGAGTGCGGGCGGGGGGCAGAGTGCGGGGGGGCAGAGTGCGGGGGGGCAGAGTGCGGGGGGGCAGAGTGCGGGGGGGCAGAGTGCGGGGGGCACAGTGCGGGGGGCACAGTGCGGGGGGCACAGTGCGGGGGGCACAGTGCGGGGGGCAGAGTGCGGGGGGCAGAGTGCGGGGGGCAGAGTGCGGGGGGCAGAGTGCGGGGGGCAGAGTGCGGGGGGCAGAGTGCGGGGGGCAGAGTGCGGGGGGCAGAGTGCGGGGGGCAGAGTGCGGGGGGCAGAGTGCGGGGGGCAGAGTGCGGGGGGCAGAGTGCGGGGGGGCAGAGTGCGGGGGGGCAGAGTGCGGGGGGGCAGAGTGCGGGGGGGCAGAGTGCGGGGGGGCAGAGTGCGGGGGGGCAGAGTGCGGGGGGGCAGAGTGCGGGGGGGCAGACTGCGGGGGGGCAGACTGCGGGGGGGCAGAGTGCGGGGGGGCAGAGTGCGGGGGGGCAGAGTGCGGGGGGCAGAGTGCGGGGGGCAGAGTGCGGGGGGCAGAGTGCGGGGGGCAGAGTGCGGGGGGCAGAGTGCGGGGGGCAGAGTGCGGGGGGCAGAGTGCGGGGGGCAGAGTGCGGGGGGCAGAGTGCGGGGGGCAGAGTGCGGGGGGCAGAGTGCGGGGGGGCAGAGTGCGGGGGGGCAGAGTGCGGGGGGGCAGAGTGCGGGGGGGCAGAGTGCGGGGGGGCAGAGTGCGGGGGGGCAGAGTGCGGGGGGGCAGAGTGCGGGGGGGCAGAGTGCGGGGGGGCAGAGTGCGGGGGGGCAGAGTGCGGGGGGGCAGAGTGCGGGGGGGCAGAGTGCGGGGGGGCAGAGTGCGGGGGGGCAGAGTGCGGGGGGGCAGAGTGCGGGGGGGCAGAGTGCGGGGGGGCAGAGTGCGGGGGGGCAGAGTGCGGGGGGGCAGAGTGCGGGGGGGCAGAGTGCGGGGGGGCAGAGTGCGGGGGGGCAGAGTGCGGGGGGGCAGAGTGCGGGGGGGCAGAGTGCGGGGCGGCAGAGTGCGGGGCGGCAGAGTGCGGGGGGGCAGAGTGCGGGGGGGCAGAGTGCGGGGGGGCAGAGTGCGGGGGGGCAGAGTGCGGGGGGGCAGAGTGCGGGGGGGCAGAGTGCGGGGGGGCAGAGTGCGGGGGGGCAGAGTGCGGGGGGGCAGAGTGCGGGGGGGCAGAGTGCGGGGGGGCAGAGTGCGGGGGGGCAGAGTGCGGGGGGGCAGAGTGCGGGGGGGCAGAGTGCGGGGGGGCAGAGTGCGGGGGGGCAGAGTGCGGGGGGGCAGTGTGGGGGGGGGCAGTGTGGGGGGGGGGGGCAGAGTGTGGGGGGGCAGAGTGCGGGGGGCAGAGTGCGGGGGGCAGAGTGCGGGGGGCAGAGTGCGTGGGGCAGAGTGCGGGGGGCAGAGTGCGGGGGGCAGAGTGCGGGGGGCAGACTGCGGGGGGCAGAGTGCGGGGGGCAGAGTGCGGGGGGCAGAGTGCGGGGGGCAGAGTGCGGGGGGCAGAGTGCGGGGGGGCAGACTCTGTGCCAGAGACCCGCACTCTGCCCCCCGCACTCTGCCCCCCAAGCCTCTTGAGATAAATGACAACATTGCATTTGATTTCTTAATTACGGACTCAACCTGCAAGTTTACCTTTCGAGAATCCTGGACTAGGACTCCCAAGTCCCTTTGCACTTCAGCATTATGAATTTTGTCACCGTTTAGAAAATAGTCCATGCCTCTATTCTTTTTTCCAAAGTGCAAGACCTCGCACTTGCCCACGTTGAATTTCATCAGCCATTTCTTGGACCACTCTCCTAAACTGTCTAAATCTTTCTGCAGCCTCCCCACCTCCTCCATACTACCTGCCCCTCCACCTATCTTTGTATCATCGGCAAACTTAGCCAGAATGCCCCCAGTCCCGTCATCTAGATCGTTAATATATAAAGAGAACAGCTGTGGCCCCAACACTGAACCCTGCGGGACACCACTCATCACCGGTTACCATTCCGAAAAAGAACCTTTTATCCCAACTCTCTGCCTCCTGCCTGACAGCCAATCGTCAATCCCTGTTAGTACCTTGCCTCGAATACCATGGGCCCTTATTTTACTCAGCAGTCTCCCGTGAGGCACCTTATCAAAGGCCTTTTGGAAGTCAAGATAGATAACATCCATTGGCTCTCCTTGGTCTAACCTATTTGTTATCTCTTCAAAGAATTCTAACAGGTTTGTCAGGCACGACCTCCCCTTACTAAATCCATGCTGACTTGTCCTAATCCGACCCTGCACTTCCAAGAATTTAGAAATCTCATCCTTAACAATGGATTCTAGAATCTTGCCAACAACCGAGGTTCGGCTAATTGGCCTATAATTTTACATCTTTTTCCTTGTTCCCTTCTTGAACAGGGGGGTTACAACAGCGATTTTCCAATCCTCTGGGACTTTCCCTGACTCCAGTGACTTTTGAAAGATCATAACTAACGCCTCCACTATTTCTTCAGCTATCTCCTTTACAACTCTAGGATGTAGCCCATCTGGGCCCGGAGATTTATCAATTTTTAGACCTCTTAGTTTCTCTTGCACTTTCTCCTTTGTGATGGCTACCATATTCAACTCTGCCCCCTGACTCTCCGGAATTGGTGGGATATTACTCATGTCTTCTACTGTGAAGACTGACGCAAAGTACTTATTTAGTTCCTCAGCTATTTCCTTGTCTCCCATCACTAGATTACCAGCGTCATTTTGGAGCGGCCCAATGTCTACTTTTGTCTCCCGTTTATATGCATATAAATAAAACAGCTATTTGTCATGCTTCGGTTTTTATGTGGTCTCAATCTCTCAACAGGTTGTGCAGTTTCCCGAACATGGGTGACTTTTACTGCTCGTAATATGTACTGAGATTTAATACAAAAGTTAGTCAGAACATTAAGTTATGTTTAACTTTCCTATGCAATAAATGAATGTTTATTACGACGCAAATTTAACAAGTTCAGACCTGGAATCCACTTACCTGTCCTTGTGCATTAGTTATGATCTGACTTGTAATTCCCTGGAAGCTGGGCACCGCATTTGCAATAACTGGAGTAGCTGTCAGAGAGCCCACAAGCGAAGTTTGACTACTAAGCTATAAGGGAGGAAAAAGTTATAAGATAACCAATTGTCCTAATATGACAAACAGTGATAATACCAGCAGTAGAATTAAAATACACAGGATATGTGCAAAGTTTCAGAGCAATCAACTTCAAATTCTTAATTTATCCGGTCCCCTTTCAGGGGTTTGCTGTCGATTCTCAGCACATAGAATCATAAGAAGACTTTGTAATAAGCCACTTGCTACCAGGGGCCTCATTTAGTCGCAATATGCAAGTCAGACCTTAGCACAAGGGGACTGCAGCATCTCATATTATGCAAAATGAACTCATGGTGAACATCAGATTAATTGAAGTAAATGTGCATTTATAATGTTCTTAATTCTGTGCTTTTGACTGCCGTAAGAATCCTGTGGAGGTCGAAAGAGAAAGATTTCTTGCTGATTGCCTGCTGCATAAGTCCTGCCTTGGTCACTTATTGCTCTGTTACAGATGCTTAATGTTCTTTCTCACCGCAGCCTGGATTGTTGCTGTTCCTCACAAGCCTCCGCGGGTAACATGCAACAAACTTGAATTATTCTCTCGATTCCCTCCAGAACCGACAATGAGACACCCTTCGAGTGGTTCACACATTGCAGTTGCCATTTTTCTGCCATGCGAATTAGTGCCATTGCACATCTAACAGCCAAAGTTGAAAAAATATATCTTTTGACGGGATGTGGGCGTCGCTGGTTAGGCCAGCATTTACTGCCCATCCCCAATTGCCGCTTGAGAAGGTGGTGAGCTGCCTTCTTGAACGGCTACAGTCCATGAGGTGTAGGTACACCCATTGTGCTGTGAGGGAGGGAGTACAAGGTACAGTGACTGAGGGGAGCTCAGCGAATAGGCCCAGTAATACTAAAAATAATAAAACAGGAAGTAAAAACATTCATGGTAAGCGACGCGGCAGGTTGTTACGTGAAGATATGGGTTCAACGGCAAGGAAAATTAGGAGAAAAGTTAAGAGGAAATATAACTTAGCAGAGGTTACTGATCGAGGTGTTAAGATTCAAAACAGGTAAAAAAGCCTACATAAGTGTACTTTACCTGAATGCTCGTAGTATTCGGAATAAGGTAAATGAGTTGATGGCGCAAATCACCGTGAATGACTATGATTTAGTGGCCATTACTGAAACGTGGTTAAAGGATGGTCACGACTGGGAGTTAAATATCGGAGGGTATCAAACTATTCGGAAGGACAGAGTGGATGGTAAGGGAGGTGGTGTAGCTCTGTCATTTAAGGATGACATCCGGGCAATAGTAAGGGATGACATCGGTGCTATGGAGGATAAGGTTGAATCCATTTGGGTGGAAATCAGAATAGTAAGGCAAAAAAGTCACTGATAGGAGTAATCTATCAGCCACCAAATAGTAACATTATGGTGGGGCAGGCAATAAACAAAGAAATAACTGATGCATGTAGAAATGGTACAGCAGTTACCATGGGGGATTTTAATCTACATGTCGATTGGTTTAACCAGGTAGGTCAAGGCAGCCTTGAGGAGGAGTTTATAGAATGTATCCGCGATAGTTTCCTAGAACAGTACGTAATGGAACCTACGAGGGAACAAGCGGTCCTAGATCTGGTCCTGTGCAATGAGACAGGATTGATTCAGGATCTCATAGTTAGGGATCCTTTCGGAAGGAGCGATCACAATATGGTGGAATTTAAAATACAGATGGCGGGTGAGAAGGTAAAATCAAACACTAGTGTTTTGTGCTTAAACAAAGGAGATTACAATGGGTTGAGAGAAGAACTTGCTAAGGTAGACTGGGAGCAAAGACTTTATGGTGAAGCAGTTTAGGAACAGTGGAGAACCTTCCAAGCGATTTTTCACAGTGCTCAGCAAAGGTTTATACCAACAAAAAGGAAGGACGGTAGAAAGAGGGAAAATCGACCATGGATATTTAAGGAAATAAGGGAGAGTATCAAATTGAAGGAAAAAGCATACAAAGTGGCAAAGATTAGTAGAACAAAGAACAAAGAAAATTACAGCACAGGAACAGGCCCTTCGGCCCTCCCAGCCTGCGCCGATTCAGATCCTTTATCTAAACCTGTCGCCTATTTTCCAAGGATCTACTTCCCTCTGTTCCCCGCCCGTTCATATATCTGTCTTAAATGATGCTATCGTGCCCGCCTCTACCACCTCCGCTGGCAAAGCGTTCCAGGCACCCACCACCCTCTGCGTAAAAAACTTTCCACGCACATTTCCCTTAAACTTTCCCCCTCTCACCTTGAAATCGTGGCCCCTTGTAATTGACACCCCCACTCTTGGAAAAAGCTTGTTGCTAGTGGGAGACTAGAGGACTGGGAAATCTTTAGGGGGCAACAGAAAGCTACTAAAAAAGCTATAAAGAAGAGTAAGATAGATTATGAGAGTAACCTTGCTCAGAATATAAAAACGGATAGTAAACGTGTCTACAAATATATAAAACAAAAAAGAGTGTCTGAGGTACATATTGGTCCTTTAGAGGATGAGAAGGGAGATTTAATAATGGGAGATGAGGAAATGGCTGAGGAACTGAACAGGTTATTTGGGTCGGTCTTCACAGTGGAAGACACAAATTACATGCCAGTGACTGATGGAAATGAGGCTATGGCAGGTGAGGACCTTGAGAGGATTGTTATCACTAAGGAGGTGGTGATGGGCAAGCTAATGGGACTAAAGGTAGACAAGTCTCCTGGCCCTGATGGAATGCATCCCAGAGTGCTAAAAGAGATGGCTAGGGAAATTGCAAATGCACTAGTGATAATTTACCAAAATTCACTAGACTCTGGGGTGGTCCCGGCGGATTGGAAATTAGCAAACGTGACACCACTGTTTAAAAAAGGAGGTAGGCAGAAAGCGGGGAATTATAAACCAGTGAGCTTAACTTCAGTAGTAGGGAAGATGCTGGAATCTATCATCAAGGAAGAAATAGCGAGGCATCTGGATGGAAATTGTCCCATTGGGCAGACGCAGCATGGGTTCATAAAGGGCAGGTCGTGCCTAACTAATTTAGTGGAATTTTGTGAGGACATTACCAGTGCGGTAGATAATGTGGAGCCAATGGATGTGGTATATCTGGATTTCCAGAAAGTCTTTGACAAGGTGGCACAGAAAAGGTTGCTGCATAAGATAAAGATGCAGGGCATTAAGGGGAAAGTAGTAGCATGGATAGAGGATTGGTTAATTAATAGAAAGCAAAGACTGAGGATTAATCGGTGTTTCTCTGGTTGGTAATCAGTAGCTAGTGGTGTCCCTCAGGGATCAGTATTGGGCCCACAATTGTTCACAATTTACATAGGTGATTTGGAGTTGGGGACCAAGGGCAATGTGTCCAAGTTTGCAGACGACACTAAGGTGAGTGGTAAAGCAAAAAGTGCAGAGGGTACTGGAAGTCTGCAGAGGGATTTGGATAGGTTAAGTGAATGGGCTAGGGTCTGGCAGATGGAATACAATGCTGACAAATGTGAGGTTGTCCATTTTGGTAGGAATAACAGCAAAATGGATTATTATTTAAATGATAAAATATTAAAACATGCTGCTGTGCAGAGAGACCTGGGTGTGCTAGTGCATGAGTCGTAAAAAGTTGGTTTACAGGTGCAACAGGTGATTAAGAAGGCAAATGGAATTTTGTCCTTCATTGCTAGAGGGATGGAGTTTAAGACTAGGGAGGTTATGCTGCAATTGTATAAGGTGTTAGTGAGGCCACACCTGGAGTATTGTGTTCAGTTTTGGTCTCCTTACTTGAGAAAGGATGTACTGGCACTGGTGGGTGTGCAGAGGAGATTCACTCGGTTAATCCCAGAGCTGAAGGGGTTGGATTACGAGGAGAGGTTGAGTAGACTGGGACTGTACTCATTGGAATTTGGAACGATGAGGGGGGGATCTTGTAGAAACATATAAAATTATGAAGGGAATAGATAGGATAGATGCAGGCAGGTTGTTTCCACTGGCGGGTGAAAGCAGAACTAGGGGGCATAGCCTCAAAATAAGGGGAAGTAGATTTAGGACTGAGTTTACGAGGAACTTCTTCACCCAAAGGGTTGTGAATCTATGGAATTCCTTGCCTCGTGAAGCAGTAGAGGCTCCTTCATTAAATGTTTTTAAGATCAAGATAGATAGTTTTTTGAAGAATAAAGGGATTAAGGGTTATGGTGTTCGGGCCGGAAAGTGGAGCTGAGTCCACAAAAGATCAGCCATGATCTCATTGAATGGTGGAGCAGGCTCGAGGGGCCAGATGGCGTACTCCTGCTCCTAGTTCTTATGTTCTAACACCACTAGTCACAGCCCTCCAATCAGAAAAGCACCCTTCCATTGCTACTCTCTGCCTTCTATGGCCTAGCCAGTTCTGTATCCATCTTGCCAGCGCACCCCTGATCCCGTGTGACTTCACCTTTTGTACCAGTCTGCCATGAGGGGCCTTGTCAAAGGCCTTACTGAAGTCCATATAGATAACATCCACTGCCCTTCCTGCATCAATCATCTTTGTGACCTCCTCGAAAAACTCTATCAAGTTAGTGAGACATGGCAGACTGAGGACATCCGGTGAGGGCATTCCATCATCGTTACATAGCTTCTGTGAGCATTACTCCCATCTGCCTGATAGCAGGGTTAGGATGGCTTCATGAATCATGCCTGTCAAATTTATTGGAATGAGGTGGGAACATACATGGAAACATACATAGAAAATAGAAGCTGGAGGAGGTCATTCGGCCCTTCGAGCCCGCTCCACTATTCATAATGATCATGGCTGATCATCAGGTTCAATACCCTGATCCCGCCTTCCCCCCTACATCCCTGGATTCCTTTAGCCCCAAGAGCTGTATCAAATTTTTTCTGGAAATTACACAACGTTTTGGCCTCAACTACTTTCTGTGGTAGTGAATCCCACAGATTCACCGCTCTCTGGGTGAAGAAATTTCTCCTCACCTCAGTCCTAAAAGGTTTACTCCTTATCCTCAAACTATGAGCCCTAGTTCTGGACTCCCCCACCATCAGGAACATTCTTTCTGAATCTGCCCTGTCTAATCCTGTTAGAATTTTGTAAATTTCTGTGAGATCCCCTTTCACTCTTCTAAACTCCAATGAAAATAATCCCAAATGATTTAGTCTCTCCTCATATGACAGTCCCGTCATCCCAGGAATGAGCCTGGTAAACCTTCGCTGCACTCCCTCCATAGCAAGAACATTCTTCCTCAGATAAGGCCTCAATAACGCCCTATACATTTGCAGTAAAACATCCCTATTCCAATACTCAAATCGTCTCGCTATGAAGGCCAATATACCATTTGCCTTCTTCACTGCCTGCTGTACCTGCGCGCTTACTTTCAGCGACTGATGCACGAGGACACCAAGGTCTCGCTGAGTATCCGCCTCTCTTAATTTACACCCATCCAAATAATAATCTGCCTTCCTATTTTTGCTACCGAAGTGGATAACCCCACATTTATCCACATTATACTGCATCTGCCACTGCCATGCATCTGCTCACTCACTAAGCCTGTCCAAATACCGCTGAAGCATCTCTGCATCCTCCTGTTATGGGGAGTCATTTTCAGAACCCCAAAGTGTATCATGGAGTTCAACCAACCTCTCCCTTTAATGCTATTTTTGCTTTTCCGAGCACACGGCTTGTTCCCTGGGGGTGGGATTACAATTGTGGACACGTGGGTTTTTAAACACAAAACAATGTTTATTCTATGAACTCAACTTAACCTTTTAAATAAACATTGGGTCACTTAACACCCCTTACTTCAAAGATAACCCCGAAAATAACACAACACTAAATAATCCTTCAGTTATTCCTTTCAACACCCCAGAGACTTAACACCTTCAAACTGAAACACATCAGGTGAAAGGCATTACTTTTATGAGTTTAAATCACCCAAATGATCCGGAGATAGTCTTTCATGGCAGAGATCACAGCAGATCCAGCTCACTGCAAAACACAGACACACACCCAGCTCTTTTCCTCAAAACTGAAACTTCAAAGTGGCTGAACTGAGCTCAGCTCCACCCACTCTCTGACATCACTGTTTTCTTAAAGGTACATTGCTTAAACATCCATTTCTTAAAGGTACTCTCACATGACACCTCCCCCCAAGAAAAAAAAAGAAACCATCAACTTCAAGATGGTTTCATTTTTCACTTTTGCACCATCCACGAAGAAATGCACACAGTAAATACACATTTTCATTCAAAGAAAACAACACACTCAAACAGGTATAATAATATAGTCCATTTTTCTTTGTTCTTCTTCCTCCAACCGAAAACCTTCCCGATTGATCACATTCGTGACAAAGCATCGGCTATCACATTTTCCCGTCCTGCCACATGTATTAATTTTAAATGAAATGGCTGTAACAATAAACTCCAGCGAAACAGCCTCGCATTGTCGTTCCGGAATCGCTCCAAAAACATCAAAGGATTATGAACAGTATGTATAATGGTGTCAGATGGATTGCTGGTCACATAAATGTGAAAATGTTGCAAAGCCAGCAACAAACTCAAAGTCTCCTTCTCAATCGTCGAATGCTTTTTCTGGTGAGAATTCAATTTCTTTGAAAAATAACCAACAGGCCGCTCTAGTCCTTCGTCGTCGTCTTGTAGAAGCACTGCACCTACGCCCACATCACTCGCATCAACAGCCACTTTGAATGGTTTGGTATAATTGGGGATGAGTAACACAGGAGCAGTGGTTAACACAGCCTTCAGGCCGTCAAATGCCCGTTGACACTCCGCTGTCCACTGGAATTTGTTACGCTTCTTGAGCAAGTCCGTCAGTGGAGCGACCACACTGCTAAAATTTGGTACAAATTTCCGGTAAAATCCACTCATACCAAGAAATCGCATTATTTCCCGTTGTGTCGAAGGTGTCGGAAACTCTGCAAGGAAAGTGATTCGGGCTTCTCCAAATTCACGTTCGGCTAGGTTCATCACCAAACCCGCCGCCTGAAGTCGATCGAAGAACTCCATACGATATTTTAAATGTTCTTTCCATGTCTGGAAGTTGAAAATAAAAGCAGATTGTCCCACTTTCGCAATGCAATCCTTCAAACGCGGGATAGGATAAGAGTCCGTTCTTGTAACTGCATTCACCATTCGATAGTCCACACACAACCGTTGGGTACCGTCTGATTTAGGTACCATCACTATGGGTGAGCTCCATTGGCTGCAACCCACTTCAATTATGTCATTTTTAAGCATACTCTCAATCTCTATGTTAACCTGTGCCAATTTTAAAGGATTAAGTCTATATGGATGTTGTTTGATAGGAACAGCATTTCCCACATCTACATCATGTATAGCCATTTTAGGACTTCCCAATTTATCTCTACAAACTTGCCCATGTGATATTAATAACTCTTTCAGGTCAGTTCGTTTTTCCTCTGGAAGGTAACTTAACAATTCATCCCAATTTTTAAGAACATCCTCATTTTCCAATTTAATTTGAGGTATGTCAAATTCACAGTCATCTGGATTTGGTTCGTCACTTTGAGGTAGAATCATTAAAACCTCCTTTTTCTCTCCTTCCCTTTCAAAGTACCTTTTAAGCATATTCACATGACACACTCGGTGAGTCTTCCTTCTATCTGGTGTTTTTACCACATAATTCACCTCACTTAATTTCCTTTCAATCTGTTACGGTCCTCAACAGGTCCTCAAGGGTCATAATCTCCGGATTACTGCCCGAGCCACGTGCAAATTGGCATAGGGAGACAAAAATAAGGGAAGTTAACACGTGGCTGAAAGAGTGGTGTGGGAAAGAGGGGTTCCTTTTCATGGGACAATGGCATCAGTTTTGGGACAGGGGGGACCTATACCGTTGGGATAGTCTCCACCTCAACCGAGCTGGCACCAGTGTTCTGGCGAAAAGAGTAAATAGGGTGGTCAATAGGACTTTAAATAGAGATTGGGGGGGAAGGGAAAGTCAGGGAACCAAGAGGTGAAGTAATCAGTGGGAAGCGTAGCTGCTTAGGAATACAAAAAAGCACAAAAGGACAGATCTCAGGAGGTTACGATAGTCCCCATCCCACAAAATATGACACAGTGTATGGAAAGGCTCAGTAAACCAAGGTCCACCACACTAAGAAAACAAAAAGGGACGGTCAATAGAGAATTAAAGGTGCTATATTTAAATGCGCGCAGTGTACGGAACAAGGTAGATGAGCTTGTGGCCCAGATTGTGACTGGCAGGCATGATGTGGTAGGCATCACAGAGACGTGGTTGCAGGTGGTTCAGGACTGGCATTTAAACATCCAGGGATTCACAACCTATCGAAAAGACAGAGAGGTGGGCAGAGGGGGCGGGGTTGCCTTGTTCATTAGGAATGAAATTAAATCAATAGCACTAAACGACATAGGGTCAGATGATGTGGAGTCTGTGTGGGTAGAGTTGAGGAACCACAAAGGCAAAAAAACCATAATGGGAGTTATGTACAGGCCTCCTAACAGTGGCCAGGACCAGGGGCACAAAATGCACCACAAAATAGAAAGTGCATGTCAGAAAGGCAAGGTCACAGTGATCATGGGGGACTTCAATATGCAGGTGGACTGGGTAAATAATGCTGCCAGTGGACCCAAGGAAAGGGAATTAATTCAATGTTTCCAGGAGGGCTTTTTGGAACAGCTTGTGATGGAGCCCATGAGGGAACAGGCCATTCTGGACTTAGTGTTATGTAATGAGCCAGACTTGATTAAAGATCTTAAAGTAAGGGAGCACTTAGGAGGCAGTGATCATAATATGGTAGAATTCAATCTGCAATTTGAAAGGAAGAAGGTAGAATCAGATGTAAAGGTGTTACAGTTAAATAAAGGTAACTACAGGGGCATGAGGGAGGAAATGAAGAAAATCGACTGGGAGCAGAGCCTAGTGGGAAAGATAGTGGAACAGCAATGGCAGGAGTTTCAGGGAGTAATTGAGAACACAGTACAGAGGTTAATCCCAAAGAAAAGAAAGGTTATCAGAGGGGGGGGGGGGGGGGGATTAGGCAGCCATGGCTGACAAAGGAAGTTAGGGAATGCATCAAAGCAAAAGAGACAGCCTACAATGTGGGAAGTCAGAAGATTGGGAAGGCTACAAAAACAAACAGAGGATAACAAAGAGAGAGATAAGGAAAGAGAGGATCAAATATGAAGGTAGGCTAGCTAGTAACATTAGGAATGATAGTAAAAGTTTATTTAAATACATTAAAAACAAACGGGAGGCAAAAGTTGACATTGGGCCGCTCCAAAATGACGCTGGTAATCTAGTGATGGGAGACAAGGAAATATCTGAGGAACCAAATAAGTACTTTGCGTCAGTCTTCACAGTAGAAGACATGAGTAATATCCCAACAATTCAGGAGAGTCAGGGGGCAGAGTTGAATATGGTAGCCATCACAAAGGAGAAAGTGCTAGAGGTCTAAAAATTGATAAATCTCCGGGCCCAGATGGGCTACATCCTCGAGTTCTAAAGGAGATAGCTGTAGAAATAGTGGAGGCGCTAGTTATGATCTTTCAAAAGTCACTGGAGTCAGGGAAAGTCCCAGAGGATTGGAAAATCGCTGTTGTAACCCCCCTGTTCAAGAAGGGAACAAGGAAAAAGATGGAAAATTATAGGCCAATTAGCCGAACCTCGGTTGTTGGCAAGATTCTAGAATCCATTGTTAAGGATGAGATTTCTAAATTCTTGGAAGTGCAGGGTCGGATTAGGACAAGTCAGCATGGATTTAGTAAGGGGAGGTCGTGCCTGACAAACCTGCTAGAGTTCTTTGAAGAGATAACAAATAGGTTAGGCCAAGGAGAGCCAATGGATGTTATCTATCTTGACTTCCAAAAGGCCTTTTTTTGTAAGGGTCACGAAGAATCCAGCACGAGTTTTAAGGATACAAAGTAATAAAATGTATTTACTATAACATATATACATAACAGTAGCAGTAACTTCCCTTGCTACATACTCCTTCCTGCTGGTTCCTGAACTGGCCAGCTTTATTTATACTAGGAGTTTACTAGTGGTTTCTCCGCCCCCCTCATTGGGGAAGCTCGTACTGCCACAGGATTGTGGGATAGTCATTAGTCCCCAGCCAATGGTAAGTAGGCAGATTATAACATCCCTCCCCCCCAAAATCCAAGAAATCCACCGAAGACCCTGGCGAAGGAGGGCGTCGGACTCGTTTCGCCACAGGCCGGACACCATTTGCACGCGGCGCTGGATCAGGTGGCGTGTAACGAGACGGAGACCGGCGTTTCCGTGATGAACGGCGCAACGGTTGTACATCCACGGCCCGTGGACCCGAGTATTCCCCCTCTGAGGCATCCTGTGTCTCCATCTCGGAGTCAGAGTCTGCTGCCTCCGTCAGGTCAGCGTGTCTATCTCCATTCGGACCCGTAATGGCCTGCGCAGGCTTCGAGTGAGGCACCAATGGAAGATTGTGAGGACTACCTTCCCTTGTCTCTGGTCTCTGCGGCTGTTGAAATGAGCTCCGGGGGCGGGGAATCCTTTGAGGGGATGGTCTTCTGGACCGAACGTGGTCTACATGTTTTCGCTGGAGACAACCCTGGGCTTGCACTTGGTAAGATATAGGGCCCGTTTGGCGAAAGATTACACCAGGAACCCATTGGCACCACCAGCAAAATTCCGAACGAACACTGGGTCACCGGGCGCAAACTGCCGAATCGGCTGATGCCGAGAAAATCCCTGTCCCTGCCGTTCTTGTGTGCGGCGTACTTTTGCGCCAATGTCCGGGAAAACCATACTAAGGCGGGTGCGAAGTCTCCGGCCCATTAGGAGTTCTGCGGGAGCTACCCCAGTCACTGCATGGGGGGTGGTCCTGTACATAAACAAAAAGCGAGCCAGTCTCGTGCCCATTGATCCGGAAGACTGCTTCTTTAGGCCTCATAGATCATAGAATTTACAGTGCAGAAGGAGGCCATTCGGCCCATCGAGTCTGCACCGGCTCTTGGAAAGAGCACCCTACCCAAGGTCGACACCTCCACCCTCTCCCCATAACCCCACCCAACACTAAGGGCAATTTTGGACACTAAGGGCAATTTATCACGGCCAATCCACCTAACCTGCACATCTTTGGACTGTGGGAGGAAACCGGAGCACCCGGAGGAAACCCACGCACACACGGGGAGGATGTGCAGACTCCGCACAGACAGTGACCCAAGCCGGAATCGAACCTGGGACCCTGGAGCTGTTAAGCAATTGTGCTATCCACAATGCTACCGTGCTGCCCCACAATGCTACCGTGCTGCCCCATTTGAATGTCTGCACTGCGCGCTCTGCCAACCCATTTGAAGCCGGGTGGTAAGGGGCAGTGCGGATATGGCGGATGCCGTTCATCTTCGTGAACCTCGCAAACTCCTCACTCGTGACTGGAGTGCCGTTATCCGTGACCAGCACCTCGGGGAGGCCATGCGTACTAAACGACAAACGCATCTTTTCAATTGTTGCGCAGGACGTTGTCCCCTGCAACTTATGCACCTCTAGCCATTTGGACTGGGTGTCAATTAGTAGAAGGAACATGGATCCTTGAAAAGGGCCTGCGAAATCTGCATGCAAGCGTGCCCAAGGCCGCCCTGGCCATTCCCAGTGATGTAGGGGCGCGGCCGACGGAAGCTTCTGATGCTCCTGGCAAATGGAGCAGTTTTGGGCCACCTTCTCAATGTCGGTGTCGAGGCCTGGCCACCAGACATAACTCCGGGCCAACATTTTCATTTTGGTCACGCCTGGGTGCCCATTGTGCAAGTCTGGTAGTATCAGCTCCTGGCCTTTTTCCGGGACAATCACACACGTCCCCCACAAGAGGATGCCGTCTTCCACGCTGAATTCTGACAGCTTGGCGGAAAATGCCCGCAACTCGCCTGGGAGCTGTCTATGCTGCCCACCATACAGGACTATGTGCCGAACCTTTGACAGGACTGGCTCCGTCTGGGTCCACTCACGGATCTGTGATGCCGTGACAGGCAAGGTGTCCATAAAATTTAGGGTTGCAACCACCTCACCGGTCGTGGGGGTCGACATGGGGCCGGTCGATAAAGGCAATCGGCTCAGTGCGTCGGCATTTGCGATCTGCATACCTGGTTTGTACTCCAGAGAATACTCGTATGCAGCAAGCAACAAAGCCCAGCGCTGGATCCGTGCAGAAGCAATGGGCGGTATTGGCTTATCCTCTCTGAAAAGTCCCAGCAGGGGCTTATGATCAGACACGAGAGTGAAATGGCGGCCGTACACGTACTGGTGGAAGCTTTTTACCGCAAAAACCACTGCCAGGCCCTCCTTCTCGATCTGCGCGTACTTTTTCTCCGCTGCAGTCAATGTGCGGGAGGCGAAAGCTATCGGTCGTTCGGCCCCGTTCTCCATCTTGTGGGACAGGACGGCCCCAATACCATACGGGGATGCATCACATGTTACGAGCAAAGGCTTTCCAGGATCATAGTGGGTTAGTAACCCAGACAACGACAATTGCTGCTTTACCCGCCGGAAAGCGGTTTCTTGCGGCTGACCCCAAACCCAGGTGTGATTTTTCTTTAGCAGAAGGTGCAAAGGGGCCAGCGTAGTTGGCAGATTGGGGAGGAACTTCCCTTAATAGTTTACGAGACCGAGAAAAGGACGAAGATGAGAAGTGTCAGTCGGGGCGGGGGCATGTTGAATTGCACGCACCTTCTCTGCGACGGGGTGCAGACCTTCGCGGTCCACCCGATAACCTAGGTAGACTACTTCTTTTGCCTGAAATACACACTTTGTGCGATGTAAACGGACTCCAGCCTCCGAAAGGCATCCAAGGACAGCCTCCAGATTTTCCAAATGTTCTTGCTCCGACATCCCTGTAATCAAAACGTCATCTAGGTAGACAGCCACACGTGGTAAACCTCTCAAAATGCCCTCCATAACACGTTGAAAAATTGCGCAGGCAGAGGATACTCCAAAGGGCAACCGTGTATATTCATACAGGCCCCGGTGTGTATTAATCGTTACATATGGTCGGGAGGCAGGGTCCAGCTCCAACTGCAGGTAGGCGTGACTCATATCTAATTTTGTGAACGAGAGTCCACCTGCAAGTTTCGCGTAGAGATCCTCTATGCGAGGCATTGGATATCGGTCGAGTCGGGAAACCGTATTCACTGTAAGTTTATAGTCGCCACACAAGCGAACTGTGGCATCTGGCTTCATTACAGGTACAATTGGTGCTGCCCAGTCAGCAAAACGGACGGGCCTGATAATACCCAAACTCTCCAAACGAGTGAGCTCCCCTTCTACCTTCTCGAGCAAGGCGTAAGGCACTGGGCGTGCCCGGAAATAGCGCGGCGTGGCTCCTGGTTCAACTTGGATACGGGCTACGGCCCCTTTTATTTTCCCCAAACCAGGCTGGAATACATCTGGGTATCGTCCTAGCACCTCAGTCAACCCTTCAGAAACTGTTTGGAGGATGTGCTGCCATTGCAACCGCAAATGGCGCAACCAGTCCCGACCCAACAGGCTGGGCCCATGGCCGCGCACCACGATAAGTGGGAAACGCCCCTCCTGGCGTCCATAGACAACAGGGGACATTGTAGTTCCTGCAATGTCCAGTGGTTCCCCCGTGTAGGTGGCCAACCTGGCCTGTGAGTCGGTTAATGTAAGGGTCTGTATACCCTGCTTGATGCGGTCGAATGTCCTCTGGGCGATCACGGAGACCGCTGCACCAGTATCCAACTCCATCTCAAGCGGGTGGCCATTGACCGGTACTGTCACCTTAATGGGGGCCACACGGGGAGCTGCCACACAATGCTGCTGCAGGCAGTCGTCGTCCGTCTCCACGTCCTCAGGAGTAGTCGCCGCAGGTTCATCCACATGGAAGGTACGGCCCCTGGGCTGGTCCCAGTTACGGCCCCTGGGCGGGTCCCAGTTTCTGTCGGAACGACGGCGCCTCTGGCGCCCCCAGGACCGCCGTCCGCGACGGGGTCGGCGCCTACAAGTCTGACACGGACATGGCTCCTCATGCATTGGCTCTGGAGAAGGCTCTCTTCGGGGAGGAATGTCCGACGGCCACTGGCGTCGGTCCGGACGTTGCCTCGCCCAAGGTACCGCAGGAGTGCGGGGGGACGCTTTCGGACGGAAGGGGTTGCGCTCCAAGGCATGCACTTCCATTCCCTGTAGCTCCTGTACTCCTCGCTCTGCGCTCTCTCGGGACAATACTATTCGAATGGCCTGTTGAAAAGTCAATGTTGGCTCCGCTAACAACTTTCTCTGGGTGGCCGCATTGTTAATACCGCAAACCAAACGGTCGCGTAACATTTCTGACAAGGTCTCACCATAGTCACAGTACTCCGCAATCCTGCGTAGCCTGGATAGAAAATCGGCAAGTGATTCTCCAGGGTTCCTCTCAGCGGTATTAAACCGGTAACGCTGGACTATCGTGGACGGGGTTGGGTTAAAATGTTGCCCCACTATTTTCACAAGTTCATCAAACGTTTTGGTGTCCGGCGCAGCTGGGTACGTAAGGCTCCTAATCACCCCAAACGTATGCGGCCCGCAGGCGGTGAGCAATATGACCACCTGGCGCTCGTTTTCGGTGATATTGTTTGCCCGGAAATAGTAACGCATCCGTTGTGTGTACTGGTTCCAGCTTTCCAGCGCAGCATCAAAAACATCCAAACGTCCGTACAGAGGCATGGTATAATAGAAAACAACTTCCAACCTGTATCCAACAAAAATCCAGGGAGGTGGCTTCAGCAGTGTAGCCAGATATTCACTTTAACCTTCGTCGCCAGTTTTGTAAGGGTCACGAAGAATCCAGCACGAGTTTTAAGGATACAAAGTAATAACATTTATTTACTATAACATATATACATAACAGTAGCAGTAACTTCCCTTGCGACATACTCCTTCCTGCTGGTTCCTGAACTGGCCAGCTTTATTTATACTAGCAGTTTACTATTGGTTTCTCCGCCCCCCTTATTGGGGAAGCTCATACTCCCACAGGATTGTGGGATAGTCATTAGTCCCCAGCCAATGGTAAGTAGGCAGGTTATAACACCTTTGATCAGTTGCCTCACGGGAGACTGCTGAGTAAAATAAGAGCCCATGGTATTCGAGGCAAGGTGCTAACATGGATTGACGATTGGCTGTCAGGCAGAAGGCAGAGAGTTGGGATAAAAGGTTCTTTTTCGGAATGGCAACCGGTGACGAGTGGTGTCCCGCAGGGTTCAGTGTTGGGGCCACAGCTGTTCTCTTTATATATTAACGATCTAGATGACGGGACTGGGGGCATTCTGGCTAAGTTTTCCGATGATACAAAGAATGGTGGAGGGGCAGGTAGTATGGAGGAGGTGGGGAGGCTGCGGCAAGATTTAGACAGTTTAGGAGAGTGGTCCAAGAAATGGCTGATGAAATTCAACGTGGGCAAGTGCGAGGTCTTGCACTTTGGAAAAAAGAATAGAGGCATGGACTATTTTCTAAACGGTGACAAAATTCATAATGCTGAAGTGCAAAGGGACTTGGGAGTCCTAGTCCAGGATTCTCTAAAGGTAAACTTGCAGGTTGAGTCTGTAATTAATAAAACAAATGCAATGTTGTCATTTATCTCAAGAGGCTTGGAATATAAAAGCAGGGATGTACTTCTGAAGCTTTATAAAGCATTAGTTAGGCCCCATTTAGAATACTGTGAGCAATTTTGGGCCCCACACCTCAGGAAGGACATACTGGCACTGGAGCGGGTCCAGCGGAGATTCACACGGATGATCCCAGGAATGGTAGGCCTAACATACGATAAACGTCTGAGGATCCTGGGATTATATTCATTGGAGTTTAGGAGGTTGAGGGGAGGTCTAATAGAAACTTACAAGATAATGAATGGCTTAGATAGGGTGGACGTAGGGAAGTTGTTTCCATTAGCCGGGGAGACTAGGACCCGGGGGCACAGCCTTAGAATAAAAGGGAGTCACTTTAGAACAGAGATGAGGAGAAATTTCTTCAGCCAGAGAGTGGTGGGTCTGTGGAATTCATTGCCACAGAGGGCGGTGGAGGCCGGGACTTTGAGTGTCTTTAAGACAGGAGTTGATAAATTCTTGATTTCTCGAGCAATTAAGGGCTATGGAGAGAGGGCGGGTAAATGGAGTTGAAATCAGCCATGATTGAATGGTGGAGTGGACTCGATGGGCCGAATGGCCTTACTTCCGCTCCTATGTCTTATGGTCTTATGGTCCACAAAACCTACCTTTTAAAGGCTCACCTACCACTGGTAACAACACTAAAACTTTATCCCCACTGACAAAACTACGAACTTTGGATTTCTTGTCCGCTACACATTTCATCACATTTTGTGCAACTTTTAAATGTTGTCGAGCCAATTCACCTGCTCTATTTAATCGTTCCCTAAAATTTGACACGTAATCCAATAGTGTAATTTCCGATTTCCCACCCACCAATTTTTCCTTAATCAATTTAAGTGGTCCTCTTACCTCATGACCAAAAATTAGTTCAAAAGGACTAAATTTGGTAGACTCATTAGGTGCATCCCTAATTGCAAACAATACGAATGGAATTCCTTTATCCCAATCCTCTGGATAATCTTGATAATATGCCCTCAACATTGTCTTTAATGTCTGATGCCACCTTTCTAATGCTCCCTGCGATTCTGGATGGTACGCAGTTGATTTAAATTGTTTTATTCTTAAGTTATCCATAACTTCTTTGAATAACTTTGAAGTAATATTTGATCCTTGATCGGATTGTATTTCTGTGGGTAGTCCATATCTAGTAAAGAATTTAAGTAACTGCTCCACAATCTTTTTAGCTGTAATATTACGTACTGGAATGGCCTCTGGAAACCTAGAAGACACATCCATTATAGTCAAAAGATATTGATTCCCACTTTTTGTTTTAGGAAGCGGTCATACACAATCCATTATGACCCTCGTAAAAGGTTCGTCAAATGCTGGAATGGGTATTAAGGGTGCTGCTTTTATCACTGCTTGAGGTTTCCCTATCACTTGACATGTGTGACATGATTGACAAAATTTAACTACATCTTTATGTAGTCCAGGCCAATAAAAATGTTTCTGGATTTTAGCTTGAGTTTTCCTTATTCCCAAATGACCTCCCACTGGTATCTCATGTGCAACTCGCAACACCTCCTTTCTATACCCTACCAGCAATACTACTTGATGAACTTCTGCCCACTTTTCATCCGCCTGCATATGTACAGGTCACCATTTTCTCATCAAGACATCACTTTTACGGTAATAACACTCTGGTATACGCTCAGATTCCTCTTCCATATATCCTTTCTGAGATATACGTTTTATTTCTACATCTTTCTGTTGTAACTCTGCCAATTTTCCTGAACTAAAAATAACCGCCTCATCCTCCACCTGTTCTTGGTCTTTTTCAACCATCTGATCAAAAATCGTTTCTGATAATTGCACTTCAACTTCATCTTCACTCTTTGATTCCTCCTCTTGTCTTAACCTGTGACTTTGCGATCTTGTTACTACACAATCCGGAAAAATCGCAGGATATTCGTCCTTCAACACTTCAGTTGTCTGATTTTCCACTGGCTTACCAACCACAGTAGGCATCACTCCCACCTGCGATCCAGCTATATCGTTACCCAAGATAAACTGTATTCCTGGACAAGATAGTTTATCTATTACTCCTACTACCACTTCACCACTCTTCAATGGACTTTCCAACCTTACCTTATATAATGGAACGCGACTCCTCTCACCCTGAATTCCACATATCACAACCTTTTCTGGCAACATTCTTCCCAAACTACATAATTCCTCATCACTTACCATTAAAGATTGACTCGTGCCTGTATCTATTAAAATTGTGATTTCTTTACCTGCTCCTCCTGATACACATGAGTAAATTCTTTACAGACATCTGGCACCTTCTTAACAATTACTTCTTGAACAGGCTGTACAATCGTTTGCACCTCCTTCGCTTCCCTTGGGCTTTCCTGTACCACTTTAACAAACCCCACTGTCTTATCCTGTTTTATCACATCAGCCTTCCCAGTGCTTTTCTTCAACCAGCAACACTGTGACTTTACATGGCCTAGTGAAAACATTTGAAACTTTTCATCTCTTTTCCACCCTCCTGGATTTCTTTTTAATCTGAGGTACACTCTCCTTATTGTCTCCCATCAGATCACCTTTACCTTTACCACTTGAGTATTTCTCATGTCCCCAGTTTCTATCCCTCACCGGCTGAAACTGATGTCGGAAACCAAACCTTGATTTATGAACTAATTCATAATCATCTGCCATTTCTGCTGCTACTCTCGCAGTTTTAACCCTCTGTTCTTCCACATGAGTTCTCACTACATCAGGAATTGAATTTTTAAACTCCTCCAAAAGTATAATTTCTCTGAGAGCTTCATACGTTTGGTCTATTTTCAAAGCTCTTATCCACCGATCAAAATTACTCTGTTTGAGCCTTTCAAACTCCATGTATGTTTGACCAAATTCTTTCCTTAAATTTCTAAACCTTTGTCTGTCAGCTTCAGGCACTAGTTCATATGCACTTAAGATGGATTTCTTCACCTCCTCAGACGTTCCAGATACCTCCTCCGGTAGTGATGCAAACACTTCACTAGATCTACCTACCAGCTTTGTTTGAATCAGTAACACCCACATGTCCTGTGGCCATTTCATTTGTTTAGCCACCTTCTCAAATGAAATGAAAAAGGCTTCCACTTCCTTCTCGTCAAACCTTGGCAATGCTTGTACATATTTAAATAGATTCCCACCAAGCCATCGACTATGACGCTCTTTCTCACTATCCTCATCACTATCCTCCAACTGTTCGTTTTCCTTTAAGTCTGCCAATTTTAACTGACTCTCATGTTTCATGGCCATTTTCTGAAGTTCAAACTCCCTCTCTTTACCTTTTTCCCTGATCTGTATCTCCCTTTCTTTTTCTTTTTGTTCTGCTAGGGCTATTCTTTCTTTTCTCCTTTCTTCTTTCTCCTTTTCTTTCTCCTCTCTCTCTCTTTCTCTCTCTTTTTCCTCTCTCTCACTCTCGTATTCAAGCCACTTGAATTCTTTCTCATGTTCCATTTGTTTAATTTGGAACTGAATTTTTGCCATTTCCAATGAGTCAAACTCTATCTCAGGCAACTTTAAATGCTTAACCACCGCCATAATTACCTCACCTTTTCACATTTTGTCAGGTAATGTTAACTGCAATGTTTTTGCCAGACCCAACAGTCTGCGGTTAGTCTCTGTCCCTGAGGTGTCACATGTCACTGCGTCCAACCCCAAAAACTTCTGAGCCTCCGAAAGAGCCATTGTTCACAACACTCTCCCCACTTCAACTAAAATACCACACCGGAAAAGCAACAAACCTTTACTGTCTTTAAGTTCACAAAAGCCAATCCAATAGATAGACTTTTATCCCGGATGAGCCCCCAATTGTTATGGCGGAGGCATTTTCAGAACCCCAAAGTGTATCATGGAGTTCAACCAACCTCTCCCTTTCATGCTATTTGTGGTTTTCCGAGCACACGGCTTGTTCCCTGGGGGTGGGATTACAATTATGGACACGTGGGTTTTTAAACACAAAACAATGTTTATTCTATGAACTCAACTTAAACTTTTAAATAAACATTGGAATCACTTAACACCACTTACTTCAAAGATAACCCCGAAAATATTACAACACTAAATAATCCTTCAGTTATTCCTTTCAACACCCCAGAGACTTAACACCTTTAAACAGAAACACATCAGGTTAAAGGCTTTACTTTTATGAGTTTAAATCACCCAAATGATCCAGAGATAGTCTTTCATGGCAGAGATCACAGCAGATCCAGCTCAGCTCCACCCACTCTCTGACACCACTGTTTTCTTAAAGGTACATTGCTTAAACATCCATTTCTTAAAGGTACTCTCACATGACACTCCTCACAGCTCACCCTCCCACCCAACTTTGCGTCATCTGCAAATTTGGAGGTAATATATCTTGTTCCCTTGTCCAAATCATTAATATACAATGTAAACAGTTGGGGTCCTACCACAGATCCCTGCGGTACCCCACTCGTCACTGCCTGCGAATTGGAAAAAGACCCATTTATTCCAACATTTTGCTTCCTGTCTGCTAACTGGGGCTGGTTTAGCACAGGGCTAAATCGCTGGCTTTGAAAGCAGACCAAGGCTGGCCAGCAGCACGGTTCAATTCCCGTAACAGCCTCCCCGAACAGGCACAGTAACTTCATTTGAAGCCTACTTGTGACAATAAGCGATTTTCATTTCATTTTCATTTTCAACTCGCTTTCTACCTATCTCGCGACACGACCCATAATTCCATGCGCTTTAACTTCACAGAGTAATCTGCTGCATGAGACCTTGTCAAAATTCTTCTGAATAATAATAATAACCTTTATTAGTGTCACAAATAGGCTTAAATTAACAAGTCCCGAAAGATGTGCTGTTAGGTGGATTGTACATTCTGAATTCTCGCTCTGTGTACCCGAACAGGCGCCGGAGTGTGGCGACGAGGGGATTTTCACAGTAACTTCATTGCAGTGTTAATGTAAGCCTACTTGTGACACTAATAAAGACTATTATTACAATGCAACATTTAAAGCAGGAGAGGTGACTCAAAGAGGTGACCCCATTGAACGGGTGGCACGGTAGCACAGTGGTTAGCACTGTTGCTTCACAGCTCCAGGGTCTCAGGTTCGATCCTGGCTTGGGTCACTGTCTGTGCGGAGTCTGCACGTTCTCCCCGTGTCTGCGTGGGTTTCCTCCGGGTACTCCGGTTTCCTTCCAAAGATGTGCAGGTTAGGTGGATTGACCATGATAAATTGCCCTTAGTGTCCAAAAAGGTCAGGTGGGGTTACGGAGATTGGGTGAAGATGTGGACTTGGGTGGGGTTCTCTTTCCAGGGACTGGTGCAGACTCGATGGGCTGAAGGGCCTCCTTCCTGCTGTAAATTCTATGAACAGGGAAGACCATCATTCACAGATAACCAGTTGCACAGCTTCTGGGGAATAATCTGGAAAAGCTCTTTCAACTGGACAAGTGTATTTGGGAAGCAGCTTTGGCGCTGCTTCTGCATACAGGCTTCACAGGTTCATGAAAGAGGCTTCAGGAAGACCACATTCCAAGTGAAAGGATGGACAGAACACGAAATAGGATCAAGCTACTCCGAGATAGAATAGGGAGCAGCATCTGCAGGAGGAGAGGTAGACCCCGAGGAAACAGAGGCACACGGGAGAGGAATGAAGGGCAGGAAGACAATGAGGAAGCTACCTGGACGTGTTCGAGCATCAGTGCTGTAGAAGACTGTGGTTGTCTTAGTAGACAATTACTTGACTTTTATGCTTCGTTGAGGGTTCGATGCGTTCACAGGATCCATGATCAGACCTTTCCGTGGTTGTTAAAGTCAGAATCATAGAATTTACAGTGCAGAAGGAGGCCATTCGGCCCATCGGGTCTGCACAGGTTCTTGGAAAGAGCACCCTACCCAAGGTCAACACCTCCACCCTATCCCCATAACCCCATAACCCAGTAACCCCACCCAACACTAAGGGCAATTTTGGACACTAAGGGCAATTTAGAATGGCCAATCCACCTAACCTGCACATCTTTGGACTGTGGGAGGAAACCGGAGCACCCGGAGGAAACCCACGCAGACACGGGGAGGATGTGCAGACTCCGCACAGCCAGTGACCCAGCGGGGAATCGAACCCGGGATCCTGGAGCTGTGAAGCAATTGTGCTAACCACTGTGCTACCGTGCTGCCCAATGGCCTTGCACGTTCTTTTGCAACTGGTTTCTTCCAAGGAATGACAGCAGACATTGGTGGTATTTCATAGGGAGAAGTGCATCATGGAGGTAATGTATTCCATATTCCAGAGGGTAGGTGGATAGTGGCACTCAAGCTTAAAGGGATTTGCTGAATTCCCCAGGTGCACCCATGACTGATGAGCCAGGGAAATTCCTCAGCATTGAGGGATTCCACCCCTTAAACATTCAGCTGGTATACAACCACAGAAAGTGTTTTATGCCAGTGTGTGCACACTACCCTGGAAGCTGCCATGACAGCGTCTTCCTCCAGCAATAGCAGATGCTGCAATTTTCTATGGAGCACTTGGACGTCCATGGAATAGGAATTAAGTTTATCCCTTGAAGAGGTGGCTAATGACAGTCCTAAGGGTTGACACCTGAGCACAAGGGTCATCATCGAGCAACCATTGGTTTTCTGAGGCAGGGCGTCAGGTGCCTTGACTGGTTTGGGTGGCACCCTCCAGTACACGACCTCCAGGGTCTCGTGCATCGTGGTGGCCTGCTGTACTTTCCACAATATGACTCTCCTGAGGGGTGTCAGTCTTGAAGAGGGTAAAGTACTGGAATGGTACAGCTCCTCAGAGGGGAGAGAAGAGGAGGTGGAAAACAAGAATGAGGCTGAAGGAGAACTGGAGAGCTGTCCCCATGCTTTGCCGGAATGTGACCACGATAGATTCAGGAAACACAGCAGGCATCAAGATGGCAGGGACTCCAGGGCCACTTTGATCCTGACATTTTCACTGAGCAAGACTCAGTCTGCAGGACATTTGGAGAGGAGATTGTACTTCATCTGTAAGAGCAAGGATCCATTCAGAATGAAAGTCAGCAGTTCTTCTGATGGAAAAACACTGCAAGGATCCAGTGTCTCCACCTGACACATTCTTTCCCAACAGACTTCTTTGCTTTGCTAACCCTACATGTGAGGTGAAAGAAATGTCAGTCGGACAATACCTCATCACTTGTAGCTTTCCATTCATGTAAGGTGTTGCAGTCTTCACTGTAGCTCAGGCCATGAACTATGTTTCTGGATCATCAATGCTGCTGCATACACATCACTCCAATGGTCAACACAACTCCACACACCCTCAAGATGTCCTTCCCTTTTGCATTCTGGTGACTGCTGACCAGGAAGCATGACTTGAATTTACCAAACCCAAGTAGGGAACTCAAATGTTGGCCGGAATTCTCCAGTCGCTGCGATTCACTTTTCCCGCCGGCAGCTCTTGCCCACTGGGCTCCCGGCAGCATGGGGTGGTTACAATCGAAAATCTCATCTACAAATGGCAGGAAGATAGAATCGCACCGTTAGCGAACGGCGCACGGCTGGGGAATGGAGAATCCACCCGTTATCTCCACTGGTCCCAATTCCTCCTCATCCCTCTGCTGTTGGCCTCATGGCCCACATCTAGACATGGCTTCTTGCTCTATCTTCCATGCCTTCTCATGCTACTGGCAAGGAATAGGGGGTGCGATTTAATGGCCGCATTGCACTTAAGCGAGAGCGCGCCGAGGCTGTTAGATCGCAGGAGAGGCCAAAATCTAGCAATGGGAGAATGGAGGGTCCCGGGGTGGAAGACACCGCTGGTTGTCTGCCTCACATCCTCTGCCAATTCCTTGCAGATATTACCACGCAATCGACTATATCTTGGAACCCGTGGAGGCTGCCCTCGTGGTGCTGCTGGCACGCCAGGCGCTGGAGGAGGCAGCCGTAGCAGTGTCGACAGAGACTTGAGGTGGTGACCCACACCGAGGACCGGGCCAGTGTGAGACCCAGAATAGGAGGTCAGCGACGGCCCAGGGTGTACAGGCATCGCTAGTCTTTTGAACAGATGACGGACAGCATGTGGCGCAGGAGGCTCCACCTCGACAAGGGGACGGTGCTGGACCTGTACCATGTCCTCACGCGGGAATCCTGTATGGCAGTGAGGAGGCGTAAGCGAGCAAGTCAATACGTTAAATATCAGAATGTGCAGTTGAACCGACTGATGAAACCAGTCGTACCTGGGGATGCCAAGAACCTGGAAGCACGTGGAGGAGGAGGATAGCGCTCCCGGTGGCCGTCAAGGACAACGCAGCCCTGAACCTCTGCGCGTCAGGATCATTCCAGGACTCGAGTGGGGAGCTGTGTGGCATCTCACAAGCTGCAGCCCAGAAGTGTCTCCGTGAGGTCACGGATGCCCTGTTTGCCCAGGAAGTGAACTATATAAACTTTTGACAGGGACCAGGCCTAACAGGATGCCCGGGCAGCAGGATTCTCCAACATTGCCGGGATGCCCAAATCTAGGAGGTAGTGGATGGCATGCATGCCACCTTGCGCTGAGTGGGCCACCTGGGAGTGCCCGAGAACAACAGGAAGGGGTTCCACTCCCTGAACGCTCAGCTCATGTGTGACCGTATAATCCCTACAGTGCAGAAGGAGGCCATTCCGCCCATCACATCTGCACCAGCAATTGGAAAGAGAACCTCCCTTAAGTCCACACCTCCACCCTATCCCAGTAACCCCACCTAACCTTTTGGACACAAAGGGACAATTTATCATGGCCAATCCACCTAACCTGCACTTCATTGGACTGTGGGAGGAAACCGGAGCATAAAACATAGAACATAGAACATTACAGCGCAGTTCAGGCCCTTCGGCCCTCGATGTTGCGCCGACCTGTGAAACCACTCTAAAGCCCATCTACACTATTCCCTTATCGTCCATATGTCTATCCAATGACCATTTGAATACCCTTAGTGTTGGCGAGTCCACTACTGTTGCAGGCAGGGCATTCCACGCCCTTACTACTCTCCGAGTAAAGAACCTACCTCTGACATCTGTCTTATATCTATCTCCCCTCAATTTAAAGTTTTGTCTCCTCGTGCTAGACATCACCATCCAAGGAAGAAGGCTCTCACTGTCCACCCTATCCAATCCTCTGATCATCTTGTATGCCTCAATTAAGTCACCTCTTAACCTTCTTCTCTCTAACGAAAACAGCCTCAAGTCCCTCAGCCTTCCCTCATAAGATCTTCCCTCCATACCAGGCAACATCCTGGTAAATCTCCTCTGCACCCTTTCCAATGCTTCCACATTTTTCCTATAATGCGGCGACCAGAATTGCACGCAATACTCCAAATGCGGACGCACCAGAGTTTTGTACAGCTGCAACATGACCTCATGGCTCCGAAACTCAATCGCTCTATGAATAAAAGCTAATACACCGTACGCCTTCTTAACAACCCTCTCAACCTGGGTGGCAACTTTCGGGGATCTATGTACATGGACACCAAGATCTCTCTGCTCATCCACGCTGCCAAGAATCTTACCATCAGCCCAGTACTCTGTCTTCCTGTTATTCCTTCCAAAATGAATCACCTCACACTTTTCTGCATTAAACTCCATGTGCCACCTCTCAGCCCAGCGCTGCAGCTTATCTATGTCCCTCTGTAACTTGTAACATCCGTCCGCACTGTCCACAACTCCACCGACTTTAGTGTCATCTGCAAATTTACTCACCCATCCTTCTACGCCCTCTTCCAGGTCATTTATAAAAATGACAAACAGCAGTGGCCCCAAAACAGATCCTTGTGGTACACCACTAGTAACTGGACTCCAGTCTGAACATTTTCCATCAACCACCACCCTTTGTCTTCTTCCAGCTAGCCAATTTCTGATCCAAACTGCTAAATCACCCTGAATCCCATGCCTCCGTATTTTCTGCAGTAGCCTACCGTGGGGAACCTTATCAAACGCTTTACTGAAATCCATATAAACCATATCCACTGCTTTACCCTCATCCACCTGTTTGGTCACCTTCTTAAAGAACTCAATAAGGTTTGTGAGGCACGACCTACCCTTCACAAAACCGTGTTGACTATTTCTAATCAAATTATTCCTTTCCAGATGATTATGCATCCTAGCTCTTATAAACCTTTCCAAGATTTTGCCCACAACAGAAGTAAGGCTCACTGGTCTATAGTTACCAGGGTCGTCTCTACTCCCCTTCTTGAACAAGGGGACAACATTTGCAATCCTCCAGTCTTCTGGCACTATTCCTGTTGACAAAGAGGACTTAAAGATCAAAGCCAAAGGCTCAGCAATCTCCTCCCTAGCTTCCCAGAGAATCCTAGGATAAATCCCATCCGGCCCAGGGGACTTATCTATTTTCACACTTTCCAGAATTGCTAACACCTCCTCCTTATGAACCTTAAGCCCTTCTCGTCTAGTAGCCTGAATCTCAGTATTCTCCTCAACAACATTGTCTTTTTCCTGTGTGAATACTGATGAAAAATATTCAGTTAGCACCTCTCCTATCTCCTCGGACTCCAAGCACAACTTCCCACTACTGTCCTTGACTGGCCCTACTCTTACCCTAGTCATTCGTTTATTCCTGACATATCTATAGAAAGCTTTAGGGTTATCCTTGATCCTCCCTGCCAAAGATTTCTCATGTCCCCTCCTGGCTCTTCTTAGCTCTTTCTTGACGTCCTTCCTAGCTAACTTGTAACTCTCGAGCGCCCTAACTGAACCTTCATGTCTCATCTTTACATAAGCCTCCTTCTTCCTCTTGACAAGTGTTTCGACTGCTTTAGTAAACCACGGTTCCCTTGCTCGACCACTTCATCCCTGCCTGACAGGTACATACTTATCAAGGACACGCAGTAGCTGTTCCTTGAACAAGCTCCACATTTCCATTGTGCCCATCCCCTGCAGTTTTCCTCTCCATCCGGTGCATCCTAAGTCTTGCCTCATCGCATCATAATTGCCTTTCCCCCAGATATAACTCTTGCCCTGCGGTATATACCTATCCCTTTCCATCACTAAAGTAAACGTAATCGAATTGTGGTCACTATCACCAAAGTGCTCACCTACCTGCAAATCTAACACCTGTCCTGGTGCATTACCCAGTACCAAATCCAATACGGCCTCGCCTCTCGTTGGCCTATCTACCGACTGTGTCAGGAAACCCTCCTGCACACATTGGACAAAAACGGACCTATCTAAAGTACTCGAACTATAGCGTTTCCAGTCAATATTTGGAAAGTTAAAGTCCCCCATAACAACTACCCTGTTGCTTTCGCTCCTATCCAGAATCATCTTTGCAATCCTTTCCTCTACACCTCTGGAACTTTTCGGAGGCCTATAGAAAACCCCTAACAGGGTGACCTCTCCTTTCCTGTTTCTAACCTCAGCCCATACTACCTCAGTAGACGAGTCCTCATCAAACGTCCTTTCTGCCACCGTAATACTGTCCTTGACTAACAATGCCACCCCTCCCCCTCTTTTACCACCTTCCCTGCGCTTACTGAAATATCTAAACCCCGGCACCTGCAACAACCATTCCTGTCCCTGCATTATCCATATCTCCGAAAAGGCCACAACATCGAAGTGCCAGGTACCAACCCATGCCGCAAGTTTACCCACCTTATTCCGGATGCGCCTGGCATTGAAGAAGACACACTTTAAACTACCTTCCTGCCTGCCGGTACACTCCTGCAACTTTGAAACCTTACTCATGACCTCACTCCTCTCAACCTCCTGTGTACTGGAGCTACAATTCAGGTTCCCAAGCACCTGGAGGAAACCCACGGAGACACGGGGAGAACGTGCAGACGCCGCACAGACACTGACTCAAGGATAGAATTGAACCTGGGACCCTGGAGCTGTGAGGCAGCAATGCTAGCCACTGTGCTACCGTGCTGCCCAATGAAAATCACGTACGTGTGAGCATGCTTCTCAGTGAGTGTGCACGGCAGCCACAACCAGGAGCATAGAACACACGTTGAATGTAGAACATACAGTCCAGAAGGAGGCCATTCGGCCCATCGAGTCTGCACCGACCCACCTAACCCGTCACTTCCACCCTATCCCTGTAACCCAATAACCCCTCCTAACCTTTTTTGGACACTAAGGGCAATTTATCATGGCCAATCCACCTAACCTGCACATCTTTGGACTGTGGGAGAAAACCGGAGCACCCGGAGGAAACCCAGGCAGACACGGGGAGGATGTGCAGACTCCGCACAGACAATGACCCAAGCCGGAATCGAACCTGGGACCATGGAGCTGTGAAGCAATTGTGCTATCCACAATGCTACCGTGCTGCCCACACGGACATCCCCGGCCTTTTTGGGGACATCCCCGGCCTTTTTGAGCACCACACCAGGATGGCCGGCTGGCTCTCGGGGGATATGGGGTACCCGCTGAGGACCTGGCTAATGACACCATCACGGAGGCCGAAGAACCAGTTCAACAATGCCCATGCAGCCACCCGGTCTGTAATTGAGCGGTGCATCGGACTCCTCAAGATGTGGTTCCGATGCCTCGACCACTCCAGTGGTGCCATGCAGTACACCCCCCCGGAGTGTCGCCCGCTTTGTGGTGGTCTGCTGTGTCCTCCACAATCTGGCACAGCAGAGGGGCGACGTGCTGGACCTGTGCCCACCTCTGGAAAGTGTGAAAATAGATAAGTCAGCTGGGCAGGATGGGATTTATCCTAGGATTCTCTGGGAAGCTCGGGAGGAGATTGCTGAGCCTTTGGCTTTGATCTTTAAGTCATCTTTGTCGACAGGAATAGTGCCAGAAGACTGGAGGATAGCAAATGTTGTCCCCTTGTTCAAGAAGGGGAGGAGAGACAACCCCGGTAACTATAGACCAGTGAGCCTTACTTCTGTTGTGGGAAAAATCTTGGAAAGGTTTTGTTATAACCTGCCGACTTACCATTGGCTGGGGACTAATGACAATCCCACAATCCTGTGGGAGTATGAGCTTCCCCAATGAGGGGGGCGGAGAAACCATTAGTAAACTCCTAGAAGAAATAAAGCTGGCCAGTTTAGGAATCAGCAGGAAGGAGTGTGCAGCAAGGGAAGTTGCTGCTGCTGTGATATATATGTTATTGTAAATAAATGTTATTACTTTGTATCCTTAAAACTCATGCTGGATTCTTCGTGGCCCTCACAAAACTGGCGACGAGGGTTAAAGTGAATAGCTGTCTACACTGCTGAACCCACCTCCCAGGATTTTTGTTGGATACAGGTTGGAAGTTGTTTTCTATTATACCATGCCTCTGTACGGACGTTTGGATGTTTTTGATGCTGCGCTGGAAAGCTGGAACCAGTACACACAACGGATGCGTTACTATTTCCGGGCAAACAATTTCACCGAAAACGAGCGCCAGGTGGTCATATTGCTCACCACCTGCGGCCCGCATGCGTTTGGGGTGATTAGGAGCCTTACGTACCCAGCTGCGCTGGACACCAAAACGTTTGATGAACTTGTGAATATAGTGGGGCAACATTTTAACCCAACCCCGTCCACGATAGTCCAGCGTTACCGGTTTAATACCGCTGAGAGGACCCCTGGAGAATCCCTTGCCGATTTTCTATCCAGGCTACGCAGGATTGCGGAGTACTGTGACTATGGTGAGACCTTGTCAGAAACGTTACGCGACCGTTTGGTTTGCGATATTAACAATGCGGCCACCCAGAGAAAGTTGTTAGCTGAGCCAACATTGACTTTTCAACAGGCCATTCAAATAGTATTGTCCCGAGAGAGCGCAGAACGAGGAGTGCAGGAGCTACAGGGAATGGAAGTGCATGCCTTGGGGCGCAACCCCTTCCGTCCGAAAACGTCCCCCCGCACTCCTGCGAGGCAACGTCCGGACCGACGCCAGTGGCCGTCGGACATTCTTCCCCGAAGGGAGCCTTCTCCAGAGCCAATGGATGAGGAGCCATGTCCGTGTCAGACTTGTAGGCGCCGACCCCGTCGCGGACGGCGGTCCTGGGGACGCCAGAGGCGCCGTCGATCCGACCGAAACTGGGACCAGCCCAGGGGCCGTAGCTGGGACCAGCCCAGGGGTCGTACCTTCTATGTCAGTTAAGTGTCAGTCACTTTAATCTACTTTGATCTGAAAGCAGGTGGGGGAGGGGAGTCAATTCAGGACAGTTTAAAAAGAGCAACTTGTAAACTCACTCCCAGTGACTTCTCCCAGTGAGCCAGAGAGAAGACAGCCAGAGTGAGACAGCAAAGAGTGAGTTTGGGAATTTGAATCGAGGTGGGAATTCGAAGCTGGGTGGGGAGGAAGTGCTTTTTGTGACTGATAAGTAGTGTTTCTGTTTCTTTTCATTGGTACATTTATTTATTTTTTCTTCGTTGTTTATTTATTTATTTAAATTTTTTGGGGGGGAAATTGAAATTGTTGAAGTTAACCGAAGGTTTAAGACATGGCAGGAGATCTCAGACCCGTTTCATGCTCCTCGTGTGCGATGTGGGAGCTCAGGGACACGTCCACTGTCCCTGGCTCCTTCACGTGCAAGACGTGTGTCCAGTTGCAGCTCCTGTTAGACCGCTTGACGGCTCTGGAGCTGCGGGTGGACTCACTTTGGAGCGTCCGCGATGCTGAGGACATCGTGGATAGCACGTTTAGCAAGTTGGTCACACCGCAGGTGAAAGGTATTGAGGGAGAGAGTAAATGGGTGACCAAAAGACAGAGCAAAACTAGGAAGGCAGTGCAGGTGTCCTCTGCGGTCATCTCCCTGCAAAACAGATATACCGCTTTGGATACTGTTGAGGGAGATGGCTCACCAGAGGAAGGCAGCAGCAGCCAGGTTCATGGCACCGTGGCTGGCTCTGCTGCGCAGCTGGGCAGGAAGAAGAATGGCAGGGCAATGGTGATAGGGGACTCAATCGTAAGGGAAATAGACAGGCGGTTCTGCGGACGCAACCGAGACTCCAGGATGGTATGTTGCCTCCCTGGTGCAAGGGTCAAGGATGTCGCGGAGCGGCTGCAGGACATTCTGTGGGGGGGGGGGGGTGAACAGCCAGCTGTCGTGGTGCACAGAGGCACCAACGATATAGGTAAAAAACGGGACGAGGTCCTACAAGCTGAATTTCGGGAGCTAGGAGTTAAACTAAAAAGTAGGACCTCAAAGGTAGTAATCTCAGGATTGCTACCAGTGCCACGAGCTAGTCAGAGTAGGAATGTCAGGATAGAGAGGATGAATACGTGGCTCGAGAGATGGTGCAAGAGGGAGGGATTCAAATTCCTGGGACATTGGAACCGGTTCTGGGGGAGGTGGGACCAGTACAAACCGGACGGTCTGCACCTGGGCAGGACTGGAACCGATGTCCTAGGGGGGGGTGTTCGCTAGAGCTGTTGGGGAGAGTTTAAACTAATGTGGCAGGGGGATGGGAACCGATGCAGGAAGTTGGAAGGTAGTAATACAGGGACAGAAATAAAAGGCAGTAAGGGGGAAAGTGTAAGGCAGAGAAGCCATAGTCAAAAATCAAAAAGGGCGACAGTACAAGGTACAGTGACTGAGGGGAACTCAGTGAATAGGACCAGGAATACTAAAAGAAATAAAACGGGAAGTGAAAACATTCATGGTAAGCGACGCGGCAGGTTGTTACAGGAAGATATGGGTTCGACGACAAGGAAAATTAGGAGAAAGGTTAAGAGGAAATATAATTTAGGAGAGGTTACTGATCGAGGTGTTAAGATTCAGAACAGAGGTAAAAAAGCCAACATAAGTGTACTTTACCTGAATGCTCGTAGTATTCGGAATAAGGTAAATGAGTTGATGGCGCAAATATTCGTGAATGACTGTGATTTAGTGGCCATTACTGAAACATGGTTAAAGGATGGTCACGACTGGGAGTTAAATATCCGAGGGTATCAAACTTTTCGGAAGGACAGAGTGGATGGTAAGGGAGGTGGTGTAGCTCTGTCATTTAAGGATGACATCCGGGTAACAGTAAGGGATGACATCGGTGCTATGGAGGATAAGGTTGAATCCATTTGGGTGGAAATCAGGAATAGTAAGGCGAAAAAGTCACTGATAGGAGTAATCTATAGGCCACCAAATAGTAACATTATGGTGGGGCAGGCAATTAACAAAGAAATAACAGATGCATGTTGAAATGGTACAGCAGTTATCATGGGGGATTTTAATCTACATGTTGATTGGTTTAACCAGGTCGGTCATGGCAGCCTTGAGGAGGAGTTTATACAATGTATCCGCGATAGTTTCCGAGAACAGTATGTAATGGAACCTACGAGGGAACAAGCGGTCCTAGATCTGGTCCTGTGTAATGAGACAGGATTGATTCAGGATCTCATAGTTAGGGATCCTCGCGGAAGGAGCGATCACAATATGGTGGAATTTAAAATACAGATGGAGGGTGAGAAGGTAAAATCAAGCACTAGTGTTTTGTGCTTAAACAAAGGAGATTACAATGGGATGAGAGAAGAACTAGCTAAGGTAGACTGGGAGCAAAGACTTTATAGTGAAACAGTTGAGGAACAGTGGAGAACCTTCCAAGTGATTTTTCACAGTGCTCAGCAAAGGTTCATACCAACAAAAAGGAAGGACGGTAAAAAGAGGGAAAATTGACCGTGGATATCTAAGGGAATAAGGGAGAGTATCAAATTGAAGGAAAAAACATACAAAGGAGCAAAGATCAGTGGGAGACTAGAGGACTGGGAAATCTTTAGGGGGCAACAGAAAGCTACTAAAAAAGCTATAAAGAAGAGTAAGATAGATTATGAGAGTAAACTTGCTCTGAATATAAAAACAGAGAGTAAAAGTTTCTACAAATACATTGAAAAAAAAGAGTGGCTAAGGTAAATATTGGTCCTTTAGAGGATGAGAAGGGAGATTTAATAATGGGAGATGAGGAAATGGCTGAGGAACTGAACAGGTTTTTTGGGTCGGTCTTCACAGTGGAAGACACAACTAACATGCCAGTGACTGATGGAAACGAGGCTATGACAGGTGAGGACCTTGAGAGGATTGTTATCACCAAGGAGGTAGTGATGGGCAAGCTAATGGGGCTAAAGGTAGACAAGTCTCCTGGACCTGATGGAATGCATCCCAGTGTGCTAAAAGAGATGGCTAGGGAAATTGCAAATGCACTAGTGATAATTTCCCAAAATTCACTAGACTCTGGGGTGGTCCCGGCGGATTGGAAATTAGCAAACGTGACACCACTGTTTAAAAAAGGAGGTAGGCAGAAAGCGGGTAATTATAGGCCAGTGAGCTTAACTTCGGTAGTAGGGAAGATGCTGGAATCTATCATCAAGGAAGAAATAGCGAGGCATCTGGATGGAAATTGTTCCATTGGACAGACACAGCATGGGTTCATAAAGGGCAGGTCGTGCCTAACTAATTTAGTGGAATTTTTTGAGGACATTAACAGTGCGGTAGATAACGGGGAGCCAATGGATGTGGTATATCTGGATTTCCAGAAAGTCTTTGACAAGGTGCCACACAAAAGGTTGTTGCATAGGATAAAGATGCATGGCATTAAGGGTAAAGTAGTAGCATGGATAGAGGGTTGGTTAATTAATAGAAAGCAAAGAGTGGGGATTAATGGGTGTTTCTCTGGTTGGCAATCAGTAGCTAGTGGTGTCCCTCAGGGATCAGTGTTGGGCCCACAACTGTTCACAATTTACATAGATGATTTGGAGTTGGGGACCAAGGGCAATGTGTCCAAGTTTGCAGACGTCACTAAGATAAGTGGTGAAGCAAAAAGTGCAGAGGATACTGGAAGTCTGCAGAGGGATTTGGATAGGCTAAGTGAATGGGCTAGGGTCTGGCAGATGGAATACAATGTTGACAAATGTGAGGTTATCCATTTTGGTAGGAATAACAGCAAAAGGGATAATTATTTAAATGATAAAATATTAAAACATGCTGCTGTGCAGAGAGACCTGGGTGTGCTAGTGCATGAGTCGCAAAAAGTTGGTTTTCAGGTGCAACAGGTGATTAAGAAGGCAAATGGAATTTTGTCCTTCATTGCTAGAGGGATGGAGCTTAAGACTAGGGAGGTTCTGATGCAATTGTATAAGGTGTTAGTGAGGCCACACCTGGAGTATTGTGTTTAGTTTTGGTCTCCTTACTTGAGAAAGGACGTACTGGCACTGGAGGGTGTGCAGAGGAGATTCACTAGGTTAATCCCAGAGCTGAAGGGGTTGGATTATGAGGAGAGGTTGAGTAGACTGGGACTGTACTCGTTGGAATTTAGAAGGATGAGGGGGGATCTGATAGAAACATAGAAGATTATGAAGGGAATAGATAGGATAGATGCGGGCAGGTTGTTTCCACTGACGGGTGAAAGCAGAACTAGGGGGCATAGCCTCAAAATAAGGGGAAGTAGATTTAGGACTGAGTTTAGGAGGAACTTCTTCACCCAAAGGGTTGTGAATCTATGGAATTCCTTGCCCAGTGAAGCAGTAGAGGCTCCTTCATTAAATGTTTTTAAGATAAAGATAGATAGTTTTTTGAAAAATAAAGGGATTGAGGGTTATGGTGATCGGGCCGGAAAGTGGAGCTGAGTCCACAAAAGATCAGCCATGATCTCATTGAATGGTGGAGCAGGCTCGATGGGCCAGATGGCCTACTCCTGCTCCTAGTTCTTATGTTCTTGTGTGGATGAACCTGCGGCGACTACTCCTGAGGACGTGGAGACGGAGGACGACTGCCTGCAGCTGCATTGTGTGGCAGCTCCTCGTGTGGCCCCCATTAAGGTGACAGTACGGGTCAATGGCCACCCGCTTGAGATGGAGTTGGACACTGGCGCAGCAGTCTCCGTGATCGCCCAGAGGACATTCGACCGCATCAAGCAGGGTATACAGACCCTTACATTAACCGACTCACAGGCCAGGTTGGCCACCTACACGGGGGTACCACTGGACATTGCAGGAACTACAATGACCCCTGTTGTCTATGGACGCCAGGAGGGGCATTTCCCACTTCTCGTGGTGCGCGGCCATGGGCCCAGCCTGTTGGGTCGGGACTGGTTGTGCCATTTGCGGTTGCAGTGGCAGCACATCCTCCAAACAGTTTCTGAAGGGTTGACTGAGGTGCTAGGACGATACCCAGATGTATTCCAGCCTGGTTTGAGGAAAATAAAAGGGGCTGTAGCCCGTATCCAAGTCGAACCAGGAGCCACGCCGCGCTATTTCCGGGCGCGCCCGGTGCCTTACACCTTGCTCCAGAAGGTAGAAGGGGAGCTCACTCGTTTGGAGAGTTTGGGTATTATCAGGCCCGTCCGTTTTGCTGACTGGGCAGCACCAATCGCACCTGTAATGAAGCCAGATGCCACAGTTCGCTGTGTGGCGACTATAAGCTTACAGTGAATACGGCTTCCCGACTCGACCTATATCCAATGCCTCGCATAGAGGATCTCCACGCAAAGCTTGCAGGCGGACTCTCATTCACAAAATTAGGATATGAGTCACGCCTACCTGCAGTTGGAGCTGGACCCTGCCTCCCGACCATATGTAACAATTAACACACACCGGGGCCTGTATGAATATACACGGTTGCCCTTTGGAGTATCCTCTGCCTGCGCAATTTTTCAACGTGTCATGGAGGGCATTTTGAGAGGTTTACCACGTGTTGCTGTCCACTTAATGACGTTTTGATCACAGGGACGTCGGAGCAGGAACATTTGGAAAATCTGGAGGCTGTCCTTAGACGCCTTTCGGAGGCTGGAGTCCGTTTACGTCACACAAAGTGCGTATTTCAGGCAAAGGAAGTAGTCTACCTAGGTTATCGGGTGGACCGCGAAGGTTTGCACCCCGTCGCAGAGAAGGTGCGTGCAATTCAACAGGCCCCCGCCCCGACTGACACTTCGCATCTTCGTTCTTTTCTCGGTCTCGTAAACTATTAAGGGAAGTTCCTCCCCAATCTGCCAACTACGCTGGCCCCGTTGCACCTTCTGCTAAAGAAAAATCACACCTGGGTTTGGGGTCAGCCGCAAGAAACCGCTTTCCGGCGGGTAAAGCAACAATTGTCGTTGTCTGGGTTACTAACCCACTATGATCCTGGAAAGCCTTTGCTCGTCACATGTGATGCATCCCCGTATGGTATTGGGGCCGTCCTGTCCCACAAGATGGAGAACGGGGCAGAGCGACCGATAGCTTTCGCCTCCCGCACATTGACTGCAGCGGAGAAAAAGTACGCGCAGATCGAGAAGGAGGGCCTGGCAGTGGTTTTTGTGGTGAAACGCTTCCACCAGTACGTGTACGGCCGCCATTTCACTATCGTGACTGATCATAAGCCTCTGCTGGGACTTTTCAGAGAGGATAAGCCAATACCGCCCATTGCTTCTGCACGGATCCAGCGCCGGGCTTTGTTGCTTGCTGCATACGCGTATTCTCTGGAGCACAAACCAGGTACACAGATAGCAAATGCCGACGCACTGAGCCGATTGCCTTTATCGACCGGCCCCATGTCGACCCCCACGACCCGTGAGGTGGTTGCAACCCTAAATTTTATGGACACCTTGCCTGTCACGGCATCACAGATCCGTGAGTGGACCCAGAGGGAGCCAGTCCTGTCAAAGGTTCGGCACATACTCCTGTGTGGTGGGCAGCATAGACAGCTCCCAGGTGAGTTGCGGGCATTTTCCTCCAAGCTGTCAGAATTCAGCGTGGAAGACGGCATTCTCTTGTGGGGGACGCGTGTGATTGTCCCGGAAAAAGGCCAAGAGCTGATACTAACAGACTTGCACAATGGGCATCCAGGTGTGACCAAAATGAAAATGTTGGCCCGGAGTTATGTCTGGTGGCCAGGCCTCGACACCGACATTGAGAAGGTGGCCCAAAACTGCTCCATTTGCCAGGAGCATCAGAAGCTTCCGCCGGCCGCGCCCCTACGTCACTGGGAATGGCCAGGGCAGCCTTGGGCACGCTTGCATGCAGATTTCGCAGGCCCTTTTCAAGGATCCATGTTCCTTCTAATAATTTACGCCCAGTCTAATGGCTAGAGGTGCATAAGATGCAGGGGACAACGTCCTGCACAACAATTGAAAAGATGCGTTTGTCGTTTAGTACGCATGGCCTCCCCGAGGTGCTGGTCACGGATAACGGCACTCCATTCACGAGTGAGGAGTTTGCGAGGTTCACGTGGATGAACGGCATACGCCATATCCGCACTGCCCCTTACCACCCGGCTTCAAATGGGTTGGCAGAGTGCAGACATTCAGTGCAGACATTCAAAAGAGGCCGAAAGAAGCAGTCTTCCGGATCAATGGACACGACACTGGCTCGCTTTTTGTTTACGTATAGGGCCACCCCCCATGCGGTGACTGTGAGCTCCCGCAGAACTCCTAATGGGCCGGAGACTTCACACCCGCCTTAGTATGGTTTTCCCGGACATTGGCGCAAAAGTACGCCGCACACAAGAACGGCAGGGACAGGGATTTTCTCGGCATCGGCCGATTCGGCAGTTTGCGCCCGGTGACCCAGCGTTTGTTCGGAATTTTGCTGGTGGTGCCCAGTGGGTTCCTGGTGTAATCATTCGCCAAACGGGCCCTATATCTTACCAGGTGCAAGACCAGGGTCGTCTCCAGCGCAAACATGTAGACCACGTTCGGTCCAGAGGCCTATCCCCTCAAAAGATTCCCCGCCCCCGGAGCTCATTTCTACAGCCGCAGAGACCAGAGACAAGGGAAGGTAGTCCTCACAATCTTCCACTGGTGCCTCACTCGAAGCCTGCGCAGGCCATTACGGGACCGAATGGAGATAGAGACGCTGACATGATGGAGGCAGCAGACTCTGACTCTGAGATGGAGACACAGGATGCATCAGAGGGGGAATACTCGGGTCCACAGGCCGTGGATGTACAACCGCGCCGTTCATCACGGAAGCGCCGGTCTCCGTCTCGTTACACGCCGCCTGATCCAGCGCCGCGTGCAAATGGCGTCCGGCCTGCGGCCAAACGAGTCCGACGCCCTCCTTCGCCAGGGTCTTCGGTGGATTCCTTGGACTTTGGGGGGGAGGGATGTTATAACCTGCCTACTTACCATTGGCTGGGGACTAATGACAATCCCACAATCCTGTGGGAGTATGAGCTTCCCCAATGAGGGGGGGGCGGAGAAACCATTAGTAAACTCCTAGTATAACTAAAGCTGGCCAGTTTAGGAACCAGCAGGAAGGAGTGTGCAGCAAGGGAAGTTGCTGCTGCTGTTATATATCTATGTTATTGTAAATAAATGTTATTACTTTGTATCCTTAAAACTCGTGCTGGATTCTTCGTGGCCCTCACAAAAGGTTTATAAGAGATAGGATGTATAATCATCTGGAAAGGAATAATTTGATTAGAGATAATCAACACGGTTTTGTGAAGGGTAGGTCGTGCCTCACAAACCTTATAGAGTTCTTTGAGAAGGTGACCAAACAGGTGGATGAGGGTAAAGCAGTTGATGTGGTGTATATGGATTTCAGTAAAGCGTTTGATAAGGTCCCCCACGGTAGGCTGCTGCAGAAAATATGGAGGCATGGGATTCAGGGTGATTTAGCAGTTTGGATCAGAAATTGGCTAGCTGGAAGAAGACAAAGGGTGGTGGTTGATGGGAAATGTTCAGACTGGAGTCCAGTTACTAGTGGTGTACCACAAGGATCTGTTTTGGGGCCACTGATGTTCGTCATTTTTATAAATGACATGGAGGAGGGCGTAGAAGGATGGGTGAGTAAATTTGCAGATGACACTGAAGTCGGTGGAGTTGTGGACAGTGCGGAAGGATGTTACAAATTACAGAGGGACATAGATAAGCTGCAGCGCTGGGCTGAGAGGTGGCAAATGGAATTTAATGCAGAAAAGTGTGAGGTGATTCATTTTGGAAGGAATAACAGGAAGACAGAGTACTGGGCTAATGGTAAGATTCTTGGCAGTGTGGATGAGCAGAGAGATCTCGGTGTCCATGTACATAGATCCCTGAAAGTTGCCACCCAGGTTGAGAGGGTTGTTAAGAAGGCGTACGGTGTGTTCGCTTTTATTGGTAGAGGGATTGAGTTTCGGAGCCATGAGGTCATGTTGCAGCTGTACAACACTCTGGTACGGCCGCATTTGGAATATTGCATGCATTTCTGTTCGCCGCATTATGGGAAGGATGTGGAAGCATTGGAAAAGGTGCAGAGGAGATTTATCAGAATGTTGCCTGGTATGAAGGGAAGATCTTATGAGGGAAGGCTGAGGGACTTAAGGCTGTTTTCGTTAGAGAGAAGAAGGTTAAGAGGTGACTTAATTGAGGCAGACAAGATGATCAGAGGATTGGATAGGGTGGACAGTGAGAGCCTTTTTCCTCGGATGGTGATGTCTAGCACGAGGGGACATAGCTTTAAATTGAGGGGACATAGATATAAGACAGATGTCAGAGGTAAGTTCTTTACTCGGAGAGTAGTAAGGGTGTGGAATGCCCTGCCTGCAACAGTAGTGGACTCGCCAACACTAAGGGCATTCAAATGGTCATTGGATAGACATATGGATAATAAGGGAATAGCGTAGATGGGCTTTAGAGTGATTTCACAGGTCGGCGCAACATCGAGGGCCGAAGGGCCTGTACTGCGCTGTAATGTTCTATGTTCTACGTTCTATGTTCAGAGGAGGACAAGGACGGGCTGGACGAGGAAGGGCTGGAGGACCCGCAGGGCAAGCTGGAGGTTGGGGGATAGGCGGTAGCGGCAAGGATCCGGCAAGCCCAGATGGCCAGGGAGACCCTCATCTTCGCTCATTTCACATAGGACATAGCCTCGTTCGTTATTCTCCCCCACTTCCCACACCGTGTCCCCATCCATCAATCTTGCCCCGCCCTCCCCCAGCCATCCCCCCAGGAAGGTGCTTAGCCTTACGTGCTCTATCGCTGCACCGTGCCCTGGGATGACCCTGCCAGGCGTCCTCTGGGGGCCATGGGGCCGGAGGGCCCCGGGCCACTTGCCAGCGGCACATGACTCGCTGTGTCACCCTGTTCCGCATGCTGAATCCGAGACGTACCATTTTCATGGGGATGGGCCTCGGGTGATCTGATGGGCGCCGTCACCACTCCATAGGGTGGCTCCGGGTTGTCATTCAGTGCCCCATCCTCCCGGTCAGTGGCCATAGGGTCCTGGGGGTAACTTCGGGATGGAGGGGCAGCTGGATCGAGCCCCGGCTGCCCCTACTTCATCTGGCTCTGCCAACCCAGCCATCTGGCAGCTCCCCAATGTCTGCAGCACATTGCTGAAACTGTCGCCAAAGCTCCTCAGTGACTGGGTCATAATAATAATAATCTTTTATTGTCACAAGTAGGCTTCAAATGAAGTTACTGTGAAAAACCCCTAGTCCCCACATTCCGGCGCCTGTTCGGGGAGGCTGGTATGGGAATTGAACTTGCGCTGCTGGCCTTGTTCTGCATTACAAGTCAGCTGTTTAGCCCACTGTGCTAAACCAAGACATGCTATGGAGCTCCCCGGTAATGCCCACCTGCAACTGGGACAAGTTCCACAGCGCCTCAGCTATACCCACCTGAGACTGGGACATGTTCCGCAGCACCTCGTCTATGCCCACCTGAGACTGGGTGACCTCCCTCAGCGACCGAGACATACATAGATACATAGAAGATAGGAGCAGGAGGAGGCCTCTTGGCCCTTCGAGCCTGCTCCGCCATTCATCACCGTCATGACTGATCATCCAACTCAATAGCCTAATCCTGCTTTCTCCCCATAGCCTTTGATCCCATTCTCCCCAAGTGCTATATCCAGCCGCCTCTTGAATATATTCAATGTTTTAGCATCAACTACTTCCTGTGGTAATGAATTCCACAGGCTCACCACTCTCTGTGTGAAGAAATGTCTCCTTATCTCTGTCTGAAATGGTTTACCCTAAATCCTCAGACTGTGACACCTGGTTCTGGACACACCCATCATTGGTAACATCTTCCCTGCATCTACCCTGTCTAGTCCTGTTAGAATTTTATAAGTCTCTGTGAGATCCCCCCTCATTCTTCTGAACTCCAGCGAGAACAATCCCAACCTAGTCAATCTCTCCTCATATGACAGTCCCGCCATCCCTGGAATCAGTCTGGTAAACCTTCGCTGCACTCCCTCGAGAGCAAGAACATCCTTCCTCAGAGAAGGAGACCAAAACTGCACACAATACTCCAGGTGTGGCCTCACCAAGGCCCTGTATAATTGCAGCAACACATCCCTGCTTCTATACTCGAAACCTCTCGCAATGAAGGCCAACGTACCATTAGCCTTCTTTACCGCCTGCTGCACCTATATGCTTACCTTCAGCGACTGGTGCACAAGGATACCCAGGTCCCGCTGCACACTCCCCTCTCCCAATTTACAACCATTCAGGTAGTAATCTGCCTTCCTCTTTTTGCTTCTAAAATGAATAACCTCATATTTATCCAAATTATACTGCATCTGCCTTTGGTTTGCCCACTCGCCCAACCTGTCCAGGTCATGCTGTAGGTTCCCTGCATCCTCGTCACAATTCACACTCCCACCTAACTTGGTATCATCTGCAAACTTTGAGATGTTACATTTTGTTCCCTCATCCAAATCATTAATATATATTGTGAATAGCTGGGGTCCCAGCACCGATCCCTGTGGTACCCCACTGGTTACTGCCTGCCAATTTGAAAAGGACCCATTAATCCCTACTCTTTGTTTCCTCTCTGCCAACCAGTTTTCTATCCACCTCAATACATTTCCCCCAATCCCATGCGCTTTAATATTGCACAATAATCTCTTATGCGGGACTTTGTCAAACGCTTTCTGAAAGTCCAAATATACCACATCGACTGGCTCCCCCTTGTCAATTGTACTACTTACCTCTTCAAAGAATTCCAACAGATTTGTCAAGCATGATTTTCCCTTCATAAATCCATGCTGACTCTGACTGATCCTGCCACTGCTTTCTAAATGTTCTGCTATAAAGTCCTTGATAATGGATTCAAGCATTTTCCCCACTACCGATGTTAGGCTTACTGGTCTATAATTCCCTGCTTTCTCTCACCTCCCTTTTTGAATATCGGAGTGACGTGAGCTACCCTCCAATCTGCAGGGACTGTTCCAGAGTCTATAGAATCCCGGAAGATGACCACCAATGCATCCACCATTTCCAGAGCCACTTCCTTAAGCTCTCTGGGATGCAGATTCTCAGGCCCTGGGGATTTATCCGCCTTCAATCCCATCAGTTTTCCCAGCACCACTTCTCTACTAATGTTGATCTCCCTAAGTTCTTCCCTCTGACTAAACCTTTCATTCTCCATCATTCGTGCTCTGGATGGCCTTTGCAATGCCCACCTGAGACAGCCTCACTGGTCCAAGCGTCAGGAAGCTTGCGGCAGTTCCCGCTCGCTGCCCCATTTAGAAGCCTTTTGCTTACATCGTGCCCAGGGTCTTTCTTCATGACGTTACTCTCTCCAGCAGCACCTTAAGTAAGCATCAGGAAAAAGGCCGTCACCCACTGCTGAACGTCTACCATTATTGAGGCAAAGCAATGGCTACCACCCACGCTTTAAACTGGGTCCACTGCTTCTTGTGCCCTGCCTCCTTCCCAGCTCCTACTGCTAATTGGATGGCAAACAGAACTCCAGGCCAATTAAGTTACTTTCCAATTGCCTTGCTGACAGTGCAGGACAATGTATTGTCCCATCAGTCAGTCTGTGCTTTGCATGCAAAATGTAAGGACACTCTGGGGTGAGTTTTGTTTGCGTTTTTAGAGGCCCAATTGCCCTTCGCCTTTCTTTTCTCTGCTTCAGACTCTATGAGCGAGTGATGGCATCCGAGTTACATGGAGGAACTATCATAGAGTTCTCTTCCAGGCTAGGCGGTCACTTCTTTGAAAAGACTGCTCTAACGGCAGTGAGCTGTCTCCTCCGTATACTCCTCGTGATTCTAAACATTCTTACTGTTACATTGAGTTTCAGAATAGCATTTTAGCAAAGTAGCAGTTAACTCTCCTGCAATCATTCAGGAAGCCCAGGCAAAAGTATTTGTAGATAGGTCACTGCCAGTGGAAGTGTGAATTGTGACGAGAATGCAGGGATCCTACAGCATGATCTGGACAGGTTGGGCGAGTGGGAAAACCAATGGCAGATGCAGTATAATTTGAATACGTGTGAGGTTATTCACTTTGGAAGCAAAAACAGGAAGGCAGATTACTACCTGAATGGTTGTAAATTGGGAGAGGGGAGTGTGCAGCGGGACCTGGGTGTCCTTGTGCACCAGTCGCTGAAGGTAAGCATGCAGGTGCAGCAGGCGGTAAAGAAGGCTAATGGTATGTTGGCCTTCATTGCGAGAGGTTTCGAGTATAGAAGCAGGGATGTGTTGCTGCAATTGTACAGGGCCTTGGTGAGCACACCTGGAGTATTGTGTGCAGTTTTGGTCTCCTTCTCTGAGGAAGGATGTTCTTGCTCTCGCGGGAGTGCAGCGAAGGTTTACCAGACTGATTCCAGGGATGGCAGGACTGTCATATGAGGAGAGATTGACTAGGTTGGGATTGTTCTCGCTGGAGTTCAGAAGAATGAGGGGGGATCTCATAGCGACTTATAAAATTCGAACAGGACTAGACAGGGTAGATGCAGGGAAAATGTTACCAATGATAGATGTGTCCAGAACCAGGGGTCACAGCCTGAGGATTCAGGGTAAACCATTTCGGACAGAGATAAGGAGACATTTCTTCACACAAAGAGTGATGAGCCTGTGGAATTCATTACCACAGGAAGTAGTTGATGCTAAAACTGAATATATTCAAGAGGCGGCTGGATATAGCACTTGGGAAGAATGGGATCAAAGGCAATGGGGAGAAAGCAGGATTAGGCTATTGAGTTGGATGATCAGCCATGATGGTGATGAATGGCGGAGCAGGCTCGAAGGGCCAAAAGGCCTCCTCCTGCTATCTTCTATGTATCTGTGTATGTATCCACAATACGAAAGATACTGCAAGTTAAGTCAAAGCCTCAGGCACAAAACAGTCAACTTCTGATTTTATACAAAAATAGAATGGCTCTAAATATTTAAAGTACAAACATAAGTGTAAGAATATCCAAATCACGCACTTTAAAATTATATCAACGTGCAGAAGTGAATAACTAATCAAGATAAATTCTAACATCTTAGAATTGAAAGTGAGGCAATTAACACTATTATACATTGCTGTAAAAACTGTTTTATGATTCCATTACCACTGGGTCCCTCTCCATATCTAACAAGAGGCAGTAAACAAAAGAGTAACTCACTATTGTGGGGTTTAAAGTCAGGCCTTGTGCTGTGTGAATAGGAGTGATTGGGGTTTGTGCTTCCGGCTCTTTCAGAGGTACAGTAGCTGTAGGAAGGGACTGTAGAGTGAGCTGAGGTTGGAAGGTCTGTTGAAGCAGTGGCGGTTGGAGTGCAGTATTCAACATTGATGCAGCTGCAAGAGAATTAGGGGGGAAAAAAAGTAAATTGTTCAGAATAGGGCACAATTTTTTTTAAATCCCAAATTATTCTGTTACGGATAACAGAGAAGCTTCTCATTCTTAGATTTACTACTACTTCAGCCAATAATGCATGTTGTCTATTGGTTTATTATCATACGGGCCGCACTGCTGCCTCAAAGCGCCGAGGTCCCAGGTTCGATCCCGGCTCTGGGTCACTGTCCGTGTGGAGTTTGCACATTCTCCCCGTGTTTAGGGGCTGTTTAGCACAGGGCTAAATCGCTGACTTTGAAAGCAGACCAAGGCAGGCCAGCAGCACGGTTCGATTCCCGTAACAGCCTCCCCGAACAGGCGCCGGAATGTGGCGACTAGGGGCTTTTCACAGTAACTTCATTTGAAGCCTACTTGTGACAATAAGTGATTTTCATTTCATTTTCATTTCATTTGTGTGGGTTTCACCCCCACAACCCAAAGATGTGCAGGATAGGTGGATTGGCCACGCTAAATTACCCATTAATTGGAAAAAATGAATTGGGTACTGTACATTTAATTTTAAAAATGTATCATACAGGTCAAATCTTCCAGTCTCTGGATCATCACTGACCATATCTAATAAGATGCACATGGGGACCCTGTGGAACTCCTTGGGATGGATTCTCCGATCCTGTGGCTATGCCCGCAGGATCCGTCTAGTCTTACGACCAGAAAGTTGCACCCTGCACTGACCTAGCGCCGGCCACGCGCGGACCCGGCCTGCCAGATAGTGCCCCCCTGTACCCACCTCGCCACCCCCGGACCACTCCCCACCAGTCCCCTCAGCTGCCGCCGAAGCCCCCCCTGCCAGCGGAACGGTTTCCCCCTGAATGTGGCGGTGCCACGCGAGGTCCCTGAACGGTGTGAGCACACGCGAGCGACGTCGTCGGGGACTCGACCCATCGGGGGCGGAGTATTAGGGGTGAGACTCAGGTGACGTCCAGTGGCCGTCCATACAGACTCCTCGAGTACGCCGTTTTTGAGGGGGCGGAGCATCGCAAAAACAGCACCGCCCCCGATTCCGGTGTAAACGCGGATTCTCCGGCCGATTGGCGAGCGCGATTTCAACGTCGCCAATCAGAGAATCCAGCCCCTGATGCGCCACCAATCTATGTGGGAATCGCCCCGAAGTTTAAACTTCCAGTACCCAACTCTCTTGTTCCCCACTGTCCTTCATGAAGGTCTCCGACTATCAGTTACACAGCACTTAACTGAATAGTTAACCATTGTTTAAAACCTAGTCTTACTCCTGGCTTGCAAGCTATTTGAAATAAAATAAACCAATACCTACGAATCCGAACTCAGCCTTTTGATTGAGACCAGACTGGACAGAAAGAACTCAATTTCATCATTTGGTGGCAGCGGTGGGATTTCTCGTACGAATTCCCGACTATCCGCGAAATCAGGATTAAACCAGCCTTGGACGGAGAGAGGGGAAATGGGCCCATGGTGTGAGTAGATTATAAAGGACCATGTCGGTTTTCCCCTGTCTCATAGTCCAAGGTGGGTTTGGTCACTCGCCTCTGGTCGGGTAAGATCGTTCGACGAAATCAAAGGTCAGTCTGGTGGATTAGAAAACTTAATTTCAGTCGATGTAGGTATGGCTGAGGTAATGGGAATTGAGGGAATATCGAACGATAATTCAATTCCGTGCATGTGGGTTGAAAATTAAAATTGGTTGTATTGATTTACACTTTAATTCGGTTCAGTCCTTCAACGGGTTGAGGTAATGTCACAGACAATTCAGTTAAGACCACTGAGGGAATGTTCTGGAGACAATTCAATGCCGTACAATTAGAATTGACTAAAGTTGGATTTTGTTAGAGGGAGATATGTCTTCTGAGTGAAAAAGTTGGGAGATGAATGGCCACTAGGGGGAACCAAAGACTTGGAAATGATTAGGAAATTTCAGGATTACAAAGAACAAAGAACAAAGAAATGTACAGCACAGGAACAGGCCCTTCGGCCCTCCAGGCCCGTGCCGACCATGCTGCCCGACTAAACTACAATCTTCTACACTTCCTGGGTCCGTATCCCTCTATTCCCATCCTATTCATGTATTTATCAAGATGCCCCTTAAATGTCACTATCGTCCCTGCTTCCACCACCTCCTCCGGTAGCGAGTTCCAGGCACCCACTACCCTCTGCGTAAAAAACTTGCCTCGTACATCTACTCTAAACCTTGCCCCTCTCACCTTAAACCTATGCCCCCTAGTAATTGACCCCTCTACCCTGGGGAAAAGCCTCTGACTATCCACTCTGTCTATGCCCCTCATAATTTTGTATACCTCTATCAGGTCTCCCCTCAACCTCCTTCGTTCCAGTGAGAACAAACCGAGTTTATTCAACCGCTCCTCATAGCTAATGCCCTCCATACCAGGCAACATTCTGGTAAATCTCTGCACCCTCTCTAAAGCCTCCACATCCTTCTGGTAGTGTGGCGACCAGAATTGAACACTACACTCCAAGTGTGGCCTAACTAAGGTTCTATACAGCTGCAACATGACTTGCCAATTCTTATACTCAATGCCCCGGCTAATGAAGGCAAGCATGCCGTATGCCTTCTTGACTGCCTTCTCCACCTGTGTTGCCCCTTTCAATGACCTGTGGACCTGTACTCCTAGATCTCTTTGACTTTCAAAACAATTGAGGGTTCTACCATTCACTGTATATTCCCTACCTGCATTAGACCTTCCAAAATGCATTACCTCACATGTGTCTGGATTAAACTCCATCTGCCATCTCTCCACTCAAGTCTCCAAACAATCTAAATCCTGCTGTATCCTCCGACAGTCCTCATCGCTATCCGCAACTCCACCAACCTTTGTGTCGTCGTCGATTGTAATGATTTGAATTCCTTTCGGTTGAGTGGAGATCTCGGTGGATGAATGAGGGTGTGTGTTTAATAAGAAGTTGTGAACTTCCTCTAGTATACCTAGTTTTTAAAATGTTGTGTTTTGCAAAACGAAGTTGCACATCAATTAGGAGGTATACACGGTAGTGAAAGTGAGATTTAAAACGGGGTACGTATTTGAAAGTTCTTTAGAAAACCAGTAATAATGATTAACATTGTGGAAGTTATTTAGAACACAAGTCTCGGGAAGTAAACAAAAAGCAAAATCAAAACGTATAAATTGGGATTTGTAAATGATTAGTTGAACTCGGCATAGGCTTGGCTGCTAAAAAAAAAAGGGGACGAGAACAAAGGAATTTAAAATTGAAATGCGAAGACCAGGCATTCGGTGTGGGCGGGGTCCATGGGCTCCTTTTTAGAGGCAGCCATGATGTACCTACATTTAAAAAATGTTTGTTCTGTGCTCCAAAATTTGTCGAGATTTCAGTATTTTCTCTGTAAACTCACTACACATCAAATTTAAGATTCGGGGATTTTTCATATAGCAAAGATTATGAATTTTTAACTTTATTTTAAGATTACACAGGGGGAAAGGAAGATCCCAGTAGAAAGGAAGAAGGCCGTTTTAGAGATGCCCAAACCCCAAACCGTAAGAGGGGCATTGTGGCAGTAAGGGGCTAGAAACACGGGGACTAATGAGACCAGTATTAGGAGGTAGGCAGTGGAATTGATACGGCACAGCTCCACAGGGTCCTAGTGCCCGTTGAGTTGCAAGAAAGTCACTTGCAGAAGAAATGAAGTTTAGAATGTAAACTACATTGTAGACGGAGTATTAGGGAATAAAGATATGGGACCGGAGCTTAGATTAGGAGTATTACTTGCAGTATCAGGAAACGAGAATCTGATGGCAGGGAAAGATCAATAAAAATAGATCAGAAATAAAAAATTAAGATATTAAAACCAATTGATAACGTAAAGGAAATAAGGAAAGCAAATCTAGCAATAGAAAGAATGACACAGGGTTAATCAGCACACAATTCCAGCACACAACCCAGGGAGACTGATACAGGCCGTAAAAGCAATAGCCCTTGACCCGAGGTGCCAAATGCGAGCTGGAGATAATGATCAAAGGGTTAGAACAGCCGGGAAAAGACAGCATTTACCTTTGGCACTAAACATTCCTTATACTGTAAATTGCCACAAGAATATGTTAATTCCCCAAACCACTTTCAGGCTTTAGTATATGAGCTGATTAAAGATGATTTGGCTTTAGTATATATTGATGATGTGTTAATTAGAGATGATGATCAGGGGGACACATGTTGAAAGAGTGACCAAAATTATTAAAACACTTAATGAAGCAGGATTTAAGATAGGGTTAAAGAAATGCCAGATGGGCAGGAGCGAAGTCGACTATCTAGGGTATTCAGTATCAAAGGCTGGTAGGGAAGCTCGTGTTGGGATGAGAGAGAAAGCTGCTGGAATCGCAGCGCCCATTTCACGAAACGGGGTTCAGCAAATCATGGGGAGTTTGGGGGGTATTTGAGATCAGTAGTGGAAGTCTTTAGTCTTTATGTTAGACCCATTTATGAAACTTTGGAAGGGGGATTTTAGGTGGACCAGTGAAGGACAGAGGAGTTTGGACCAGTTAAAAACAGCTGTAGCAACATCTGGGCCATTAGAGGAGAGACATAAAGAGGACGATTTGAGCATTAAATTCAATCTGTACGCAAACAGATATGGTATGGTGCTTGCTAATCATAGTACTCAGACACCTATCAAACATTGACAGGAAATTGGTCAAGGGCTGAACAAAAATTTTCGGACATCGCAAAATGTCTGGCAGCCATAAAAAGGATAGCAGAGATTGAAAATTTATCAGCCAGGAAGAAAATTTATGTCACAACTGAATTTTAGAATTGACAGAGTTGACCAAGGTTGTCCGCAAGGCGCGAATACAACTCGATGGGAAAGATGGGAAATCTTTCTTTTAAACCCTGCCTTAATGTTTATTCATAACATTAAAAAGGGACAGAAACTTGATAAATCAGTTAGCAGAACAGAGTTGGGAAATGCTTGGGTGGTATAGACAGATGGTAGTAAAGTTAAGGAGGACGAGGAACAAGCCAGGTGGGCACCATTTGAAAAAAAATTCAGGAAAGAAAATGGTGGAGAAACAGGGAGTAAAGAAACAGGGAGTAGCATAGAAAAAAACTCAGACACTGGTGGAAGAATTGTCACTAGAGTATGCAGGCCCTCTTTTTCCTAGGAGCAGCAGAAGTAATTTGTACTTTTTAATCAAAGCTGATAGCAGCACGGGGGACGTTGAATTCGTGAATCAGTGGCATCTGGAGCAAAGGAATTGTATCAGAACTAATCCGACCCAATTCAATAATAACAGAGGGATTATTATAATCCATAAGCAACCTATCGGCAGCAAACGAAGAAACATAATCAGTAAGGAGTTGAGAATATGGGATGATAGATCAAGGGCTGTTATTAATGGACCCCAGTTTAAAATGATTCATTGTCAACATAATGAAACATCGTGTCAAGGATGTGGCACGTTCTGTAGCCCAGTAGTTTGGACAGGGAGTAATCATATGAGACCTAGGAGAATGGCAGATATAGAGCATTCAGGTGAGTTGATATTGCATTTAGAATGACAAAAATAGGGAAATGCTTCAGCTCCCAGGGAAACTTGGGGAATTCAGTTCGTCATGATTGTTTTGTGAAACATCAGGCAACACTGATGATCGAAGTTTGTGACCACATGATAGCTTTTGACCATGGGATGGTGTGATAATGATAAATTGTAATTACTGCAGAGAAAACCAAGCTGACAACGGAGTGATTGGGAAAGGATGTGCAGGATTGTGAAGAAGTGATAAACTTGTGGTAACAATTAGTGAGGGAGTATGTAGTTTAAGAGATGTTGGGATGACCCGGGAACATAAAATTAGCCTAACAGTGTTTAGAGACTGTATCACTGCAATGATGCCATGCGACAGGATAGATCATATCCCCAAACCGCTCGGACAAGGGAAAAGGAATGTTTGGTTGTGAGTGGCAGGGGATAACTGCACTTACTAGTATTATGTAATCAGTGGAACGGGATGTCAGTGAATTGAAACCTGTTAGCAGCATCGATAGGACAGATGATAAAGTGAAAATGTCATGGTTTGAAATTACTTTCATAAAAATCCGGTCGTAATCAAAATTAAAGGAATTAAAGTAAATGCAGTAGCACTATCCGACATGTACCAGGGAAAGTTTCAACCCGCTTGGATCACTGAGTTAGCAAAAGAGGAGTTTGAGATTCTTTGAGTCTCACTCAGGGGTGCAACGATAGGAGGCGGAGGCTCATCGTAATCGTATGATGTACGTCAAGGATGAGAAAAAAAAAAAGGAATTAAATGGAAATCCAGAAGTCCTGGAGAGGGCACTTCTGGAACATCCAAACAAGAATAGAAAGATACAAGTTAAGAAATAAGGCCCTCTCCGCCTTTGACCTGTTCATTTGATTTTCAGATGAAGCAAAAATAACACAGACGAAGAACGAGAGCTACACTCCAGAGAAGAATGTTTTAGACAGTATGGGGGGGGGGGGAAACTAATGATACAGTTGGCTACATATTTGAGGGAATTAAATGACAGAGCCCGGAAGAAAAACCTTACGGGTTAGAAACAAATCAAAATATCAAATTATTCCTGAATAGTGAAACCTCCGGTCAGACATCTTGAACTGAACATTGGCTGATGGATGATCTGTGGTCTCCACGGGGTATGTACTACGCGGTGGACTTATTCAGGGTCTCGGCAGCGACTGACGAGGAACCCCCGCATTTTAAATGCCAATAGTTAAAGAATTCTGGCAGCTTGATGCCACGGCGGGAAATTTGTAACCAATGCAGCAAATAATATGGCATTGGAGACTGTAATAGTTATTACGGACAAAATGTCCTGTAAGTTGTTAAGGACTGTTATGTATGGATTCAATTGGGTTGTAACCCCAAAAGTTGACTGTATTAAATGTGCAAGTGGTGTTATTGCAAAGTAAAAAAAACAAACAAACAAATAATGGCAAGTATACACTCCATGCTGTCAGGAAAATGATAACGGACAAAAGGGATTTGAAGAAAACTGAGTATTGTCTCATGTAAACCAGGGCTGGCAGACTACATGGTTCAGTACAATGTTAGACATTAGTGTGAGGAAGTCAGGAATAAAAACAGGATCGATTGAAGCTTCTGCAATTCATAAAGCAAGATAATCAGTGGATAGTACATGATATTATAATTTACCATTCCAATGAGAAACGGAAAGCACTTCCAAAAAAATACCAGTGAGGGATAAAAACCTTTTTGGTCGCTGATGGACTGAGTTGTGTGCTGTTTCTAAGGGACATGAGGAAGCTTCTACGGTGCTGCTACCCCAAGGTAGTCAGATGCCTTGGAGGTAGTGGAACACACGGATATAGCTATTGTGTTACCTTCCTGAGAAGCGACAGCTATGGTTCACGGTGATTGGACTTGAGGAATGAACAATACAAAGAGTCTATCGACACTGGTCTGCGGGATGGATGAATTTACAGTTGATTTCCGTGCACAGTTTACAAATCACGACCGGTACACACACATGACAAGGATCGGGGATAGCTGCTAGTCAGTACAACTAGAAGGGGGATATAAACCCTACAGCAGGATTCAGCTCAGAGTCAGCCCTCAGAGCTCGGTCATGGGGTTTTACCTGATGCATGGATTGATAATACTTGTTATTATAATTATATATTGTATAATCATTGGATGCCTTAGTGTGTGTTGTAAGATGACTATGGCTCGGATGATGCCGATAGACTCGGCCCATCACCAATTACCAAGATGACATCCCATTTCTGGCGACCATCAAACGAGAAGGAACCCGGACGGAGAGCCAGTGGCTGTAAAAATGTGACGAGGTGTTTATGTACGAGATGTAATGAATTGCGGGACGGTCTTTCAGACCAGACATTGATACAGATTATTAACCCGGGGATGTTTATAATGGACACAGGGAGTTGTATGTCGAACCAAAATCCGAATTTGGACCGAGACAGCAACAGGACTATTGTTGGTCTGGCGAATTGTTAGCACACTTTATGACCATTAGGGGGAATACCTACCCACACATTTCTCTAGCAATAGAGACCCTCGTGGCAGAGGTGAAAGAAAATACAACATGTCTGTTCTCCACCTGCACGGAACGGAGATGTAGCGTAACCCAGACGTCAGGCCAATGCACCTGCCACAACGCCACCGGTGTCCCGTTGTCGGCGGGTAGCGGAAGAGAATGTTGGTTAGGAGGCGGCATAGTAGTTATCATAGAATGATAAAAGGAGAGAATGAGGAATTGAACTAAAGAAAAGAGCATTAGACTGGGATGACCAGTTAGAATAGTGCATTATAGACATTCATTCGGGTTGCAGGGAGTGAACAGGGAGATTGGGTAAAGCATGGCGAGAGGGGGATAGGTAGCTATTAGGACCGGCTCTTTGCACAAAGGATAGAGGAAGGCGCAGAAGGGTGGGTGAGTAAATTTGCAGACGACACTAAAGTCGGTGGTGTTGTTGACAGTGCGGAAGGATGTTGCAGGTTACAGAGGGACATAGATAAGCTGCAGAGCTGGGCTGAGAGGTGGCAAATGGAGATTAATGTAGAGAAGTGTGAGGTGATTCACTTTGGAAGGAATAACAGGAATGCGGAATATTTGGCTAATGGTAAAGTTCTTGGAAGTGTGGATGAGCAGAGGGATCTCGGTGTCCATGTACATAGATCCCTGAAAGTTGCCACCCAGGTTGATAGGGTTGTGAAGAAGGCCTATGGAGTGTTGGCCTTTATTCGTAGAGGGATTGAGTTCCGGAGTCAGGAGGTCATGTTGCAGCTGTACAAAACTCTGGTACGGCCGCATTTGGAGTATTGCGTACAGTTCTGGTCACCGCATTATAGGAAGGACGTGGAGGCTTTGGAGCGGGTGCAGAGGAGATTTACCAGGATGTTGCCTGGTATGGAGGGAAAATCTTATGAGGAAAGGCTGATGGACTTGAGGTTGTTTTCATTGGAGAGAAGGAGGTTAAGAGGAGACTTAATGGAGGCATACAAAATGATCAGGGGGTTAGATAGGGTGGACAGTGAGAGCCTTCTCCCACGGATGGAAATGGCTGGCACGAGGGGACATAGCTTTAAACTGAGGGGTAATAGATATAGGACAGAGGTCAGAGTTAGGTTCTTTACACAAAGAGTGGTGAGGCCGTGGAATGCCCTACCTGCAACAGTAGTGAACTCGCCAACATTGAGGGCATTTAAAAGTTTATTGGATAAGCATATGGATGATAATGGCATAGTGTAGGTTAGATGGCTTTTGTTTCGGTGCAACATCGTGGGCCGAAGGGCCTGTACTGCGCTGTATCGTTCTATGTTCTATGTTCTATGAAAGTCACAGAATTGTGGTCACTATCTCCAAAATGCTCCCCCACTAACAAATCTTTCACTTGCCCTGGTTCATTACCAAGTACTAAATCCAATATTGCCCCTCCTCTGGTCAGACAATCTACATACTGTGTTATATAGCAACGAGATTTAGTCAATCAACCACTGTACGAAGGAAAGAAAAGTGAGTAATCCTGAATCAGATTGTGGAAAATGGATTGGGACAGGAATGGGCCCACCGGCAAAATTCCTTACGGACAATGGGGGAGAATTTGCTAATGATGAGTTTAGGGATATGTGTGAAAACCTAAATATCACAGTTATGAATACGGCTGCGGAAAGCCCATTTAGTAATGGTGTGTGTGAAAGAAACCATGCAGTAATAGATTACATGCTCCGGAAAATTTTGGCAGATAGATCAAATTGCAAGTTAAATTTAGCTTTAGCATGGGCGGTACATGCGAAGAATTCATTGCAGATGGTTGGGGGCTACAGTCCCTATCAATTAGTGTTTGGTAGAAATCCTAAAATTCCATCCATTTTGAATGATCAGCATCCAGCTTGGGAAGGGACTACAATTAGCTCTGCCTTTGCTGAGCACTTAAATGCGTTACATAGCAGCGGAAAAGCTTTTTTGGAAGCAGAAGTCTCTGAAAGAATTCACAGAGCTTTGAGGCATAATGTACGGCCATCAAATACCGTTTTTCAGCAAGGAGACATTGTATACTATAAGAGAGACAATTTTAATGAATGGAAAGGCCCAGGGAAGATCATAGGCACAGATGGCAAAACAATTATTTTGCAACATTGCAATCAGCCTGTACATTCATCAAGGATAATGGGTACAGATTACAAATTTTAAAATTTAGACAGAGCAGACAGACATGATGAGAAACCAGGGTCATCTGGTACGCACGTGTTACAGAACTATGATGACCAGTTCACTGATACAGACAGGGTTTCTGTCGAGGAACACAATAATTCTGATGATTTAGAACAGGCCATTTTTCCGAAAGGACAACTGCCAAAAGTTGGTACAAAAGTGACACACTTGCCTGAAGGGTCTAGTCAATGGAAGGATGCAACTGTTGTTAGTAGAGCAGGGAAGCCACTGTAAAGTATAAACACTGGTTGAATGTACAGCATTCAGGGGAGTGTGTCAAGACACTGGATTGGGAACACAAATTCAAAAATGGAGGGGACAGAAACGCAGTGCCAGTTCAGATAGTACATCGGATAGTGAACATGTTCGCAGGAAAAGGTCGAGAACTATTGAAAGGACATCCCACAGCAGAAGGTAAAGATCAAGCAGTAGCAGTACAGAACGAGATACCAGGCGGGATAGGGGACGTAGTTTATCAAGGTCTCGGAACATGAGTAAGACTACGAATACTAATAGGAGTAGAAGCCCACATGCACGTGAGATTTTGGTGCCTTCCAATAAATTGGATGAAAAAATTATCAAAGATGCGAAACAGCAAGAACTGCATAGTTGGAGTGAATATGGGGTACACACAGAAGTACCGGATAGGTGACAAAGAGCTCTATCCCACAGATGGATTGCAGGAAAGGTTATTTTAAAGATCTTCTTGGCTCTATTAGCCACAAAGGTATGGGAATGCAAATCTATAGATATAAAAGCTGCCTTTTTGCAGGGGCATCAGCTCCAGAGAGACATTTTTCTCCGTCCTCCTAAAGAAGCAGCTAACACAGAAGGGGTACTCTGGAAGTTGAACAAATGTGTATATGGATTAAATGATGCATCTCGAGTCTGGTATTTTTCAGTAAAGTCAGTTTTGTTAAAGTTAGGCTGTTGCCAGTTGAAAGCAGATCCTGCAATGTTTTACTGGCACTGTAAAGGAAATCTTTCTGGCATCTTTATGATGCATGTCGATGATTTTTTGTGGGGTGGGACTAGTGATTTCGAAGCAATTGTAATCTCTGGGTTGAGGAAAAAATTCAGGGATGGAAGTCAGGCTTCCGGTGCATTTAAATATAATTGGGATATTAAATATAATATGGTTGAATGTGAAGCATTCAGGGGAGGGTGTGAAGACAATGGATTGGGAACACGAAGTTCAAAAATGGAGGGCACAGAAACGCAGTGCCAGTTCAGATAGTACATCGGATAGTGAACAGATCCGCAGGAAAAGGTCGAGAACTATTGAAAGGACATTCCACAGCAGAAGGTAAAGATCAAGCAGTAGCAGTACAGAACGAGATACCAGGCGGGAGAGGGGACGTAGTTTATAAAGGTCTCGGAACATGAGTAAGACTATGAATACTAATAGGAGTAGAAGCCCGCATGCACGTGAAATCGGACAGACTAAGTTCGGGGCAACTTTACGTCAACAATCTTATCGGGAGAGCATCAGCCCAATAGCAGTTAGTCGTGGTCGGGTTTTACAAAAAGACGCAATGGTTTCAAAGATGGATAAAGAGCAACTGCGAAGTTTAATTGGGCAACTGAATTGGTTAGGTAGACAGACTAGACCAGACGTTAGTTTTGATGTTTTAGAGTTGAGTACAAAAATGAATGATCCCAAAGTGGAAGACATAATAAGTGCTAATAAAGCGCTGGCCAAACTAAAAATGCAGGAGTGTGTTTTGAGGTTCCCGGTTTTAGGTGACCTTAGGCACTTGAAAATCATAGTTTATAGTGATGCGTCCTACACAAATTTATGTGATGGGGTTTCAAGCGCAGGAGGTTTTATAATTTTCCTTTTGGGGAACAATGGTAAATGTTGCCCGCTTGTGTGGGAAACAAAGAAAATAAGGAGAGTGGTAAAAAGCACTTTGGCTGCTGAGACATTAGAACATAGAACATGGAACATTACAGCGCAGTACAGGCCCTTCGGCCCTCGATGTTGCGCCGACGTGTGAAACCACTCTAAAGCCCATCTACACTATTCCCTTATCGTCCATATGTCTATCCAATGACCATTTGAATACCCTTAGGGTTGGCGAGTCCACTACTGTTGCCTTGTAGAGGCGGTGGATATGGCCTTTTATATATCTCAGATATACAAAGAGAACAAAGAAATGTACAGCGCAGGAACAGGCCCTTCGGCCATCCAAGCCTGTGCTGACCATGCTGCCCGACTAAACTACAATCTTCTACACTTCCTGGGTCCGTATCCCTCTATTCCCATCCTATTCATGTATTTGTTAAGATGCCCCTTAAACGTCACTATCGTCCCTGCTTCCACCACCTCCTCCGGCAGCGAGTTCCAGGCACCCACTACCCGCTGTGTAAAAAACTTGCCTCGTACATCTCCTCTAAACCTTGCCCCTCGCACCTTAAACCTATGCCCCCTAGTAATTGACCCCTCTACCCTGGGGAAAAGCCTCTGACTATCCACTCTGTCTATGCCCCTCATAATTTTGTAGACCTCTATCAGGTCGCCCCTCAACCTCCGTCGTTCCAGTGAGAACAAACCGAGTTTATTCAACCGCTCCTCATAGCTCATGCCCTCCATGCCAGGCAACATCCCTGTAAATCTCTTCTGCACCCTCTCTAAAGCCTCCACATCCTTCTGGTAGTGTGGCGACCAGAATTGAACACTATACTCCAAGTGTGGCCTAACTAAAGTTCTATATAGCTGCAATATGACTTGCCAATTCTCATACTCAATGCCCCGGCCAATGAAGGCAAGCATCCCGTATGCCTTCTTGACTACCTTCTCCACCTGTGTTGCCCCTTTCAGTGACCTGTGGACCTGTACACCTAGATCTCTCTGACTGTCAACACTCTTGAGGTTTCTACCATTCACTGTATATTCCCTACCTGCATTAGACCTTCCAAAATGCATTACCTCACATTTGTCCGGATTAAACTCCATCTGCCATCTCTCCGCCCAAGTCTCCAAACAATCTAAATCCTGCTGTATCCTCTGACAGTCCTCATCGCTATCCGCTATTCCACCAACCTTTGTGTCGTCTGCAAACTTACTAATCAGACCAGTTACATTTTCCTCCAAATCATTTATATATACTACGAACAGCAAAGGTCCCAGCACTGATCCCTGCGGAACACCACGAGTCACAGCCCTCCAATTAGAAAAACACCCTTCCATTGCTACTCTCTGCCTTCGATGACCTAGCCAGTTCTGTATCCACCTTGCCAGCTCACCCCTGATCCCGTGTGACTTCACCTTTTGTACCAGTCTACCATGAGGGACCTTGTCAAAGGCCTTACTGAAGACCATATCGATAACATCCACTGCCCTACCTGCATCAATCATCTTTGTGACCTCCTCGAAAAACTCTATCAAGTTAGTGAGCCACGACCTCCCCTTCACAAAACCGTGCTGCCTCTCGCTAATACGTCCATTTGCTTCCAAATGGGAGTAGGTCCTGTCTCGAAGAATTCTCTCCAGTAATTTCCCTACCACTGACGTAAGGCTCACCGGCCTGTAGTTCCCTGGATTATCCTTGCTACCCTTCTTAAACTAAGGAACAACATTGGCTATTCTCCAGTCCTCCGGGACATCACCTGAAGACAGTGAGGATCCAACGATTTCTGTCAAGGCCTCGGCAATTTCCCCTCCAGCCTCCTTCAGTATTCTGGGGTAGATCCCATCAGGCCCTGGGGACTTATCGACCTTAATATTTTTCAAGACGCCCAACACCTCGTCTTTTTGGATCTCAATGTGACCCAGGCTATCTACACACCCTTCTCCAGACTCAACATCTACCAATTCCTTCTCTTTGGTGAATACTGATGCAAAGTATTCATTTCGTACCTCGCCCATTTCCTCTGGCTCCACACATAGATTCCCTTGCCGATCCTTCAGTGGGGCAACCCTTTCCCTAACTACCCTCTTGCTTTTTATGTACGACAAACTACAGCCGCGCATACACATTACAGTCCCCACACACACTCATCCCAGCCAACAAGATGGCACTGGTTGCGCTGGAGTGCACCCATACAGCTGATCGGTCGGCTGGGGCCAGAAGGCATCTAGGGAGTGGCCTGGGGAGACACCCATACGACCCGTGACCCTCAGCTCACAGTGGGCTGTTAGCGGTGTGTGCAGCTGCATGGCTGCCTTTCCAGCTGTGGCAATGGTGTTCCGTGCCCGTCCACCCCGACTCTACAGCCCACCTCCTGGTCACCCCCCGCTACTTCCCCCAGCCAGCAGCACAACTGTCAGCAAACTATGGTGATGTTGGACACTTTCCAGACCCTCCTTTCTCCCTCTGCAGCTACGGCGCCGGTTTCACGATTTGTTGGGAGCACGAGCGAACCTCGCTGTCGGGAATTCAGCTCATTGGAGGCCCCAGAGAATGCCGGCTCAGGCCCGCTAATGACATGCCAACGGCGCTTACTGAACCTGCAGAGTGGAACGCGTTGACGCTGCTGTTGAGGTGACGATAAATTGCTGTTTGGCGTGAAACCAGTGAAACAGAAATTGTGGTCTGGTCCGGTATCCGAACACCAAAAAAGACGAACTCAAAATCGCCCTGCAGACTCATGTCGCTGCCTACCATGGAAAGTGGACCTTCCCCTGAACGGGGCCACCACCATTACTCAGATTATGTCAGAAAATGAAGACGAATATGATTGAAACCAGCCTCATTGCAGCATCGTCCATGTAACCATCAAGTATTCTGGTAACATGTATAGCGAGGTGGTCACACCACAGGCTCAGACTCCGCAGGCAGGAAGGGAATAGGTGACCAGCAGACAGAGCAAGAGAGCGAGGCAGGTAGTGCAGGAATCTCCTGTGGCCATTTCCCTGTAGAACAGATATACTGTTTTGGATACTGTTGAGAGGAATGGCCTCTCAGGGGAAAACAGCAACAGCCAAACTCGTGGCACCACGGTTGGTTCTGCTGCAGAGGGGAGGGGTGATAAGTGTGACAGTGCAATAGTTATAGGGGATTCAATTGTAAGGGGAATAGACAGGCCTTTCTGTGGCCGCAAAGGAGACTTCAGGATAGTATGTTGCCTTCCTGGTGCTAGGGTCAAGGATGTCTCGGAGCGGGTACAGGACATTCTGGAGGGGGAGGGTGAACAGCCAGTGGCCATGGTACACATACGCACCAACAACAGAGGCAAAAAAAGGGATGAGGTCCCAAAAGCAGAATACAGGGAGCGAGGAAGGAAATCGGACCTCGAAGGTAGTGATCTCAGGATTACTACCAGTGCCACGTGCTAGTCAGAGTAGAAATGACAGGATATATAGGATGAATACGTGGCTGAAGAGATGGTGTCAGGGGGAGGGTTTCAGATTCCTGGGGCTTTGGGATCGGTTCTGGGGGAGGTGGGATCTGTACAAACTGGACGGGTTACACCTGGGCAGGACTGGAACTGATGTCCTAGGTGGACTATTTTCTCGAGCAGTTGGGGAGGGTTTAAACTAAAATGCCAGGGAGATAGGAACCTACGCAAGGAGTCAGAGAAAGAGGGAGCAAGGACAAAAGCAAAAGGTAGAAAAGTGAACAAGAAAAGTGATCGGTGGAAAAACCAAGGGCAAAATTCAAACAGGGCAGGAGAGAAAAATATTGGGAGCAAGACAAACATTGCGAAAAATACAAACGTAAAGGCTCTGTGCCTTAATGCACGGAGCGTTGGCAATAACGTGGATGAACTAATCACGCAGATAGATATAAATGGGTCTGATATAATTGGGATTACAGAGACTTGGCTGCAGGGTGACCAGGATGGGAACTGAATGTCCCAGGGTTTTCAGTATAGAACATAGAACAGTACAGCACAGAACAGGCCCTTCGGCCCTCGATGTTGTGCCGAGCCTTGTCCGAGACCAAGATCAAGCTATCCCACTCCCTGTCATTCTGGTGTGCTCCATGTGCCTATCCAATAACCGCTTGAAAGTTCCTAAAGTGTCCGACTCCACTATCACAGCAGGCAGTCCATTCCGCACCCTAACCACTCTCTGAGTAAAGAACCTACCTCGGACATCCCTCCTATATCTCCCACCCTGAATCTTATAGTTATGCCCCCTTGTCACAGCTACATCCACCCGAGGAAATAGTCTCTGAACGTCCACTCTATCTATCCCCCTCATCATCTTATAAACCTCTATTAAGTTGCCTCTCATCCTCCTCCGCTCCAAAGAGAAAAGCCCTAGCTCCCTCAACCTTTCCTCATAAGACCTATCCTCCAAACCAGGCAGCATCCTGGTAAATCTCCTTTGTACCCTTTCCAATGCTTCCACATCCTTCCTATAATGAGGTGACCAGAACTGCACACAATACTCCAAATGTGGTCTCACCAAGGTCATGCACAGTTGCAGCATAACCCCACTATAGGCCTTCTTCACGGCTCTATCCACTGAAGTGGCAACCTTCAGAGATCTGTGGACATGAACCCCAAGATCTCTCTGTTCCTCCACATTCCTCAGAACCCTGCCGTTGACCCTGTAATCCGCATTCAAATTTTTTCTACCAAAATGAATCACCTCGCACTTATCAGGGTTAAACTCCATCTGCCATTTTTCGGCCCAGCTCTGCATCCTATCAATGTCTCTTTCCAGCCTACAACAGCCCTCCACCTCATCCACTACTCCACCAATCTTGGTGTCATCAGCAAATTTACTGACCCACCCTTCAGCCCCCTCCTCCAAGTCATTGATAAAAATCACAAATAGCAGAGGACCCAGCACTGATCCCTGTGGTACACCGCTGGTAACTGGTCTCCAGTCTGAAAATTTTTCATCCATCACCACCATGTGATAGCCAGTTACTTATCCAATTGGACAAATTTCCCTCTATCCCGCACCTCCTTACTTTCTTCATGAGCCGACCATGGGGAACCTTATCAAACGCCTGACTAAAATCCATGTAGACGACATCAACTGCTCTACCTTCATCTACACACTTAGTTACCTCCTCAAAGAATTCAATCAAATTTGTGAGGCAAGACTTACCCTTCACGAATCCGTGTTGACTATCCCGGATTAAGCTGCATCTTTCCAAATGGTCATAAATCCTATCCTTCAGGACCTTTTCCAATAACTTACCGACCACCGAAGTAGGGGCTGGTTTAGCGCAGGGCTAAATCGCTGGCTTTGAAAGCAGACCAAGGCAGGCCAGCAGTACGGTTCAATTCCCATACCAGCCTCCCCGAATAGGCACCGGAATGTGGCGACTAGGGGCTTTTCACAGTAACTTCATTTGAAGCCGACTTGTGACAATAAGCGATTTTCATTTTCAAGTAAGACTCACTGTCTGGCTGTACGAGAACCCCTTGGGGATGAGCGACCAGAACATAATACATTTTTTATCAAGATGGAGAATGAAGGGGTTGATTCGGAGACTAGGGTGCTGAATCTTAATAAAGGGAACTATGAGGGTATTTAGGAAGGACAGGCATAAAAGAAAACATAAGAACATAAGAACTAGGAGCAGGAGTAGGCCATCTGGCCCCTCGAGCCTGCTCCGCCAGTCAATGAGATCATGGCTGATCTTTGTGGACTCAGCTCCACTCTCCGGCCCGTACACCATATCCCCGAATCCCTTTATTCTTTAGAAAAGTATCTATCTTTTTCTTAAAAATGTTTAAGGAAGGAGCCTCACTGCTTCACTGGGCAAGCAATTCCAGAGATTCACAACCCTTTGGGTGAAGAAGTTCCTCCTAAACTCGTCCTAAATCTACTTCCCCTTATTTTGAGGCTATGCCCCCGAGTTCTGCTTTCCCCGACCAGTGGAAACAACCTGCCCGCATCTATCCTATCTATGCCCTTCATAATTTTATATGTTTCTATAAGATCCCCCTCATCCTTCTAAATTCCAATGAGTAGTCCCAGTCTACTCAACCTCTCGTCATAATCTAATCCCCTCAACTCTGGGATCAACCTAGTGAATCTCCTCTGCACACCCTCCAGTGCCAGTACGTCCTTTCTCAGGTAAGGAGACCAAAACTGAACACAATACTCCAGATGCGGCCTCACCAACACCCTATACAATTGCAGCATAACCTCCCTAGTCTTGAACTCCATCCCTCTAGCAATGAAAGACAAAACTCGATTAGCCTTCTTAATCACCTGTTGCACCTGCACACCAACTTTTTGCGACTCGTGCACCAGCACACCCAGGTCCCTCTGCACAGCAGCATGTTTTAACATCCTACCGTTTAAATAATAATCCATTCTGATGTTATTCCTCCCAAAATGGATAGCCTCACACTTGGCAACATTGAATTCCATCTGCGTGGCACTGCTGGTTAAAGAGGAAATTAACACAACAGTGAGAAAGGAGATTAGCTCTGACAATGTGGAATCTGTATGGGTAGAGTTGAGAAATACCATGGGATAAAAAACATTAGTGGGTGTCATATATAGACCCCCCAAACAGCAGTGGTGAGGTTGGGAATGGCATGAAACACAAAATTAGAGATGCATGTAATAATTAATTAATAATCGCTTATTGTCACAAGTAGGCTTCGATAAAGTTACAGTGAAAAGCCCCTAGTCGCCATATTCCGGCACCTGTTCGGGGAGGATGGTACGGGAATTGAACCCGTGTTGCTGGCATTGTTCTGCATTACAAGCCAGCTGTTTCGTCCACTGCGCTAAACCAGCTAACAAGGGAATATGGGTGATTTTAATCTTCACATCGATTGGGAAAATCAAATTAGCCACAATGCCGGAGAGGAGGAATTCATGGAATGTATACGGGATGGTTTTCTTGACCAATATGTGGAGGAACCAACGAGAGAGCAGGCCATCTTAGACTGGGTACTGTGTAATGTGAAGGGAATCGTTGCCAATCTGGCTGTCCGAGACCCCTTGGGGATGAGCGACCATAACATGATCGAATTTTTTATCAAGATGGAGAGTGAAGTAATTGATTCAGAGACTAAGGTGCTGAATCTTAATAAAGAGAACTATGAAGATATGAGGCGCGAGTTGGCCTTGATAGATTGGGGAGAGTTACTTAAAGGGATGACAGTGGATAAACAATGGCAAACATTCAAGGAACGCATGGGGGAACTACAGCAACTGTTCATTCCTGTCTGGCAGAAAAGCAAAGGGGGTAAGAGGGCCAATCCGTGGCTTACAAAGGAAATTAGAAATAGTATCCGATCCAAGGAAGAAGCATACAGATTGGCCAAGAAAAATAATAGGTCTGAGGATTGGGAGCAGTTTATAATTCATCAAAGAAGGACGAAGGGATAAAGAACTGGCTGGGCAACAGGAGACAGAGAGGAGTGGTGGAAGGGAGTGTCTCAAAATCGAGAAAGGTAACTAGTGCTGTTCCACAGGGATCCGTGCTCGGACCACTGTTGTTTGTGATATACATGAATGATCTGGACGAAGGTATAGGTGGTCTGATTAGCAAGTTTGCAGATGATACTAAGATTGATGGAGTTGCAGAGAGAGAGGAGGACTGTCAGAGAATACAGCAAAATATAGATAGATTGGAGAGTTGGGCAGAGAAATGGCAGATGGAGTTCAATCCAGGCAAATGCGAGGTGATGCATTTTGGAAGATCTAATTCAAGAGCGGACTATACGGTCAATGGAAGAGTCCTGGGGAAAATTGATGTACAGAGAGATCTGGAAGTTCAGGTCCATTGTACCCTGAAGGTGGCAACGCAGGTCGATAGAGTGGTCAAGAAGACATACAGCATGCTTGCCTTCATCGGACGGGGTACTGAGTACAAGAGTCGGCAGGTCATGTTACAGTTGTGTAGGACTTTGGTTAGGCCACATTTGGAATACTGCGTGCAGTTCTGGTCGCCACATTACCAGAAGGATGTGGATGCTTTAGAGAGGGTGCAGAGGAGGTTCACCAGGATGTTGCCTGGTATGGAGGGTGCTAGCTAGAAAGGTTGAGTAGATTAGGATTGTTTTTGTTGGAAAGACGGAGGTTGAGGGGGGACCCGATTGAGGTCTACAAAATTATGAGAGGTATGGACAGGGTGGATAGCAACAAGCTTTTTCCAAGGGTGGGGGTGTCAATTACAAGGGGTCATGATTTCAAGGTGAGAGGGGGAAAGTTTAAGGGAGATGTGCGTGGAAAGTTTTTTTACGCAGAGGGTGGTGGGTGCCTGGAATGCTCTGCCAGCGGAGGTGGTAGAGGCGGGCACAATAGCATCATTTAAGATGCATCTAGACAGATATATGAACGGGCGGGGAACCGAGGGAAGTAGATCCTTGGAAAATAGGTGACAGGTTTAGATAAAGGATCTGGATCGGTGCAGGCTGGGAGGGCCGAAGGGCCTGTTCCTGTGCTGTAATTTTCTTTGTTCTTTATTCTTTGTTCTATTAAGAAGGGGAAAGTACAGTACGAAAGGAAGCTTGCAGGGAACATAAAGACTAACACAAAGAGTTTCTCTCGATATGTGAAGAGAAAGAGATTGGTAAAGAGAAATGTAGGCCCACTGCAGACAGAAACAGGGGAATGCATAATAAGGGACAAAGAAAAGGCTGAGCAATTAAATACATACTTTGGTTCTGTCTTCACAAATGAGGACACAAATCAGATCCCAGAAATGTTTGTTAGGGCCACGGTTTAGAGATCCCCAAAGTGTATCATGGAGTTCGGCTGACCCACAACTTTTAATAAATTGTGGTATGGGGAGCACACGGCCCACTCTACAGGTGTGGTACAGCAGAAATGGAAAAGTATTTTTTAAAGCAAAACAATGTTTATTCTATGAACTCAAGTTAACCTTTTTAAAACATTCAGTGAACATCTTAGCAACCATTAATTCAAATACAACCCCCAAAGACTACAACACTAAGTAGTCATCCATGACATCCATACGACTTAAAAGAAAAACCTTTAACAGAAGCACATCAGGTTAAAGTCACTCCTGAAAACATTGATAATTCTGAATTCACCAAATGATCAAGAGATAGTCTTTTGATGGCAGAGAGAACAGCAGTACACCTGCTTGGTCTGGCTTGAGCTCCAACACTGAAAACGAAACTAAAACACACCCTGCAGCAAACAGCCTAAAACGAAAATAAAAAGCTGACAGAAAGCCCGGTTCCACCCACACTCTGACATCACTGATAAACACCCATTTCTTAAAGGTACATTTCTCAAGCACCCTAAAGGTACTCTCACATGACAAGTTGGAGAATTAAAGATTTAGTGAGAGGGAAGAACTGAGGGAGATCAACATTAGTAGAGAAATGGTGCTGGGAAAACTGATAGAATTGAAGGCGGATAAATCCCCAGGGCCAGATAATCTGCATCCCAGAGTGCTTAAGGAGGTGGCTCTGGAAATAGTGGATGTGTTGGTGGTCATCTTCCGGGATTCTATAGACTCTGGAACAGTCCCTGCAGATTGGAGGGTAGCTCACGTCACTCCGATATTCAAAAAGGGAGGCATCGAGAAAGCAGGGAATTATAGACCAGGAAGCCTAACATTTAGAAAGGGAAAGTAGTGGGGAAAATGCTTGAATCCATTATCAAGGACTTTATAGTGGAACATTTAGAAAGCAGTGGCAGGATCAGTCAGAGTCAGCATGGATTTATGAAGGGAAAATCATGCTCGACAAATCTGTTGGAATTCTTTGAAGAGGTAACTAGTACAATTGACAAGGGGGAGCCACTCGATGTGGTATATTTCAGAAAGCGTTTGACAAAGTCCCGCAGAAGAGATTATTGTGCAATATTAAAGCGCATGGGATTGGGGGAAATGTATTGAGGTGGAGAGAAAACTGGTTGGCAGAGAGGAAACAAAGAGTAGGGATTAATGGGTCCTTTTCAAATTGGCAGGCAGTAACCAGTGGGGTACCACAGGGATCGGTGCTGGGACCCCAGCTATTCACAATATATATTAATGATTTGGATGAGGGAACAAAATGTAACATCTCAAAGTTTGCAGATGATACCAAGTTAGGTGGGAGGGTGAATTGTGACGAGGTGTAGGGATCCTACAGCAAGATCTGGACAGGTTGGGCGAGTGGGCAAATCAATGGCAGATGCAGTATAATTTGGATAAGTGTGAGGTTATTCACTTTGGAAGCAAAAACAGGAAGGCAGATCACTACCTGAATGGTTGTAAATTGGGAGAGGGGAGTGTGCAGCGGAACCTGGGTGTCCTTGTGCACCAGTCGCTGAAGGTAAACATGCAGGTGCAGCAGGCGGTAAAGGAGGCTAATGGTATGTTGGCCTTCATTGCGAGAGGATTCGAGTATAGAAGCAGGGATGTGTTGCTGCAATTATACAGGGTCTTGGTGAGGCCACACCTGGAGTATTGTGGGCAGTTTTGGTCTCCTTCTCTGAGGAAGGATGTTCTTGCTCTCACGGAAGTGCAGCGAATGTTTACCAGACTGATTCCAAGGATGGCGGGACTGTCATACAAGGAGAGATTAAGACCATAAGACATAGGAGCGGAAGTAAGGCCATTCGGCCCATCGAGTCCACTCCGCCATTCAATCATGGCTGATTACAACTCCAGGGTTGGTACCTGGGACTTCGATGTTGTGGCCATTTCGGAGACATGGATAGAGCAGGGACAGGAATGGATGTTGCAGGTTCCGGGGTTTAGGTGTTTTAGTAAGCTCAGAGAAGGAGGCAAAAGAGGGGGAGGCGTGGCGCTGCTAGTCAAGAGCAGTATTATGGTGGCGGAGAGGATGCTAGATGGGGACTCATCTTCCGAGGTAGTATGGGCTGAGGTTAGAAACAGGAAAGGAGAGGTCACCCTGTTGGGAGTTTTCTATAGGCCTCCAAATAGTTCTAGGGATGTAGAGGAAAGGATGGCAAGGATGATCCTGGATAAGAGCGAAAGTAATAGGGTAGTTATTATGGGAGACTTTAACTTTCCAAATATTGACTGGAAAAGATATAGTTCGAGTACATTAGATGGGTCGTTTTTTGTACAGTGTGTGCAGGAGGGTTTCCTGACACAGTTTGTTGACAGGCCAACAAGAGGCGAGGCCACATTGGATTTGGTTTTGGGTAATGAACCAGGCCAGGTGTTGGATTTGGAGGTAGGTGAGCACTTTGGGGACAGTGACCACAATTCGGTGACGTTTACGTTAAGGATGGAAAGGGATAAGTATACACCGCAGGGCAAGAGTTATAGCTGGGGGAAGGGAAATTATGATGCCATTAGAAGTGACTTGGGGGGGATAAGGTGGAGAAGTAGGCTGCAAGTGTTGGACACACTGGATAAGTGGAGCTTGTTCAAGGATCAGCTACTGCGTGTTCTTGATAAGTATGTACCGGTCAGGCAGGGAGGAAGGTGCCGAGCGAGGGAACCGTGGTTTACCAAAGAAGTGGAATCTCTTGTTAAGAGGAAGAAGGAGGCCTATGTGAAGATGAGGTGTGAAGTTTCAGTTGGGGCGATGGATAGTTACAAGGTAGCGAGGAAGGATCTAAAGAGAGAGCTAAGACGAGCAAGGAGGGGACATGAGAAGTATTTGGCAGGAAGGATCAAGGAAAACCCAAAAGCTTTCTATAGGTATGTCAGGAATAAGCGAATGACTAGGGACAGAGTAGGACCAGTCAAGGACAGGGATGGGAAGTTGTGTGTAGAGTCTGAAGAGATAGGCGAGATACTAAATGAATATTTTTCGTCAGTATTCACTCAGGAAAAAGATAATGTTGTGGAGGAGAATGCTGAGCTCCAGGTAAATAGATTAGATGGCATTGAGGTACGTAGGGAAGAGGTGTTGGCAATTCTGGACAGGCTGAAAATAGATAAGTCCCCGGGACCTGATGGGATTTATCCTAGGATTCTCTGGGAGGCCAGGGAAGAGATTGCTGAGCCTTTGGCTTTGATTTTTATGTCATCATTGGCTACAGGAATAGTGCCAGAGGACTGGAGGATAGCAAATATGGTCCCTTTGTTCAAGAAGGGGAGTAGAGACAACCCCGGCAACTATAGACCGGTGAGCCTCACGTCTGTAGTGGGTAAAGTCTTGGAGGGGATTATAAGAGACAAGATTTATAATCATCTAGATAGGAATAATATGATCAGGGATAGTCAGCATGGCTTTGTGAAGGGTAGGTCATGCCTCACAAACCTTATTGAGTTCTTTGAGAAGGTGACTGAACAGGTAGACGAGGGTAGAGCAGTTGATGTGGTGTATATGGATTTCAGCAAAGCGTTTGATAAGGTTCCCCACGGTAGGCTATTGCAGAAAATACGGAGGCTGGGGATTGAGGGTGATTTAGAGATGTGGATCAGAAATTGGCTAGCTGAAAGAAGACAGAGGGTGGTGGTTGATGGGAAATGTTCAGAATGGAGTTCTGTCACAAGTGGAGTACCACAAGGATCTGTTCTGGGGCCGTTGCTGTTTGTCATTTTTATCAATGACCGAGAGGAAGGCGCAGAAGGGTGGGTGAGTAAATTTGCAGACGATACTAAAGTCGGTGGTGTTGTCGATAGTGTGGAAGGAAGTAGCAGGTTACAGAGGGATATAGATAAGCTGCAGTGCTGGGCTGAGAGGTGGCAAATGGAGTTTAATGTAGAGAAGTGTGAGGTGATTCACTTTGGAAGGAAAAACAGGAATGTGGAATATTTGGCTAATGGAAAAGTTCTTGAAAGTGTGGATGAGCAGAGGGATCTAGGTGTCCATGTACATAGATCCCTGAAGGTTGCCACCCAGGTTGATAGGGTGGTGAAGAAGGCCTATGGAGTGTTGGCCTTTATTGGTAGAGGGATTGAGTTCCGGAGTCAGGAGGTCATGTTGCAGCTGTACAGAACTCTGGTACGGCCGCATTTGGAGTATTGCGTACAGTTCTGGTCACCGCATTATAGGAAGGACGTGGAGACTTTGGAACGGGTGCAGAGGAGATTTACCAGGATGTTGCCTGGTATGGAGGGAAAATCTTATGAGGAAAGGCTGATGGACTTGAGGTTGTTTTCGTTAGAGAGAAGAAGGTTAAGAGGAGACTTAATAGAGGCATACAAAATGATCAGAGGGTTAGATAGGGTGGACAGTGAGAGCCTTCTCCCGCGGATGGAAATGGCTAGCACGAGGGGACATAGCCTTAAACTGAGGGGTAATAGATATAGGACAGAGGTCAGGGGTAGGTTCTTTACGCAAAGAGTAGTGAGGCCGTGGAATGCCCTACCTGCTACAGTAGTGAACTCGCCAACATTGAGGGCATTTAAAAGTTTATTGGATAAACATATGGATGATAATGGTATAGTGTAGGTTAGATGGCTTTTGTTTCGGTGCAACATCGTGGGCCGAAGGGCCTGTACTGCGCTGTATTGTTCTATGTTCTATTTACCCGCTCTCTTGGTCTAACCTATTTGTTATCTCTTCAAAGAACTCTAACAGGTTTGTCAGGCACGACCTCCCCTTACTAAATCCATGCTGACTTGTCCTAATCTGACCCTGCACTTCCAAGAATTTAGAAATCTCATCCTTAACAATGGATTCTAGAATCTTGCCAACAACCGAGGTTAGGCTAATTGGCCTATAATTTTCCATCTTTTTCCTTGTTCCCTTCTTGAACAGGGGGGTTACAACAGCGATTTTCCAATCCTCTGGGACTTTCCCTGACTCCAGTGACTTTTGAAAGATCATAACTAACGCCTCCACTATTTCTTCAGCTATCTCCTTTGGAACTCTAGGATGTAGCCCATCTGGGCCTGGAGATTTACCTGGAGATTTATCAATTTTTAGACCTCTTAGTTTCTCTAGCACTTTCTCCTTTGTGATGGCTACCATATTCAACTCTGCCCCCTGACTCTCCGGAATTGGTGGGATATTACTCATGTCTTCTACTGTGAAGACTGACGCAAAGTACTTATTTAGTTCCTCAGCTATTTCCTTGTCTCCCATCACAAAATTACCAGCGTCATTTTGGAGCGGCCCAATGTCAACTTTTGCCTCCCGTTTGTTTTTAATGTATTTAAAGAAACTTTTACTATCATTCCTAATGTTACTGGCTAGCCTACCTTCATATTTGATCCTCTCTTTCATTATTTCTCTCTTTGTTATCCTCTGTTTGATTTTGTAGCCTTCCCAATTTTCTGACTTCCCACTACTCTTTGCCACATTATAGACTTTCTCTTTTGCTTTGATGCATTCCCTAACTTCCTTTGTCTGGGTTGACTGGGTTGGGATTGTTCTCGCTGGAGTTCAGAAGAATGAGGGGGGATCTCATAGAGACTTATAAAATTCTAAGAGGACTAGAACAAAGAACAAAGAAATGTACAGCACAGGAACAGGCCCTTCGGCCCTCCAAGCCCGTGCCGACCATACTGCCCGACTAAACTACAATCTTCTACACTTCCTGGGTCCGTATCCTTCTATTCCCATCCTATTCATATATTTGTCAAGATGCCCCTTAAATGTCCCTATCGTCCCTGCTTCCACCCCCTCCTCCGGTAGTGAGTTCCAGGCACCCACTACCCTCTGCGTAAAAAACTTGCCTCGTACATCTACTCTAAACCTTGCCCCTCTCACCTTAAACCTATGCCCCCTAGTAATTGACCCCTCTACCCTGGGGAAAAGCCTCTGACTATCCACTCTGTCTATGCCCCTCATAATTTTGTATACCTCTATCAGGTCTCCCCTCAACCTCCTTCGTTCCAGTGAGAACAAACCGAGTTTATTCAATCGCTCCTCATACCTTATGCCCTCCATACCAGGCAACATTCTGGAAAATCTCTTCTGCACCCTCTCTAAAGCCTCCACATCCTTCTGGTAGTGTGGCGACCAGAATTGAACACTATACTCCAAGTGTGGCCTAACTAAGGTTCTAGACTAACTAAGGTTAGACTAGACAGGGTAGATGCAGGGAAGATGTTACCAATTAGTGTTAGAACATACAGTGCGGAAGGAGGCCCACTTAAGCCCTCACTTCCATCCTATCCCCATAACCCAATAACCCCTCCTAACCTTTTTGGATACTGAGGGCAATTTATCACGGCCAATCCACCTAACCTGCACATCTTTGGACTGTGGGAGGAAACCGGAGCACCCGGAGGAAACCCACGCACACACGGGGGGATGTGCAGACTCCGCACAGGCAGTGGCCCAGTGGGGAATCGAACCTGGGACCCTGGCGCTGTGAAGCCACAGTGCTAGCCACTTGTGTTACCGTGCTGCCCAATGATGGGTGTGTCCAGAACCAGGGGTCACAGTCTGAGGAGTCAGGGTAAAACATTTCGGACAGAGATAAGGAGACATTTCTTCACACAGAGAGTGGTGAGCCTGTGGAATTCATTACCACAGGAAGTAGTTAATGCTAAAACTTTGAATATATTCAAGAGGCGGCTGGATATAGCACTTGGGGAGAATGGGATCAAAGGCAATGGGGAGAAAGCAGGATTAGGCTATTGAGTTGGATGATCAGCCATGATGGTGATGAATGGTGAAGCAGGCTCGAAGGGCCAAAAGGCCTCCTCCAGCTCCTATCTTCTATGTATCTATGTATTTACTACACCGATCATGTGTGGAGGAACTGGGACATTGCTGATCTACTACAGGTAGAGTCGTTCGACCTCTCCATTTGATGATTTGCTCCATGTTCCGCATGGTGGTAACTGATTAATTAAACTTCAGAACTGTAAACTGCTCTCTTGTTTGGCAACTTACCTTTTGCAAGTCAAAAAGCTTCCCCACTTCATTCCAGGTGAGGTAGACCCCAGTCAGAGCATGCAAATTGTTTGTGATTTAAAACCTGGCCAAACAAAATGAGTGAGGCATTTTAGATCTCCACTCCGGCCAAAATTACCTTTCTGCACCCCATCAAAAAGTGACTGCAAGATTTCATCTCAAATGTTATCCTTATTTTTGTTATTCCCTGCACAATTTACAGGTGATGTCACTGGAGTAGTAATCCAGAGAGCTCGGGTAACCTTCTGGGGACCAGGGTGCAAATCCCACCACGATAGATGGTCACATTTCAATTTAATAAAAACATCTGGAATGAAAAGTCCAATGATTGTTAGCCTCTGGCTGCTGTTGAGTAAAGAGTCAAGAGATCTGCTCCTTTTCCCAAACACTTTTATTTTTCCTTCAACACACACTGCACCAAAACCTGATCATCACATCACATGCTCCCAAGGCCAGCTGTAACCTCTTTACATATCCGTGCCAATTATTGGATCAATGAGACATCTAATTGGAATGTCTCTGAACCCATTCCTTAACAGTCTCCCCTTCCTTGGAGAAAAAAAATAATTTGGTGAAAGCAACATTTCAACAAACTCAAAAACGCACGCAATTTCCACCCTTCTTTTTTTCCCCCAGGGATTTATTGTCAATGTGACACTCAATGGGTCGGTTACCCAAATCCCATAATCCCAAAATATCTGTCAATATCTGAGATATATAAAAGGCCATATCCACCGCCTCTACAAGGCTTAAAGTCTCAGCAGCCTGTAGCCACCTAAATTGGCCAACTCCCGATTTAAAATGGCGAACGGCAAAGGCTGAAGGGAAATTCAGCCAACATAGACAGAAACCAGCAGGTGCTGGTTTGCTGTGTATTTAACCCTGCAAAAGCCCAGACAGCATCGATACCAGCGACCATCAGCGTAATAATGTAGCAGCCATCTACATACTAATGAGCAATCCCCGGGAACAATAGCAACATTTGGGACACACAAAACTAAGCCAGACTTCCCAGCGCCAGCAGGAGCCAACACAAAAGAGGTCAACGAACACCTCAAGACCGCCCATCGATCAGGGAACCGCTCCAGTATTGGAGAAATCGAACCAAGCGATTGGAACGAAGTCCAATCACCTAGAACCAGGTACAGGGTCCGCCCCGAAAGGCGGGAAGCCCCTGGAGACTATAAAGTTAAGCCCGCAAGTTCAACTCGCTCTTCTTCGTCCTGCCCGGGTCACCCAGCAACGCGAACCAACCTTGACCGTGACCGGTGCAGTGACCACCGAAAGAAGTAAGTCTTAATTCAATGCACGCTACGAGATAGGCGCTCCTAGCTACCAATCCGTACCAACTTCGAATCCCGCAGACTCAGAACCCGAACGAAAGGCCATTTGTTCCCCTGACCTGGTGGGCCAGCCCGAAGTTAAGTATAGGCCTGTTAGTTGTAGAAGTAGCTTAGACGTAGGATTTGTGCATGAGTAGCGATTACTGTATATAGTAAATGTGCTTTGATTTGAATCTTACTAATCGGTGTATTGAGTTATTGATCATTACTTGGACTTGAACCTCGTGGCGGTATCATAAAGATACTTGGCGACTCGAGAGCAAAGGTAATAAAACAGAGCAATTGAACCAACCGGAAAGTTGGCAACAAGCCAAAGTGCTTATGACCACTCTCCTTATTTCCCACACAAGAGGGCAACATTTACCATTGCTCCCCACAAGGAAAATTATAAAACCTCCTGCGCTTGAAACACCATCACATAAATTTGCATAGGACGCATCACCATAAAGTATGAGTATCAAGTGCCTAAGATAACCTAAAACCGGGAACCTCAAAACACAATCCTGCATTTTTAGTCCGACCAATGTTTTATTTGCACTCATTATGTCTTCCACTTTGGGATCATTTAGTTTTGTACTCAACTCTAAGACATCAAACCTGACAGCCGGTCGAGGCGGTCTACCTAACCAGTTCAGTTGCCCAATTAAACTTCGCAGTTGCTCTTTTTCCATCTTTGAAACCATTGCGTCTTTTTGTGAAACCCGACCACGACTAATTGCTACTGGGCTGATGCTTTCCAAATAAGATTGTTGACCTAAAGTTGCCCAGTCCGAGATATTTAAATGCACCGGAAGCCTGACTTTCAACCCTGAATTCTTTCCTCAACCCAGAGATTACAATTGCTTCAAAATCACTAGTCCCACCCCACAAAAGATCATCGACATGCATTATAAAGATGCCAGAAAGATTTCCTATATAGTGCCAGTTAAACATTGCCGTATCTGCTTTAAACTGGCAACAGTCTAACTTTAACAAAAATGACATTGCCAAAAAATACCAGACTCTAGACGCATCATTTAATCCATATATACATTTGTTCAGCTTCCAGAGGACCCGTTCTGTGTTAGCTGCTTCTTTAGGAGGACGGAGAAAATTGTCTCTCTGGAGCTGATGCCCCTGCAAAAAGGCAGCTTGTATATCTATTAGATTTGCATTCCCAGGCTAATGGAGCCAAGAAGATCTTTGGGCAGATGCAGCATGGGTTCAGAAAGGGCTGGTCGCGCCTAACAAATTGAGTGGAATTTTTTGAGGACATTACCAGTGCGGTAGATAACGGGGAGCCAATGGATGTGGTATATCTGGATTTCCAGAAAGCTTTTGACAAGGTGCCAAACAAAAGGTTGTTGCATAAGATAAAGATGCATGGCATTAAGGGTAAAGTAGTAGCATGGATAGAGGATTGGTTAATTAATAGAAAGCAAAGAGTGGGAATTAATGGGTGTTTCTCTGGTTGGCAATCAGTAGCTAGTGGTGTCCCACAGGGATCAGTGTTGGGCCCACAATTGTTCACCATTTACATAGATGATTTGGAGTTGGGGACCAAGGGCAATGTGTCCAGGTTTGCAGGCGACACTGAGATGAGTGGTAAAGCAAAAAGTGCAGAGGATACCGGAAGTCTGCAGAGGGATTTGGATAGGCTAAGTGAATGGGCTAGCGTCTGGCAGATGGAATACAATGTTGACAAATGTGAGGTTATCCATTTTGGTAGGAATAACAGCAAAAGGGATTATTATTTAAATGATAAAATATTAAAACATGCTGCTGGGCAGAGAGACCTTGGTGTAGCACAATCCTCTATCCATGCTACTACTTTACCCTTAATGCCATGCATCTATATCTTATGCAACAACCTTTTGTGTGGCACCTTGTCAAAAGCTTTCTGGAAATCCAGATATACCACATCCATTGGCTCCCTGTTATCTACCGCACTGTTAATGTCCTCAAAAAATTCCACTAAATTAGTTAGGCACGACCTGCCCTTTATGAACCCATGCTGCGTCTGCCAATTGGGACAATTTCCATCCAGATGCCTCGCTATTTCTTCCTTGCTAATAGATTCCAGCATCTTCCCTACTACCAAAGTTAAGCTAACTTGCCTATAATTACCCGCATTCTGCCTACCTCCTTCATAAAACAGTTTAACATAGAACATAGAAAATACAGCACAGAACAGGCCCTTCGGCCCACGATGTTGTGCCGAACCTTTGTCCTAGATTAATCATAGATTATCATTGAATTTACAGTGCAGAAGGAGGCCATTCGGCCCTTTGAGTCTGCACCAGCTCTTGGAAAGAGCACCCTACCCAAACTCAACACCTCCACCCAACACCAAGGGCAATTTGGACATTAAGGGCAATTTATCATGAGCCAATTCACCTAACCCGCACATCTTTGGACTGTGGGAGGAAACCGGAGCACCCGGAGGAAACCCACGCAGACACGGGGAGGACGTGCAGACTCCGCACAGACAATGACCCAAGCCGGAATCGAACCTGGGACCATGGATCTGTGAAGCAATTGTGCTATCCACAATGCTACCGTGCTGCCCTTAAGAACAAATAAATCTACACTATATCATTTTCCCATAATCCATGTACCTATCCAACAGCTGCTTGAAGGTCCCTAATGTTTCCGACTCAACTACTTCCACAGGCAGTGCATTCCATGCCCCACTACTCTCTGGGGAAATAACCTACCTCTGATATCCCTCCTATATCTTCCACCTTTCACCTTAAATTCATGTCCCCTTGTAATGGTGTGTTCCACCTGGGGAAAAAGTCTGACTGTCTACTCTATCTATTCCCCTGATCATCTTATAAACCTCTATCAAGTCGCCCCTCATCCTTCTCCGCTCTAATGAGAAAAGGCCTAGCACCCTCAACCTTTCCTCGTAAGACCTACTCTCCATTCCAGGCAACATCCTGGTAAATCTTCTTTGCACCTTTTCCAGAGCTTCCACATCCTTCCTAAAATGAGGCGACCAGAACTGTACACAGTACTCCAAATGTGGCCTTACCAAAGTTTTGTACAGCTGCATCATCACCTCACGGCTCTTAAATTCAATCCCTCTGTTAATGAACGCGAGCACACCATAGGCCTTCTTCACAGCTCTATCCACTTGAGTGGCAACTTTCAAAGATGTATGAACATAGACCCCAAGGTCTCTCTGCTCCTCCACAATGCCAAGAACTCTACCGTTAACCCTGTATTCCGCATTCATATTTGTCCTTCCAAAATGGACAACCTCACACTTTTCAGGGTTAAACTCCATCTGCCACTTCTCAGCCCAGCTCTGCATCCTATCTATGTCTCTTTGCAGCCGACAACAGCCCTCCTTACTATCCACAACTCCACCAATCTTCGTATCGTCTGCAAATTTACTGACCCACCCTTCAACTCCCTCATCCAAGTCATTAATGAAAATCACAAACAGCAGAGGACCCTGAACTGATCCCTGCGGTACACCACTGGTAACTGGGATCCAGGCTGAATATTTGCCATCCACCACCACTCTCTGACTTCTATCGGTTAGCCAGTTCATTATCCAACTGGCCAAATTTCCCACTATCCCATGCCTCCTTACTTTGTGCAGAAGCTTACCATGGGGAACTTTATCAAATGCCTTACTAAAATCCATGTACACTACATCCACTGCTTTACCTTCATCCACATGCTTGGTCACCTCCTCAAAGAATTCAATAAGATTTGTAAGGCAAGACCTACCCCTCACAAATCCGTGCTGACTATCCCTAATCAAGCAGTGTCTTTCCAGATGCTCAGAAATCCTATCCTTCAGTACCCTTTCCATTACTTTGCCTACCACCGAAGTAAGACTAACTGGCCTGTAATTCCCAGGGTTATCCCTAGTTCCTTTTTTGAACAGGGGCACGACATTCGCCACTCTCCAATCCCCTGGTACCACCCCTGTTGACAGTGAGGACGAAAAGATAATTGCCAACGGCTCTGCAATTTCATCTCTTGCTTCCCATAGAATCCTTGGATATATCCCGTCAGGCCCGGGGGACTTGGCTATCCTCAAGTTTTTCAAAATGCCCAACACATCTTCCTTCCTAACAAGTATTTCCTTGAGCTTACCAATCTGTTTCACACTGTCCTCTCCAACAATATCACCCCTCTCATTTGTAAATACAGAAGAAAAGTACTCATTCAAGACCTCTCCTATCTCTTCAGACTCAATACACAATCTCCCGCTACTGTCCTTGATCGGACCTACCCTCGCTCTAGTCATTCTCATATTTCTCACATATGTGTAAAAGGCCTTGGGGTTTACTCTCATAATCTATCTTACTCTTCTTTATAGCTTTTTTAGCAGCTTTCTGTTGCCCACTAAAGATTTCCCAGTCCTTTAATCTCCCACTAATCTTTGCCACTTTGTATGCTTTGTACACATAGATGAAGGTCGAGCAGTTGATGTCGTATGCATGGATTTTAGTAAGGCGTTTGATAAGGTGCCCCATGGTCGGCTCATGCAGAAAGTAAGGAGGCATGGCATAGAGAGAAATTTGGCCGATTGGATCAGTAACTGGCTATCAGATAGAAGACAGAGGGTGGTGGTAGATGGTAAATTTTCAGACTGGAGACCAGTCACCAGCGGTGTACCACAGGGATCAGTGCTGGGTCCTCTGCTATTTGTGATTTTTATCAATGACTTGGAGGAAGGGGCTGAAGGGTGGGTCAGTAAATTTGCTGATGACACCAAGATTGGTGGAGTAGTGGATGAGGTGGAGGGCTGTTGTAGGCTGCAAAGAGACATTGATAGGATGCAGAGCTGGGCTGAAAAGTGGCAGATGGAGATTAACCCTGATAAGTGTGAGGTGATTCATTGTGGTAGGACAAATTTGAATGCGGATTACAGGGTTAAGAGCAGGGTTCTGAAGAATGTGGAGGAGCAGAGAGATCTCAGAGTTCATGTCCATAGATCGCTGAAAATTGCCACCCAAGTGGATATAGACGTAAAGAAAGCCTATAGTGTGTTTGCGTTTATTAACAGGGGGATTGAGTTTAAGAGCCGCGGGGTTATGCTGCAACTGTACAGGACCCTGGTGAGACCACATTTGGTGTATTGTGTGCAGTTCTGGTCACCTTATTGTAGGAAGGATGTGGAAGCATTGGAAATGGTGCAAAGGAGATTTACCAGGATGCTGCCTGGATTAGAGGGTGGGTCTTATGAGGAAAGGTTGAGGGAGCTAGGGCTTTTCTCATTGGAGCGAAGGAGGATGAGAGGCGACTTAATTGAGGTGTCTAAGATGATGACGGGGATAGATGGAGTGGACGTTAAGCGACTTTTTCCTCGGGTGGACGTAGCTGTTACAAGGGGGCATGACTATAAGGTTCATGGTGGAAGATATAGAAGGGATGTCAGAGGTAAGTTCTTTACTCAGAGTGGTTGGGGCATCTGGAATAAGGTGGGTGAACTTGCGGCATGGGTTGGTACCTGGCACTTCGATGTTGTGGCCATTTCGGAGACATGGATAGAGCAGGGACAGGAATGGTTGTTGCAGGTGCCGGAGTTTAGATATTTCAGTAAGCGCAGGGAAGGTGGTAAAAGAGGGGGAGGGTTGGCATTGTTAGTCAAGGACAGTATTACGGTGGCAGAAAGGACGTTTGATGAGGACTCGTCTACTGAGGTAGTATGGGCTGAGGTTAGAAACAAGAAAGGAGAGGTCACCCTGTTAGGGGTTTGCTATAGGCCTCCGAAAAGTTCCAGAGATGTAGAGGAAAGGATTGCAAAGATGATTCGGGATAGGAGCGAAAGCAACAGGGTAGTTGTTATGGGGGACTTTAACTTTCCAAATATTGACTGGAAACGCTATAGTTTGAGTACTTTAGATGGGTCTGTTTTTGTCCAATGTGTGCAGGAGGGTTTCCTGACACAGTATGTAGATAGGCCAACGAAAGGCTAGGCCATATTGGATTTGGTACTGGGTAATGAACCAGGACTGGTGTTAGATTTGGAGGTAGGTGAGCACTTTGGTGATAGTGACCACAATTCGATTACGTTTACTTTAGTGATGGAAAGGGATAGGTATATACCGCAGGGCAAGAGTTATATCTGGGGGAAAGGCAATTATGATGCGATGAGGCATGACTTAGGATTCATCGGATGGAGAGGAAAACTGCAAGGGATGGGCACAATGGAAATGTGGAGCTTGTTCAAGGAACAGCTAATGCGTGCCCTTGATAAGTATGTACCTGTCAGGCAGGGAGGAAGTGGTCAAGCAAGGGAACCGTGGTTTACTAAAGCAGTCGAAACACTTGTCAAGAGGAAGAAAGAGGCTTATGTCAAGATGAGACATGAAGGTTCAGTTAGGGCACTCGAGAGTTACAAGTTAGCTAGGAAGGACCTAAAGAGAGAGCTAAGAAGAGCCAGGAGGGGACATGAGAAGTCTTTGGCAGGTAGGATCAAGGATAACCCTAAAGCTTTCTATGGCTATGTCAGGAATAAACAAATGACGAGAGTAAGAGTAGGGCCAGTCAAGGACAGTAGTGGGAAGTTGTGCTTGGAGTCCGAGGCGAGCTAAGTTTGCTGATGATACAAAGATAGGTGGAGGGATAGGTAGTATGTAGGAGGTGGGGAGGCTGCAGAAAGATTTAGACAGTTTAGGAGAGTGGTCCAAGAAATGGCTGATGAAATTCAACGTGGGCAAGTGCGAGGTCTTGCACTTTGGAAAAAAGAATAGAGGCATGGACTATTTTCTAAACGGTGACAAAATTCATAATGCTGAAGTGCAAAGGGACTTGGGAGTCCTAGTCCAGGATTCTCTAAAGGTAAACTTGCCGGTTGAGTCCGTAATTAAGAAAGCAAATGCAATGTTGTCATTCATCTCAAGAGGCTTGGAATATAAAAGCAGGGATGTACTTCTGAAGCTTTATAAAGCATTAGTTAGGCCCCATTTAGAATACTGTGAGCAATTTTGGGCCCCACACCTCAGGAAGGACATACTGGCACTGGAGCGGGTCCAGCGGAGATTCACACGGATGATCCCAGGAATGGTAGGCCTGACATACGATGAACGTCTGAGGATCCTGGGATTATATTCATTGGAGTTTAGGAGGTTGAGGGGAGATCGAATAGAAACTTACAAGATAATGAATGGCATAGATAGGGTGGATGTAGGGAAGTTGTTTCCATTAGCAGGGGAGACTAGGACCCGGGGGCACAGCCTTAGAATAAAAGGGAGTCACTTTAGAACAGAGATGAGGAGAAATGTCTTCAGCCAGAGAGTGGTGGATCTGTGGAATTCATTGCCACAGAGGGCGGTGGAGGCCGGGACGTTGAGTGTCTTTAAGACAGAAGTTGATAAATTCTTGACTCCTCAAGGAATTAAGGGCTATGGAGAGAGAGGTGGTAAATGGAGTTGAAATCAGCCATGATTGAATGGTGGAGTGGACTCGATGGGCCGAATGGCCTTACTTCCACTCCTATGTCTTATGGTCTTATGGAGAGGTGCTAAATAAATATTTTTCATCAGTATTCACACACGAAAAAGACAATGCTGTTGTGGAGAATACGGAGATTCAGGCTACTAGACTATTAGGGCTTGAGGTTCATAAGGAGGAGGTGTTAGCAATTCTGGAAAGTGTGAAAATAGATAAGTCCCCTGGGCCGGATGGGATTTATCCTAGGATTCTCTGGGAAGCTAGGGAGGAGATTGCTGAGCCTTTGGCTTTGATCTTTAAGTCATCTTTGTCTGCAGGAATACTGCCAGAAGACTGGAGGATATCCAATGTTGTCCCCTTGTTCAAAAAGGGGAATAGAGACAACCCCGGTAACAAGAGACCAGTGAGCCTTACTTCTGTTGTGGGCAAAATCTTGGAAAGGTTTATAAGAGAGAGGATGTATAATCACCTGGAAAGGAATAATTTGATTAGAGATAGTCAACACGGTTTTGTGAAGGGTAGGTCGTGCCTCACAAACCTTATTGAGTTCTTTGAGAAGGTGACCAAACAGGTGGTTGAGGGTAAAGCAGTTGATGTGGTGTATATGGATTTCAGTAAAGCGTTTGATGAGGTTCCCCATGGTAGGCTACTGCAGAAAATACGGAGGCATGGGATTCAGGGTGATTTAGCAGTTTGGATCAGAAACTGGCTAGCTGGAAGAAGACAACGGGTGGTGGTTGATGGGAAATGTTCAGACTGAAGTCCAGTTACTAGTGGTGTACCACAAGGATCTGTTTTGGGGCCACTGTTGTTTGTCATTTTTATAAATGACCTGGAGGAGGGCGTAGAAGGATGGGTGAGTAAATTTGCAGATGACACTAAAGTCGGTGGAGTTGTGGACAGTTCGGAAGGATGTTACAAGTTACAGAGGGACATAGATAAGCTGCAGCGCTGGCTTGAGAGGTGGCAAATGGAGTTTAATGCAGAAAAGTGTGAGGTGATTCATTTTCAAAGGTATAACAGGAAGACAGAGTACTGGGCTAATGGTAAGATTCTTGGCAGTGTGGATGAGCAGAGAGATCTCGGTGTCCATGTACATAGATCCCTGGAAGCTGCCACCCGGGTTGAGAGGGTTGTTAAGAAGGCGTACGGTGTGTTAGCTTTTATTGGTAGAGGGATTGAGTTTCGGAGCCATGAGGTCATGTTGCAGCTGTACAAAATTCTGGTGCGGCCGCATTTGGAGTATTGCGTGCAATTCTGGTCGCCGCATTATAGGAAGGATGTGGAAGCATTGGAAAGGGTGCAGAGGAGATTTACCAGAATGTTGCCTGGTATGGAGGGAAGATCTTATGAGGAAAGGCTGAGGGACTTGAGGCTGTTTTCGTTAGAGAGAAGAAGGTTAAGAGGTGACTTAATTGAGGCATACAAGATGATCAGAGGATTGGATAGGGTGGACAGTGAGAGCCTTTCTCCTCGAATGGTGATGTCTAGCACGAGGGGACATAGCTTTAAATTGAGGGGAGATAGATATAGGACAGATGTCAGAGGTAGGTTCTTTACTCAGAGAGTAATAAGGACGTGGAATGCCCTGCCTGCAACAGTAGTGGACTCGCCAACACTAAGGACATTCAAATGGTCATTGGATAGACATATGGACGATAAGGGAATAGTGTAGATGGGCTTTAGAGTGGTTTCACAGGTCGGCGTAACATCAAGGGCCGAAGGGCCTGTACTGCGCTGTAATGTTCTATGTTCCATATGTTCTATGAAACGCACTCCCAGCTATGGTAGTGGAGTCGGACACTTTAGGAACTTTCAAGCGGTTATTGGATAGGCATATGGAGTGCACTAGAATGATTGGGAGTAGGTTGATTTGATCTTAGTTTCAGACTAGTTCATAGAACATAGAACATTACAGCTCAGTACAGGTCTTTTACACTATTCCCTTATCATCCATATGTTTATCCAATGACCCTCTCCCAATAAAAGCTAAGTAAGAAGTCTTACAACACCAGGTTAAAGTCCAACAGGTTTGTTTCGATGTCACTAGCTTTCGGAGCGCTGCTCCTTCCTCAGGTGAATGAAGAGGTATGTTCCTCTAACACACCATATGCCTTCTTAACAAGCCTCTCAACCTAGGTGGCAACTTTCAGGGATCTATGTACATGGACACCGAGATCTCTCTGCTCATCCACACTGCCAAGAATCTTACCATTAGCCCAGTACTCTGTCTTCCTGTTATTCCTTCCAAAATGAATCACCTCACACTTTTCTGCATTAAACTCCATTTGCCACCTCTCAGCCCAGCACTGCAGCTTATCGATGTCCCTCTGTAATTTGTAACATCCTTCCGCACTGTCCACAACTCCACCGACTTTAGTGTCATCTGCAAATTTACTCACCCATCCTTCTACGCCCTCCTCCAGGTCATTTATAAAAATGACAAACAGCAGTGGCCCCAAAACAGATCCTTGTGGTACACCACTAGTAACTGGACTCCAGTCTGAACATTTCCCATCAACCACCACCCTTTGTCTTCTCCCAGCTAGCCAATTTCTGATCCAAACTGCTAAATCACCCTGAATCCCATGCCTCTGTATTTTCTGCAATAGCCTATCGTGGGGAACCTTATCAAAGGGGCAGCACGGTAGCATTGTGGATAGCACAATTGCTTCATAGCTCCAGGGTCCCAAGTTCGATTCCCGGCTTGGGTCACTGTCTATGCGGAGTCTGCACATCCTCCCCGTGTGTGCGTGGGTTTCCTCCGGGTGCTCCGGTTTCCTCCCACAGTCCAAAGATGTGCAGGTTAGGTGGATTGGCCATGATAAATTGCCCTTAGTGTCCAAAATTGCCCTTAGTGTTGGGTGGGGTTGCTGGGTTATGGGGATCGGGTGGAGGTGTTAACCTTGGGTAGGGTGCTCTTTCCAAGAGCCGGTGCAGTCTTGATGGGCCGAATGGCTTCCTTCTGCACTGTAAATTCTACGTCTAAACGCATGACTGAAATCCATCTACACCACATCAACTGCTTTACCCTCGTCCACCGGTTTGGTCACCTTCTCAAAGAACTCAATAACGTGTGTGAGGCATGACCTACCCTTCACAAAACCGTGTTGACTATCTCTAATCAAATTATTCCTTTCCAGAATGATTGTACATCCTATCTCTTATCAACCTTTCCAAGATTTTGCCCACAACAGAAGTAAGGCTCACTGGTCTATAGTTACCGGGGTTGTCTCTCCTCCCCTTCTTGAACAAGGGGACAACATTTGCTATCCTCCAGTCTTCTGGTACTATTCCTGTAATCAATGATGACATAAAGATCAAAGCCAAAGGCTCAGCAATCTCCTCCCTAGCTTCCCCGAGAATCCTAGGATAAATCCCATCCGGCCCAGGGGACGTATCTATTTTCACACTTTCCAGAATTGCTAACACCTCCTCCTTAAGAACCTCAAGCCCTTCTAGTCTAGTAGCCTGTATCTCAGTATTCTCCTCGACAACATTGTCTTTTTCCTGTGTGAATACTGACGAAAAATATTCATTTAGCACCTCTCCTATCTCCTCGGACTCCACGCACAACTTCCCACTACTGTCCTTGACTGGCCCCACTCTTACCCTTGTCATCCTTTTATTCCTGACATATCTATAGAAAGCTTTAGGGTTATCCTTGATCCGACCTGCCAAAGACTTCTCATGTCCCCTCCTGGCTCTTCTTAGCTCTCTCTTTAGGTCCTTCCTAGCTAACTTGTAACTCTCGAGTGCCCTAGCTGAACCTTCATGTCTCATCTTTACATAAGCCTCCTTCTTCCGCTTGACAAGTGTTTCGACTGCTTTAGTAAACTACGGTTCCCTTGTTCGACCACTTCCTCCCTGCCTGACAGGTACATACTTATCAAGGTCACGCAGTAGCTGTTCCTTGAACGAGCTCCACATTTCAATTGTGCCCATCCCCTGCAATTTCCCTCCCCATCCTATGTCTTGCCTTATCGCATCATAATTGCCTTTCCCTCAGATATAACTCTTGCCCTGCGGTATACACCTATCCTTTTCCATCGCTAAAGTAAACGTAATCGATTTGTGGTCACTATCACCAAAGTGCTCACCTACCTCCAAATCTAACACCTGTCCAGGTTCATTTCCCAGTACCAAATCCAATATGGCCTTGCCTTTCGTTGGCCTATCTACAAACTGTGTCAGGAAACCCTCCTGCACACATTGGACAAAAAAGGACCCATCTAACGTGCTCGAACTATAGCGTTTCCAGTCAATATTTGGAAAGTTAAAGTCCCCCATAACAAAAACCCTGTTACTTTCCCTCCGATCCAGAATCATCTTTGCAATCCTTTCCTCTACATCTCTAGAACTTTTCGGAGGCCTATAGAAAACCCCTAACAGGGTGACCTCTCCTTTCCTGTTTCTGACCTCAGCCCATATTACCTCAGTAGACGAGTCCTCATCGAACGTCCTTTCTGCCACCGTAATACTGTCCTTGACTAACAATGCCGCCCCTCCCCCTCTTATACCACCTCCTCTGAGCTTACTGAAATATCTAAACCCCGGCACCTGCAACAACCATTCCTGTCCCTGCTCTATCCATGTCTCCGAAATGGCCACAACATCGAAGTGCAAGTTCACCCACCTTATTCCGGATGCTCCTGGCATTGAAGACACACTTTAAACCACCTTCCTGCCTGCCGGTACACTCCTGCAACTTTGAAACCTTACTCCTGACCTCACTACTCTCAACCTCCTGTATACTGGAACTACAATTCAGGTTCCCAAGCCCCTGCTGAACTAGTTTAAACCCTCCCGAAGAGCATTAGCAAATTTCCCCCCCAGGATATTGGTACCCCTCTGGTCCAGGTGTAGACCATCCCGTTTGTAGAGGTCCCATCGACCCCAGAATGAGCCCCAATTATCCAGAAATCTGAAACCCTCCCTCCTGCACCATCCCTGTAGCCACGTGTTCAACTCCTCTCTCTCCCTATTCCTCGTCTCGCTAGCACGTGGCACGGGTAACAACCCAGAGATCTGGGGCGGGATTCTCCGACCCCCTGCCGGGTCGGAGAATCGCCGGGGGCTGGCATGAATCCCGCCCCCGCCGGTTGCCGAATTCTCCGGCACCGGGTATTCGGCGGGGGTGGGAATCGCGGGCCCCTCCCCTGGCGATTCTCCGGCCCGCGATGGGTCGAAGTCCCGCTGCTGGAATGCCTGTCCCGCCGGCGAGAATCAAACCACCTCTCTTACCGGTGGGACAAGGCGGCGTGGGCGGGCTCCGGGGTCCTCGGGGGGGCGCGGGGCGATCTGGCCCCGGGGGGGTACCCCCACGGTGGCCTGGTCCGCGATCGGGGCCCACCGATCCGCGGGCGGGCCTGTGCCATGGGGGCACTCTTTTGCTTCCGCCTTCGCCACGGTCTCCACTATGGCGGAGGCGGAAGAGACCCCCTCCACTGCGCATGCGCGGGGATGCCGTGAGCGGCCGGTGACGCTCCCGCGCATGCGCCGCACGGCAAAGTCATTTCCGCGCCAGCTGGCGGGGCACCAAAGGCCTTTCCCGCCAGCTGGCGGGGCGGAAATCAGTCCGGCGCGGGCCTAGCCCCTCAAGGTGAGGGCTCGGCCCCTCAAGATGCCGAGAATTCCGCACCTTTGGGGCGGCGCGATGCCGGACTGATTCGCGTTGTTTTTGGCGCCGGTCGGCGACATCGCGCCAATTGCGGAGAATCCCGCCCAATAACTCTGTTTGTTCTCGATCCAAGTTTCCACCCTAGCTCCCTGAATTCCTGCCTTACATCCCTGTCCCTTTTCCTACCTCTATCGTTGGTACCTATGTGGACAACAACTTGGGGCTGCTCCCCCTCCCCCTTAAGGATCCCGAAAACACGATCCGAGACATCGCGGACCCTGGCACCTGGGAGGCAACACACCAACAGCGAGTCTCTCTCGTTCCCACAGAATCTCCTATCTATCCCCTAACTATAGAGTCACCAATGACTAATGCTCTACTCCTCTCCCCCCTTCCCTTCTGAGCAACAGGGACAGACTCTATGCCAGAGACCTGTACCCCATGGCTTACCCCTGGTAAGTCACCCTCCCCCCAACAGTATCCAAAGCGGTATACTTGTTATTCAGGGGAACGACCCCAGGGGATCCCTGTACTGACTGCTTCCTCCCAGCCCCTCTCACCGTCACCCATCTATCTTTATTCTGCGGAGTAACTACATCCCTGAAGCTTCTATCTATGACCACCTCTGCCTCCCGAATGATCCGAAGTTCATCCAACTCCAGCTCCAGTTCCCTAACACGGTTTCTGAGGAGCTGGAGATGGGTGCACTTCCCACATATGAAATCAGCAGGGACACTGGCGGCGTCCCTCACCTCAAACATTCTGCAGGAGGAACATTGCACTACCTTCCCTGCCATCCCCTCTAGATAAAACAAGAAGAAAGAAGAAAAAAAAAGAAAAGAAGAGCTTACCTTATATTCACTAAACCCCTTAGGTTAGAGGAGGTTGAAGGGTGGGGGATACTACAAGTGTAGTGTCTCGGGTTTAGGAACCACCCAACTTATATACAGAACCTACCTGATTCCCAAGCTGCAATCCGGCTCCCTCTCTCTCCTGGAAATGAAGGCCGCTGGAACCTGGGAGTAAGTTTAAACAGTTACCTGATTCCCAAGTTGCACTCTGGCTCCCTCTCTCTCTCCCGCTCCCGGAAATGAAGGCCGCTGGAACCTGGGGGTAAGTTTAAACACTTACCTGCTTCACAAGCTGCACTCCAGCTCCCTCTCTCTCTCCCGCTCCCGGAACAACATCGTGGGCTGAAGGGCCTGTACTGTGCTGTACAGTTCTCTGTTCTATTAATGATCTGGAAGAAGATACTGAAGGCTCTGTTGCTGCGTTTGCAGATGATACAAAGATCTGTAGAGGGAGAGGTAGTATTGAGGAAGCAAGGGTGCTGCAGAAGGACTTGGACAAGCTCGGAAAGTGGCAATGAAGTGGCAAATGAAATACAATATGGAAAAGTGTGAGTTTTGTAAGGGCCCCGAAGAATCCAGCACGAGTTTTAAGGATACAAAATAATAAAGTTTATTTACTATAACAATATATACATAGCAGTAGCAGTAACTTCCCTTGCTACCTTCTCCTTCCTCCTGGTTCCTGGACTGGCCAGCTTATTTATAGTAGGAGTTTCTCCGCCCCCCTCATTGGGGAAGTTCATACTCCCATAGGATTGTGGGATAGTCATTAGTTCCCAGCCAATCGTCAGTAGGCAGGTTATAACATCCCTCCTCCCCAAAGTCCAAGGAATCCACCGTAGGCCCTGGCGAAGGAAGGCGTCGAACTCGTTTGGCCGCAGGCCGGACGCCATTTGCACGCGGCGCTGGGTCAGGCGGCGTATAACGAGACGGAGACCGGCGCTTCCGTGATGAACGGCGCGGTTGTACATCCACGGCCTGTGGACCCGAGGATTCCCCCTCTGATTCATCCTGTGTCTCCATCTCGGAGTCAGAGTCTGCTGCCTCCGTCATGTCAGCGTCTCTATCCCCATTCGGTCCCGTCACGACCTGCGCAGGATTCGAGTGAGGCACCAGTGGAAGATTAGGAGGACTACCTTCCCTTGTTTCTGGTCTTTGCCGCTGTTGAACTGAGCTCCGGGGGCGGGGAATCTTTTGCGGGGATGATCTTCTGGACCGGACGTGGTCTACATGTTTTCGCTGGAGACGACCCTGGGCTTGCACTTGGTACGACATAGGGCCCGTTTGGCGAAGGATTACACCAGGAACCCATTGGTCACCACCAGCAAAATTCCGCACGAATACTGGGTCACCGGGCGCAAATTGCCGAATCGGACGATGCCGAGACAATCCCGGTCTCTGCCGTTCTTGTGTGCGGCGTACTTTTGCGCCAATGTCCGGGAAGACCATACTAAGGCGGGTGCGAAGTCTCCGGCCCATTTGAGTTCTGCGGGAGCTACCCCAGTCACTGTCTGGGGGGTGGTCCTGTACGTAAACAAAAACCGAGTCAGTCTCGTGTCCATTGATCCGGAAGACTGCTTCTTTAGGCCTCTTTTGAATGTTTGCACTGCACGCTCTGCCAACCCATTTGAAGCCGGGTGGTAAGGGGCAGTGTGGATATGGCGGATGCCGTTCGTCTTTGTAAACCCAGCAAACTCCTCACTTGTGAATGGAGTGCCATTATCCGTGACCAGCACCTCGGGGAGGCCATGCGTGCTAAATGATCAACGCATTTTTTCAATTGTTGCGCAGGACGTTGTCCCCTGCATCTTATGCACCTCCAGCCATTTGGACTGGGCGTCAATTAGTAGAAGGAACATGGATCCCTGAAAAGGGCCTGCGAAATCTGCATGTAAGCATGCCCAAGGCCGCCCTGGCCATTCCCAGTGATATAGGGGCGCGGCCGGCGGAAGCTTCTGATGCTCCTGGCAAATGGAGCAGTTTTGGGCCACCTTCTCAATGTCAAGGCCTGGCCACCAGACATAACTCCGGGCCAACATTTTCATCTTGGTCACGCCCGGATGCCCATTGTGCAAGTCTGATAATATCAGCTCCTGGCCTTTTTCCGGGACAATCACACGCGTCCCCCACAAGAGGATGCCGTCTTCCACGCTGAACTCTGACAGCTTGGAGGAAAATGCTCACAACTCGCCTGGGAGCTGTCTATGCTGCCCACCATACAGGACTATGTGCCGAACCTTTGACAGGACTGGCTCCGTCTGGGTCCACTCACGGATCTGTGATGCCGTGACAGGCAAGGTGTCCATAAAATTTAGGGTTGCGACCACCTCACCGGTCGTGGGGGTCGACATGGGGCCGGTTGATAAAGGCAATCGGCTCAGTGCGTCGGCATTTGCTATCTGCGTACCTGGTTTGTGCTCCAGAGAATACTCATATGCAGCAAGCAACAAAGCCCAGCGCTGGATCCGTGCAGAAGCAATGGGCGGTATTGGCTTATCCTCTCTGAAGAGTCCCAGCAGGGGCTTATGGTCAGTCACGATAGTGAAATGGCGGCCGTACACATACTGGTGGAAGCGTTTCACCGCGAAAACCACTGCCAGGCCCTCCTTCTCGATCTGCGCGTACTTTTTCTCCGCTGCAGTCAATGTGCGGGAGGCGAAAGCTATCGGTCGCTCGGCCCCGTTCTCCATCTTGTGGGACAGGACAGCCCCAATTCCATACGGGGATGCATCACATGTGACGAGCAAAGGCTTTCCCGGATCATAGTGGGTTAGTAACCCAGACGACGACAATTGTTGCTTTACCCGCCGGAAAGCGGTTTCTTGCGGCTGACCCCAAACCCAGGTGTGATTTTTCTTTAGCAGCAGGTGTAAGGGGGCCAGCGTAGTTGCCAGATTGGGGAGGAACTTCCCGTAATAGTTTACGAGACCGAGAAAAGAACGAAGATGCGAAGTGTCAGTCGGGGTGGGGGCATGTTGAATTGCACGCACCTTCTCTGCGACGGGGTGCAGACCCTCGCGGTCCACCCGATAACCTAGGTAGACTACTTCTTTTGCCTGAAATACGCACTTTGTGTGATGTAAACGGACTCCAGCCTCCGAAAGGCGTTTCAGGACAGCCTCCAGATTTTCCAAATGCTCTTGCTCCGACGTCCCTGTAATCAACACGTCATCTAGGTAGACAGCCACATGTGGTAAACCTCTCAAAATGCCCTCCATAACACGTTGAAAAATTGCACAGGCAGAGGATACTCCAAAGGGCAACCGTGTATATTCATACAGGCCCCGGTGTGTGGTAATTGTTACATATGGTCGGGAGGCAGGGTCCAGCTCCAACTGCAGGTAGGCGTGACTCATATCTAATTTTGTGAATGAGAGTCCGCCTGCAAGTTTCGCGTAGAGATCCTTTATGCGAGGCATTGGGTATCGGTCGAGTCGGGAAACTGTATTCACTGTAAGTTTATAGTCGCCACACAAGCGAACTGTGGCATCTGGCTTCATTACTGGTACAATTGGTGCTGCCCAGTCAGCAAAACGGACGTGCCTGATAATACCCAAACTCTCCAAACGAGTGAGCTCCCCTTCTACCTTCTCGAGCAAGGCGTAAGGCACTGGGCGCGCCCGGAAATAGCGCGGCGTGGCTCCTGGTTCAACTTGGATACGGGCTACGGCCCCTTTTATTTTCCCCAAACCAGGCTGGAATACCTCTGGGTATCGTCCTAGCACCTCAGTCAACCCTCCAGAAACTGTTTGGAGGATGTGCTGCCATTGCAACCGCAAATGGCGCAACCAGTCCCGACCCAACAGGCTGGGCCCATGGCCACGCACTACGATAAGTGGGAAACGTCCCTCCTGGCGTCCATAGACAACAGGGGTCATTGTAGTTCCTGCAATGTCCAGTGGTTCCCCCGTGTAGGTGGCCAACCTGGCCTGTGAGTCAGTTAATGTAAGGGTCTGTATACCCTGCTTGATGCGGTCGAATGTCCTCTGGGCGATCACGGAGACCGCTGCGCCAGTATCCAACTCCATCTCCAGCGGGTGGCCATTGACCCGTACTGTCACCTTAATGGGGGCCACACGGGGAGCTGCCACACAATGCAGCTGCAGGCAGTCGTCCTCCGTCTCCACATCCTCAGGAGTGGTCGCCGCAGGTTCATCCACATGGAAGGTACGGCCTCTGGGCTGGTCCCAGTTACGGCCCCTGGGCTGGTCCCAGTTTCGGTCGGAACGACGGCGCCTCTGGCGTCCCCAGGACCGCCGTCCGCGACGGGGTCGGCGCCTACAAGTCTGACACGGACATGGCTCCTCACCCATTGGCTCTGGAGAAGGGTCCCTTCGGGGAGGAATGTCCGATGGCCACTGGCGTCGGTCTGGTCGTTGCCTCGCCCAAGGTACCGCAGGAGTGCGGGGGACGTTTTTGGGCGGAAAGGGTTGCGCCCCAAGGCATGCACTTCCATTCCCTGTAGCTCCTGTACTCCTCGCTCTGCGCTCTCTCGGGACAAGACTATTTGTATTGCCTGTTGAAAAGTCAATGTTGGCTCCGCTAACAACTTTCTCTGGGTGGCCGCATTGTTAATACCGCAAACCAAACGGTCGCGTAACATTTCTGACAAGGTCTCACCATAGTCACAGTATTCCGCAATCCCGCGTAGCCTGGATAAAAAAATCGGCAAGGGATTCTCCAGGGGTCCTCTCAGCGGTATTAAACCGGTAACGCTGGACTATCGTGGACGGAGTTGGGTTAAAGTGTTGCCCCACTATATTCACAAGTTCATCAAACGTTTTGGTGTCCAGCGCAGCTGGGTACGTAAGGCTCCTAATCACCCCAAACGTATGCGGCCCGCAGGCGGTGAGCAATATGACCACCTGGCGCTCGTTTTCGGTGAAATTGTTTGCCCGGAAATAGTAACGCATCCGTTGTGTCTACTGGTTCCAGCTTTCCAGCGCAGCATCAAAAACATCCAAACGTCCGTACAGAGGCATGGTATAATAGAAAACAACTTCCAACCTGTATCCAACAAAAATCCAGGGAGGTGGCTTCAGCAGTGTAGACGGCTATCCACTTTAACCCTCATCGCCAGTTTTGTAAGGGACCCGAAGAATCCAGCACGAGTTTTAAGGATACAAAATAATAACGTTTATTTACTATAACAACATATACATAACAGTAGCAGTAACTTCCCTTGCTACCTTCTCCTTCCTCCTGGTTCCTGGACTGGCCAGCTTATTTATAGTAGGAGTTTCTCCGCCCCCCTCATTGGGGAAGTTCATACTCCCATAGGATTGTGGGATAGTCATTAGTTCCCAGCCAATCGTCAGTAGGCAGGTTATAACAGTGAGGTTATGCACTTTGGAAGGAGGAATCTAGGCATAGACTATTTTCTAAATGGGGAAATGCTTCGGAAAGCTGAAGCACAAAGGGTCTTGGGAGTCCTTGTTCACGATTCTCTTCAGGTTAACGTGCAGGTTCAGTCGGCAGTTAAGGCGGCAAATGCAATGTTAGCATTCATGTCGAGAGGGCTAGAATACAAGACCAGGGATGTACTTCTGAGGCTGTATAAGGCTCTGGTCAGACCCCAGTTGGAGTATTGTGAGCAGTTTTGTATCTAAGGAAGGATGTGCTGGCCTTGGAAAGGGTCCAGAGGAGGTTCACAAGAATGATCCCTGGAATGAAGAACTTGTCGTATGAGGAACAGTTGAGGACTCTGGGTCTGTACTCGTTGGAGTTTAGAAGGATGAGGGGGGATCTTATTGAAACTTACACAATACTGCGAGGCCTGGATAGAGTGGACATGGAGAAGATGTTTCCACTTGTCGGAAAAACTAGAACCAGAGGACACCATCTCAGACTAAAGGGACGATCCTTTAAAACAGAGATGAGGAGGAATTTCTTCAGCCAGAGGGTGGGGAATCTGTGGAACTCTTTGCCGCAGAAGGCTGTGGAGGCCAAATCAGTGAGTGTCTTTGAGACAGAGATAGATAGGTTCTTGATCAATAAGGGGATCGGGGGTTATGGGGAGAAGGCAGGAGAATGGGGATGAGAAAATATCAGCCATGATTGAATGGCGGAGCAGACTCGATGGGCTGAGTGGCCTAATTCTGCTCCTCTGTCTTATGGTCTTATGAATTGGACATTCTGAATTCTCCCTCTGTGTATCCGAATCAGCGTCAGAGTGTGGCGACTAGGGGCTTTTCACAGTAACTTCACTGAAGTGTTAATGTAAGCCAACTTGTGACAATAAAGATTGTAATTATTATACATTGGGTTTTTTTCTATAAATTTAGAGTATCCAATTATTTTTTTTCCAATTATGGGGCATATTTAGTGTGGCCAGTCCACTTCACCTGCACATCTTTTGGTTGTGGGGGCGAGACCCACGCAGACACAGAGTATTTGCAAACTCCACATGGACAGTGACCCGGGACCTCGGCGCCGTGAGGTAGCACTGCGCCACCGTGCTGCCCTCTACATCCATTGTTGCACGTAATTGAAACAGCATTTAAATGTATGTCAAACAAGATGCACTACCCCTATCTTGTCCAATAACTTTTATTTTACTCTGTGTGTACAGTAAATGATGGTTGACTTACCCTGCAAGTTTGCCAGAGGGAGCTTGAGGATGCTTCCTGCACCAGTGGCAGAAGTTAGTCCTGGGATAGAAGCAAGAGTTGCGGTGGGAATTGTCAACACAAGTCCCTGTTGTGCAGTTACTTGATTAGCCATGTTAAGTGGGATGAAAAACGGTTGGTTTAATGAGACACTGCCTGTCGAAGCCATTACCACTGTTGCCAGGTTGTCTGAAGTCAACACCTGCAAAAGGGATACATTTCAAAGATTAGTAGATCACGTAAAGCTGCATCTTGGGGTCTTTAAACTAAAATTTTGTAGAAATCAGTTCTGTTTCCTTGATTTGTCAGAGCAAACAAAAGATTCAGTGGTCCAGCCAGCCCTGGCAATTTAGAAAAGTATGGCAATACATTGAGAGTTCGACGATGAGGCCGAACTCAACTGTTCCAAATGTAAGTAAGTTACTGTTATAACCTGCCTACTTACGATTGGCTGGGGACTAATGACTATCCCACAATCCTGTGGGAGTATGAGCTTCCCCAATGAGGGGGGCAGAGAAACTCCTAGTATAAATAAGCTGGCCAGTTCAGGAACCAAGAGGAAGGAGAAGGTAGCAAGGGAAGTTACTGCTACTGTTATGTATATATTGTTATAGTAAATAAATGTTATTATTTTGTATTCTTAAAACTCGTGCTGGATTCTTCGTGGCCCTCACAAAACTGGCGACGAAGGTAAAAGTGAATAGCTGTCTACACTGCTGAAGCCACCTCCCTGGATTTTTGTTGGATACAGGTTGGAAGTTGTTTTCTATTATACCATGCCTCTGTACGGACGTTTGGATGTTTTTGATGCTGCGCTGGAAAGCTGGAACCAGTACACACAACGGATGCGTTACTATTTCCGGGCAAACAATATCACTGAAAACGAGCGCCAGGTGGTCATATTGCTCACCGCCTGCGGCCCGCATACGTTTGGGGTGATTAGGAGCCTTACGTACCCAGCTGCGCCGGACACCAAAACGTTTGATGAACTTGTGAATATAGTGGGGCAACACTTTAACCCAACCCCGTCCACGATAGTCCAGCGTTACCGGTTTAATACCGCTGAGAGGACCCCTGGAGAATCCCTTGCCGATTTTTTATCCAGGCTACGCGGGATGGCGGAATACTGTGACTATGGTGAGACCTTGTCAGAAATGTTACGCGACCGTTTGGTTTGCGGTATTAACAATGCAGCCACCCAGAGAAAGTTGTTAGCGGAGCCAACATTGACTTTTCAACAGGCCATCCAAATAGTCTTGTCCCGAGAGAGCGCAGAGCGAGGAGTACAGGAGCTACAGGGAATGGAAGTGCATGTCTTGGGGCGCAACCCTTTCCGCCAAAGAACGTCCCCCCGCACTCCTGCGGTACCTTGGGCGAGGCAACGTCCGGACCGACGCCAGTGGCCATCGGACATTCCTCCCCGAAGGGAGCCTTCTCCAGAGCCAATGGATGAGGAGCCATGTCCGTGTCAGACTTGTAGGCGCCGACCCCGTCGCGGACGGCGGTCCTGGGGACGCCAGAGGCGCCGTCGTTCTGACCGAAACTGGGACCAGCCCAGGGGCCGTAACTGGGACCAGCCCAGAGGCTGTACCTTCCATGTGGATGAACCTGCGGCGACCACTCCTGAGGATGTGGAGACGGAGGACGACTGCCTGCAGCTGCATTGTGTGGCAGCTCCCCGGGTGGCCCCCATTAAGGTGACAGTACGGGTCAATGGCCACCCGCTGGAGATGGAGTTGGATACTGGCGCAGCGGTCTCCGTGATCGCCCAGAGGACATTCGACCGTATCAAGCAGGGTATACAGACCCTTACATTAACTGACTCACAGGCCAGGTTGGCCACCTACACGGGGGAACCACTGGACATTGCAGGTACTACAATGACCCCTGTTGTCTATGGACGCCAGGAGGGGCGTTTCCCACTTATCGTGGTGCATGGCCATGGGCCCAGCCTCTTGGGTCGGGACTGGTTGCGCCATTTGCGGTTGCAATGGCAGCACATCCTCCAAACAGTTTCTGAAGGGTTGACTGAGGTGCTAGGACGATACCCAGACGTATTCCAGCCTGGTTTGGGGAAAATAAAAGGGGCCGTAGCCCGTATCCAAGTTGAACCAGGAGCCACGCCACGCTATTTCCGGGCGCGCCCAGTGCCTTACGCCTTGCTCGAGAAGGTAGAAGGGGAGCTCACTCGTTTGGAGAGTTTGGGGATTATCAGGCCCGTCCGTTTTGCTGACTGGGCAGCACCAATTGTACCTGTAATGAAGCCGGATGCCACAGTTCGCTTATGTGGCGACTATAAACTTACAGTGAATACAGTTTCCCGACTCGACCGATATCCAATGCCTCGCATAGAGGATCTCTACGCGAAACTTGCAGGTGGACTCTCATTCACAAAATTAGATATGAGTCACGCCTACCTGCAGTTGGAGCTGGACCCTGCCTCCCGACCATATGTAACAATTAATACACACCGGGGCCTGTATGAATATACACGGTTGCCTTTTGGAGTATCCTCTGCCTGCGCAATTTTTCAACGTGTTATGGAGGGCATTTTGAGAGGTTTACCACGTGTGGCTGTCTACCTAGATGACGTTTTGATTACAGGGATGTCGGAGCAAGAACATTTGGAAAATCTGGAGGCTGTCCTTAGACGCCTTTCGGAGGCTGGAGTCCGTTTGCGTCGCACAAAGTGCGTATTTCAGGCAAAAGAAGTAGTCTACCTAGGTTATCGCGTGGACCGCGAGGGTCTGCACCCCGTCGCAGAGAAGGTGCGTGCAATTCAACATGCCCCCACCCCGACTGACACTTCGCATCTTCGTTCTTTTCTCGGTCTAGTAAACTATTACGGGAAGTTCCTGCCCAATCTGGCAACTACGCTGGCCCCTTTGCACCTGCTGCTAAAGAAAAATCACACCTGGGTTTGGGGTCAGCCGCAAGAAACCGCTTTCCGGCGGGTAAAGCAACAATTGCCGTCGTCTGGGTTACTAACCCACTATGATCCGGGAAAGCCTTTGCTCGTCACATGTGATGCATCCCCGTATGGTATTGGGGCCGTCCTGTCCCACAAGATGGAGAACGGGGCCGAGCGACCGATAGCTTTCGCCTCCCGCACATTGACTGCAGCGGAGAAAAAGTACGCGCAGATCAAGAAAGAGGGCCTGGCAGTGGTTTTTGTGGTGAAACGCTTCCACCAGTATGTGTACGGCCGCCATTTCACCATCGTGACTGATCATAAGCCCCTGCTGGGACTTTTCAGAGAGGATAAGCCAATACCGCCCATTGCTTCTGCACGGATCCAGCGCTGGGCCTTGTTGCTTGCTGCATACGAGTATTCTCTGGAGCACAAACCAGGTACGCAGATAGCAAATGCCGACGCACTGAGCCGATTGCCTTTATCGACCGGCCCCATGTCGACCCCCACGACCGGTGAGGTGGCTGCAACCCTAAATTTTATGGACACCTTGCCTGTCACGGCATCACAGATCCTTGATTGGACCCAGACGGAGCCAGTCCTGTCAAAGGTTCGGCACATAGTCCTGTATGGTGGACAGCATAGACAGCTCCCAGGCGAGTTGCGGGCATTTTCCTCCAAGCTGTCAGAATTCAGCGTGGAAGACGGCATCCTCTTGTGGGGGACGCGTGTGATTGTCCCGGAAAAAGGCCAGGAGCTGATATTATCAGACTTGCACAATGGGCATCCAGGTGTGACCAAGATGAAAATGTTGGCCCGGAATTATGTCTGGTGGCCAGGCCTCGACACCGACATTGAGAAGGTGGCCCAAAACTGCTCCATCTGCCAGGAGCATCAGAAGCTTCCGCCGGCCGCGCCCCTACATCGCTGGGAATGGCCAGGGCGGCCTTGGGCACGCTTGCATGCAGATTTCGCAGGCCCTTTTCAAGGATCCATGTTCCTTCTACTAATTGACGCCCAGTTCAAATGGCTGGAGGTGCATAAGATGCAGGGGACAACGTCCTGCGCAACAATTGAAAAGATGCGTTTATCGTTTAGTACGCATGGCCTCCCCGAGGTGCTGGTCACGGATAATGGCACTCCATTCACGAGTGAGGAGTTTGCTAGGTTTACAAAGATGAACGGCATCCGCCATATCCGCACTGCCCCATACCACCCGGCTTCAAATGGGTTGGCAGAGCATGCAGTGCAGACATTCAAAAGAGGCCTAAAGAAGCAGTCTTCCGGATCAATGGACACGAGACAGGCTCGCTTTTTGTTTACGTACAGGACCACCCCCCATGCAGTGACTGGGGTAGCTCCCGCAGAACTCCTAATGGGCCGGAGACTTCGCACCCGCCTTAGTATGGTTTTCCCGGACATTGGCGCAAAAGTACGCCGCACACAAGAACGGCAGGGGCAGGGATTGTCTCGGCACCGTCCAATTCGGCAGTTTGCGCCCGGTGACCCAGTATTCGTGCGGAATTTTGCTGGTGGTGACCAATGGGTTCCTGGTGTAATCTCGTGCCAAACGGGCCCTATATCTTACCAAGTGCAAGCCCAGGGTCGTCTCCAGCGAAAGCATGTAGACCACGTCCGGTCAAGAAGATCATCCCTTCAAAAGATTCCCCGCCCCCAGAGCTCATTTCAACAGCCGCAAAGACCAGAGACAAGGGAAGGTAGTCCTCAAAATCTTCCACTGCTGCCTCACTCGAAGCCTGCGCAGGTCGTTACGGGGCCGAATGGAGATAGAGACGCTGACATGACGGAGGCAGCAGACTCTGACTCCGAGATGGAGACACAGGATGCATCAGAGGGGGAATCCTCGGGTCCACAGGCCGTGGATGTACAACCGCGCCGTTCATCACGGAAGCGCGGTCTCCGTCTCGTTATACGCCGCCTGATCCAGCGCCGCGTGCAAATGGCGTCCGGCCTGCGGCCAAACGAGTTCGACGCCTTCCTTCGCCAGGGCCTACGGTGGATTCCTTGGACTTTGGGGAGGAGGGATGTTATAACCTGCCTACTTACGATTGGCTGGGGACTAATGACTATCCCACAATCCTGTGGGAGTATGAGCTTCCCCAATGAGGGGGGCAGAGAAACTCCTAGTATAAATAAGCTGGCCAGTTCAGGAACCAAGAGGAAGGAGAAGGGAGCAAGGGAACATAGAACTTACTGCTACTGTTATGTGTATATGTTATAGTAAATAAATGTTATTATTTTGTATCCTTAAAACTTGTGCTGGATTCTTCGTGGCCCTTACAGAAGTTACTGACCATCACTTCTTCCAAATATGTCTCTTCTTCATTTTGAATCGCAGTCTTGCTTTAATAATAACAATAATAATAATAATAACCTTTTATTGTCAAAAGTATGAAGTTACTGTGAAAGCCGCTGGTTGCCACATTCCGACGCCTGTTCAGGTAAACCCTTCCCCCCTCAGTCTGTGTGATTAACACTAAAGAGGGGTTGGTAACTGTGTAAAACCCCCCGGTCTGTGTGATTAACACTAAAGAAGGGCTGGTAACTGTGTAAAACCCCCGGTCTGTGTGATTAACACTAAAGAGGGGCTGGTAACTGTGTAAAACCCCCCGGTCTCTGTGATTAACACTAAAGAGGGGCTAGTAACTGTGTAAACCCCCGGTCTGTGTGATTAACACTAAAGAGGGGCTGGTAACTGTGTAAAACCCCCGGTCTGTGTGATTAACACTAAAGAGGGGCTGGTAACTGTGTAAACCCCCCGGTCTGTGTGATTAACACTAAAGAGGGGCTGATAACTGTGTAAACCCCCCGGTCTGTGTGATTAACACTAAAGAGGGGCTGATAACTGTGTAAACCCCCCGGTCTGTGTGATTAACACTAAAGAGGGGCTGATAACAGTGTAACCCCCCCGGTCTGTGTGATTAACACTAAAGAGGGGCTGGTAACTGTGTAAAATCCCCCGGTGTGATTAACACTAAAGAGCGGCTGATAACTGTGTAAAACCCCCCGGTCTGTGTGATTAACACGAAAGAGGGGCTGGTAACTGTGTAAAACCCCCGGTCTGTGTGATTAACACTAAAGAGGGGCTGGTAACTGAGTAAAACCCCCGGTCTGTGTGATTAACACTAAAGAGGGGCTGGTAACTGTGTAAAACCCCCGGTCTGTGTGATTAACACTAAAGAGGGGCTGGTAACTGTGTAAACCCCCCGGTGTGATGAACGGTTACTGCCTTATCATCATGTAAGGTGATGTCCCCTTTAAGACCGGGCTTGGAACCCTGGGGACTCCGCCTCTGGCTCCGCCCATCTGGGAGCCCTGCATAAAGGCCTGCCTCATGGTCTGTATCGCAGTCAGCTCTCGTCCATAGCTGTAGCATAGTTATTAGTCTAATAAAGCCTTCTTTACAGTTTAATCTCTAAGCATCATTATTGAGGGTACCTCAATTTATTAGACTAAACTAGATTCAGGATGGACGCAGGCCTAAAACCAGAGAAGCTCAATCTGGAAGCACGAACGCCGGAGGCAAAGGAAATTTTTAAATACTGGCTGCGATGCTTCGAGGCCTACCTGGACTCCGCAGAGACTCCCATCCTGGGGCCACGCAAGCTGCGTCTACTCCACGCCCGGGTGAGTCACAGAATCTCCGCCACGCTCGAAAAGGCAACTACTTATGATGCGGCGATTGAGTTGCTCCGCAAGCGGTTTGTCAAACCCGTCAATTAGGTGCACGCCCAGCATCTGCTCTCTACCTGCCGGCAGCGCTCGGGGGAATCGCTCGACGAGTTTGTTGAAAAACTCACCGTGCTTGCCAGGGACTGTGACCATCAGGATGTGACAGGGGAAGTCCATATGAACCTGCACATCAGAGATTCTTTCGTGTCCGGCATCCGCTCGACCTACATCCGGCAGCGGCTGCTCGAAAACGGGGCAAAAGACCTCCAGGAGACGCTAACGCTCGCCTCCTCGCTGGAGGTGGCCCGACATAACTTGGGTACGTACCCCGCGGACTCTGCCAGCCCCCCCCCCGGACTTCCTCAGACTCACCCGTATTACAGGCCTGTGCCACGCGGCGACCCGCTCACCATGAGGGCACCATGCTACTTCTGTGGGCAGGGCCAGCACCCACGCCCACGCTGCCCAGCCCGCTCCGCGATCTGCAGCGACTGCGGGAAGAAAGGGCACTTTGCGAGGGTCTGCATGGCCAGACCCAGGGGCCAGAAAAACAAAGAACAGCCGGCCCGAAAATCAGGCTCTCAGGCCCCAAGGCCTCGCAATGCTGCTGCGCACCGACCCGACACGCCCTCTTCTGACGCGTCATCAGCCTCGTGCAAATCATGGGAGCGGCCATCTGGTCGGCGGCCATCTTCTCGACCCGACACGTGCGACCAACGGCAGCGGCCATTTTACGAGTCCAATTCGGCTGACGCCTCCGACTACCCGCGACTGGGTGCGATCACCCTCGATCAAACTCGGCCAAAACACCTGCAGAACTCCATGATGCAGGTCCAGGTCAACGGAGAGCTTTATCCACCCTGAAACGGTAAGGCGCTGCTCCCTACGCACCCATCCCGCATCCCAAACCATAGCCCTCGCATCTGGGTCCCACTCGGTACAAATCACGGGGTACTGTATTGCGGATCTCTCGATCCAGGGTGCCAAATACACCCGTTTCAAATTTTATATCCTCCCTCACCTCTGTGCCCCCCTGCTGCTCGGACTGGATTTCCAGTGCAGCAACCGAAGCCTGACACTGAAGTTCGGCGGACCCTTGCCCCCCCCTCACGGTGTGCTGCCTTGCGACACTAAAAGTCGCACCCCCCTCGCTATTCGGTAACCTCACTCCTGACTGTAAGCCCGTCGCCACCAGGAGCCGGCGCTACAGTGCCCAAGATATGGCTTTTATCAAGTCAGAGGTCCAGCGTTTACTGGGAGAGGGGGTCATCGAGGCTAGCAACAGCCCTTGGAGAGCGCAAGTGGTGGTAGTCCGGTCCGGGGACAAGAAACGGATGGTCGTGGATTATAGCCAGACCATAAACCGATTCACGCAGCTTGATGCGTACCCCCTTCCTCGCATCGCGGAAATGGTAAATCGGATCGCCCAATACCGAGTCTTTTCCACGGTCGACCTCAAATCTGCCTACCACCAGCTCCCCATCCGACCAAAAGACCGCCCCTATACTGCCTTCGAAGCAGCCGGCCGGCTCTTCCACTTCCTCAGGGTCCCCTTTGGTGTCACAAATGGGGTCTCCGTCTTTCAAAGGGCGATGGACCAAATGGTGGACCAGTACGGTTTGCGGGCTACATACCCGTACTTGGACAATGTCACCATCTGCGGCTATGATCAGCAGGACAATGACGCTAACCTCAAAGTTCCTCCAGACCGCCCGAGCCCTGAACCTGACCTATAACGAGGGCAAATGCGTTTTCCACACCACCCGGCTGGCCATCCTCGGCTATGTCGTGGAAGACGGGGTCCTAGGTCCCGACCCCGACCGCATGCGCCCCCTTAAGGAACTCCCTCTCCCCCGCAGCCTCAAGGCCCTCAAACGGTGCTTGGGGCTTTTCTCCTATTACGCCCAGTGGGTCCCCAAGTATGCGGACAAAGCCCGCCCACTCCTGAAGACCACCACTTTTGCCCTCTCGGCTGAGGCTCAATTGGCCTTCAACCGCATCAAGGCCGACATCATCAAGGCCGCCATGCACGCGGTGGACGAAACCATCCCTTTCCAGGTAGAGAGCGATGCATCAGACATCGCCCTGGCTGCTACCCTCAATCAAGGAGGCAGACCAGTAGCGTTCTTCTCCCGAACCCTCACCGCCTCCGAGATTTGACACTCTGCAGTCGAAAAGGAGGCACAAGCCATTGTGGAGGCTGTGCGGTGCTGGAGACACTACCTCTCCGGTAGGAGGTTTACCCTCGTCACCGACCAACGGTCGGTCGCCTATATGTTCGATAACACGCAACGGGGCAAAATAAAAAACGATAACATTTTGAGGTGGAGGATCGAACTCTCCACCTACTCGTACGATATCAAGTATCGTCCAGGGGAGCTCAACGAGCCCCCAGATGCCCTGTCCCGCGGCACATGCGCCAACGCGCAGGAGTACCGCCTGCAAGCCATCCACAATGACCTCTGCCACCCGGGGGTTACCCGGCTCGTCCATTTCATCAAGTCCCGCAACCTACCTTACTCAACCAAGGAGGTCAAGGCCATGATCAGGGCCTGCCAGGTCTGTGCGGAGTGCAAACCGCACTTCTATCGGCCAGACAAGGTTCGGCTCGTGAAGGCCTCGGGCCCCTTTGAGCGACTGAGCGTGGACTTCAAGGGGCCCCTCCCGTCCACCAACCGTTATGCTTATTTCCTCACCGTGATCGATCAGTTCTCGCGTTTCCCATTCGCCATTCCCTGCACCGACATGACCTCAGCCACGGTGATTAAGGCACTGCACAGCATCTTCACCCTGTTCGGTTTCCCCGCTTATATCCACAGCGACCGGGGTACATCGTTCATGAGCGATGAACTGCGTCAGTATCTGCTCAGCAAAGGCATCGCCTCGAGCAGAACGACCAGTTATAACCCACGGGGAAACGGGCAGGTGGAGAGGGAGAACACGACCGTGTGGAAGGCTGTCCTTCTGGCCCTGCGGTCGAGAAATCTCCCAACCACCCGCTGGCAGGAGGTCCTACCCGATGCCCTACACTCCATTCGGTCACTCCTCTGCACGGCCACGAATGAGACCACTCACGACCGATTAGAACATAGAACATAGAACAATACAGCGCAGTACAGGCCCTTCGGCCCACGATGTTGCACCGAAACAAAAGCCATCTAACCTACACTATACCATTATCATCCATATGTTTATCCAATAAACTTTTAAATGCCCTCAATGTTGGCGAGTTCACTACTGTTTGTTTCTCTTCCCCAGGAAGACTTCCCCAGGAAGTCTACCTCCGGGGTCTCGCTTCCACCTTGGCTGATGGCTCCGGGACCTGTTCTTCTCCGGAGGCACGCGAGGAGCCATAAAACGGACCCCCTAGTTGAAAAGGTCCGACTGCTCCACGCCAACCCCAGTTACGCCTACGTGGAGTACTCCGACGGCAGGCAAGATACGGTTTCCCTCCGGGATCTGGCACCCGCTGGATCCTCCACCACAGACGCCCCTTCCCGCGCCCTGCCCCTGCAGGACCCGTCGCACCCTACAACACACCCCCTTCCGGCCCTACCACCCATTGGTGAGCTCCCTTTACACACGCCGCCGGTGCCGGCTCCGCTACCCCCGGCCCTGCCTCGTTCCTATGCCCCGACTCGGACCGAAGCTCCGACCGCTGTGCTCCCGGATGTGCCCTCAACCGGGACGTCCGTGCCCGCCGCACAACCGCCCGAATTGAGGAGGTCGAGGAGGACGGTCCGGCCACCGAGACGGATGGACCGATGATGGCACTTCACCCCCACCGGACTCCTTTTTAAACAGGGGGTGAATGTGATGAACGGTTACTGCCTTATCATCATGTAAGGAGATGTCCCCTTTAAGACCAGGCTTGGAACCCTGGGGACTCCGCCTCTGGCTCCGCCCATCTGGGAGCGGTACATAAAGGCCTGCCTCATGGTCTGTGTAACAGTCAGAACAAAGAACAAAGAACAAAGAAATGTACAGCACAGGAACAGGCCCTTCGGCCCTCCAAGCCCGTGCCGACCATACTGCCCGACTAAACTACAATCTTCTACACTTCCTGGGTCCGTATCCTTCTATTCCCATCCTATTCATATATTTGTCAAGATGCCCCTTAAATGTCCCTATCGTCCCTGCCTCCACTACCTCCTCCGGTAGTGAGTTCCAGGCACCCACTACCCTCTGCGTAAAAAACTTGCCTCGTACATCTACTCTAAACTTTGCCCCTCTCACCTTAAACCTATGCCCCCTAGTAATTGACCCCTCTACCCTGGGGAAAAGCCTCTGACTATCCACTCTGTCTATGCCCCTCATAATTTTGTATACCTCTATCAGGTCGCCCCTCAACCTCCTTCGTTCCAGTGAGAACAAACCGAGTTTATTCAATCGCTCCTCATAGCTTATGCCCTCCATACCAGGCAACATTCTGGTAAATCTCTTCTGCACCCTCTCTAAAGCCTCCACATCCTTCTGGTAGTGTGGCGACCAGAATTGAACACTATACTCCAAGTGTGGCCTAACTAAGGTTCTATACAGCTGCAACATGACTTGCCAATTCTTATACTCAATGCCCCGGCCAATGAAGGCAAGCATGCCGTATGCCTTCTTGACTACCTTCTCCACCTGTGTAGCCCCTTTCAGTGATCTGTGGACCTGTACTCCTAGATCTCTTTGACTTTCAATACTCCTGAGGGTTCTACCATTCACTGTATATTCCCTACCTGCATTAGCCCTTCCAAAATGCATTACCTCACATTTGTCCAGGTTAAACTCCATCTGCCATCTCTCCGCCCAAGTCTCGAGACAATCTAAATCCTGCTGTATCCTCAGACAGTCCTCATCGCTATCCGCAATTCCACCAACCTTTGTGTCGTCTGCAAACTTACTAATCAGACCAGTTACATTTTCCTCCAAATCATTTATATATACTACAAAGAGCAAAGGTCCCAGCACTGATCCCTGTGGAACACCACTGGTCACAGCCCTCCAATTAGAAAAGCATCCCTCCATTGCTACCCTCTGCCTTCTATGGCCTAGCCAGTTCTGTATCCACCTTGCCAGTTCACCCCTGATCCCGTGTGACTTCACCTTTTGTACTAGTCTACCATGAGGGACCTTGTCAAAGGCCTTACTGAAGTCCATATAGACAACATCTACTGCCCTACCTGCATCAATCATCTTAGTGACCTCCTCGAAAAACTCGATCAAGTTAGTGAGACACGACCTCCCCTTCACAAAACCGTGCTGCCTCTCACTAATACGTCCATTTGCTTCCAAATGGGAGTAGATCCTGTCTCGAAGAATTCTCTCCAGTAATTTCCCTACCACTGAAGTAAGGCTCACCGGCCTGTAGTTCCCGGGATTATCCCTGCCACCCTTCTTAAACAGAGGAACAACATTGGCTATTCTCCAGTCCTCCGGGACATCCCCTGAAGACAGCGAGGATCCAAAGATTTCTGTCAAGGCCTCAGCAATTTCCTCTCCAGCCTCCTTCAGTATTCTGGGGTAGATCCCATCCGGCCCTGGGGACTTATCTACCTTAATATTTTTTAAGACACCCAACACCTCGTCTTTTTGGATCACAATGTGACCCAGGCTATCTACACCCCCTTCTCCAGACTCAACATCTACCAATTCCTTCTCTTTGGTGAATACCGATGCAAAGTATTCATTTAGTACCTCGCCCATTTCCTCTGGCTCCACACATAGATTCCCTTGCCTATCCTTCAGTGGGCCAACCCTTTCCCTGGCTACCCTCTTGCTTTTTATGTAAGTGTAAAAAGCCTTGGGATTTTCCTTAACCCTATTTGCCAATGACTTTTCATGACCCCTTCTAGCCCTCCTGACTCCTTGCTTAAGTTCCTTCCTACTTTCCTTATATGCCACACAGGCTTCGTCTGTTCCCAGCCTTTTAGCCCTGACAAATGCCTCCTTTTTCTTTTTGACGAGGCCTACAATATCATTCGTCATCCAAGGTTCCCGAAAATTGCCGTATTTATCTTTCTTCCTCACAGGAACATGCCTGTCCTGTATTCCTTTCAACTGACACTTGAAAGCCTCCCACATGTCAGATGTTGATTTGCCCTCAAACATCCGCCCCCAATCTATGTTCTTCAGGTCCCGCCTAATATTGTTATAATTAGCCTTCCCCCAATTTAGCACATTCATCCTCGGACCACTCTTATCCTTGTCCACCAGTACTTTAAAACTTACTGAATTGTGGTCACTGTTACCGAAATGCTCCCCTACTGAAACATCTACCACCTGGCCGGGCTCATTCCCCAATACCAGGTCCAGTACCGCCCCTTCCCTAGTTGGACTGTTTACATATTGTTTTAAGAAGCCCTCCTGGATGCTCCTTACAAACTCTGCCCCGTCTAAGCCCCTGGCACTAAGTGAGTCCCAGTCAATATTGGGGAAGTTGAAGTCTCCCATCACCACAACCCTGTTGTTTTTACTCTTTTCCAAAATCTGTCTACCTATCTGCTCCTCTATCTCCCGCTGGCTGTTGGGAGGCCTGTAGTATACCCCCAACATTGTGACTGCCCCCTTCTTATTCCTGATCTCTACCCATATAGCCTCACTGCCCTCTGAGGTGTCCTCTCGCTGTATAGCTGTGATACTCTCCTGAACAAGTAGCGCAACTCCGCCTCCCCTTTTACATCCCCCTCTATCCCGCCTGAAACATCTAAATCCTGGAACGTTTAGCTGCCAATCCTGCCCTTCCCTCAACCAGGTCTCTGTAATGGCAACAACATCATAGTTCCAAGTACTAATCCAAGCTCTAAGTTCATCTGCCTTACCCGTAATGCTCCTTGCATTAAAACATATGCACTTCAGGCCACCAGACCCGCTGTGTTCAGCAACTTCTCCCCGTCTGCTCTGCCTCAGAGCCACACTGTCCATATTCCCTAGTTCTCCCTCAACGCTCTCACCTTCTGACCTATTGCTCCCGTGCCCACCCCCCTGCCATACTAGTTTAAACCCTCCCGTGTGACACTAGCAAATCTCGCGGCCAGGATATTTATGCCTCTCCGGTTTAGATGCAACCCGTCCATCTTATACAGGTCACACCTGCCCCGGAAGAGCTCCCAGTGGTCCAGATAACCGAAACCCTCCCTCCTACACCAGCTGTTTAGCCACGTGTTTGTCTGCTCTATCTTCCTATTTCTAGCCTCACTGGCACGTGGCACAGGGAGTAATCCCGAGATTACAACCCTCGAGGTCCTGTCTTTTAACTTTCTGCCTAGCTCCCTGAACTCCTGCTGCAGGACCTCATGCCTCTTCCTGCCTATGTCGTTAGTACCAATATGTACAACGACCTCTACCTGTTTGCCCTCCCCCTTCAGGATTCCCTCTACCCGTTCGGAGACATCCTGGACCCTGGCACCAGGGAGGCAACATACCATCCTGGAGTCTCTTTCACGTCCACAGAAGCGCCTATCTGTTCCCCTGACTATAGAGTCCCCTATAACTATTACTCTTCTGCGCTTTGACCCTCCCTTCTGAACATCAGAGCCAGCCGTGGTGCCACTGCTCTGGCTGCTGCTGTTTTCCCCTGATTGGATACTGTCGGGGGGGATAGCCTAAGGGGTATACCTGTTCGAGAGGGGGACAACCACAGTCAGCTCTTGTCTCTAGCTGTAGTATAGTTATTAGTCTAATAAAGCCTTCTTAACAGTTTAAGCTCTAAGCGTCATTATTGAGGGTACCTCAAACACTAAAGAGGGGCTGGTAACTGTGTAAAACCCCCGGTCTGTGTGATTAACACTAAAGAGAGGCTGGTAACTGTGTAAAACCCCCGGTCTGTGTGATTAACACTAAAGAGGGGCTGGTAACTGTGTAAAACCCCCGGTCTGTGTGATTAACACTAAAGAGGGGTTGGTAACTGTGTAAAACCCCCGGTCTGTGTGAGTAACACTAAAGAGGGGTTGGTTACTGTGTAAAACCCCCGGTCTGTGTGATTAACACGAAAGAGGGGCTGGTAACTGTGTAAAACCCCCCGGTCTGTGTGATTAACACTAAAGAGGGGCTGGTAACTGTGTAAAACCCCCCGGTCTGTGTGATTAACACTAAAGAGGGACTGGTAACTGTGTAATCACCCCCGTTCTGTGTGATTAACACTGAAGAGGGGCTGGTAACTGTGTAAAACCCCTCGGTCTGTGTGATTAACACTAAAGAGGGGCTTGTAACTGTGTAAAACCCCCGGTCTGTGTGATTAACACTAAAGAGGGGCTGGTAACTGTGTAAAACCCCCGGTCTGTGTGATTAACAGTAAAGTGGGGCTGGTAACTGTGTAAACCCCCCAGTGTGATTAACACGAAAGAGGGGCTGGTAACTGTGTAAAACCCCCCGGTCTGTGTGATTAACACTAAAGAGGGGCTGGTAACTGTGTAAAACCCCCCGGTCTGTGTGATTAACACTAAAGAGGGGCTGGTAACTGTGTAAAAACCCCCAGTCTCTGTGATTAACACTAAAGAGGGGCTGGTATCTGTGTAAACCCCCCGGTCTGTGTGATTAACACTAAAGAAGGGCTGGTAACTGTGTAAACCCCCCGGTCTGTGTGATTAACACTAAAGAGGGGCTGGTAACTGTGTAAACCCCCCGGTCTGTGTGATTAACACTAAAGAGGGGCTGGTTACTGTGTAAAACCCCCGGTCTGTGTGATTAACACGAAAGAGGGGCTGGTAACTGTGTAAACCCCCACGGTCTGTGTGACTAACACTAAAGAGGGGCTGGTAACTGTGTAAAACCCCGGTCTGTGTGATTAACACTAAAGAGGGGCTGGTAACTGTGTAAAACCCCCCGGTCTGTGTGACTAACACTAAAGAGGGGCTGGTAACTGTGTAAAACCCCGGTCTGTGTGATTAACACTAAAGAGGGGCTGGTAACTGTGTAAAACCCCCGGTCTGTGTGATTAACACTAAAGAGGGGCTGGTAACTGTGTAAAACCGCCGGTCTGTGTGATTAACACTAAAGAGGGGTTGGTAACTGTGGAAAACCCCCGGTCTGTGTGATTAACACTAAAGAGGGGTTGGTAACTGTGTAAAACCCCCCGGTCTGTGTGATTAACACTAAAGAGGGGCTGGTAACTGTGTAAAACCCCCGGTCTGTGTGATTAACACTAAAGAGGGGGTGGTAACTGTGTAAAACCCCCGGTCTGTGTGATTAACACTAAAGAGGGGCTGGTAACTGTGTAAAACCCCCGGTCTGTGTGATTAACACTAAAGAGGGGCTGGTAACTGTGTAAAACACCCGGTCTGTGTGATTAACACTAAAGAGGGGTTGGTAACTGTGTAAAACCCCCGGTCTGTGTGAGTAACACGAAAGAGGGGCTGGTAACTGTGTAAAACCCCCCGGTCTGTGTGATTAACACTAAAGAGGGGCTGGTAACTGTGTAAAACCCCCCGTTCTGTGTGATTAACACTGAAGAGGGGCTGGTAACTGTGTAAAACCCCTCGGTCTGTGTGATTAACACTAAAGAGGGGCTTGTAACTGTGTAAAACCCCCCGGTCTGTGTGATTAACAGTAAAGAGGGGCTGGTAACTGTGTAAAACCCCCCGGTCTGTGTGATTAACACTAAAGAGGGGCTGGTAACTGTGTAAAACCCCCCGGTCTGTGTGATTAACACTAAAGAGGGGCTGGTAACTGTGTAAAACACCCGGTCTGTGTGATTAACACGAAAGAGGGGCTGGTAACTGTGTAAACCCCCCGGTCTGTGTGATTAACACGAAAGAGGGGCTGGTAACTGTGTCCCCGGTCTGTGTGATTAACACTAAAGAGGGGCTAGTAACTGTGTAAAACCCCCTGGTCTGTGTGATTAACACTAAAGAGGGGCTGGTAACTGTGTAAACCCCCCGGTGTGATTAACACGAAAGAGGGGCTGGTAACTGGGTAAACCCCCGGTCTGTGTGATTAACACTAAAGAGGGGCTGGTAACTGTGTAAACCCACCGGTCTGTGTGATTAACACTAAAGAGGGGCTGGTAACTGTGTAAACCCCCCGGTCTGTGTGATTAACAGTAAATAGGGGCTGGTAACTGTGTAAAACCCCCGGTCTGTGTGATTAACACTAAAGAGGGGCTGGTAACTGTGTAAACCCCCCGGTCTGTGTGATTAACACTAAAGAGGGGCTGGTAACTGTGTAAACCCCCCAGTCTCTGTGATTAACACTAAAGAGGGGCTGGTAACTGTGTAAAACCCCGGGTCTGTGTGATTAACACTAAAGAGGGGCTGGTAACTGTGTAAACCCCCCGGTCTGTGTGATTAACGCTAAAGAGGGGCTGGTAACTGTAAAACCCCCCGGTCTGTGTGATTAACACTAAAGAGGGGCTGGTAACTGTGTAAAACCCCCCGGTCTGTGTGATTAACACTAAAGAGGGGCTGGTAACTGTGTAAAACCCCCGGTCTGTGTGATTAACACGAAAGAGGGGCTGGTAACTGTGTAAACCCCCCCGGTCTGTGTGACTAACACTAAAGAGGGGCTGGTATCTGTGTAAAACCCCGGTCTGTGTGATTAACACTAAAGAGGGGCTGGTAACTGTGTAAATCCCCCCGGTCTGTGTGACTAACACTAAAGAGGGGCTGGTAACTGTGTAAAACCCCCGGTCTGTGTGATTAACACTAAAGAGGGGCTGGTAACTGTGTAAACCCCCCGGTCTGTGTGATTAACACTAAAGAGGGGCTGGTAACTGTGTAAACCCCCCCCCCGGTCTGTGTGATTAACACTAAAGAGGGGCTGGTAACTGTGTAAAAACCCCCAGTCTCTGTGATTAACACTAAAGAGGGGTTGGTAACTGTGTAATACCCCCGGTCTGTGTGAGTAACACTAAAGAGGGGCTGGTAACTGTGTCAAACCCCCCAGTCTCTGTGATTAACACTAAAGAGGGGCTGGTAACTGTGAAACCCCCCGGTCTGTGTGATTAACACTAAAGAGGGGCTGGTAACTGTGTAAACCCCCCGGTCTGTGTGATTAACATTAAAGAGGGGCTGGTAACTGTGTAAACCCCCCGGTCTGTGTGAGTAACACTAAAGAGGGGCTGGTTACTGTGTAAAACCCCCCGGTCTGTGTGATTTACACTAAAGAGGGGCTGGTAACTGTGTAAACCCCCCGGTCTGTGTGATTAACACTAAAGAGGGGCTGGTAACTGCGTAAAACCCCCCGGTCTGTGAGATTAACAGTAAAGAGGGGCTGGTAACTGTGTAAACCCCCCGGTCTGTGTGATTGACACTAAAGAGGGGCTGGTAACTGTGTAAAACCCCCGGTCTGTGTGATTAACACTAAAGAGGGGCTGGGAACTTTGGAAAACCCCCCAGTCTCTGTGATTAACACTAAAGAGGGGCTGGTAACTGTATAAAACCCCCGGTGTGGTTAACACGAAAGAGGGGCTGGGAACTGTGTAAAATGCCCGGTCTGTGTGATTAACATTAAAGAGGGGCTGGGAACTGTGGAAAACCCCCCAGTCTCTGTGATTAACACTAAAGAGGGGCTGGTAACTGTATAAAACCCCCGGTGTGGTTAACACGAAAGAGAGGCTGGGAACTGGGTAAAACCCCCGGTCTGTGTGTTTAACATTAAAGAGGGGCTGGTAACTGTGTAAACCCCCCGGTCTGTGTGAGAAACACTAAAGAGGGGCTGGTAACTGTGTAAACTCCCCGGTCTGTGTGAAGAACACTAAAGAGGGGCTGGTAACTGTGTAAACCCCCCGGTGTGATTAACACGAAAGAGGGGCTGGTAACTGGGTAAACCCCCGGTCTGTGTGATTAACACTAAAGAGGTGCTGGTAACTGTGTAAACCCCCCGGTCTGTGTGATTAACACTAAAGAGGGGCTGGTAACTGTGTAAAACCCCCCGGTCTGTGTGATTAACACTAAAGAGGGGCTGGTAACTGTGTAAAACACCCGGTCTGTGTGATTAACACGAAAGAGGGGCTGGTAACTGTGTAAACCCCCCGGTCTGTGTGATTAACACGAAAGAGGGGCTGGTAACTGTGTCCCCGGTCTGTGTGATTAACACTAAAGAGGGGCAAGTAACTGTGTAAAACCCCCTGGTCTGTGTGATTAACACTAAAGAGGGGCTGGTAACTGTGTAAACCCCCCGGTGTGATTAACACGAAAGAGGGGCTGGTAACTGGGTAAACCCCCGGTCTGTGTGATTAACACTAAAGAGGGGCTGGTAACTGTGTAAACCCACCGGTCTGTGTGATTAACACTAAAGAGGGGCTGGTAACTGTGTAAACCCCCCGGTCTGTGTGATTAACAGTAAATAGGGGCTGGTAACTGTGTAAAACCCCCGGTCTGTGTGATTAACACTAAAGAGGGGCTGGTAACTGTGTAAACCCCCCGGTCTGTGTGATTAACACTAAAGAGGGGCTGGTAACTGTGTAAAAAACCCCAGTCTTTGTGATTAACACTAAACAGGGGTTGGTTACTGTGTAAAACCCCCCGGTCTGTGTGAGTAACACTAAAGAGGGGCTGGTAACTGGGTAAACCCCCGGTCTGTGTGATTAACAGTAAACAGGGGCTGGTAACTGTGTAAACCCCCCAGTCTCTGTGATTAACACTAAAGAGGGGCTGGTAACTGTGTAAAACCCCCGGTCTGTGTGATTAACACTAAAGTGGGGCTGGTAACTGTGTAAACCCCCCGGTCTGTGTGATTAACACGAAAGAGGGGCTGGTAACTGTGTAAAACCCCCGGTCTGTGTGATTAACACGAAAGAGGGGCTGGTAACTGTGTAAACCGCCCCCCGGTCTGTGTGACTAACACTAAAGAAGGGCTGGTAACTGTGTAAAACCCCCGGTCTGTGTGATTAACACTAAAGAGGGGCTGGTAACTGTGTAAAACCCCCCGGTCTGTGTGATTAACACTAAAGAGGGGCTGGTAACTGTGTAAACCCCCCGGTCTGTGTGAGTAACACTAAAGAGGGGCTGGTAACTGTGTAAACCCCCCGGTCTGTGTGATTAACACTAAAGAGGGGCTGGTAACTGTGTAAACCCCCCGGTCTGTGTGATTAACACTAAAGAGGGGCTGGTAACTGTGTAAACCCCCCGGTCTGTGTGACTAACACTAAAGAGGGGCTGGTAACTGTGTTAAACCCCGGTCTGTGTGATTAACACGAAAAAGGGGTTGGTAACTGTGTAAACCCCCCGGTCTGTGTGATTAACACTAAAGAGGGGTTGGTAACTGTGTAAAACCCCCCAGTCTCTGTGATTAACACTAAAGAGGGGTTGGTAACTGTGTAATACCCCAGGTCTGTGTGATTAACACTAAAGAGGGGCTGGTAACTGTGTAAAACCCCCCGGTCTGTGTGATTAACACTAAAGAGGGGCTGGTAACTGTGTAAACCCCCCGGTCTGTGTGATTAACACTAAAGAGGGGCTGGTAACTGTGTAAACCCCCCGGTGTGATTAACACGAAAGAGGGGCTGGGAACTGTGTAAAACGCCCGGTCTGTGTGAGTAACACTAAAGAGGGGCTGGTAACTGTGTAAAACCCCCCGGTCTGTGTGATTAACACTAAAGAGGGGCTGGTAACTGTGTAAAACCCCCGGTGTGATTAACACGAAAGAGGGGCTGGGAACTGTGTAAAACGCCCGGTCTGTGTGAGTAACACTAAAGAGGGGCTGGTAACTGTGTAAAACCCCGGTCTGTGTAATTAACACTAAAGAGGGGCTGGTAACTGTGTAAACCCCCCGGTCTGTGTGATTAACATGAAAGAGGGGCTGGGAACTGTGTAAAACCCCCGGTCTGTGTGAGTAACACGAAAGAGGGGCTGGTAACTGTGTAAACCCCCCGGTCTGTGTGATTAACACTAAAGAGGGGCTGGTAACTGTGTAAACCCCCCAGTCTCTGTGATTAACACTAAAGAGGGGCTGGTAACTGTGTAAAACCCCCGGTCTGTGTGATTAACACTAAAGAGGGGCTGGTAACTGTGTAAACCCCCCCGGTCTGTGTGATTAACACTAAAGAGGGGCTGGTAACGGTGTAAAACCCCCAGTCTGTGTGATTAACACGAAAGAGGGGCTGGTAACTGTGTAAACCCCCCCGGTCTGTGTGATTAACACTAAAGACGGGCTGGTAACTGTGTAAAACCCCCCGGTCTATGTGACTAACACTAAAGAGGGGCTGGTAACTGTGTAAACCCCCCGGTCTGTGTGATTAACACTAAAGAGGGGCTGGGAACTGTGTAAAACCCCCCGGTCTGTGTGATTAACACTAAAGAGGGGCTGGTAACTGTGTAAACCCCCCGGTCTGTGTGAGTAACACTAAAGAGGGGCTGGTAACTGTGTAAAACCCCCCGGTCTGTGTGATTAACACTAAAGAGGGGCTGGTAACTGTGTAAAACGCCCCGGTTTGTGTGATTAACACTAAAGAGGGGTTGGTAACTGTGTAAACCCCCCGGTCTGAATGATTAACACTAAAGAGGGGTTGGTAACTATGTAAAAACCCCCAGTCTCTGTGATTAACACTAAACAGGGGTTGGTTACTGTGTAAAACCCCCCGGTCTGTGTGAGTAACACTAAAGAGGGGCTGGTAACTGTGTAAAACGCCCCGGTCTGTGTGATTAACACTAAAGAGGGGCTGGTAACTGTGTAAACCCCCCGGTCTGTGTGATTAACACTAAAGAGGGGCTGGTAACTGTGTAAAACCCCCCGGTCTGTGTGAGTAACACTAAAGAGGGGCTGGTAACTGTGTAAAACCCCCCGGTCTGTGTGAGTAACACTAAAGAGGGGTTGGTAACTGTGTAAACCCCCGGTCTGTGTGGTTAACACTAAAGAGGGGCTGGTAACTGTAAAACCCCCGGTCTGTGTGAGTAACACTAAAGAGGGGCTGGTAACTGTGTAAAACCCCCCGGTCTGTGTGATTAACACTAAAGAGGGGCTGGTAACTGTGTAAAACCCCCGGTCTGTGTGATTAACACTAAAGAGGGGCTGGTAACTGTAAAACCCCCGGTCTGTGTGAGTAACACTAAAGAGGGGCTGGTAACTGTGTAAAACCCCCGGTCTCTGTGATTAACACTAAAGAGGGGCTGGTAACTGTGTAAAACCCCCGGTCTGTGTGATTAACACTAAAGAGGGGCTGGTAACTGTGTAAAACCCCCGGTCTGTGTGAGTAACACTAAAGAGGGGCTGGTAACTGTGTAAACCCCCGGTCTGTGTGATTAACACTAAAGAGGGGCGGGTAACTGTGTAAACCCCCGGTCTGTGTGATTAACACTAAAGAGGGGCTGGTAACTGTGTAAACCCCCCCGGTCTGTGTGACTAACACTAAAGAGGGGCTGGTAACTGTGTAAAACCCCCGGTCTGTGTGATTAACACGAAAGAGGGTTTGGTAACTGTGTAAACCCCTCGGTCTGTGTGATTAACACTAAAAAGGGGCTGGTATCTGTGTAAAACCCCGGTCTGTGTGATTAACACTAAAGAGGGGCTGGTAACTGTGTAAACCCCCCCGGTCTGTGTGATTAACACTAAAGAGAGGCTGGTAACTGTGTAAATCCCCCCGGTCTGTGTGACTAACACGAAAGAGGGGCTGGTAACTGTGTAAATACCCGGTCTGTGTGATTAACACTAAAGAGGGGCTGGTAACTGTGTAAAAAACCCCAGTCTCTGTGATTAACACTAAAGAGGGGCTGGTAACTGTGTAAACCTCCCGGTGTGATTAACACGAAAGAGGGGCTGGGAACTGTGTAAAACGCCGGTCTGTGTGATTAACACTAAAGAGGGGCTGGTAACTGTGTAAAACCCCTCGGTCTGTGTGATTAACACTAAAGAGGGGTTGGTATCTGTGTAAACCCCCCGGTCTGTGTGATTAACACTATAGAGGGGTTGGTAACTGTGTAAAACCCCCCGGTCTGTGTGATTAACACTAAAGAGGGGCTGGTAACTGTGTAAAACCCCCCAGTCTCTGTGATTAACACTAAAGAGGGGTTGGTAACTGTGTAATACCCCCGGTCTGTGTGAGTAACACGAAAGAGGGGCTGGTAACTGTGTAAAACCCCCCAGTCTCTGTGATTAACACTAAAGAGGGGTTGGTAACTGTGTAATACCCCCGGTCTGTGTGATTAACACTAAAGTGGGGCTGGGAACTGTGTAAAACCCCCGGTCTGTGTGAGTAACACGAAAGAGGGGCTGGTAACTGTGTAAACCCCCCGGTCTCTGTGATTAACACTAAAGAGGGGCTGGTAACTGTGTAAAACCCCCGGTCTGTGTGATTGACACTAAAGAGGGGCTGGTAACTGTGTAAACCCCCCCGGTCTGTGTGATTAACACTAAAGAGGGGCTGGCAACGGTGTAAAACCCCCAGTCTGTGTGACTAACACTAAAGAGGGGCTGGTAACTGTGTAAACCCCCCGGTCTGTGTGATTAACACTAAAGAGGGGCTGGGAACTGTGTAAAACCCCCCGGTCTGTGTGATTAACACTAAAGAGGGGCTGGTAACTGTGTAAACCCCCCGGTCTGTGTGAGTAACACTAAAGAGGGGCTGGTAACTGTGTAAAACCCCCCGGTCTGTGTGATTAACACTAAAGAGGGGCTGGTAACTGTGTAAAACGCACCGGTTTGTGTGATTAACACTAAAGAGGGGTTGGTAACTGTGTAAACCCCCCGGTCTGAATGATTAACACTAAAGAGGGGTTGGTAACTATGTAAAAACCCCCAGTCTCTGTGATTAACACTAAACAGGGGTTGGTTACTGTGTAAAACCCCCCGGTCTGTGTGAGTAACACTAAAGAGGGGCTGGTAACTGTGTAAAACGCCCCGGTCTGTGTGATTAACACTAAAGAGGGGCTGGTAACTGTGTAAACCCCCCGGTCTGTGTGATTAACACTAAAGAGGGGCTGGTAACTGTAAAACCCCCGGTCTGTGTGAGTAACACAAAAGAGGGGCTGGTAACTGTGTAAAACCCCCGGTCTGTGTGATTAACACTAAAGAGGGGCTGGTAACTGTAAAACCCCCGGTCTGTGTGAGTAACACTAAAGAGGGGCTGGTAACTGTGTAAAACCCCCGGTCTCTGTGATTAACACTAAAGAGGGGCTGGTAACTGTGTAAAACCCCCGGTCTGTGTGATTAACACTAAAGAGGGGCTGGTAACTGTGTAAAACCCCCGGTCTGTGTGAGTAACACTAAAGAGGGGCTGGTAACTGTGTAAACCCCCCGGTCTGTGTGATTAACACTAAAGAGGGGCGGGTAACTGTGTAAACCCCCGGTCTGTGTGATTAACACTAAAGAGGGGCTGGTAACTGTGTAAACCCCCCCGGTCTGTGTGACTAACACTAAAGAGGGGCTGGTAACTGTGTAAAACCCCCGGTCTGTGTGATTAACACGAAAGAGGGGTTGGTAACTGTGTAAACCCCTCGGTCTGTGTGATTAACACTAAAAAGGGGCTGGTATCTGTGTAAAACCCCGGTCTGTGTGATTAACACTAAAGAGGGGCTGGTAACTGTGTAAACCCCCCCGGTCTGTGTGATTAACACTAAAGAGAGGCTGGTAACTGTGTAAATCCCCCCGGTCTGTGTGACTAACACGAAAGAGGGGCTGGTAACTGTGTAAATACCCGGTCTGTGTGATTAACACTAAAGAGGGGCTGGTAACTGTGTAAAAAACCCCAGTCTCTGTGATTAACACTAAAGAGGGGCTGGTAACTGTGTAAACCCCCCGGTGTGATTAACACGAAAGAGGGGCTGGGAACTGTGTAAAACGCCGGTCTGTGTGATTAACACTAAAGAGGGGCTGGTAACTGTGTAAAACCCCTCGGTCTGTGTGATTAACACTAAAGAGGGGTTGGTATCTGTGTAAACCCCCCGGTCTGTGTGATTAACACTATAGAGGGGTTGGTAACTGTGTAAAACCCCCCGGTCTGTGTGATTAATACTAAAGAGGGGCTGGTAACTGTGTAAAACCCCCCAGTCTCTGTGATTAACACTAAAGAGGGGTTGGTAACTGTGTAATACCCCCGGTCTGTGTGAGTAACACGAAAGAGGGGCTGGTAACTGTGTAAAACCCCCCAGTCTCTGTGATTAACACTAAAGAGGGGTTGGTAACTGTGTAATACCCCCGGTCTGTGTGATTAACACTAAAGTGGGGCTGGGAACTGTGTAAAACCCCCGGTCTGTGTGAGTAACACGAAAGAGGGGCTGGTAACTGTGTAAACCCCCCGGTCTCAGTGATTAACACTAAAGAGGGGCTGGTAACTGTGTAAAACCCCCGGTCTGTGTGATTGACACTAAAGAGGGGCTGGTAACTGTGTAAACCCCCGGTCTGTGTGAGTAACACTAAAGAGGGGCTGGTAACTGTGTAAACCCCCCCGGTCTGTGTGATTAACACTAAAGAGGGGTTGGTAACTGTGTAAAACCCCCGGTCTGTGTGATTAACACTAAAGAGGGGCTGGTAACGGTGTAAAACCCCCAGTCTGTGTGATTAACACGAAAGAGGGGCTGGTAACTGTGTAAACCCCCCCGGTCTGTGTGACTAACACTAAAGACGGGCTGGTCACTGTGTAAAACCCCCCGGTCTATGTGACTAACACTAAAGAGGGGCTGGTAACTGTGTAAACCCCCCGGTCTGTGTGATTAACACTAAAGAGGGGCTGGTAACTGTGTAAAACCCCCCGGTCTGTGTGATTAACACTAAAGAGGGGCTGGTAACTGTGTAAACCCCCCGGTCTGTGTGAGTAACACTAAAGAGGGGCTGGTAACTGTGTAAAACCCCCCGGTCTGTGTGATTAACACTAAAGAGGGGCTGGTAACTGTGTAAAACGCCCCGGTCTGTGTGATTAACACTAAAGAGGGGTTGGTAACTGTGTAAACCCCCCGGTCTGAATGATTAACACTAAAGAGGGGTTGGTAACTGTGTAAAAACCCCCAGTCTCTGTGATTAACACTAAACAGGGGTTGGTTACTGTGTAAAACCCCCCGGTCTGTGTGAGTAACACTAAAGAGGGGCTGATAACTGTGTAAACCCCCCGGTCTGTGTGATTAACACTAAAGAGGGGCTGGTAACTGTGTAAAACCCCCCGGTCTGTGTGATTAACACTAAAGACGGGCTGGTAACTGTGTAAAACCCCCCGGTCTGTGTGATTAACACTAAAGAGGGGCTGGTAACTGTGTAAAACCCCCGGTCTGTGTGATTAACACTAAAGAGGGGCTGGTAACTGTAAAACCCCCGGTCTCTGTGATTAACACTAAAGAGGGGCTGGTAACTGTGTAAAACCCCCGGTCTGTGTGATTAACACTAAAGAGGGGCTGGTAACTGTGTAAAACCCCCGGTCTGTGTGAGTAACACTAAAGAGGGGCTGGTAACTGTGTAAACCCCCCGGTCTGTGTGATTAACACTAAAGAGGGGCGGGTAACTGTGTAAACCCCCGGTCTGTGTGATTAACACTAAAGAGGGGCTGGTAACTGTGTAAACCCCCCCGGTCTGTGTGACTAACAGTAAAGAGGGGCTGGTAACTGTGTAAAACCCCCGGTCTGTGTGATTAACACGAAAGAGGGGTTGGTAACTGTGTAAACCCCCCGGTCTGTGTGATTAACACTAAAAAGGGGCTGGTATCTGTGTAAAACCCCGGTCTGTGTGATTAACACTAAAGAGAGGCTGGTAACTGTGTAAATCCCCCCGGTCTGTGTGACTAACACGAAAGAGGGGCTGGTAACTGTGTAAATACCCGGTCTGTGTGATTAACACTAAAGAGGGGCTGGTAACTGTGTAAAAAACCCCAGTCTCTGTGATTAACACTAAAGAGGGGCTGGTAACTGTGTAAAACCCCTCGGTCTGTGTGATTAACACTAAAGAGGGGTTGGTATCTGTGTAAACCCCCCCGTCTGTGTGATTAACACTATAGAGGGGTTGGTAACTGTGTAAAACCCCCCGGTCTGTGTGATTAACACTAAAGAGGGGCTGGTAACTGTGTAAAACCCCCCAGTCTCTGTGATTAACACTAAAGAGGGGTTGGTAACTGTGTAATACCCCCGGTCTGTGTCAGTAACACGAAAGAGGGGCTGGTAACTGTGTAAAACCCCCCAGTCTCTGTGATTAACACTAAAGAGGGGTTGGTAACTGTGTAATACCCCCGGTCTGTGTGATTAACACTAAAGAGGGGCTGGTAACTGTGTAAACCCCCCCCCCGGTCTGTGTGATGAACACTAAAGAGGGGCTGGTAACTGTGTAAAACGCCCCGGTCTGTGTGAGTAACACTAAAGAGGGGCTGGTAACTGTGTAAAACGCCCCGGTCTGTGTGATTAACTCTAAAGAGGGGCTGGTAACTGTGTAAACCCCCCGGTCTGTGTGATTAACACTAAAGAGGGGCTGGTAACTGTGTAAACCCCCCCCGGTCTGTGTGATTAACACTAAAGAGGGGCTGGTAACTGTGTAAAACCCCCCGGTCTGTGTGATTAACACTAAAGAGGGGCTGGTAACTGTGTAAAACCCCCCGGTCTGTGTGATTAACACTAAAGAGGGGCTGGTAACTGTAAAACCCCCGGTCTCTGTGAGTAACACTAAAGAGGGGTTGGTAACTGTGTAAACCCCCCGGTCTGTGTGATTAACACTAAAGAGGGGCTGGTAACTGTGTAAACCCCCGGTCTGTGTGACTAACACTAAAGAGGGGCTGGTAACTGTGTAAACCCCCCGGTCTGTGTGATTAACACTAAAGAGGGGCTGGTAACTGTGTAAAACCCCCCGGTCTGTGTGACTAACACTAAAGAGGGGCTGGTAACTGTGTAAAACCCCCGGTCTGTGTGATTAACACGAAAGATGGGTTGGTAACTGTGTAAACCCCCCGGTCTGTGTGATTAACACTAAAAAGGGGCTGGTATCTGTGTAAAACCCCGGTCTGTGTGATTAACACTAAAGAGGGGCTGGTAACTGTGTAAATCCCCCCGGTCTGTGTGACTATCACGAAAGAGGGGCTGGTAACTGTGTAAAACCCCCGGTCTGTGTGATTAACACTAAAGAGGGGCTGGTAACTGTGTAAAACCCCCGGTCTGTGTGATTAACACTAAAGAGGCGCTGGTAACTGTGTAAAACGCCCCGGTCTGTGTGATTACCACTAAAGAGGGGCTGGTAACTGTGTAAACCCCCCGGTCTGTGTGATTAACACTAAAGAGGGGTTGGTAACTGTGTAAACCACCCGGTCTGAATGATTAACACTAAAGAGGGGTTGGTAACTGTGTAAAAACCCCCAGTCTCTGTGATTAACACTAAACAGGGGTTGGTTACTGTGTAAAACCCCCCGGTCTGTGTGAGTAACACTAAAGAGGGGCTGGTAACTGTGTAAAACCCCCGGTCTCTGTGAGTAACACTAAAGAGGGGCTGGTAACTGTGTAAAACGCCCCGGTCTGTGTGAGTAACACTAAAGAGGGGCTGGTAACTGTGTAAAACCCCCCGGTCTGTGTGATTAACACTAAAGAGGGGCTGGTAACTGTGTAAAACCCCCCGGTCTGTGTGATTAACACTAAAGAGGGGTTGGTAACTGTGTAAACCCCCCGTTCTGTGTGATTAACACTAAAGAGGGGCTGGTAACTGTGTAAACCCCCGGTCTGTGTGACTAACACTAAAGAGGGGCTGGTAACTGTGTAAATACCCGGTCTGTGTGATTAACACTAAAGAGGGGCTGGTAACTGTGTAAAAAACCCCAGTCTCTGTGATTAACACTAAAGAGGGGCTGGTAACTGTGTAAACCCCCCGGTGTGATTAACACGAAAGAGGGGCTGGGAACTGTGTAAAACGGCGGTCTGTGTGATTAACACTAAAGAGGGGCTGGTATCTGTGTAAAACCCCGGTCTGTGTGATTAACACTAAAGAGAGGCTGGTAACTGTGTAAATCCCCCCGGTCTGTGTGACTAACACGAAAGAGGGGATGGTAACTGTGTAAATACCCGGTCTGTGTGATTAACACTAAAGAGGGGCTGGTAACTGTGTAAACCCCCCGGTCTGTGTGATTAACACGAAAGAGGGGTTGGTAACTGTGTAAACCCCCCGGTCTGTGTGATTAACACTAAAAAGGGGCTGGTATCTGTGTAAAACCCCGGTCTGTGTGATTAACACTAAAGAGAGGCTGGTAACTGTGTAAATCCCCCCGGTCTGTGTGACTAACACGAAAGAGGGGCTGGTAACTGTGTAAATACCCGGTCTGTGTGATTAACACTAAAGAGGGGCTGGTAACTGTGTAAAAAACCCCAGTCTCTGTGATTAACACTAAAGAGGGGCTGGTAACTGTGTAAACCCCCGGTGTGATTAACACGAAAGAGGGGCTGGGAACTGTGTAAAACGCCGGTCTGTGTGATTAACACTAAAGAGGGGCTGGTAACTGTGTAAAACCCCCCAGTCTCTGTGATTAACACTAAAGAGGGGTTGGTAACTGTGTAAAACCCCCCGGTCTGTGTGATTAACACTAAAGAGGGGCTGGTAACTGTGTAAAACCCCCCAGTCTCTGTGATTAACACTAAAGAGGGGTTGGTAACTGTGTAATACCCCCGGTCTGTGTGAGTAACACGAAAGAGGGGCTGGTAACTGTGTAAAACCCCCCAGTCTCTGTGATTAACACTAAAGAGGGGTTGGTAACTGTGTAATACCCCCGGTCTGTGTGATTAACACTAATGAGGGGCTGGTAACTGTGTAAACCCCCCCCCGGTCTGTGTGACTAACACTAAAGATGGGCTGGTAACTGTGTAAAACCCCCGGTCTGTGTGAGTAACACTAAAGAGGTGCTGGTAACTGTGTAAAACCCCCCGGTCTGTGTGATTAACACTAAAGAGGGGCTGGTAACTGTGTAAAACGCCCCGGTCTGTGTGAGTAACACTAAAGAGGGGCTGGTAACTGTGTAAACCCCCCGGTCTGTGTGATTAACACTAAAGAGGGGCTGGTAACTGTGTAAAACCCCCGGTCTGTGTGATTAACACTAAAGAGGGGCTGGTAACTGTGTAAAAACCCCCAGTCTCTGTGATTAACACTAAACAGGGGTTGGTTACTGTGTAAAACCCCCCGGTCTGTGTGAGTAACACTAAAGAGGGGCTGGTAACTGTGTAAAACCCCCCGGTCTGTGTGATTAACACTAAAGAGGGGCTGGTAACTGTGTAAAACCCCCCGGTCTGTGTGATTAACTCTAAAGAGGGGCTGGTAACTGTGTAAACCCCCCGGTCTGTGTGATTAACACTAAAGAGGGGCTGGTAACTGTGTAAACCCCCCCGGTCTGTGTGATTAACACTAAAGAGGGGCTGGTAACTGTGTAAAACCCCCCGGTCTGTGTGATTAACACTAAAGAGGGGCTGGTAACTGTGTAAAACCCCCCGGTCTGTGTGATTAACACTAAAGAGGGGCTGGTAACTGTAAAACCCCCGGTCTGTGTGAGTAACACTAAAGAGGGGTTGGTAACTGTGTAAACCCCCCGGTCTGTGTGATTAACACTAAAGAGGGGCTGGTAACTGTGTAAAACCCCCCGGTCTGTGTGACTAACACTAAAGAGGGGCTGGTAACTGTGTAAAACCCCCCGGTCTGTGTGACTAACACTAAAGAGGGGCTGGTAACTGTGTAAAACCCCCGGTCTGTGTGATTAACACGAAAGAGGGGTTGGTAACTGTGTAAACCCCCCGGTCTGTGTGATTAACACTAAAAAGGGGCTGGTATCTGTGTAAAACCCCGGTCTGTGTGATTAACACTAAAGAGGGGCTGGTAACTGTGTAAATCCCCCCGGTCTGTGTGACTATCACGAAAGAGGGGCTGGTAACTGTGTAAAACCCCCGGTCTGTGTGATTAACACTAAAGAGGGGCTGGTAACTGTGTAAAACCCCCGGTCTGTGTGATTAACACTAAAGAGGGGCTGGTAACTGTGTAAAACGCCCCGGTCTGTGTGATTAACACTAAAGAGGGGCTGGTAACTGTGTAAAACCCCCCGGTCTGTGTGATTAACACTAAAGAGGGGCTGGTAACTGTGTAAAACGCCCCGGTCTGTGTGATTAACACTAAAGAGGGGCTGGTAACTGTGTAAAACGCCCCGGTCTGTGTGAGTAACACTAAAGAGGGGCTGGTAACTGTGTAAACCCCCCGGTCTGTGTGATTAACACTAAAGAGGGGCTGGTAACTGTGTAAAACCCCCGGTCTGTGTGATTAACACTAAAGAGGGGCTGGTAACTGTGTAAAAACCCCCAGTCTCTGTGATTAACACTAAACAGGGGTTGGTTACTGTGTAAAACCCCCCGGTCTGTGTGAGTAACACTAAAGAGGGGCTGGTAACTGTGTAAAACCCCCGGTCTGTGTGAGTAACACTAAAGAGAGGCTGGTAACTGTGTAAAACCCCCCGGTCTGTGTGATTAACACTAAAGAGGGGCTGGTAACTGTGTAAAACCCCCCGGTCTGTGTGATTAACACTAAAGAGGGGCTGGTAACTGTGTAAAACCCCCCGGTCTGTGTGATTAACTCTAAAGAGGGGCTGGTAACTGTGTAAACCCCCCGGTCTGTGTGATTAACACTAAAGAGGGGCTGGTAACTGTGTAAACCCCCCCGGTCTGTGTGATTAACACTAAAGAGGGGCTGGTAACTGTGTAAAACCCCCCGGTCTGTGTGATTAACACTAAAGAGGGGCTGGTAACTGTGTAAAACCCCCCGGTCTGTGTGATTAACACTAAAGAGGGGCTGGTAACTGTAAAACCCCCGGTCTGTGTGAGTAACACTAAAGAGGGGTTGGTAACTGTGTAAACCCCCCGGTCTGTGTGATTAACACTAAAGAGGGGCTGGTAACTGTGTAAAACCCCCCGGTCTGTGTGACTAACACTAAAGAGGGGCTGGTAACTGTGTAAAACCCCCCGGTCTGTGTGACTAACACTAAAGAGGGGCTGGTAACTGTGTAAAACCCCCGGTCTGTGTGATTAACACGAAAGAGGGGTTGGTAACTGTGTAAACCCCCCGGTCTGTGTGATTAACACTAAAAAGGGGCTGGTATCTGTGTAAAACCCCGGTCTGTGTGATTAACACTAAAGAGGGGCTGGTAACTGTGTAAATCCCCCCGGTCTGTGTGACTATCACGAAAGAGGGGCTGGTAACTGTGTAAAACCCCCGGTCTGTGTGATTAACACTAAAGAGGGGCTGGTAACTGTGTAAAACCCCCGGTCTGTGTGATTAACACTAAAGAGGGGCTGGTAACTGTGTAAAACGCCCCGGTCTGTGTGATTACCACTAAAGAGGGGCTGGTAACTGTGTAAACCCCCCGGTCTGTGTGATTAACACTAAAGAGGGGTTGGTAACTGTGTAAACCACCCGGTCTGAATGATTAACACTAAAGAGGGGTTGGTAACTGTGTAAAAACCCCCAGTCTCTGTGATTAACACTAAACAGGGGTTGGTTACTCTGTAAAACCCCCCGGTCTGTGTGAGTAACACTAAAGAGGGGCTGGTAACTGTGTAAAACCCCCGGTCTCTGTGAGTAACACTAAAGAGGGGCTGGTAACTGTGTAAAACGCCCCGGTCTGTGTGAGTAACACTAAAGAGGGGCTGGTAACTGTGTAAAACCCCCCGGTCTGTGTGATTAACACTAAAGAGGGGCTGGTAACTGTGTAAAACCCCCCGGTCTGTGTGATTAACACTAAAGAGGGGTTGGTAACTGTGTAAACCCCCCGTTCTGTGTGATTAACACTAAAGAGGGGCTGGTAACTGTGTAAACCCCCGGTCTGTGTGACTAACACTAAAGAGGGGCTGGTAACTGTGTAAATACCCGGTCTGTGTGATTAACACTAAAGAGGGGCTGGTAACTGTGTAAAAAACCCCAGTCTCTGTGATTAACACTAAAGAGGGGCTGGTAACTGTGTAAACCCCCCGGTGTGATTAACACGAAAGAGGGGCTGGGAACTGTGTAAAACGCCGGTCTGTGTGATTAACACTAGAGAGTGGCTGGTAACTGTGTAAAACCCCCCGGTCTGTGTGATTAACACTAAAGAGGGGCTGGTAACTGTGTAAACCCCCCGGTCTGTGTGAGTAACACTAAAGAGGGGCTGGTAACTGTGTAAACCCCCCGGTCTGTGTGATTAACACTAAAGAAGGGCTGGTAACTGTGTAAACCCCCGGTCTGTGTGATTAACACTAAAGAGGGGCTGGTAACTGTGTAAAACCCCCCGGTCTGTGTGACTAACACTAAAGAGGGGCTGGTAACTGTGTAAAACCCCAGGTCTGTGTGATTAACACGAAAGAGGGGTTGGTAACTGTGTAAACCCCCCGGTCTGTGTGATTAACACTAAAAAGGGGCTGGTATCTGTGTAAAACCCCGGTCTGTGTGATTAACACTAAAGAGGGGCTGGTAACTGTGTAAATCCCCCCGGTCTGTGTGACTATCACGAAAGAGGGGCTGGTAACTGTGTAAAACCCCCGGTCTGTGTGATTAACACTAAAGAGGGGCTGGTAACTGTATAAAACCCCCGGTCTGTGTGATTAACACTAAAGAGGGAATGGTAACTGTGTAAAACGCCCCGGTCTGTGTGATTACCACTAAAGAGGGGCTGGTAACTGTGTAAACCCCCCGGTCTGTGTGATTAACACTAAAGAGGGGTTGGTAACTGTGTAAACCACCCGGTCTGAATGATTAACACTAAAGAGGGGTTGGTAACTGTGTAAAAACCCCCAGTCTCTGTGATTAACACTAAACAGGGGTTGGTTACTGTGTAAAACCCCCCGGTCTGTGTGAGTAACACTAAAGAGGGGCTGGTAACTGTGTAAACCCCCCGGTCTGTGTGATTAACACTAAAGAGGGGCTGGTAACTGTGTAAAACCCCCCGGTCTGTGTGATTAACACTAAAGAGGGGCTGGTAACTGTGTAAAACCCCCCAGTCTCTGTGATTAACACTAAAGAGGGGTTGGTAACTGTGTAATACCCCCGGTCTGTGTGAGTAACACGAAAGAGGGGCTGGTAACTGTGTAAAACCCCCCAGTCTCTGTGATTAACACTAAAGAGGGGTTGGTAACTGTGTAATACCCCCGGTCTGTGTGATTAACACGAAAGAGGGGCTGGTAACTGTGTAAACCCCCCCCCGGTCTGTGTGACTAACACTAAAGATGGGCTGGTAACTGTGTAAAACCCCCCGGTCTGTGTGATTAACACTAAAGAGGGGCTGGTAACTGTGTAAAACGCCCCGGTCTGTGTGAGTAACACTAAAGAGGGGCTGGTAACTGTGTAAAACCCCCCGGTCTGTGTGATTAACACTAAAGAGGGGCTGGTAACTGTGTAAAACGCCCCGGTCTATGTGATTAACAGTAAAGAGGGGCTGGTAACTGTGTAAACCCCCCGGTCTGTGTGATTAACACTAAAGAGGGGCTGGTAACTGTGTAAAACCCCCGGTCTGTGTGATTAACACTAAAGAGGGGCTGGTAACTGTGTAAACCCCCGGTCTGTGTGACTAACACTAAAGAGGGGCTGGTAACTGTGTAAATACCCGGTCTGTGTGATTAACACTAAAGAGGGGCTGGTAACTGTGTAAAAACCCCCAGTCTCTGTGATTAACACTAAAGAGGGGCTGGTAACTGTGTAAACCCCCCGGTGTGATTAACACGAAAGAGGGGCTGGGAACTGTGTAAAACGCCGGTCTGTGTGAGTAACACTAAAGAGGGGCTGGTAACTGTGTAAACACCCCCCAGTCTCTGTGATTAACACTAAAGAGGGGTTGGTAACTGTGTAAACCCCCCAGTCTCTGTGATTAAGACTAAAGAGGGGTTCGTAATTGTGTAATACCCCCGGTCTGTGTGATTAACACTAAAGAGGGGCTGGTAACTGTGTAAACCCCCCCGGTCTGTGTGAGTAACACTAAAGAGGGGCTGGTAACTGTGTAAACCCCCCGGTCTGTGTGATTAACACTAAAGAGGGGCTGGTAACTGTGTAAAACCCCGGTCTGTGTGATTAACACTAAAGAGGGGCTGGAAACTGTGTAAACCCATTGGTCTGTGTGATTAACTCTAAAGAGGGGCTGGTAACTGTGTAAACCCCCCGGTCTGTGTGATTAACACTACAGAGGGGCTAGTAACTGTGTAAAACCCCCCGGTCTGTGTGATTAACACTAAAGAGGGGCTGGTAACTGTGTAAAACCCCCCGGTCTGTGTGATTAACACTAAAGAGGGGCTGATAACTGTGTAAAACCCCCCGGTCTGTGTGATTAACACTAAAGAGGGGCTGGTAACTGTGTAAAACCCCCGGTGTGATTAACACGAAAGAGGGGCTGGTAACTGTGTAAACCCCCCGGTCTGTGTGATTAACACGAAAGAGGGGCTGGGAACTGTGTAAAACCCCCGGTCTGTGTGAGTAACACGAAAGAGGGGCTGGTAACTGTGTAAACCCCCCGGTCTGTGTGATTAACACTAAAGAGGGGCTGGTAACTGTGTAAACCCCCCGGTCTGTGTGAGTAACACTAAAGAGGGGCTGGTAACTGTGTAAAACCCCCCGCTCTGTGTAATTAACACTAAAGAGGGGCTGGTAACTGTGGAAACCCCCCGGTCTGTGTGATTAACAGTAAAGAGGGGCTGGTAACTGTGTAAAACCCCCGGTCTGTGTGAGTCACACTAAAGAGGGGCTGGTAACTGTGTAAAACCCCGGTCTGTGTGATTAACACTAACGAGGGGCTGGTAACTGTGTAAAACCCCCCAGTCTCTGTGATTAACACGAAAGAGGGGCTGCTAACTGTGTAAAACCCCCCAGTCTCTGTGATTAACACTAAAGAGGGGCTGGTAACTGTGTAAACTCACCGGTGTGATTAACACGAAAGAGGGGCTGGGAACTGTGTAAAACCCCCGGTCTGTGTGATTAACAATAAAGAGGGGCTGGTAACTGTGTAAAACCCCTCGGTCTGTGTGATTAACACTAAAGAGGGGCTGGTAACTGGGTAAACCCCCCGGTCTGTGTGATTAACACTAAAGAGGGGCTGGTAACTGTGTAAACCCCCCCGGTCTGTGTGATTAACACTAAAGAGGGGCTGGTAACTGTGTAAACCCCCCCGGTCTGTGTGATTAACAGTAAACAGGGGCTGGTAACTGTGTAAAACCCCCGGTCTGTGTGATTAACACTAAAGAGGGGCTGGTAACTGTGTAAACCCCCCGGTCTGTGTGATTAACACTAAAGAGGGGCTGGTAACAGTGTAAACCCCCCGGTCTGTGTGAGTAACACTAAAGAGGGGCTGGTAACTGTGTAAACCCCCCGGTCTCTGTGAGTAACACTAAAGAGGGGCTGGTAACTGTGTAAAACCCCCGGTCTGTGTGATTAACACTAAAGAGGGGCTGGTAACTGTGTAAACCCCCGGTCTGTGTGATTAATGCTAAAGAGGGGCTGGTAACTGTGTAAACCCCCCGGTCTGTGTGATTAATGCTAAAGAGGGGTTGGTAACTGTGTAAAACCCCCGGTCTGTGTCATTAACACTAAAGAGGGGCTGGTAACTGTGTAAACCCCCCGGTCTGTGTGATTAACACTAAAGAGGGGTTGGTAACTGTGTAAAACCCCCCAGTCTCTGTGATTAACACTAAAGAGGGGCTGGTAACTGTGTAAACACCCAGGTCTGTGTGATTAACACTAAAGAGGGGCTGGTAACTGTGTAAACCCCCCGGTCTGTGTGATTAACACTAAAGAGGGGCTGGTAACTGTGTAAAACCCCCCGGTCTGTGTGATTAACACTAAAGAGGGGCTGGTAACTGTGTAAAACACCCGGTCTGTGTGACTAACACTAAAGAGGGGTTGGTAACTGTGTAATACCCCCGGTCTGTGTGATTAACACTAAAGAGGGGCTGGTAACTGTGTAAAACCCCGGTCTGTGTGATTAACATTAAAGAGGGGCTGGTAACTGTGTAAAACCCCCCGTCTGTGTGATTAACACTAAAGAGGGGCTGGTAACTGTGTAAAACCCCCCGGTCTGTGTGATTAACACTAAAGAGGGGCTGGTAACTGTGTAAAACCACCCGGTCTGTGTGATTAACACTAAAGAGGGGCTGGTAACTGTGTAAACCCCCCGGTCTGTGTGAGTAACACTAAAGAGGGGCTGGTAACTGTGTAAAACCCCCCGGTCTGTGTGAGTAACACTAAAGAGGGGCTGGTAACTGTGTAAACCCCCCGGTCTGTGTGATTAACACTAAAGAGGGGTTGGTAACTGTGTAAACCCCCCTGTCTCTGTGATTAACACTAAAGAGGGGCTGGTAATTGTGTAAATACCCCCCGGTCTGTGTGAGTAACACTAAAGAGGGGCTGGTAACTGTGTAAATACCCGGTCTGTGTGATTAACACTAAAGAGGGGTTGGTAACTGTGTAAATACCCCCCGGTCTGTGTGATTAACACTAAAGAGGGGTTGGTAACTGTGTAAACCCCCCGGTCTGTGCGATTAACACTAAAGAGGGGCTGGTAACTGTGTAAACCCCCTGGTCTGTGTGATTAACACTAAAGAGGGGCGGGTAACTGTGTAAACCCCCCCGGTCTGTGTGATGAACACTAAAGAGGGGCTGGTAACTGTGTAACACCCTGGTCTGTGTGATTAACACTAAAGAGGGGCTGGTAACTGTGTAAACCCCCCGGTCTGTGTGAGTAACACTAAAGAGGGGCTGGTAACTGTGTAAACCCCCCGCTCTGTGTGATGAACACTAAAGAGGGGCTGGTAACTGTGTAAACCCCCCGGTCTGTGTGATTAACACTAAAGAGGGGCTGGTAACTGTGTAAATACCCCCCGGTCTGTGTGAGTAACACTAAAGAGGGGCTGGTAACAGTGTAAACCCCCCGGTCTGTGTGATTAACACTAAAGAGGGGCTGGTAACTGTGTAAACCCCCGGTCTGTGTGATTAACACTAAAGAGGGGCTGGTAACTGTGTAAATACCCGGTCTGTGTGATTAACACTAAAGAGGGGTTGGTAACTGTGTAAAACCCCCCGGTCTGTGCGATTAACACTAAAGAGGGGTTGGTAACTGTGTAAAACCCCCCGGTCTGTGCGTTTAACACTAAAGAGGGGTTGGTAACTGTGTAAAACCCCCCAGTCTCTGTGATTAACACGAAAGAGGGGTTGGTTACTGTGTAAAACCCCCCGGTCTGTGTGAGTAACACTAAAGAGGGGCTGGTAACTGTGTAAACCCCCCCCTGTCTGTGTGATTAACACTAAAGAGGGGCTTGTAACTGTGTAAAACCCCCTGGTCTGTGTGATTAACACTAAAGAGGGGCTGGTAACTGTGTCAACACCCCGGTCTGTGTGATTAACACTAAAGTGGGGCTGGTAACTGCATACCTCCCCGGTCTGTGTGATTAACACTAAAGAGGGGCTTATAACTGTGTAAAACCCCCGGTCTGTGTGATTAACACTAAAGAGTGGCTGGTAACTGTGTAAAACCCCCCGGTCTGTGTGATTAACACTAAAGAGGGGCTGGTAACTGTGTAAACCCACCGGTCTGTGTGATTAACACTAAAGAGAGGCTGGCAACTGAGTAAAACCCCCCGGTCTGTGTGATTAACACGAAAGAGGGGCTGGTAACTGTGTAAACCCCCCGGTCTGTGTGATTAACACTAAAGAGGGGCTGATAACTGTGTAAAACCCCCGGTCTGTGTGATTAACACTAATGAGGGGCTGGTAACTGTGTAACCCCCCCCGGTCTGTGTGATTAACACTAATGAGGGGCTGGTAACTGTGTAAACCCCCTGGTCTGTGTGATTAACACTAAGGAGGGGCTGGTAACGGTGTAAAACCCCCCGGTCTGTGTGATTAACACTAAAGAGGGGCTGGTAACTGTGTAACCCCCCGGTCTGTGTGATAAACACTAAAGAGGGGCTGGTAACTGTGTAAAAACCCGGTCTGTGTGATTAACACTAAAGAGGGGCTGGTAACTGCATACCTCCCCGGTCTATGTGTTTAACACTAAAGAGGGGCTTGTAACTGTGTAAAACCCCCGGTCTGTGTGATTAACACTATAGAGGGGCTGGAAACTGTGTAAACCCCCCCGGTCTGTGTGATTAACACTAAAGAGGGGTTGGTAACTGTGTAAACCCCCCAGTCTCTGTGATTAACACTAAAGAGGGGCTGGTAACTGTGTAAACCCCCTGGGTCTGTGTGAGTAACACTAAAGAGGGGTTGGTTACTGCGTAAAACCCCCGGTCTGTGTGATTAACACGAAAGAGAGGCTGGTAACTTTGTAAAACCCCCGGTCTGTGTGATTAACACTGAAGAGGGGCTGGTAACTGTGTAAAACCCCCGGTCTGTGTGATTAACACTAAAGAGGGTCTGGTAACTGTGTAAACCCCCCTGTCTGTGTGATTAACACGAAGGAGGGGCTGGTAACTGTATAAAACCCCCAGTCTCTGTGATTACCACTAATTGAGGGGTTGGTTACTGTGTAAAACCCCCCGGTCTGTGTGAGTAACACTAAAGAGGGGCTGGTAACTGTGTAAACCCCCCCCCCCCCGATCTGTGTGATTAACACTAAAGAGGGGCTGGTAACTGTGTAAAACCCCCCAGTCTCTGTGGTTAACACTAAAGAGGGGCTGGTAACTGTGTAAACCCCCTGGTCTGTGTGATTAACACTAAAGAGGGGCTGGTAACTGTGTAAACCCCCGGTCTGTGTGATTAACACTAAAGATGGGCTGGTAACTGTGTAAACCCCCCGGTCTGTGTGATTAACACTAAAGAGGGGCTGGTAACTGTGTAAACCCCCAGGGTCTGTGTGATTAACACTATAGAGGGGATGGTAACTGTGTAAACCCCCTGGTCTGTGTGATTAACACTAAAGAGGGGTTCGTAACTGTGTAAAAACCCCGGTCTGTGTGATTAACAAAAAAGAGGGGTTGGTAACTGTGTAAACCCCCCAGTCTCTGTGATTAACACTAAAGAGGGGCTGGTAACTGTGTAAAAACCCCGATCTGTGTGATTAACAAAAAAGAGGGGTTGGTAACTGTGTAAACCCCCCAGTCTCTGTGATTAACACTAAAGAGGGGCTGGTAACTGTGTAAACCCCCAGGGTCTGTGTGATTAACACTATAGAGGGGATGGTAACTGTGTAAACCCCCTGGTCTGTGTGATTAACACTAAAGAGGGGTTGGTAACTGTGTAAACCCCCCAGTCTCTCTGATTAACAGTAAAGAGGGGCTGGTAACTGTGTAAAACCCCCCGGTCTGTGTGATTAACACTAAAGAGGGGCTGGTAACTGTGTAAAGCCCCCGGTCTGTGTGATTAACAGTAAACAGGGGCTGGTAACTGTGTAAAAACCCCCGGTCTGTGTGATTAACACTAAAGAGGGGCTGGTAACTGTGTAAAACCCCCCGGTCTGTGTGATTAACACTAAAGAGGGGCTGGTAACTGTGTAAACCCCCCAGTCTGTGTGATTAACAGTAAAGAGGGCTGGTAACTGTGTAAACCCCCCGGTCAGTGTGACTAACACTAAAGAGGGGGTGGTAACTGTGTAAATACCCGGTCTGTGTGATTAACACTAAAGAGGGGCTGGTAACTGTGTAAAACCCCCCAGTCTCTGTGATTAACACTAAAGAGGGGCTGGTAACTGTGTAAACCCCCCGGTGTGATTAACACGAAAGAGGGGCTGGGAACTGTGTAAAACCCCCGGTCTGTGTGATTAACACTAAAGAGGGGCTGGTAACTGGGTAAACCCCCGGTCTGTGTGATTAACACTAAAGAGGGGCTGGTAACTGTGTAAACCCCCCCGGTCTGTGTGATTAACAGTAAACAGGGGCTGGTAACTGTGTAAAACCCCCGGTCTGTGTGATTAACACTAAAGAGGGGCTGGTAACTGTGTAAACCCCCCGGTCTGTGTGATTAACACTAAAGAGGGGCTGGTAACTGTGTAAACCCCCCGGTCTCTGTGACTAACACTAAAGAGGGGCTGGTAACTGTGTAAATACCCGGTCTGTGTGATTAACACATAAAGAGGGGCTGGTAACTGTGTAAAAAAAACCCAGTCTCTGTGATTAACACTAAAGAGGGGCTGGTAACTGTGTAAACCCCCCGGTCTGTGTGACTAACACTAAAGAGGGGCTGGTAACTGTGTAAAACCCCGGTCTGTGTGATTAACACTAAAGAGGGGCTGGTAACTGTGTAAATACCCGGTCTGTGTGATTAACACTAAAGAGGGGCTGGTAACTGTGTAAACCCCCCCGGTCTGTGTGATTAACAGTAAACAGGGGCTGGTAACTGGGTAAACCCCCGGTCTGTGTGATTAACACTAAAGAGGGGCTGGTAACTGTGTAAACCCCCCGGTCTGTGTGATTAACAGTAAACAGGGGCTGGTAACTGTGTAAACCCCCCAGTCTGTGTGATTAACACTAAAGAGGGGCTGGTAACTGTGTAAACCCCCCGGTCTGTGTGATTAACACTAAAGAGGGGCTGGAAACTGTGTAAACCCCCCGGTCTGTGTGATTTACACTAAAGAGGGGTTGGTAACTGTGTAAAACCCCCCGGTCTGTGTGATTAACACTAAAGAGGGGCTGGTAACTGTGTAAACCCCCCGGTCTGTGTGATTAACACTAAAGAGTGGCTGGTAACTGTGTAAACCCCCCGGTCTGTGTGATTAACATTAAAGAGGGGCTGGTAACGGTGTAAACCCCCCCCGGTCTGTGTGATTAACACTGAAGAGGGGCTGGTAACTGTGTAAACCCCCCCGGTCTGTGTGATTAACACTAAAGAGGGGCTGGTAACTGTGTAAACCCCCAGGGTCTGTGTGATTAACACTATAGAGGGGATGGTAACTGTATAAACCCCCCAGTCTCTGTGATTAACACTAAAGAGGGGCTGGTAACTGTGTAAACCCTACGGTGTGATTAACACGAAAGAGGGGCTGGTAACTGGGTAAACCCCCGGTCTGTGTGATTAACACTAAAGAGGGGCTGGTAACTGTGTAAACCCCCCGGTCTGTGTGATTAACACTAAAGAGTGGCTGGTAACTGTGTAAACCCCCCGGTCTGTGTGATTAACACTAAAGAGGGGCTGGTAACGGTGTAAACCCCCCCGGTCTGTGTGATTAACACTAAAGAGGGGCTGGTAACTGTGTAAACCCCCAGGGTCTGTGTGATTAACACTATAGAGGGGATGGTAACTGTATAAACCCCCTGGTCTGTGTGATTAACACTAAAGAGGGGCTGGTAACTGTGTAAAACCCCCCGGTCTGTGTGATGAACACTAAAGAGGGGCTGGTAACTGTGTAAATACCCCCGGTGTGTGTGATTACCACTAAAGAGGGGCTGGTAACGGTGTAAACCCCCCCGGTCTGTGTGAGTAACACTAAAGAGGGGCTGGTAACTTTGTATACCCCCCAGTCTCTGTGATTAACACTAAAGAGGGGCTGGTAACTGTGTAAACCCCCCGGGTCTGTGTGATTAACACTAAAGAGGGGCTGGTAACTGTGTAAAACCCCCGGTCTGTGTGATTAACACTAAAGAGGGGCTGGTAACTGTGTAAAACACCCCGGTCTGTGTGAGTAACACTAAAGAGGGGCTGGTAACTGTGTAAAACCCCCGGTCTGTGTGATTAACACTAAAGAGGGGCTGGTAACTGTGTAAAACCCCCGGTCTGTGTGATTAACACTAAAGAGGGGCTGGTAACTGTGTAAACCCCCCGGTATGTGTGATTAACGCTAAAGAGGGGCTGGTAACTGTGTAAACGACCCCCCCCCCCCCGCCCCCCGGTCTGTGTGACTAACACTAAAGAGGGGCTGGTAACTGTGTAAAACCCCCGGTCTGTGTGATTAACACTAAAGAGTGGCTGGTAACTGTGTAAACCCCCCAGTCTCTGTGGTTAACACTAAAGAGGGGCTGGTAACTGTGTAAACCCCCAGGGTCTGTGTGATTAACACTATAGAGGGGATGGTAACTGTGTAAACCCCCCGGTCTGTGTGATTAACTCTAAAGAGGGGCTGGTAACTGTGTAAACCCCCCGGTCTGTGTGATTAACTCTAAAGAGGGGCTGGTAACTGTGTAAAAACCCCCGGTCTGTGTGATTAACACCAAAGAGGGGCTGGTAACTGTGTAAACCCCCCCCCCCCGCCCCCGGTCTGTGTGACTAACACTAAAGAGGGGCTGGTAACTGTATAAACCCCCCGGTCTGTGTGATTAACACTAAAGAGGGGCTGGTAACTGTGTAAACCCCCCAGTCTCTGTGATTAACACTAAAGAGGGGCTGGTAACTATGCAAAACCCCCGGTCTGTGTGATTAACACTAAAGAGGGGCTGGTAACTGTATAAACCCCCCGGTCTGTGTGATTAACACTAAAGAGGGGCTGGTAACTGTGTAAACCCCCCAGTCTCTGTGATTAACACTAAAGAGGGGCTGGTAACTGTGTAAAACCCCCGGTCTGTGTGACTAACACTAAAGAGGGGCTGTTAACTGTGTAAAATCCCGGTCTGTGTTATTAACACTAAAGAGGGGCTGGTAACTGCGTAAAACTCCCGGTCTGTGTGCTTAACACTAAAGAGGGGCTGGTAACTGTGTAAAACCCCCCGGTCTGTGTGATTAACACTAAAGAGGGGCTGGTAACTGTGTAAACCCCCCGGTCTGTGTGAGTAACACTAAAGAGGGGCTGGTAACTGTGTAAACCCCCCGGTCTGTGTGAGTAACACTAAAGAGGGGCTGGTAACTGTGTAAAACCCCCGGTCTGTGTGATTAACGCTAAAGAGGGGTTGGTAACTGTGTAAACCCCCCGGTCTGTGTGATTAACACTAAAGAGGGGTTGGTAACTGTGCAAACCCCCCAGTCTCTGTGATTAACACTAAAGAGGGGTTGGTTACTGTGTAAAACCCCCCGGTCTGTGTGAGTAACACTAAAGAGGGGCTGGTAACTGTGTAAACCCCCCCCGGTCTGTGTGATTAACACTAAAGAGGGGCTGGTAACTGTGTAAAAACCCCCAGTCTCTTTGATTAACACTAAAGAGGGGCTGGGAACTGTGTAAACCCCCCGGTCTGTGTGATTAACACTAAAGAGGGGCTGGTAACTGTGTAAAACCCCCCGGTCTGTGTGATTAACACTAAAGAGGGGCTGGTAACTGTGTAAACCCCCCGGTCTGTGTGATTAACACTAAAGAGGGGCTGGTAACTGTGTAAAACCCCGGTCTGTGTGATTAACACTAAAGAGGGGCTGGTAACTGTGTAAAACCCCCCGGTCTGTGTGATTAACACTAAAGAGGGGCTGGTAACTGTGTAAAACCCCGGTCTGTGTGATTAACACAAAAGAGGGGCTGGTAACTGTGTAAAACCCCCCGGTCTGTGTGATTAACACTAAAGAGGGGCTGGTAACTGTGTAAACCCCCCGGTCTGTGTGATTAACACTAAAGAGGGGCTGGTAACTGTGTAAAACCCCGGTCTGTGTGATTAACACTAAAGAGGGGCTGGTAACTGTGTAAAACCCCCCGGTCTGTGTGATTAACACTGAAGAGGGGCTGGTAACTGTGTAAACCCCCCGGTCTGTGTGATTAACACTAAAGAGGGGATGGTAACTGTGTAAACCCCCTGGTCTGTGTGATTAACTCTAAAGAGGGGCTGGTAACTGTGTAAAAACCCCCGGTCTGTGTGATTAACACCAAAGAGGGGCTGGTAACTGTGTAAACCCCCTCGGTCTGTGTGAGTAACACTAAAGAGGGGCTGGTAACTGTGTAAACCCCCCGGTCTGTGTGACTAACACTAAAGAGGGGCTGGTAACTGTGTAAACCCCCTCGGTCTGTGTGAGTAACACTAAAGAGGGGCTGGTAATTGTGTAAACCCCCCGGTCTGTGTGATTAACACTAAAGAGGGGCTGGTAACTGTGTACACCCCCCGGTCTGTGTGATTAACAGTAAAGAGGGGCTGGTAACTGTGTAAAACCCCCCGGTCTGTGTGATTAACACTAAAGAGGGGCTGGTAACTGTGTAAACCCCCGGTCTGTGTGATTAACAGTAAAGAGGGGCTGGTAACTGTGTAAACCCCCCGGTCTGTGTGAGTAACACTAAAGAGGGGCTGGTAACTGTGTAAACCCCCCCGGTCTGTGTGATTAACACTAAAGAGGGGCTGGTCACTGTGTAAAACCCCCGGTCTGTGTGATTAACACTAAAGAGGGGCTGGTAACTGTGTAAACCCCCCAGTCTGTGTGATTAACACTAAAGAGGGGCTGCTAACTGTGTAAAACCCCCTGGTCTGTGTGATTAATAGTAAAGAGGGGCTGGTACCTGTGTAAAACCCCCGGTCTGTGTGATTAACACTAAAGAGGGGCTGGTAACTGTATAAACCCCCCGGTCTGTGTGATTAACACTAAAGAGGGGCTGGTAACTGTGTAAACCCCCCGGTCTGTGTGATTAACACTAAAGAGGGGCTGGTAACTGTGTAAAACCCCCGGTCTGTGTGACTAACACTAAAGAGGGGCTGGTAACTGGGTAAAACCCCGGTCTGTGTTATTAACACTAAAGAGGGGCTGGTAACTGTGTAAAACCCCCGGTCTGTGTGCTTAACACTAAAGAGGGGCTGGTAACTGTGTAAAACCCCCCGGTCTGTGTGATTAACACTAAAGAGGGGCTGGTAACTGTGTAAACCCCCCGGTCTGTGTGGGTAACACTAAAGAGGGGCTGGTAACTGTGTAAACCCCCCGGTCTGTGTGATAAACACTAAAGAGGGGCTGGTAACTGGGTAAACCCCCGGTCTGTGTGATTAACACTAAAGAGGGGCTGGTCACTGTGTAAAACCCCCGGTCTGTGTGATTAACACTAAAGAGGGGCTGGTAACTGTGTAAACCCCCCCGGTCTGTGTGATTAACACTAAAGAGGGGCTGGTCACTGTGTAAAACCCCCGGTCTGTGTGATTAACACTAAAGAGGGGCTGGTAACTGTGTAAACCCCCCAGTCTGTGTGATTAACACTAAAGAGGGGCTGCTAACTGTGTAAAACCCCCTGGTCTGTGTGATTAACAGTAAAGAGGGGCTGGTAACTGTGTAAACCCCCCGGTCTGTGTGATTAACACTAAAGAGGGGCTGGTAACTGTGTAAACCCCCCGGTCTGTGTGATTAACACTAAAGAGGGGCTGGTAACTGTGTAAAACCCCCGGTCTGTGTGACTAACACTAAAGAGGGGCTGGTAACTGGGTAAAACCCCGGTCTGTGTTATTAACACTAAAGAGGGGCTGGTAACTGTGTAAAACCCCCGGTCTGTGTGCTTAACACTAAAGAGGGGCTGGTAACTGTGTAAAACCCCCCGGTCTGTGTGATTAACACTAAAGAGTGGCTGGTAACTGTGTAAACCCCCCGGTCTGTGTGAGTAACACTAAAGAGGGGCTGGTAACTGTGTAAAACCCCCGGTCTGTGTGATTAACGCTAAAGAGGGGCTGGTAACTGTGGAAACCCCCCGGTCTGTGTGATTAACACTAAAGAGGGGTTGGTTACTGTGTAAAACCCCCCGGTCTGTGTGAGTAACCCTAAAGAGGGGCTGGTAACTGTGTAAACCCCCCCCGGTCTGTGTGATTAACACTAAAGAGGGGCTGGTAACTGTGTAAAACCCCCCAGTCTCTGTGATTAACACGAAAGAGGGGCTGGTAACTGTGTAAACACCCCGGTCTGTGTGATTAACACGAAAGAGGGGCTGGTAACTGTGTAAACCCCCCGGTCTGTGTGATTAACACTAAAGAGGGGCTGGTAACTGTGTAAAACCCCCGGTCTGTGTGATTAACACTAAAGAGGGGCTGGTAACTGTGTAAAACCCCGGTCTGTGTGATTAACGCTAAAGAGGGGATGGTAACTGTGTAAACCCCCTGGTCTGTGTGATTAACTCTAAAGAGGGGCTGGTAACTGTGTAAAAACCCCCGGTCTGTGTGATTAACACCAAAGAGGGGCTGGTAACTGTGTACACCCCCTCGGTCTGTGTGAGTAACACTAAAGAGGGGCTGGTAACTGTGTAAAATCCCCGGTCTGTGTGATTAACACTAAAGAGGGGCTGGTCACTGTGTAAAACCCCCGGTCTGTGTGATTAACACAAAAGAGGGGCTGGTAACTGTGTAAAACCCCCCGGTCTGTGTGATTAACAGTAAAGAGGGGCTGGTAACTGTGTAAACCCCCCGGTCTGTGTGATTAACACTAAAGAGGGGCTGGTAACTGAGTAAAACCCCCGGTCTGTGTGATTAACGCTAAAGAGGGGTTGGTAACTGTGTAAACCCCCCGGTCTGTGTGACTAACACTAAAGAGGGGCTGGTAACTGTGTAAACCCCCCGGTCTGTGTGATTAACACTAAAGAGGGGCTGGTAACTGAGTAAAACCCCCGGTCTGTGTGATTAACGCTAAAGAGGGGTTGGTAACTGTGTAAACCCCCCGGTCTGTGTGACTAACACTAAAGAGGGGCTGGTAACTGTGTAAACCCCCCGGTCTGTGTGATTAACGCTAAAGAGGGGCTGGTAACTGTGTAAACCCCCCGGTCTGTGTGACTAACAGTACAGAGGGGCTGGTAACTGTGTAAACCCCCCGTTCTGTGTGATTAACACTAAAGAGGGGCTGGTAACTGTGTCAACCCCCGGTCTGTGTGATTAACACTAATGAGGGGCTGGTAACTGTGTAAACCCACCGGTCTGTGTGACTAACAGTACAGAGGGGCTGGTAACTGTGTAAACCCCCCGGTCTGTGTGATTAACACTAAAGAGGGGCTGGTAACTGTGTAAACCCCCCGTCTGTGTGATTAACACTAAAGAGGGGCTGGTAACTGTGTAAAAACCCCGGTCTGTGTGATTAACGCTAAAGAGGGGCTGGTAACTGTGTAAACCACCCGGTCCGAGTGATTAACACTAAAGAGGGGCTGGTAACTGTGTAAACCCCCCGGTCTGTGTGATTAATACTAAAGAGGGGTTGGTAACTGTGTAAACCCCCCGGTCTGTGTGATTAACACTAAAGAGGGGCTGGTAACTGTGTAAAACCCCCGGTCTGTGTGATTAACACTAAAGAGGGGCTGGTAACTGTGTAAACCCCCCGGTCTGTGTGATTAACACTAAAGAGGGGCTGGTAACTGTGTAAAAACCCCGGTCTGTGTGATTAACACTAAAGACGGGCTGGTAACTGAGTAAAACCCCCGGTCTGTGTGATTAACGCTAAAGAGGGGTTGGTAACTGTGTAAACCCCCCGGTCTGTGTGACTAACACTAAACAGGAGCTGGTAACTGTGTAAACCCCCCGGTCTGTGTGATTAACGCTAAAGAGGGGCTGGTAACTGTGTAAAACCCCCGGTCTGTGTGATTAACACTAAAGAGGGGCTGGTAACTGTGTAAACCCCCCGGTATGTGTGATTAACACTAAAGAGGGGCTGGTAACTGTGTAAACCCCCCGGTCTGTGTGATTAACACTAAAGAGGGGCTGGTAACTGAGTAAAACCCCCGGTCTGTGTGATTAACACTAAAGAGGGGTTGGTAACTGTGTAAACCCCCCGGTCTGTGTGACTAACAGTACAGAGGGGCTGGTAACTGTGTAAACCCCCCGGTCTGTGTGATTCACACTAAAGAGGGGCTGGTAACTGTGTAAACCCCCCGGTATGTGTGATTAACACTAAAGAGGGGCTGGGAACTGTGTAAACCCCCCGGTCTGTGTGATTAACACTAAAGAGGGGCTGGTAACTGAGTAAAACCCCCGGTCTGTGTGATTAACACTAAAGAGGGGTTGGTAACTGTGTAAACCCCCCGGTCTGTGTGACTAACAGTACAGAGGGGCTGGTAACTGTGTAAACCCCCCGGTCTGTGTGATTCACACTAAAGAGGGGCTGGTAACTGTGTAAACCCCCCGGTCTGTGTGATTAACACTAAAGAGGGGCTGGTAACTGTGTAAACCCCCCGGTCTGTGTGATTCACACTAAAGAGGGGCTGGTAACTGTGTAAAACCCCCGGTCTGTGTGATTAACACTAAAGAGGGGCTGGTAACTGTGTAAACCCCCCGGTATGTGTGATTAACACTAAAGAGGGGCTGGTAACTGTGTAAACCCCCCGGTCTGTGTGATTAACACTAAAGAGGGGCTGGTAACTGAGTAAAACCCCCGGTCTGTGTGATTAACACTAAAGAGGGGTTGGTAACTGTGTAAACCCCCCGGTCTGTGTGACTAACAGTACAGAGGGGCTGGTAACTGTGTAAACCCCCCGGTCTGTGTGATTCACACTAAAGAGGGGCTGGTAACTGTGTAAAACCCCCGGTCTGTGTGATTAACACTAAAGGGGGGTTGGTAACTGTGTAAACCCCTCGGTCTGTGTGATTAACACTAAAGAGGGGCTGGTAACTGTGTAAACCCCCCGGTCTGTGTGACTAACACTAAAGAGGGGTTGGTAACTGTGTAAACCGCCCGGTCTGTGTGATTAACACTAAAGAGGGGCTGGAAACTGTGTAAAACCACCCGGTCTGAGTGATTAACACTAAAGAGGGGCTGGTAACTGTGTAAACCCCCCGGTCTGTGTGATTAATACTAAAGAGGGGTTGGTAACTGTGTAAACCCCCCGGTCTGTGTGATTAACGCTAAAGAGGGGCTGGTAACGGTGTAAAACCCCCGGTCTGTGTGATTAACACAAAAGAGGGGCTGGTAACGGTGTAAAACCCCCGGTCTGTGTGATTAACACTAAAGAGGGGCTGGTAACTGTGTAAACCCCCCGGTCTGTGTGATTAACACTAAAGAGGGGCTGGTAACTGTGTAAACCCCCCGGTCTGTGTGACTGACACTAAAGAGGGGCTGGTAACTGTGTAAACCCCCCGGTCTGTGTGATTAACACTAAAGAGGGGCTGGTAACTGTGTAAACCCCCAGTCTCTGTGATTAACACTAAAGAGGGGCTGGTAACTGTGTAAACCCCCCGGTCTGTGTGATTAACACTAAAGAGGGGCTGGTAACTGTGTAAAACCCCGGTCTGTGTGATTAACACTAAAGAGGGGCTGGTAACTGTGTAAAACCCCCCGGTCGGTGTGATTAACACTGAAGAGGGGCTGGTAACTGTGTAAACCCCCCGGTCTGTGTGATTAACACTAAAGAGGGGATGGTAACTGTGTAAACCCCCTGGTCTGTGTGATTAACTCTAAAGAGGGGCTGGTAACTGTGTAAAAACCCCCGGTCTGTGTGATTAACACCAAAGAGGGGCTGCTAACTGTGTAAAACCCCCTGGTCTGTGTGATTAACAGTAAAGAGGGGCTGGTAACTGTGTAAAACCCCCGGTCTGTGTGACTAACACTAAAGAGGGGCTGGTAACTGGGTAAAACCCCGGTCTGTGTTATTAACACTAAAGAGGGGCTGGTAACTGTGTAAAACCCCCGGTCTGTGTGCTTAACACTAAAGAGGGGCTGGTAACTGTGTAAAACCCGCGGTCTGTGTGATTAACACCAAAGAGGGGCTGGTAACTGTGTAAACCCCCTCGGTCTGTGTGATTAACACTAAAGAGGGGCTGGTCACTGTGTAAAACCCCCGGTCTGTGTGATTAACACTAAAGAGGGGCTGGTAACTGTGTAAACCCCCCAGTCTGTGTGATTAACACTAAAGAGGGGCTGCTAACTGTGTAAAACCCCCTGGTCTGTGTGATTAACACTAAAGAGGGGCTGGTAACTGTGTAAAACCCCCGGTCTGTGTGACTAACACTAAAGAGGGGCTGGTAACTGGGTAAAACCCCGGTCTGTGTTATTAACACTAAAGAGGGGCTGGTAACTGTGTAAAACCCCCGGTCTGTGTGCTTAACACTAAAGAGGGGCTGGTAACTGTGTAAAACGCCCCGGTCTGTGTGATTAACACTAAAGAGGGGCTGGTAACTGTGTAAAACGCCCCGGTCTGTGTGATTAACACTAAAGAGGGGCTGGTAACTGTGTAAACCCCCCGGTCTGGGTGAGTAACACTAAAGAGGGGCTGGTAACTGTGTAAAACCCCCGGTCTGTGTGAGTAACACTAAAGAGGGGCGGGTAACTGTGTAAAACGCCCCGGTCTGTGTGATTAACACTAAAGAGGGGCTGGTAACTGTGTAAACCCCCCGGTCTGGGTGAGTAACACTAAAGAGGGGCTGGTAACTGTGTAAAACCCGCGGTCTGTGTGAGTAACACTAAAGAGGGGCTGGTAACTGTGTAAAACCCCCCGGTCTGTGTGATTAACACTAAAGAGGGGCTGGTAACTGTGTAAAACCCCCGGTCTGTGTGATTAACACTAAAGAGGGGCTGGTAACTGTGTAAACCCCCCGGTATGTGTGATTAACACTAAAGAGGGGCTGGTAACTGTGTAAACCCCCCGGTCTGTGTGATTAACACTAAAGAGGGGCTGGTAACTGAGTAAAACCCCCGGTCTGTGTGATTAACACTAAAGAGGGGTTGGTAACTGTGTAAACCCCCCGGTCTGTGTGACTAACAGTACAGAGGGGCTGGTAACTGTGTAAACCCCCCGGTCTGTGTGATTCACACTAAAGAGGGGCTGGTAACTGTGTAAACCCCCCGGTATGTGTGATTAACACTAAAGAGGGGCTGGGAACTGTGTAAACCCCCCGGTCTGTGTGATTAACACTAAAGAGGGGCTGGTAACTGAGTAAAACCCCCGGTCTGTGTGATTAACACTAAAGAGGGGTTGGTAACTGTGTAAACCCCCCGGTCTGTGTGACTAACAGTACAGAGGGGCTGGTAACTGTGTAAACCCCCCGGTCTGTGTGATTCACACTAAAGAGGGGCTGGTAACTGTGTAAACCCCCCGGTCTGTGTGATTAACACTAAAGAGGGGCTGGTAACTGTGTAAACCCCCCGGTCTGTGTGATTCACACTAAAGAGGGGCTGGTAACTGTGTAAAACCCCCGGTCTGTGTGATTAACACTAAAGAGGGGCTGGTAACTGTGTAAACCCCCCGGTATGTGTGATTAACACTAAAGAGGGGCTGGTAACTGTGTAAACCCCCCGGTCTGTGTGATTAACACTAAAGAGGGGCTGGTAACTGAGTAAAACCCCCGGTCTGTGTGATTAACACTAAAGAGGGGTTGGTAACTGTGTAAACCCCCCGGTCTGTGTGACTAACAGTACAGAGGGGCTGGTAACTGTGTAAACCCCCCGGTCTGTGTGATTCACACTAAAGAGGGGCTGGTAACTGTGTAAAACCCCCGGTCTGTGTGATTAACACTAAAGGGGGGTTGGTAACTGTGTAAACCCCTCGGTCTGTGTGATTAACACTAAAGAGGGGCTGGTAACTGTGTAAACCCCCCGGTCTGTGTGACTAACACTAAAGAGGGGTTGGTAACTGTGTAAACCGCCCGGTCTGTGTGATTAACACTAAAGAGGGGCTGGAAACTGTGTAAAACCACCCGGTCTGAGTGATTAACACTAAAGAGGGGCTGGTAACTGTGTAAACCCCCCGGTCTGTGTGATTAATACTAAAGAGGGGTTGGTAACTGTGTAAACCCCCCGGTCTGTGTGATTAACGCTAAAGAGGGGCTGGTAACGGTGTAAAACCCCCGGTCTGTGTGATTAACACAAAAGAGGGGCTGGTAACGGTGTAAAACCCCCGGTCTGTGTGATTAACACTAAAGAGGGGCTGGTAACTGTGTAAACCCCCCGGTCTGTGTGATTAACACTAAAGAGGGGCTGGTAACTGTGTAAACCCCCCGGTCTGTGTGACTGACACTAAAGAGGGGCTGGTAACTGTGTAAACCCCCCGGTCTGTGTGATTAACACTAAAGAGGGGCTGGTAACTGTGTAAACCCCCAGTCTCTGTGATTAACACTAAAGAGGGGCTGGTAACTGTGTAAACCCCCCGGTCTGTGTGATTAACACTAAAGAGGGGCTGGTAACTGTGTAAAACCCCGGTCTGTGTGATTAACACTAAAGAGGGGCTGGTAACTGTGTAAAACCCCCCGGTCGGTGTGATTAACACTGAAGAGGGGCTGGTAACTGTGTAAACCCCCCGGTCTGTGTGATTAACACTAAAGAGGGGATGGTAACTGTGTAAACCCCCTGGTCTGTGTGATTAACTCTAAAGAGGGGCTGGTAACTGTGTAAAAACCCCCGGTCTGTGTGATTAACACCAAAGAGGGGCTGCTAACTGTGTAAAACCCCCTGGTCTGTGTGATTAACAGTAAAGAGGGGCTGGTAACTGTGTAAAACCCCCGGTCTGTGTGACTAACACTAAAGAGGGGCTGGTAACTGGGTAAAACCCCGGTCTGTGTTATTAACACTAAAGAGGGGCTGGTAACTGTGTAAAACCCCCGGTCTGTGTGCTTAACACTAAAGAGGGGCTGGTAACTGTGTAAAACCCGCGGTCTGTGTGATTAACACCAAAGAGGGGCTGGTAACTGTGTAAACCCCCTCGGTCTGTGTGATTAACACTAAAGAGGGGCTGGTCACTGTGTAAAACCCCCGGTCTGTGTGATTAACACTAAAGAGGGGCTGGTAACTGTGTAAACCCCCCAGTCTGTGTGATTAACACTAAAGAGGGGCTGCTAACTGTGTAAAACCCCCTGGTCTGTGTGATTAACACTAAAGAGGGGCTGGTAACTGTGTAAAACCCCCGGTCTGTGTGACTAACACTAAAGAGGGGCTGGTAACTGGGTAAAACCCCGGTCTGTGTTATTAACACTAAAGAGGGGCTGGTAACTGTGTAAAACCCCCGGTCTGTGTGCTTAACACTAAAGAGGGGCTGGTAACTGTGTAAAACGCCCCGGTCTGTGTGATTAACACTAAAGAGGGGCTGGTAACTGTGTAAAACGCCCCGGTCTGTGTGATTAACACTAAAGAGGGGCTGGTAACTGTGTAAACCCCCCGGTCTGGGTGAGTAACACTAAAGAGGGGCTGGTAACTGTGTAAAACCCCCGGTCTGTGTGAGTAACACTAAAGAGGGGCGGGTAACTGTGTAAAACGCCCCGGTCTGTGTGATTAACACTAAAGAGGGGCTGGTAACTGTGTAAACCCCCCGGTCTGGGTGAGTAACACTAAAGAGGGGCTGGTAACTGTGTAAAACCCGCGGTCTGTGTGAGTAACACTAAAGAGGGGCTGGTAACTGTGTAAAACCCCCCGGTCTGTGTGATTAACACTAAAGAGGGGCTGGTAACTGTGTAAAACCCCCGGTCTGTGTGATTCACGCTAAAGAGGGGCTGGTAACTGTGGAAACCCCCCGGTCTGTGTGATTAACACTAAAGAGGGGTTGTTTACTGTGTAAAACCCCCCGGTCTGTGTGAGTAACACTAAAGAGGGCCTGGTAACTGTGTAAACACCCCGGTCTGTGTGATTAACACGACAGAGGGGATGGTAACTGTGTAAACCCCCTGGTCTGTGTGATTAACTCTAAAGAGGGGCTGGTAACTGTGTAAAAACCCCCGGTCTGTGTGATTAACACCAAAGAGGGGCTGGTAACTGTGTAAACCCCCTCGGTCTGTGTGAGTAACACTAAAGAGGGGCTGGTAACTGTGTAAAATCCCCGGTCTGTGTGATTAACACTAAAGAGGGGCTGGTCACTGTGTAAAACCCCCGGTCTGTGTGATTAACACAAAAGAGGGGCTGGTAACTGTGTAAAACCCCCCGGTCTGTGTGATTAACAGTAAAGAGGGGCTGGTAACTGTGTAAACCCCCCGGTCTGTGTGATTAACACTAAAGAGGGGCTGGTAACTGTGTAAAACCCCCCGGTCTGTGTGATTAACACTAAAGAGGGGCTGGTAACTGTGTAAAACCCCCCGGTCTGTGTGATTAACACTAAAGAGGGGCTGGTAACTGTGTAAAACCCCCCAGTCTCTGTGATTAACACTAAAGAGGGGCTGGTAACTGTGTAAACCCCCCAGTCTCTGTGATTAACACGAAAGAGGTGCTGGGAACTGTGTAAAACCCCCGGTCTGTGTGATTAACACTAAAGAGGGGCTGGTAACTGTGTAAAACCCCCCGGTCTGTGTGATTAACACAAAAGAGGGGCTGGTAACTGTGCAAAACCCCCGGTCTGTGTGATTAACACTAAAGAGGGGCTGGTAACTGTGTAAAACCCCCCGGTCTGTGTGATTAATGCTAATGAGGGGCTGGTAACTGTGTAAACCCCCCGGTCTGTGTGATTAACAGTAAACAGGGGCTGGTAACTGTGTAAACCCCCGGTCTGTGTGATTAACAGTAAAGAGGGGCTGGTAACTGTGTAAACCCCCCGGTCTGTGTGAGTAACACTAAAGAGGGGCTGGTAACTGTGTAAACCCCCCCAGTCTGTGTGATTAACACTAAAGAGGGGCTGGTAACTGTATAAACCCCCCGGTCTGTGTGATTAACACTAAAGAGGGGCTGGTAACTGTGTAAAACCCCCGGTCTGTGTGACTAACACTAAAGAGGGGCTGGTAACTGGGTAAAACCCCGGTCTGTGTTATTAACACTAAAGAGGGGCTGGTAACTGTGTAAAACCCCCCGGTCTGTGTGATTAACACTAAAGAGGGGCTGGTAACTGTGTAAACCCCCCGGTCTGTGTGAGTAACACTAAAGAGGGGCTGGTAACTGTGTAAAACCCGCGGTCTGTGTGAGTAACACTAAAGAGGGGCTGGTAACTGTGTAAAACCCCCCGGTCTGTGTGATTAACACTAAAGAGGGGCTGGTAACTGTGTAAAACCCCCCGGTCTGTGCGAGTAACACTAAAGAGGGGCTGGTAACTGTGTAAAACCCCCGGTCTGTGTGATTAACGCTAAAGAGGGGCTGGTAACTGTGGAAACCCCCCGGTCTGTGTGATTAACACTAAAGAGGGGTTGGTTACTGTGTAAAACCCCCCGGTCTGTGTGAGTAACACTAAAGAGGGCCTGGTAACTGTGTAAACCCCCCCCGGTCTGTGTGATTAACACTAAAGAGGGGCTGGTAACTGTGTAAAACCCCCCAGTCTCTGTGATTAACACTAAAGAGGGGCTGGTAACTGTGTAAACACCCCGGTCTGTGTGATTAACACTAAAGAGGGGCTGGTCACTGTGTAAAACCCCCGGTCTGTGTGAGTAACACTAAAGAGGGGCTGGTAACTGTGTAAAACCCCCGGTCTGTGTGATTAACGCTAAAGAGGGGCTGGTAACTGTGGAAACCCCCCGGTCTGTGTGATTAACACTAAAGAGGGGTTGGTTACTGTGTAAAACCCCCCGGTCTGTGTGAGTAACACTAAAGAGGGCCTGGTAACTGTGTAAACCCCCCCCGGTCTGTGTGATTAACACTAAAGAGGGGCTGGTAACTGTGTAAAACCCCCCAGTCTCTGTGATTAACACTAAAGAGGGGCTGGTAACTGTGTAAACACCCCGGTCTGTGTGATTAACACTAAAGAGGGGCTGGTCACTGTGTAAAACCCCCGGTCTGTGTGATTAACACAAAAGAGGGGCTGGTAACTGTGTAAAACCCCCCGGTCTGTGTGATTAACAGTAAAGAGGGGCTGGTAACTGTGTAAACCCCCCGGTCTGTGTGATTAACACTAAAGGGGGGCTGGTAACTGTGTAAAACCCCCCGGTCTGTGTGATTAACAGTAAAGAGGGGCTGGTAACTGTGTAAACCCCCCGGTCTGTGTGATTAACACTAAAGAGGGGTTGGTAACTGTGTAAAACCCCCCGGTCTGTGTGATTAACAGTAAAGAGGGGCTGGTAACTGTGTAAAACCCCCGGTCTGTGTGATTAACACTAAAGAGGGGCTGGGAACTGTGTAAACCCCCCCGGTCTGTGTGATTAACACTAAAGAGGTCCTGGTAACTGTGTAAACCCCCCGGTCTGTGTGACTAACACTAAAGAGGGGCTGGTAACTGTGTAAATACCCGGTCTGTGTGATTAACACTAAAGAGGGGCTGGGAACTGTGTAAAACCCCCGGTCTGTGTGATTAACACTAAAGAGGGGCTGGTAACTGTGTAAAACCCCCCGGTCTGTGTGATTAACACTAAAGAGGGGCTGGTAACTGTGCAAAACCCCCGGTCTGTGTGATTAACACTAAAGAGGGGCTGGTAACTGTGTAAAACCCCCCGGTCTGTGTGATTAATGCTAATGAGGGGCTGGTAACTGTGTAAATCCCCCGGTCTGTGTGATTAACAGTAAACAGGGGCTGGTAACTGTGTAAACCCCCCGGTCTGTGTGATTAACTCTAAAGAGGGGCTGGTAACTGTGTAAAAACCCCCGGTCTGTGTGATTAACACCAAAGAGGGGCTGGTAACTGTGTAAACCCCCCCCCCCCCCCCCGGTCTGTGTGACTAACACTAAAGAGGGGCTGGTAACTGTGTAAAACCCCCGGTCTGTGTGATTAACACTAAAGAGGGGCTGGTAACTGTGTAAACCCCCCGGTCTGTGTGATTAACACTAAAGAGGGGCTGGTAACTGTGTAAAACCCCCGGTCTGTGTGACTAACAGTACAGAGGGGCTGGTAACTGTGTAAACCCCCCGGTCTGTGTGATTCACACTAAAGAGGGGCTGGTAACTGTGTAAAACCCCCGGCCTGTGTGATTAACACTAAAGGGGGGCTGGTAACTGTGTAAACCCCTCGGTCTGTGTGACTAACACTAAAGAGGGGTTGGTAACTGTGTAAACCGCCCGGTCTGTGTGATTAACGCTAAAGAGGGGCTGGTAACTGTGTAAAACCCCCTGGTCAGTGTGATTAACACTAAAGAGGGGCTGTTAACTGTGTAAACCCCCCGCTCTGTGAGATTAACACTAAAGAGGGGCTGGTAACTGTGTAAACTCCCCGGGTCTGTGTGAGTAACACTGAAGAGGGGCTGGTAACTGTGTAAAACCCCCCGGTCTGTGTGATTAACACTAAAGAGGGGCTGGTAACTGTGTAAACCCCCCGGTCTGTGTGATTAACACTAAAGAGGGGCTGGTAACTGCATACCCCCCCGGTCTGTGTGATTAACACTAAAGAGGGGCTGGTAACTGTGTAAAAACCCCCAGTCTCTGTGATTAACACTAAAGAGGGGCTGGTAACTGTGTAAACCCCCCGGTCTGTGTGATTAACACTAAAGAGGGGTTGGTAACTGTGTAAATACCCCGGTCTGTGTGATTAACACTAAAGAGGGGCTGGTAACTGTGTAAACCCCCCGGTCTGTGTGATTAACACTAAAGAGGGGCTGGTAACTGTGTAAACCCCCGCTCTGTGTGATTAACACTAAAGAGGGGCTGGTAACTGTGTAAAACCCCCCGGTCTGTGTGAGTAACACTAAAGAGGGGCTTGTAACTGTGTAAAACCCCCGCTCTGTGTGATTAACACTAAAGAGGGGCTGGTAACTGTGTAAACCCCCCGGTCTGTGTGATTAACACTAAAGAGGGGCTGGTAACTGTGTAAATACCCTGGTCTGTGTGATGAACACTAAAGAGGGGCTGGTAACTGTGTAAAACCCCCCGGTCAGTGTGATTAACACTAAAGAGGGGCTGTTAACTGTGTAAACCCCCCGCTCTGCGAGATTAACACTAAAGAGGGGCTGGTAACTGTGTAAATACCCGGTCTGTGTGATTAACACTAAAGAGGGGCTGGTAACTGTGTAAAACCCCCCAGTCTCTGTGATTAACACTAAAGAGGGGCTGGGAACTGTGTAAACCCCCCGGTCTGTGTGATTAACAGTAAACAGGGGCTGGTAACTGTGTAAAACCCCCGGTCTGTGTGATTATCACTAAAGAGGGGCTGGTAACTGTGTAAACCCCCCGTCTGTGTGATTAACACTACAGAGGGGATGGTAACTGTGTAAACCCCCTGGTCTGTGTGATTAACACTAAAGAGGGGTTGGTAACTGTGAAAACCCCCACAGTCTCTGTGATTAACACTCAAGAGGGGTTGGTAACTGTGTAAACCCCCCAGTCTCTGTGATTAACACTAAAGAGGGGCTGGTAACTGTGTAAATACCCCGGTCTATGTGATTAACACTAAAGAGGGGCTGGTAACTGTGTAAACCCCCCGGTGTGATTAACACGAAAGAGGGGCTGGGAACTGTGTAAAACCCCCGGTCTGTGTGAGTAACACTAAAGAGGGGCTGGTAACTGTGTAAACCCCCCGGTCTGTGTGATTAACAAAAAAGAGGGGCTGGTAACTGTGTAAACCCCCCGGTCTGTGTGACTGACACTAAAGAGGGGCTGGTAACTGTGTAAATACCCGGTCTGTGTGATTAACACTAAAGAGGGGCTGGTAACTGTGTAAAACCCCCCAGTCTCTGTGATTAACACTAAAGAGGGGCTGGGAACTGTGTAAACCCCCCGGTCTGTGTGATTAACAGTAAACAGGGGCTGGTAACTGTGTAAAACCCCCGGTCTGTGTGATTAACACTAAAGAGGGGCTGGTAACTGTGTAAACCCCCCGGTCTGTGTGATTAACACTAAAGAGGGGCTGCTAACTGTGTAAACCCCCCGGTCTCTGTGATTAACACTAAAGAGGGGCTGGTAACTGTGTAAACTCCCCGGTCTGTGTGATTAACACGAAAGAGTGGCTGGTAACTGTGTAAACCCCCCGGTCTGTGTGATTAACACTAAAGAGGGGCTGGTAACTGTGTAAAACCCTCGGTCTGTGTGATTAACACTAAAGAGGGGCTGGTAACTGTGTAAACCCCCCCGGTCTGTGTGATTAACACTAAAGAGGGGCTGGTAACTGTGTAAAACCCTCGGTCTGTGTGATTAACAGTAAAGAGGGGCTGGTAACTGTGTAAAACCCCCGGTCTGTGTGATTAACACTAAAGAGGGGCTGGTAACTGTGTAAACCCCCCGGTCTGTGTGATTAACACTAAAGAGGGGCTGGTAACTGTGTAAACCACCCGGTCTGTGTGATTAACACTAAAGAGGGGCTGGTAACTGTGTAAAACCCCCAGTCTGTCTGATTAACACTAAAGAGGGGCTGGTAACTGTGTAAACCCCCCGGTCTGTGTGAGTAACACTAAAGAGGGGCTGGTAACTGTGTAAAACCCCCGGTCTGTGTGATTAACACTAAAGAGGGGCTGGTAACTGTGTAAAACCCCCCGGTCTGTGCGAGTAACACTAAAGAGGGGCTGGTAACTGTGTAAAACCCGCGGTCTGTGTGAGTAACACTAAAGAGGGGCTGGTAACTGTGTAAAACCCCCGGTCTGTGTGATTAACGCTAAAGAGGGGCTGGTAACTGTGGAAACCCCCCGGTCTGTGTGATTAACACTAAAGAGGGGTTGGTTACTGTGTAAAACCCCCCGGTCTGTGTGAGTAACACTAAAGAGGGCCTGGTAACTGTGTAAACCCCCCCCGGTCTGTGTGATTAACACTAAAGAGGGGCTGGTAACTGTGTAAAACCCCCCAGTCTCTGTGATTAACACTAAAGAGGGGCTGGTAACTGTGTAAACACCCCGGTCTGTGTGATTAACACTAAAGAGGGGCTGGTCACTGTGTAAAACCCCCGGTCTGTGTGATTAACACAAAAGAGGGGCTGGTAACTGTGTAAAACCCCCCGGTCTGTGTGATTAACAGTAAAGAGGGGCTGGTAACTGTGTAAACCCCCCGGTCTGTGTGATTAACACTAAAGGGGGGCTGGTAACTGTGTAAAACCCCCCGGTCTGTGTGATTAACACTAAAGAGGGGCTGGTAACTGTGTAAAACCCCCCGGTCTGTGTGATTAACAGTAAAGAGGGGCTGGTAACTGTGTAAACCCCCCGGTCTGTGTGATTAACACTAAAGAGGGGTTGGTAACTGTGTAAAACCCCCCGGTCTGTGTGATTAACAGTAAAGAGGGGCTGGTAACTGTGTAAAACCCCCGGTCTGTGTGATTAACACTAAAGAGGGGCTGGTAACTGTGTAAACCCCCCCGGTCTGTGTGATTAACACTAAAGAGGTCCTGGTAACTGTGTAAACCCCCCGGTCTGTGTGACTAACACTAAAGAGGGGCTGGTAACTGTGTAAAACCCCCCGGTCTGTGTGATTAACACTAAAGAGGGGCTGGTAACTGTGCAAAACCCCCGGTCTGTGTGATTAACACTAAAGAGGGGCTGGTAACTGTGTAAAACCCCCCGGTCTGTGTGATTAACACTAAAGAGGGGCTGGTAACTGTGCAAAACCCCCGGTCTGTGTGATTAACACTAAAGAGGGGCTGGTAACTGTGTAAAACCCCCCGGTCTGTGTGATTAATGCTAATGAGGGGCTGGTAACTGTGTAAATCCCCCGGTCTGTGTGATTAACAGTAAACAGGGGCTGGTAACTGTGTAAACCCCCCGGTCTGTGTGATTAACTCTAAAGAGGGGCTGGTAACTGTGTAAAAACCCCCGGTCTGTGTGATTAACACCAAAGAGGGGCTGGTAACTGTGTAAACCCCCCCCCCCCCCCCCCGGTCTGTGTGACTAACACTAAAGAGGGGCTGGTAACTGTGTAAAACCCCCGGTCTGTGTGATTAACACTAAAGAGGGGCTGGTAACTGTGTAAACCCCCCGGTCTGTGTGATTAACACTAAAGAGGGGCTGGTAACTGTGTAAAACCCCCGGTCTGTGTGATTAACACTAAAGAGGGGCTGGTAACTGTGTAAACCCCCCGGTATGTGTGATTAACACTAAAGAGGGGCTAGTAACTGTGTAAACCCCCCGGTATGTGTGATTAACACTAAAGAGGGGCTGGTAACTGTGTAAACCCCCCGGTCTGTGTGATTAACACGAAAGAGGGGCTGGTAACTGTGTAAAAACCCCGGTCTGTGTGATTAACGCTAAAGAGGGGCTGGTAACTGAGTAAAACCCCCCGGTCTGTGTGATTAACACTAAAGAGGGGTTGGTAACTGTGTAAACCCCCCGGTCTGTGTGACTAACAGTACAGAGGGGCTGGTAACTGTGTAAACCCCCCGGTCTGTGTGATTCACACTAAAGAGGGGCTGGTAACTGTGTAAAACCCCCGGCCTGTGTGATTAACACTAAAGGGGGGCTGGTAACTGTGTAAACCCCTCGGTCTGTGTGACTAACACTAAAGAGGGGTTGGTAACTGTGTAAACCGCCCGGTCTGTGTGATTAACGCTAAAGAGGGGCTGGTAACTGTGTAAAACCCCCCGGTCAGTGTGATTAACACTAAAGAGGGGCTGTTAACTGTGTAAACCCCCCGCTCTGTGAGATTAACACTAAAGAGGGGCTGGTAACTGTGTAAACTCCCCGGGTCTGTGTGAGTAACACTGAAGAGGGGCTGGTAACTGTGTAAAACCCCCCGGTCTGTGTGATTAACACTAAAGAGGGGCTGGTAACTGTGTAAACCCCCCGGTCTGTGTGATTAACACTAAAGAGGGGCTGGTAACTGCATACCCCCCCGGTCTGTGTGATTAACACTAAAGAGGGGCTGGTAACTGTGTAAAAACCCCCAGTCTCTGTGATTAACACTAAAGAGGGGCTGGTAACTGTGTAAACCCCCCGGTCTGTGTGATTAACACTAAAGAGGGGTTGGTAACTGTGTAAATACCCCGGTCTGTGTGATTAACACTAAAGAGGGGCTGGTAACTGTGTAAACCCCCCGGTCTGTGTGATTAACACTAAAGAGGGGCTGGTAACTGTGTAAACCCCCGCTCTGTGTGATTAACACTAAAGAGGGGCTGGTAACTGTGTAAAACCCCCCGGTCTGTGTGAGTAACACTAAAGAGGGGCTTGTAACTGTGTAAAACCCCCGCTCTGTGTGATTAACACTAAAGAGGGGCTGGTAACTGTGTAAACCCCCCGGTCTGTGTGATTAACACTAAAGAGGGGCTGGTAACTGTGTAAATACCCTGGTCTGTGTGATGAACACTAAAGAGGGGCTGGTAACTGTGTAAAACCCCCCGGTCAGTGTGATTAACACTAAAGAGGGGCTGTTAACTGTGTAAACCCCCCGCTCTGCGAGATTAACACTAAAGAGGGGCTGGTAACTGTGTAAATACCCGGTCTGTGTGATTAACACTAAAGAGGGGCTGGTAACTGTGTAAAACCCCCCAGTCTCTGTGATTAACACTAAAGAGGGGCTGGGAACTGTGTAAACCCCCCGGTCTGTGTGATTAACAGTAAACAGGGGCTGGTAACTGTGTAAAACCCCCGGTCTGTGTGATTATCACTAAAGAGGGGCTGGTAACTGTGTAAACCCCCCGGTCTGTGTGATTAACACGACAGAGGGGATGGTAACTGTGTAAACCCCCTGGTCTGTGTGATTAACACTAAAGAGGGGTTGGTAACTGTGAAAACCCCCACAGTCTCTGTGATTAACACTCAAGAGGGGTTGGTAACTGTGTAAACCCCCCAGTCTCTGTGATTAACACTAAAGAGGGGCTGGTAACTGTGTAAATACCCCGGTCTATGTGATTAACACTAAAGAGGGGCTGGTAACTGTGTAAACCCCCCGGTGTGATTAACACGAAAGAGGGGCTGGGAACTGTGTAAAACCCCCGGTCTGTGTGAGTAACACTAAAGAGGGGCTGGTAACTGTGTAAACCCCCCGGTCTGTGTGATTAACAAAAAAGAGGGGCTGGTAACTGTGTAAACCCCCCGGTCTGTGTGACTGACACTAAAGAGGGGCTGGTAACTGTGTAAATACCCGGTCTGTGTGATTAACACTAAAGAGGGGCTGGTAACTGTGTAAAACCCCCCAGTCTCTGTGATTAACACTAAAGAGGGGCTGGGAACTGTGTAAACCCCCCGGTCTGTGTGATTAACAGTAAACAGGGGCTGGTAACTGTGTAAAACCCCCGGTCTGTGTGATTAACACTAAAGAGGGGCTGGTAACTGTGTAAACCCCCCGGTCTGTGTGATTAACACTAAAGAGGGGCTGGTAACTGTGTAAACCCCCCGGTCTGTGTGATTAACACTAAAGAGGGGCTGCTAACTGTGTAAACCCCCCGGTCTCTGTGATTAACACTAAAGAGGGGCTGGTAACTGTGTAAACTCCCCGGTCTGTGTGATTAACACGAAAGAGTGGCTGGTAACTGTGTAAACCCCCCGGTCTGTGTGATTAACACTAAAGAGGGGCTGGTAACTGTGTAAAACCCTCGGTCTGTGTGATTAACACTAAAGAGGGGCTGGTAACTGTGTAAACCCCCCCGGTCTGTGTGATTAACACTAAAGAGGGGCTGGTAACTGTGTAAAACCCTCGGTCTGTGTGATTAACAGTAAAGAGGGGCTGGTAACTGTGTAAAACCCCCGGTCTGTGTGATTAACACTAAAGAGGGGCTGGTAACTGTGTAAACCCCCCGGTCTGTGTGATTAACACTAAAGAGGGGCTGGTAACGGTGTAAACCCCCCCCCGGTCTGTATGATTAACACTAAAGAGGGGCTGGTAACTGTGTAAACCCCCCGGTGTGATTAACACGAAAGAGGGGCTGGGAACTGTGTAAAACCCCCGGTCTGTGTGAGTAACACTAAAGAGGGGCTGGTAACTGTGTAAACCCCCCGGTCTGTGTGATTAACAAAAAAGAGGGGCTGGTAACTGTGTAAACCCCCAGGGTCTGTGTGATTAACACTAAAGAGGGGTTGGTAACTGTGTAAACCCCCCAGTCTCTGTGATTAACACTAAAGAGGGGCTGGTAACTGTGTAAATACCCCGGTCTATGTGATTAACACTAAAGAGGGGCTGGTAACTGTGTAAACCCCCCGGTCTGTGTGATTAACACTAAAGAGGGGCTGGTAACTGTGTAAACCCCCCGGTCTGTGTGATTCACACTAAAGAGGGGCTGGTAATTGTGTAAACCCCCCAGTCTCTGTGATTAACACTAAAGAGGGGCTGGTAACTGTGTAAAACCCTCGGTCTGTGTGATTAACACTAAAGAGGGGCTGGTAACTGTGTAAAACCCCCCGGTCTGTGTGATTAACATTAAAGAGGGGCCGGTAACTGTGTAAAACCCTCGGTCTGTGTGATTAACACTAAAGAGGGGTTCGTAACTGTGTAAACCCCACGGTCTGTGTGATTAACACTAAAGAGGGGCTGGTAACTGTGTAAAACCCCCGGTCTGTGTGATTAACACTAAAGAGGGGCTGGTAACTGTGTAAACCCCCCGGTCTGTGTCATTAACACTAAAGAGGGGCTGGTAACTGTGTAAACACCCCGCACTGTGTGATTAACACTAAAGAGGGGCTGGTAACTGTGTAAACCCCACGGGTCTGTGTGATTAACACTAAAGAGGGGATGGTAACTCTGTAAACCCCCTGGTCTGTGTGATTAACACTAAAGAGGGGCTGGTAACTGTGTAAACCCCCCAGTCTCTGTGATTAACACTAAAGAGGGGCTGGTAACTGTGTAAATACCCCGGTCTGTGTGATTAACACTAAAGAGGGGCTGGTAACTGTGTAAATACCCCCGGTCTGTGTGATTTACACTAAAGAGGGGCTGGTAACTGTGTAAAACCCTGGTCTGTGTGATTAACACTAAAGAGGCGCTGGTAACTGTGTAAAACCCTGGTCTGTGTGATTAACACTAAAGAGGGGCTGGTAACTTTGTAAACCCCCCGCTCTGTGTGATTAACACTAAAGAGGGGCTGGTAACTTTGTAAACCCCCCGCTCTGTGTGATTCACACTAAAGAGGGGCTGGTAACTGTGTAAAACCCCCGGTCTGTGTGATTAACACTAAAGGGGGGTTGGTAACTGTGTAAACCCCTCGGTCTGTGTGATTAACACTAAAAAGGGGCTGGTAACTGTGTAAAACCCCCGGTCTGTGTGATTAACACTAAAGAGGGGCTGGTAACTGTGTAAACCCCCCGGTCTGTGTGATTAACACTAAAGAGGGGCTGGTAACTGTGTAAAAACCCCGGTCTGTGTGATTAACACTAAAGAGGGGCTGGTAACTGAGTAAAACCCCCGGTCTGTGTGATTAACGCTAAAGAGGGGTTGGTAACTGTGTAAACCCCCCGGTCTGTGTGACTAACACTAAAGAGGGGCTGGTAACTGTGTAAACCCCCCGGTCTGTGTGATTAACGCTAAAGAGGGGCTGGTAACTGTGTAAACCCCCCGGTCTGTGTGACTAACAGTACAGAGGGGCTGGTAACTGTGTAAACCCCCCGTTCTGTGTGATTAACACTAAAGAGGGGCTGGTAACTGTGTCAACCCCCGGTCTGTGTGATTAACACTAATGAGGGGCTGGTAACTGTGTAAACCCACCGGTCTGTGTGACTAACAGTACAGAGGGGCTGGTAACTGTGTAAACCCCCCGGTCTGTGTGATTAACACTAAAGAGGGGCTGGTAACTGTGTAAACCCCCCGTCTGTGTGATTAACACTAAAGAGGGGCTGGTAACTGTGTAAAAACCCCGGTCTGTGTGATTAACGCTAAAGAGGGGCTGGTAACTGTGTAAACCACCCGGTCCGAGTGATTAACACTAAAGAGGGGCTGGTAACTGTGTAAACCCCCCGGTCTGTGTGATTAATACTAAAGAGGGGTTGGTGACTGTGTAAACCCCCCGGTCTGTGTGATTAACACTAAAGAGGGGCTGGTAACTGTGTAAAACCCCCGGTCTGTGTGATTAACACTAAAGAGGGGCTGGTAACTGTGTAAACCCCCCGGTCTGTGTGATTAACACTAAAGAGGGGCTGGTAACTGTGTAAAAACCCCGGTCTGTGTGATTAACACTAAAGACGGGCTGGTAACTGAGTAAAACCCCCGGTCTGTGTGATTAACGCTAAAGAGGGGTTGGTAACTGTGTAAACCCCCCGGTCTGTGTGACTAACACTAAACAGGAGCTGGTAACTGTGTAAACCCCCCGGTCTGTGTGATTAACGCTAAAGAGGGGTTGGTAACTGTGTAAACCGCCCGGTCTGTGTGATTAACGCTAAAGAGGGGCTGGTAACTGTGTAAAACCCCCGGTCTGTGTGATTAACACTAAAGAGGGGCTGGTAACTGGGTCAAACCCCCGGTCTGTGTGATTAACACTAAAGAGGGGCTGGTAACTGTGTCAACCCCCCGGTCTGTGTGATTAACACTAATTAGGGGCTGGTAACTGTGTAAAACCCCCCGGTCTGTGTGATTAACACTAAAGAGGGGCTGGTAACTGTGTAAACCCCCCGGTCTGTGTGATTAACACTAAAGAGCGGCTGGTAACTGTGTAAAACCCCCGGTCTGTGTGATTAACACTAAAGAGGGGCTGGTAACTGTGTAAACCCCCCGGTATGTGTGATTAACACTAAAGAGGGGCTGGTAACTGTGTAAACCCCCCGGTCTGTGTGATTAACACTAAAGAGGGGCTGGTAACTGAGTAAAACCCCCGGTCTGTGTGATTAACACTAAAGAGGGGTTGGTAACTGTGTAAACCCCCCGGTCTGTGTGACTAACAGTACAGAGGGGCTGGTAACTGTGTAAACCCCCCGGTCTGTGTGATTCACACTAAAGAGGGGCTGGTAACTGTGTAAAACCCCCGGTCTGTGTGATTAACACTAAAGAGGGGCTGGTAACTGTGTAAACCCCCCGGTATGTGTGATTAACACTAAAGAGGGGCTGGGAACTGTGTAAACCCCCCGGTCTGTGTGATTAACACTAAAGAGGGGCTGGTAACTGAGTAAAACCCCCGGTCTGTGTGATTAACACTAAAGAGGGGTTGGTAACTGTGTAAACCCCCCGGTCTGTGTGACTAACAGTACAGAGGGGCTGGTAACTGTGTAAACCCCCCGGTCTGTGTGATTCACACTAAAGAGGGGCTGGTAACTGTGTAAACCCCCCGGTCTGTGTGATTAACACTAAAGAGGGGCTGGTAACTGTGTAAACCCCCCGGTCTGTGTGATTAACACTAAAGAGGGGCTGGTAACTGTGTAAACCCCCCGGTATGTGTGATTAACACTAAAGAGGGGCTGGTAACTGTGTAAACCCCCCGGTCTGTGTGATTAACACTAAAGAGGGGCTGGTAACTGAGTAAAACCCCCGGTCTGTGTGATTAACACTAAAGAGGGGTTGGTAACTGTGTAAACCCCCCGGTCTGTGTGACTAACAGTACAGAGGGGCTGGTAACTGTGTAAACCCCCCGGTCTGTGTGATTCACACTAAAGAGGGGCTGGTAACTGTGTAAAACCCCCGGTCTGTGTGATTAACACTAAAGGGGGGTTGGTAACTGTGTAAACCCCTCGGTCTGTGTGATTAACACTAAAGAGGGGCTGGTAACTGTGTAAACCCCCCGGTCTGTGTGACTAACACTAAAGAGGGGTTGGTAACTGTGTAAACCGCCCGGTCTGTGTGATTAACACTAAAGAGGGGCTGGAAACTGTGTAAAACCACCCGGTCTGAGTGATTAACACTAAAGAGGGGCTGGTAACTGTGTAAACCCCCCGGTCTGTGTGATTAATACTAAAGAGGGGTTGGTAACTGTGTAAACCCCCCGGTCTGTGTGATTAACGCTAAAGAGGGGCTGGTAACGGTGTAAACCCCCCGGTCTGTGTGATTAACACAAAAGAGGGGCTGGTAACGGTGTAAACCCCCCGGTCTGTGTGAGTAACACTAAAGAGGGGCTGGTAACTGTGTAAAACCCCCGGTCTGTGTGATTAACACTAAAGAGGGGCTGGTAACTGTGTAAACCCCCCGGTCTGTGTGATTAACACTAAAGAGGGGCTGGTAACTGTGTAAAACCCCCGGTCTGTGTGATTAACACTAAAGAGGGGCTGGTAACTGTGTAAACCCCCCGGTATGTGTGATTAACGCTAAAGAGGGGCTGGTAACTGTGTAAAACCCCCCGGTCTGTGTGATTAACACTAAAGAGGGGCTGGTAACTGTGTAAAACCCCTCGGTCTGTGTGATTAACACTAAAGAGGGGTTGGTAACTGTGTAAACCCCCCGGTCTGTGTGATTAACACTAAAGAGGGGCTGGTAACTGTGTAAACCCCCCGGTCTGTGTGATTAACACTAAAGAGGGGCTGGTAACTGTGTAAACCCCCCGGTATGTGTGATTAACACTAAAGAGGGGCTGGTAACTGTGTAAACCCCCCGGTCTGTGTGATTAACACTAAAGAGGGGCTGGTAACTGAGTAAAACCCCCGGTCTGTGTGATTAACACTAAAGAGGGGTTGGTAACTGTGTAAACCCCCCGGTCTGTGTGACTAACAGTACAGAGGGGCTGGTAACTGTGTAAACCCCCCGGTCTGTGTGATTCACACTAAAGAGGGGCTGGTAACTGTGTAAAACCCCCGGTCTGTGTGATTAACACTAAAGGGGGGTTGGTAACTGTGTAAACCCCTCGGTCTGTGTGATTAACACTAAAGAGGGGCTGGTAACTGTGTAAACCCCCCGGTCTGTGTGACTAACACTAAAGAGGGGTTGGTAACTGTGTAAACCGCCCGGTCTGTGTGATTAACACTAAAGAGGGGCTGGAAACTGTGTAAAACCACCCGGTCTGAGTGATTAACACTAAAGAGGGGCTGGTAACTGTGTAAACCCCCCGGTCTGTGTGATTAATACTAAAGAGGGGTTGGTAACTGTGTAAACCCCCCGGTCTGTGTGATTAACGCTAAAGAGGGGCTGGTAACGGTGTAAAACCCCCGGTCTGTGTGATTAACACAAAAGAGGGGCTGGTAACTGTGTAAACCCCCCGGTCTGTGTGATTAATACTAAAGAGGGGTTGGTAACTGTGTAAACCCCCCGGTCTGTGTGATTAACGCTAAAGAGGGGCTGGTAACGGTGTAAAACCCCCGGTCTGTGTGATTAACACAAAAGAGGGGCTGGTAACGGTGTAAAACCCCCGGTCTGTGTGATTAACACTAAAGAGGGGCTGGTAACTGTGTAAACCCCCCGGTCTGTGTGATTAACACTAAAGAGGGGCTGGTAACTGTGTAAACCCCCCGGTCTGTGTGATTGACACTAAAGAGGGGCTGGTAACTGTGTAAACCCCCCGGTCTGTGTGATTAACACTAAAGAGCGGCTGGTAACTGTGTAAAACCCCCCGGTCTGTGTGATTAACACTAAAGAGGGGCTGGTAACTGTGTAAAACCCCTCGGTCTGTGTGATTAACACTAAAGAGGGGCTGGTAACTGTGTAAACCCCCCGGTCTGTGTGATTAACACTAAAGAGGGGCTGGTAACTGTGTAAACCCCCCGGTCTGTGTGATTAACACTAAAGAGGGGCTGGTAACTGTGTAAACCCCCCGGTCTGTGTGATTAACACTAAAGAGGGGCTGGTAACTGTGTAAATACCCCGGTCTGTGTGATTAACACTAAAGAGGCGCTGGTAACTGTGTAAAACCCCCCGGTCAGTGTGATTAACACTAAAGAGGGGCTGTTAACTGTGTAAACCCCCCGCTCTGTGAGATTAACACTAAAGAGGGGCTGGTAACTGTGTAAACTCCCCGGGTCTGTGTGAGTAACACTGAAGAGGGGCTGGTAAGTGTGTAAAACCCCCCGGTCTGTGTGATTAACACTAAAGAGGGGCTGGTAACTGTGTAAACCCCCCGGTCTGTGTGATTAACACTAAAGAGGGGCTGGTAACTGCATACCCCCCCGGTCTGTGTGATTAACACTAAAGAGGGGCTGGTAACTGTGTAAACCCCCCGGTCTGTGCGATTAACACTAAAGAGGGGCTGGTAACTGTGTAAAACCCCCGGTCTGTGTGATTAACGGTAAAGAGGGGCTGGTAACTGTGTAAAACCGCCGGTCTGTGTGATTAACACTAAAGAGGGGCTGGTAACTGTGTAAACCCCCCGGTGTGATTAACACTAAAGAGGGGCTGGTAACTGTGTAAACCCCCCGGTCTGTGTGATTAACACTAAAGAGGCGCCGGTAACTGTGTAAAACCCCCGGTCTGTGTGATTAACACGAAAGAGGGGCTGGTAACTGTGTAAATACCCCCGGTCTGTGTGATTAACACTAAAGAGGGGCTGGTAACTGTGTAAACCCCCCGGTCTGTGTGATTAACACTAAAGAGGGGCTGGTAACTGTGTAAATACCCCGGTCTGTGTGATTAACACTAAAGAGGGGCTGGTAACTGTGTAAATACCCCGGTCTGTGTGATTAACACTAAAGAGGGGCTGGTAACTGTGTAAATACCCCGGTCTGTGTGATTAACACTAAAGAGGGGCTGGTAACTGTGTAAACCCCCCGGTCTGTGTGATTAACACTAAAGAGGGGCTGGTAACTGTGTAAAACCCCCGGTCTGTGTGATTAACACTAAAGAGGGGCTGGTAACTGTGTAAAACCACCCGGTCTGAGTGATTAACACTAAAGAGGGGCTGGTAACTGTGTAAACCCCCCGGTCTGTGTGATTAATACTAAAGAGGGGTTGGTAACTGTGTAAACCCCCCGGTCTGTGTGATTAACACTAAAGAGGGGCTGGTAACTGTGTAAAACCCCCGGTCTGTGTGATTAATACTAAAGAGGGGTTGGTAACTGTGTAAACCCCCCGGTCTGTGTGATTAACACTAAAGAGGGGCTGGTAACTGGGTCAAACCCCCGGTCTGTGTGATTAACACAAAAGAGGGGCTGGTAAATGCATACCCCCCCCGGTCTGTGTGATTAACACTAAAGAGGGGCTTGTAACTGTGTAAAACCCCCGCTCTGTGTGATTAACACTAAAGAGGGGCTGGTAACTGTGTAAACCCCCCGGTCTGTGTGATTAACACGAAAGAGGGGCTGGTAACTGTGTAAATACCCCGGTCTGTGTGATTAACACGAAAGAGGGGCTGGTAACTGTGTAAATATCCCCGGTCTGTGTGATTTACACTAAAGAGGGGCTGGTAACTGTGTAAAACCCTGGTCTGTGTGATTAACACTAAAGAGGGGCTGGTAACTTTGTAAACCCCCCGCTCTGTGTGATTAACTCTAAAGAGGGGCTGGTAACTGTGTAAACCCCCCGGTCAGTGTGATTAACACTAAAGAGGGGCTGTTAACTGTGTAAACCCCCCGCTCTGTGAGATTAACACTAAAGAGGGGCTGGTAACCGTGTAAAACCCCCGGTCTGTGTGAGTAACACTAAAGAGGGGCTGGTAACTGTGTAAACCCCCCGGTCTGTGTGATTAACAAAAAAGAGGGGCTGGTAACTGTGTAAACCCCCAGGGTCTGTGTGATTAACACTATAGAGGGGATGGTAACTGTGTAAACCCCCCGGTCTGTGTGATTCACACTAAAGAGGGGCTGGTAATTGTGTAAACCCCCCAGTCTCTGTGATTAACACTAAAGAGGGGCTGGTAACTGTGTAAAACCCTCGGTCTGTGTGATTAACACTAAAGAGGGGCTGGTAACTGTGTAAAACCCCCGGTCTGTGTGATTAACACTAAAGAGGGGCTGGTAACTGTGTAAAACCCTCGGTCTGTGTGAGTAACACTAAAGAGGGGCTGGTAACTGTGTAAAACCCCCCGGTCTGTGTGATTAACACTAAAGAGGGGTTGGTAACTGTGTAAAACCCCCGGTCTGTGTGATTAACAAAAAAGAGGGGCTGGTAACTGTGTAAACCCCCAGGGTCTGTGTGATTAACACTATAGAGGGGATGGTAACTGTGTAAACCCCCCGGTCTGTGTGATTCACACTAAAGAGGGGCTGGTAATTGTGTAAACCCCCCAGTCTCTGTGATTAACACTAAAGAGGGGCTGGTAACTGTGTAAAACCCTCGGTCTGTGTGATTAACACTAAAGAGGGGCTGGTAACTGTGTAAAACCCCCGGTCTGTGTGATTAACACTAAAGAGGGGCTGGTAACTGTGTAAAACCCCCCGGTCTGTGTGACTAACACTAAAGAGGGGCTGGTAACTGTGTAAAACCCTCGGTCTGTGTGAGTAACACTAAAGAGGGGCTGGTAACTGTGTAAAACCCCCGGTCTGTGTGATTAACACTAAAGAGGGGCCGGTAACTGTGTAAAACCCTCGGTCTGTGTGATTAACACTAAAGAGGGGTTCGTAACTGTGTAAACCCCACGGTCTGTGTGATTAACACTAAAGAGGGGCTGGTAACTGTGTAAACCCCCCGGTCTGTGTCATTAACACTAAAGAGGGGCTGGTAACTGTGTAAACACCCCGCACTGTGTGATTAACACTAAAGAGGGGCTGGTAACTGTGTAAACTCCCCAGTCTCTGTGATTAACACTAAAGAGGGGCTGGTAACTGTGTAAATACCCCCGGTCTGTGTGATTTACACTAAAGAGGGGCTGGTAACTGTGTAAATACCCCCGGTCTGTGTGATTTACACTAAAGAGGGGCTGGTAACTGTGTAAAACCCTGGTCTGTGTGATTAACACTAAAGAGGGGCTGGTAACTGTGTAAACCCCCCGGTCTGTGTGATTAACACTAAAGAGGGGCTGGTAACTGAGTAAACCCCCCAGTCTCTGTGATGAACACTAAAGAGGGGCTGGTAACTGTGTAAAACCCCCGGTCTGTGTGATTAACACTAAAGAGGGGCTGGTAACTGTGTAAACCCCCCCGGTCTGTGTGATTAACACTAAAGAGGGGCTGGTAACTGTGTAAACCCCCCGGTCTGTGTGATTAACACTAAAGAGGGGCTGGTAACTGTGTAAACCCCCCGGTCTGTGTGACTGACACTAAAGAGGGGCTGGTAACTGTGTAAATACCCGGTCTGTGTGATTAACACTAAAGAGGGGCTGGTAACTGTGTAAAACCCCCCAGTCTCTGTGATTAACACTAAAGAGGGGCTGGGAACTGTGTAAACCCCCCGGTCTGTGTGATTAACAGTAAACAGGGGCTGGTAACTGTGTAAAACCCCCGGTCTGTGTGATTAACACTAAAGAGGGGTTGGTAACTGTGTAAACCGCCCGGTCTGTGTGATTAACGCTAAAGAGGGGCTGGTAACTGTGTAAAACCCCCGGTCTGTGTGATTAACACTAAAGAGGGGCTGGTAACTGTGTAAAACCCCCGGTCTGTGTGATTAACACTAAAGAGGGGCTGGTAACTGTGTCAACCGACCGGTCTGTGTGATTAACACTAAAGAGGGGCTGGTAACTGTGTAAAACCCCCCGGTCTGTGTGATTAACACTAAAGAGGGGCTGGTAACTGTGTAAAACCCCCCGGTCTGTGTGATTAACACTAAAGAGGGGCTGGTAACTGTGTAAAACCCCCCGGTCTGTGTGATTAACACTAAAGAGGGGTTGGTAACTGTGTAAACCGACCGGTCTGTGTGATTAACACTAAAGAGGGGTTGGTAACTGTGTAAAACCCCCGGTCTGTGTGATTAACACTAAAGGGGGGGTTGGTAACTGTGTAAACCCCTCGGTCTGTGTGATTAACACTAAAGAGGGGCTGGTAACTGTGTAAACCCCCCGGTCTGTGTGACTAACACTAAAGAGGGGTTGGTAACTGTGTAAACCGCCCGGTCTGTGTGATTAACGCTAAAGAGAGGCTGGTAACTGTGTAAAACCCCCGGTCTGTGTGATTAACACTAAAGAGGGGCTGGTAACTGTGTCAACCCCCCGGTCTGTGTGATTAACACTAAAGAGGGGCTGGTAACTGTGTAAAACCCCCCGGTCTGTGTGATTAACACTAAAGAGGGGCTGGTAACTGTGTAAACCCCCCGGTCTGTGTGAGTAACACTAAAGAGGGGCTGGTAACTGTGTAAAACCCCTGGTCTGTTTGAGTAACACTAAAGAGGGGCTGGTAACTGTGTAAAACCCCCCGGTCTGTGTGATTAACACTAAAGAGGGGCTGGTAACTGTGTAAAACCCCCGGTCTGTGTGAGTAACACTAAAGAGGGGCTGGTAACTGTGTAAAACCCCTGGTCTGTTTGAGTAACACTAAAGAGGGGCTCGTAACTGTGTAAAACCCCCCGGTCTGTGTGATTAACACTAAAGAGGGGCTGGTAACTGTGTAAACCCCCCGGTCTGTGTGATTAACACTAAAGAGGGGCTGGTAACTGTGTAAATAATAATAACAATAATCTTCTATTGTCACAAGTAGGCTTACATTAACACTGCAATGAAGTTACTGTGAAAAGCCCCTAGTCGCCACATTCCGGCGCCTGTTCGGGGAGGCAGTACGGGAATTGAACCCACGCTGCCGGCCTTGTTTTGCATCACAAACCAGCCGTCTAGCCCGCTAAGCACATAGAAGCTCCTTAAGCAAAGGGAATGAAAAGTCCTGCCGCATGCACCCGCTTCCCGCTTCATTTCCCTCCACCCCCACACCCATCCAACCCTCTAATCATGTTCCTCGCTGTCTGTGCACATTCACCATCTTTTACCACCAGGCTGAACTCTGTCTGTATAAGACGATAAGCTATCAGAGCAGGAACCCAAATGAACAGGTTCTTCCTGGAGGTGGAGGACTAGTGTGAACGGTGCCAGGGAGGCCCGGCCAACCACACCCACATGTTCTGGGCACGCCCCAGACTGGTCGGTGTTTGGTCAGCCTTCTTTGAAGCGATGTCCACAGTTGTGGGGGTGAAGCTGTGCCCAAGTGTGGCAATCTTCGGGGTATCGAAGCAGCAGGAACTATTTATGGGGAAGAGGGCCGATGCCTTTGCCTCTTTAATTGCAAGCCGGAGAATCCTTCTCGGCTGGCGATCGGCAGCACCGGGATTTTCCCAGCTGCACAAAATCAAATTCACCATCCGAGGGTCCGAGGAAGGCTTCCACAAAACGTAGAGGCCATTCACCAACTTGTTCCAGGACCTGTTTGAAGCCAACAGCCAATGGAGTGGAGAGGAGGGGGGGGCACACAGGAGCCAACAAGACAACAGGGAACAGGTAGAGCGGGAAGGAGGTGGGGGGAGGCCAGGGGAAGAGGAGGGGGAGGTTTGGGAACAGCTGAAATGGACAATAACAATAATCTTCTATTGTCACAAGTAGGCTTACATTAACACTGCAATGAAGTTACTGTGAAGAGCCCCTAGTCGCCACATTCCGGCGCCTGTAGTAAGGCCACAAAGAACAAGACCCCCATAAAACACCTAAAACAGGAAAGGGGGGGGGGCAATCGACAGAGCGGGGGAGGAAAAGGGGAGAGGGAAGGGCTGCACACATGTAAATAGATGACAATCACCTACTGCAAAATCTGTGATCCAATAAAGTATTCTAAAACAACAAAAGGGGCGGGGGCGATGTTAATGGAGAGCTCTTATAAAATGCATAAACTGAAAAACTTCAATAAAAATATTTTCAAAAATAAAAGAGGACCAGGAACATGCCATATGGCTCCTTGTGCTTGCTCTGTCATTCAATACAATCACCATAAGACCAGACGACATCGGAGCAGAATTAGGCCACTCGGCCCATCGAGTCTGCTCCGCCATTCAATCATGGCTGATATTTTCTCATCCCCGTTCTCCTGCCTTCTCCCCATAACCCCTGATCCCCTTATTAATCAAGAACCTATCGATCTCTGTCTTAAAGACACTCTGTGATTTGGCCTCCACAGCCTTCTGCGGCAAAGAGTTCCACAGATTCACCACCCTCTGGCTGAAGAAATTCCTCCTCATCTCTGTTTTAAAGGATCGTCCCTTCAGTCTGAGATTGTGTCCTCTGCTTATAGTTTTTCCTACAAGTGGAAACATCCTCTCCACGTCCACTCTATCCAGGCCTCACAGTATCCTGTAAGTTTCAATAAGATCCCCCCTCATCCAGAGTCCTCAACCGTTCCTCATACGACAAGCTCTTCATTCCAGGGATCATTCTTGTGAATCTCCTCTGGACCCTTTCCTAGGCTTCCTTAGAAGGGACAATTTATCCTTCCTTAGATACGGAGCCCACAACTGCTCACACTACTCCAAATGGGGTCTGATCACAGCTGATCATGTAGCTCGGCGCCACGATCCGACCCGGTCGTCTTGTCCCTCATGTTCACTGAGAGACCAAGGGCTGAATTTTCAATGCAGGGTCAGGAATCCAAAGCCCAGAATATTTCCGGGTCTCAATGTTCCATCAATGTCAGTGCCGCCTTGTGGTTTCCAAATGCAAAGGGCCTAATTCGCAGGGGAATGAGTGCATCGCCACATTAGTGGTTATCACTGCTGTCTCACAGCGCCAGGGACCCGGGTTCGATTCTGCGTGGGATTGCCCGGGTGCTCCAGTTTCTTCTCACAGTCCAAAGATGTGTAGGCCATGATAAATTGACCCTTAGTGTTCAAAGATGTACAGGTTAGGTGGATTGGCCGTGATAAATTGTCCCTTAGTGTCCAAAGATGTGCAGGTTAGGTGGATTGGCCGTGTTAAATTGTCCCTTAGTGTCCAAAGATGTGCAGGTTAGGTGGATTGGCCATGATAAAGTGTCCCTTAGTGTCCAAAGATGTGCAGGTTAGGTGGATTGGCCATGTTAAATTGTCCCTTAGTGTCCAAAGATGTGCAGGTTAGGTGGATTGGCCATGATAAAGTGTCCCTTAGTGTCCAAAGATGTGCAGGTTAGGTGGATTGGCCATGTTAAATTGTCCCTTAGTGTCCAAAGATGTGCAGGTTAGGTGGATTGGCCATGTTAAATTGTCCCTTAGTGTCCAAAGATGTGCAGGTTAGGTGGATTGGCCATGATAAATTGTCCCTTAGTGTCCAAAGATGTGCAGGTTAGGTGGATTGGCCATGATAAAGTGTCCATTAGTGTCCAAAGATGTACAGGTTAGGTGGATTGGCCATGATAAATTAACCCCTAGTGTCCAAAGATGTGCAGGTTAGGTGGATTAGCCATGATAAAGTGTCCATTCGTGTCCAAAGATGAGCAGGTTAGGTGGATTGGCCATGATAAATTGTCCCACAGTGTCCAAAGATGATGCCTCTATTTCTAGCATGGAATTTTCCAAAACAGAAAATATATACGTTCAATGTCTCCGCCATTTCCTCACTCCCAGGATAATTTCTCCCGCCACTGTCTCTGAGGGACAAAGATTTATTTTAGCTCCTCTTCTCCTTTGTATATACTTGTGTGAATGCTTACGATCTATTTTTATATTCCTGGTGAATTTACTCTCATTTTCTATTCTTCTCCTTTCCTCAACTTTTTGGTGGTCATTTGCTGGTTTCCAATCCCTGGGCTTCTTTGGAACATTATAAGTCTCTTCTTTTAACGAAAATTATCCTTAGCTTCCCTCATAACCTAAGATTGGATCTTTTTCGCTATGTTTCTGTTTTTAATGGAATGTATTTTTGTTGAAGATTTCAAATTGTTTCGTGAAATGTATCCCATTGTTTATTTACTGCCAAACTTTCAGCCTATTTAGTTAACTTCAGCTCACCCCGGGATGGAGGCTGCATCGTGCAGGGACACCAGTTTGGCAGCCTTGGTTACGGCGCCTCTGCCGCTCCCGCCGGCACGATACTCCACCAGCCCCATAGTGGTGGCGGTTCTACGGATCTGGGGCCAGTGCAGGAGACATATAGGGGAAGTGAGAGCATCGGTTTGGTCCCCAATCTGCGGTAACCACCAATTTGCCCCGGGGAATATGGACGGTGGGTCCCAATTATGGCGGAGGGCGGGGATTGCGAGGATGGGCGATCTGTTCCTGGAAGGGAGCTTCCCGAGCACGAGGGTGTTGGAGGAGAAGTTTGGGCTGGCGAGAGGGAATGAGTTCAGGTACTTGCAGGTGCGGGATTTCGTACGCAGATTGGTACCATCCTTTCCACGCCTCCCACCAAGGGGGATCCAGGACAGGGTAGTTTCCAGAGGAGAGGTGGGAGAAATGAAGTAGGCTTCAACTGAAGTTACTGTGAAAAGCCCCTAGTCGCTACATTCCGGCGCCTGTTCGGGGAGGCTGGTACGGGATGGGAGAGTCTCCGACATCTATAAAGAACTAATGGGAGCAGAGGAGGCACAGACCGAAGAACTGAAGCTTAAGTGGGAGGAGGAGCTCGGGGGGGGGGGGGGGGAGATAGAGGACGGCATATGGGCAGACGCTTTGAGTAGAGTAAACACGACCGCAACATGCGCCAGGCTCAGCCTGATCCAGTTCAAGGTCGTACATCGGGCCCACATGACGGTGGCCCGGATGAGCAAATTCTTTGGGCTGGAGGACAAATGTGCTAGATGTGCCGGAGGATCAGCGAACCATGTACACATGTTCTGGGCGTGTCCTAAACTAAAGTTAAAAGACAGGACCTCTAGGGTTGTAATCTCGGGATTACTCCCTGTGCCACGTGCCAGTGAGGCTAGAAATAGGAAGATAGAGCAGCTAAACACGTGGCTAAACAGCTGGTGTAGGAGGGAGGGTTTCCCTTATCTGGACCACTGGGAGCTCTTCCGGGGCAGGTGTGACCTATATAAGAAGGACGGGTTGCATCTAAACCGGAGAGGCATAAATATCCTGGCCGCGAGGTTTGCTACTGTCACACGGGAGGGTTTAAACTAGTATGGCAGGGGGTTGGGCACGGGAGCAATAGGTCAGAAGGTGAGAGCATTGAGGGAGAACTAGGGAATAGGGACAGTGGGGCTCTGAGGCAGAGCAGACAGGGAGAAGTTGCTGAACACAGCGGGTCTGGTGGCCTGAAGTGCATATGTTTTAATGCAAGAAGTATTACGGGTAAGGCAGATGAACTTAGAGCTTGGATTAGTACTTGGAACTATGATGTTGTTGCCATTACAGAGACCTGGTTGAGGGAAGGGCAGGATTGGCAGCTAAACGTTCCAGGATTTAGATGTTTCAGGCGGGATAGAGGGGGATGTAAAAGGGGAGGCGGAGTTGCGCTACTGGTTCGGGAGAATATCACAGCTGTACTGCGGGAGGACACCTCAGTGGGCAGTGAGGCCATATAGGTAGAGATCAGGAATAAGAAGGGTGCAGTCACAATGTTGGGGGTTTACTACAGGCCTCCCAACAGCCAGCGGGAGATAGAGGAGCAGATAGGTAGACAGATTTTGGAAAAGAGTAAAAACACCAGGGTTGTGGTGATGGGAGACTTCAACTTCCCCAATATTGACTGGGACTCACTTAGTGCCAGGGGCTTAGACGGGGCGGAGTTTGTAAGGAGCATCCAGGAGGGCTTCTTAAAACAATATGTAGAAAGTCCAACTAGGGAAGGGGCGGTACTGGACCTGGTATTGGGGAATGAGCCCGGCCAGGTGGTAGATGTTTCAGTAGGGGAGCATTTCGGTAACAGTGACCACAATTCAGTAAGTTTTAAAGTACTGGTGAACAAGGATAAGTGTGGTCCTCGGATGAATGTGCTAAATTGGGGGAAGGTTAATTATAACAAATTTAGGCGGGAACTGAAGAACATAGATTGGGGGCGGATGTTTGAGGGCAAATCAGCATCTGACATGTGGGAGGCTTTCAAGTGGCAGTTGAAAGGAATTCAGGACCGGCATGTTCCTGTGAGGAAGAAGGATAAATACGGCAATTTTCGGGAACCTTGGATAACGAGAGATATTGTAGGCCTCGTCAAAAAGAAAAAGGAGGCATTTGTCAGGGCTAAACGGCTGGGAACAGACGAAGCCTGCGTGGAATATAAGGAAAGTAGGAAGGAACTTCAGCAAGGAGTCAGGAGGGCTAGAAGGGGTCACGAAAAGTCATTGGCAAATAGGGTTAAGGAAAATCCCAAGGCTTTTTACACGTACATAAAAAGCAAGAGGGTAGCCAGGGAAAGGGTTGGCCCACTGAAGGATAGGCAAGGGAATCTATGTGTGGAGCCAGAGGAAATGGGCGAGGTACTAAATGAATACTTTGCATCAGTATTCACCAAAGAGAAGAAATTGGTAGATGTTGAGTCTGGAGAAGGGTGTGTAGATAGCCTGGGTCACATTGTGATCCAAAAAGACGAGGTGTTGGGTGTCTTAAAAAATATTAAGGTAGATAAGTCCCCAGGGCCTGATGGGATCTACCCCAGAATATTGAAGGAGGCTGGAGAGGAAATTGCTGAGGCCTTGGCAGAAATCTTTGGATCCTCGCTGTCTTCAGGGGATGTCCCGGAGGACTGGAGAATAGCCAATCTTGTTCCTCTGTTTAAGAAGGGTAGCAAGGATAATCCAGGCAACTACAGGCCGGTGAGCCATACTTCAGTGGTAGGGAAATTACTGGAGAGAATTCTTCGAGACAGGATCTACTCCCATTTGGAAGCAAATGGACGTATTAGTGAGAGGCAGCACGGTTTTGTGAAGGGGAGGTCGTGTCTCTCTAACTTGATAGAGTTTTTCGAGGAGGTCACTAAGATGAGTGATGCAGGTAGGGCAGTGGATGTTGTCCATATGGACTTCAGTAAGGCCTTTGACAAGGTCCCTCATGGTAGACTAGTACAAAAGGTGAAGTCACACGGGATCAGGGGTGAGCTGGCAAGGTGGATACAGAACTGGCTAGGTCTTAGAAGGCAGAGAGTAGCAATGGAAGGATGCTTTTCTAATTGGAGGGCTGTGACCAGTGGTGTTCCACAGGGATCAGTGCTGGGACTTTTGCTGTTTGTAGTACATATAAATGATTTGGAGGAGAATGTAACTGGTCTGATTAGTAAGTTTGGAGACGACACATAGGTTGGTGGAATTGCGGATACCGATGAGGACTGTCAGAGGATACAGCAGGATTTAGATTGTTTGGAGACTTGGGCGGAGAGATGGCAGATGGAGCTTAATCCGGACAAATGTGAGGTAATGCATTTTGGAAGGTCTAATGCAGGTAGGGAATATACAGTGAATGGTAGAACCCTCAAGAGTATTGAAAGTCAAAGAGATCTAGGAGTACAGGTCCACAGGTCACTGAAAGGGGCAACACAGGTGGAGAAGGTAGTCAAGAAGGCATACGGCATGCTTGCCTTCATTGGCCGGGGCATTGAGTATAAGAATTGGCAAGTCATGTTGCAGCTGTATAGAACCTTAGTTAGGCCACACTTGGAGTACAGTGTTCAACTCTGGTCGGCACACTACCAGAAGGATGTGGAGGCTTTAGAGAGGGTGCAGAAGAGATTTACCAGAATGTTGCCTGGTATGGAGGGCATTAGCTATGAGGAGCGGTTCAATAAACTCGGTTTGTTCTCACTGGAACGAAGGGGGTTGAGGGGAGACCTGATAGAGGTCTACAAAATTATGAGGGGCATAGACAGAGTGGATAGTCAGAGGCTTTTCCCCGGGGTAGAGGGGTCAATTACTAGGGGGCAGAGGTTTAAGGCGAGAGGGGCAAGGTATGTACGAGTAGATGTACGAGGCAAGTTTTTTACGCAGAGGGTAGTGGGTGCCTGGAACTCGCTACCGGAGGAGGTGGTGGAAGCAGGGACGATAGTGACATTTAAGGGGCATCTTGACAAATACATGAATAGGATGGGAATAGAGGGATACGGACCCAGGAAGTGTAGAAGATTGTAGTTTAGTCGGGCAGCATGGTTAGGGCTTGGAGGGCCGAAGGGCCTGTTACTGTGCTGGACATTTCTTTGTTCTTGTTCTTCAACACCATTATCCCGACAAGACTAATAACCAAACTCCGCAATCTTGGACTTGACCCTGTAGCCACCTAAAATGGCTGATTCCCGATTAATTTGACCAAAACCCGATGTAAAATGTCTAACCGAAAAGGCTGATGGGAAAAGCAGCCAACAGGGCACAAACGGACAGCTGCAGACAGAATAGCGTATTCGGCTCTGGGGAAGACGGCCCAGATCGATACCTGCAACCATTAGCAGCACATCAACCCAGACATCTGCAGTTTAATCGGCTATCCCTGGGAACAATTGCAACAAATTAGCAATTGAATGCCGATCCAGACCTCTCGGCGCCAGCAGTGGCCGAGACAAAGAAAGGTGAACGACCACCCCCCGATCAAGGAATCGCCCCATTATTGGAGCGTATCGAACCCAGTGATTGGGAACAAGTCCAATCACTTGGTACCAGGGTCAAGGTCCGCCCCGAGAGGCGGGAACCCCCGGGAACTATAAAAATAGGGGCCAAGTTCAGATCGACCCTTCCCCCGAGAGGCGGGAAGCCCCCGGGAACTATAAAAATAGGGGCCAAGTTCAGATCGACCCTTCTCTCCCTTCTTCTCCTGCTCGCAACCTTCGCAAGAACCATCGACCAGAAACCGTAAGTTTGACTCCAGCGATCGCTACCCGATAGAGACTCCTAGCCATCGACCTGTATCAGCCTTTGAATCCCGCAGGCCAGACCCAATTCGATAAGCCATTCGTTTCCCTGACCTGGTGGGCCATTCCCAAAAGTTAAGTATTGGCCAGTAGTGGTAGGTAGTAGTCTAGAAAGTAGGATTATTGTCGAAGTATTTATTGCTGTATATAATAAGTAACCGTTGATTTTACTCTTACTAAGCGGTGTGCTGTCTTATTAATCATAACTAGAGCTTGAACCACGTGGCGGTATCAGAAAGATACCTGGCGACTCGTGAGCAAAGGTGACAGAATTAGAGCTAATAAAAGTAAGGCTAATAAGAGCAACAAATTGGCGACTCTGCCGGGACCCGATCTAGAAGTGGAAAACCACTCCGGGAGAACCCAAGAAATTTGAATAGAATCCAATTGGAAACAAAAAAAACAGAAGTGTTCAAGCAGTTCTGGTTAATAATTCACAATTCGGAAGTGTGTGTATGCATGCGTAACTAACAGGGCAAAATGGTAAAACTGATAGAGTTTGTTGCGTCAAAACTGTCGGAAGTCGATATTTTCGGAAATTAGCGCAAGCCGTACCCGCATCTTCGACACCACCTTAGCCCCCTGTTCCAAATTCGACCAAAGCAAGCAGATGGCCATGCAGGCAATGCAACGCCTCATGAATCCCAAAGAATTTGCGGTCGCAGCGACCAGCAGCAGTAGAGTGGGACAGTGTCCCATTTGGGAGGAGGAGATTCGGAAATACCTCAAGGGCAAAGGATGGCCCATGTGGGATGATTTCTGCAGTAATGACGACTCATCCCGGAAGTATAGGGCATACTTGGTGGGAGAACATGAGTGAAATCCATAAGACGAGCTTAGCAAAAGCTCGCAAGCCGATGGCAATTGTGTCCTGTCTGGCACAATTGCGAGGCACAGAGGAGGTTGTCAGGACGCTCCGCAAAGAGGTAGAGGGCATACATCGTATGAGTAAAGTCGATGTATGCGAGGTGGAGAAAGAGAATCAGTAATTAAGGCGGAAATTAGTGGCAAAGGTCGAAGAGGTGGCTGACGCCAAACGGGGTCACCAGTCTTGTCTGGCGCATTTGAGTAGTTTCCAGTCCCAGAATGATAAGGCTTATCAGGACACGCAGCGTGCAGTCCTGGTAAAGAAAGAGACAGAGAAGCAGGTGGAGACGCTACAGAAGCAATTTCGTGATCTCAAGGCAGCCTTGAGAGCGCTCCACGCTGCAACCACGGAACAAAGGCAGAGTACCATAGACCATGCGAAGTGCCGAAAGCAAATTGCAGACCTGCAATCACTGCTTTCTGTCCAAAGGGATTCCAAGACACCTTTGGGGAAGGTTTAGAACAGGAAGACGGCCTTGATTGGGAAGAATTGCAGAAGACAGCGCAGATATGTTCAGGGAACATGTGCGCAGGGAAAGCCCCAAAGGAGGAAAGCACCCCCACCCCCCACACAGCAGGTAGTTCAGGCTCCGATGAACCCTGTAACAACCCACCGCACAGCCACATCAGACGAGGTGGAATTCCCATATTCCACCCCCCTCACAGTGACCCAATTACGGGACGCGTGTGCGAAAATCACACCGTTCCTCCCCGCTTCAGACCCACACCATTTCTTTGCGACCGTTAAACACCAGGCGACCTTGTACGGCCTTGATGAGAAAGAGCAGGTATAGCTCATGGTTCTAAGCTTAGACCCATCGGTAGCAGCAGCCCTTCCCGACCCACAGAACGTAGGAGGAGGCACCCTTGCAGAAATGCATACCGCGATCCTGGATGCGATCGGGTATAACCGGGGTGACCCCGTAGATGGCCTAAATAAATGCAGACAGAAAACGTCTGAACACCCCACAGCGTTCGCAGGATGCTTGTGGATTCACTTTGAAGCCGTTTTCAGAAACGTAGACCGTGCCCATTTGTCCCCAGATAATATGGCCAAATGGACCCGCACCCTTATCTCCCATGCCACGGATGCAGGACAGAATGCCTGTAGTAATTATGACTCCTCGGAGGAGGCTCACAATGAGAAGGGGCAGCATGGTAGCATTGTGGATAGCGCAATTGCTTCACAGCTCCAGGGTCCCAGGTTCGATTCCAGCTTGGGTCACTGTCTGTGCGGAGTCTGCACATCCTCCCCGTTTGTGCGTGGGTTTCCTCCGGGTGCTCCGGTTTCCTCCCACAGTCCAAAGATGTGCAGGTTAGGTGGATTGGCCATGATAAATTGCCCTTAGTGTCCAAAATTGCCCTTAGTGTTGGGTGGGGTTACTGGGTTATGGGGATAGGGTGGAGGTGTTGACCTTAGGTAGGGTGCTCTTTCCAAGAGCAGGTGCAGACTCGATGGGCCGAATGGCCTCCTTCTGCACTGTAAATTCTATGATCTATGAAGTGGGTGGTAAAAAGATTGTCCCGCGTTTGGGAACAGTCTGTTCACAATAAACCTGCCGCTAAAATCCCCGAGGAAAAGCAAGCCGCCGCAGACATGCAGGCAGTAAGAATCACTCTTCACAATCCCGCCTGGATAAACGAGGGAAAGAGCAGCCCCCCAGCAAAACCGCAAGAATGTTACAACTGCTGACAGTTGGGAAATTTTGCCAAAGAGTGCAATGTCCCTAAAAAGCCACAGAGAGCCCATCAGACCGGCACTCTCAGTAAGAAAAAGGCAGAGCCCATACATAGCGTTAGCGCCCGGTCGGATCAGACAGACTTGACCGGAACGGACTGACGGTGTACAGGCTCCCCCAGTTGGGTCTGCGATACCCTTTAGGATAGGTCAGGTTTTGTAAGGGCCACGAAGAATCCAGCACAAGTTTTAAGGATACAAAATAATAACATTTATTTACTATAACAATATATACATAACAGTAGCAGTAACTTCCCTTGCTACCTTCTCCTTTCTGCTGGTTCCTAACCTGGCCAGCTTATTTATACTAGGAGTTTCTCCGCCCCCCTCATTGGGGAAGTTCATACTCCCACAGGATTGTGGGATAGTCATTAGTCACCAGCCAATCGTAAGTAGGCAGGTTATAACATCCCTCCCCCCCAAAGTCCAAGGAATCCACCGTAGGCCCTGGCGAAGGAAGGCGTCGAACTCGTTTGGCCGCAGGCCGGACGCCATTTGCACGCGGCGCTGGATCAGGCGGCGTATAACGAGACGGAGACCGCGCTTCCGTGATGAACGGCGCGGTTGTACATCCACGGCCTGTGGACCCGAGGATTCCCCCTCTGATGTATCCTGTGTCTCCATCTCGGAGTCAGAGTCTGCTGCCTCCGTCATGTCAGCGTCTCTATCTCCATTCGGTCCCGTAACGACCTGCGCAGGCTTCGAATGAGGCACCAGTGGATGATTTTGAGGACTACCTTCCCTTGTCTCTGGTCTTTGCGGCTGTTGAAATGAGCTCCGGGGGCGGGGAATCTTTTGAGGGGATGATCTTCTGGACCGGACGTGGTCTACATGTTTTCGCTGGAGACGACCCTGGGCTTGCACTTGGTAAGATATAGGGCCTGTTTGGCGAAAGATTACACCAGGAACCCATTGGGCACCACCAGCAAAATTCCACACGAATACTGGGTTACCGGGCGCAAACTGCCGAATCAGACGATGCCGAGACAATCCCGGTCCCTGCCGCTCTTGTGTGCGGCGTACTTTTGCGCCAATGTCCGGGAAAACCATACTAAGGCAGGTGCGAAGTCTTCGGCCCATTAGGAGTTCTGCGGGAGCTACCCCAGTCACTGCATGGGGGGTGGTCCTGTACGTAAACAAAAAGCGAGCCAGTCTCGTGTCCATTGATCCGGAAGACTGCTTCTTTAGGCCTCTTTTGAATGTTTGCACTGCATGCTCTGCCAATCCATTTGAAGCCGGGTGGTAAGGGGCAGTGCGGATATGGCGGATGCCGTTCATCTTTGTAAACCTAGCAAACTCCTCACTCGTGAATGGAGTGCCATTATCCGTGACCAGCACCTCGGGGAGGCCATGCGTACTAAATGATAAACGCATCTTTTCAATTGTTGCGCAGGACGTTGTCCCCTGCATCTTATGCACCTCCAGCCATTTGGACTGGGCGTCAATTAGTAGAAGAAACATGGATCCCTGAAAAGGGCCTGCGAAATCTGCATGTAAGCGTGCCCAAGGCCGCCCTGGCCATTTCCAGTGATGTAGGGGCGCGGCCGGCGGAAGCTTCTGATGCTCCTGGCAAATGGAGCAGTTTTGGGCCACCTTCTCAATGTCGGTGTCAAGGCCTGGCCACCAGACATAACTCCGGGCCAACATTTTCATCTTGGTCACGCCCGGATGCCCATTGTGCAAGTCTGATAATATCAGCTCCTGGCCTTTTTCCGGGACAATCACACGCGTCCCCCACAAGAGGATGCCGTCTTCCACGCTGAACTCTGACAGCTTGGAGGAAAATGCCCGCAACTCGCCTGGGAGCTGTCTATGCTGCCCACCATACAGGACTATGTGCCGAACCTTTGACAAGACTGGCTCCGTCTGGGTCCACTCACGGATCTGTGATGCCGTGACAGGCAAGGTGCCATAAAATTTCGGGTTGCAACCACCTCACTGGTCGTGGGGGTCGACATGGGGCCGGTCGATAAAGGCAATCGGGTCAGTGCGTCGGCATTTGCTATCTGTGTACCTGGTTTGTGCTCCAGAGAATACTCATATGCAGCAAGCAACAAAGCCCAGCGCTGGATCCGTGCAGAAGCAATGGGCGGTATTGGCATATCCTCTCTGAAGAGTCCCAGCAGGGGCTTATGATCAGTCACGATAGTGAAATGGCGGCCGTACACATACTGGTGGAAGCGTTTCACCGCGAAAACCACTGCCAGGCCCTCCTTCTCGATCTGCGCGTACTTTTTCTCCACTGCAGTCAATGTGCGGGAGGCGAAAGCTATCGGTCGCTCGGCCCCGTTCTCCATCTTGTGGGATAGGACAGCCCCAATACCATACGGGGATGCATCACATGTGACGAGCAAAGGCTTTCCCGGATCATAGTGGGTTAGTAACCCACACGACGACAATTGTTGCTTTACCCGCCGGAAAGCGGTTTCTTGCGGCTGACCCCAAACCCAGGTGTGATTTTTCTTTAGCAGCAGGTGCAAGGGGGCCAGCGTAGTTGCCAGATTGGGGAGGAACTTCCCGTAATAGTATACGAGACCGAGAAAAGAACGAAGATGCGAAGTGTCAGTCGGGGTGGGGGCATGTTGAATTGCACGCACCTTCTCTGCGACGGGGTGCAGACCCTCGCGGTCCACCCGATAACCTAGGGAGACTACTTATTTTGCCTGAAATACGCACTTTGTGTGGCGTAAACGGACTCCAGCCTCCGAAAGGCGTCTAAGGACAGCCTCCAGATTTTCCAAATGCTCTTGCACCGACGTCCCTGTAATCAACACGTCATCTAGGTAGACAGCCACACGTGGTAAACCTCTCAAAATGCCCTCCATAACACGTTGAAAAATTGCGCAGGCAGAGGATACTCCAAAGGGCAACCGTGTATATTCATACAGGCCCCGGTGTGTGTTAATTGTTACATATGGTCGGGAGGCAGGGACCAGCTCCAACTGCAGGTAGGCGTGACTCATATCTAATTTTGTAAATGAGAGTCCACCTGCAAGTTTCGCGTAGAGATCCTCTATGCGAGGCATTGGGTATCGGTCGAGTCGGGAAACTGTATTCACTGTAAGTTTATAGTCGCCACACAAGCGAACTGTGGCATCTGGCTTCATTACTGGTACAATTGGTGCTGCCCAGTCAGCAAAACGGACGGGCCTGATAATACCCAAACTCTCCAAACTAGTGAGCTCCCCTTCTACCTTCTCGAGCAAAGCGTAAGGCACTGGGCGCGCCCGGAAATAGCGTGGCGTGGCTCCTGGTTCAACTTGGATACGGGCTACGGCCCCTTTTATTTTCCCCAAACCAGGCTGGAATACCTCTGGGTATCGTCCTAGCACCTCAGTCAACCCTCCAGAAACTGTTTGGAGGATGTGCTGCCATTGCAACCGCAAATGGCGCAACCAGTCCCGACCCAACAGGCTGGGCCCATGGCCACGCACCACGATAAGTGGGAAACGCCCCTCCTGGCGTCCATAGACAACAGGGGTCATTGTAGTTCCTGCAATGTCCAGTGGTTCTCCCGTGTAGGTGGCCAACCTGGCCTGTGAGTCAGTTAATGTAAGGGTCTGTATACCCTGCTTGATGCGGTCGAATGTCCTCTGGGCGATCACGGAGACCGCTGCGCCAGTATCCAACTCCATCTCCAGCGGGTGGCCATTGACCCGTACTGTCACCTTAATGGGGGCGACACGGGGAGCTGCCACACAATGCAGCTGCAGGCAGTCGTCCTCCGTCTCCACGTCCTCAGGAGTGGTCGCCGCAGGTTCATCCCGAAGTCACAGGGTAGTAGTCATGGGAGACTTCAACTTCCCAAACATTGAGTGGAAACTCTTTCGATCAAATAGTTTGGATGGGGTGGTGTTTGTGCAGTGTGTCCAGGAAGCTTTTCTAACACAGTATGTAGATTGTCCGACCAGAGGGGAGGCCATATTGGATTTAGTACTTGGTAATGATATTGCGTGCAACAGGGCAAGGTTTACAACTGGGGGAAGGGTAAATACGATGTTGTCAGACAAGAATTGAAGTGCATAAGTTGGGAACATAGGCTGTCACGGAAGGACACAAGTGAAATTTGGAACTTGTTCATGGAACAGGTCCTACGTGTCCTTGATATGTATGTCCCTGTCAGGCAGGGAAGAGATGGTCGAGTGAGGGAAACATGGTGACAAGAGAGGTTGAATGTCTTGTTATGAGGAAGAAGGAGACTTATGTAAGACTGAGGAAACAAGGTTCATACTAGAGGGATAAAAGATAGCCAGGAGGGAACTGAAGAAAGGGATTAGGAGAGCGAAGAGAGGGCATGAAAAATCTTTGGCGGGTTGGATCAAGGAAAACCCCAAGGCCTTTTACACATATGTGAGAAATCTGAGAACGACTAGAGCGAGGGTAGGTCCGATCAAGGACGGTAGCGGGAGATTGTGTATTGAGTCTGAAGAGATAGGAGAGGTCTTGAACGAGTACTTTTCTTCAGTATTTACGAATGAGAGGGGCCATATTGTTGGAGAGGACAGTGTGAAACAGACTGGTAAGCTCGAGGAGATACTTGTTGGGAAGGAAGATGTGTTGGGCATTTTGAAAAACTTGAGGACAGACAAGTCCCGCGAGCCTGACGGAATATATACAAAGATTCTATGGGAAGCAAGAGATGAAATTGCAGAGCCGTTGGCAATGATCTTTTCGTCCTCACTGTCAACAGGGGTGGTACCAGGGGATTGGAGAGTGGCGAATGTCGTGCCCCTGTTCAAAAAAGGGAATCGGGATAACCCTGGGAATTACAGGCCAGTTAGTCTCACTTTGGTGGTGGGCAAAGTCATGGAAAGGGTACTGAAGGATAGGATTTCTGAGCATCTGAAAAGACACTGCTTGATTAGGGATAGTCAGCACGGATTTGTGAGGGGTAGGTCTTGCCTCACAAGTCTTATTGAATTCTTTGAGGAGGTGACCAAGCATGTGGATGAAGGTAAAGCAGTGGATGTAGTGTACGTGGATTTTAGTAAGGTATTTGATAACGTTCCCCATGGTAGGCTTTTGCAGAAAGTAAGGAGGCATGGGATAGTGGGAAATTTGGCCAGTTGGATAATGAACTGGCTAACCGATAGAAGTCAGAGAGTGGTGGTGGATGGCAAAAATTCAGCCTGGATCCCAGTTACCAGTGGCGTACCGCAGGGATCATTTTGTGGGTCCTCTGCTGTTTGTGATTTTCATTAATGATTTGGATGAGGGAGTTGAAGGGTGGGTCAGTAAATTTGCAGACGATACGAAGATTGGTGGAGTTGTGGATAGTGAGAAGGGCTGTTGTCGGCTACAAAGAGACATAGATAGGATGCAGAGATGGGCTGAGAAGTGGCAGATGGAGTTTAACCCTGAAAAGTGTGAGGTTTATCCTTTTTGGAAGGATAAATATGAATGCGGAATACAGGGTTAATGGTAGGGTTCTTGGCAATGTGGAGTAGCAGATCTTGGGGTCTATGTTCATAGATCTTTGAAAGTTGCCACTCAAGTGGATAGAGCTGTGAAGAAGGCCTATGGTGTGCTCGCGTTCATTAACAGAGGGATTGAATTTAAGAGCCGTGAGGTGATGATGCAGCTGTACAAAACCTTGGTAAGGCCACATTTGGAATACTGTGTACAGTTCTGGTCGCCTCATTTTAGAAAGGATGTGGAAGCTTTGGAAAAGGTGCAAAGGAGATTTGCCAGGATGTTGCCTGGAATGGAGACTAGATCTTAAGAGAAAAGGTTGAGGGTGCTAGGCTTTTTCTCATTAGAACGGAGAAGGATGAGGGGCGACTGGATAGAGTGTTATGGGCGAGGCGTTTTCAGAACCCCAAAATGTATCATGGAGTTCAACCAACCTTTCCCTTTAATGGATTTGTTGCTTTTCCTAGCACACTGCTTTTTCCCTAGGTGTGGGATTACAATTATGGACACGTGAGTTTCTAAACACAAAACACTGTTTATTCCATGAACTCAACTTAACATCTTAAATAAACATTGGATCTCTTAACACCCCTTACTTCAAAGATAACTCCGAAAATATTGCAACAGTAAATAGTTCCATAAAATGTTCCTTCAAACTTAACGCATTTAAACAAAATCACATCAGGTAAAGGTTTTACTATTATGAGTTTAAATCACACAAATGATCCAGAGATGGTCTTTGTTGTCAGAAATCCAACTCACTGCAAAACACAGACACTCACAAGCTCTTTTCAAACTGCAACTGCAGCTCTCTGGAAACACAGACACACACAAGCTGCTTTTTCAAACTGCAAAACTAAACTACAAAATGGCTGACCTGAGCTCAGCCTCACCCACTCTCTGACATCACTGTTTTCTTAAAGATACATTGCTTCAACATCCATGTCTTAAAGGTACTCACATGACACCTCCCCCCAAGAAAAAAAAACCCATCAACTTCAAGATGGTTTCACTTTTCACTTTTGCACCATCCACTAAAAAATGTACACAGTAAATATACCTTTTCGTTTTTTTTTTTAAAAAAACAACACTCGCAAACAGGTATAATAATATAGTCCATTTTTCTTTGCTCTTCTTCCTCCAACCGAAATCCTTCTCAATTGACAGTCTCTTTGAACAAAGTCTCTGCACGATCCATCCATTCCTCTACTCCTCGGCATTTCTCTTCAGAATCAGATAATTTAGTTCAATCTGACCACGGAGTCCCTTGAAATTCTCCAATACAGGAGCATTGGTGATCACAACTTTCAGGCAGTCAAATGCCTGTTGAAAGTCCGCTGTCCATTGAAATTTTTTAGGTTTCTTTAGCAAGTCCATCACGCCACAAAACATTTGCCCAAATGTTCGATCAAATCCACTCATGCTAAGAAATTGCATTATTTCCCTTCGTCTTGAGGATAATATGAAACTCCGCGCGGAAAGTGATTCGGGGTTCTCCAAATTCACTTTCGGCAAAATTCACTTTCGGCAAGGTTCATCACCAAACCCGCCTCCTGAAGTCGATCGAAGAACTCTATACGATGTTTTAAATGTTCTTTCCATGTCTGGAAGTTGGAAATAAAAGCAGATTGTCCCACTATCTCCATGCAATCCTTCAATGGTGGGATAGGATAAGAGTCCGTTCTTGTAACTGCTTTCAACTTTCGATAGTCCACACACAACCGTTGGGTACCGTCTGGTTTAGGTACCATCACTATGGGTGAGCTCCATTGGCTGCAACCCACTTCAATTATGCCATTCTTCAGCATACTCTCAATCTCTCTGTTAACCTGTGCTAATTTTAGAGGGCTAAGTCTATATGGATGTTGTTTGATAGGAACAGCATTTCCCACATCTACATCATGTATAGCCATTTTAGTATTTCCCAATTTATCTCCACAAACTTGACCATGTGTTATCAATAACTCTTTCAGGTCAGTTCGTTTTTTCCTCTGGAAGGTAACTTAACAATTCATCCCAATTTTTAAGAACATCCTCATTTTGCAATTTAATTTGAGGTATGTCAAATTCACAGTCATCTGGATTTGATTCGTCACTTTGAGTTAGAATCATTAAAACCTCCTTTTTCTCTCCTTCCCTTTCAAAGTACCTTTTGAGCATATTCACATGACACACTCGGTGAGTCTTCCCTTCTATCTGGTGTTTTTACCACATAATTCACCTCACTTAATTTCCTTTCAATCTGATACGGTCCACAAAACCTAGCTTTTAAAGGCTTCCCGACCACTGGTAACAACACTAAAACTTTATCCCCAGTGGCAAAACTACGAACTTTGGGTTTCTTGTCTGCTACCCGTTTCATCACATTTTGTGCAACTTTCAAATGTTGTCTAGTCAATTCACCTGCTCTATTTAATCGTTCCCTAAAATTTGACACGTAATCCAATAGTGTCCAATAGACGGGCAGCACGGTAGCATTGTGGATAGCAAAATTGCTTCACAGCTCCAGGGTCCCAGGTTGGCTCACTGTCTGTGCGGAGTCTGCACATTCTCCCCGTGTGTGCGTGGGTTTTCTCCGGGTGCTCCGGTTTCCTCCCACAATCCAAAGATGTGCGGGTTAGGTGGATTGGCCCTGATAAATTGCCCTTAGTGTCCAAAATTGCCCTTAGTGTTGGGTGGGGTTACTGGGTTATGGAGATTAGGTGGGGATAGGGTGGAGGTATGGACCTTGGGTTGGGTGCTCTTTCCAAGAGCCGGTGCAGACTCGATGGGCCGAATGGCCTCCTTCTGCACTGTAAATTCTATGTAATCTATGTAATTTCTGATTTCTCACTCACCAATTTTTCCTTAATCAATTTAAGTGGTCCTCTTACCTCATGACCAAAAATTAGTTCAAAAGGACTAAATTTGGTAGACTCATTAGGTGCATCCCTAATTGCAAACAATACGAATGGGATTCCTTTATAGAACATAGAACATTACAGCGCAGTACAGGCCCTTAAGCCCTCGATGTTGCGCCGACCTGTGAAACCACTCAGCCCATCTACACTATTGCCTTATTGTCCATGTGTCTATCCAATGACCATTTGAATGTCCTTAGTGTTGGCGAGTCCACTACTGTTGCAGGCAGGGCATTCCACGCCCTTAATACTCTCTGAGTAAAGAACCTACATCTGACATCTGACTCATGTCTATCTCCCCTCAATTTAAAGGTACGTCCCCTCGTGCTAGACATCACCATCCGAGGAAAAAGGCTCTCAATTAAGTCAGAAGTGGGGATGTTTGCTTTTGACTGCACAATGTATAGCACCATTTGCGACTCCTCAGATAATTAAGCAGCCCATGTCCAAATGCAGCAAGACCTGGGCAATATCCAGGCTTGGGCTGATTCACAGCAAGTAACTTTCACACCACACAAGTGCCAAGCAATGACCATCTCCGACAAGAGAGGATCTAACCATCGCCCCTTAACATTCAATGGCATTTTGCACTGAGTGCTGAATTTGGTGCATTTGAGTGCTATAGTGAGAGTTTGGTGACTGAGGGAATAAGGCTTCATTTTTATCTAAAGTCTAGTCTTTCTTTTATTTAGTTAATTAACTTAAAAGTTGCTGTTTGGTTTAGAAGAAGGTGAATTTTCAATCAGCTTTAAACAAAGCTTCTACTTGTAGGCACTTGCAGCTGGAGCTTGTTAATTAGTTAATTGGATTAGGCCGGTTTTCAGAGGCTAGATTCACAGTATAAAAGTGATCCCCTACAGTGCAGACTTTGTTTGCACTGAGTGCTGAATTTGGTGCATTTGAGTGCTATAGTGAGAGTTTGGTGACTGAGGGAGTGCTGAATTTGGTGCATTTGAGTGCTATAGTGAGAGTTTGGTGACTGAGGGAGTGCTGAATTTGGTGCATTTGAGTGCCACAGTGAGAGTTTGGTGACTGAGGGAGTTAGGTGAGGAGGGAGTAAGGTGCTCCTTTCATTTTGTTTCCTACATTTCCGCAAAGAGCGAGAAGAGAGCCAGGAGTTTACAGAGAGTGCAGCTGACTGGGAGCAGATTCGGACATCCAGTTGGTCCACAGGGCAGCGAAATTCTGAAAGGTAAGAGGGGATGGAGGCTAGGCCAGTTGCATGCTCCTCCTGTAGGATGTGGGTGGTGAGGGATACCACCGGTGTCCCCGCTGACTATACATGCGGGAAGTGCACCCAACTCCAGCTCCTCAGAGACCGTGTTAGGGAACTAGAGCTGAAGCTGGATGAACTTTGGATCATCCGGGAGGCAGAGGGGGTGATTGAGAAGAGTTACAGGGAGGTAACCACACCCAAGGTACAGGACAAGAATATCTGGGTGACAGTCAGGGGGAAAAAAACAAACAGGCAGACGGTGCAGGGATCCCTCGTGGCCGTTCCCCTTCAAAACAAGTATACCGTTTTGGATGCTGTTGGGGGGGATGACCTATTGGGAGAAGGCCCTAGCGGCCAGGTCTCTGGCACTGAGTCTGGCTCTGGGGCTCAGAAGGGAAGGGGGGAGAATAGAAAAGCAATAGTTGTAGGAGATTCAATGGTTAGGGGAATAGATAGGAGATTCTGTGGTCGCGAGCGAGACTCCCGGAAGGTATGTGTTGACTCCTGGGTGCCAGGGCCAGGGATGTCTCAGATCGTGTCTTTAGGATCCTGAAGGGGGAGAGGGAGCAGCCAGAAGTCGTGGTGCACATTGGTACCAACGACGTAGGTAGGAAAAGGGGTGTGGAGGTAACAACCAAGTTTAGGGAGTTAGGCTGGAAGTTAAAAGCCAGGACAGACAGAGTTGTCATCTCTGATTTGTTGCCGGTGCCACGTGATAGCGAGGCTAGGAATAGGGAGAGAGAGCAGTTGAACACGTGGCGGCAGGAATGGTGTAGGAGGGAGGGCTTCAGGTATTTGGATAATTGGAGCGCATTCTGGGGAAGGTGGGACCTGTACAAGCAGGACGGGTTGCATCTGAACCAGAGGGGTTCCAATATCCTGGGAGGGAGGTTTTCTAGTACTCTTCGGGAGGGTTTAAACTGATTTGGCAGGGGAATGGGAACCGGATTTGTAGTCCAGCAACTAAGGTAGCCGATATTCAGGACGTCAAAGCGTGTAATGAGGCAGTGGGGAAGGGAACAATGACAAAGGAGAGTACTTGCAGGCACGGAGATGGGTTAAAGTGTGTATACTTCAACGCAAGAAGCATCAGGAATAAGGTGGGTGAACTTAAGGCATGGATCGGTACTTGGGACTACGATGTGGTGGCCATCACGGAAACTTGGATAGAAGAGGGGCAGAAATGGTTGTTGGAGGTCCCTGGTTATAGATGTTTCAATAAGATTAGGGAGGGTGGTAAAAGAGGTGGGGGGGGGGGGTTGCATTGTTAATTAGAGATAGTATAACAGCTTCAGAAAGGCAGTTTGAGGAGTATCAGCTTACTGAGGTAGTATGGGTTGAAGTCAGAAATAGGAAAGGAGCAGTCACCTTGTTAGGAGTTTTCTATAGGCCCCCCAATAGCAGCAGAGATGTGGAGGAACAGATTGGGAAACAGATTTTGGAAAGGTGCAGAAGTCACAGGGTAGTAGGCATGGGTGACTTTAACTTCCCAAACATTGAGTGGAAACTCTTTAGATCAAATAGTTTGGATGGGATGGTGTTTGTGCAGTGTGTTCAGGAAGCTTTTCTAACACAGTATGTAGATTGTCCGACCAGAGGAGGGGCAATATTGGATTTAGTACTTGGTAATGAACCAGGGCAAGTGATAGATTTGTTAGTGGCGGAGCATTTTGGAGATAGTGACCACAATTCTGTGACTTTCACTTTAGTAATGGAGAGGGATCGGTGCGTGCAACAGGGCAAGGTTTACAATTGGGGGAAGGGTAAATACGATGCTGTCAGACAAGAACTCAAGTGCATAAGTTGGGAACATAGGCTGTCAGGGAAGGACACAATTGAAATGTGGAACTTGTTCAAGGAACAGGTACTACGTGTCCTTGATATGTATGTCCCTGTCAGGCAGGGAAGAGATGGTCGAGTGAGGGAAACATGGTTGACAAGAGAGGTTGAATCTCTTGTTAAGAGGAAAAAGGAGACTTATGTGAGGCTGAGGAAACAAGGTTCAGACAGGGCGTTGGAGGGATACAAGATAGCCAGGAGGGAACTGAAGGAAGGGATTAGGAGAGCTAAGAGAGGGCATGAACAATCTTTGGCGGGTTGGATCAAGGAAAACCCCAAGGCCTTTTACACATATGTGAGAAATATGAGAATGACTAGAGCGAGAGTAGGTCCGATCAAGGACTAGCGGGAGATTGTGTTTTGAGTCTGAAGAGATAGGAGAGGTCTTGAACGAGTACTTTTCTTCTGTATTTACAAATGAGAGGGGCCATATTGCTGGAGAGGACAGTGTGAAACAGACTGGTAAGCTCGAGGAGATACTTGTTGGGAAGGAAGATGTGTTGGGCATTTTGAAAAACTTGAGGACAGACAAGTCCCCCGGGCCTGACGGGATATATCCAAGGATTCTATGGGAAGCAAGAGATGAAATTGCAGAGCCATTGGCAATGATCTTTTCGTCCTCACTGTCAACAGGGGTGGTACCAGGGGATTGGAGAGTGGCGAATGTCGTGCCCCTGTTCAAAAAAGGGACTCGGGATAACCCTGGGAATTACAGGCCAGTTAGTCTTACTTCGGTGGTCGGCAAAGTCATGGAAAGGGTACTGAAGGATAGGATTTCTGAGCATCTGGAAAGACACTGCTTGATTAGGGATAGTCAGCACGGATGTGTGAGGGGTAGGTCTTGCCTTACAAGTCTTATTGAATTCTTTGAGGAAGTGACCAAGCATGTGGATGAAGGTAAAGCAGTGGATGTAGTGTACATGGATTTTAGTAAGGCATTTGATAAGGTAGGCTTCTGCAGAAAGTAAGGAGGCATGGGATAGTGGGAAATTTGGCCAGTTGGATAACAAACCGGCTAACCGATAGAAGTCAGAGAGTGGTGGTGGATGGCAATAATTCAGCCTGGATCCCAGTTACCAGTGGTGTACCGCAGGGATCAGTTCTGGGTCCTCTGCTGTTTGTGATTTTCATTAATGACTTGGATGAGGGAGTTGAAGGGTTGGTCAGTAAATTTGCAGACGATACGAAGATTGGTGGAGGTGTGGATAGTGAGAAGGGCTGTTGTCGGCTGCAAAGAGACATAGATAGGATGCAGAGCTGGGCTGAGAAGTGGCAGGTGGAGGTTAACCCTGAAAAGTGTGAGGTTGTCCATTTTGGAAGGACAAATATGAATGCGGAATACAGGGTTAACGGTAGAGTTCTTGGCAATGTGGAGGAGCAGAGAGATCTTGGTGTCAATGTTCATACATCTTTGAAAGTTGCCACACAAGTGGATAGAGCTGTGAAGAAGGCCTATGGTGTGCTAGCATTCATTAACAGAGGGATTGAATTTAAGAGCCTGGAATGGAGAATAGGTCTTACGAGGAAAGGTTGAGGGTGCGAGGCCTTTTCTCATTAGAACGGAGAAGGATGAGGGGCAACTTGATAGAGGTTTATAAAACGATCAGGGGAATAGATAGAGTAGACAGTCAGAGACTTTTTCCCCGGGTGGAACAAACCATTACAAGGGGACATAAATTTAAGGTGAATGGTGGAAGTTATAGGGGGGATGTCAGAGGTAGGTTCTTTACCCAGAGAGTAGTGGGGGCATGGAATGCACTGCCTGTGGAAGTAGTTGAGTCGGAAACATTAGGGACCTTCAAGCAGCTGTTGGATAGGTACATGGATTACGGTAAAATGATATAGTGTAGATTTAATTGTTCTTAAGGGCAGCACGGTAGCATTGTGGATAGCACAATTGCTTCACAGCTCCAGGGTCCCAGGTTCGATTCCGGCTTGGGTCACTGTCTGTGCGGAGTCTGCACATCCTCCCCGTGTGTGCGTGGGTTTCCTCCGGGTGCTCCGGTTTCCTCCCACAGTCCAGAGATGTGCAGGTTAGGTGGATTGGCCATGATAAATTGCCCGTGTCCAAAATTGCCCTTAGTGTTGGGTAGAGGTGTTGACTTTGGGTAGGGTGCTCTTTCCAAGAGCCGGTGCAGACTCAATGGGCCGAATGGCCTCCTTCTGCACTGTAAATTCAATGATAATCTCTGATTAATCTAGGACAAAGGTTTGGCACAACATCGTGGGCCGAAGGGCCTGTTCTGTGCTGTATTTTCTATGTTCTATTACCATCGCTGAATCCCCCACAATCAACATCCTGGGGGTTACCATTGATCAGAAACTGAACTGGTATACTAACCATATAAATACTGTGGCTACCAGGGCAGGTCAGTGGCTCAGAATCCTGCAGCAAGTAACTCACCTCCTGACTCCCCAAATCCTATCCACCATCTACAAGACACAAGTCAGGACTGTAACAGAATACTCTCCACTCTCCACTCTGGATGAGTGCAGCTCCAACAACACTCAAGAATCTTAACACCATCTCGGACAAACCAGCCCAATGTTGGCTCCCCATCCATCACCTTCAACATTCAAACCCTCCATCACTGACGGACAGTAGCAGCCGTATGTACCTTCTCCAAGATGCACTGCAGTAACTTACCAAGGCTCCTTAGACAACACCTTCCAACCCCACGACTGCTACCACTTGGAAGGACAACAGGAGCAGATACCTGGGAACCCCACCAACTGCATGTTCTCCCCCAAGTCACTCATCGTGCTGACTTGCAGAACACTAAACAAGTTCCTTCACTGTCATTGGATCAAAATCCTGGAACTCCCTCCCTGACAGCACTGTGGGTGTATCTACACCACATGGACTTCAGCCATTCAAGAAGGAAGCTCACAAGGGGAAACTAGGGATGGGCAATAAAAGCTGGTCTAACCAACAACGGCCACATCGCATGAACAAATAATATGGAATCTTTGCAGCACCTTCAAACACAAGCTGTAAATAGGCGGCAGATATCCAGTGGCAGTCATATACTGTGGAGCATCACAGAATTGGTACGTTGCAGGAGGCCATTCAGCCCCTCATGTGTGCACCAGTTCGCTGAATGAGCAATTCACCTTGTGCCACGCCCTTGCATTTGCCTTCCTGAACGCCTGCCGGAGAATCCTGCTTGGTTGGCGATCAGCAGCACCACCTAAAGCTGCAGACTGGCTGTCCAACCTATCAAAATTTCTCCAAATGGAGAAAATCAAATCGCCATCCATGGGTCAGAAGATGGCTTCCACAAAACATGGGAGCCATTCATCCGACTGCTCCGAGACCTGTTTGTGGCCAACACATAAATAAATAAATAGCCAGTAGCCAGGCAGAAACAGTCAGGATAAGACAGTAAGAGGAAAGCGAGGGAGGACCGGGGAGTAGGGGATGGGGGGGCGGGGGGCACGGTAGCACAAGTGACTAGCACTGTGGCTTCACAGTGCCAGGGTCCCGGGTTCAATTCCGGCTTGGGTCACTGTCTGTGTGGAGTCTGCACGTTCTCCCCGTGTGTGCGTGGGTTTCCTCCGGGTGCTCCGGTTTCCTCCCACAGTCCAAAGACGTGCAGGTTAGGTGGATTGGCCAAAATTGCCCTTAGGTTAGATGGGGTTGCTGGGTTATGGGGATAGGTTGGAAGTGGGAGCTTGGGTAGGGTGCTCGTCCGAGAGCCGTTGCAGAATCGATGGGCCGAATGGCCTCCTTCTGCACTGTAAATTCGAAGAACCTTTGTGACTGTACAATAAATGAAAATGAACAGCAATGTATATAATTTTGAAAATGCCAATAAAAAGATTTTTTTTTTAAATTTCACTTTGTGCCATTCACCCCAGTCTTCCCATAACCCTGCGCATTGTTCCTTTTCAGATAACAGTTTAATTTCCTTTTGAATGGTTTGACTGAACCTGCCTCCACTAGACTCGCAGCAGCGCATTCCAGGCTCTGACCACATGACAAAGTTTATTCTAATATTACTTTTGCTTCTTTTGCAAATTACTGTACATCTGTGCCCCCTCCTTCTTGATCGTTTCTCAAGTAGGAACAAATCCGAACGTTGGCAAATGACACATTTTTAGTGAATGAGTTACCTGAGCCACTGTGGGTGCTGAGGTTGGCACAGTCTGTTGTGCTTGAAGATGTGGCTGTTGTATTTGCACTTCACTGACTGGTGTTGGGTCAGATGGTGGTGTTGTCTCGATTGGTTCTGAAAGATATAGCAGTAATAAGCTGTGTTACTCATGAGCAGAACACAGTGTCGCAAATGTTGTTTGGATTTCCCACTTAAAAGTATTCAATGCTATTTAGTATCTGTTCTTCTTTCCAAACTGAATGTTAACGTTCTCTTAACACACCACCACACTGCACACAGATATCTGATAAAAATCTCAAAACGATACACTTCATTCTGGAACAGCTGGAAAGCACAAGTTTTCTATCAGTTGAAGACTTGCAGGGAAAACCTTTGAAGGTGAAGACATTGGGAGATTGTAATTTGTTCAAAGACAGTACCATGAATTCAGGAAGGGGAGATCGGTACCAATGCTTTTTCTTGAAGACATTATCAATATGATAAGTTGGAATAAAGCTCATTTTAATATTTTGGACAGACTCCCTCCCTGCAGCAGTGGAGCATTGCCGCGTGCTTCTATGGTTGCTAAGAAGTCCCCTTATTTCACAAAAAATAAAATTTGCAGGGTCCCAGATGCAATTGATTGACTCGCATTCGGTCCTGAAGGGGACTGCTTAAAATGTTCAGCATTACGATTGTCATAATGATGAAAAATAGGACGTGTGATGTTATTACTGCTCATTTTCAATGCACTAGCTGTATCTTGACATATGTGTTCAACAGCCACAGTCAGCAAGTGGAAATCCCAGCTGGGGATAAGCAGAATAAATCCCCAGGTGTTCCATTCGGAATAAAATTGAATGGGACCAGATCTTGCTTATTGTTTCAAAGACATTTTAATATCTTGTAGAACCCTCACGGCGTCGAGGACCCGGGTTCGATCCCGGCTCTGGGTCACTGTCCGTGTGGAGTTTGCACATTCTCCCCGCGTCTGCGTGGGTTTCGCCCCCACAACCCAAAGATGTGCAGGTTAGGTGAATTGGCCACGCTAAATTGCCCCTTAATTGGAAAAAATTAATTGGATACTCTAAATTTTAAAAATAAAATCTCGTAGAATGCTCACAGTGCAGAAGGAGGCCATTCAACCCATCGTGTCTGCACCGACGTTTGAATGAGCACTCTACCCGAGTCCACTCCCCTGTCCATCCTGCCCTATTCCCATAACCTAACCTGCACATCTTTGGACACTAAGGGACAATTTAACATGGCCAATCCACCTAACCTGTACATCTTTGGACACTAAGGGACAATTTATAATGGCCAATCCACCTAACCTGCAGATCTTTGGACACCTAAGGGACAATTTAGCATGGCCAATCCACCTATCGTGTACATCTTTGGACACTAAGGGGCAATTTATCATTCCCTTCCAGTCAGGGAACACTTCAGCAGTCAAGGGCATTCAGCCTCTGATCTTCGGGTAAGCGTTCTCCAAGGTGGCCTTCAGGACGCACGGCAACGCAGAATCGCCAAGCAGTAACTTATAGCCAAGTTCCGCACACATGAATACGGCCTCAACTTGGACCTTGGATTCGTGTCGCATTACATTCACCCCCTAGCCTGGGCTTGCAAAATCCTACCAACTACCCTGGCTTGAGACAATTCACACCTCTTTAACCTGTGATTATCCCTCTCCCCAGTTGCTCTGTTTGGACCTGTAGACTTAATTACCTACAAAGAATGGCATTCAAAGTATCGTCTTGCATATTTGACTTTGTCTCTCTCTATATATATGTTTCTGGAACCTACCTATTCATTCACCTGAGGAAGGAGCATTGCTCCGAAAGCTAGTGATTCAAAACAAACCTGTTGGACTTTAACCTGGGGGAGCTTGTGATGGAGCCCACGAGGGAACAGGCCATTCTGGACTTTGTGTTATGTAATGAGCCAGACTTGATTAAAGATCTTAAAGTAAGGGAGCACTTAGGAGGCAGTGATCATAATATGGTAGAATTCAATCTCCAATTTGGAAGAAAGAAGGTAGAATCAGATGTAAAGGTGTTACAGTTAAATACTGAGGGAAAGGAAGACACTTCCAAGTTCTCGAGTAACGAGGCTCCAGAACATGGAGTACAACCCAAAGGTAATAAATGTCCACCTGAGTGACTGCCTTATTCAGGTGTATAAATGTATTGAGTAAGTGTGCCTGTGTATAAATGTGTTGAGTAAGTGGTGTTATGGGCGAGGCATTTTCAGAACCCCAAAATGTATCATGGAGTTCAACCAACCTCCCCCTTTAATGTATTGTTGCGTTTGAAGCACACGGCTTGTTCTCCAGAAGCAGGATTACAATTATGGACACGTGGGTTTTTAAACACAAAACAATGTTTATTCCATGAACTCACTGAACCTTTTAAATAAACATTGGATCACTTAACACCCCTTACTTCAAAGATAACCCCGAAAATATTACAACACTAAATAATCCTTCGGTTATTCCTTTCAACATCCAAGAGACTTAACAACTTTAAACAGAAACACATCACGTTAAAGGCATTTGAGCTTAAATCACCCAAATGATCCAGAGATAGTCTTTCATGGCAGAGATCACAGCAAATCCAGCTCACTGCAAACACAGACACCTCCATGCTCTTTCAAACTGAAACTAAAAACTGCAAAATGGCTGAACTAAAACCCAGCTCCACCCACACTCTGACATCACTGCATTCTTAAAGGTACATTGCTTTAAATAAAGGTAACTACAGGGGCATGAGGGAGGAACTGACGAAAATCGACTGGGAGCAGAGCCTAGTGGGAAAGACAGTAGAACAGCAATTGCAGGAGTTTCTGGGAGTAATTGAGGACACAGTGCAGAGGTTCATCCCAAAGAAAAGAAAGGTTATCAGAGGGGGGATTAGGCAGCCATGGCTGACAAAGGAAGTTAGGGAATGCATCAAAGCAAAAGAGAAAGCCTATAATGTGGCAAAGAGTAGTGGGAAGTCAGACGATTGGGAAGGCTACAAAATCAAACAGAGGATAACAAAGAGAGAAATAAGGAAAGAGAGGATCAATTTTGAAGGTAGGCTAGCCAGTAACATTAGGAATGATAGTAAAAGTTTATTTAAATACATTAAAAACAAATGGGAGGCAAAAGTAGACATTGGGCCGCTCCAAAATGACGCTGGTAATCTAGTGATGGGAGACAAGGAAATAGCTGAGGAACTAAATAAGTACTTTGCGTCAGTCTTCACAGTAGAAGACATGAGTAATATCCCACCAATTCCGGAGAGTCAGGGGGCAGAGTTGAATATGGTAGCCATCACAAAGGAGAAAGTGCTAGAGAAACTAAGAGGTCTAAAAATTGATAAATTTCCAGGCCCAGATGGACTACATCCTAGAGTTCTAAAGGAGATAGCTGAAGAAATAGTGGAGGCGTTAGTTATGATCTTTCAAAAGTCACTGGAGTCCGGGAAAGTCCCAGAGAATTGGAAAATCGCTGTTGTAACCCCCCTGTTCAAGAAGGGAACAAGGAAAAAGATGGAAAATTATAGGCCAATTAGCCTAACCTCGGTTGTTGGCAAGATTCTAGAATCCATTGTTAAGGATGAGATTTCTAAATTCTTGGAAGTGCAGGGTCAGATTAGCACAAGTCAGCATGGATTTAGTAAGGGGAGGTCGTGCCTGACAAACCTGTTAGAGTTCTTTGAAGAGATAACAAATAGGTTAGACCAAGGAGAGCCAATGGATGTTATCTATCTTGACTTCCAAAAGGCCTTTGATAAGGTGCCTCACGGGAGACTGCTGAGTAAAATAAGGGCCCATGGTATTTGAGGCAAGGTACTAACATGGATTGACGATTGGCTGTCAGGCAGAAGGCAGAGAGTTGGGATAAAAGGTTCTTTTTCGGAATGGCAACCGGTGACGGGTGGTGTCCTGCAGGGTTCAGTGTTGGGGCCACAGCTGTTCTCTTTATATATTAACGATCTAGATGACGGGACTGGGGGCATTCTGGCTAAGTTTGCCAATGATACAAAGCTAGGTGGAGGGGCAGGTAGTATGGAGGAGGTGGGGAGGCTGCAGAAAGATTTAGACAGTTTAGGAGAGTGGTCCAAGAAATGGCTGATGAAATTCAACGTGGGCAAGTGCGAGGTCTTGCACTTTGGAAAAAAGAATAGAGGCATGGACTATTTTCTAAACGGTGACAAAATTCATAATGCTGAAGTGCAAAGGGACTTGGGAGTCCTAGTCCAGGATTCTCAAAAGGTAAACTTGCAGGTTGAGTCCATAATTAAGAAAGCAAATGCAATGTTGTCATTTATCTCAAGAGGCTTGGAATCTAAAAGCAGGGATGTACTTCTGAAGCTTTATAAAGCATTAGTTAGGCCCCATTTAGAATACTGTGAGCAATTTTGGGCCCCACACCTCAGGAAGGACATACTGGCACTCGAGCGGGTCCAGCAGAGATTCACACGGATGATCCCAGGAATGGTAGGCCTAACATACGATGAACGTCTGAGGATCCTGGGATTATATTCATTGGAGTTTAGGAGGTTGAGGGGAGATCTAATAGAAACTTACAAGATAATGAATGGCTTAGATAGGGTGGATGTAGGGAAGTTGTTTCCATTAGCAGGGGAGACTAGGACCCGGGGGCACAGCCTTAGAATAAAAGGGAGTCACTTTAGAACAGAGATGAGGAGACATTTCTTCAGCCAGAGAGTGGTGGGTCTGTGGAATTCATTGCCACAGAGGGCGGTGGAGGCCGGGACGTTGAGTGTCTTTAAGACAGAAGTTGATAAATTCTTGATTTCTCGAGGAATTAAGGGCTATGGAGAGAGAGCGGGTAAATGGAGTTGAAATCAGCCATGATTGAATGGCGGAGTGGACTCGATGGGCCGAATGGCCTTACTTCCGCTCCTATGTCTTATGGTCTTATAACGAGAGATATTGTAGGCCTCGTCAAAAAGAAAAAGGAGGCATTTGTCAGGGCTCAACGGCTGGGAACAGACGAAGCCTGCGTGGAATATAAGGAAAGTAGGAAGGAACTTAAGCAAGGAGTCAGGAGGGCTAGAAGGGGTCACGAAAAGTCATTGGCAAATAGGGTTAAGGAAAATCCCAAGGCTTTTTACACGTACATAAAAAGCAAGAGGGTAGCCAGGGAAAGGGTTGGCCCACTGAAGGATAGGCAAGGGAATCTATGTGTGGAGCCAGAGGAAATGGGCAAGGTACTAAATGAATACTTTGCATCAGTATTCACCAAAGAGAAGAAATTGGTAGATGTTGAGTCTGGAGAAGGGTGTGTAGATAGCCTGGGTCACATTGAGATCCAAAAAGACGAGGTGTTGGGTGTCTTAAAAAATATTAAGGTAGATAAGTCCCCAGGGCCTGATGGGATCTACCCCAGAATACTGAAGGAGGCTGGAGAGGAAATTGCTGAGGCCTTGACAGAAATCTTTGGATCCTCACTGTCTTTAGGGGATGTCCCGGAGGACTGGAGAATAGCCAATGTTGTTCCTCTGTTTAAGAAGGGTAGCAAGGATAATCCAGGGAACTACAGGCCGGTGAGCCTTACTTCAGTGGTAGGGAAATTACTGGAGAGAATTCTTCGAGACAGGATCTACTCCCATTTGGAAGCAAATGGACGTATTAGTGTGAGGGAGCATGGTTTTGTGAAGGGGAGGTCGTGTCTCACTAACTTGATCGAGTTTTTCGAGGAGGTCACAAAGATGATTGATGCAGGTAGGGCAGTGGATGTTGTCTATATGGACTTCAGTAAGGCCTTTGACAAGGTCCCTCATGGTAGACTAGTACAAAAGGTGAAGTCACATGGGATCAGGGGTGAGCTGGCAAGGTGGATACAGAACTGGCTAGGTCATAGAAGGCAGAGAGTAGCAATGGAAGGATGCTTTTCTAATTGGAGGGCTGTGACCAGTGGTGTTCCACAGGGATCAGTGCTGGGACCTTTGCTCTTTGTAGTGTATATATAAATAATTTGGAGGAAAATGTAACTGGTCTGATTAGTAAGTTTGCAGATGACACAAAGGTTGGTGGAATTGCGGATAGCGATGAGGACTGTCAAGAGGATACGGCAGGATTTAGATTGTTTGGAGACTTGGGCGGAGAGATGGCAGATGGAGTTTAATCCGGACAAATGTGAGGTAATGCATTTTGGAAGGTCTAATGCAGGTAGGGAATATACAGTGAATGGTAGAACCCTCAAGAGTATTGAAAGTCAAAGAGATCTAGGAGTACAGGTCCACAGGTCATTGAAAGGGGCAACACAGGTGGAGAAGGTAGTCAAGAAGGCATACGGCATGCTTGCCTTCATTGGCCGGGGCATTGAGTATAAGAATTGGCAAGTCATGTTGCAGCTGTATAGAACCTTAGTTAGGCCACACTTTGAGTATAGTGTTCAATTCTGGTCGCCACACTACCAGAAGGATGTGGAGGCTTTAGAGAGGGTGCAGAAGAGATTTACCAGAATGTTGCCTGGTATGGAGGGCATTAGCTACGAGGAGCGGTTGAATAAACTCGGTTTGTTCTCACTGGAACGACGGAGGTTGAGGGGCGACCTGATAGAGGTATACAAAATTATGAGGGGCATAGACAGAGTGGATAGTCAGAGGCTTTTCCCCAGGGTAGAGGGGTCAATTACTAGGGGGCATAGGTTTAAGGTGCGAGGGGCAAGGTTTAGAGTAGATGTACGAGGCAAGTTTTTTACACAGAGGGTAGTGGGTGCCTGGAACTCGCTGCCGGAGGAGGTGGTGGAAGCAGGGACGATAGTGACATTTAAGGGGCATCTTGACAAATACATGAATAGGATGGGAATAGAGGGATACGGACCCAGGAAGTGTAGAAGATTGTAGTTTAGTCGGGCAGCATGATCGGCGCGGGCCTGGAGAGCCGAAGGGCCTGTTCCTGTGCTGTACATTTCTTTGTTCTTTGTAAGGGAATTTAGTCTTAATGTTTAGCTTGATTTTCCGTTGCACTTGAACTGCAGTCATTGAGCCTTGTGAACCTTCAAAGACCTGCTCATACTTCTCTGCGAGTTGTTGCACGGTGCTCCTTGAATCCACTGGCTGATTTACAGCTCCCCAGTGGAGTTTAATTTTTCTCAACCATGCTCTACCAAATAAAGCAGAACATTTTCCACAGACAACATGAAGAGACAACTAAACCGTGTGTCCAGTTTCTTCTACTGACACCATTGCTGAAAGGGGAAATGGCTAACATTGTGCCGTGAGGCATGATGGTAACAGACGTGTGTGTGTGAAAACTGCAACTCAGCTCAATGGATTCCGTGGGAAAAGACAGAACAACAACTTGTACATCTGGACTCTTCACTGATAACACTTTGTGTTGAAACAGCGAAAACAAGACTCTCTTAAGGACAACTGATGGTGAAGGAGTGTTTGTAACTAAGAACTCAAAACCTTAGGAAAAGAAGACGCTGGTGAGATTTCAGCAGCGGGAACCCTGGGATCAACATTCGCAAGAGGAGACTCTGAGTTTGGAAACTCAGAGCAGAGCGCACCGTCCAGAGAGGGCTTGGCCAGTTCTCTCGATCGAGTCAGGTTCTGAGTTCAAGTTGTGAGTCTTGAAACATATGTAACTGCTCAAATAAGCACAGAACTAAAATCTTAGTGTGTTCAATAAAGTTGTATTAAATAAAGCTTGTATTGAGTATAATCTACATTACAACTGATTTGTCTGTTTTGTCAGTTGAAGCCAGTAGAGGGCGACAACATTTTGGCACCCCAGATAGGACACGTCTAAGTTCAGTGCAGTCGGTCCACTCCAGAGTTAACATCCCAGTCACCCAGCCTGAGCCTGAATGAAGAGGGCAGTGAGCCCCACGTGATGGTCAGGATTAAGTGGGTGAAGGGAGCATAAAACAAAGGACTGGGTAACCGATGGGTTCTGAGGGCGTTTTCAAACCACCAACATTGCAGACAAATTGATAGAGCAAAAGAGTTATTAACAGCATGGTAGCACAGTGGTTAGCACTGTGGCTTCACAGCGCCAGGGTCCCAGGTTCGATTCCGGCTTGGGTCACTGTCTGTGCGGAGTCTGCACATCCTCCCCGTGCCTGCGTGGGTTTCCTCCGGATGCTCCGGTTTCCTCCCACAGTCCAAAGATGTTCAGGTTAGATGGATTGGCCACGATAAATTGCCCTTAGTGTCCAAAATGGTTGGTTGGGGTTAAGGGGATAGGGTGGAGGCTGCTCTTTCCAACGGCCGGTGCAGACCCGATGGGCCAGATGGCCTCCTTCTGCATTGTAAATTCTATGATTCTATGAATAGGTAATGGTATCCTCCAATAATCAGCCATGAGGGGTGTTCAGCAAACCTCAAGTGCAGAGACGAGGAGAGACCAGACGGGACATTAGTGACAAAGGTATCTGGGAAGGGGTTTAAAAGGATTAAGTAGCGATGCTCTTTTTTCTTCCTCTCCGCCAGATCGGCACCGGACCCCAAAATTGGTCTTTACCGTGTTGACTATCTGACATCTGAGAAATGGCTGAGTCTCGGCCAGAATGGGAAGCGGCACCCAGGGAGTACCCAGGAAACGGCACTCAGGGAATACCTAAACCGTAAATGGCCCAAGTGGATAAGACAGTTTGGGAAAAAAATAAAGGGTCTGGAACATAGAACATAGAACAGTACAGCACAGTACAGGCCCTTCAGCCCACAATGTTGTGTCGACCATTTATCCTAATCTAAGATAAACCTAACCTACACCCCTTCAATTTACTGCTGTCCATGTGCCTGTCTAAGAGTCGCTTAAATGTCCCTAATGACTCTGACTCCACCCCCTCTGCTGGCAGTGCTTCCACACACCCACCCCTCTCTGTGTAAAGAACCTCTGACATCTCCCCTATACCTTCCTCCAATCACCTTAAAATTATGTCCCCTCGTGACAGCCATTTCCACCCTGGGGAAAAGTCTCTGGCTATCCACGCCTCTCATCACCTTGTCCACCTCTATCAAGTCACCTCTCTGCCTTCTTCGCTCCAGTGAGAATAGCCCTAGCTCCCTCAACCTTTCTTCTTAAGAAATGCCCTCCAGTCCAGGCAGCATCCTGGTAAATCTCCTCTGTACCCTCTCCAAAGCATCCACATCCTTCCTATAATGAGGCGACCAGAACTGGACACAATATTCTAAGTGTGGTCTAACCAGGGTTTTATAACGCTGCAGCAAAACCTCGCGGCTCTTAAACTCAATCCCCCTGTTAATGAAAGCCAACGCACCATACGCCTTCTTAACAACCCAGCAACCCGAGTGGTAACTTTCAGGGATCGATGTACGTGGACCCCAAGATCCGTCTGTTCCTCCACACTTCCAAGAATCCTGCCTTTAACCCTGTATTCAACATTCAACCATTCAGGTAGTAATCTGCCTTCCTGTTTTTGCTTCCAAAGTGAATAACTTCACACTTATTCAAATTATACTGCATCTGCCATTGATTTGCCCACTCGCCCAACCTGTCCAGGTCATGCTGTAGGATCCTTCCATTCTCGTCACGTTTCACCCTCCCGTCCACCTTGATATTGTCTGCAAACTTTGAAATGTTACATTTTGTTCCCTCATCTGCCTGCCAATTTGAAAAGGACCCATTAATCCCTACTCTTTGTTTCCTCTCTGCCAACCAGTTTTCTATCCACCTCAATACATTTCCCCCAATCCCATGAGCTTTCATTTTGCACAATAATCTCTTACGCGGGACTTTGTCAAATGCCTTCTGAAAGTCCAAATATACCACATCGACTGACTCCCCCTTGTCAACTGCACTGGTTACATAAGAACATAAGAACTAGGAGCTGGAGTAGGCCATCTGGCCCCTTGAGCCTGCTCCACCATTCAATGAGATCATGGCTGATCTTTTGTGGACTCAGCTCCACTTTCCGGCCCGAACACCATAACCCTTAATTCTTCAAAAAACTATCTATCTTTATCTTAAAAAGATTTAATGAAATAGCCTCAACTGCTTCAAAGAATGGCAACAGATTTGTCAAGCATGATTTTCCCTTCATAAATCCATGCTGACTCTGACTGATCCTGCCACTGCTTTCTAAATGTTCCGCTATAAAGTCCTTGATAATGGATTCAAGCATTTTCCCCACTACCGATGTTAGGCTTACCTATAATTCCCTTTCTCTCTACCCCCCCTTTTTGAATATCGGAGTGACGTGAGCTACCCTCCAATCTGCAGGGACAGTTCCAGAGTCTATAGAATCCCGGAAGATGACCACCAATACATCCACTATTTCCAGAGCCACTTCCTTAAGCACTCTGGGATGCAGATTCTCAGGCCCTGGGGATTTATCCGCCTTCAATCCCATCTTTCCCAGCACCATTTCTCTACTAATGTTGATCTCCCTCAGTTCTTCCCTCTCACTAAACCTTTCATTCGCCAACATTTCTGGGATCTGATTTGTGTCCTCTTTCGTGAAGACAGAACCAAAGTATGTATTCAATTGCTCAACCATGTATTTGTCCCTTATTATGCATTCCCCTGTTTCTGTCTGTAGGGGGCCTACATTTCTCTTTACCAATCTCTTTCTTTTCACATATCTAGAGAAACTCTTGGTGTCAGTCTTTATGTTCCCTGCAAGCTTCCTTTCGTACTGTACTTTCCCCATCTTAATGAATCCCATCATCCTTCATTGCTGAATTCTAAACTGCTCCCAATCCTCAGACCTATGATTTTTCTTGGCCAATCTGTATGCTTGACGGCTCTGGAGCTGTGGATGGACTCACTTTGGAGCATCCGCGATGCTGAGGACGTTGTGGATAGCACATTTAGCGAGTTGGTCACACCGCAGGTGAAAGTTACTGAGGGAGATAGAAAATGGGTGACCAAAAGACAGAGCAAGAGTAGGAAGGCAGTGCAGGTGTCCTCTGCGGTCATCTCCCTGCAAAACAGATATACCGCTTTGGATACTGTTGCGGGAGATGGCTCACCAGGGGAAGGCAGCAGCAGCCAGGTTCATGGCACTGTGGCTGGCTCTGTTGCGCAGCGGGGCAGGAAGAAGAATGGCAGGGCTATAGTGATAGGGGACTCAATCATAAGGGGAATAGACAGGCGGTTCTGCGGACGCAATCGAGACTCCAGGATGGTATGTTGCCTCCCTGGTGCAAGGAACCTACGAGGGAACAAGCGGTCCTAGATCTGGTCCTGTGTAATGAGACAGGATTCATTCATGATCTCATAGTTAGGGATCCTCTCGGAAGGAGCGATCACAATATGGTGGAATTTAAAATACAGATGGAGGGTGAGAAGGTAAAATCAAACACTAGTGTTTTGTGCTTAAACAAAGGAGATTACAATGGGATGAGAGAAGAACTAGCTAAGGTAGACTGGGAGCAAAGACGTTATAGTGAAACAGTTGGGGAACAGTGGAGAACCTTCCAAGCAATTTTTTCACAGTGCTCAGCAAAGGTTTATACCAACAAAAAGGAAGGACGGTAGAAAGAGGGAAAATCGACCGTGGATATCTAAGGACATAAGGGAGAGTATCAAATTGAAGGAAAAAGCATACAAAGTAGCAAAGATTGGTGGGAGACTAGAGGACTGGGAAATCTTTGGGGGGCAACAGAAAGCTACTAAAAAAGCTATAAAGAAGAGTAAGATAGATTACGAGGGTAAACTTGCTCAGAATATAAAAACAGATAGTAAGAGTTTCTGCAAATATATAAAACAAAAAAGAGTGGCTAAGTTAAATATTGGTCATTTCGAGGATGAGAAGGGAGATTTAATAATGGGAGATGAGGAAATGGCTGAGGAACTGAACAGGTTTTTTGGGTCGGTCTTCACAGTGGAAGACACAAATAACATGCCAGTGACTGATAGAAATGAGGCTCTGACAGGTGAGGACCTTGAGAGGATTGTTATCACTCAGGAGGTAGTGATGGGCAAGCTAATGGGGCTAAAGGTAGACAAGTCTCCTGGCTCTGATGGAAAGCATCCCAGAGTGCTAAAAGAGATGGCTAGGGAAATTGCAAATGCACTTGTGAAAATTCACCCAAATTCACTAGACTCTGGGGAGGTCCCGGCGGATTGGAAATTAGCAAACGTGACACCACTGTTTAAAAAAGGAGGTAGGCAGAAAGCGGGTAATTATAGGCCAGTGAGCTTAACTTCGGTAGTAGGGAAGATTCTGGAATCGATCATCAAGGAAGAAATAGCGAGGCATCTGGATGGAAATTGTCCCATTGGGCAGACGCAGCATGGGTTCATAAAGGGCAGGTCGTGGAACTAATTTAGTGGAATTTTTTGAGGACAACGGATGTGGTATATCTGGATTTCCAGAAAGCCTTTGACAAGCTGCCACACAAAAGGTTGCTGCATAAGATAAAGATGCATGGCATTAAGGGTATAGTAGTAGCATGGATAGAGGATTGGTTAATTAATAGAAAGCAAAGAGTGGGGATTAATGGGTGTTTCTCTGGTTGGCAATTAGTAGCTAGTGGTGTCCCTCAGGGATCAGTGTTGGGCCCACAACTGTTCACAATTTACATAGATGATTTGGAGTTGGCGACCAAGGGCAATATGTCCAAGATTGCAGACAACACCAAGATGAGTGGTAAAGCAAAAAGTGTAGAGGATACTGGAAGTCTGCAGAGGGATTTGGATAGGTTAAGTGAATGGGCTAGGGTCTGGCAGATAGAATACAATGTTGACAAATGTGAGGTTATCCATTTTGGTAGGAACAACAGCAAAAGGGATAATTATTTAAATGATAAAATACTAAAACATGCTGCTGTGCAGAGAGACCTGGGTGTGCTAGTGCATGAGTCGCAAAAAGTTGATTTACAGGTGCAACAGGTGATTAAGAAGGCGAATGGAATTTTGTCCTTCATTGCTAGAGGGATGGAGTTTAAGACTAGGGAGGTTCTGATGCAATTGTATAAGGTGTTAGTGAGGCCACACCTGGAGTATTGTGTTCAGTTTTGGACTCCTTACTTGAGAAAGGACGTACTGGCACTGGAGGGTGTGCAGAGGAGATTCACTAGGTTAATCCCAGAGTTGAAGGGGTTGGATTACAAGGAGAGGTTGAGTAGACTGGGACTGTACTCGCTGGAATTTAGAAGGATGAGGGGGATCTTATAGAAACATGTAAAATTATGAAGGGAATAGATAGGATAGATGCGGGCAGGTTGTTTCCACTGGCGGGTGAAAGCAGAACTAGGGGGCATAGCCTCAAAATAAGGGGAAGTAGATTTAGGACTGAGTTTAGGAGGAACTTTTTCACCCAAAGGGTTGTGAATCTATGGAATTCCTTGCCCAGTGAAGCAGACGAGGCTCCTTCATTAAATCTTTTTAAGATAAAGATAGATAGTTTTTTGAAGAAGAAAGGGATTAAGGGTTATGGGGTTCAGGCCGGAAAGTGGAGCTGAGTCCACAAAAGATCAGCCATGATCTCATTGAATGGTGGAGCAGGCTCGAGGGGCCAGATGGCCGACTCCTGCTCCTAGTTCTTATGTATGCTTCTTCCTTGTATCGGATACTATTTCTAATTTCCTTTGTAAGCCATGGATTGGCCCTCTTACCCCCTTTGCTTTTGTGCTCGACAGGAATGAACAGCTGCTGTAGTTCCCCCATGCGTTCCTTGAATGTTTGCCATTGTCTATCCACTGTCATCCCTTTAAGTAACTATTCCCAATCTATCAAGGCCAACTCACGCCTCATATCTTCATAGGGTGCTGAATCATGATAAAGGGAACTATGTCCTGATGACAGGTTGCCCCTTAAGAGGAGTGGAACCTTGTTGGGATTGGATATGTCAAGACCAGAATTGACAGCTGTCAGCCATGAAAAGGCTGTCTGACAATTGATGGATAATATCCAAACCGCCCTTCATGGCCGCTGCAGTTAAAATGAGTCAGAAAAAGAAGGGCAGCAAAGTATATTTTGATGGGAAGACCAAACCTGTGGAATATGAGACTGCTAAAAAAAAGTCATGTTCCAAATTCACCAGCTTGGAACATTTTTGCCCCCTAAATATAGTGGACCACGTTCTATAGTAGACAAAACAAGTCCCTGTGTTTACAAAGTCTTATTAAACTCTGGTAAAACCACGTGGTACCATGTAAACCTGAAAGTTATTCAACCCTCAAGGCAATCACCAGTACAATGTGTTGCTGGATGTGGGTGAGGGGGACACAGTTCCACCAGCACTGCCACTATGTCCAATCAGGCGACAGGCTTGCTGAAGCTCCGGAAAGCAAAATTTCAAAAGAGTTCCCACAGTATGTGCCCCCCCACCCCCCAGATTGGGAAAGAAAAAAGGGAAATGGGAGATAATTAGTCCAATGAGATCCGAGTAAAGAAGAAATTTTGGCCAATTAGCTCGCAAGATCGAAACTGTAAATAAGAACTTATACTATCTTGATCTCAATAATAGGTACGAAAAGATAGACTGCGATACATACTTGGTGATGACTCTCGGGACTGGTGGATCCATAGCTTTAACAGAGATAACCATCAATGAGAATTTTGCCAACATATCCGGCACTCACAAAGCGGTAACTGAGAAAGCATCGGTGGGTACCCCATGGACCAATACAGACACAGCACATAAAAGTCAACAAACTTGGCAAAATTCTTACTTGGTGTACTAATGTAGATTAATATACGACCATTAAGGTCCTATTAAATAGAAAAATGTGTGAAGGTGGTATATAGAGCACACCTCACAAGGGCGAGGATGAGCCGGCTCTTTGTGGGGGTAGAAGCTGGGTGTGAGCGTTGCGGGGGAGGCCCCGAAAACCACGTTCATATGTTTTGGTCCTGTTCAAAGATGGAGGATTACTGGAAGGAGGTTTTTAGGGTAATTTCTAAAGTGGTGCACGTGAAACTGGACCCGGGCCCTTGTGAGGCCATATTCGGGGTGACGGACCAGCCGGGGTTGGAAACAGGCGCGGAGGCAGATGTTGTAGCCTTCGCCTCGTTGATCGCCCGAAGGCGGATCCTGATGGGATGGCGAGTAACCTCTCCACCCTGTGCCCTGGCGTGGCGGGGGGACCTGTTGGAATACTTGACTCGAGAAGGTTAATTTTGAACTGCGGTGAAGGATGGAGGTTCTACAAGTCATGGGAGTTATTCATTATGCACTTTCAAGAACTGGATTACATCGAACATTAGGGGGAGGGGTTAGAACATAGAACATAGAACAATACAGCGCAGTACAGGCCCTTCGGCCCACGATGTTGCACCGAAACAAAAGCCATCTAACCTACACTATGCCATTATCATCCATATGTTTATCCAATAAACTTTTAAATGCCCTCAATGTTGGCGAGTTCACTACTGTAGCAGGTAGGGCATTCCACGGCCTCACTACTCTTTGCGTAAAGAACCTACCTCTGACCTCTGTCCTATATCTATTACCCCTCAGTTTAAAGTTATGTCCCCTCGTGCCAGCCATTTCCATCCGCGGGAGAAGGCTCTCACTGTCCACCCTATCCAACCCCCTGATCATTTTGTATGCCTCTATTAAGTCTCCTCTTAACCTTCTTCTCTCCAACGAAAACAACCTCAAGTCCATCAGCCTTTCCTCATAAGATTTTCCCTCCATACCAGGCAACATCCTGGTCAATCTCCTCTGCACCCGCTCCAAAGCCTCCACATCCTTCCTGTAATGCGGTGACCAGAACTGTACGCAATACTCCAAATGCGGCCATACCAGAGTTCTGTACAGCTGCAACATGACCTCCCGACTCCGGAACTCAATCCCTCTACCAATAAAGGCCAACACTCCATAGGCCTTCTTCACAACCCTATCAACCTGGGTGGCAACTTTCAGGGATCTATGTACATGGACACCTCGATCCTTCTGCTCATCCACACTTTCAAGAACTTTACCATTAGCCAAATATTCCGCATTCCTGTTATTCCTTCCAAAGTGAATCACCTCACACTTCTCTACATTAAACTCCATTTGCCACCTCTCAGCCCAGCTCTGCAGCTTATCTATATCCCTCTGTAACCTGCTACATGCTTCCACACTATCGACAACACCACCGACTTTAGTATCGTCTGCAAATTTACTCACCCACCCTTCTGCGCCTTCCTCTAGGTCATTGATAAAAATGACAAACAGCAACGGCCCCAGAACAGATCCTTGTGGTACTCCACTTGTGACTGAACTCCATTCTGAACATTTCCCATCAACCACCACCCTCTGTCTTCTTTCAGCTAGCCAATTTCTGATCCACATCTCTAAATCACCCTCAATCTCCAGCCTCCGTATTTTCTGCAATAGCCTACCGTGGGGAACCTTATCAAACGCTTTGCTGAAATCCATATACACCACATCAACTGCTCTACCCTCATCTACCTGTTCAGTCACCTTCTCAAAGAACTCAATAAGGTTTGTGAGGCATGACCTACCCTTCACAAAGCCATGCTGACTATCCCTGATCATATTATTCCTATCTAGATGATTATAAATCTTGTCTCTTATAATCCCCTCCAAGACTTTACCCACTACAGACGTGAGGCTCACCGGTCTATAGTTGCCGGGGTTGTCTCTGCTCCCCTTTTTGAACAAAGGGACCACATTTGCTGTCCTCCAGCACTATTCCTGTAGCCAATGATAACATAAAAATCAAAGCCAAAGGTCCAGCAATCTCTTCCCTGGCCTCCCAGAGAATCCTAGGATAAATCCCATCAGGTCCCGGGGACTTATCTATTTTCAGCCTGTCCAGAATTGCCAACACCTCGTCCCTACGTACCTCAATGCCATCTATTCTATTAGCCTGGGGCTCAGCATTCTCCTCCACAACATTATCTTTTTCCTGAGTGAATACTGACGAAAAATATTCATTTAGTATCTCGCCTATCTCTTCAGACTCCACACACAATTTCCCATCCCTGTCCTTGACTGGTCCTACTCTTTCCCTAGTCATTCGCTTATTCCTGACATACCTATAGAAAGCTTTTGGGTTTTCCTTGATCCTTCCTGCCAAATACTTCTCATGTCCCCTCCTTGCTCGTCTTAGCTCTCTCTTTAGATCCTTCCTCGCTACCTTGTAACTCTCCATCGCCCCAACTGAAACTTCACACCTCATCTTCACATAGGCCTCCTTCTTCCTCTTAACAAGAGATTCCACTTCCTTGGTAAACCACGGTTCCCTCGCTCGACGCCTTCCTCCCTGCCTGACCGATACATACTTATCAAGAACACGCAGTAGCTGATCCTTGAACAAGCCCCACTTGTCCAGTGTGCCCAACACTTGCAGCCTACTTCTCCACCTTATCCCCCCCAAGTCACGTCTAATGGCATCATAATTGCCCTTCCCCCAGCTATAACTCTTGCCCTGCGGTGTATACTTATCCCTTTCCATCATTAACGTAAACGTCACCGAATTGTGGTCACTGTCCCCAAAGTGCTCTCCTACCTCCAAATCCAACACCTGGCCTGGTTCATTACCCAAAACCAAATCCAACGTGGCCTCGCCTCTTGTTGGCCTGTCAACATATTGTTTCAGGAAACCCTCCTGCACACACTGGTTGGTAGGGTTGGGGGGAGGGGGACTGTCTGTGTTAATGATGACGATGGGTGATTCCTGATTCCTTTTTGTTATTAATAATAATAATAGCTTATTGTCACAAGTAGGCTTCAATGAAGTTACTGTGAAAAGTGCCTAGTCGCCACATTCCGGAGCCTGTTCAGGGAGGCCGGTACAGGAATTGAACCCGTGCTGCTGCCTTGTTCTGCATTACAAGCCAGCTGTTTAGCCCATTGTGCTAAACCAGCCTTATGTTAACATGTGGGCAGTTGTTTGGGGGTTGGTGGGAGGATGGGATTGTTGTTGTTGATATGGGGATTGACATTATATTTGTTACTGTTTATTGTTGATGGGTGAAAATTTGGGAGAAAATGTGAAAAAGGAGAATAAAAATATTTTTGAAAAAATAGAAAAGTGTGCATAAATTATCCTTTAGAATTTCCCAAACTCATGCCCATGGAATGGTCAGAACAGCTAATTATCACTTCCGGGTGCGGCTATGCAGAGCTAGGTCGCATATTCGGCAGCTCCTGCTTGGAACGGACTTTTGGGCTCTTTTACAGGGCCCCCACGGCATTTGTTTGACATTTCCCGGTGTGGGAAGAAGGCGGCAATATTCCCCCGACAGTGTCCCCCAGGAAGGGTATGTCTCTTGGTTGCCAGACACACGCAGAAACAGTGAAAGATTTGGCTGCAACTACAGGATAAACAGGGCCTCTTCCAGCATGCAGGCGGGGGAAGGGCAAGCTTAAAGCTGCAAGCTGACCTGAGGGCCTGTATCAAAGGTGAATTCTAGCAGCAGAGGGAACAACTGTGAAAAGACCTCATCAAGGCCACTGAAGGGACTTCCGGTTGCGGTGATGCCTAGCTAGCCGCACGCTTCGGCGGCTCCAGCTCCGACGGACCTTCGGGCTCTTTTAAGAGCCTCAACGGGGAATTTTTCGACGACGCAACCCGGTGTGGGGCGTGTGAGAAGGGAGTCCCCCCCAAACGAAGGAGGAAAAAACCGGCGGCGGCGGCTGCAGCGCGAGGAATCGTCGACCAAAGGGTCAGAAAGAGAGAAGTACAAGATGGCGGCGGAGAAAGCGCAGGCGACATGGGGGCCTGAGCATGAAATTGTGAGACGGTGCGTGGAGCTGCTGAAGAGGGAGGTGCTGACCCCGTTGCTACAGGCAATTGAGGGGCTCAAGGAGACATTAAAGACCCAGGAGACAGAGCTCCGTGTGGTGGAGCAGAAGGTGACAGATATTGAGGACGAGATCCTGGGCCTGGCGGTTAAGACACAGACGCACGAGGCACTTCATAAAAAGTGTACTGAAAGGATCGAAGCCCTAGAAAATGGAGCGCGAAGGAAGAACCTTCGGATACTGGGTCTCCCTGAGGGTGTGGAAGGAGTGGACTGTGGAGCGTACGCAAGTACGATGCTGAGCTCACTGATGGGTGCTGAGGCCCCTACGGGCCCCTTGGAGGTGGAGTGGGCAAATCGGATTCCGGCGAGAAGACCAAAAGCGGGAGAACCACCCAGGGCGATAATCGTGCGATTTTACCGCCTTAAGGATAGAGAAGAGGTCCTGAGATGGGCTAAAAAGGTGCGGAGTAGCAGATGGGAGAATGCAGTGGTACGGGTATACCAGGATTGGAGTGCGGAGGTGGCGAGAAGGAGGGCGAGCTTCAACCGAGCCAAAGAGGTGTTGCATAAAAGGAAGGTGAAGTTCGGGATGCTGCAGCCGGCAAGACTATGGGTCACGTATCAGGAGAGACACCATTATTTCGAGACGGCGGAGGAAGCATGGACCTTCATCAAAGAAGAGAAATTGGATCGGAACTGAGGGACTGATGCTGCAGGAAATGTTATTGTTAATGTTACGGTGGAAGTTAATTGAGCAGTAAACAGGGAAGGGGGGAGACATTGGGGAAATGTGGGCGCCGGTGAGGGGGGAAAGACGGGACATAGTTGGAGAATGGGGAAGGGGAGGGGGAGGGGAAAGGGAGCTGCGCCATAAGAGGCGGGTCAGGTAAAGGGATGTTCCCGCACCAGAAAGAATAAGGCGGGAAGACAGGCGCAAGGCGGATGGGAGTTCCCCACATGGGGGGGGTCGAGGAGTGAGCAGGAGTAGCCGGGGTCAGTTGAAGTCAGCTGACTTACGGAAGTAATATGGGGGGAGCAATCAAGCTAGAAAGAGATCTAGCGGGGAGGGGAGGAGGGAGGGAGAAGGGGGGGGACAACTGGGTTGCTGCTGCGGAAATCCAAAAGGAAATGGCTAAAGAGTGGGTGGGCGGGGATGGTGTGCGACGCTGGGGGAGCGAGCGGGAGCGCGGAGGCGGGATATGGGACTGGCCTAGAGAAGGTAATGGCTAGTCGACACGGGAGGGGGGCAGGTAGCCCCCTAGTGAGGCTGATCACGTGGAACGTGAGAGGCCTGAACGGACCGATAAAAAGGGCCCGAGTGCTCGCGCATTTGAAAGGACTAAGGGCAGACGTGGTTATGCTCCAAGAGACGCACCTAAAGGTGGCGGACCAAGTTAGGCTAAGGAAAGGATGGGTGAGACAGGTGTTCCACTCAGGACTGGACGCAAAGAATAGAGGGGTGGCCATTTTGGTGGGGAAACAGGTCGCATTTGAAGCAAAGAACATCGTAGCAGATAGCGGAGGTAGATATGTAATGGTGAGTGGTAGGCTGGAGGGAATGGAGGTCGTGTTGGTTAACGTGTATGCCCCAAACTGGGACGATGCGGGATTTATGAGACGGATGCTGGGGCGTATACCGGACCTGGAGGTAGGAAACTTGATTTTAGGAGGGGACTTTAATACGGTGCTGGACCCGGGGCTAGATAGATCCAGCTCAAGGACCGGAAGAAGGCCGGCAGCGGCCAAGGTACTTAAGGGGTTTATGGACCAAATGGGGGGAGTGGATCCATGGCGATTTCTTAGACCTAGGGCTAGGGAGTATTCCTTCTTCTCCCATGTCCATAAAGTGTACTCCCGGATAGATTTTTTTGTTTTGGGAAGGTCGTTGATCTCTAGGGTGGAAGAAGCTGAGTACTCAGCCATAGCGGTTTCGGATCATGCCCCACATTGGGTGGACCTGGAATTAGGAGAGGAAAGGGAGCAGAGAACACTCTGGCGATTAGATGTGGGACTGATGGCGGATGAGGGAGTGTGTGCAAGAGTGCGGGGGTGTATTGAGAGATACCTGGAGGTCAATGACGACGGCGAGGTCCCTGTGGGAGTGGTATGGGAAGCACTAAAAGCGGTGGTCAGAGGAGAGCTGATCTCCATTGGGGCCCACAAAAGGAAAACAGAGGCCAAGGAAAGGGAAAGATTACTGGGGGAGATTTTAAGGGTGGATAGGGAATTTGCAGAGACCCCGGAGGAGGAATTGTACAGGGAGAGGAGACGACTCCAGACGGAATTTGACCTTCTGACCACCAGAAAGGCGGAGGTACTGTGGAGGAAGGCACAGGGGAGGAGGTATGAATATGGGGAAAAGGCGAGTCGCCTGTTGGCTCATCAATTGCGAAAGAGGGCAGCAGCGAGGGAAATAGGAGGAATTAGAGACGAAAGGGGAGACACGGTGCGAAGGGCAGGAAAGATAAATGAGGTGTTCAAGACCTTCTATGAGGAACTGTATAGGTCTCAACCCCCAGAGGGAGAGGAGGGGATGCGGCAGTTCCTGGACCAATTGAGGTTCCCGAAAGTGGAGGAGCGGGGGGTGGTAGGCCTGGGGGCACCGATTGGGGTGGACGAGGTTATTAAGGGACTGGGAAGCATGCAAGCAGGGAAGGCCCCAGGACCAGACGGGTTCCCGGTGGAGTATTACAGAAAATATGTGGACTTGTTGGCCCCGTTGATGGTGAGGACGTTCAATGAGGCCAGGAAAGGGGGGACTCTACCCCCGACGATGTCGGAGGCGACGATATCGTTAATTTTGAAGAGGGATAAAGATCCGTTGCAGTGCGGGTCCTATAGACCCATTTCATTGTTGAACGTGGACGCCAAATTGTTGGCAAAGGTACTGGCATCGAGGATAGAGGACTGTGTCCCGGGGGTGGTGCACGAAGACCAGACAGGGTTCGTAAAAGGGAGACAACTGAATGTTAACGTGCGACGACTATTAGGGGTGATAATGATGCCCCCAGTGGAGGGGGAGGCAGAGATAGTGGCGGCAATGGACGCAGAGAAGGCATTTGATAGGGTGGAGTGGGAGTATTTATGGGAAGTGTTAAGGAGGTTTGGGTTTGGGAACGGGTTTATTAGCTGGGTTAGACTTCTTTATGGGGCTCCAACGGCAAGCGTAGTTACAGGTCGACATAGATCGGAGTATTTCCGACTATATAGGGGAACAAGACAGGGATGCCCGCTGTCTCCATTGTTGTTCGCGTTGGCAATTGAACCTCTGGCCATGGCGTTGAGAGACTCCAGGAAATGGAGAGGGGTGATTAGAGGGGGAGAAGAACACCGAGTCTCGTTATATGCGGATGACCTATTGTTATACGTGTCGGACCCAGCGGGGGGAATGATAGAGGTTATGCGAATTTTGAGGGGGTTCGGGGATTTCTCGGGGTATAGGCTAAACATGGGGAAGAGTGAATTATTTGTGATACATCCAGGGGACCAGAGTAGAGAGATAGAAGGCTTGCCTCTAAGGAAAGTGGAAAGAAACTTTCGATACCTGGGGATTCAGATCGCTAGGAGCTGGGGAACCTTGCACAGACTTAATCTGACACGGTTGGTAGAACAAATGGAGGAGGACTTTAAGAGGTGGGACATGCAGCCTCTATCACTGGCGGGCAGGGTGCAAGCAATTAAGATGATGGTCCTCCCGAGGTTCTTATTTGTATTTCAATGTCTCCCTATACTAATCACTAAGACCTTTTTTAATAAAATAGACAGGAGCATCACGAGCTTCGTGTGGGCAGGGAAAGTTCCGAGAGTAAGGAGGGGGTTCCTTCAGCGTAGTAGGGACAGAGGAGGATTGGCACTACCGAACTTGGGCGATTACTATTGGGCCGCCAATGTGGCAATGATACGTAAATGGATGATGGAGGGTGAGGGAGCGGCGTGGGAAAGACTGGAGAGAAAGTCCTGTAAAGGGACGAGTTTAGAGGCGCTGGTGACGGCGCCGCTACCGATCTCACCTAAAAAGTTTACCACGAACCCGGTGGTGGCGGCAACATTGAATATCTGGGGACAGTGGAGGCGACAGAGAGGGGTGCGGGGAGCCCTGGTGGGGTCCCCAATCAGGAACAACCATAGGTTCACCCCAGGAAGAATGGATGGAGGATTTCAGAGCTGGTTCCAGTTGGGAATTAGGAGGGTGGGAGATTTATTTATAGATGGGACTTTTGCGAGCTTGGGAGCATTGGAGGAAAAGTATAAGTTGCCCCGGGGAAATTTCTTGAGATATATGCAGGTGAGGGCATTTACTAGACAACAGGTGAGGGAATTTCCATTGCTCCCGACACAGGGGATACAGGACAGGGTGCTTTCAGGGGTGTGGGTCGGAGAGGGCAAGGTGTCAGAGATTTACCGAGAGATGAGGGAAGAGGGGGAGGAGTCGGTGGGCGAACTAAAAGGAAAGTGGGAAGAAGAACTAGGGGAGGAGATAGAGGAGGGTATGTGGGCTGATGCCCTAAGCAGGGTAAATTCCTCTTCCTCATGCGCCAGGCTTAGCCTGATTCAATTTAAGGTGCTACATAGAGCACACATAACGGGAGCAAGATTGAGCAGGTTCTTTGGAGTGGAGGACAAATGTGGGAGGTGTGGCGGGAGCCCGGCAAACCACGCACATATGTTTTGGGCATGCCCGGCACTGGAAGGGTATTGGAAGGGAGTGACGGGAGTGATTTCGCGGGTGGTGAAGGCCCGGGTCAAACCAGGCTGGGGGTTAGCTCTATTTGGAGTTGCGGAAGAGTCGGGAGTGCAGGAGGCGAAAGAGGCCGACGTTGTGGCCTTTGCGTCCCTAGTAGCCCGGCGCAGGATCCTACTCATGTGGAAGGAGGCGAAACCCCCCGGACTGGAGGCCTGGGTAAATGATATGGCGGGGTTCATTAAACTGGAGCAGATAAAGTTTGCCCTGAGAGGATCGGCTCAAGGGTTCACCAGGCGGTGGCAGCCATTTCTCGACTACCTAGGGGAACGTTAGAGGGAAGACAGATGACCAGCAGCAGCAACCCAGGGGGAGGGGGGGGGGGGGGGGGGGGGGGGGGGGAGGGGGGGTTTAGTTTAGGTCAAAGATAAAGGGGTTTTGTTACTTGTGTATTGTTTAAAATTTCTGTATTGTTATTGTTGCGTTTGCTTTGTAAGAGGGGAAAAATTGTTGTTTGGGAAAAAATTTTCAATAAAACATTTATAAAAAAAAAAAAAAAAAAGAACAGCTAATTATCTCAGCTAATACCTCAACCAGATGCCTGATTTGGACATCAGAGGTTAAATAAGGGTGTAACCCCAAATCATACTATCATAGAATTTAAAGTGCAGAAGGAGGCCATTCGGCCCATCGAGTCTGTACCAGCCCTTGGAAAGAGCACCCTACTTAAGCCCATTCTTCCGCCCTATCCCCACACTTCCACCCTATCGCCGTAACCCCAGCTAACCTTTTTTGGACACAGGACAATTTAGCACAGCCAATCCACCTGACCTGCACATCTTTGGAGGAAACCGGAGTCCCCTGAGGAAACCCACGCAGACACGGGGAGAACGTGCAGACTCCGCACAGAGAGTGACCCAGCGGGGAATCAAACCTGGGACCCCGGAGCTGTGAAGCAACAGTGCTAACCACTGTGCTACCGTGCTGCCCCTAGCATTTTTCCCATCCCTTTTTAAAAAATATTTTTTATTCTCCTCCTTTTTCACATTTTCTCCCAAATTTACACCCACCAACAATAAACAATAATCAGCAACAAATATGTCAATCCCCATGTCGATAACAACGATCCCATCCTCCCACCAAACCCCAAACATTAGCCCGCATGTTCACACAAACAAATGACAAAAAGGAATTAGGGATCACCCATTAACACACACAACCCCCCCTCCCCCCAACCCTCCCACCCCAACTAATGTTCGATGTTATCCAGTTCTTGAAAGTGCATAATAAATAGTGCCCATGACTTGTAGAACCCCTCCATCCTTCCCCTCAGTTCGAACCTAACCTTCTCAAGGGTCAAGAATTCCAACAGGTCCCCCCGCCACGCCAGGGCACAGGGTGGAGAGGCTGCTCTCCATCCCAGCAGGATCCGCCTTCGGGCGATCAACGAGGCGAAGGCTACAACATCTGCCTACGCACCCCGTTTCCAACCCTGGCTGGTCCGATACCCCGAATATGGCCTCCCGGGGGCCCGGGTCCAGTTTCACGTGCATCACTTTAGAAATTACCCTAAAAACCTCCTTCCAGTAATCCTCCAGCTTTGGACAGGACCAAAACATATGAACGTGATTAGCAACGGTCACACACATCTTCTACTCCGTCAAAGAATTGGCTCATCCTCACCCTCGTGAGGTTTGCTCTGTATACCACCTTCAGCTGTATCAGCCCCAACCTCGCGCACGAGGTGGAGGCATTTACTCTCCGGAGCACCTTACACACCAGGACCCCTCCTCCATATCCTCTCCCAACTATTCCTCCCACTTTGCTTTGATCCCTTCCAGTGGTGCCTTCTCCTCTTCCAAAATAGCCCCGTAAACCGCTGACACTGCCCGCTTCTCCAGTCCCCCTGTCGTCAGCACCTCCTCCAGCAATGTGGAGGCCGGCTCCTCCGGGAAGCTCTGTATCTCCTTTCTGGCAAAATCTCGAACCTGCATGTATCTAAACATTTCCCCCTGCTCCAGCCCATACTTCGCTTCCAGCTCCTTCAGTCCTGCAAACCGACCCCTAAGAAACAAATCTTTTAGCGTCTTAATCCGCTTCTCCTCCCAATTCTGAAAATTTCCATCCCACTTCCCTGGCTCAAATCTGTGGCCCTTCGCCATCCCATGCCCCGGCATGACGTCTGCCACCGTCATCAAAGCCCTAAACACTATCTTCACTCTGTTCGGTTTCCCCGCCTATATCCACAGTGACAGGCGATCCTCATTCATGAGCGATGAGCTGCGTCGGTTCCTGCTCAGGGGGGGTATCGCCTCCAGCAGGACGACCAGCTATAACCCCCGGGGAAATGGGCAGGTAGAGAGGGAGAACGGGACGGTCTGGAGGGCCGTCCAACTGGCCCTATGGTCCAGGAACCTCCCAGCCTCTCGCTGGCAGGAGGTCCTCCCTGATGCACTCCACTCCATTCGGTCACTGCTGTGCACCGCTACGAACAACACACCCCATGAACGTCTTTTTGCCTTCCCCAGGAAGTCCACATCCGGGGTGTCTTTCCCGACTTGGCTCGCAGCTCCAGGACCAGTCCCGCTCCGTAGGCACGTCCAACTCCGCAAGGCGGACCCGTTGGTGGAAAGGGTGCAATTGCTCCATGCCAACCCCCAGTATGCCTACGTGGTGTACCCCGACGGCCGCCAAGATACTGTCTCCCTCAGGGACCTGGCACCAGCAGGTTCCACTCATACACACTTCCCCGGCCCGGCGCCACCCTCCCCTCCCCCGGCACTCCCAGCATTAACCCCACCAGGACCATCCGTCCTTCCCCTGTCCACGCCCGAGGATGAAGAGGATTTTGGCACACTCCCGGAGTCACCGAACATCAGGGCAGCATCAACATCGCCGCCACCGCTACGTCGCTCCCAGCGGAACATCAAGGCATCGGACCGGTTAAACCTCTAACTGGCACCGGACTTCAAAGACATTTTTTTTCTGATTAAATACTGTAAATATAAATTCATTGCTGTATATAGTTCTCCATCACCCCCGCCGGACTCAATTTTAACAGGGGGTGAATGTGGTAAACCACCGTTGCACCTGTATTAGGTGATGTAAGGTAGGACCTGTACTACAGGTACGTTGGTAGTCCCTGCCTGCTGGCTCCGCCCAGTAGGCGGAGTATAAATATGCGTGTCCTACATTCAGCAGCCATTTTTCCAGCTGCTGTGGGAGGCCACACATCTTAGAGCAATGCAGCCTAAGTGGGCAGCACGGTAGCATTGTGGATAGCGCAATTGCTTCACAGCTCCAGGGTCCCAGATTCGATTCCAGCTTGGGTCACTGTCTGTGCGGAGTCTGCACATTCTCCCCGTGTGTGCGTGGGTTTCCTCCGGGTGCTCCAGTTTCCTCCCACAGTCCAAAGATGTGCAGGTTAGGTGGATTGGCCATGCTAAATTGCCCTTAGTGTCCAAAATTGCCCTTAGTGTTGGGTGGGGTTACTGGGTTACGGGGATAGGGTGGAGGTGTTGACCTTGGGTGGGGTGCTCTTTCCAAGAGCCGGTGCAGACTCGATGGGCCAAATGGCCTCCTTCTGCTCTGTAAATTCTATGAAAAAAAAAGTTGTATCCAACTCTAGTCTTTGTTCAATTGATCGTGCCTCAGTTCCCCCGAATCGGCATTTCCCTTGACCCTGCCCCCAACCCGAAGTGTTGGGGAAACTGCCTCCAAATTCTCAATGAAGCTATTACTACCGGACTCCCTGAGTATTTCCCCGGGGCCATCGGGATCGGCGCTGTTGCTAGTGCTTTCAATCCCGACCCCCTGCACAAACTCTCCTCCATTCTGACCCACTAGGAATCAACTCCTCTGACCCAGCACCGCACCTTCTCCACATTCGCCGCCCAGTAGTAATACATCAGGTTCGGAAGACCCAAGCCCCTGCCTGCCTTCCCCTCTGTAGAAGCACCTTTCTAGCTCTGGCCCCCTTCCCTCCCATATGAACGAAGTAACCCTTCCCTCAATCTCTCTGAAAAAAGCCTTTGGCAGGAAAATTGGCAGGCATTGGAAAATAAACAGAAATCGCGGCAAGACGTTCATTTTAACCGCCTGTACCCGACCCGCCAGTGACAGAGGGAGACCATCCCACCTTGCCAGATCAGATTTCACTCTCCTCACCAAACTAGAGATGTTGTACCTGCAGAACCCCCCCCCCCCACTCCCGGGCAACCTGCACCCCCAGGTACCTAAAGTGAGTCCCTGCCCTACGGAATGGCAGCATCCCCCCCCCCCTCCCCACCCCTGCCCCCACCCCCGGCCGAAACACCACAAAATACTCACTCTTGTCTAGATTTAGTTTGTACCCCGAGAAAGACCCAAACACTCGAAGCAGCTCCAATATTCCCCCTATCGACACACTCGGTTCCGACACGTATAGCAGCAAGTCATCGGCATACAAGTACATCCTATGCTCTATCCCGCACTATTCCTTTGCATACCCCCGAACTTCTGAATGCGATGGCCAACGGCTCAATCGCGAGTGCAAACAGCAGGGGGGACCGGCCATCCCTGCCTAGTCCCACGGTGGAGAGAAAAGTATCTCGAGCTGATGATGTTTGTGCAGACTCTCGCCCTCGGCTCCTTATACAGTAGCTTTACCCAGTTCACAAATCTTGGCCCAATCCCAAATCGCTCCAGAACTGCCATCAGGTACCCCCATTCTACCCGATCAAACGCCTGCTCAGCGTCCAATGCCACAACCATCTCTGTTTCCTTCCCCTCTGCCGGTGCCGTAACGACGTTCAATACCTTCTAATGTTTGAAAAGAGCTGCCTCCCTTCCACGAACCCCGTCTGATCTTCACCTATCATCTACGGGAGGCACTCCTCCAGCCTACCCGCCAGTACCTTCGCCAACACTTTTACGTCCACATTCAGAAGCGATATGGGCCGATACGACCCCCACTCCGTCGGATCCTTATCTTTTTTAGCAACAGGGAAATCGATGCCTGCCCCAAAGTTTGTGGCAACACCCCCTTCCCTATCGCCTCTTCAAACATCCCCACCATCAGGGGTGCCAGCTTATCCTTCAATTTTTTATAAAATTCCACCGGAACCCCTTCCGGCCCTGCCACCTTCCCCGACTGCATCCTCCCAACCGCATCCTTTATCTCCTGCTCCACTATCGCTCCTTCTAATGTAGCCCTGTCCCCCTCCCCTAACCTCGGGTACTCCAACCCATCTAGAAATTCCTGCATCTCACGGTCTCCCCCGGGTGGCTCTGACCTGTACAACCTCTCACAAAATTCCTCAAAAACCTTGTTAATCAGCACTGGGGCCACCACCACCTTCCCTGCCCTATCCCTCACCTGCAATTTCCTTTGCCGCTCTTCCCTCTGGAGCTGACCTGCTAACATACGCCTTATCTCCATGTTCGTAAACTGCATCCCTTGCTCGTCTCAGTTGGCGCACCGCCTTCCTGGTGGACAGTCGGTCGAAGCTCGCCTGTAGTTCCCTCCTCTTTTCCAGCTTTGCCGGGTCCCCATCCTCTGCATACCTCCTATCTACCTCCAACGTCTCATCTATTACCCTCTGCCGCTCCAACCTCTCCTCTTTGTCCACCCTGGCCTTAAACAAAATTACCTCACCTCTCACCACCACCTTCAGAGCCTCCCAGACAACTGCCTTCGACACCTCACCCGTACAGTTGAAACCTACATATTCCTTAATTACCTTTTCAATTTTGCTATTTCCCATCACTCATTGCCCATGCAAGTTCAGAGTCAACCACATTGCTGTGGGTCTGGAGTCACATGTCGGCCAGACCAGGTAAGGATGGCAGATTTCCTTCCCTAAAGGACATTAGTGAACCAGATGGAAAAGGCAAGACCAGATTTTAGAAATATACCGACAGGCCCAGTGCGCGAACACGATAGTGTTCATACAGTCTGATGGGTTCTCAGAACCAACCTCCCCACTGCAGTTCACGAGACTCCACTTCCTACAACCCCTGTGCCACTGGCTGAATGTCCAGAAATGGCCTCAGGAACTGAAAATGGTCTTGTGGAACATTGGAAAAACACTGCATGATAATGTACACCATGAATTAGTACCAGTTGTTTAAAATATTGCAAAAATAGGGCTCCCGGATGTCGTGTTAATCCCCCTGGGGTAACACGGACTGCAACTGGATGCAGAAGTACTGGAAAGTAGACTCCAAACGTTGATGTTGGTTCAATATGCTTTATTGAACCTGTTAAGCAGTGCACACAGTTCGCTGTGAGTTTGATACTCTGATGCTGTCTGGGGTCGTCTGTGTCGGGTAAGCCTCCCATGTAGTATACTAAATTGATGCGCTAAGCGTCAAGAACCACAAAGACATGTGAGACTTTAACTCAGGCTTTAATATACTACATGGGAGGCTTACCCGACACAGACGACCCCAGACAGAATGGGGGCGGTCCCAGAAGAGGGTTCTTATACTAACTCCCGGGGGAGTGGCTAAGGCGGAGCTCTCCATGGCCAGGTCGGTTTACCTACCAGTGACCGAACCTCTGCAGAGCTACAGTACAATACACAGTATTACAGGGCCACGTTACACACAACTATTATATACTATGTACAATGGTAGGGAAGTACAGTGGTGTATCACCACACACTCTACTAACCTAAGCGTGCTTACTGTAACTAACTAGACCAGACTAGCTCTGAGCCACATGTAGAAGGTTCTAACTGATATCTACACCCTGACTGTCACTACAGTTGTCACCAGTAGAAAGAGGCAGAGTGCTGATGCCTCGTGTGTTTTATAGGGGGAAACCATCTTCTAGTGTTCTGCCTTTTGATTGGTTGCGTTCCGTCCTGTGTGTTGATTGGCTGTACTGGGTGTCTGTCACTGCCTGTCTGTATCTCATTATGTGCATGAGTGCATATCATGACATCTCTCCTTTTTAAAAAAAATGTTGGTTGCTTGGAGCATATGCGACTGTATTTACAGGTGGAACTATTTACATTAAATGGCGAGTGGATGAATATATGAAATGAAATGAATGAAAATCGCTTTTTGTCACAAGTAGGCTTCAAATGAAGTTACTGTGAAAAGCCCCTAGTCGCCACATTCCGGCGCCTGTTCAGGGAGGCTGTTACGGGAACTGAACCGTGCTGCTGGCCTGCCTTGGTCTGCTTTCAAAGCCAGCGATTTAGCCCTGTGCTAGGAGGACTAAATCTGCACGCTAGACATCTCCTATATACATAGGAGATGTCTAGCGTGCAGATACAGAACCAAATTTTACAAGATCAATGTCTATTTGACATCAGCTGGGCTGAGAGGTGGCAAATGGAGTTTAATGCAGAAAAGTATGAGGTGATTCATTTTGGAAGGAATAACAGGAAGACAGAGTACTGGGCTAATGGTAAGATGTACACAGATCCCTGAAAGTTGCCACCCAGGTTGAGAGGGTTGTTAAGAAGGCGTACGGTGTGTCAGCTTTTATTCGTAGAGGGATTGAGTTTCGGAGCCATGAGGTCATGTTGCAGCTGTACAAAACTCTGGTGCGGCCGCATTTGGAGTATTGCGTACAATTCTGGTCGGCGCATTATAGGAAGGATGTGGAAGCATTGGAAAGGGTGCAGAGAAGATTTACCAGAATGTTGCCTGGTATGGAGGGAAGATCTTATGAGGAAAGGCTGAGGGACTTGAGGTTGTTTTCGTTCGAGAAAAGAAGGTTAAGAGGTGACTTAATTGAGGCATACAAGATGATCAGAGGATTGGATAGGGTGGACAGTGAGAGCCAATTTTCCTCGGATGGTGATGTCTAGCACGAGGGGACATAGCTTTAAATTGAGGGGAGATAGATATAAGCTTTAAATTGAGGGGAGATAGATATAAGACAGAAGTCAGAGGTAGGTTCTTTACTCAGAGAGTAGTAAGGGCGTGGAATGCCCTGCCTGCAACAGCAGTGGACTCGCCAACACTAAGGGCATTCAAATGGTCATTGGATAGACATATGGACGATAAGGGAATATAGAACATAGAACGATACAGCGCACGATGTTGCACCGAAACAAAAGCCATCTAACCTACACTCTGCCATTATCATCCATATGCTTATCCAATAAACTTTTAAATGCCCTCAATGTTGGCGAGTTCACTACTGTTGCAGGTAGGGCATTCCACGGCCTCACCACTCTCTGCGTAAAGTAAGATGGGCTTCAGAGTGGTTTCACAGGTCAGCGCAACATCGAGGGCCGAACGGCGTGGACTGTGCTGTAATGTTCTACGTTCTAATTCAGTAAGTTTTAAAGTGCTGGTGGACAAGGATAAGAGTGGTCCTAGGATGAATGTGCTAAAATGGGGGAAGGCTAATTATAACAATATTAGGCGAGAACTGAAGAACATAGATTGGGGGCGGATGTTTGGGGGCAAATCAACATCTGACATGTGGGAGGCTTTCAAGTGTCAGTTGAAAAGAATTCAGGACCGGACTGTTCCTGTGAGGAAGAAGGATAAATACGGCAATTTTCGGGAACCTTGGATAACGAGAGATATTGTAGGCCTCGTCAAAAAGAAAAAGGAGGCATTTGTCAGGGCTAAAAGGCTGGGAACAGACAAAGCCTGTGTGGAATATAAGGAAAGTAGGAAGGAACTTAATCAAGGATTCAGGAGGGCTAGAAGGGGTCACAAAAAGTCATTGGCAAATAGGGTGAAGGAAAATCCCAAGGCTATTTACACGTACATAAAAAGCAAGAGGGTAGCCAGGGAAAGGGTTGACCCACTGAAGGATAGGCAAGGGAATCTATGTGTGGAGCCAGAGGAAATGGGCGAGGTACTAAATGAATACTTTGCATCAGTATTCACCAAAGAGAAGAAATTGGTAGATGTTGAGTCTGGAGAAGGGGGTGTAGATAGCCTGGGTCACATTGAGATCCAAAAAGACGAGGGGCGAAATTCTCCTGAAACGGCGCGATGTCCGCCGACTGGCGCCCAAAACGGCGCCAATCAGACGGGCATCGCGCCGCCCCAAAGGTGCGGAATGCTTCGCATCTTTGGGGGCCGAGCCCCAACATTGAGGGGCTAGGCCGACGCCGGAGGAATTTCCGCCATGCCAGCTGGCAGAAATGGCCTTTGTTGCCCCGCCAGCTGGCGCGGAAATGACATCTCCGGGCTGCGCATGCGCGGGAGCGTCAGCGACCGCTGACAGTTTCCCACGCATGCGCAGTGGAGGGAGTCTCTTCCACCTCCGCCATGGTGGAGACCGTGGGGGAGGCGGAAGGGAAAGAGATCCCTCCCGTGGATCGGTGGGCCCCGATCGCGGGCCAGGCCACCGTGGGGGCACCCCCCGGGGCCAGATCGCCCCGCGCCCCCCCCCAGGTACCCGGAGCCCGCCCACGCCGCCTTGTCCCGCCGGTAAGGTAGGTGATTTAATTTACGCCGGCGGGAAAGACAATTTATCGGCGGGACTTCGGCCCATCCGGGCCGGAGAATCGAGCGGGGGAGCCCGCCAACCGGTCCGATTCCCGCCCCCGCCGAATCTCCGGTGCCGGAGACTTCGGCAACCGGCGGGGGCGGGCTTCACGCCAGCCCCCGGCGATTCTCCGACCTGGCGGGGTTCGGAGAATGTCGCCCGAGGTGTTCGGCGTCTTGAAAAATATTAAGGTAGATAAATCCCCAGGGCCTGATGGGATCTACCCCAGAATACTGAAGGAGGCTGGAGAGGAAATTGCTGAGGCCTTCACAGAAATCTTTGGATCCTCACTGTCTTCAGGGGATGTCCCGGAGGACTGGAGAATAGCCAATGTTGTTCCTCTGTTTAAGAAGGGTAGCAAGGATAATCCAGGGAACTACAGGCCGGTGAGCCTTACTTCAGTGGTAGGGAAATTACTGGAGAGAATTCTTCGAGACAGGATCTACTCCCATTTGGAAGCAAATGGAGGGGGTGGAGTGGGCGGCTGGGGTGAGGGGGTGGAGTGGGGGGTGGAGTGGGGGGCTGGGGTGAGGGGGTGGAGTGGGGGGCTGGGGTGAGGGGGTGGAGTGGGGGGCTGGGGTGAGGGGGTGGAGTGGGGGGCTGGGGTGAGGGGGTGGAGTGGGGGGCTGGGGGAGGGGTGGAGTGGGGGGTGGAGTGGGGGGCTTGGGTGATAGGGTGGAGTGAGGGGGCTGGGGAGAAGGGGCGGAGTGGGGGGCTGGGGGAGGGGGTGGAGTGGGGGCTGGGGTGAGGGGGTGGAGTGAGGGCTGGGGTGAGGAGGTGGAGTGGGGGGCTGGGGTGAGGGGGTGGAGTGGGGGGCTGGGTGAGGGGATGGAGTGGGGGGCTGGGGTGAGGGTGTGGAGTGAGGGCTGGGGTGAGGGGGTGGAGTGGGGGGCTGGGGTGAGGGTGTGGAGTGGGGGGTGGAATGAGGGGGTGGAGTGGGGGCTGGAGTGTGGGGTGGGGAGAAGAGGTTGAGTGTGGGGTAGGGTGAGGGGGTGGAGTGGGGGGCTGGGGTGAGGGTGTGTAGTGAGGGCTGGGGTGAGGGGGTTGGGTGGGGGCTGGGATGAGGGGGTGGAATGGGGGGCTATGGTGAGGGGGTGAGGTGAGGGTGTGGAGTGAGGGGCTGGGGGAGGGGGTGGAGTGTGGGGTGGGCTGAGAAGGGGTGGAGTGGGGGTGGAGTGAGGGGGTGGAGTGGGGGGCTGGGGTGAGGGTGTGGAGTGAGGGGCTGGGGTGAGGGGGTTGAGTGGGGGGCTGGGGTGAGGGGGTGGAGTGGGGGGTGGAGTGGGGGGCTGGGGTGAGGGTGTGGAGTGGGGGGCTGGCATGAGGGGATGGAGTGGGGGGCTGGGGGAGGGGGTGGAGTGGGGGGTGGAGTGAGGGGGTGGAGTGGGGGTGGAGTGAGGGGGGAGTGAGGGTGTGGAGTGGGGGGCTGGGGTGAGGGTGTGGAGTGAGGGGCTGGGGGGAGGGGGTGGAGTGGGGGGCTGGGGGGAGGGGGTGGAGTGAGGGGCTGAGGTGAGGGTGTGGAGTGAGGGCTGGGATGAAGGAGCGGAGTGGGGGGCTGGGGGAGGGGGTGGAGTGGGGGGCTGGGGTGAGGGGGTGGAGTGGGGGGCTGGGTGAGGGGGTGGAGTGGGGGTTGGGGTGAGGGGGTGGAGTGGGGGTTGGGGTGAGGGGGTGGAGTGGGGGGCTGGGGGAGGGGTGGAGTGGGGGGCTGGGGTGAGGGGGTGGAGAGTGAGGGGCTGGGGAGGGGTGGAGAGTGGGGGGCTGGGGAGAAGGGGCGGAGTGGGGGGCTGGGGTGAGGGTGTGGAGTGAGGGCTGGGGTGAGGGTGTGGTGAGGGGCTAGGGTGAGGGGGTGGAGTGGGGGGCTGGGGTGAGGGGGTGGAGTGGGGGGCTGGGGATAAGGGGTGGAGCGGGGGGCTGGGGAGAAGGGGTGGAGTGGGGGGGCTGGGGTGAGGGTGTGGAGTGGGGCCTGGGGTGAGGGGGTGGAATGGGGGGCTATGGTGAGGGGGTGAGGTGAGGGGGTGGAGTGAGGGGCTGGGGGAGGGGGTGGAGTGTGGGGTGGGGTGAGAAGGTGGAGTGGGGGGCTGTGGTGAGGGAGGGTGAGGGGGTGGAGTGGGGCCTGGGGTGAGGGGGTGGAATGGGGGGCTATGGTGAGGGGGTGGGGTGAGAAGGTGGAGTGGGGGGCTGGGGGAGAAGGGGTGGAGTGGGGGTGGAGTGAGGGGGTGGAGTGGGGGTGGAGTGGGGGTGGAGTGAGGGTGGAGTGAGGGGGTGGAGTGGGGGGTGGAGTGAGGGGGTGGAGTGGGGCTTGGGGTGAGGGGGTGGAGTGGGGGTGGAGTGAGGGGGTGGAGTGGGGGTGGAGTGAGGGGGTGGAGTGGGGGTGGAGTGGGGGGCTGGAGTGAGGGTGTGGAGTGAGGGGCTGGGGTGAGGGGGTGGAGTGGGGGGCTGGGGTGAGGGGGTGGAGTGGGGGGCTGGGGTGAGGGGGTGGAGTGCGGGGCTGGGGGAGGGGGTGGAGTGGGGGGCTGGGGGAGGGGCTGGAGTGGGGGGCTGGGGTGAGGGTGTGGAGTGAGGGCTGGGGTGAGGGTGTGGAGTGAGGGGCTGAGGTGAGGGTGTGGAGTGAGGGCTGGGGTGAGGGTGTGGAGTGAGGGGCTGAGGTGAGGGTGTGGAGTGAGGGCTGGGGTGAGGGGGGTGGAGTGGGGGGCTGGGGTGAGGGGGTGGAGTGGGGGGCTGGGGTGAGGGTGTGGAGTGAGGGCTGGGGTGAGGGGGGTGGAGTGGGGGCTGGGGTGAGGGGGTGAAGTGGGGAGCTGGGGTGAGGGGGTGGAGTGGGGGGCTGGGGTGAGGGGCTGGGAAGAAGGGGTGGAGTGGGGGGCTGGGGTGAGCCGGTGGAGTGAGGGCTGGGGTGAGGGGGTGGAGTGGGGGCTGGGGTGAGGGGGTGAAGTGGGGAGCTGGGGTGAGGGGGTGGAGTGGGGGGCTGGGGTGAGGGGCTGGGAAGAAGGGGTGGAGTGGGGGGCTGGGGTGAGCCGGTGGAGTGGGGGGCTGGGGTGAGGGGGTGGAGTGGTGGGCTGGGGTGAGGGTGTGGGGTGGGGGTCTGGGGTGAGGGGGTGGGGTGGGGGTCTGGGGTGAGAGGGTGGAGTGGGGGGGCTGGGGTGAGGGGTGGTGAGGGGGTGGAGTGGGGCCTGGGGTGAGGGGTGGTGAGGGGGTGGAATGGGGGGCTATGGTGAGGGGGTGAGGTGAGGGTGTTGAGTGAGGGGCTGGGGGAGGGGGTGGAGTGTGGGGTGGGGTGAGAAGGTGGAGTGAGGGGGGTGGGGGGAAGGGGTGGAGTGGGGGGCTGGGGGAGAAGGGGTGGAGTGGGGGGCTGACATGAGGGGATGGAGTGGGGGGCTGGGGGAGGGGGTGGAGTGGGGGTGGGGTGGGGGGAAGGGGTGGAGTGGGGGGCTGGGGGAGAAGGGGTGGAGTGGGGGGCTGACATGAGGGGATGGAGTGGGGGGATGGAGTGGAGGGCTGGGGGAGGGGGTGGAGTGGGGGTGGAGTGAGGGGGTGGAGTGGGGGCTGGGGTGAGGGGGTGGAGTGGGGGGCTGGGTGAGGGGGTGGAGTGGGGGGCTGGGAGAGGGGGTGGAGTGAGGGGCTGGGGTGAGGGTGTGGAGTGAGGGGCTGAGGTGAGGGTGTGGAGTGAGGGCTGGGGTGAGGGGGGTGGAGTGGGGGGCTGGGGTGAGGGGGTGGAGTGGGGGGCTGGGGTGAGGGTGTGGAGTGAGGGCTGGGGTGAGGGGGGTGGAGTGGGGGCTGGGGTGAGGGGGTGGAGTGGGGAGCTGGGGTGAGGGGGTGGAGTGGGGGGCTGGGGTGAGGGGGTGGAGTGGAGGACTGGGAAGAAGGGGTGGAGTGGGGGGCTGGGGTGAGGGGGTGGAGTGGGGGGCTGGGGTGAGGGTGTGGAGTGAGGGCTGGGGTGAGGGGGATGGAGTGGGGGGCTGGGGTGAGGGTGTGGGGGGCTGGGGTGAGGGTGTGGGGGGCTGGGGTGAGGGTGTGGGGTGGGGGCTGGGGTGAGGGGGTGGAGTGGGGGGCTGGGGTGAGGGTGTGGAGTGGGGGGCTGGGGTGAGGGGGTGGAGTGCGGGGCTGGGGTGAGGGGGTGGAGTGGGGGGCTGGGGTGAGGGGGTGGAGTGGGGGGCTGTGGTGAGGGGGTGGAGTGGGGGGCTGGGGTGAGGGGGTGGAGTGGGGGGCTGGGGTGAGGGGGTGGAGTGGGGGGCTGGGGTGAGGGTGTGGAGTGAGGGCTGGGGTGAGGGGGGTGGAGTGGGGGCTGGGGTGAGGGGGTGGAGTGGGGAGCTGGGGTGAGGGGGTGGAGTGGGGGACTGGGAAGAAGGGGTGGAGTGGGGGGCTGGGGTGAGGGGGTGGAGTGGGGGGCTGGGGTGAGGGTGTGGAGTGAGGGCTGGGGTGAGGGGGATGGAGTGGGGGGCTGGGGTGAGGGTGTGGGGGGCTGGGGTGAGGGTGTGGGGTGGGGGCTGGGGTGAGGGGGTGGAGTGGGGGGCTGGGGTGAGGGGGTGGAGTGGGGGGCTTGGGTGAGGGGGTGGAGTGGGGGGCTGGGGTGAGGGGGTGGAGTGGGGGGCTGGGGTGAGGGGCTGGGGTGAGGGGCTGGGGTGAGGGGGTGGAGTGGGGGGCTGGGGTGAGGGGGTGGAGTGCGGGGCTGGGGTGAGGGGATTGGGTGGGGGGCTGGGGTGGAGTGGGGGGCTGTGGTGAGGGGGTGCAGTCCGGGTGGATCCCCTCCACTTTTTTCCCGCTCCCTGTGGTTGTGGGCACTCTCCCCCTGGGGATGGGGGTGGGAACAAACATCAGTGTTTTCCGGTCCAACGCATGCAGCGCAGCTGTTGAGGAGACGATGGCATGGGGGTGGGGGGGGGGTACATGTGTGGCGTATAGGGGTGGTGGTGCCAGGGGCACGTTGCTGTGTACTCACCCTGGCTCCCCTTGTTACATCGTGCAGCTTTTTGCGGCACTGGTCGCCGTTCCGTGGGGTGTGCCCCACGGCGCTGGCGGCCTGGCCCACCTCCCTCCACATACACCGGAGGGTGCTGCGCGGATTGTCCAGTTAATTTCTTTCTTCAGTCGAGGCTTGCAGATGGAAAGATCTTGGGCGGAATTCTCCGCAATTGGCGCGATGTCCGCCGACCGGCGCCAAAAACGGCGCAAATCAGTCCGGCATCGCGCCGCCCCAAAGGTGCGGAATTCGCCGCATCTTGAGGGGCCGAGCCCTCACCTTGAGGGGCTAGGCCCGCGCCGGACTGATTTCCGCCCCGCCAGCTGGTGCGGAAATGGCTTTGCCGTGCAACACATGCGCGGGAGCGTCAGCGGCCGCTCACGGCATCCCCGTGCATGCGCAGTGGAGGGGGTCTCTTCCGCCTCCGCCATAGTGAAGACCATGGCGAAGGCGGAAGGAAAAGAGTGCCCCCACAGCACAGGCCCGCCCGCGGATCGGTGGGCCCCGATCACGGGCCAGGACACCGTGGGGGCACCCCCCGGGGCCAGATCGCCCTGCAGGTACCCGGAGCCCGCCCGCGCCGCCTTATCCCGCCGTTCGAAAGATGGTTCAATCCACGCCGGCTGGCGTGGGTTGACAGCGGCGGGACTTCGGCCGATCGTGGACCGGAGAATTGCCTGGGGTGGGCCCGCCGACCGGCGCGTTTTCCGCCGACCCGCGCGATTCCCGCCCCCGCCGAATCTCCGGTGGCGGAGAATTCGGGACACGGTGGGGGCAGGATTCACGCCGGCCCCCGGCGATTCTCCGACCTGGTGGGGGGTCGGAGAATCGCGCCCCTTATTTTTCGGCTTGTAACCGCTGTAGACAGGCTTTCATCTGTAGATTCACAGAAGTCGCAGGCAGATAGCATTCGAGAGGGAGAGACAGCTTATTCTTTTAGTGTCTAGTAACTCCTGTCCTCAGACAGTCGGGAGCACAATAGTGATATAGAGCTGCTGAGAGTCCAGTGGCTTTTCCTGTGTTCTCTCCGAAAAACCCCACCTGTCAGGAACCAATTACTGTCGGTTGCCAGGCAGAATACTGTCCCTGGCCAATCCATTGGCCACCAGACAACCAATCGAAACAAACCTTTCCAATCTCTTGGGTACCATAAAGTCTGGTTCGTCTGCCCAAAATACAAAACTTTATAACGCAGTGTACTATTTTGACACTTTGAGTTCCTTGCTTCCTCTGCTCGACTTAAAGGCATGTCTCCATTAACGATCCATGGACCAAAAACGAAAAAGACAAAATGAAAGAAATACAACCTCAGGGAATCAACAGGAAATGCCTTATATTAATAAATCTTTTAATTTCTAAAATACCAAAAGTGTTCCTGGAATTCTATGCTGTGGGGATCAGTCGTTTATTTCCTTTTTTTTTCAGAATAAAAAAATAAAGGTTATGATCAGGAAGACAAGTTTCCCCCTGCAAACTGGCTTGCGCGGCAACTAACATCTGCTGTGGCCGTAGTAGCTGGACAGAGTATAAAGGAATAGATAATGAGAGCATGTCGGAAATGTATAGAGGCAATTATGAGGGATTATCTACATATAGACTGGAAAAATCAGATGGGCAAAGGTAGCCTAGATGAGGAATTCACAGAATGTTTTCAGGATAATTTCCTGGCACATTACGTTCTGGTGCCAGCCAGAAAACAGGCTACTCAGCCTGATATTGCGCAACGAGATAAGATTAATTGATAACTTCATAGGGAAGGCACCCTTGAGAAACAGTGATTATTAAGTTGGATGATCAGCCATGATGGTGATGAATGGCGGAGCAGGCTCGAAGGGTCAAAAGGCCTCCTCCTGCTCCTGTCTTCTATGAATCTATGTATCTATGTATTAACAACGTTCAAAAGGCATCTCGACAAACACATGGATAGGATGGGTATAGAGGGATAGGGCACAAGGAAGTGCTGAGGGTTTTGGCAAAGGTTGGTATCATGACCGGTACAGGCTTGGAGGGCCGAAGAGCTTGTTCCTGTGCTGTATTGTCCTGTGTTTGTATATGATTGAATTTTGCATTCAGTTTGAGGGAAAGGAGAGTGGATCCAAGAGTAGTATTTTAAACTTAAATAAGGGCAATTATGAGGGCATGAAAGCTCAGCTGGCTAATGTAAATTGGCAAATTAAGTTAAGGGATAGGTTCAGAGAGATGCAGTGACAGACGAGGGATATTTCAGAACACACAAAATAGATACATTCCAATGAGAAAGAAAAATTCCAAGTGGAGAACCCACCACCCGTAGTTAATAAAATATCAAACTTAAAGAAAAAACATAAAATTGCACAAAGACGGAAGACAGGTCAGAAGATTGAACAGAATATAAAGAGCAGCAAAGAACAACAGAATGAAGAGGGAAAATTAGAGAACGAGAGAAAGATAGCTAGTAATATAAAGAAATAAATTAACAAGCAAGCATTGGTCCTATAGAAAGTGAGTCTGGGCAATCCTTAATCAAAAATAGGGACATGACAGATGAATTGAACAGGTATTTTACAGCGGTTTTCACTATAAAGGATGCAAGTAACATCCCAGAAATAGCTGTAAATCAGGAATTGGAAAGGAGGGAGGAACTTAGAAAAATAACAATCACCAGGGAAGTGGTATTAGGCAAATTGTTGGAACTCCAGGCTGACAAATCCCCAGAACCCCTTCCTCGGATCTTAAAACAAGGGGCTAGTGAGATAGTTGATGCACTGATTTTGATTTTCCAACAGTGTTTAGATTCTGGGAAGGTTCCATTAGTTTGGGAAATGGCAAATATAACTCCTTTGTCCAAAAAGGGAGGTAGACGGGAAGCAGGATACTATAGGCCAGTTAGCTTCATATCTGTCAGAGGGAAAATGCCAGAAGTGATTACTAAAGATGTTACAGCCAGGCACTTAGATAAATTCAAGGCGATCAGGCAAGCCAACATGGTTTTGTGAAAGGGAACCAATGTTTAACCAATTTATTGGAATTCTTTGAAGGAGTCACATGTACTATAAATGAAGGGGAACCAGTGAATGTACTGTACTTAGATTTCCAGAAGACATTTGATGAGGTACCACATCAAAGGTTATTGTGGAAAATAAAAGCTCATGGTGCAGCTGAGTTTTTTGCAAACTCTTTTTCCAGGGACCCAATTTTACTAACCAGCCGGCCTTTGGGACCCACGCCGACCCACCTTCGGGACCCACGCCGACCGACCTTCGGGACCCACGCCGACCCACCTTCGGGACCCACGCCGACCAACCTTCGGGATCCACGCCGACCAACCTTCGGGACCCACGCCGACCAACCTTCGTGACCCACGCCGACCCACGCCGACCCACCTTCGGGATCCACGCCGACCGACCTTCGGGACCCACGCCGACCGACCTTCGGGACCCACGCCGACCGACCTTCGGGACCCACGCCGACCGACCTTCGGGACCCACGCCGACCGACCTTCGGGACCCACGCCGACCGACCTTCGGGACCCACGCCGACCGACCTTCGGGACCCACGCCGACCGACCTTCGGGACCCACGCCGTCCAACCTTCGGGACCCACGCCGACCAACCTTCGTGACCCACGCCGACCCACCTTCGGGATCCACGCCGACCAACCTTCGGGACCCACGCCGACCAACCTTCGTGACCCACGCCGACCCACCTTCGGGATCCACGCCGACCAACCTTCGGGACCCACGCCGACCGACCTTCGGGACCCACGCCGACCGACCTTCGGGACCCACGCCGACCGACCTTCGGGACCCACGCCGACCGACCTTCGGGACCCACGCCGACCGACCTTCGGGACCCACGCCGACCGACCTTCGGGACCCACGCCGACCGACCTTCGGGACCCACGCCGACCGACCTTCGGGACCCACGCCGACCGACCTTCGGGACCCACGCCGTCCAACCTTCGGGACCCACGCCGACCAACCTTCGGGACCCACGCCGGCCGACCTTCGGGACCCACGCCGGACGACCTTCGGGACCCACGCCAGCCGACCTTCACGACACACCATATTAGCTTACCTTCAATGTGACAGCTGAGCCTTCTTGATCCTCACAATCTTACTTGCTTTGTCATTCAATGCTCCATTTCTGCTGAGCACTTCAGCTGATGATTTATGTTCTCACAACATCCTTTCCAAAAAATCAAGAGGTTTGTCCTCGAACTCGCCATGCCTTTGAAGTTTTGAGGGTTTTAAACTTTAATTTGCCAGTACTTCCCTGCATGTAACACACATGGGCTTTGCTTCCTGAGTTGCACTGGCACAATTAATAAAGTCACACCTCAAGAAATCATCTTTGCACTGCTTTGTTCCCAATTTCATTTTTTTCTTTGTTTAAAACGATCCATCTTCAGTTCTTCAAAGTCATGTTGCCTTGCTTGCTCGCAGCTAGAAAATGGAGGGATCTCTCCTCCCGTGACTTTCTGCCAAAAGCACCGATGTACATGCCGTGTGACCTGCTCTCTACCGCCACTTCTGGCCAGAAGACTGCATCGTTCCATTTAAAAGCTGATCACAGCCGGCATTCTCAATTTAACAGCTGGTCACGGCCGGGATTCTCAGTTTAAAAGCCAGTCGTGGCTGTTGGATGCTTCTCCCGCGATCGGGAATGCCGCGGCTGATCACTCCATGATCCCGCATACGACCTGCCCATAAGTTGTGATCCGCAGTGTGGAAAACCTTGGTGTAGGGCATAACATATTGGCATGGACTGAATGGCATGACGGGCAGCACGGTACCATAGTGGTTAGCACTGTGGTTTCACTGCTCCAGGGTCCCAGGTTCGACTACCCCCTGGGTCACTATCTGTGCGGAGTCTGCACGTTCTCCCCGTGTCTGCGTGGGTTTCCTCCGGGTGCTCCGGTTTCCTCCCACAATTCCCAAAAGATTAGTTAATTTGGACATTCTGAATTCTCCCTCTGTATATCCGAAGAGGCGCCAGAATGTGGCGACGAGGGGACTTTCACAGTAACTTCATTGCAGTGTTAATATAAACCCACTTGTGACAATAAAGATTATTATTATATTATTATTAAGATAGGCTGACTGACAAGAAACAGAGAGTAGGCATAACTGGGTCTTCCTGACTTGGCATGATTTAATGACTATAGGGATCAGTGGTGTGCCATAGGTACCAGTACTCAGGCCTCAACTTTATACAATTTATATAAATTACTTGGATGAAGGGACTGAGACCGCAGCCGTCACGTCGAGTTCCCGACAAATGATAGCATGAGAGACCCACACCGTCGGGAACTCGGCCGGTCGGGGGCGGAGCATCAGGGTGAGGGCGTCAGGCAAATTCCTAGAGTACGCCGCTTTGGAGGGGGTGGAGCACCGCAAAACGCCCCCGATTTCGGCACGAACGTTGATTCCCCGGCCAATCGCCGAACGCGATTCGCCATCGGCAACCGGAGACGCCCGCCCGATGTTTCCTCTTGTCGGAGGATTCATTGTTTAAAAATAAGAGGTGGTCCATTGAAGACAGAGATGAGGAAAATGTTATTCTCTCAGGAATTTGAGAGTCTCAGGAACTCTCTCCCTCAGAAGGCAGTGGAAGCAGTCTTGAATATTTTTAAGGCAGAGCTCGATAGATTCTTGATTAACAAGGGGGTGAAAGTTTATCGGCAGTAAGCGGGAGGTCACAATCAGATCAGCCATGATCGCAGGCTCGAAGGGCTGAGTGGCCTCCTCCTGCACCTGATTCATATGTTTGTATATTGTGAAACCAACACAGTGGTTAGCACTGTTTCTTCACAGCGCCAGGGTCACAGGTTCGATTCCCGGCTTGGGTCACTTTCTGTGCGGAGTCTGCACGTTCTCCCTGTGTCTGCGTGGGTTTCCTCCGGGTGCTCCGGTTTCCTCCCACAAGTCCCAAAAGACGTGCTGTTAGGTGAATTGGACATTCTGAATTCTCCCTCTGTGTACCCGAACAGGCGCCGGAATGTGGCGACTAGGGGCTTTTCACAGTAACTTCATTGCCGTGTTAATGTAAGCCGACTTGTGACAATAATAAAGATTATATTATTATACTATGAATGAAGTAATTGTAGATCCAATGAGGATTTGTGCAGTAAGAAGTCTTACAACACCTGGTTAAAGTCCAACAGATTTATTTGGAATCACTAGCTTTCGGAGCGCAGCTCCTTCATCAGGTCATCACCCCAGTCCAACGCCGGCATCTCCACATCATGATTTGTGCAATGATGTTAATTAGTAATGTCATAGTAAAAGATCCACTGGGAAATTGTGATCATAAGACAATTGAATTCCATGTTAAGTTTAAAAACAACATATTCCAATCACAAGGAAGAATCTGAAATTTGAACAGGATGTTAAGAATGGTATTTGATTAAAAGAAGCATATAATGTTGTAAAGAAAAGTAATATAGCTGATATTGTGAGTTTTTAAAAAACAGCAAAAGGCCACCAAAAGGCTGGTCAAAAGGGAAAAAATTGAATATTAGAGTAAACTGGCGAGGGTGTGCATAAAAAGGAAGGGAGTAGCTAAAACAAACATTGGTCCTCTAGAAACACAGAGAGTAGAAATTATCATGGGGAATAAGGTAATGGCAGATACATTGAACAAACATTTTTTGTCATCTTCACAGTAGAAGACACAAATTACTTACCAGAAATAGAGGATAACCTAAGGAGTAATAAACAAAGTACCAGAGAAACACAAGAGACTAAAAGCCCACAAAGAGTCAGGTACAAAGGCCTACATCCTAGGTTTCTTAAACAAATAGTTGCAGCGATAATGGGCACGATCTATCGGCCTCACCGCGCCCAACTCGGGGGGGTGACCAGGCCAGTAAATCTTGCGAGAGGCGTTGCGATCTGGATGATCGGAGCCCCTGTGTGGTTGGGCTCTGGACAGGGTGGTACCCTGGCACCCCCAATGCTACCAAGGCATCGTGGCACTGCCAGCCTGGAACCCTGGCAGTGGCACCCAGGGCACCCTGGCATTGCCAGGGTTGCACCCAGGTGGCACTGCCAAGATGCCCAGGTGGTATCTTGCCTGTGCCTGGGGTGCCCTTATGAGGTGGGATGGGGAGGGCTCGATGACCCCCTAATTGGTGAATTGTGGCATTGGGTGGGGTCCAGAGGCCTCGGTGGAAGGTTCGGAGATTGGTGTGCCAATTTTAAATCTCTTTCAGCACTGGCGAGCGGCGCCCCTTAGTGCAGGAAATGGGACTAAGGCCCAGAAATGAAGCAGAGTCCCTTTTAATAGCGGGGTTGTTCTCTGCGCTGCCAGCGCCGGGAAACCCCCACTAAATGCGCCAAACGGCAGACACATTTCTGTTAAATCGCGCCCAATGGATGCGCTAGCTGTAATTCTCTGAATTCAGGAAAAATCCCAGCAGATTGGAAGACAGCAAATGTTACAACGCTATTCAAGAAAGGAGGGAGAGAGAAAATTAGGAACTACAGACCAATTAGCCTGACATTGCCATCAAGAAAATGCTGAAATCTATTATTAAGGAAGTCTTAACAATGCACTTAGAAACGCAGAGTATAATTAGATCAAATCAACATGGTGTTATTCAAGCGAAATCCTGTTTGTCAAATTTATTGAAGTTTTTTGAGGATGTAACTATTAGGATAGATAAGGGAGAACCAGCTAATATAGTACATCTGGATTTCCAAAAAGTATTGGATTAGATGCCACACAAAAGGTTAATATGCAAGACAAGGCTAATGGTGTTCAGCGTGATATATTGGCACAGAGAGCTGATTGGTGAACTGACAGGAAGCAAAGAGTATGCATAAATGGGGCTTCTTCATGTTGGCAGATTATGACTAATGGAGTGCCGCAAGGATCAGTGCTGAGGTCTCAGCTATTTACAATCTATAGTAATAACTTAACAAAGTAAGGAATCTAAATTAGCTGAGAATGCAAACAGTGAAGGGGACAGAACGAGGTTGCAAAGGGATATATACAGTTTAAGTGAGTGGGCAAGAAGGTGGAGTATAATGGGGAGAAGTGTGAAATTAGTCACTTCGGTTGTAAGAATAGAAAAGTAGAATATTTTGTAAGAGGTGTGAAACCTGTAAATGTTGCTCTTCAGAGAGACTTGGTGTACTCGAACCAGGAGCACACAAAGCTAGCATGCAGGTGCAACAAGCAATTAGGAAGGTAAATGGCATATTGACCTTTATCGCAAGGGGATTAGCGTATAAGAATAAAGAAGTCTTACTACAATTGGACAAGGTTTTGGTGAGACCACATCTGGAATACTGAGTGTCGTTTCAGTCTCCATATTTAAGGATATACTGGTATGTGGGAAGGGGGGGGGGTGGTATAGTGCAAATTCACTGGATTGGTCCCTGGGATGAGGGGTTGTCCTATGATGAGAGTCTGAATAAATTGGGTCTATATTCTCTGGCGATTGGACCAATAAGAGGTGATCACATTGAAACGTAGAAGATTCTGAAGGGATTTGACAGGGTGGATACTGAGAGATTGTTTCCCCCCGGCTGGGGTTTGACAGGGTGGATACTGAGAGATTGTTTCCCCCTGGCTGGGGTTTGACAGGGTGGATACTGAGAGATTGTTTCCCCCTGACTGGGGTTTGACAGGGTGGACACTGAGAGATTGTTTCCCCCTGGCTGGGATTTGACAGGGTGGATACGGAGAGATTGTTTCCCCCTGGCTGGGGTTTGACAGGGTGGATACTGAGAGATTGTTTCCCCCTGGCTGGGGTTTGACAGGGTGGATACGGAGAGATTGTTTCTCCCTGGCTGGGGTTTGACAGGGTGGACACTGAGAGATTATTTCTCCCTGGCTGGGGTTTGACAGGGTGGACACTGAGAGATTGTGTCCCCCTGGCTGGGGTTTGACAGGGTGGATACTGAGAGATTGTTTCCCCCTGGCTGGGGTTTGACAGGGTGGATACTGAGAGATTGTTTCCCCCTGGCTGGGGTTTGACAGGGTGGATACTGAGAGATTGTTTCCCCCTGGCTGGGGTTGGGCAGGGTGGATACTGAGAGATTGTTTCCCCCTGGCTGGGGTTTGACAGGGTGGATACTGAGAGATTGTTTCCCCCTGGCTGGGGTTTGACAGGGTGGCTACTGTGAGATTGTTTCCCCCTGGCTGGGGTTTGACAGGGTGGATACTGAGAGATTGTTTCCCCCTGGCTGGGGTTTGACAGGGTGGATACTGAGAGATCATTTCCCACTGGCTGGGGTTTGACAGGGTGGATACTGAGAGATTGTTTCCCCCTGGCTGGGGTTGGGCAGGGTGGATACTGAGAGATTGTTTCCCCCTGGATGGGGTTTGACAGGGTGGATACGGAGAGATTGTTTCCCCCTGGCTGGGGTTTGACAGGGTGGATACTGAGAGATTGTTTCCCCCTGGCTGGGGTTTGACAGGGTGGATACTGAGAGATTGTTTCCCCCTGGCTGGGGTTTGACAGGGTGGATACTGAGAGATTGTTTCCCCCTGGCTGGGGTTTGACAGGGTGGATACTGAGAGATTGTTTCCCCTTGGCTGGGGTTTGACAGGGTGGATACTGAGAGATTGTTTCCCCTTGGCTGGGGAATCTACAACACGGGGGATCACAGTCTCGGGACTGAGATGAGGATAAATTTATTCACTCAAAGAGCTGTGAATCTTTGGAATTCTCCACCCCAGAGGATTGTGGATGCTCCATCGCTGAATATATTTAAGGCCGAGATGAACAGAGTTTTGGTCTCGGAGAATTATGGGATATGGGGAGTGGGTGGGAAAGTGGAGTTGAAGCCCAAGATTAGCTGTAATTGTATTGACTGGCGGAGCAGTCTCGATGGGCCATATGGTCCACTCCTGCACTCATTTCTTATGCTGTGTTCTTATGTGACACTGATGTGCATGTTCAACAGATAAAGCTCTACCTGAGTTGATGGCGCAAATCATCGTGAATGACTATGATTTAGTGGCCATTACTGAAACATGGATAAAGGATGGTCAGACTGGGAGTTAAATATCCGAGGGTATCAAACTATTCGGAAGGACAGAGTGGATGGTAAGGGAGGTGGTGTAGCTCTGTTATTTAAGGATGACATCCGGGCAACAGTAAGGGATGACATCGGTGCTATGGAGGATAAGGTTGAATCCATTTGGGTGGAAATCAGGAATAGTAAGGCGAAAAAGTCACTGATAGGAGTAATCTATAGGCCACCAAATAGTAACATTATGGTGGGGCAGGCAATAAACAAAGAAATAACAGATGCATGTAGAAATGGTACAGCAGTTATCATGGGGGATTTTAATCTACATGTCGATTGGTTTAACCAGGTCGGTCAAGGCAGCCTTGAGGAGGAGTTTATAGAATGTATCCGCGATAGTTTCCTAGAACAGTACGTAATGGAACCTATGAGGGAACAAGCGGTCCTAGATCTGGTCCTGTGTAATGAGACAGGATTGATTCAGGATCTCATAGTTAGGGATCCTCTCGGAAGGAGCGATCACAATGTGATGGAATTTAAAATACACATGGAGGGTGAGAAGGTAAAGTCAAGCACTAGTATTTTGTGCTTAAACAAAGGAGATTAAAATGGGATGAAAGAAGAACTAGCTAAGGTAGACTGGGAGCAAAGACTTTATGGTGAAACAGTTGAGGACCAGTGGCGAACCTTCCAAGTGATTTTTCATAGTGCTCAGCAAAGGTTTATACCAACAAAAAGGAAAGACGGTAAAAAGAGGGAAAATCGACCGTGGATATCTAAGGAAATAAGGGAGAGTATCAAACTGAAGGAAAAAACATACAAAGTAGCAAAGATCAGTGGGAGACTAGAGGACTGGGAAATCTTTAGGGGGCAACAGAAAGCTACTAAAAAAGCTATAAAGAAGAGTAAGCTAGATTATGAGAGTAAACTTGCTCAGAATATAAAAACAGATAGTAAAAGTTTCTACAAATATATAAAACAAAAAAGAGTGGCTAAGGTGAATATTGGTCCTTTAGAGGATGAGAAGGGAGATTTAATAATGGGAGATGAAGAAATGGCTTAGGAACTGAACAGGTTTTTTGGGTCGGTCTTCACAGTGGAAGATACAAATAACATGCCAGTGACTGATGGAAATGAGGCTATGACAGGTGAGGACCTTGAGAGGATTGTTATCACCAAGGAGGTAATGATGGGCAAGCTAATGGGGCTAAAGGTAGACAAGTCTCCTGGACCTGATGGAATGCATCCCAGAGTGCTAAAAGAGATGGCTAGGGAAATTGCAAATGCACTAGTGATAATTTACCAAGATTCACTAGACTCTGGGATGGTCCCGGCGGATTGGAAATTAGCAAACGTGACACCACTGTTTAAAAAAGGAGGTAAGCAGAAAGCGGGTAATTATAGGCCAGTGAGCTTAACTTCGGTAGTAGGGAAGATGCTGGAATCTATCATCAAGGAAGAAATAGCGAGGCATCTGGATGGAAATTGTCCCATTGGGCAGACGCAGCATGGGTTCATAAAGGGCAGGTCGTGCCTAACTAACTTAGTGGAATTTTTTGAGGACATTAACAGTGCAGTAGATAACGGGGAGCCAATGGATGTGGTATATCTGGATTTCCAGAAAGCCTTTGACAAGGTGCCACACAAAAGGTTACTGCATAAGATAAAGATGCATGGCATTAAGGGGAAAGTAGTAGCATTGACAGAGGATAAGCTAATTAATAGAAAGCAAAGAGTGGGGATTAATGGGTGTTTCTCTGGTTGGCAATCAGTAGCTAGTGGTGTCCCTCAGGGATCAGTGTTGGGCCCACAACTGTTCACAATTTACATAGATGATTTGGAGTTGCGGACCAAGGGCAATGTGTCCAAGTTTGCAGACGACACGAAGATAAGTGGTAAAGCAAAAAGTGCAGAGGCTACTGGAAGTCTGCAGAGGGATTTGGATAGGCTAAGTAAATGGGCTAGCGTCTGGCAGATGGAATACAATGTTGACGAATGTGAGATTATCCATTTTGGTAGGAATAACAGCAAAAGGGATTATTATTTAAATGATAAAATATCAAAACATGCTGCTGTGCATAGAGACCTGGGTGTGCTAGTGCATGAGTCGCAAAAAGTTGGTTTACAGGTGCAACAGGTGATTAAGAAGGCAAATGGAATTTTGTCTTTCATTGCTAGAGGAATGGAGTTTAAGACTAGGGAGGTTATGTTGCAATTGTATAAGGTGTTAGTGAGGCCACACCTGGAGTATTGTGTTCAGTTTTGGTCTCCTTACTTGAGAAAGGACGTACTGGCACTGGAGGGTGTGCAGAGGAGATTCACTAGTTTAATCCCAGATCTGAAGGGGTTGGATTACGAGGAGAGGTTGAGTAGACTGGGGCTGTACTCGTTGGAATTTAGAAGGATGAGGGGGGATCTTATAGAAACAAAAAGATTATGAAGGGAATAGATAGGATAGATGCAGGTTGTTTCCACTGGCGGGTGAAAGCAGAACTAGGGGGCATAGCCTCAAAATAAGGGGAAGTAGATTTAGGACTGAGTTTAGGAGGAACTTCTTCACCCAAAGGGTTGTGAATCTATGGAATTCCTTGCCCATTGAAGCAGTAGAGGCTCCTTCATTAAATGTTTTTAAGATAAAGATAGATAGTTTTTTGAAGAATAAAGGGATTAAGGGTTATGGTGTTCAGGCTGGAAAGTGGAGCTGAGTCCACAAAAGATCAGCCATGATCTCATTGAATGGTGGAGCAGGCTCGAGGGGCCAGATGGCCTACTCCTGCTCCTAGTTCTTATGTTCTTATGAGTCACAACAACAGCTGTCATTGTGCTGCTCGAATTTAACAGAGATGGCAACTTCTACTGATGCTGGAGTCATCGATTTATAATCTAGGTTGCAATAAGTCTAACAAAGTCAGTATACAGAAAGTGATCAAAAGCTTCTTGAGCAAAGATATATACTTCCATTGATCTGCGAGTCATGTGACAGAATGCTAGAAGATAACTATGAGAAACTGTCCCTCAGCTTTGGAAACAATTCTTATCAATGATTGTACTGTAATTAACATACAGAGGCAGCACGGTGGCACTGTTTCCTCACAGTGCCAGGGACTCAAATTTGATTCTGACCGAGGGTCACTGTCTGTGTGGAGTCTGCACGTTCTCTCTGTGTCTGTGTGGGTTTCCTCCGGGTGCTCCGGTTTCCTCCCACAAGTCCCGAAAGACGTGCTGTTAGGTGAATTGGCCACATCTTTTTGTTAAAACAGTAAAAAATATATACAAGGCCAAACGGTACAAACACTCATTCTGTGTTGGAGAAACAGGGTGGCCTCCCCTCGGTACCAATGTCTGGGCGGGGGGGGTACTCTGATTATTAAAACAGTTCACAACACGTTTCTACAAAAAACAAATGGTACACACACTAAACTTTGCGCTGGAGAGACCAGATACCCTCGCCTCTGTACCAAAAGAAGGGAAAGGAAGGAGGTGGTGGGGAGAGAGGGGAAAGGAGGGTGATGGGGAGTTGGGGTGTTGGTGGAGGGGAGGGATGGGCCAATAGGACACTGCCTGAACTATCTACGGAGGCAAAAAATAAATGAACCTTCAGTTATGATGTGCCAGATTCCGGGAGTCCCCCAGAGGTTGTGAGGGGCGACTCAGTGTCAGGCACGAATGAGCCCTGCACCCCACTGCAGAGAACCTCATGTGCACCCTGCGCTCCCGACACTGGGCGGCTGACAGCCTTCGGACAGTCGCTCTGCGGGCCCGAATCCTCCACCACACTGAGTGCGGCGGGCGACACGGGCCCGCCAACCAACCCAGCGCCTGCCTTGATCCCACCACCAGGATCTCCTCAGGCTCCTCCCGGGGTCCCGGGCCAGCGAGAGGCGGTAGTGCTGATGCCTGCACCGCCCCCATCGCCTGGTCACCGGAAAGACCCGGAAATAACTCCGGAAACAGGTCCGGGATGGTGGCAGAGGTGCCTGAAGACCCCTCTAGGGTCCCGTCCGACCCCGAAGCACCCTGCTCGGGGAACAGCAGCAGCTTCCTCACTATCCCCCCACCTCTTTTCTTTCGGGGACTGGGCGTGACATCTCTGGGAAAGAACCTGGATTGACGCCGTTTGTGGGGGAGAGGAACACAGGCCGGGGAGACCTCTATCTCTGGAGGCCCCTCCAGGCTGACTCCTTGTCCCTCAATGCTTCTCTCCAGAATTTGTGGCTGGGACAGAGCGCCCTCTGGTTCGAGGTCACGCACCTCACTACCGCCACCCAGAGGGGCCGGTGCAGAAGTGTCGCTGGGCCCAGCATCCGAGGGTGAAATGTCACCGGGCTGAGGGTGTTGCTGGGTGATGGTGGGGTGAGGTGTAACGGCTGCACCCGGGTCAGTAGCCAGGGGCACTGGGTCAGTCAGAGTCAGAGGGGCAGGCAGATCGAAACCTGACCGCTGGCGAATCGCCCTGTTGGTCTTCCTCTCAGCCTTCCGGCCACGCGGGTGCCGCCTCACCGCCACGCCAGCAGCCGAGGGGGTCAGTGGGCGCCGACTTGGTTCCCCACAATGAGCTGCAAGGCCAGTGGAAGTAGTGGGGGCGGAGGCACCATCAGCGGCAGTGTTAGAGGTGGGGCAATTGTTTCTAATATGCTCCACCTTGTTGCAGGCGTGGCACCGCACGCCACCCGCGGACCAGAAGATGCGGTGGATCTCAAAAGCCCCTTCCAGGACCTCCTCCCGGGCCAGGCAAACAAAGACCTGTTAAATTGTCCTTTAGTGTCTTGGGATGTGCAGGTTAGGTGGATTGGCCATGTTAAATTGTCCTTTAGTGTCCAAAAGGATAGGTAGGGTTACGGGGATAGAGCATGGGTCTGGGTAGGGTGCTCTTTTGAAAGGTCGGTGCAGACTTGATGGGCCGAATGGCCTCCCTCTTGCTGTAGGGATTCTATTCTATTCATATGTGGTTATTAAATTTGACCATTTCCCTTTCATTAGACAGATCCCACTGTGTTCTCAAAAAAGGGAACAGAAACATTGTTGGCATTCTTACTAGTTTAACAGAAAGGCTGCTTATAAATGCATACAGTATTCAAAAAATAATCCCTGCTCACCAGTAGACCTGCGGCTGTGGTTCTCCTGCACAGAACCTCTGGGAATTTTTGGTGCCTCAGTAGGAATGTTGCTTTTATTGTTTCCCTCAGCCAGCACTGCTGTCGGGAGAACAATTCCTCGGGATTGCACATCAGCTCCTGCTTTGGATAAGACATCCACTTTCTTTGGTGAAACTTTGCTGACTTCTTGTCCAGTCATCACAGTAGCCTGTAAATACATTCATTAAGAATCAAATGTAAAAGCTGCATTCTGTCCCTCACTCATGGTCGTACTTTCATTTTTTTTTCATTTCCAGGGCTGGTATGAGCTTTGAGATCTGAATTAGAGACCTGGATTCTCCGCGAGTCCAAAACTAATTTTATTTTTCAACTTAAAGATGCAACGAGCACTTAACATTTGGCCTGTGATATATCCATTTGAAACACACATTAATGTTGAATATTAAACCTGTGAAAGTATGGCTTCCTTGGCAGCACAGTGGGGGAATACATCACAGAGTGCCAGCTGTACAGACCAGGTTGAATCCAGATCTGATCACTGGTCTGTATTGTTAGTTCATATTTAACCAGGAATATGGCAATCGTTACAATTGTTCCCCATGGCAGGAGAGGAAGGAAGTGGGGACAATAAGCCAGAGTTCCCATTCCTGCTGAAAACAAGGACAAAACTGGATTTAGTAATCATTGCTGAAATAGAAACTGCCTGTTATACTCATTATATGGCTCTCAGTTGTTCAAATTGCTTAAGCTTTGAAGTAACTGCAAAACTTGTTTTGGTTCAGATTATAATGGCACCATTACCACTCCCCTTTGTCTTCTGTCCATGCCACCTTTGTCAATCTTTCCTTTGCCCCGGCCTATCCTTGGTCCTCTATTCTACCCCACCCAAATCTTACTGTATTATTCTGCACATTTTGACCTTTCGTTCGTTCTGCAGAAAGGTAATTTGGACTCAAAACTGGAACTGTTTCCCTCTCCACAGATGCTGCCAGACCCGCTGAGTTCCTGCAACATTTTCAGTTTGTATTTCAGATTTCCAGCTTCTGCAGTATTTTGCTTGCATTTGTTTCAGATTATGTGCTTCATACTGATGCTGCTGCTGATCTCCATGCCATTTAGCTCGAATGCTGAGAGAAATGGCAGAGAAGGGGGGCCAATATGAGCTCAGTAGGGTCCATTATTAAGACGTGGCAGCAAACAGGTTATTGATTTTAGCCCTGCGAGTTTTGTGTCCATGTAGAGACGCTCGTGCAAAGCACTTTATCATCGGGTGGTGAGTTTGGGGCTCATTCTGAAACTTGCTCCTGCCTGATTAACTTTATTGAATTCTTTGAAAAAGTTACCAGGGTGGTTGATGAAGATAACAATTATGCTGTATTCTTTGGCACCAAAATTCCCCAAAGATTCTGTTGGGACAGCAGTAACTTGTCTGAAGAAAGCTCCTTTACAAAATCACACAATGATTACAGCATAGAAACTGACCTGAAATCCATCTGCACTTATTCTTCGGCTTTTCAACAATGGGAATAGGTTCTCTCTCTGTATTCTGCCCAAACCCTTCGATCTAACCCCTTCTCAACCTTCTCTTCTCCAAGGAAAACAGTCCCAAATTCTCCAATCTATCTGTGTGACTGAAGTTCCTCACACCAGGAACAATTTTTAAGGAACAATTTTTAAGGAACAATACAGCACAGGAACAGGCCCTTCGGCCCTCCAAGCCTGTACCGGTCATGATACGAACCTTTGCCAAAACCCTCAGCACTTCTCCCGTATCCCTCCATACCCATCCTATCCATGTACTTGTCAAGATGCCTTTTGAACACCGTTAATGTACCTGCTTCCACAACCTCCCCTGGAAAAGCATTCCAGGCACTCACCATACTCTATGTAAAAGATCTGCCTCGCACATCTCCTCTAAACTTTGCCCCACGTTGCTTAAACCTGTGCTCCTGGTGACTGACCCCTACACCCTGGGAGAAGGAGCCTGTCCATAAACTCTATCCATGCCCCTCATAAGCTTGTCACCATCAGGTCACCCCTCCTCCTCCGTCTTTCTAATGAAAGCAGCAGCCAGAGCAGTGGCACCACGGCTGGCTCTGATGTTCAGAAGGGAGGGTCAAAGCGCAGAAGAGCAATAGTAATAGGGGACTCTATAGTCAAGGGCACAGATCGGCGCTTCTGTGGACGTGAAAGAGACTCCAGGATAGTATGTTGCCTCCCTGGTGCCAGGGTCCAGGATGTCTCCGAACGGGTAGAGGGCATCCTGAAGGGGGAGGGCAAACAGGCAGAGGTAGTTGTACATATTGGTACTAACGACATAGGCAGGAAGGGGCATGAGGTCCTGCAGCAGGGGTTCAGGGAGCTAGGCAGAAAGTTAAAAGACAGGACCTCTAGGGTTGTAATCTCAGGATTACTCCCTGTGCCACGTGCCAGTGAGGCTAGAAATAGGAAGATAGAGCAGCTAAACACGTGGCTAAACAGCTGGTGGAGGAGGGAGGGCTTACGTTATCTGGACCACTGGGAGCTCTTCCGGGGCAGGTGTGACCGATATAAGAAGGACGGGTTGCATCTAAACTGGAGAGGCATAAATATCCTGGCCGCGAGGTTTGCTAGTGTCACACGGGAGGGTTTAAACTAGTATGGCAGGGGGGTGGGCACGGGAGCAATAGGTCAGAAGGTGAGAGCATTGAGGGAGAACTAGGGAATAGGGACAGTGGGGCTCTGAGGCAGAGCAGACAGGGAGAAGTTGCTGAACACAGCGGGTCTGGTGGCCTGAAGTGCATATGTTTTAATGCAAGTAGTATTACGGGTAAGGCAGATGAACTTAGAGCTTGGATTAGTACTTGGAACTATGATGTTGTTGCCATTACAGAGACCTGGTTGAGGGAAGGGCTGGATTGGCAGCTAAACGTTCCAGGATTTAGATGTTTCAGGCGGGATAGAGGGGGATGTAAAAGGGGTGGCGGAGTTGCGCTACTGGTTAGGGAGAATATCACAGCTGTACTGTGGGAGGACACCTCAGAGGGCAGTGAGGCTATATGGGTAGAGATCAGGAATAAGAAGGGTGCAGTCACAATGTTGGGGGTTTACTACAGGCCTCCCAACAGCCAGCGGGAGATAGAGGAGCAGATAGGTAGACAGATTTTGGAAAAGAGTAAAAACAACAAGGTTGTGGTGATGGGAGACTTCAACTTCCCCAATATTGACTGGGACTCACTTAGTGCCAGGGGCTTAGACGGAGCGGAGTTTGTAAGGAGCATCCAGGAGGGCTTCTTAAAACAATATGTGGACAGTCCAACTAAGGAAGGGGCGGCACTGGACCTGGTATTGGGGAATGAGCCCGGCCAGGTGGTAGATGTTTCAGTAGGGGAGCATTTCGGGAACAGTGACCACAATTCAGTAAGTTTCAAAGTGCTGGTGGACAAGGATAAGAGTGGTCCGAGGATGAACGTGCTAAATTGGGGGAAGGCTAATTATAACAATATTAGGCGAGAACTGAAGAACGGTAGCATTGTGGGGCAGCACGGTAGCATTGTGGATAGCACAATTGCTTCACAGCTCCAGGGTCACAGGTTCGATTCTGGCTTGGGTCACTGTCTGTGCGGAGTCTGCACATCCTCCCCGTGTGTGCGTGGGTTTCCTCCGGGTGCTCCAGTTTCCTCCCACAGTCCAAAGATGTGCAGGTTAGGTGGATTGGCCGTGATAAATTGCCCTTAGTGTCCAAAATTGCCCTTAGTGTTGGGTGGGGTTACTGGGTTATGGGGATAGGGTGGAGATGTTGACCTTGGGTAGGGTGCTCTTTCCGGGAGCCGGTGCAGACTCGATGGGCCGAATGGCCTCCTTTGCACTGTAAATTCTATAATAAAACATAGATTGGGGGCGGATGTTTGAGGGCAAATCAACATCTGACATGTGGAAGGCTTTCAAGTGTCAGTTGAAAGGAATTCAGGACTGGCATGTTCCTGTGAGGAAGACGGATAAATACGGCAATTTTCGGGAACCTTGGATAGCGAGAGATATTGTAGGCCTCGTCAAAAAGAAAAAGGAGGCATTTGTCAGGGCTAAAAGGCTGGGAACAGACAAAGCCTGTGTGGAATATAAGGAAAGTAGGAAGGAACTTAAGCAAGGAGTCAGGAGGGCTAGAAGGGGTCACGAAAGGTCATTGGCAAATAGGGTTAAGGAAAATCCCAAGGCTTTTTACACATACATAAAAAGCAAGAGGGTAGCCAGGGAAAGGGTTGGCCCACTGAAGGATAGGCAAGGGAATCTATGTGTGGAGCCAGAGGAAATGGGCGAGGTACAAAATGAATACTTTGCATCAGTATTCACCAAAGAGAAGAAATTGGTAGATGTTGAGTCTGGAGAAGGGTGTGTAGATAGCCTGGGTCACATTGAGATCCAAAAAGACGAGGTGTTGGGTGTCTTAAAAAATATTAAGGTAGATAAGTCCCCAGGGCCTGATGGGATCTACCCCAGAATACTGAAGGAGGCTGGAGAGGAAATTGCTGAGGCCTTGACAGAAATCTTTGGATCCTCACTGTCTTCAGGTGATGTCCCGGAGGACTGGAGAATAGCCAATGTTGTTCCTCTGTTTAAGAAGGGTAGCAAGGATAATCCAGGGAACTACAGGCCGGTGAGCCTTACTTCAGTGGTAGGGAAATTACTGGAGAGAATTCTTTGAGACAGGATCTACTCCCATTTGGAAGCAAATGGACGTATTAGTGAGAGGCAGCATGGTTTTGTGAAGGGGAGGTCGTGTCTCACTAACTTGATAGAGTTTTTCGAGGAGATCACTAAGATGATTGATGCAGGTAGGGCAGTGGATGTTGTCTATATGGACTTCAGTAAGGCCTTTGACAAGGTCCCTCATGGTAGACTGGTACAAAAGGTGAAGTCACACGGGATCAGGGGTGAGCTGGCAAGGTGGATACAGAACTGGCTAGGTCATAGAAGGCAGAGAGTAGCAATGGAAGGATGCTTTTCTAAGTGGAGGGCTGTGACTAGTGGTGTTCCACAGGGATCAGTGCTGGGACCTTTGCTCTTTGTAGTGTATATATAAATGATTTGGAGACTTGGGCGGAGAGATGGCAGGTGGAGTTTAATCCGGACAAATGTGAGGTAATGCATTTTGGAAGGTCTAATGCAGGTAGGGAATATACAGTGAATGGTAGAACCCTCAAGAGTATTGAAAGTCAAAGAGATCTAGGAGTACAGGTCCACAGGTCACTGAAAGGGGCAACACAGGTGGAGAAGGTAGTCAAGAAGGCATACGGCATGCTTGCCTTCATTGGCTGAGGCATTGAGTATAAGAATTGGCAAGTGCAGCTGTATAGAACCTTAGTCAGGCCACACTTGGAGTATAGTGTTCAATTCTGGTCGCCACACTACCAGAAGGATGTGGGGGCTTTAGAGAGGGTGCAGAAGAGATTTACCAGAATGTTGCCTGGTATGGAGGGCATTAGCTATGAGGAGCGGTTGAATAAACTCGTTTTGTTCTCACTGGAACGAAGGAGTTTGAGGGGCGACCTGATAGAGGTCTACAAAATTATGAGGGGCATAGACAGAGTGGATAGTCAGAGGCTTCTCCCCGGAGTAGAGGGGTCAATTACTAGGGGGCATAGGTTTAAGGTGAGAAGGGCAAGGTTTGGAGTAGATGTACGAGGCAAGTTTTTTTACGCAGAGGGTAGTGGGTGCATGGAACTCGCTACTGGAGGAGGTAGTGGAAGCAGGGACGATGGTGACATTTAAGGGGCATCTTGACAAATACATGAATAGGATGGGAATAGAGGGATACGGACCCAGGAAGTGTAGAAGATTGTAGTTTAGTCGGGCAGCATGGTCGGCATGGGCTTGGAGGGCCGAAGGGCCTGTTCCTGTGCTGTACATTTCTTTGTTCTTTGTTCCGTCCGAGTCTATTCAGCCTCTCCACATAGCTAACACCCTCCAGACCAGGCAACATCCTGGTAAACCTCCTCTGCACCTCTCCAAAGCCTCCACATTCTTCAGGTAGTGTGGCAACCAGAATTGTGCGCAATATTCCAAGTGCGGCCTTACCCAGGTTCTATACAGCTGCAGCATGACTTGCCAGTTTTTATACTCGAAGCCCAGTCCAATGAAGGCAAGCATTCCACATGCTTTCTTGACTATCTTGTCCACTTGTGTTGCAACTTTCAAAGATCTGTGGACCTGCACACCCAGATCTCTCTGACTTTCCATATTCCTCAGAGTTTTGCCATTTATGGTATATTTCCCCTCTATGTTAGACCTACCAAAATGCATTACCTCACATTTGTCTGGATTAAACCCCATTTGACATTTCTCTGCCCAAGCCTCCTACCTATCTATGTCCTGACAATCCTCAACACTATCTGCCACTCCACCTACCTTGATGTCATCCGCGAACTTACTAATCAGACTGGCTACATTTTCCTCAAAATCGTTCATGTACCCCACAAACAACAGAGGCCCCAGCACAGATCCCTGTGGAACACCCTGTGGTCACAATCTTTCATTCAGAAAAACACCCTTCCATTGCTACTCTCTGCCTTCTATGACCTAGCCAGTTCTGTATCTCTCTTACCACCTCATCTCTGATTTCGTGTGACTTCACCTTTTGTACCAGTCTGCCATGAGGCACCTTATCAAAGGCTTTACTGAAGTCCATGTAAACAACATCCACCACCCTCCCCATATCAATCATTTTTGTCACCTCCTCAAAAAACTCGATCAAGTTAGTGAGTTAAGACCTCCCCTTCACAAAATATTGCTGTCTATCGCTAATGAGTCCAGTTGTTTCCAAATGGGTATAGATCCTGTCCCTGAGAATTCTCTCCAATAATTTACCTACTACTGACGTGAGGCTCACGGGCCTAGTTTCCAGGATTATCCCTGCTACCTTTCTTAAACAGCGGTACTACATTAGCTATTCTCCAGTCCTCTGGAATCTCGCCTGCAGCCAATGAGGATACAAAGACGTCAGTCAAGGCCCCAGCAATTTCCCCTCTTGTTTCCCTCAGTATTCTGGGGTAAGTCCCATCCGGTCCAGGAGACATATCTACCTTAACATCTTTTAAAAGACCCAATACCTCCTCCTTTTCTATGAATAGAGGTTGAGTAGATTAGGATTATTTTCATCAGAAAGACGGAGGTTGAAGGGGGGACCTCATTGAGGTCGACAAAATCATGAGAGGTATTTCAAGGTGAGAGGGGGACAGTTTAAGGGAGATGTGCGTGGAAAGTTTTTTACGCAGAGGGTGGTGGGTGCCTGGAATGCCTTGCCAGCGGAGGTGGTAGAGGCGGGCACGATAGCATCATTTAAGATGCATCTAGATAGATATATGAACGGGCGGGGAACAGAGGGAAGTAGATCCTTGGAAAATAGAAGACAGGTTTAGATAAAGGATCTGGAGCGGCGCAGGCTGAGAGGGCCGAATGGCCTGTTCCTGTGCTGTAATTTTCTTTGTATCGATAGGGTGGAGAGCAAGAAGCTTTTTCCCAGAGTGGGGTACTCAATTATAAGGGGTCACGATTTCAAGGTGAGAGGGGGAAAGTTTAAGGGAGATGTGCGTGGAAAGTTCTTTACGCATAGGGTGGTGGGTGCCTGGAAGGCATTGCCGGCGTAGGTGGTAGAGGCGGGCACGATAGCGTCATTTAAGATGTATCTAGACTGATACATGAATGGGCGGGGAGCAGAGGGATACAGATCTCTTAGAAAATAGGTGACAGTTGTAGATGGAGGATCTGGATCGGCGCAGGCTTGGAGGGCCGAAGGGCCTGTTCCTGTGCTCTAATTTTTCTTTGTTCTTTGTCAAAATGATCCAGGCTGTCCACACACCCTACCCAAGAGTTATCTTCCACAAAGTCCCTTTCTTTGGTGAACACTGATGCAAAGTACTCATTCAGACCATTTCCTCTAGCTCAACACATAGATTCCCCCCATTGGATTCCCCCCACTGTCCTAAGTGGACCAATCCTTTCCCTGTTTACCCTCTTGCTTTTTACATATGAATCAGGAGCTTTGGGATTCACCTTAATCCTACTTGACATGGACTTTTTATGACCCCCTCCTAGCCCTCCTAATTTCCCACGAAAGTATCTTCCTATTTTCTTCATACTCCTCAAGGGTTTTGACTGTCCCCACCCTTCTAGACCGTACAAAAGTCTCCTTTTTCTTTTTACATAGATACATACATAGAAGACAGGAGCAGGAAGAGGCCTTTTGGCCCTTCGAGCCTGCTCCGCCATTCAACACGATCATGGCTGATCATCCAACTCAATAGCCTAATCCTGCTTTCTCCCCATAGCCTTTGATCCCATTCTCCCCAAGTTTTAGCATCAACTATTTCCTGTGGTAATGAATTCCACAGGCTCACCACTCTTTGTGTGAAGAAATGTCTCCTTATCTCTGTCCGAAATGGTTTACCCTGACTCCTCAGACTGTGACCCCTGGTTCTGGACACACCCATCATTAATAACATCTTCCCTGCATCTACCCTGTCCAGCCCTGGTAGAATTTTAGAAGTCTTTGTGAGATCCTCCCTCATTCTTCTGAACTCCAGCGAGAACAATCCCAACCCAGTCAATCTCGCCTCATATGACAGTCCCGCCATCCTGGAATCAGTCTGGTGAACCTTCGCTGCACTCCCGCGAGAGCAAGAACATCCTTCCTCAGAGAAGGAGACCAAAACTGCACGCAATACTCCAGGTGTGGCCTCACCAAGGCCCTGTACAATTGCAGCAACACATCCCTGCTTCTATACTCGAAACCTCTCACAATGAAGGCCAACATACCATTAGCCTTCTTTACCGCCTACTGCACCTGCATGCTTACCTTCAGCGACTGGTGCACAAGGACACCCAGGTCCCGCTGCACACTCCACTCTCCCAATTTACAACCATTCATGTAGCAATCTGCCTTCCTGCTTTTGTTTCCAAAATGAATAACCTCACACTTGTGGTGAATGTATTATACCAATAATCCACCATTGTATCAGTATCATGCTTTGCCTTTGTATTTGCATCTATGCTATGCTGTTGCCCTTGTGGGCTCCACCTATGGGCCATTGTATGGCATCATCCATAGGGGAACATGTTGGGACATGTATGAGCTCCGCCCATGGCTCCTCCCCTTGAGGGGGGTATAAAGAGCAGTCGACCTGTAGGCGGTGCACAGTATTGTGTGAGTCACAGGCAGGCACTGTTCTAAATTGATTAAAGCCACGGTTTACTTTTACTCTTGTCTCGAGTGAATTGATGGTCGCATCAATTTAATCAACTTAAACGCAACTATGGAATCGGCCCTCAAACCTGACCGACTGGAACTCGATCCGCAAAAAAATAAATTTTTTTGCACTGGCTTCGATGCTTCAAGGCCTATCTCGCCGCCTCCCCCACGCCTTCCATCACCGACGAACAGAAGCTGAGCCTCCTCCACGCACGGGTGAGCCATCGAATCTCTGTTCAACTCGATGATGCCTCCTCCTACGCAGATGCCCTCGTGATGCTCGAACGCCTCTATGTACGGCCCGTGAACGAGGTCTACGCGCGACACATCCTCACCACTCGCTGCCAGCATCCCGGGGAGTCGCTAGATGACTACTTACACGACTGCAATTACCAGGCCGTTACAGCCACTCAGCATATGGAACTCGCCATCTGAGACGTCTACGTGGCGGGAGTCCGGTCTAATTACATGAGACAGCGCCTCCTCGAAAAAGGGGCCCTGGACCTGGTTGAGACGGTAAAGTCAGCCTCCTCTCTGGAAGTGGCGTTCCAGGGCCTTACCGCGTTCCCGGCTGACCACGCGACCCCCTACCACAGACTACCCCAGGCCTGTGCCACGCAGCCGCCCGCCCATCATGGGGGGGCTACCCTGCTATTTCTGCGGCCAGTCCTAACACCCCCGGCAGCACTGCCCGGCCCGCAACGCGAACTGCAGCAGCTGCGGCAGAAAAAGACATTTCGCCAAAGTCTGCCTGGCCAGGTCTAAGAATTCTAACTCACAGGCCCGATCCTCAGACTCACAGGCCCGCAGACCCCGCAGCGTGGCAGCATGTCTGCCGACTCCGCCCCCCTCATCAGCCTCGTGCTATCAGTGGGAGCAGCCATCTTCCAGCCCTCACAGCACGTGCGATTCATGGGGGCCGCCATCTTGGCCATCCTCCCCCACGCGGCCGGTCACGTGCGATCCATGGGGGCCGCCATCTTGGACGCCATCTTCCTCGCCGCTTGCCACGCTCGACCAACAGGGGCCGCCATCTTGGCCGCCATCTGCTATGCCGCTCGACGCGTACGATCAACATGGGCAGCCATCGCGGAGCCGCCCCAGCACCTCCGACCACGCCGGCTACCTGCAACTCAGCGCGGTCACCCTGGACCAGTCGCGACCCAAGCACCTCTGGAGCTCCATGATGACCGTCCGGGTTAACGGGCACGAGACGCCTTGCCTCTTCGACTCCGGAAGCACGGAGAGCTTCATTCATCCGGACATGGTAAGACGCTGCTCGCTCCCAATTTTCCCGGCGCACCAAACCATCTCCCTCGCCTCTGGATCGCACTCGGTGGAAATCCAAGGGCGCGCTACCGCAACCCGAGCAATACAGGGTGCCGAGTATGCAAACTTTAAATTATATGTGCTCCCAGACCTCTGCGCTCTTCTCCTATTGGGACTAGATTTCCAATGCAACCTCAGGAGCCTAACCCTGAAGTTCGGGGGGCCCATGCCACCATATGCAGCCTCGCGACCCTAAAAGTCGACCCTCCCTCACTCTTCGCAAACCTCACCGCCGATTGCAAACCAGTCGCCACCAAAAGCTGGCGGCATAGCATACAGGACAGGACTTTTATTAGGGCCGAGATCCAGCGTCTCTTGTGGGAGGGAGTCATCGAGGCCAGCAATAGCCCCTGGAGAGCTCAGGTGGTGGTCGTCAAGACCGGGGAAAAGAACCGGATGGTTGTAGATTACAGCCAAACCATAAACCGGTACACGCAACTCGATGCGTACCCCCTTCCCCGGATTACAGACATGGTAAACCAGATCGCACGCTACCGCATGTTCTCCACGGTGGATCTGAAGTCTGCATACCACCAGCTCCCAATCCGCCCGGAGGACCGCCACTATACGGCTTTTGAGGCAGACGGCCGCCTTTTCCACTTCCTCGGGGTCCCCTTTGGCGTCACGAATGGGGTTTCGGTGTTCCAAAGAACAATGGACCGAATGGTGGACCAGTACGGGCTGCGGGCCACATTTCCGTACTTGGACAATGTCACCATCTGCGGCCATGATCAGCAGGACCACAACACCAACCTCCACAGATTTCTCCAAACCGCCCAAAAACTCAATCTCACTTACAACAAGGAGAAATGCGTTTTCCGCACGACCAGACTAGCCATCCTCGGCTACGTCGTGGAAAACGGGGTTCTAGGACCTGACCCTGACCGTATGCGCCCCCTCCTGCAACTTCCTCTCCCTCACTGCCCCAAGGCACTGAAGAAATGCCTCTGTTCTTTTCGTATTATGCCCAGTGGGTCCCCAACTATGCGGACAAAGCCCGCCCACTAATCAAGGCCACCATCTTTCCACTGGCAACTGAGGCCCGCCAGGCCTTCAGCTGCATCAAGGCGGACATCGCCAAAGCACGCGGTGGACGAGTCCGTCCCCTTCCAGGTGTAGAGCGACGCATCAGAGGTCGCTCTCGCCGCTACCTTCAATTAAGCAGGCAGACCGTTGGCGTTTTTTTCGCGCACCCTCACCACCTCTGAAATTCGACACTCCTCGGTCGAAAAAGAAGCCCAAGCCATCGTGGAAGCCGTACGGCACTGGAGGCACTACCTCGCTGGTAGGAGGCTACCCTCGTCACCGACCAACATCGGTAGCCTTTATGTTCGACAATATGCAGCGGGGCAAAATCAAGAACGATACGATCTTGAGGTGGCGGATCGAACTCTCCACCTATAACTATGATATAGTATATCGTCCTGGGAAGCCCAGATGCTCTGTCCCGCGGCACATGCGCCAGCGCGCAAGATGACTGACTACAGGCTATCCACGATGACCTCTGCCACCGGGGGTCACCCGGCTTATCCACGATATGCCCTACTCCACCGAGGAGGTCAGAGCCATGACCAGGGACTGCCAGACCTGTGCAGGGTGTAAACCGCACTTCTATCGACCGGATAAGGCCCACCTGGTAAAGGCATCCCGGCCCTTTGAGCGCCTCAGTATCGATTTCAAAGGGCCCCTCCCCTCCAATAACCGCAATACATATTTCCTCAACATCATTGATGAGTTCTCCCGTTTCCCCTTTGCAATTCCTTGCCCCGATATGACCATGTCCACCGTCATTAAAGCCCTACATAGTGTCTTCACCCTATTTGGTTTCCCCAATTATGTCCACAGTGACCGGGGCTCGTCGTTCATGAGCGACGAACTGCGTCAGTACCTGCTCAGTAAGGGCATCGCCTTGGGCAGGACTATCAGTTATAACCCCAGGGGAAACGGGCAGGTGGAGAGGGAGAACGCGACGGTCTGGAAAACTGTCCTGCTGACCCTGCGGTCCAGGAATCTCCCAGTTTCTCACTGGCGGGAGGTCCTCCCCGATGCGCTCCACTCTATTAGGTCCCTAGTTTGCACGGCCACAAACGAGACCCCTCATGACCGCCTATTTGTTTTCCCTAAGAGATCCACCTCAGGGGCCTCGCTTCCATCCTGGCTGAAGGCATCGGGGCCAGTCCTACTCAGAAAACACGTCAGGAGCCATAAGGCCGATCCTCTGGCAGAGAGGGTCCAGCTCCTACACTCAAATTCTTATATCGCTTGTATCGGACACCCCGATAGCCGCCAAGATACGGTCTCCCTCCAGGACCTGGCACCTGCCGGTTCTACCACCACCTCTACGACCACCACCACCGCCCCTCCACTATATCCCACCCAACCTACCATGATCAGCGCCCCCGCCCCTTTATGTCTCCCGCCCGCCATTCCCCCTTCACCGGTCCACAGGAATGAAGCTCCAGGAGAGACGCTGCCGGAGTCCATGTATGTGCCCGCACAACCGATGCCAGCACGGATGAGCTCGACACCCGGGCCAGCACCGACGCCAGAGTTTCGGCGATCACAGCGCACAATCCGTGCGCCGGACCGGCTGAACTTATGAACCCGTCACCCCTGCCGGACTTCATTTTTTAACAGGGGGTGAATGTGGTGAATGTATTATACCAATAATCCACCATTGTATCAGTATCATGCTTTGCTTTTGTATTTGCATCTATGCTATGCTGTTGCCCCTGTGGGCTCCACCCATGGGCCATTGTATGGCATCATCCATAGGGGAACATGTTGGGACACGTATGAGCTCCGCCCATGGCTCCTCCCCTTGAGAGGGGTATAAAGTGCAGTCGACCTGTAGACGGCGCACAGTTTTGTATCAGTCGCAGGCAGGCACTGTTCTAAGTTGATTAAAGCCACAATTTACTTTTACTCTTGTCTCGAGTGAATTGATGGTCGCATCAACACTTATCCAAATTATACTGCATCTGCCATTGGTTTGCCCACTCGCCCTCCATCCAAGATGGTGCCGGAACGAGGCGACTTCTTTCAGCTGTGCCCAGCATACCTTATAAATCTATTTTTTACTCTTGTTTTATGCTTCTAAAACTTCATTCTAACTGTTTTAAACTCTCTAACAATGTTCTAATTCAATTACTTACAGATTTCGCGATCGTTAGGACACTGGAGACGCCTGAAACTGACGACCTGAAATCGACCCGGACCAGCCGACAATGTGGGACCAGCTGTCGGAGCTGCAGTCCCAGGCCCCGGCCTGGAGATTCCCCTACAGCGGCTGACAGAGACCAGGAAAACGCCCTAGAAGCCAGGACCTTCAGTCTGCTGCTCTCCAATGACCAGATGGCATCCCAGCAGCTGGAGCCCTCCCCGCCCCACCTCCCAACCCCTCTGATCCGGAGAGGTGCGACCCCCTGCAGGCCACAAGCACTCCTTCCACTCCCTCCCTCTACAGTCGCCCCACACTCCTAAAAATCAACTCCCACAGCCTAACAATCACTAATACTGCTCTTTTAAATTTACTTGCAGGTCTAGAGATCGTCCGTCCTCTGCAAGAAGACCGTGATCTGGAAAGGATCCTGCGGACCCCAACGCATGGACCCGGCCATCGCCCCATCCGCAACCGCGATCCCAGAGACGTCATCCACTGACCGGCCTTCACCCCATCCATGCCGGAGCGTGGTCTGGACATCCACCCTGTGAAGACAAACTGCAGCCCGATAGCGACTGCGCAGACCCATTTTCCGAGGCAGGAACCGCAAGCAAGGCAACAAATCCTCCATCCACACACCGACCACAGTGAATAACCTCATTGGACACAACTATACCCTTAACACTGTCTCCCAGGATCGAAAAGAAGCCGTTACTCCAGGAAGCGTGGAAAACGTGGAGACCTGCAGGTGAGAGTGAAACAACGCGGCCCCAAAGCCCCTCTGCCTAGCTTGCTCCTAGCTAATGTCCAATCTCTAGAAACAAAAGTGTTATGGGCGAGGCGTTTTCAGAACCCCAAAATGTATCATGGATTCAACCAACCTCCCCCTTTAATGTATTTGTTGCTTTTCCTAGCACACGGCTTGTTCCCTAGGGGTGGGATTACAATTATGAACACGTGGGTTTTTAAACACAAAACAATGTTTATTCCATGAACTCAACTTAAATAAACATTGGATCTCTTAACACCCCTTACTTCAAAGATAACTCAGAAAATATTGCAACAGGAAATAACTCCTTAAAATGTTCCTTCAAACATCCAAGAGACTTAACACCTTTAAACAAAATCACATCAGGTTAAAGGCTTCACTATTATAAGTTTAAATCATCCAAATGATCCAGAGATAGTCTTTCATGGCAGAGATCCAGCTCACTGCAAACACAGACACTCCCAAGCTCTTTTCAAACTGAAACTTAAAACTGCAAAATGGCTGATGTAAAGCCCAGCTCCACCCATTCTCTGACATCACTGCATTTCTTAAAGATACATTGCGTAAACATCCATTTCTTAAAGGCACTCTCACATGACATCTCCCCCCCACAAAAAATAAATAAACCATCAACTTCAAGATGGTTTCATTTTTCACTTTTGCACCATCCACTGTTCGATCAAATTCATTCATGCTAGGAGATCGCATTATTTCCCTTCATCTTGAGGGTATCGGAAACTCCGCAAGGAAAGTGATTCGGGCTTCTCCAAATTCACTTTCAGCTTGGTTCATCACCAAACCCGCCTCCAGAAGTCGATCGAAGAACTCTATACAATGTTTTAAATGTTCTTTCCATGTCTGGAAGTTGGAAATAAAAGGGTTTCCCACTTTCTCCATGCAAGTGGGCAGCACGGTAGCACAAGTGATTATCACTGTGGCTTCACAGCGCCAGGGTCCCAGGTTCGATTCCCCGCTGGGTCACTGTCTGTGCGGAGTTTGCACGTTCTCCCCGTGTCCGCGTGGGTTTCCTCCGGGTGCTCCGGTTTCCTCCCACAGTCCAAAGACGTGCAGGTTAGGTGGATTGGCCATGCTAAATTACCCGTAGTGTCCATAAAGGTTGGGAGGGGTTATTGGGTTGCGGGGATAAGGTGTAAGTGAGGGATTAATGTGGGTCGGTGCAGACTCGATGGGCCGAATGGCCTCCTTCTGCACTGTATGTTCTATGTAATCTATGTAATATGTAATCCCTCAAACGTGGCATAGGATATCAGTCCGTTCTTGTAACTGCATTCACCTTTCGATAGTCCACACACAACCGTTGGGTACCGTCTGGTTTAGGTACCATCGCTATGGGTGAGCTCCATTGGCTGCAACCCACTTCAATTATGCCATTCTTCAGCATACTCTCAATCTCTATGTTAACCTGTACCAATTTTAAAGGATTAAGTCTATATGGATGTTGTTTGATAGGAACAGCATTTCCCACATCTACATCATGTATAGCCATTTTAGTACTTCCCAATTTATCTCTACAAATTTGCCCATGTGATATCAATAACTCTTTCAGGTCAGTTTGTTTTTCCTCTGGAAGGTAACTTAACAATTCATTCCAATTTTTAAGAATATCCTCATTTTCCAATTTAATTTGAGGTGTGTCAAATTCACAGTCATCTGGATTTGGTTCGTCACTTAGAGTTAGAATCATGAAAACCTCCATTTTCTCTCCTTCCCTTTCAAAGTACCTTTTGAGCATATTCACATGACACACTCGGTGAGTCTTCCTTCTATCTGGCGTTTTTACCACATAATTCACCTCACTTAATTTCCTTTCAATCTGATACGGTCCACAAAACCTAGCTTTTAAAGGCTCACCTACCACTGGTAACAACACTAAAACTTTATCCCCACTGGCAAAACTACGAACTTTGGATTTCTTGTCCGCTACCCGTTTCATCACATTTTGTGCAACTTTCAAATGTTGTCTCGCCAATTCACCTGCTCTATTTAATCGTTCCCTAAAATCGTTCCCTAATCGTTCCCTAAAATTTGACACGTAATCCAATAGTGTAATTTCCGATTTCTCACCCACCAATTTTTCCTGAATCAATTTAAGTGGTCCTCTTACCTCATGACCAAAAATTAGTTCAAAAGGACTAAATTTGGTAGACTCATTAGGTGCATCCCTAATTGCAAACAATACAAATGGAATTCCTTTATCCCAATCCTCTCGATAATCTTGACAATACGCCCTCAACATTGTCTTTAATGTCTGATGCCACCTTTCTAACGCTCCCTGCGATTCTGGATGATACGCAGTTGATTTAAATTGTTTTATTCCGAAGCTATCCATAACTTCTTGATGAACTGAGGGCTTGGATTAGTACCTGCGAATATGATGTTATTGGTATTACGGAGACTTGGTTGAGGGAAGGGCAAGACTGGCAACTAAATATCCCAGGGTATAGATGCTTCAGGAGGGATAGAGAGGGAGGTAAAAGGGGTGGAGGAGTTGCATTACTGGTCAGAGATAATATCACAGCTGTGATTAAGGAGGGCACGATGGAGGATTCGAGCACTGACGCAATATGGGTAGAGCTAAGAAATAGGAAGGAGGCAGTAACATTGTTGGAACTTTACTACAGGCCTCCCAAAAGCGAGTGTGAAGTAGAGGTACAAATATGTAGACAGATTATAGAAAAATGTAGGAGCAATAGGGTGCTCGTGATGGGAGATTTTAACTTCCCCAGCACTGAATGGGACTCATGTACTGTTGGAGGCGTAGATGGAGCATAATTTGTAAGGAGCATCCAGGAGAGTTTTTTAGAGCAGTATGTAAATAGTCCAACTCGGGAAGGGGCCATACTGGACCTGGTATTGGGGAATGATCCCGGCCAGGTGGTTGAAGTTTCAGTTGGTGATTACTTTGGGAATAGCGATCACAATTCCGTAAGTTTTAGAATACTCATGGACAAAGATGAGAGTGGTCCTCAAGAAAGAGTGCTAAATTGGGGAAAGGCCAAGTATAACAAAATTCGGCAGGAGCTAGGGAATGTGGATTGGGAGCAGCTCTTTAAGGGTAAACCCACATAGCAACAAGCTTTTTCCAAGAGCGGGGGTGTCAATTACAAGGGGTCACGATTTCAAGGTGAGAGGGAGAAAGTTTAAGGGAGATATGCGTGGAAAGTTTTTTACGCAGAGGGTGGTGGGTGCCTGGAACGCTTTGCCAGCGGAGGTGGTAGAGGCGGGCACAATAGCATCATTTAAGATGCATCGAGACAGATATATGAACGGGCGGGGAACAGAGGGAAGTAGATCCTTGGAAAATAGGCGACAGGTTTAGATAAAGGATCTGGATCGGCGCAGGCTGGGAGGGCCGAAGGGCCTGTTCCTGTGCTGCAATTTTCTTTGTTCTTTGTTGTTTGTTCTTTGAATAACTTTGAAGTAAAATTTGATCCTTGATCAGATTGAATTTCTGTGGGTAGTCCATATCTAGTAAAGAATTTAAGTAACTCCTCCACATTAAACTAATTAATTAATTAGAGATGGCTGGTCAGGTGATGTGCTTGAGCTGCTTGATGTGGGAGCTGACAGATCCCATTGCGAGCTGCAGCGACCACATCTGCAGTAAGTGTTGGCTGCTCGAAGAGCTCCGGCTCAGAGTTGATGAGCTGGAGTCTGAGCTTCAAACACTGAGGCACATCCGGGAGGGGAGACTTACCTGACGAATGTGATATAAAATAATTGTTTTAGAGATATTAGTTACTGTAATGTAGAGATAGGCCAGTCTCATTCTGGTGAGTTCACAGACAAAGGATTTCAGAACGCATGGCAAAGCAAGGGGCAGGGGTGTCCAGCAAAGGAGGAGAAAAGGATGCTGGGTAATAGGGGGCCAGAGGAAGGGATTGGAAGTGAGCCAATTAGGATGTATGGCCAGGTCAGGAGGGGTATAGGATGACCTATGGGAATCGTGTATGTGAAACCTGATGCCATTTGAATGTATCAGTAGAGATTCCTTTGTCCTACAGACTCACTCGATTCCGGAGGTACAGAAAGCAGGATGTGGTTTATACCGCTGTGAAATGAGTCAGGCTTGCAAGTCAAATAAAATAACTAATGCTATACCTGCAAATCCATCTCGACTTTTATTGAGGCCAGACTGACGGGTAAAGAAAATTGTGTTTTGTCATTTGGTGCCTGAAACCCGGGATTTCTCAAGACGGTTCTGACCAACCGCGAAATCAGAATTAGATTGATTACGAACAGGGAGAGTGGGAAAACGGGCCCACAATGTACAGCTGGAAAATGACCGCGCATTGATTTTTCCCCTCTTCTTATCGTCTGATTAGTCTGGTCACTCGCGGTTGGTACGGAAAGATCGTCTCGACGAAATCAAAGGTCAGTCTGGGGATTAGAAATTTAATTGATGGGATTTCATATTGTTGATTCGGCTTGGGTTAGGTTATGGGTCGATGTAACATCTAAACAGAGATGATTCAATTCCATGTGTGAGTTCTGATTCGGCTTGGGTTAGGTTTTGGGTTGATGCAACATCTAAACAAAGTTGATTCAATTCCATATGTGAGTGTTTTGAATAGCTGATGTGACCTCAGGATGAGGGTTCAGTTCAATGAGTGTTTTTAAATCTGAAGATGATTCAATTCCATGTGTGAGTGTTTTAAATCTATAGTTGATTCAGCTAAAATTGTACCCTTGGACTGTAGTGGCGAAAAACTCAGTTTTGAGGAATAGTTGAGATTATGGGGAATTGCTTGGATAACACAAATGATCCAGGCATGCCACTGCAAATATTATGCGATATTTATCCGGATAAAGCAAAAGATTTCAGGAAAATGTCAGCAACGTTAAGGAGCAAATTGGGTGATGAATGGCCACTAGGGGGCACCAAAGACCTAGAAATCATTAAGAAAATTCAGGGACACATCTGGAAAAAGAGTCAAAGTATGAAAGCAAAAGAATTAATTGGATTATGGAGACAATATTGTCAAGAGGAAAGAGATAAGATCATGTTATCAAGTTGGCAGGACAATGCCCTTAAAATGGGAATTCCAATTAGTGAAGGGGGTAACCAAAAAACATTACAGGTCTTGAAAAAGGAATGTGCATTCAAAAAAACGCGCAAGTAAAGACAGGGAAGGCTCGGGTCAAACAAAAGATGGGCTACGTAGTTCAATGGCTGGCCTTGAATTGACAGAATATGACGAATTGGACAATTTGATTATGTCGGCAAGGATTCCGACTGCACCTGTAGCATTGTCTGCACTAATTCCAGAACCACCAGAGTATAATAATTTATATCCAGTCACTGCTCCCAGATTCAAATCATGCCAGTCACTCCAGCCCTTTTGGTTGATAACGTGGGTCCTAATTTACCATCTTCACGATCTAAGAGGAGCTCTGTTCCACAAGCCCAGTTAGCTCTAGGACCCGATCTCGGACAGCGAGAGAAGGGCCTGATCCTAACCAGAAACAATCAAGCATACCACCTAAATCCCTTCAGATCGATAAGGGGGAACAGCAAACTCCGAGAACAAAGGGAGAGGAAAGGGATGGTTCTGAAGAGAAAGAGCTCCCTCTAGTGACAGGGAGGGACGTCGAAGTCTTGGAAGAGCCAGAGGAAATAGCTAGAGTGCCCCCTGGTGAGACTCGGAGACAGTTGCCGATTAGGAAAATACCAAACCCTGATGCTGTGACGGCCGTGGCCCAGCCCACGACAGACGTTTATTTCTCATGGAGACCCAGTGAGATGATGGCTATTATGGCTACAATCCCAGATAGAAAAAAACCTCCTGCTGCTTTCGTGGATTACCTGAGAACTACCATCTCAATTTATCAAGCTGATTCTAGGGACCTCTGGGCCCTAGTCCAGCAGGTTTTAACCCCAGCAGAGTACCGCAATCATCTTAATCATTTGAATTATGCTAGCCACGTCGCACTTCAGCAAGCCCATGCGTTGGACGACGATAGACGGACACAAATCCTGAATGCGTTGAATAGCACATTTCAAAAGCCCATAAATATTTCTGCTATCTTAGACCTCAAACCTAAAAAGATTGAAGAGCCAGAGGAATTTCTGGAAGGTTTTAATGAAATCTACCGTGGGCAGTCAGGCGACTTGCCATATCAAAATGGTCGGAATTCCCCTCAATATTGTGCTATGTTAATGCATTGCCTACCACCTTCCGTGGCTACTGCTGTGAAATGTAATAACATGAATTGGACAGAGAACGACCCTTCCCAGATGGCAAGGGTAGTCAGATTTTATTGGAAGGAGGGTGTAGGCCAGGAAGGAGGCTCAGTTACAAAGGTTAAGACTGAGTATGTAATGAAAATGGATGATCTGAGACCCCAACAAGCGGCAGAAACGGTAGCTTACCAGCTGGAACCCCAATATTGTGACTTTGGGTGGGTGGATCAGCGAGGGGGAGGATATCAAACCCACCCAAAGGGACCCTCAGCTCCTTTTTATGGCCCACCGTATGCACCAACAGCTTCACAACTGCCACCCCTCTGAGGGGCCGTTGGTCTACTGGGAGAAGAGGACGGGGCAGATATAGAGGGAACAATTCATGTTTTAATTGCGGCCGTGCAGATCACTGGCAACAGTGATCCCTTTAAAAGACAGGCAGCAGAAGGAGACTACCCGACCCAAAGGAGGGGGTACCCACCAAGGGGAGGACAGATGAGATACACGGACTTCTCCCAGGCAAACCCTTTCCCAACACAAGATTGACTAGCTAATTTACTCATAAGGACTCTCCAATCGGACAGGGAACCTATTACTTCTCTGCAGATAGGAGATCAACATCACTCATTTGTAATTGACACTGGAGCAGCAATGTCTTCGGTGCAATCAGAACTTCGACGACCACTATCTGACCACACCCAGCATTTGTCGGGGTTCCAAGGACAGGTGAGTGAGTATCCTATTTCTGAACCTGTGACAGTCACTTACGAGAATAAGTCTGCAGATCATCAATTTGTAGTGACTACTGGATTGGACTGTAACTTGTTGGCCCGAGATTTACTGTGTATCTTCTAGCTACAGCTAGAGTGCGGAGACGAAGGGGTAACGGTTCAATCATGGAGGATGAGACAACAGTGCTATATTTCTATCACCCCCCAGTGGTGGACGTTAGACATTGAACATTCACTGCATCACGTTACCCTGGCCTGTGACAGAACTGGACAAAACAGGGAGTTGGAGGACAAATACCGGCCATTAATTGGGACCGAATGGCCAGTCAAAGTTACAGCCACAGTCACGGGAAAAGAAGGTACAGCCGATTTTGTTACAATACCACCACATTTATGGCCACAGTCAGCTTCGGTAAGCCCTCATATTACACGTCAGGTCCACGACCAGTACCATGCCAGGGATCTGGGGCCTATGGTAAGGAGGGCAGTGGATCATTCAGATCCAACAGAGTACGCACTTCAAGTCACGCCAGACGGCACTGCCATAAAATATTTTGAGGTCCCTGAAACGATTAACACTCGACTGCAGCATCACCGGGGACATGATGTTTTGGAATATGTCAATCCACAGGTCTGGGCGGAATACCCATCACAAGTGGGAAAGACAAATGTTACACCTATTAAGGTAACGATTAAGGACCATGTAAAGCTGCCTTCCATTCGGCAATACCCCCTGAAACCCCAAGCTGCCCCGTCTATAGACAAATTAATCCGAGAGCTGTTGCAACAGGGTATTTTGGTCCCTTGCCAATCAGAATGTAACACCCCCATACTTGCTGTGCCTAAACCAGCCAAACCAGACCAGTACCGATTAGTACAGGATTTACGTTCAATCAATGCCATCGTACAGCCGTTACATGCTCTCGTCTCTAATCCTGCCCACATACTGGCTCAAATTCCAGCTCAAGCCCGGGTCTTCGCCATAATTGACCTTCAGCACGCCTTCTTTGCTCTCCCACTTGCAACTGAAAGCCAATATTTGTTTGCCTTCACTTACAATGGACAGCAGTATACCTGGACCCGACTGTCACAGTGGTTCGTCAACTTACCTACGCTCTTCTCCAGATGTCTGCAGACCCAACTCCAGGCCTTGACATTGGAGCATGGTTCCACTCTAGTGCAGTATGTAGATGACATATTGGTAGCGAGTCCTGACGAACCCAGTAACAGGGATGATGTGATCCAGTTATTAAACCACCTATCCTCGTTGGGTTATGTTGTTTCACAATCAAAGGTCTTGGTGGCTCAGAGAAAGGTTAAGTTCTTAGGAGTTTTACTTACAGCCACAGAAAGAAGTCTCGAACCCAGTAGGATTGAACCAATATGCCAATTCCCCGCCCCTACAATAGCCAAGGAGGTCCGTCATTGGCTGGGTATGGTGAATTATTGTCGGCAGTGGATACCAAACATCGCTGTCTATACAAAGCTGCTGACGCCTTACACTAGTGAAGGGGGGAATTTTACTCTCACCACCGAGGCACTCGAGGCCTTCCGTTGCCTGAAGCAGGCCTTGTTACAAGCACCGGCCCTCGGTAGGCCCCTATAAGACCGACCATTCCAGATATACTGTACTGTTCTGGAAGGATGTTCAACAGCGGTACTCACCCAGCAACATGGGGACAAGCATCGGCCCGTAGCATATTACTCTTCCAAACTCGACCCAGTGGCGTTGGGCCACCCTGTTTGCACCCAGATCTTGGCAGCGATATACAATAGTTTGCAAGCTGCTGCCAATATCACTCTCCAACAGGATATTACGGTATATAGCTCCCACTCGGTAATCGCACTATTGGGGCAACTGCAAACTCAACATCTTACCACAGCTCGTCAGAATAGGTATGAGATATACCTTTTGAACAATCCACGTCTGACATTTAAATACTGTACCACTATCAATCCAGCCTGTTTTCTTAGCGGTCCTCCTGTCCATGAAGACGCACCTGGTCACGACTGTTTAGCCTTGATTCACGAAACTACCACAATAAGGGACGATCTGAGTGATATTCCGTTAGAACAACCTGACATGATTATGTATGTTGATGGCAGTGCATTAGTAAGCCCCACTGGCCGGAGATTGTCCGGTTATGCAATCTTAGATCAGGATGGTCTGATCCTAGAAGCGGCAGCTTTCCAGACCCCTTATTCAGCCCAACAAGCCAAACTTTTTGCCCTCACCCGTGCATGTATACTTGGGGTAGATCGGCGGGTAAATATTTACACTGACTCCCGATACACTTTCGGGGTAGTTCATGACTTCGGACAACTCTGGAAGAATAGAGGATTCCTTACCTCGGCAGGCACGGAAATATCCCACCGGGGTTTAGTTAATGACTTACTGCAGGCCCTCCTTATGCCCGCGCAGATTTCCGTCATTAAATGCGCTGCCCACACAAATGGTAAGACCCCAGTTGACGTTGGTAATGACGCGCAAATTCAGCAAGTGATAGTGCCTAAAATGTTAAGTCAGACTAAACGATCTACTATAAATATGTCTGCTTCTGACAAGCCAATGCCAACCATCCAAGACGTCATAAGGTTACAGGAGGACGCTCCTGAGAATGATAAACAAATGTGGAAACGGTTAGGTTGTACATATGATTCTGTTTCCTCTTTATGGACCACGCCAGCTCATCAGACTTGTATGTCTGATGTACTGGCTTTATGGGTCATCGAATGTGTACACTTTGCAACTCATTGTGGGGCTCGGGGGACTAGTGATTTGTTGCTGGACACTTGGTGGCACCCTAAAATGCAGGGGTTGGCCCAGAGTATCAGTAATCGGTGTTTGATTTGTCAGCAATATAACACCGGCAAAGGTATCCCTTCTGGGATGGGGCAAACCCCAGTGGTCCCTTTGAGACGCTCCAAATGGATTACATTGAGTTGGAAAGGTGTCAATGTTATAAATATGTTTTGGTCATTGTGGATGTGTTCAGCAGATGGGTCGAGGCGTATCCGACTACCGATAATAAAGCTGCTACTGTGGTTAAAGTTCTGATGCGGGAAATCATTCCCCAGTACGGTATACCAGCTCAGTTAAGTTCTGATAATGGGCCTCATTTTATTGGACAAATTAACAAGGAGTTTTGCTCCCAGTTGGGCATACGCCAGCAGTTACACTGTGCGTACAGACCGCAGGCAGCCGGGTTGGTTGACACAATCAGACCCTCAAAACTAAATTGGCTAAATTAAGAGCAGACACGGGACTGACATGGCTTAAGTTGCTCCCCGTTGCCCTCTTCCAGCTGCGGGTTACACCTGCGGGACCGGCCCGGCTCTCTCCTGCCGAGATTCTTTATGGCAGGCCTCTTAGAATTCCCTGGGGCCTGCAGGTTCCCAGACTGGTTCAGTTTCACCATATGACTGAAGAGATGACCACCTATGTTCTAGCCCTCACGCAGGTGCTCAAGGAGCTCCATGGCCAGGGCCGCACGGCTCACCAGCCATCGCCCCCAGTACCTAGCTCACTTTCAGTCCAGCCCGGTAGTTATGTCATGGTCAAAAATTGGACTAGGAAGTGGTCGGAGCCGCGATGGGACGGGCCCTTCCAAGTTCCCCTTACCACCCCCACAGCAGTTAAAGTGGAGGGGCAGAGTGCTTGGGTCCACCTCCATCACTGTAAATTGGGTCCACCTCCACTACTGTAAAAAGGTCGGTTACTAACCTGCCTCCCTTCTCCAGTGCTATTTTACAGGTGTGGAGTATGATGGGGTGGCTACGCACCGCCTGTGTGATCTACGGCCTCACCTCGCTTGGAGTGTTATCGGCGACGGACATGGAAAAGGGAAATATTATCTACATTTGTAACCCCAACCAAACTACAAGGACATTTCATTTATGCAAAGGTGATGTTCTTCGCTGCCCCCATATACGAGGACATGGTATCGACTCATACAAGGTCATCAAGTTAAAGGACAATGCAGGACTCGTGAAGCAATTGCACCGGTCCCGGCGATGGGAAGGGAACATTATATGGACATTGCCTTGTTTTTGGAATACATGTAAATTTGATTTTGGATGTGTTAAGATTGGTGCGGTAAAGGTAACATCAGACCGTCAGGAGAGAGTAGGAAGAGGTTGTGAGAGAGAGAGGGGGACTAGAGAGAGGACGGGGCGTGTGAGAAGGGAAGTACAACTAGAACGTAGGTTATCAGGAGATACACTTAATTTAGTTAAAGGCCAAACTGAGGAAAACCCGGGTAGTATGAATCTCTTCTACCAGATTTACCACAGCTTGTATGGCCACGGACGGGTTGTCTGCTACCCGAACCCCGCAGCGGTGTCTAGGTTATTTTCTGTTTCACCGCTTTAGGGCACTCCCCAAACGGTGGTTCATTGTCAGCGTTCCGAGCCACCACCCGAACAAGTCACTCTTCCTTACGATCCGGGTTCAGCACCACCGGCTATTTGCCTTCCCCTTCCTCGGGATAATTCCCACTCACAGTATGATAGGCTGCAACGGTGGAGGGCGTACATATCTAGCCACTTCACTCCCAATAGGGATTCCCGGTCGTACGAGAATTGTTTCAGAAGTGAAGGATACGCTGTTCGCTGGTAGAGGTGGAAACGAATATAACATGTCTGTTCCCCACCTGTACGGACAGGAGGTGTCATATCACCCAGGCGTCTGGCCAATGCCTTTGTTACAACACCACCTGCGTTCCATTGAACGCCGGCCTCCAGCTCCTTTGTGGCTGGGCGAATGTCTCTCATATCACTGTTGGGACTAGGGCTTTCACCATTGCTAGGCGGCCCGAATGGGCGTTTCAAAGTTGGATAAACTGGGCTACTGGGGGGTCCTTACGCAACCGATATGCTGATTGTGATGCTAGCCTGCACACGGAGCAAGGATACTACTTTTTATTTAATGGCACAGCGACCAATGTTTTGTCACCCCCATTTCCCCGCCAAATTGCTATTGGGACTCTAGTCCCTACCATAGTCCCCTGCCCCTCGGCGTGGATGCTGCATACTCAGTTAACCCGCCGGGCAGTCTCAGCTGAATTCTGCGAGAACTGGAAAAAACCTCAGATTCTCGCACCCAACCGGGGCCACTCAGCCGGGTGGGGGATTCTGAGCGTCTTGACACTGGGAGGTGTGGGGGGTTCCTTGGCTGTCAGCGATAGGAATTATTTTATTTGTGGCCTTACCATCTTGGGAAATGAAACCTTGGGAGCCCTTGGGGCAATAACCAAGGAATTGTCTCAGCTGTGGTTGTTTGCAATGCAGAACCGGTATGCTCTTGACTATCTTCTGGCCCGTGAGGGTGGGGTATGCGCCATAGTACAGGGCAAATGTATCATGGGAGTTCAAGACTTGACCGCTAACATCACTAAATTTATGGATCACATATGGGATCACCTGGACGGAATGCAAGATCCTGGCTCTTGGGGTAACTGGGGATTTGGAGGTTGGAAGGACTGGTTGATAAATATGGCCATGTATTTAGTGGTGGCTATCGGCTGCATCTTTGTGGGCCTAGCCATCCTTAAATGTGTGATGGGTAGAATGCGGGGTGCACTGGAACAGATCAACGCCCCTAAAATCTTGGCTGTCAAAATCCATGAGGGTGCAGCGGATGAATTGGGGACAGGAATTGGAAATGCAGCAACGGATCTTTTTAGATGAGGGACCGTAGCTATGGATTGAATACTTCGGTTATCATGGAATGATAAAAGGAGGGAATGACGAATGTGATATAAAATAGTTACTTTAGAGATATTAGTTACTGTAATGTAGAGATAGGCCAGTCTCATCCTGGTGAGTTCACAGACAAAGGATTTCAGAACGCATGGCAAAGCAAGGAGGAGGCGTGTCCAGCTACGGATGGGAAAAGGATGCTGGGTAATAGGGGGCCAGAGGAAGGGATTGGAAGTGAGCCAATTAGGATGTATGGCCAGGTCAGGAGGGGTATAGGATGACCTATGGGAATCGTGTATGTGAAACTTGATGCCATTTGAATGTATCAGTAGAGATTCCTTTGTCCTACAGACTCACTCGATTCCGGAGGTACAGAAAGCAAGATGTGTTTTGTACCGCTGTGAACTGAGTCAGGCTTCCAAGTCAAATAAAATAACTAATGCTGTACCTGCAAATCCATCTCGACTTTTATTGAGGCCAGACTGACGGGTAAAGAAATTTGTGTTTTATCAGTAGAACATAGAACATAGAAAAATACAGCACAGAACAGGCCCTTCGGCCCACGACATTGTGCCGAACGTTTGTCCTAGATTAAGAACAAATTAATCTACACCCCATCATTCTACCGTTAGGGACATTTAAGGGGCATCTTGACAAATATATGAATAGGATGGGAATAGAAGGATACGGACCCAGGAAGTGTAGAAGATTGTAGTTTAGTCGGGCAGCATGGTCGGCACGGGCTTGGAGGGCCGAAGGGCCTGTTCCTGTGCTGTACATTTCTTTGTTCTTTGTTTGTTCTTTGTTATCCATGTACCTATCCAATAGCCGCTTCAAGGTCCCTAATGTTTCCGACTCAGCTACTTCCACAGGCAATGGGGGAATGCGGGTGTACGTGTTTTATTGACTGTAATATGTTGCGTGATTTTCGGGACAAAATGTTGGCATCGGAAAACCAAATGGTCTATGTTAAGTTTTCTGTTGACCTTACTTAATGTATTTAAATGTTCAAATACTTTTTCGATCTTTCCATGGGACTGATTTTGAAAAGCTGGACTCTAGGATCCCCATGATACTTACACTTTTTCAATTGTTATCTACGTGGGGGTTTGCTGGTACTTTTTGTGAGGGTGCGAGGAAATATGCGCCACACCCACCCTTAATATTCATTTCAAGATGTTCTGCTATTATACGTGTACGGCAAAACGTGAAAAGCATCGTTAAAATGATTTTGTTCAAAATGATCATGACGTCACTCACTTTCTCCTTGTTGAGGGAGGAAATTTTATATTTAAGTTTGGAGGAATGCAAGAGATGGAAACTGATTTTATGGGATGGTATTTAGCAACAGGTGATAATGGAGGTATACATGGAGCCAGACCGGTGTTGGGTTCGAAGTAATGTTGCTGACCGCGGAAATGCGACAGAACGTGTTGTCATGGAGGGATGCAATGTACCATAGGACACTTAGAACATAGAACATAGAACAATACAGCGCAGTACAGGCCCTTCGGCCCACGATGTTGCACCGAAACAAAAGCCATCTAACCTACACTATACCATTATCATCCATATGTTTATCCAACAAACTTTTAAATGCCCTTAATGTTGGCGAGTTCACTACTGTAGCAGGTAGGGCATTCCACGGCCTCACTACTCTTTGCGTAAAGAACCTACCCCTGACCTCTGTCCTATATCTATTACCCCTCAGTTTAAGGCTATGTCCCCTCGTGCTAGCCATTTCCATCCGCGGGAGAAGGCTCTCACTGTCCACCCTATCTAACCCTCTGATCATTTTGTATGCCTCTATTAAGTCTCCTCTTAACCTTCTTCTCTCTAACGAAAACAACCTCAAGTCCATCAGCCTTTCCTCATAAGATTTTCCCTCCATACCAGGCAACATCCTGGTAAATCTCCTCTGCACCCGTTCCAAAGCCTCCACGTCCTTCCTATAATGCGGTGACCAGAACTGTACGCAATACTCCAAATGCGGCCGTACCAGAGTTCTGTACAGCTGCAACATGACCTCCTGACTCCGGAACTCAATCCCTCTACCAATAAAGGCCAACACTCCATAGGCCTTCTTCACCACCCTGTCAACCTGGGTGGCAACTTTCAGGGATCTATGTACATGGACACCTAGATCCCTCTGCTCATCCACACTTTCAAGAACTTTTCCATTAGCCACATATTCCACATTCCTGTTTTTCCTTCCAAAGTGAATCACCTCACACTTCTCTACATTAAACTCCATTTGCCACCTCTCAGCCCAGCACTGCAGCTTATCTATATCCCTCTGTAACCTGCTACTTCCTTCCTCACTATCGACAACACCACCGACTTTAGTATCGTCTGCAAATTTACTCACCCACCCTTCTGCGCCTTCCTCTAGGTCATTGATAAAAATGACAAACAGCAACGGCCCCAGAACAGATCCTTGTGGTACTCCACTTGTGACTGTACTCCATTCTGAACATTTCCCATCAACCACCACCCTCTGTCTTCTTTCAGCTAGCCAATTTCTGATCCACGTCTCTAAATCACCCTCAATCCCCAGCCTCCGTATTTTCTGCAATAGCCTACCGTGGGGAACCTTATCAAACGCTTTGCTGAAATCCATATACACCACATCAACTGCTCTACCCTCGTCTACCTGTTCAGTCACCTTCTCAAAGAACTCGATAAGGTTTGTGAGGCATGACCTACCCTTCACAAAGCCATGCTGACTATCCCTGATCATATTATTCCTATCTAGATGATTATAAATCTTGTCTCTTATAATGCCCTCCAAGACTTTACCCACTACAGACGTGAGGCTCACCGGTCTATAGTTGCCGGGGTTGTCTCTGCTCCCCTTTTTGAACAAAGGGACCACATTTGCTATCCTCCAGTCCTCTGGCACTATTCCTGTATCCAATGATGACATAAAAATCAAAGCCAATGGTCCAGCAATCTCTTCCCTGGCCTCCCAGAGAATCCTAGGATAAATCCCATCAGGCCCCGGGGACTTATCTATTTTCAGCCTGTCCAGAATTGCCAACACCTCTTCCCTACTTACCTCAATGCCCTCTAATCTATTTACCTGGAGCTCAGCATTCTCCTCCACAACATTATCTTTTTCCTGACGAAAAATATTCATTTAGTATCTCGCCTATCTCTTCAGACTCTACACACAACTTCCCATCCCTGTCCTTGACTGGTCCTACTTATGCCCCAATTGCTAAAAAGGGAAATACAATATTCATATTTTAAGAGACTATTATGTTGAGGAAAGGAATAATAGTAAGACTTGGCTATCTCTGTATTCCGTTTGCTTCCCAGAGGGAATGAAAGAAACGTGGTTTAGGACCATGTTGAGTATGAATGAGACGTGACCATTTGATGGTGCAGGAACGCTTGAGCCATTTCGCTTCTATGAGCGAAGTAGGAGGTTTGAAGCCCACTCGATTCACTTACATGGCACATCTGAGCTTCGTAGAGCGATTAGGTTGGGTCCCGAATGGGATTTGACCCCGACATGATCATACAGATCTCCGTTTTGGTTGCTACCGAACTGACAATGGCTGTTGTGTTACAGGCTGAGGAGACGGGGAACCTGCTAGCCGGCGCCCACCTGAAGGAGGTCTTTGCTTTGGGAGGGGTATACCTGCTTTGTACGGTGCTTGGAACAACAGCTTCATTTCTGGTTCACGGCAAACGAGATAAAGGATTCGGCCTTTATTGGAATTGGTTTAGCCGATGACAGGGTTCCGAAGAAATAACAATGCGTAATTTACAATCCAGATATTTGGAAAACGTGGACAGAGTGAATGGGTATATGCGAGTGACATCTGTCGGAGGAAGTGGCGGTAATGCAGAGTGTGTCATGTATATTTGGGCGAATAACCTTCCGGGGTTAAGGGTTTTGTTCCAAACTCCAAGAGGGGGTGTAAATGAAAATAGAAAAGGAGAATATAGTTTGGAACAAAATAAACAGAGTAAAAGAAACATATGAAAATATAGATAAAGGAACGTACACAAGGGAAATTCAGAGCGCTTTTTAAAAAAAAGCTTGAAGCTAGCAAGCACAGAAGTGGTTAAACGTTTGAGAAAAACAGCAGTTTTGAGAAAACTGGAGTGTCTGAAATAGACAGGATATAGCTGTCAATTAGTTTAAGAAGCGTAACAGTACATATGAGGTTTTGTAAAAGTGGCAATCTTGAGAACAGGACGTGTCTGTTTTGGGAAAAAATGTTTCAATTGGTTTTAAATGTATGGCAGTATTAAGGCAGGTGCAAGGTAAACAAATGAGACAATGCTTTGGAATTGACATGCGCAAATTCAGAAGTATAAAGTGCCGAAACGGTGGCAGGTCAGTCCCATTCGGTTCGAATTGTTTCTGAGATTCAATTCAAGTCAGCTCACTGGTCCATGGGAAACAGAAGGCGCAGGAAGACCGAAGAATAAGAACCACCACAAGCTAGCAAGACAGAAGAAGAATTGTTAAAGAAAGCACTTGAAGTCTGATCAACTAAAAGAGATCTGTAAAAACAAAGTAATTTGTTAAGATTTTGCGAAAGCAAATAAAAATAAGTTTTATTTTAAACCTAAATCTGAAACAGTGGTTTATTTCAAATCTAAACCTGAAATAGTGGTTTACCCAAAAGACTCACTTACATTGACTGGTAAGTGAGGTAAAATTCTTCCTTGTAGATTTGGGATCCTATAATAACTTGGAATATAGTTTGTATTGGTTAGTTCCCATCTGTTATCAGCAAGCAAGTCTAAGGGATAGAAGACCTTTGAGTAGCCAACTAGTTTAAGAGGTTATAGGATATAGTAAATAAGAAAGGATTAATGTCTTTATTCTTAACGAATGCCAACACGAAGGGCATTCAAATGGTCATTGGATAGACATATGGACGATAAGGGAATAGTGTAAATGGGCTTTAGAGTGGTTTCACAGGTCGGCGCAACATCGAGGGCCGAAGGGCCTGTACTGCGCTGTAATGTTCTATGTTCTATGAAAGTTGAACCTAGAAATACAGGCTTCAGGTGGCCTTTGATGCAGGTGATGTGTTGATAGAGTTTTGTACAGAGTGTGTTAAAGGAAAATAAAGCTGTTTGTGAAAAGAAGCAGAACTGTTGACTCTTTACGTAACATTAAATGGTCTTTATTAATTACTCATTTTGTAAATGATCAATTTATTGCTTTGACAGGTCAGGTCTATTGATGCTAAGTTTATTATTATTATCTCTCTCCAGACCTTCTTTGCAAAGACACCTTCCACAAGGAGGTGAGTGACTGCCTCCGCAGAAGCATCGAGGGCAGCATGCAGAAGTAATACTAATAATCTTTATTGTCACAAGTAGGCTCACATTAACACTGCAATGAAGTTACTGTGAAAATCCCCTCGTCGCCACACTCCGGCGCCTGTTCGGGTCACAGAGGGAGAAGTCAGAATGTCCAATTCACCTAACAGCACGTCTTTCTTGTTGGAGGAAACCGGAGCACCCGGAGGAAACCCACGCAGACACGGGGAGAACGTGCAGACTCCACACAGACAGTGACCCAAGTCGGGAATCGAACCCGGGGCCCTGGCGCTGTGAAGCAACAGTGTTAACCACTGTGCTACCATGCTGCCCAGTGCTGAGACTTCGGAAGGAACTGATGGTGAGGGCCCCTCTCACCACCAGCCAATTTAGGTCTTGGTGCTTGTTTGCAAGTTCAGGTGATGAGGCATTCTGCCAAATGACTTTTACAATCTGCTCAGGGAACCATGGACGGGATTCACCACCATCTTTTGCCGTAGGGCCTCTACGACGTTACATGCAAACCACTGCCTGATGAACGGAAAGGGATTTAGTACGGGATCCCAACATAACTTTCCAACATTTCAATTCTATCTCCCTAGAAATAAAACCTCGGGCTCAAATTTATGAGCATGGCATAGAACAAAGAACAAAAAAGTACAGCACAGGAACAGGCCCTTCGGCCCTCCAAGCCCGTGCCGACCATGCTGCCCGACTAAACTACAATCTTCGACACTTCCTGGGTGCGTATCCCTCTATTCCCATCCTATTCATGTATTTGTCAAGATGCCCCTTAAATGTCACTATCGTCCCTGCTTCCACCACCTCCTCCGGTAGCGAGTTCCAGGCACCCATTACCCTCTGCGTAAAAAACTTGCCTCGTACATCTACTCTAAACCTTGCCCCTCTCACCTTAAACCTATGCCCCCTAGTAATTGACCCCTCTACCCCGGGGAAAAGCCTCTGACTATCCACTCTGTCTATGCCCCTCATAATTTTGTAGACCTCGATCAGGTCGCCCCTCAACCTCCTTCGTTCCAGTGAGAACACACCGAGTTTATTCAACCGCTCCTCATAGCTAATGCCCTCCATACCAGGCAACATTCTGGTAAATCTCTTCTGCACCTCTCTAAAGCCTCCACACCTTCTGGTAGTGTGGCTACCAGAATTGAACACTATACTCCAAGTGTGGCCTAACTAAGGTTCTATACAGATGCAACATGACTTGCCAATTCTTATACTCAATGCCCCGGCCAATGAAGGCAAGCATGCCGTATGCCTTCTTGACTACCTTCTCCACCTGTGCTGCCCCTTTCAGTGACCTGTGGACCTGTACACCTAGATCTCTCTGACTTTCAATACTCGAGGGTTCTACCATTCACTGTATATTCCCTCCCTGCATTAGACCTTCCAAAATGCATTACCTCACATTTGTCTGGATTAAGCTCCGTCTGCCATCTCTCCGCCCAAGTCTCCAAACAATCTAAATCCTGCTGTATCCTCTGAAAGTCCTCATCGCTATCCGCAATTCCACCAACCTTTGTGTCGTCTGCAAACTTACGAATCAGATGTTACATTTTCCGCCAAATCATTTATATATACTACGAACAGCAAAGGTCCCAGCACTGATCCCTGTGGAACACCACTGGTCACAGCCCTCCAATTAGAAAAGCATCCTTCCATTGCTACTCTCTGCCTTCTGTGACCTAGCCAGTTCTGTATCCACCTTGCCAGCTCACCCCTGATCCCGTGTGACTTCACCTTTTGTACTCGTCTACCATGAGGGACCTTGTCAAAGGCCTTACTGAAGTCCATAAAGACAACATCCACTGCCCTACCTGCATCAATCATCTTTGTGACCTCTTCGAAAAACTCGATCAAGTTAGTGAGACACGACCTCCCCTTCACAAAACCATGCTGCCTCTCACGAATACGTCCATTTGCTTCCAAGTGGGAGTAGATCCTGTCTCGAAGAATTCTCTCCAGTAATTTCCCTGTCACTGACATAAGGCTCACCGGCCTGTAGTTCCCTGGATTAACCTTGCTACCCTTCTTAAACAGAGGAACAACATTGGCTATTCTCCAGTCCTCCGGGACATCACCTGAAGACAGTGAGGATCCAAAGATTTCTGTCAAGGCCTCAGCAATTTCCTCTCCAGCCTCCTTCAGTATTCTGGGGTAGATCCCATCAGGCCCTGGGGATTTATCTACCTTAATATTTTTTAAGACACCCAACACCTCGTCTTTTTGGATCTCAATGTGACCCAGGCTATCTACACACCCTTCTCCAGACTCAACATCTACCAATTTCTTCTCTTTGGTGAATACTGATGCAAAGTATTCATTTAGTACCTCGCCCATTTCCTCTGGCTCCACACATAGATTCCCTTGCCTATCCTTCAGTGGGCCAACCCTTTCCCTGGCTACCCTCTTGCTTTTTATGTACATGTAAAAAGCCTTGGGATTTTCCTTAACCCTATTTGCCAATGACTTTTCGTGATCCCTTCTAGCCCTCCTGACTCCTTGCTTAAGTTCCTTCCTACTTTCCTTATATTCCACGCAGGCTTCGTCTGTTCCCAGCCTTTTAGCCCTGACAAATGCCTCCTTTTTCTTTTTGACGAGGCCTACAATATCTCTCGTTATCCAAGGTCGGGCGAGAGTCCAACCAGAAGTGTGTGGAGTACCAACTCTCGCCCCTGCCCTTGAAAGAATTGAATAATACGCACAGCGGCTAATTAACAATGGAAAGGCAGCCAACTACACGCATGAAGGGCAGCCAACTACACGCATGAAGGGCAGCCAACTACACGCATGAAGGGAAGAGAACTACACGCATGAAGGGCAGCCAACTACACGCATGAAGGGAAGAGAACTACACGCATGAAAGGCAGCCAACCACACGCATGAAGGGCAGGCAACTACACGCATGAAGGGAAGAGAACTACACGCATGAAAGGCAGCCAACCACACACATGAAGGGAAGAGAACTACACGCATGAAGGGCAGCCAACTACACGCATGAAGGGAAGAGAACTACACGCATGAAAGGCAGCCAACCACACGCATGAAGGGCAGGCAACTACACGCATGAAGGGCGGACAATGCTCTGAAGCGGGGCTCGAAAGGTATGACTGCTAGAGTCAGAGGGAGCGGGGACAGAGGGAGCAGGCTGTGAACTGAGAGTCAGTCATGGCCGCCCATCTAAAAGTCACCCCCAGCACCGGAGTGTAGCGGCTGTACCAGAAAGTTTTTGTGTGGATGAACATAAATTCCAGTGAACTATTGAAGTAGATAAGAGCTTGGTTTTAAATGTGGAGGAATATCTGAGGTTTTCAGGTCTGTTGCCAGGTAAAAACAATATTTGAATGCAGCTGACCAATTCCCCTGATTTATAGCATGATGATGTATCCCTAACAGCACTGAGCATGACCTACATCTCAGGGACTGCAGCGGTTCACCACCTTCTGATGGGCAATTAGGGATGGGCAATAAATGCTGGCCTGACCAGTGACACCCACATCCCGTAAATTAATTTTTAAAAAGTGCTTATGGAGATATTTAAAATGAGCCTTTTGACTCTTTGTCTTTGGACAGTCAGACCGAGGGAACGGACCCAGGAGCTGGGCAGGCCCCGAGACCAAAGGCAGCCCCAAAATTAAATGACAACTCCCCACGCATCCTGGTACAGGTTGGAAGCGATGGGCGAGAAGTCCTCATGCCCTCTGACAGGAAGGAGACCACCTCGCCAGGCAAACACAGCTGGACGCAGGTCAGCAGCCGGAGCCATGGGGTGGTGCAGTAATCCTGACTGCCGTGCCACAAAAGGCTCAATGACCTTTTGAGATCTGCAGGGGTGAGTGTGGCTGAAGATGGATGTATATTGAAGGGTGCGATGTGGCTCACTTATGGGATTGCCTTGTGTAGTCCCAAGTGTTAAAGGCAACATGATGCAAACAAGCCATTCTGCAAGGCGGTGGGAACTTCCACACCTGTTAATTGCCAAGGAGCATTGAGAAACTTGTGCTGGTGACAAAGTACATATTGGCCACACAGTTGAAGGCATGATTGTAGCACAGCGTGGTCATTACAAATTTCCTCTTTGTATGCAGAACAGGCACATAATACTCGAGAGAGGAACAGGCCAGGAGGTGGTGTCCCAAACTTGACCATCCTTACATCCATTGTGGAAGTGGTCCTGGAGTTGGCTGCAAATGTTTGGAGCCGGTCCATAGGTCGAGCTGAAATTGGAGGAAGGCTCAGGCTTGGTGACATTCCAAAGGTTGATGTCTATAATTCTTGCAAACTGGGCTGAAAGAGCTGGGATGGGGAGAATATTGAAAACTGGGGAAGCTACCAGGAAGATAGCGTTGATGGTCTGTGACTTTGGAAGCTTTCAGAATTCAGAGCGGAAGGTGTGTTTCGGTGTTGAAGGCCGAGGGTTCAAACACTGGTTAACATCTGCCAATGGTTCCAGTGCTTGCAATGAGGATGCTGGTCTCAGCAAGCTCACCTCAAATGATGAAGATGGCCTTAATTTCCCTCCTATTTATTTCCACCAGAGGTCAGCAGCTGCAGGTAATAGGCCAAGGGGCTGACTTTAATCTCAGAGGAGTAAGAGGAAGACTCAGTGCAAAGCCTCACATCCTTGCTCCTCACCCACCTCCAATACAGATCCGTGTGCCTTGATGGGTATGTGCGATGACGATGTTAAAAATATAGGTCCCTTTAAGAGTCAATCAGGTCTTGCTTCAAAGTGAATTTGGAGTTATCTGTTTAGGCGGCAGACGTTGGGCGTCCAGTGCAAGGTGTTTGGAAATGTGGAGGAGATACAAAAGGGTCTGTGCATTCCAGCTTGAACATTGGAGGGGTCCATCCAGGCCACGAGCGCCCAGAACACACGACTTCCTCCATTGACAGATTGGCGAATGCCATGGAGTGCCAAGCCCAGAAGCTCGCTGACAGGATAGTGGGTATGCGTTCTGACCTGCACGGCATCACCTTGTCTCTCAGTTCTAGGGCCCAGAGCCAGGGCTTCAGAAAAACTCGCCCTTCTCTTCATCGGATTCATCATCAGCGGGATGTCTCCATCAATTCCTCCTCTGACAGGGCTTTCCCTCTCTGGAGGATCAGGTCATACAAATGACCAGAATTGAGACTCTCGCTGGTGAAAATTGCACAGTGCCATCTGATATGTCCAGAAATCTGAATCTCATCTTGTGCAGACGAATGGTCTGCTCAATGATGACCCTGGTCGATGCATGGCTTTCATTGTACCTACGCCCGTGCTCCATCCATCGATTCCTTACAGGAGTCATCAGCCATGTTTTTAATGGGCATCCTTTATTGTGCACCGAAGCAGAGTAATTAGCACTGTTGCTTCACAGCTCCAGGGTACCAGGTTTGATTCCCCGCTGGGTCACTGTCTGTGCAGAGTCTGCACGTTCTCCCCGTGTCTGCGTGGGTTTCCTCCGGGTGCTCCGGTTTCCTCCCACAGTCCAAAGCTAAATTGCCCTTAGTGTCCAAAAAGTTGGGTGGGGTTACGGGGATAGGATGGAGGTGTGGGCTTAGTTCGGGTGCTCTTTCCAAGGGCTGGTGCAGACTCGATGGGCCTAATGGCCTCCTTCTGCACTATAAATTCTATGATTCTATGGTTGAGCAGCCAGCCATCCAAAGGTTCTGGGCCAAAAAACATCCAGTTCGCAATCCATTCTACCACTTGTCCGCTTATTCATTAGTGTTGGAGTCAACATTATTAAAGATCTTTTGAAAATCCAGATAAATTACATCTACTACATTCCCATTGTCTACTCTCTCTTGCTTACCTCAAAGAAATTCAACAATGTTGGTCAAGCAAGTGTTTCCCTTTTGAAATCCCTGCTGACAAAGAACATACAGTGCAGAAGGAGGCCATTCGGCCCATCAAGTCTGCACCGACCCACTTATGCCGTCACTTCCAACCTATCCCCATAACCCAGCAACCCCATCTAACCTAAGGGCAATTTATCACGGCCAATCCACCTAACCTGCACGTCTTTGGACTGTGGGAGGAAACTGGAGCACCCGGAGGAAACCCATGCAGACAAGCTGAGAACGTGCAGACTCCGCACAGACAGTGACCCAGCGGGGAATTGAACCTGGGACCCTGGCGCTGTGAAGCCACAGTGCCAATCACTATGCTACCGTGCTGCCCAATCATCGTTATATTTCTAGATGCTCTTCTATTCTCTCCTTTAGTGAGGATTCCTGATCAGCTCCTGGGAGTTGCTGGCAGAGGCCGTCAGTGCTGCCAGCCAAACCAGGAGGCAGCTGGTGATCCTGAGGCGTGGGGTTCACTGGCGAGGCCTCTGCCCTGAGAATGGCAGTGTGCCAGGGAGGGTGTCCTTTGGGGTGAGCTCTGCTGATCCCCGGTTTCCTCTGCAGTGTGCCAGGTGTCAACACCTGTTGGGCCCCTGATTGAGCTTGGCCATGCCATCCCCTTGAAACAACTGGGTTATGAGGATTTGCAGAGGGGCGGCCTGGGTGGGCTCCCAGATGACCAGAGTCTCTCTGAGCATTCATAGGACACAGGCAGCTCTCAGCAATGTGAGCAACTAGGAATCTGTCAGTAGCACCAAAGGGGTGTGTTTAAAACACAAATTATATTAAAATCCATGCAGATAATGTTTTTGCATGGGCCTGCTGGTGTGGGGTGCAAACCTGGATATCGTCGCAAGCGAGGGACCGGAGCATGGCGTCCGAATCGGCAGCAGGCGCAAAACGCATTTTTCCCATTTTGCACAATCACAATTCTTGCTTCCAGCATCGCGAAGCGGAGAATCCAGCCCCTTATTACTCTTCTCATCATTCAATGGCATGTCCAGCTGTTCTATCTCCCGAGTAAAAACTGAAGTGAAACAATTATCTAATACTTCTGCCATCTGATAGCCTGTGCTGTTAGCCTGTCCATTCCCATCCTTTTGTTTTGTTGTGCCCACAAAAATATTTGACTCTTTTGTTTATGTTCCTTCATAATTTAATTTCAGCGTTCCTCTTTGCCATTGCCTACTGCAGAAAATACGGAGGCTGGGGATTGAGGGTGATTTAGAGATGTGGATCAGAAATTGGCTAGCTGAAAGAAGACAGAGGGTGGTGGTTGATGGGAAATGTTCAGAATGGAGTTCAGTTACAAGTGGCGTACCACAAGGATCTGTTCTGGGGCCGTTGCTGTTTGTCATTTTTATCAATGACCTAGAGGAAGGCGCAGAAGGGTGGGTGAGTAAATTTGCAGACGATACTAAAGTCGGTGGTGTTGTCGACAGTGTGGAAGGATGTAGCAGGTTACAGAAGGATATAGATAAGCTGCAGAGCTGGGCTGAGAGGTGGCAAATGGAGTTTAATGTAGAGAAGTGTGAGGTGATTCACTTTGGAAGGAATAACAGGAATGCGGAATATTTGGCTAATGGTAAAGTTCTTGGAAGTGTGGATGAGCAGAGGGATCTAGGTGTCCATGTACATAGATCCCTGAAAGTTGCCACCCAGGTTGATAGGGTTGTGAAGAAGGCCTATGGAGTGTTGGCCTTTATTGGTAGAGGGATTGAGTTTCGGAGCCATGAGGTCATGTTGCAGCTTTACAGAACTCTGGTACGGCTGCATTTGGAGTATTGCGTACAGTTCTGGTCACCGCATTATAGGAAGGACGTGGAAGCTTTGGAGCGGGTGCAGAGGAGATTTACCAGGATGTTGCCTGGTATGGAGGGAAAATCTTATGAGGAAAGGCTGATGGACTTGAGGTTGTTTTCGTTGGAGAGAAGAAGGTTAAGAGGAGACTTAATAGAGGTATACAAAATGATTAGGGGGTTGGATAGGGTGGACAGTGAGAGCCTTCTCCCGTGGATGGAAATGGCTGGCACGAGGGGACATAACTTTAAACTGAGGGGTAATAGATATAGGACAGAGGTCAGAGGTAGGTTCTTTACGCAAAGAGTGGTGAGGCCGTGGAATGCCCTACCTGCTACAGTAGTGAACTCGCCAACATTGAGGGCATTTAAAAGTTTATTGGATAAGCATATGGATGATAATGGCATAGTGTAGGTTAGATGGCTTTTGTTTCGGTGCAACATCGTGGGCCGAAGAGCCTGTACTGCGCTGTATCGTTCTATGTTCTATGTTCCTCATTGCTTTTTTAAAAAACTTATCTCCTAATCTTTTCATATTTCTCTTATTGTGCACTCCTCCTCTGCTCTCTCTACTTAATGGAATAACTAAGGGTTCAGGGCAAGGCTTCTATTGGGCCTGAGGTTGCGCAGAGTGACGATCAGAGTCAGGTTGCCACTCCACTTCTACTTTCAAATGTTTTTGTTCCAGTCTCACCCGACTTTCTGACTCAGGCCGGGCGAGAGATCTACAGGGTAGCATGTTCCCGGGACCTTCTGCCAAGCGTTGGAGAATCGAAGGAAGGAGGCTACAGGCCGGTTTTGTGGCACCAATTGCCATAAATCATGTAGGTTAAAAAGTCCAACCAGGGAGACGATAGGTTTACCAGGCGTTTTGTGAGCGTCCCTTTAAGAAAGGTTTTGTCTTATCACATGGCTTGTAACACGGCTTCAGTGATGTCATTTGTGGGTGGAGCTGGGCTGTGGCTGTCAGGTGAGAGGGGTTTTAGTGTTGGCGTTTCAGTTTTGATTTGTTGCTTTGGACTGCAGAAGAGAAGCAGTGTTTCCCTGTTTTCATTTTAAAGCTGTTCCCGGGAACTGAAAGCACATTGGGTGCATCAAACTGCCCTGGTAACTTTAAAGATAGAGTTGCTTTCCCGAAGGAGTTTTGAATCTGCCGGTTGGAGGCTGGATCAGAATCTCAGGGAAAGGACCAGTCCCATTTAAGCGAGATTACAGTGTGCTGGGCCATGCCCTTGTAAGGGGTTTTGGTTTATTGGATTTTGTATTGAATTGGAACAGCTAAGGGGGATTCATTAAGGGTTATAGACATAGATTACAGTAGCTGTTGTGTGTTTTTTCATGTTTGTAATTGATAACAAATTCTTGCTCTGTTTTATATATGTTAACTACATTCTTCTAATAAACTTTGTTTTGATAAAAGCACCAAGGAAGTCTGATGAATCACACCTGAAGTGGTGGCTCTTGTGCTCATCCTAGCCAAATTCAACATGAAAATTTTCTCTCCCTACAGATGCTGTCAGACCTGCTGAGATTTTCCAGCATTTTCTCTTTCATAAAAGTTATAGGTCAGGTGAGCTTCATAACATACTTTGGAGTTTCTAAGCCCTGGCCCATAACACAGGTAAGTGGTTAGAATTGGGGGTGGGTGGGGATTAGGTCAGACAGCTGGGATTTGGGCAGAGGGGGGGGGGGGGGAAAGAGTCCCATTTGGAGAGGCAGGAAATCACGTGGAGGGGACATTCGGGGGTTTAAGGTGGGGATTCCAGTGCAGGGAGCAGGCGGGTATTGGGGGAAGAGTCCTGTTGGGGGGGGGGGGGGGACCATATTTGGGGCGAGTCCCCTCGGGGTTTGGGAATGTCACTGGTGTCCCATTTTTTTTGGGGGGGGGGGGGGGGGGGTCTGAACAGTCTGAACAAGTGTTACCCAGGAGCGGTTTTAATTCCTCAAACCTTTTCTCGCGAACTATTGCCGGACCAAAGTTTGCAATTTCTACTGAATTTCCACATGAGGAGAGGTTGAATAAACCCGGTTTGTTCTCACTGGAATGACTGAGGTTAAGGGGCGAAAATTATGAAAGGCATGGACAGAGTGCATAGTCAGAAGCTTTTTCCCAGGGTGGGAGAGTCAATTACTAGGGGACATTGGTTTAAGGTGCGAGGGGCAAAGTTTAGAGGAGATGTGTGAGGGAGGTTCTTTGCACAGAAGGTAAAATCTCAGCGGATTGGAAGATAGCCAATGTTGCATCGTTATTAAAGAAGGGTTGCAAGGATAATCCGGGTAATTACAGGCCAGTGAGCTTGACGTCAGTAATAGTGAAGTTGTTGGAAAAGATTCTCAGACATAGGGGGCTGTATTTTCCACCGTCGGGATTCTCCGTTTTGCCGGTAGCCCGGGGGTTTCCCGACGGCGTGAGGCTGCCGCACAAGGGGAAACCCTATTTACCAACCGGCAAAACGGAGCATTCCGCTGGCGTGTTGAACCAGAAATCTGGCGTGGCGGGACGGAGAAACCCGCCCCATATCTGTGCACATTTGGAAGTGAATGGTCTTATTAGCGACAGACAGCATGGTTTTGTACGAGGGAGGTCATGTCTCACTAATTTGATCGAATTATTTGAGGTGGTGACAAAAATGATTGACGAGGGAAGGGCTGTGGATGTTGTCTACATGGACCTTTAGTAAAGCATTTTAGAAGGTCCCTCATGGCAGGCTGGTGCAAAAGATTAAATCACATCGGGTCAGGGATGAACGTGCTGGATGGATTCAGAACTGGCCATAGAAGACAGAGGGTAGCAGTGGAAGGGTGTTTTTCCGAATGGAGGTCTGTAACTAGTGGTGTTCCACAGGGATCAGTTCTGGAACCTCTGTTCTTTGTAATATATATATATAAATGACTTGGAAGAAAACGTAGCGGGTCTGATTAGCAAGTTTGCAGATGATACTAATATTCCAGGAGTTGACTTCCGGTGGTGGCTATGAAGGAGTAAGTCGCACATTTGGTGGCTCCCGCTCTGGTCGGACTTTTGGACTTCTTCCCCGATTTTTTAACGGACTTGAATTGTAGAACAGATGTTAGTGGCAATTCTCTACTGAATTCCCACTTCGGTGCATGGAGAATAGGTCTAGAAGTGTTCGTAAGGGCAGAAACAAGAAGACAGAGAAGGCTTGGGCTGTAGCTGCAACAGGGGACAACATGGCGGAGGTTCGGACCTCTGGCTTGTCGACCCAGCAGTCTATGGAGCAGCTGATGCAAGTCATCCAGGAGGGCTTTGCTACGCAGAAACGGGACTGCTTGGACCCGATAAAAGCATCGATTGAGCGGCTGGAGTTCAGATTGGACGCCCAAAATCGGGCGATCCAGAAGGTGGAGAAGGCACTGGCTGAGCAGGAGGAACATCAGACTGCGGTGGAGCTGGAGGTGGGGATGCTGAGGGACCAACAGAAGAAGCTCCTGGAGAAGGTGGAGGACCTAGGGAGTAGGTCCCGCCGGCAGAACCCAAGAATTGTCGGGCTCCCGGAGGGGTCCGAAGGAACGGACGCTGGGGCATACATACATCGCAGGCATGTTTGTGAAGCTGCTGGGGGATGGGGCATTCTCCCGGCCTTTGGAGGTGGACAGGGCTCACAGAGCACTCGCGAGGAATCCGTGAATGGGAGACCCCCCCGAGGGCAATGGTGGTGAGATTCCATAGGTTCTCGGATAAGGAGCACATTCTACAGTGGACCAAGCAGACGCGGAGCTTTAAATGGGACAATAGCGTCCTGTGGGTTTACCAAGACCTGAGTGTAGAGGTGGCCAGGTGGAGAGCAGGCTTCAATCAGATCAGGGCGATCCTTTTCAAGAAAAAGGTGAAGTTTGGACTGTTATACCCAGCCCGTCTCTGGGTCACGCATGAGGATCAGCACTTTTACTTTGAGTCGCCTGAGGATGCGTTGGACTTTGCGAAAAAGAAAAGGCTGGTGTTGGATTGAGAACTTTTGAACTTGACTGCAGCGTTCATGTTTCTGTTTTCTCTGTTTTGTTTCTCTGTTTTTGCAAAAAGTTTCTTGTCTTGCTTGGAACCAGCAGTAGAGCTGAGTGAGTTTAAGTTTTCATTTGCACTGTTGGGAGATGGAGGTGTGTTAGTTTTGATCTTGGTGTTTTTCAGTTGGGCAATTGCGTGGGGATTGTTTGATGTTGGAGTTTGTTTGCATTGAGCAGGGGGAGGGGGAGGGAGGGAACAATAGGTGGGAGACTATCTGGCGCCGGGGATGGGGGCCACCAAGCTAGCTGGGTGAGCTAGCTCTCGGAAGTGCAATGGAGGGTGTGCATATGTTTGATTTAGGAAAAGGATTGGGTTACAGGGTGTTGTTGCGAGGGGGGGAGAGGGGTGAATGTTCTGCTGACGAGGGAGGGACTTGGGCTGAGGGACAGAGAGGAGGTCGGGGGCATGGGCTGCCTGGGGATGGACTGGTGGAGGTGCGGCACACGGGCTGGTGGCGGATCTAAAAAAAGGGGATGACTGATAGGTTGAGGAGGGGGGGGGGGGGCAATGATCACCTGGAATGTTCGAGGGTTAAATGGGCGGGTCAAAAGGGCATGCGTGTTCGTGCATCTTAGGGGATTGAATGTTGCATGGTAATGTTGTAATGAACGTGGTAATGTTACAGGAGACACAGCATAAGGTATGGACCAGGTTAGACTGAGGAAAGGCTGGGTCAGTCAGGTGTTTCACTCGGACTAGACTCAAAGACTAGAGGGGTCGCGATCCTGATCAATAAGCGGGTGGTGTTTGAGGCGGGTAGAATAGTCTCGGATGTGGGAGGTCGGTACATTATGGTCAGTGGGAAACTGGAGGGGGTGCAGGTGGTATTAGTGAATTTATATGCGCCAAATTGGGATGATGTGGAGTTTATAAAGAGGATGCTGGGGAAGATACCGGACCTGGACTCGCACAGGTTGGTCATGGGAGGGGACTTCAATACAGTTATTGACCCTGGCTTAGACCGGTCAAGCTCGAAAATGGGCAGGGTGCCAGCAATGGCAAAGGAACTGAGAACAAAGAACAAAGAAAATTACAGCACAGGAACAGGCCCTTCAGCCCTCCCAGCCTGCACCGATCCAGATCCTTTCTCTAAACCAGTCTTCTTTTTTCCAAGGATCTACTTCTCTCTGTTCCCCGCCCGTTCATATATCTGTCTAGATGCCCAGCCAGTTCTTTATCCATCTAGCTAGTACACCCTGAACCCCATAAGACTTCACTTTTTCCATCAACCTGCCATGGGAAACTTTATCAAACGCCTTACTGAAGTCCATGTATATGACATCTACAGCCCTTCCCTCATCAATTAACTTCGTCACTTCCTCAAAGAATTCTATTAGGTTTGTCAGACATGACCTTCCCTGCACAAAACCATGCTGCCTTTCACTGATAAGTCTATTTTCTTCCAAATGTGAATAGATCCTATCCCTCAGTATCTTCTCCAACAGTTTGCCTACCACTGACGTCAATCTCACAGGTCTATAATTCCCTGGATTATCCCTGCTACCCTTCTTCAACAAAGGGACAACATTAGCAATTTTCCAGTCCTCCGGGACCTCACCCGTGCTCAAGGATGCTGCAAAGATATCTGTTAAGGCCCCAGCTATTTCGTCCCTCGCTTCCCTCAGTAACCTGGGATAGATCCCATCCGGACCTGGGGACTTGTCCACCTTAATGCCTTTTAGATTACCCAAAACTTCCCCCTTCCTTATGCCGACTTGACCGAGAGTATTTAAACATCCATCCCTAGCCTCAACATCCATCATGTCCCTTTCCTTGGTGAATACCGATGCAAAGTACTCATTAAGAATCTCACCCATTTCCTCTGACTCCACGCATAAATTCCCTCTTTTGTCTTTGAGTGGGCCAATCCTTTCTCTAGTTACCCTCTTGCTCCTTTCTACGAATAAAAGGCTTTGGGATTTTCCTTAACCCTGTTAGCCAAAGATATTTGATGACCCCTTTTAGCCCTCTTTATTGCGCGTTTGAGATTTGTCCTACTTTCCCGATATTCCTCCAAAGCTTCATCAGTTTTAAGTCGCCTAGATCTTATGTATGCTTCCTTTTTCATCTTAGCTAGTCTCACAATTCCACCCGTCATCCATGGTTCCCTAATCTTGCCATTTCTATCCCTCATTTTCACAGGGACATGTCTGTCATGCACTCTAATCAACCTTTCCTTAAAAGACTCCCACATTTCAAATGTAGATTTACCCGTAAAGAGCTGCTCCCAATCCACATTCCCTAGCTCCTGCCGAATTTTGTTTTACTTGGCCTTTCCCCAATTTAGCACCCTTCCTTTAGGACCACTCTCGTCTTTGTCCATGAGTATTCTAAAACTTACAGAATTGTGATCGCTATTCCCAAAGTAATCACCGACTGAAACTTCAACCACCTGGCTGGGATCATTCCCCAATACCAGGTCCAGTATGGCCCCTTCCCAAGTTGGACTATTTACATACTGCTCTAAAAAACTCTCCTGGATGCTCCTTACAAATTCTGCTCCATCTACGCCTCCAACACTACACGAGTCCCATTCAATGTTGGGGAAGTTAAAATCTCCCATCACGACCACCCTATTGCTCCTACATTTTTCTATAATCTGTCTACATGTTTGTACCTATACTTCACGCTCGCTTTTGGGAGGCCTGTCGTAAAGTCCCAACAATGTTACTGCACACTTCCTATTTCTTAGCTCTACCCATATTGCCTCAGTGCTCGAATCCTCCATCGTGCCCTCCTTAATCACAGCTGTGATATCATCTCTGACCAGTAATCCAACTCCTCCACCCCTTTTACCTCCCTCTCTATCCCTCCTGAAGCATCTATACCCTGGGATATTTAGTTGCCAGTCTTGCCCTTCCCTCAACCCAGTCTCAGTAATACCAATAACATCATATTCCCAGGTCCTAATCCAAGCCCTAAGTTCATCTGCCTTACCGGCTGCACTTCTCGCATTAAAACAAATGCACCTCAGACCACCTGTCCCTTTGCGTTCATCATCTCTTCCCTGTCTACTCTTCCCCTTAGTCACATTGAGTTTATTATCTAGTACCTTACTGGCTTTAGTTGCTGCCTCTTTACGGACCTCTAATTTCCTAATCTGGTTCCCATCCCCCTGCCACATGGAGGTTCGTGCAGTCGAGGGTGAAGGAGTTCTCCTTCTACTCACACGTGCATAAAGTGTACTCCTGGATTGATTTCTTTATTTTGAGCAGGGCCTTGCTGGCTGGGGTGGTGGACACGGGGTACTCGGCGATCACAATCTCAGACCATGCTCCGCACTGGGTTGACCTGCGGGTTAGTAAAGACAGTAACCAGCGCCCGCAATGGAGGTTGGATGTGGGACTTTTGGCTGAGAAGGGGTGTGCGAGCGGCTGAGAAAATGTATTCAGAACTACCTGCAGGTCAACGACACGGGGGAAACTTCAGCAGCGGTGGTCTGGGAAGCACTGAAGGCGGTGGTCAGGGGGGAGCTGATCTTGATACGGGCCCACAGGGAGAAGGTAGACAGGGCAGAGATGGACCGACTGGTAAAGGAGATATTACAGGTCGATAGGGGGTATGCGGAGGCCCCGGAGGCAGGGCTCCTGAGGAAACGGCGGAGGCTGCAGGTGGAGTTTAGCTTGCTGACCACAGAGCAGCTGAGAAAGGCGAGGTGGGCGATTTATGAACATGGAGAGAAGGCCAGCAGAATTCTTGCACAGCAGCTTTGGAAGAGGGAGGCATCTAGGGAGATAGGGAAAGTAAAGGACGGTGAGGGGAACCTGGTTGGTGATTCGGTTGGGGTGAAGAAGGTGTTTAGGGATTTCTACAGTGGGCTGTACAGGTCGGAAATATCCTATGGGGCCGGAGGGGATGAGGCGCTTCTTGGAGGGGCTGAATTTCCCAACGGTTGACGGAGAGCAGGTAGAAGGGCTGGGGCCCCAATTAGGTTGGAAGAGATAGTGGAGGGCTTGAAGGCCATGCAGGCGGGTAAGGCCCCAGGTCCGGATGGGTACCCAGTGGAGTTTTATAAAATGTTCTCGGGGATATTAGGGCCAGTGTTGTTGAGGATGTTCAGTGAGGCAAGGGAAAGAGGGGTGCTTCCCCCGACGATGTCACAGGCAACAATTTCGCTGATTCTTAAGCGGGACAAGAGCCCGGAGCTGTGTGGGTCCTACAGGCCGATCTCCCTGTTGAATGTGGATGCCAAGTTGCTGGCCAAAATCTTGTCCCCCAGGACTGAGGATTGTGTTCCGGACATTATTGGGGAGGACCCTGTTAAGGGTAGGCAGTTGGTGGCCAATGTAAGAAAGCTGTTAAACATGATCATGATGCCCCTGGAAGGGAGGGAGGTTGAGGTAGAGGCCGCAATGGACGCAGAAAAAGCTTTTGATCGGGTAGAATGGGACTATCTGTGGGAGGCACTGGAACGGTTCGGATTCGTGCGGGGCTTTCTTGACTGGGCCAGGTTACTGCATCAGGCTCCTGTGGCAAGTGTACGGCCGAACAGGACAACTTCGGACTATTTTAGACTGCAGCAGGGGGCGAGACAGGGATGCCCCCTCTCCCCACTGTTGTCTGCGCTGTCTTAGACCCGCTGGCAATTGCTCAGAGCTTCAAGGGGCTGGTCGGTCGGTGGTTTGGGGGGGGGGGGGGTGGAGCACAGGGGTTCGCTCTATGCGGATGACCTGCTTCTATACGTTTCGGACCCAATAGAGGGGATGGAAGAAATCATGAAGATTTTAGGGGAATTTGGCTGGTTTTCGGGGTATAAGTTAAACATGGATAAGAGTGAGATGTTTGTGGTTCAGGCGAGGGGACAGGAGGGGCGACTGGGGGAGTTGCTGTTTAGGCCAGTAGGGAGTAGTTTTAGGTACTTGGGCATCCAAGTGGTGCGGGAATGGGACCGGCTGCATAAATCGAATCTGGCCCAGCTAGTGGATCAAATGAAGGACGATTTTCGGAGATGGGACGCGCTCCCGTTGTCTCTGGCCGGGAGGGTACAAACAGTGAAAATGACGGTCCTCCCGAGGTTCCTATTTGTATTTCAATGTCTCCCCATTTTTATTCCGCGGTCCTTATTAAGCGGGTCAACAGAGTGATCACGGGCTTCGTCTGGGCGGGCAGGACCCCGCGGGTAAGGAAGGCAATGCTTGAGCGGAGTCGGGGAGAGGGCGGGCTGGCACTGCCAAATTTTAGCAACTATTACTGGGTGGCTAATATAGCCATGATCAGGAAGTGGGTGGTGGGGGAGGGGTCGGCATGGGAGCGTGCGGAGGTGGCTTCATGCAAGGGCACCAGTTTGGGGGCGTTGGTAACTGCGGCTCTGCCGTTCCCGCCGGCACGGTACTCCACCAGCCCCGTGGTGGTGGCGGCCCTGAGAGTCTGGGGCAATGGAGGAGGCATGTGGGAGCAGAGGGAGCATCGGTCTGGGCCCCAATCTGTGATAACCACCGGTTTGCCCCGGGGAGTATGGATGGGGCGGTTCCGGTTATGGCGGAGAGCCGGGATTGAGATGTGTTCATAGAGGGGAGCTTTCCGAGTATGAGGCGCTGGAGGAGAAGTTTGGGTTGGCGAGGGGAAACAAATTCAGGTATCTGCAGGTGCGGGACTTTCTACGTAAACAGGTGTCAACCTTCCCGCTCCTACCGCTGAGGGGGATTCAGGACAGGGTAGTTTCCAGAGGGTGGGTAGGGGAGGGGAGCGTCTCGGACATCTATAAGGAGCTTATGGGGTCGGAGGAGACACAGACCGAGGAACTGAAGCGTAAGTGGGAGGAGGAGCTGGGAGGTGAGATAGAGGATGGTTTATGGGCAGACGCGTTGAGTAGAGTCAACGCGTCCGCAACATGTGCCAGGCTCAGCCTGATACAATTTAAGGTTGTGCACCGGGCTCACATGACAGTGGCCCGGATGAGCAGATTCTTTGGGGTGGAAGACAGGTGGGCAAAAGGCGCGAGAGGACCAGTGAACCATGTCCACATGTTTTGGACATGTCCAAAGCTTGGGGATTCTTGCAGGGGTTGGTGGATGTCATGTCCACGGTGGGTCCAGAGGTGGCGATTTGTGGGGTGTCGGAAGATCCGGAAATCCAGGAGGAGAAAGAGACAGATGTTCTGGCCTTTGTCTCCGGGCTACCAGGGAAGCAAAGAACAAAGAAAATTACAGCACAGGAACAGGCCCTTCGGCCCTCCCAGCCTGCGCCGATCCAGATCCTTTATCTAAACCTGTCTTCTATTTTCCAAGGATCTACTTCCCTCTGTTCCCCGCCCATTCATATATCTGTCTAGATGCATCTTAAATGATGCTATCGTGCCCGCCTCTACCACCTCCGCTGGCAAGGCATTCCAGGCACCCACCACCCTCTGCGTAAAAAACTTTCCACGCACATCTCCCTTAAACTTTCCCCCTCTCACCTTGAAATAGTGACCCCTTGTAATTGACACCCCCACTCTTGGAAAAAGCTTGTTGCTATCCACCCTGTCCATACCTCATAATTTTGTAGACCTCAATCAGGTCCCCCCTCAACCTCCGTCTTTCCAACGAAAACAATCCTAATCTACTCAACCTTTCTTCATAGCTAGCACCCTCCATACCAGGCAACATCCTGGTGAACCTCCTCTGCACCCTCTCTAAAGCATCCACATCCTTCTGGTAATGTGGCGACCAGAACTGCACGCAGTATTCCACATGTGGCCTAACCAAAGTCCTATACAACTGTAACATGAACTGCCGACTCTTGTACTCAATACCCCGTCCGATGTAGGCAAGCATGCTGTATGCCTTCTTGACCACTCTATCGACCTGCGTTGCTACTTTCAGGGTACAATGGACCTGAACTCCCAGATCTCTCTGTACATCAATTTTCCCCAGGACTCTTCCATTGACCGTATAGTCCGCTCTTGAATTAGATTTTCCAAAATGCATCACCTCGCATTTGCCTGGATTGAACTCCATCTGCCATTTCTCTGCCCAACTCTCCACCCCTCTATATTTTGCTGTGTTCTCTGACAGTCCTCCTCGCTATCTGCAACTCCACCAATCTTCGGATGACAGTGAAAACAGCGCGGGAGCTGAGTGAGCCGGGACAGTGAAAACAGCGCGAGAGGAGAGAGAGCCGGGACAGTGAAAACAGTGCAGGAGGTGAGTGAGCCGGGACAGTGAAAACAGCGCGGGAGCTGAGAGAGCCGGGACAGTGAAAACAGCGCGGGAGGTGAGTGAGCCGGGACAGTGAAAACAGCGCGGGAGCTGAGTGAACCGGGACATTGAAAACAGCGCGGGAGCTGAGTGAGCCGGGACAGTGAAAACAGCGCGGGAGCTGAGTGAGCCGGGACAGTGAAAACAGCGCAAGAGGAGAGTGAGCCGGGACATTGAAAACAGCGCGGGAGGAGAGTGAGCCGGGACAGTGAAAACAGCGCGGGAGCTGAGTGAGCCGGGACGGTGAAAACAGCGCGGGAGGAGAGAGAGCCGGGAGAGTGAAAACAGGCGGGAGCCGAGTGAGCCGGGACAGTGAAAACAGCGCGAGAGGTGAGTGAGCCGGGACAGTGAAAACAGCGCGGGAGCTGCGAGTCGGAGCGGAGATTTTAAAAGATCGCGGCCTAGTTTCGGGAGCCGTTCGGAGGAGGAGGAGCAGTCTCTGTCAGGGAGAGAACCTGAGAACATCTAAGACACTCAGAGGGTAAGAAGGTAAGTAAGTGATTTTTACTCATTTTTACTTTTATACCTTTTTCAAATTGTGTGTGTCGGGGGTAAACTGAAGTGACATCACAGAAAAGCTGTGGCCTGAGTGGCTGGTTGGGATTCTACACTAAATTTAAAAAATTAAGCATTGGTAACTAATTAAACATAATTACTTAATTATAATTTAGAGGGGTATCTAAGCCAGAGATCGGAGAGTGCTATATTTAGCTTTCGCATTTCTATTAGAAATCTAGTGCTAGGAAACAGATAGTTAACAATAACTTTGAAATTAAAAAATATATATATTTTTTTAAAAATTTTTTATTTTTATTTTAATTAATTGACGCAATGTCAGTTAGAGGGGTGCAGTGCTCTGACTGTGAGATGTGGCAGGTCCGGGAGGCTTCCAGCGTCCCGGATGGCTTCATCTGCAGAAAGTGCACCCAACTGGAGCTCCTCACAGACCGCATGGTTCGGTTGGAGCAGCAATTGGATGCACTTAGGAGCATGCAGGTGGCGGAAAGCGTCATAGATCGCAGTTATGTAAATGTGGTCACACCCAAGGTGCAGGCAGAGAAATGGGTGACCACCAGAAAGGGCAGGCAGTCAGCGCAGGAATCCCCTGTGGTTGTCCCCCGCTTGAACAGGTGTACCCCTTTGGATACTGTCGGGGGGGATAGCCTATCAAGGGAAAACAGCAGCAGCCAGAGCAGTGGCACCACGGCTGGCTCTGATGTTCAGAAGGGAGGGTCAAAGCGCAGAAGAGTAATAGTAATAGGGGACTCTATAGTCAGGGGCACAGATAGGCACTTCTGTGGACGTGAAAGAGACTCAAGGATGGTATGTTGCCTCCCTGGTGCCAGGGTCCAGGATGTCTCCGAACGGGTAGAGGGCATCCTGAAGGGGAAGGCAAACAGGCAGAGGTCGTTGTACATATTGGTACTAACGACATAGGCAGGAAGGGGCATGAGGTCCTGCAGCAGGAGTTCAGGGAGCTAGGCAGAAAGTTAAAAGACAGGACCTCGAGGGTTGTAATCTCTGGATTACTCCCTGTGCCACGTGCCAGTGAGGCTAGAAATAGGAAGATAGAGCAGCTAAACACATGGCTAAACAGCTGGTGTAGGAGGGAGGGTTTCTGTTATCTGGACCACTGGGAGCTCTTCCGGGGCAGGTGTGACCTGTATAAGAAGGACGGGTTGCATCCAAACCGGAGAGGCATAAATATCCTGGCCGCGAGGTTTGCTAGTGTCACACGGGAGGGTTTAAACTAGTATGGCAGGGGGGTGGGCACGGGAGCAATAGGTCAGAAGGTGAGAGCATTGAGGGAGAACAAGGGAATAGGGACAGTGTGGCTCTGAGGCAGAGCAGACAGGGAGAAGTTGCTGAACACAGCGGGTCTGGTGGCCTGAAGTGCATATGTTTTAATGCAAGAAGTATTACGGGTAAGGCAGATGAACTTAGAGCTTGGATTAGTACTTGGAACTATGATGTTGTTGCCATTACAGAGACCTGGTTGAGGGAAGGGCAGGATTGGCAGCTAAACGTTCCAGGATTTAGATGTTTCAGGCGGGATAGAGGGGGGTGTAAAAGGGGAGGCGGAGTTGCGCTACTGGTTCGGGAGAATATCACAGCTGTACTGCGGGAGGACACCTCAGAGGGCAGTGAGGCTATATGGGTAGAGATCAGGAATAAGAAGGGTGCAGTCACAATGTTGGGGGTTTACTACAGGCCTCCCAACAGCCAGCGGGAGACAGAGGAGCAGATAGGTAGACAGATTTTGGAAAAGAGTAAAAACAACAGGGTTGTGGTGATGGGAGACTTCAACTTCCCCAATATTGACTGGGACTCACTTAGTGCCAGGGGCTTAGACGGGGCGGAGTTTGTAAGGAGCATCCAGGAGGGCTTCTTAAAACAATATGTAGACAGTCCAACTAGGGAAGGGGCGGTACTGGACCTGGTATTGGGGAATGAGCCCGGCCAGGTGGTAGATGTTTCAGTAGGGAAGCATTTCGGTAACAGTGACCACAATTCAGTAAGTTTTAAAGTACTAGTGGACAAGGATAAGAGTGGTCCTAGGATGAATGTGCTAAATTGGGGGAAGGCTAATTATAACAATATTAGGCGGGAACTGAAGAACATAGATTGGGGGCGGATGTTTGAGGGCAAATCAACATCTGACATGTGGGAGGCTTTCAAGTGGCAGTTGAAAGGAATTCAGGACCGGCATGTTCCTGTGAGGAAGAAGGATAAATACGGCAATTTTCGGGAACCTTGGATGACGAGAGATATTGTAGGCCTCGTCAAAAAGAAAAAGGAGGCATTTGTCAGGGCTAAAAGGCTGGGAACAGACGAAGCCTGCGTGGAATATAAGGAAAGTAGGAAGGAACTTAAGCAAGGAGTCAGGAGGGCGAGAAGGGGTCACGAAAAGTCATTGGCAAATAGGGTTAAGGAAAATCCCAAGGCTTTTTACACGTACATAAAAAGCAAGAGGGTAGCCAGGGAAAGGGTTGGCCCACTGAAGGATAGGCAAGGGAATCTATGTGTGGAGCCAGAGGAAATGGGCGAGGTACTAAATGAATACTTTGCATCAGTATTCACCAAAGAGAAGAAATTGGTAGATGTTGAGTCTGGAGAAGGGGGTGTAGATAGCCTGGGTCACACTGAGATCCAAAAAGACGAGGTGTTGGGTGTCTTAAAAAATATTAAGTTAGATAAGTCCCCAGGGCCTGATGGGATCTACCTCAGAATACTGAAGGAGGCTGGAGATGAAATTGCCGAGGCCTTGACAGAAATCTTTGGATCCTCGCTGTCTTCAGGGGATGTCCCGGAGTACTGGAGAATAGCCAATGTTGTTCCTCTGTTTAAGAAGGGTAGCAAGGATAATCCAGGGAACTACAGGCCGGTGAGCCTTACTTCAGTGGTAGGGAAATTACTGGAGAGAATTCTTCGAGACAGGATCGACTCCCATTTGGAAGCAAATGGACGTATTAGTGAGAGGCAGCACGGTTTTGTGAAGGGAAGGTCGTGTCTCACTAACTTGATAGAGTTTTTCGAGGAGGTCACTAAGATGATTGATGCAGGTAGGGCAGTGGATGTTGTCTATATGGACTTCAGTAAGGTCTTTGACAAGGTCCCTCATGGTAGACTAGTACAAAAGGTGAAGTCACACGGGATCAGGGGTGAGCTGGCAAGGTGGATACAGAACTGGCTAGGCCATAGAAGGCAGAGAGTAGCAATGGAAGGATGCTTTTCTAATTGGAGGGCTGTGACCAGTGGTGTTCCACAGGGATCAGTGCTGGGACCTTTGCTCTTTGTAGTACATATAAATGATTTGGAGGAAAATGTAACTGGTCTGATTAGTAAGTTTGCAGACGACACAAAGGTTGGTGGAATCGCGGATAGCGATGAGGACTGTCGGAGGATACAGCAGGATTTAGATTGTTTGGAGACTTGGGCGGAGAGATGGCAGATGGAGTTTAATCCGGACAAATGTGAGGTAATGCATTTTGGAAGTATTGAAAGTCAAAGAGATCTAGGAGTACAGGTCCACAGGTCATTGAAAGGGGCAACACAGGTGGAGAAGGTAGTCAAGAAGGCATACGGCATGCTTGCCTTCATTGGCCGGGGCATTGAGTATAAGAATTGGCAAGTCATGTTGCATCTGTATAGAACCTTAGTTAGGCCACACTTGGAGTATAGTGTTCAATTCTGGTAGCCACACTACCAGAAGGATGTGGAGGCTTTAGAGAGGGTGCAGAAGAGATTTACCAGAATGTTGCCTGGTATGGAGGGCATTAGCTATGAGGAGCGGTTGAATAAACTCGGTTTGTTCTCACTGGAACGAAGGAGGTTGAGGGGAGACCTGATAGAGGTATACAAAATTATGAGGGGCATAGACAGAGTGGATAGTCAGAGGCTTTTCCCCAGGGTAGAGGGGTCAATTACATGGGGGCATAGGTTTAAGGTGAGAGGGGCAAGGTTTAGAGTAGATGTACGAGGCAAGTTTTTTACACAGAGGGTAGTGGGTGCCTGGAACTCGCTGCCGGAGGAGGTGGTGGAAGCAGGGACGATAGTGACATTTCAGGGGCATCTTGACAAATATATGAATAGGATGGGAATAGAGGGATACGGACCCAGGAAGTGTAGAAGATTGTAGTTTAGTCGGGCAGCATGGTCGGCACGGGCTTGGAGGGCCGAAGGGCCTGTTCCTGTGCTGTACATTTCTTTGTTCTTTGTTCTTTGTATCATCTGCAAACTTGCTAATCAGACCACCAATACCTTCGTCCAGATCATTTATGTATATCACAAACAACAGTGGTCCGAGCACGGATCCCTGTGGAACACCACTAGTCACCTTTCTCCATTTTGAGACCCTCCCTTCCACCACTACTCTCTGTCTCCTGTTGCCCAGCCAGTTCTTTATCCATCTAGCTAGTACACCCTGAACCCCATAAGACTTCACTTTTTCCATCAACCTGCCATGGGAAACTTTATCAAACGCCTTACTGAAGTCCATGTATATGACATCTACAGCCCTTCCCTCATCAATTAACTTTGTCACTTCCTCAAAGAATTCTATTAGGTTTGTAAGACATGACCTTCCCTGCACAAAACCATGCTGCCTTTCACTGATAAGTCTATTTTCTTCCAAATGTGAATAGATCCTATCCCTCAGTATCTTCTCCAACAGTTTGCCTACCACTGACGTCAAGCTCACAGGTCTATAATTCCCTGGATTATCCCTGCTACACTTCTTAAACAAAGGGACAACATTAGCAATTCTTCAGTCCTCCGGGACCTCACCCGTGCTCAAGGATGCTGCAAAGATATCTGTTAAGGCCCCAGCTATTTTGTTCCTCGCTTCCCTCAGTAACCTGGGATAGATCCCATCAGGACCTGGGGACTTGTCCACCTTAATGCCTTTTAGAATACCCAAAACGTTCCCCTTCCTTATGCTGACTTGACCTAGAGTATTTAAACATCCATCCCTCGCCTCAACATCCATCATGTCCCTTTCCTTGGTGAATACCGATGCAAAGTACTCATTAAGAATCTCACCCATTTCCTCTGACTCCACGCATAAATTCCCTCTTTTGTCTTTGGGATTTTCTTAACCCTGTTAGCCAAAGATATTGGCTATTAGCCAGATGGATACTGTTAGCTTGGAGGGACCCAAAGCCCCCAAAGTCGGAGACCTGGCTATTGGACATGGCTAGCTTTCTCTGTTTGGAGAAAATTAAGTTTGCCTTGAGAGGTTCACTGTTCGGGTTCACCCGGAGATGGCAACCGTTCGTCGACTTCCTTGCGGAAAATTAATTGTCACAGGCGGGGAGGGGGGGGGGGGGGGAGTAGTTTAGGTTAGAGTACGGGGTTATAAGGGTGGGACCTGTACGAAAGGTAAACGGTTGTTGCACAATGTTTATGGTTTCATGTAGATTGTCTGTTTTGTTGTTGTTTCTATACCAAAAATACCTCAATGAAATATTTATTTTTTTTAAAAATATTGCAGGAGTTGCGGATAGTGATGAAGATTGTCAGAGAATACAGCAGGATAGAGATAGGCTGCAAAATTGGGTGGAGAAATGGCAGATGGAATTTAACTCAGACAATCCAATTATAAAATAAATGGCAGAACCATCAGGAGCATAGACAAGCAGTCCCCTCCCTCAACTCCTTTACTGCACATTGATGACTTTTTTGGTGCCGCTTCATGCTCTCGTCTGGACCTGGAAAAATTCATCAATTTCACTTCTAGTTTCCACCCCTCCATCACTTTCACCTGGTCCATCTCAGACACTTCCCGTCCCTTTGTTGATCTTTCTGTCTCCATTTCCGGCAATAGACTATCTACTCATATTCATTACAAGCCCACTGACTCCTGCAGCTATCTGGACTACAGCTCTTCGCACCCTACACCCTGTAAGGACTCCATCCCTTTCTCTCAGCTCCTTCGCCTCCGTCGCATTTGTTCCGATGATGCCACTTTCCAAAATGGTGCTTCGAAAATGTGTTCCTTCTTCCTCAACCGTGATTTCCCACCTCCAGTTGTTGACAGGGCCCTCAACAGTGTGCGGTCCATCTCCCGCACCACGACCCTCGCCCCCTCCACTACCCTCGCCCCCTCCACTACCCTCGCCCCCTCCACTACCCTCGCCCCCTCCACTACCCTCGCCCCCTCCACTACCCTCGCCCCCTCCACTACCCTCCCAGAACAAGGATAGAGTCCCCCTCGTTCTCACATTTCATCCCACCAGCCTCCATATAATCCTCCGCCATTTTCGCCAACTCCAGCGTGATGCCACCACCAAACACATCTTCCCTTCACTCCCTCTGTCAGCATTCCGCAGAGACCGTTCTATCCGAGATAATCTAGTCCACTCCTCCACCATACCCAGTACCTTTCCCATCACCCATGGCACCTTCCCATGCAATCGCAGAAGCTGTAACATCTGCCCTTTTACCTCTTCCATGCTTAACATCCCAGGCCCAAAACACTCATTCCAGGTTAAGCAGCGTTTCACTTGCACCTCTTTCAATCTGGTCTACTGCATTCGCTGCTCCCAATGTGGTCTCCTCTATATCGGAGAGACCAACGCAGACTGGGTGATCGCTTTGCTGAGCACCTTTGGTCTGTGCACATTCAGGACTCTGACCTTCCCGTTGCTTGCCATTTTAACACAAGACCCTGCTCCCATGCCCACATGTCTGCCCTTGGCCTGCTGCAATGTTCCAGTGAAGCTCAACTCAAACTGGAGGAACAACATCTCATCTTCCGGTCTCAGCATCGAATTCAACAACTTCAGATGATTAGCTCTACCCCACCGCGAACCATTTGTTTTCATTCCTTTTCATTTTAACTGTCTTTTACCATTTCTTTCTTTCTTTCTTGTCTTTCTTTATATATATTTACCCCCCAACCTATCCCCCTTTCCTTACCCTTTCTCCCCTTTGCTTCCCCCTTCCCACCCCCCACATCTACATCTGTCACAGTTCACCCTCTGATAGTTTCTCTGCAGTTTGGCCTTTCACACCTTCTGTCCTCTCTGGGACTGCCATTAGCGCTCTTTCCCTTAGCTTCTGTGGCCATTAACACCCCGTTTCCCTGGGTTTCTGTGGCTATGACTCATCTTTCATTCTCACTCCACAGTATAAATATTTCCCACTTTCTCTATCTTTTAGCTTTGACAAAGGGTCATGTGGACTCGAAACGTGAGCTCTTTTCTCTCTCTACAGATGCTGCCAGACCTGCTGAAATTTTCCAGCATTTTCTCCTTGGACAAACAAAGAGATCAGGGCGTGCAGATCCACAGATCCTTAAAAGTGGCAGCACTAGTGGAAATGGTGGTAAAGAAAGCATGCTTGCCTTCATCGAACGAGGTATCGAGTATAAAAGCTTGCAAATTGTTATGGTTATATAGAACGTTGGTTAGGCCACATTTGGAATACTGGGTCCAATTCTGGTCACCGCACTACCAGAAGGGTGGCTTTGGAGAGAGTACAGAAAAGGTTTACCAGGATGTTGCCTGATATGGAGGGTATTAGCTATGAGGAGAGATTGAATAAACTGGGATTGTTCTCCCTCGAGAGACGGAGGCTGAGGGGCGATCTGACAGAAGTTTATAAAATTATTCGGGGTATAGATAGGGTGAACAGTTGGGAGCTTTGTCCCAGGGCGGAAATGACAATCACAAGGGGGCACAAGTTCAAGGTGAGGGGGGGATAGGTTCAGTGGAGATGTGCGGGTGAAGTTTTTTTACACAGAGGATGGGGGCGGGGTGCCCCCCGACCAGGCAGATCACATGGAACGTGAGAGGGCTGAATGGGTCAGTCAAGAGGGCTCGGGTGTTCGCGCATTGGAGGAGGTTCAAGGCAGATGTGGCAATGATACAAGAGAAACACCTGAGGATAGCACGGTAGCACAGTGGTTAGCACTGTGGCTTCGCAGCACCAGGGTGCCCGGTTCGATTGCCCGCTGGGTCACTGTCTGTGCGGAGTCTGCATGTTCTCCCCGTGTCTGCGTGGGTTTCCTCCGGGTGCTCCGGTTTCCTCCCACAGTCGAAAGACGTGCAGGTTAGGTAGATTGGCCATGATAAATTGCCCTTAGTGACCAAAAAGGTTAGGAGGCGTTATTGGGTTACGGGGATAGGGTGGAAGTGAGGGCTTAAGTGGCTCGATGGGCCGAATGGCCTCCTTCTGCACTGTATGTTCGATGATAGTGGATCAGACTAGACTGAGGAAGGGGTGGTCGGGCAGGTATTTCACTTGGAGCTAGACTCAAAAACTAGGGGGGTTTCTATCCTGATCAATAAGCGGGTGTCCTTTGAGGTAGGGAATATAGTGGTGGACTCAGGGGCTAGGTATATCATGGTAAGCGGGAAGCTGGAGGAGATGCCGGTGGTATTAGTGAATATTTACGCACCAAATTGGGACGACGCGGAGTTTATGAGGCAGGTGTTGGGGAAAATCCCGGACCTGGACTCGTATAAGCTGATCATGGGGGGCCTTTAATACGGATACAGATCAGAGGTTGGATTGGTCGAGTTCAAGGACAGGGAGGGTGCCAGCTTCGGCGAAGGAACTAAAGGGTTTATGGAACAGATGAGGGGGTTAGACCTGTGGAGGTTCGGACAGCCAAGAGCGAAGGAGTTTTCTCTTTTTCCCCACGTGCATAAGTGTACTCCCGGATTGACTTTTTCATTTTAAACAGGGCTTTACTGGAGGGGGTGGTGGATACCGAGTATTTGGCAATTGTTGTGTCGGATCATGCCCCACACTGGGTGGGCAAGGAGGGGGGTCAGCTCCCGCAATGGAGATTGGATGTAGGACTGTTAGCGGATGAGGGGGGGTGTGGGCAAGTGAGGGGGGCTATCCATAATTATTTAGAGATAAATGATCCGGGGGAAGTTTCGGCAGCAACAGTATGGGAGGCGCTGAAGGCAGTGGTTAGGGGAGAGCTAATTTTGATACAGGTTCATGGGGAGAAGGCGGAGCGGGCAGAGATGGATAGGCTGGTGAGGTAAATACTCCAGGTGGGCAGAAGGTATTCTGAAGCCCGGAGGCGGGGTTGTTGAAGCAGCAGCAGAAGCTGCAGATGGAGTTTGGTCTGTTGTCTCCAGGGAAGGCGGTGAGGCAGTTGAGGAAGGCGAGGGGGCAGTTGAGGAAGGCGAGGGGGGTGGTATATGAGTTTGGGGAGAAAGCCAGTAGAATGCTAGCACAGCAGCTAAGGAAGAGGCAGGTGGCCAGGGAAATAGGAAGAGTGAAGGACAGAGGGGGAACACGGTCTTGGGACCAGCAGATGTGAATGGTGTTTTTAAGGAGTTTTATAATCGGCTGTATGAGTCGGAGCCCCCAGCTGGGGTGGAGGGGATAAGGCAGTTTTTGGAAGGGTTGGAGTTTCCGAAGGCGGAGGAAGGGTTGGTGGAGGGGTTGGGAGTCCCAATCGGGATTGTAGGAGTAGTAGAGGGATTGAAGGCCATGCAGTCGGACAAGGCCCCGGGACCGGACGGCTACCCTGTGGACTTCTACCAGAGGTTTTCATGGATGCTGGGCCCGCTGATGGTGAGGTGGTGGTCGCTATAGACGCGGAGGAGGCCTTTGACCGGGTGGAATGGAATTATTTGTGGGAGGTCCTGGGACTGTTGGGGGGGGGGGGGGGGGGAATCATTTCAGGGCACACGTTTGGGAGCATTGGTAACGGCTCCTCTGCAGTGGCGGAAGCATATGGGAGTGGAGGGAGCATCGGTGTGGGCTCCAATTTGTGGTAATCACCAGTTTGTCCTGGGGAGGCTGGATGAGGGGTTTCAGAGGTGGCAGAGAACAGGAATTGAGAAGTTGGGGGAATCTATTTACTGATGGGAGCTTTCCATGTTTAGAGGATTTGGAGGAGTTTGAATTGCCAGGAGAGAATGCGTTCGATATCTGCAGGTGAGGGATTTTGTGCGAAGGCAGGTTTTGACCTTTCCGCTTCACCGCCACAGGGGACACAGGACAGGGTAGTCTCTGGAATGGGGGTGGGGGAGGGGAAGGTTTGTATATTGATAAAGTACTTATGGAGTGGGAGGGAACTCAGATAGGTGAGCTAAAGCGTAAATGGGAAGATGAGCTGGGAGGGGAGGTAGAGGGGGGTCTGGGGGAGGATGTTCTGAGCAGTCAACGTTTCCTCATCATGTGCCAGGCTCAGCCTGATACAATTCAAGGTGGTTCACCGGGCACACGTGACGGTGGCCCGGATGAACAAGTTTTTTGGGATAGAGGACAAGTGTGTGAGGTGTGCGGGAGGGCCAGCAAACCATGTCCATATGTTGTGAGCATGCCCGAAGCTTTGGGGATACTGGCAGGTATTTGCACATGTCATGTCCACGGTACTAAAAACGAGGGTGGTGCCGAGTCCAGAGGTGGCGATTTTTGGAGTGTCGGAGGATCCGGGAGTCCAGGGGGTGAGAGAGGCTGACGTTTTGGCCTTTGCCTCCTTGGTAGCCCGGAGACGGATCTTATTAGCGTGGAGGGACTCGATGCCCCCGAATCAGGGGTTTGGGTCAGTGACATGGCTGGGTTTCTCAGGCTTGAGAAAATTAAGTTCGCCCCGAGAGGATCGACGTTAGGGTTCGTCCACAGGTGGCAGCCGTTTATCGACCTCTTCGGAGAATACTAAACTGTTAGCAGATCCAATAAGGGGGGGAGGTTGTTAGGGGGTAGGGGGGAGTTAGGCTATTTTGTGTTTAGAGTAGTGCTGCCTATTCAGGATAATTGCCCATTGGAAGTTTGCACGTTCCAGGCAATTGCCAAGCAACCCTTACCTGGTGCACATCTCAACCAGATTCCAACCAACCTGTGGGTCAAAAAGGTTTCTCCTCAACTTCCCTCTTTGCCTTCTTTTGTTTTTAAAGTACCCAATTTTTGTTAGTGGGTGCCTGGAACTCGCTGCCGGAGGAGGTGGTGGAAGCAGGGACGATAGTGACATTTCAGGGGCATCTTGACAAATACATGAATAGGATGGGAAAAGAGGGATACGGACCCAGGAAGTGTAGAAGATTGTAGTTTAGACGGGCAGCATGGTGGGCAAAATCTTGGAAAGGTTTATAAGAGATAGGGGGCGAAATTCTCCCCAAACGGCACGATGTCCGCCGACTGGCGCCCAAAACGGCGCCAATCATTTTTGGGGGCCGAGCCCCAACATTGAGGGGCTAGGCCGACGCCGGAGGGATTTCCGCCCCGCCAGCTGGCGGAAACGGCCTTTGTTGCCCCGCCAGCTGGCGCGGAAATGACATGTCGGGGCGGCGCATGCGCGGGAGCGACAGCGGCCGCTGACAGTTTCCCGCGCATGCGCAGTGGAGGGAGTCTCTTCCGCCTCCGCCATGGTGGAGACCGTAGCGGAGGCGGAAGGGAAAGAGTGCCCCCACGGCACAGGCCCGCCCGCGGATCGGTGAGCCCCGATCGCCCCATGCCCCCCCCCCCCCCCCCAGGACCCCGGAGCCCGCCCACGCCGCCTTGTCCCGCCGGTAAATAGGTACTCTAATTTACGCCGGCAGGACAGGCAATTGACCGGCGGGACTTCGGCCCATCCGGGCCGGAGAATCCAGCGGGGGGGCCCGACAACCGGCGCGGTCTGATTCCCGCCCCCACCGAATATCCGGTACCGGAGACTTCGGCAACCGGCGGGGGCGGGATTCACGGCGGCCAACGGCAAATGGAGTTTAATGCAGAAAAGTGTGAGGTGATTCATTTTGGAAGGAATAGCAGGAAGACAGATTACTGGGCTAATGGTAAGATTCTTGGCAGTGTGGATGAGCAGAGAGATCTCGGTGTCCATGTACATAGATCCCTGAAAGTTGCCACTCAGGTTGAGAGGGTTGTTCAGAAGGCGTACGGTGCGTTAGCTTTTATTGGTAGAGGGATTGAGTTTCGGAGCCATAAGGTCATGTTGCAGCTGTACAAAACTCTGGTGCGGCCGCATTTGGAGTATTGCGTGCAATTCCGGTCGCTGCATTATAGGAAGGATGTGGAAGCATTGGAAAGGGTGCAGAGGAGATTTACCAGAATGTTGCCTGGTGTGGAGGGAAGATCTTATGAGGAAAGGTTGAGGGACTTGAGGCTGTTTTTGTTGGAGAGAAGAAGGTTAGAGAGAGAAGAAGATCCAGCAGAGGGCAGTAGAGCAGAGCTGCTGATTGGTGTTGCAAGGGAAATGTGCATACCTCCGTCATGATCACCCTAAATTGAAGGTGTACCTGAGCTAAAGACCCTAGCTGTTCGAGTGAAGACAAGCATCCAGCAGAGGGCAGTAGAGCAGAGCTGCAGATTGGTGTTATAGAACATAGAACGATACAGGCCCTTCGGCCCACGATGTTGCACCGACATGGGAAGTCAAAAAACAAAAGCCATCTAACCTACACTATGCCATTATCATCCATATGCTCATCCAATAAACTTTTAAATGCCCTCAATGGTGGCGAGTTCACTACTGTTGCAGGTAGGGCATTCCACGGCCTCGCCACTCTTTGTGTAAAGAACCTACCTCTGACCTCTGTCCTATATCTATTACCCCTCAGTTTAAGGCTTTGTCCTCTCGTGCTAGCCATTTCCATCCGCGGGAGAAGGCTCTCACTGTCCACCCTATCTAACCCTCTGATCATTTTGTGTGCCTCTATTAAGTCTCCTCTTAACCTTCTTCTCTCCATTGAAAACAACCTCAAGTCCATCAGCCTTTCCTCATAAGATTTTCCCTCCATACCAGGCAACATCCTGGTAAATCTCCTCTGCACCCGCTCCAAAGCTTCCACGTCCTTCCTATAATGAGGTGACCAGAACTGTACGCAATACTCCAAATGCGGCCGTACCAGAGTTTTGTACAGCTGCAACATGACCTCATGACTCCGGAACTCAATCCCTCTACCAATAAAGGCCAACACACCATAGGCCTTCTTCACAACCCTATCAACCTGGGTGGCAACTTTCAGGGAACTATGTACATGGACACCGAGATCCCTGTGCTCATCCACACTTCCAAGAATTTTACCATTAGCCAAATATTCCGCATTCCTGTTATTCCTTCCAAAGTGAATCACCTCACACTTCTCTACATTAAACTCCATTTGCCACCTCTCAGCCCAGTTCTGCAGCTTATTTATGTCCCTCTGTAACCTGCAACATCCTTCCGCACTGTCGACAACACCACCGACTTTAGTGTAGTCTACAAATTTACTCACCCACCCTTCTACGCCCTCCTCTAGGTCATTTATAAAAATGACAAACAGCAACGGCCCCAGAACAGATCCTTGTGGTACGCCACTTGTCACTGAACTCCATTCTGAACATTTCCCATCAACCACCACCCTCTGTCTCCTTTCAGCGAGCCAATTTCTGATCCACATCTCTAAATCACCCTCAATCCCCAGCCTCCGTATTTTCTGCAATAGCCTACCGTGGGGAACCTTCTCAAACGCTTTACTGAAATCCATATACACCACATCAACTGCTCTACCCTCGTCTACCTGTTCAGTCACCTTCTCAAAAGAACTCGATAAGGTTTGTGAGGCATGACCTAACCTTCACAAAGCCATGCTGACTATCCCTAATCATATTATTCCTATCTAGGTGATTATAAATCTTGTCTCTTATAATCCCCTCCAAGACTTTACCCACAACAGACGTGAGGCTCACCGGTCTATAGTTGCCGGGGTTGTCTCTACTCCCCTTCTTGAACAAAGGGACCAAATTTGCTATCCTCCAGTCCTCTGGCACTATTCCTGTAGCCAATGATGACATAAAAATCAAAGCCAAAGGCTCAGCAATCTCTTCCCTGGCTTCCCAGAGAATCCTAGGATAAATCCCATCAGGCCCCGGGGACTTATCTATTTTCAGCCTGTCCAGAATTGCCAACACCTCTTCCCTACGTACCTCAATGCCATCTATTCTATTAGCCTGGGTCTCAGCATTCTCCTCCACAACATTCTCTTTTTCCTGAGTGAATACTGACGAAAAATATTCATTTAGTATCTCGCCTATCTCTTCAGACTCCACACACAACTTCCCATCCCTGTCCTTGACTGGCCCAACTCTTACCCTAGTCGTTCTTTTATTCCTGATATACCTATAGAAAGCTTTTGGGTTTTCCTTGATCCTACCTGCCAAATACTTCTCATGTCCCCTCCTTGCTCGTCTTAGCTCTCTCTTTAGATCCTTCCTCGCTACCTTGTAACTATCAAGCGCCCCAACTGAAACTTCACACCTCATCTTCACATAGGCCTCCTTCTTCCTCTTAACAAGAGATTCCACTTCTTTGGTAAACCACAGTTCCCTCACTCGACACCTTCCTCCCTGCCTGATCGGTACATACTTATCAAGAACACGCAGTAGCTGATCCTTGAACAAGCTCCACTTGTCCAGTGTGCCCAACACTTGCAGCCTACTTCTCCAACCTACCCCTCCCAAGTCATGTCTAATGGCATCATAATTGCCCTTCCCCCAGCTATAACTCTTGCCCTGCGGTGTATACTTATCCCTTTCCATCATTAACGTAAACGTCACCGAATTGTGGTCACTGTCCCCAAAGTGCTCACCTACCTCCAAATCTAACACCTGGCCTGGTTCATTACCCAAAACCAAATTCAATGTGGCCTCGCCTCTTGTTGGCCTGTCAACATATTGTGTCAGGAAACCCTCCTGCACACATTGTACAAAAAACGACCCATCAAATGTACTCGAACTATATCTTTTCCAGTCAATATTTGGAAAGTTAAAGTCTCCCATAATAACTACCCTGTTACTTTTGCTCTTATCCAGAATCATCTTCGCCATCCTTTCCTCTACATCCCCAGAACTATTAGGAGGCCTATAGAAAACTCCCAACAGGGTGACCTCTCCTTTCCTGTTTCTAACCTCAGCCCATACTACCTCGGAAGAAGAGTCTCCATCTAGCATCCTCTCCGCCACCGTAATACTGTTCTTGACTAGCAGCGCCACACCTCCCCCTCTTTTGCCTCCTTCTCTGAGCTTACTAAAACACCTAAACCCCGGAACCTGCAACAACCATTCCTGTCCCTGCTCTATCCATGTCGCCGAAATGGCCACAACATCGAAGTCCCAGGTACCAACCCATGCTGCCAGTTCCCCTACCTTATTTTGTATACTCCTGGCATTGAAGTAGACACACTTCAAACCACCTACCTGAACACTGGCCCCCTCCTGCGAAGTCAAATCTGTGCTCCTGACCTCTATACTCTCAATCTCCCGTACCCTAAAACTACAATCCAGGCTCCCATGCCCCTGCTGCATTAGTTTAAACCCCCCACCAAAGAGCACTAACAAATCTCCCCCCCAGGATATTTGTGCCCCTCAGGTTCAGATGTAGACCATCCTGTCTGTAGAAATTTGCATACCTCCGTCGTGGTCACCCTAAATTGAAGGTGTACCTGAGCTAAAGACCCTAGCTGTTCGAGTGAAGACAAGCATCCAGCAGAGGGCAGTAGAGCAGAGCTGCTGATTGGTGTTGCAAGGGAAATTTGCATACCTCCGTCGTGGTCACCCTAATTTGAAGGTAGGTTGTGGAGGAGCTGTTGTCAAGTGACACTTAAACCCGAAACACTTCTTCAGTGTTTCCCTCCCTACCCCCTCCTCTAACCAAAAAAAAAAACCGCTGTGAAGATCAAGAGGAAGGCTCGAGGTCAGTGCCTGGTAAGTAGTGTTTCTGTTTTCTTTTTCTTTTCATTGGTATCTTGTTGTTTGTTTATTTAATTTTTTGGGGTAAATTGTAATTGTTGAAGTTAACCGAAGGTTTAAGACATGGCAGGAGATCTCAGACCCGTGTCATGCTCCGCGTGTGCGATGTGGGAGCTCAGGGACACGTCCACTGTCCCTGGCTCCTTCACGTGCAAGAAGTTTGTCCAGTTGCAGCTCCTGTTAGACCGCTTGACGGCTCTGGAGCTGCGGATGGACTCACTTTGGAGCATCCACGATGCTGAGGACGCCGTGGATAGCACGTTTAGCGAGTTGGTCACACCGCAGGTGAAAGGTACTGAGGAAAAATAAAATGGGTGACCAAAAGACAGAGCAAGAGTAGGAAGGCAGTGCAGGTGTCCTCTGTGGTCATCTCCCTGCAAAACAGATATCCCGCTTTGGATACTGTTGAGGGAGATGGTTCACCAGAGGAAGGCAGCAGCAGCCAGATTCATGGCACCATGGCTGGCTCTGCTGCGCAGCTGGGCAGGAAGAAGAATGGCAGGGCTACAGTGATAGGGGACTCAATTGTAAGGGGAATAGACAGGCGGTTCTGCGGACGCAATCGAGACTCCAGGATGGTATGTTGCCTCCCTGGTGCAAGGGTCAAGGATGTCTCGGAGCGGCTGCAGGACATTCTGGGGTGGGAGGGTGAACAGCCAGCTGTCGTGGTGCACATAGGCACCAACGATATAGGTAAAAAACGGGACGAGGTCCTACAAGCTGAATTTAGGGGGTTAGGAGTTAAACTAAAAAGTAGGACCTCAAAGGTAGTAATCTCAGGATTGCTACCAGTTCCACGAGCTAGTCAGAGTAGGAATGTCAGGATAGATAGGATGAATGCGTGGCTCGAGAGATAGTGCAAGAGGGAGGGATTCAAATTCCTGGGACATTGGAACCGGTTCTGGGGGAGGTGGGACCAGTACAAACCGGACGGTCTGCACCTGTGCAGGACTGGAACCGGTGTTTGCTAGAGCTGTTGGGGAGAGTTTAAACTAATGTGGCAGAGGGATGGGAACCGATGCAGGAAGTTGGAAGGTAGTAAAACAGGGACAGAAACAAAAGACAGTAAGGGGGAAAGTGTAAGGCAGAGAAGCCATAGTCAAAAATCAAAAAGGACGACAGTACAAGGTACAGTGACTGAGGGGAGCTCAGTGAATAGGACCAGGAATACTAAAAGGAATAAAACGGGAAGTGAAAACATTAATGGTAAGCGACGCAGCAGGTTGTTACATGAAGATATGGGTTCAACGACAAGGAAAATTAGGAGAAAGGTTAAGAGGAAATATAACTTAGGAGAGGTTACTGATCGAGGTGTTAAGATTCAGAACAGAGGTAAAAAAGCCAACACAAGTGTACTTTACCTGAATGCTCGTAGTATTCGGAATAAGGTAAATGAGTTGATGGCGCAAATCATTGTGAATGACTATGATTTAGTGGCCATTACTGAAACATGGTTAAAGGATGGTCACGACTGGGAGTTAAATATCCGAGGGTATCAAACTTTTCGGAAGGACAGAGTGGATGGTAAGGGAGGTGGTGTAGCTCGGTTATTTAAGGATGACATCCGGGCAACAGTAAGGGATGACACCGGTGCTATGGAGGATAAGGTTGAATCCATTTGGGTGGAAATCAGGAATGGTAAGGCAAAAAAGTCACTGATCGGAGTAGTCTATAGGCCACAAAATAGTAACATTATGGTGGGGCAGGCAATAAACAAAGAAATAACTGATGCATGTAGAAATGGTACAGCAGTTGTCATGGGGGATTTTAATCTACATGTCGATTGATTTAACCAGGTCGGTCAAGGCAGCCTTGAGGAGGAGTTTACAGAATGTATCCGCGATAGTTTCCTCGAACAGTATGTAATGCAACCTACGAGGGAACAAGCGGTCCTAGATCTGGTCCTGTGTAATGAGACAGGATTGATTCAGGATCTCATAGTTAGGGATCCTCTCGGAAGGAGCGATCACAAGATGGTGGAATTTAAAATACAGGTGGAGGGTGAGAAGGTAAAATCAAGCACTCGTGTTTTGTGCTTAAACAAAGGAGATTACAATGGAATGAGAGAAGAACTAGCTACGGTAGACTGGGAGCAAAGACTTTATGGTGAAACAATTGAGGACCAGTGGAGAACCTTCCAAGTGATTTTTCACAGTGCTCAGCAAAGGTTTATACCAACAAAAAGGAAGGACGGTAAAAAGAGGGGAAATCGACCGTGGATATCTAAGGAAATAAGGGAGAGGAAAAAACATACAAAGTAGCAAATATCAGTGGGAGACTAGAGGACTGGGAAATCTTTAGGGGGCAACAGAAAGCTACTAAAAAAGCTATAAAGAAGAGTAAGATAGATTATGAGAGTAAACTTGCTCAGAATATAAAAACAGATCGTAAAAGTTTCTACAAATATATAAAACAGAAAAGAGTGGCTAAGGTAAATATTGGTCCTTTCGAGGATGAGAAGGGAGATTTAATAATGGGAGATGAGGAAATGGCTGAGGAACTGAACAGGTTTTTTGGGTCAGTCTTCACAGTGGAAGACACAAATAACATGCCAGTGACTGATGGAAATGAGGCTATGACAGGTGAGGACCTTGAGAGGATTGTTATCACCAAGGAGGTAGTGATGGGCAAGCTAATGGGGCGAAAGGTAGACAAGTCTCCTGGACCTGATGGGATGCATCCCAGAGTGCTAAAAGAGATGGCTAGGGAAATTGCAAATGCACTAGTGATAATTTACCAAAATTCACTAGACTCTGGGGTGGTCCCGGCGGATTGGAAATTAGCAAACGTGACACCGCTGTTTAAAAAAGGAGGTAGGCAGAAAGCGGGTAAGTATAGGCCAGTGAGCTTAACTTCGGTAGTAGGGAAGATGCTGGAATCTATCATCAAGGAAGAAATAGCAAGGCATCTGGATGGAAATTGTCCCATTGGGCAGACGCAGCATGGGTTCATAAAGGGCAGGTCGTGCCTCACTAATTTAGTGGAATTTTTTGAGGACATTAACAGTGCGGTAGATAACGGGGAGCCAATGGATGTGGTATATCTGGATTTCCAGAAAGTCTTTGACAAGGTGCCACACAAAAGGTTACTGCATAAGATAAAGATGCATGGCATTAAGGGGAAAGTAGTAGCATGGATAGAGGGTTGGTTAATTAATAGAAAGCAAAGAGTGGGGATTAATGGGTGTTTCTCTGGTTGGCAATCAGGAGCTAGTGGTGTCCCTCAGGGATCAATTTAGAAGGATGAGGGGGGGGGGGGGGGGATCTTATAGAAACATAAGATTATGAAGGGAATAGATAGGATAGATGCGGGCAGGTTGTTTCCACTGGCGGGTGAAAGCAGAACTAGGGGGCATAGCCTCAAAATAAGGGGAAGTAGATTTAGAACTGAGTTTAGGAGGAACTTCTTCACCCAAAGGGTTGTGAATCTATGGAATTCCTTGCCCAGTGAAGCAGTAGAGGCTCCTTCATTAAATGTTTTTAAGATAAAGGTAGATAGTTTTTTGAAGAATAAAGGGATTAAGGGTTATGGTGTTCGGGCCGGAAAGTGGAGCTGAGTCCACAAAAGATCAGCCACGATCACATTGAATGGTGGAGCAGGCTCGAGGGGCCAGATGGCCTACTCCTGCTCCTAGTTCTTATGTTCTTATGTTCTATGTTAAGAGGTGATTTCATTGAGGCATACAAGATGATCAGAGGATTGGATAGGGTGGACAGTGAGAGCCTTTTTCCTCGGATGGTGATGTCTAGCACGAGGGGTAATAGCTTTAAATTGAGGGGAGATAGATATAAGACAGATGTCAGAGGTAGGTTCTTTACTCAGAGACTAGGAAGGGCGTGGAATGCCCTGCCTGCAACAGTAGTGGACTCGCCAACACTAAGGGCATTCAAATGGTCATTGGATAGACATATGGACGATAAGGGAATAGTGTAGATGGGGTTTAGAGTGGTTTCACAGGTCGGCGCAACATCGAGGGCCGAAGGGCCTGTACTGCGCTGTAATGTTCTAATGTTCTATCATTGCACTATGTGTATATAGTTTCACATCACCTCCGCCAGTCTCATTTTTAACAGGGGGTGAATGTGGTGAACCACTGTATTATGGGATGTAAGGTAGGACCTGCACTACAGGTTCACCGGTAGCCCCTGCCGGCTCCGCCCACTAAGATCTGTATAAATATGCGTGACCTCCATTGCCCTGCCATTTCGCCAGCTGCAGCAGGAGGCCACACATCTGACTGCAATAAAGCCACAGTTGCACCCAATCTGAGTCTTTGAGCAATTGACTGCGCATCAGTCCCCTCCTGACCTACACTGTTCACAACAAAACAGCCCCAGCCTATCCAATCTCTCGTCATAGCTCAGACCCTCCATCCCAGGCAACATCCTGGTAAATCTCCTCTGCACCCTCTCCAGTCCAATCACATCCTGCCTACAGTGGTGACCAAAAATGCAAGATTCCATAGAATCATAGAATCTCGACTGTGCAGAAGTAGGCCATTCAGCCTATCGAGTCTGCTGACTCTCTGAAAGAGCGCCCTACCTCGGCACATTCCCCCGCCATATCCCCATAATCCCACAGAACCTGCATGTTTTTGGACACTAAGGGACAATTGATCATGGCCAATCCACCTAACCTGCATGTCTTTGGACACTAAGGGGCAATTGATCATTGCCAATCCACCTAACCTGCACATCTTTGGACACGAAGGGGCAATTTAGCGTGGCCAATCCACCTAACCTGCATGTCTTTGGACACTAAGGGACAATTCAACATGGCCAATCCACCTAACCTGCATGTCTTTGGACACGAAGGGGCAATTTAACATGCCCATACTACGGGATCAAGGCAGGCCCTGGGTTGGTTGGCGGGCCCGTGTCGCCCGCCGCACTCAGTGTGGTGGAGGATTCGGGCCCGCAGAGCGACTGTCCGAAGGCTGTCAGCCGCCCAGTGTCGGGAGCGCAGGGTGCACATGAGGTTCTCTGCAGTGGGGTGCAGGGCTCATTCGTGCCTGACACTGAGTCGCCCCTCACAACCTCTGGGGGACTCCCGGAATCTGGCACATCATAACTGAAGGTTCATTTATTTTTTTGCCTCCGTAGATAGTTCAGGCAGTGTCCTATTGGCCCATCCCTCCCCTCCACCAACACCCCGACTCCCTCCCTCCACACCACCCTCCTTTCCCCTCTCTCCCCACCACCCTCCTTCCTTTCCCTTCTGTTGGTACAGAGGCGAGGGTATCTGGCATCTCCAGCGCAAAGTTTAGTGCTTGTCCCGGTTTGTTTGTTTTTTAAATAATTTTTATTGAAGTTTTCACAAAATATCAACAACAAAAGGAACCCAATAGAATTAAATACAAAACAAAACAACCCCGTGCCCCCATCCCCCATAGGTATAAATAATAAATTAACACCCCGAATTAACACATCGCAAACGTAGCAAATATATACACCCCCTCAGATCCCCCAGTATAGACAAACAAAAATAAAATAGAACCCCCCCCCCCCCCCCCCCCGAGCTGCTGCTGCCATTGACCATTGTCTACCATTCTGCCAGGAAGTCCAAGAACGGTTGCCACCGCCTGAAAAACCCTTGCACCGATCCCCTTACGGCAAATTTCACCCTCTCCAATTTAATAAAACCCGCCATATCGTTGATCCAGGATTCCACGCTTGGGGGCCTCACATCCTTCCACTGAAGGAGAATCCTACGCCGGGCTACCAGGGACGTAAAGGCCAGAATACCGGCCTCTTTCGCCTCCTGCACTCCCGGCTCCTCTGCCACCCCAAATATTGCGAGCCCCCAGCCCGGTTTGACCCTGGATCCTACCACCCTCGACACCGTCCTCGCTACGCCCTTCCAAAATTCCTCCAGTGCTGGGCATGCCCAGAACATATGGGTGTGATTTGCTGGGCTCCCTGAGCACCTAACACACCTGTCCTCACCCCCAAAGAACCTGCTCATCCTTGTCGCGGTCATGTGTGCACTGTGCAGCACCTTAAACTGTGTGAGGCTGAGCCTCGCGCACGAAGAGGAAGAGTTCACCCTCCCTAGGGCATCTGCCCACGTCCCCTCCTCGATCTCCTCCCCCAACTCCTCCTCTCACTTACCTGTCAGCTCCTCCACAGAGGCCTCCTCCTCCTGCATCACCTGGTATGTTGCCGAGATCTCCCCCCCCTCCCCCCGAGAGCACCCTGTCCTGTACCGTGCGTGGCGGCAGCAGCAGGAATTCCACCACTTGCCACCTGGCAAACGCCCTTACCTGTAGATACCTAAAGGTGCTCCCCGGGGGGAGCCCGTACTTCTCCTCCAGCTCACCCAGGCTCGCGAACTTCCCATCCACAAACAGGTCCCCCAACCTTCTTATCCCTGCCCTGTGCCACCCCGAAAACCCTCCATCTATTCTCCCTGGGACAAACCGGTGGTTCCCCCGTATCGGGGTCCACACCGAGGCCCTCACTTCCCCCCCTGTGCTGCCTCCATTGCCCCCAGATTTTGAGGGTGGCCGCCACCACCAGGCTCATGGTATACCTCCTTGGAGGGAGCGGCAGCGGCGCCGTTGCCAGCGCCTCCAGACTCGTACCCTCACAAGACGCCGTCTCCAGCCTCTTCCATGCAGCCCCCTCCCCCTCCATCACCCACTTGCGCACCATCGCCGCATTGGCAGCCCAGCTGTACCCAAAGACGTTGGGCAGCGCCAGCCCCCCCCCCCTATCTCTACTCCGCTCCAAGAACACCCTTCTCACCCTCGGAGTCCCTCGCGCCCACACAAACCCCGTTATGCTCCTGTTGACCCGCCTAAAGGAGGTCTTCTAGATAGGAATGGGGAGGCACTGGAACAGGAACAAAAAACCTTGGGAACACCGTCATCTTGACTGACCGCACCCAACCCGCCAGGGACAGCGGCAACGCGTCCCACCTCTTGAACTCCTCCTCCATTTTCTCCACCAGCCTTGTAAAGTTAAGCCTATGCAGGGCCCCCCAGCTCCTGGCCACCTGGACCCCCAGATACCTGAAGCTCCTCTCCGCCCTTTTTAGTGGGAGCTCGCCAATCCCCCTCTCCTGGTCCCCTGGGTGAACCACGAACAACTCGCTCTTCCCCATGTTGAGCTTGTACCCTGAGAAATCCCCGAACTCCCGGAGGATCCTAATTACCTCCGGCATTCCCCCCACCGGGTCCGCCACATATAGCAGCAAGTCGTCCGCATAGAGCGACACCCTATGCTCCTCCCCACCCCGCACCAACCCCCTCCAGTTCCTCGACTCTCTGTGCCATAGCCAGGGGTTCAATTGCCAGTGCAAAGAGCAGGGGGGGACAGGGAACACCCCTGCCTCGTCCATCGATGCAACCGAAAGTACTCAGACCTCCTCTTGTTCGTGGCCACACTCGCCATCGGGACCTCGTACAACAGCCTAACCCACCTGACGAACCCCTCCCCAAACCTGAACCTCTTCAGCACTTCCCACAAGTACCCCCACTCTACCCTATCGAAGGCCTTCTCAGCGTCCATCGTCACCACTATCTCCGCCTCCCCCTCCCTCGCCGGCATCATAATAACGTTCAGGAGCCTCCGCACATTCGCGTTCAACTGCCTCCCCTTCACGAGCCCCGTCTGGTCTTCGTGGATAACATGCGGCACCCAATCCTCAATTCTCATGGCTAAGACCTTCGCCAGCACCTTGGCATCTACATTTAACAACAAAATCGTCCTGTAAGACCCACACTGCAGGGGATCCTTGTCCCGCTTCAGGATCAAGGAGATCAGTGCACGGGACATCGTTGGGGGCAACTGGTCCACATATTTTTTGTAGAATTCGACCGGGAAACCGTCCGGCCCCGGTGCCTTCCCCGCCTGCATGCTCTCTATCCCTTTGGCCAGCTCCTCCAGCCCAATCGGGGCCCCTAATCCCGCCACCAGTCCCTCCTCCACCTTCGGGAACCTCAATTGGTCCAGAAAGCAGCCCATCCCTCCCTCCTCCAGTGGGGGCTCGGACCGATACAGTTCCTCATAAAAGTCCCTGAAGACCCCATTGATGCCAACCCCACTCCGCACCACGCTCCCTCCCCTGTCCTTAACTCCCCCGATCTCCCTAGCTGCGTCCCGCTTCCGAAGCTGATGCGCCAGCATCCGGCTTGCCTTTTCCCCATACTCGTAGACCGCCCCCTGGGCCTTCCTCCACTGCACCTCCGCCTTCCTGGTGGTCAACAAGTCGAATTCGGCCTGGAGGCTACGCCTCTCCCTCAACAGTCCCTCCTCCGGCACCTCCGCGTACCTCCTGTCTACCCTGACCATCTCCCCCACCAGCCTCTCCCTCTCCCTCTGCTCTCTCCTCTCCTTGTGGGCCCTAATGGAGATCAGCTCTCCCCTAACCACCGCCTTCAGCACCTCCCAGACCATCCCCACTCGGACCTCCCCGTTATCGTTGGCCTCCAGGTATCTCTCTATGCTTCCTCGACTCCGCTCACTCACCTCCTCGTCTGCCAACAGCCCCACCTCCAAGCGCCACAACGGGCGCTGGTCCCTCTCCTCCCCCAGCTCTAGGTCCACCCAATGCTATCCGAAATGGCTATCGCCGATTACTCGGTATCCTCTACTCTCGCAATCAACGCCCTGCTCATAACAAAAAAGGCGCTCCAGGAACATGCGAGAAGAATGAAAATTCCCTAGCCCCCGGCCTTGCAAATCTCCAAGGGTACACCTCTCCAATCTGGTCCATAAACCCCCCTCAGCACTTTAGCCGCCACCGGCCTCCTACCCGTCCTAGACCTGGAGCGATCCAGTGCCGGATCCAACACCGTGTTAAAGTCACCCCCCCATTATCAGGCCCCCCACTTCCAAGTCCGGGATCCGACCCAACATGCGCCGCATAAAACCCGCATCGTCCCAGTTCGGGGCGTACACGTTGACCAGCACCACCCTCTCCCCTTGCAGCTTACCACTTACCATTACGTACCTGCCGCCATTGTCTGTCACAATGCTCGACGCCTCGAACGACACCCTCTTTCCCACCAAGATCGCCACCCCCCCAATTTTTGGCATCCAGCCCCGAGTGAAACACCTGACCTACCCACCCCTTCTTCAGTCTTACCTGGTCTGTCACCTTCAGGTGTGTCTCCTGGAGCATGACCACATCCGCCTTCAGCCCCTTCAGGTGCGCGAACACGCGGGCCCGCTTAACCGGCCCGTTCAGTCCCCTTACATTCCAGGTTATCAGCCGGATCAAGGGGCTACCCGCCCGCCTCCCCCGCCGACTAGCCATAGCCCCTCCTCGGCCAGCCACGCGCCTGCACCCCACGCCCGGCCCGTTCCCCACGGCGGCAGACCCCCATCCCAACCCCCTCTACTCATTCCAGCTTGCCCTTGACCATACCAGCAGCAACCCACCCCCCACCCCTCCTAGCTAGGACCTCTCCTGGCTGCTTTGCTCCCCCCATTGCACTCCCGCAACTCAGCTGACTCCTGCTGACCCCGGCCACTCACGCCTCTCCTTCGACTCCTCCCATTGTGGGACTTCCCCTCCATTACCCACCAGCAGGCTCTCCGCCTCCCCTTCCATCCCAAGCGTGGGGAAAAAACCCGCGCTTCCCCGCCCCCTCCAGCCTTCAGCGCGGGAAAAAGCCCGCGCTTTCCATCTGCCCGGCCCCACCTCCTCTGGCACAGCTCCTTTTAAAGGCCCAGTCCCCTCACCCCCGACTCGGGCCTCACCCTCCCCCGCGGGGCCCCATCCCCCCGACCGGCCATCCACCCCCACTCCGTTTACTTGCCCCCCTCCAAGAGCCCACCCGACAGACCCAACCAAAACAGTGCCCAACCCACCCTAACCACCCACACCAAATCAAAAAGAAACAAGAACAAAGACCCCCCCGCTCAAAATGTAACACAACAACAACAATCCCCGACCATCCCCACGCCCGACCCCCCATCCCGACCCTCAGTTTGTGTCCAGCTTCTCGGCCTGAACAAAGGCCCACGCCTCCTCCGGAGACTCAAAATAATGGTGCCGGTCCTTGTAGGGAACCCACAGTCGCGCCGGCTGCAACATGCCAAACTTCACCCCCTTCCTGTGCAGCACCGCCTTCGCCTGGTTATACCCGGCCCTCCTCTTCGCCACCTCCGCACTCCAGTCCTGATATATCCAAACCTCCGCGTTCTCCCACCTGCTGCTCCTCTCCTTCTTGGCCCACCTGAGCACACACTCCCGATCAGCGAACCAATGAAACCGCACCAGCACCGCCCGCGGAGGCTCGTTAGCCTTGGGCCTCCTCGCCAGCACTCTATAGGCCCCTTCCAGCTCCAGAGGCCCCTGGATGGACCCCGCTCCCATCAGCGAGTTCAACATGAAAATGAAATGAAAATGAAAATCGCTTATTGTCACAAGTAGACTTCAAATGAAGTTACTGTAAAAAGCCCCTAGTCGCCACATTCCGGCGCCTGTTCGGGGAGGCTGGTACATGGTGACCACATAGGCCCCCACGTCTGACCCCTCCAGCCCCTCTGGGAGGCCCAGGATCCGCAGATTCTTCCGCCTCGACCGATTCTCCATCTCCTTGAACCGTTCCTGCCATTTCTTGTGGAGCGCCTCGTGCGCCTCCACCTTTACCGCTAGGCCCAAGATCTCGTCCTCGTTATCTGAGATCTTTCGTCAGACCTCGCGGGTCGCCACACCCTGAGCCGTCTGGGTCTCCACCAGCTTATCAATAGAAGCCTTCATCGGCTCCAGCAGGTCCGCTTTGAGCTCCCTGAAGCAGCGCTGGATAACCTCCTGCTGCTCCTGCGCCCACTGCATCCACGCTGCCTGGTCCCCGCCCACCGCCATCTTGCTCTTCTTCCCTCGCACTTTCTTTGGGTTCACCACCACTTTTTTAGTCCCCCGCTCCAGGTCCAAGGCATATACTGTCGGGGGAATGTTGCAGTCTTCTTCCCACACCGGGAAATGTAGAAAAAATGCCGTTTGGGGCCCTGAAAAGAGCCCAAAAGTCCGTTCCAAGCAGGAGCTGGCGAACGTGCGACTTAGCTCTGCATAGCCGCAACCGGAAGTCTCGTCCCGGTTTTTTCTATGAACTGTTTTAATCATCCAAGTATCCACCACCCCCTCCCCGTACATTGGTACTGAGGGGCAGGTACCCTGCTTCTCCAACACAGAATGAGCGTTTGTACCGTTTGGCCTTGTACATTTTTTTTTACTGTTTTAAGAAAATAATACGGCCAATCCACCTAACCTGCACACCTTTGGACACCAAGGGACAATTTAACATGGCCAATCCACCTAACCTGCACATCTTTCGACTGTGGGAGGAAACCGGAGCACACGGAGGAAACCCACGCAGACACGGGAAGAACATGCAAAATTCACAGTCACCCAAGGCCAGAATTGAACCAGGGTCCCTGGTGCTCTGAGGCAGCAGTGTTAACCACCGAGCTGCCCATTCCCCACCTCACAGCTCTCAACAGTGGCAAAGAGATAGCACCAGATGCCATAACTTTTTAAAGTATTAATGCAGTGCGGAAAGATCGATTTGTTTCAGTTGATAATACAAGAAAAAGGGCTTGGGTATTTTATGAACAAACTTTGTTAAAAGAAAAGAAGAGAAAACAATATTTAAACTTTTACTTCAGCTCTATTACGAACAGATTACATGCAGTTTCTTAACCTTAACACAGTAGTTCCCATGATCACTTTCAATAACCATGCCGCTCACAGACAGGCAAAGGCAATACTTGCATTTACGAAGCAATTTTTCTTCTGTTAGGGACATCTGTTCCGAATCCTTTTCTAAACCCTGCCTCTCTGGTCGATATCCCCAGCGTTCTGCTTGTAACTGTTCAGAACAGCATTCTTTCTCTCCCTCTCTATAAGTTCCGCCCACCCCCTCAAACAAAGTTGGCCAGACTTGAAACCATTATCATTATCTTGGCTGTCTGTTTTCCCACTCCCGTTTCTACAAATGAACAGCTGTGTCATTCATCTGCAACTTAACTTCAATTGATGGACAAATAGGTCATCAGACTCTGTGATGGGATAATGGCTGGTCAAACAAGGTTGTCCCGAATGACAATGGGTCTTGAGTGGATCATCCTGGCTGAAACCGGGGCATCCTGTGTATTCCCACTAACGAGGTCATGTCTGATTGGGACAAGGTAACTCAGGCTGTGGGCTTATCCCTCTGACGCTGCTGCTAACAGTCTTTTCCCTCAGTCAGTTTGACCCTTAAATTGCCTGCGAAATCTTGGATCCATATCTGGACCCAAGTTCCTAATATCTTCATAATCATAACACTACTATTGGACAGGTCTTGACCTCTTTCTTAAGGGGAGGGGGAGCAGCCACAAGTCGTGGTACACATCGGTACCAACGACATAGGTAGGAAAAGGGACGGGGATGTAAAACAGGAATTCAGGGAGCTAGGGTGGAAGTTGAGAGGCAGGGGTACGGGCCTCTGGCACGGAGTCTGTCCCTGTTGCTCAGAAGGGAAGGGGGGAGAGGAGCAGAGCATTAGTAATTGGGGACTCGATAGTCAGGGGCACAGATAGGAGATTTTGTGGGAGCGTGAGAGACTCACGTTTGGTATGTTGCCTCCCAGGTGCAAGGGTACGTGATGTCTCGGATCGTGTTTTCCGGGTCCTTAGGGGGAGGGGGAGCAGCCCCAAGTCGTGGTCCACATTGGCACTAACGACATAGGTAGGAAAGGGGACAAGGATGTCAGGCAGGCTTTCAGGGAGCTAGGATGGAAGCTCAGAACGAGAACAAACAGAGTTGTTATCTCTGGGTTGTTGCCCGTGCCACGTGATAATGAGATGAGGAATAGGGAGAGAGAGCATTTAAACACGTGGCTACAGGGATGGTGCAGGCGGGAGGGATTCAGATTTCTGGATAACTGGGGCTCTTTCTGGGGAAGGTGGGACCTCTACAGACAGGATGGTCTACATCTGAACCTGAGGGGCACAAATATCCTGGGGGGGAGATTTGTTAGTGCTCTTTGGGGGGGTTTAAACTAATGCAGCAGGGGCATGGGAACCTGGATTGTAGTTTTAGGGTAAGGGAGAATGAGAGTATAGAGGTCAGGAGCACAGATTTGACGTCGCAGGAGGGGGCCAGTGTTCAGGTAGGTGGTTTGAAGTGTGTCTACTTCAATGCCAGGAGTATACGAAACAAGGTAGGGGAACTGGCAGCATGGGTTGGTACCTGGGACTTCGATGTTGTGGCCATTTCGGAGACATGGATAGAGCATGGACAGGAATGGATGTTGCAGGTTCCGGGGTTTAGGTGTTTTAGTAAGCTCAGAGAAGGAGGCAAAAGAGGGGGAGGTGTAGCGCTGCTAGTCAAGAGCAGTATTACGGTGGCGGAGAGGATGCTAGATGGGGACTCTTCTTCCGAGGTAGTATGGGCTGAAGTTAGAAACAGGAAAGGAAAGGTCACCCTGTTGGGAGTTTTTTATAGGCCTCCTAATAGTTCTAGGGATGTAGAGGAAAGGATGGCGAAGATGATTCTGGATAAGAGCGAAAGTAACAGGGTAGTTATTATGGGAGACTTTAACTTTCCAAATATTGACTGGAAAAGATATAGTTCGAGTACAATAGATGGGTCGTTTTTTGTACAGTGTGTGCAGGAGGGTTTCCTGAAACAATATGTTGACAGGCCAACAAGAGGCGAGGCCACGTTGGATTTGGTTTTGGGTAATGAACCAGGCCAGGTGTTGGATTTGGAGGTAGGAGAGCACTTTGGGGACAGTGACCACAATTCGGTGACGTTTACGTTAATGATGGAAAGGGATAAGTATACACCGCAGGGCAAGAGTTATAGCTGGGGGAAGGGCAATTATGATGCCATTAGACGTGACTTGGGGGGGATAAGGTGGAGAAGTAGGCTGCAAGTGTTGGGCACACTGGATAAGTGGGGCTTGTTCAAGGATCAGCTACTGCGCGTTCTTGATAAGTATGTACCGGTCAGACAGGGAGGAAGGCGTCGAGCGAGGGAACCGTGGTTTACCAAGGAAGTGGAATCTCTTGTTAAGAGGAAGAAGGAGGCCTATGTGAAGATGAAGTGTGAAGTTTCGGTTGGGGCGATGGATAGTTACAAGGTAGCGAGGAAGGATCTAAAGAGAGAGCTAAGACGAGCAAGGAGGGGACATGAGAAGTATTTGGCAGGAAGGATCAAGGAAAACCCAAAAGCTTTCTGTAGGTATGTCAGGAATAAGCGAATGACTAGGGAAAGAGTAGGACCAGTCAAGGACAGGGATGGGAAATTGTGTGTGGAGTCTGAAGAGATAGGCGAGATACTAAATGAATATTTTTCGTCAGTATTCACTCAGGAAAAAGATAATGTTGTGGAGGAGAATGCTGAGCCCCAGGCTAATAGAATAGATGGCATTGAGGTACGTAGGGAAGAGGTGTTGGCAATTCTGGACAGGCTGAAAATAGATAAGTCCCCGGGACCTGATGGGATTTATCCTAGGATTCTCTAGGAGGCCAGGGAAGAGATTGCTGGACCTTTGGCTTTGATTTTTATGTCATCATTGGCTACAGGAATAGTGCCAGAGGACTGGAGGACAGCAAATGTGGTCCCTTTGTTCAAAAAGGGGAGCAGAGACAACCCCGGCAACTATAGACCGGTGAGCCTCACGTCTGTAGTGGGTAAAGTCTTGGAGGGGATTATAAGAGACAAGATTTATAATCATCTAGATAGGAATAATATGATCAGGGATAGTCAGCATGGCTTTGTGAAGGGTAGGTCATGCCTCACAAACCTTATTGAGTTCTTTGAGAAGGTGACTGAACAGGTAGACGAGGGTAGAGCAGTTGATGTGGTGTATATGGATTTCAGCAAAGCGTTTGATAAGGTTCCCCACGGTAGGCTATTGCAAAAAATTCGGAGGCTGGGGATTGAGGGTGATTTAGAGATGTGGATCAGAAATTGGCTAGCTGAAAGAAGACAGAGGGTGGTGGTTGATGGGAAATGTTCAGAATGGAGTCCAGTCACAAGTGGAGTACCACAAGGATCTGTTCTGGGGCCGTTGCTGTTTGTCATTTTTATCAATGACCTAGAGGAAGGCGCAGAAGGGTGGGTGAGTAAATTTGCAGACGATACTAAAGTCGGTGGTGTTGTCGATAGTGTGGAAGGATGTAGCAGGTTACAGAGGGATATAGATAAGCTGCAGAGCTGGGCTGAGAAGTGGCAAATGGAGTTTAATGTAGAGAAGTGTGAGGTGATTCACTTTGGAAGGAATAACAGGAATGCGGAATATTTGGCTAATGGTAAAGTTCTTGAAAGTGTGGATGAGCAGAGGGATCTAGGTGTCCATGTACATAGATCCCTGAAAGTTGCCACCCAGGTTGATAGGGTTGTGAAGAAGGCCTATGGAGTGTTGGCCTTTATTGGTAGAGGGATTGAGTTCCGGAGTCGGGAGGTCATGTTGCAGCTGTACAGAACTCTGGTACGGCCGCATTTGGAGTATTGCGTACAGTTCTGGTCACCGCATTATAGGAAGGACGTGGAGGCTTTGGAGCGGGTGCAGAGGAGATTTACCAGGATGTTGCCTGGTATGGAGGGAAAATCTTATGAGGAAAGGCTGATGGACTTGAGGTTGTTTTCGTTGGAGAGAAGAAGGTTAAGAGGAGACTTAATAGAGGCATACAAAATGATCAGGGGGTTGGATAGGGTGGACAGTGAGAGCCTTCTCCCGCGGATGGATATGGCTGGCACGAGGGGACATAACTTTAAACTGAGGGGTAATAGATATAGGACAGAGGTCAGAGGTAGGTTCTTTACGCAAAGAGTAGTGAGGCCGTGGAATGCCCTACCTGCTACAGTAGTGAACTCGCCAACATTGAGGGCATTTAAAAGTTTATTGGATAAACATATGGATGATAATGGCATAGTGTAGGTTAGATGGCTTTTGTTTCGGTGCAACATCGTGGGCCAAAGGGCCTGTACTGCGCTGTATTGTTCTATGTTCTATGTTCTAGACCGTGTTGTCATCTCTGGTTTGCTGCCAGCGCCACGTGCCAGCTCGGTGAGGAACAGGGAGAGAGTGCAGTTAAACATGTGGCTACAGATATGGTGTAAGAGGGAGGGTTTCAGTTACTTGGATAATTGGAGCACATTCTGGGGAAGGTGGGACCTGTACAAACAGGACGGATTACAAAGAACAAAGAACAAAGAACAAAGAAATGTAGAGCACAGGAACAGGCCCTTCGGCCCTCCAAGCCTGTGCCGACCATGCTGCCCGACTAAACTAAAACCTTTTACACTTCCTGGGTCCGTATCCCACTATTCCCATCCTATTCATGTATTTGTCAAGAGGCCCCTTAAATGTCACTATCGTCCCTGCTTCCACCACCGCCTCCGGTAGCGAGTTCCAGGCACCCACGACCCTCTGTGTAAAACACTTGCCTCGTACATCTACTCTAAACCTTGGCCCTCGCACCTTAAACCATTGCCCCCTAGTAATTGACCCCTCTACCCTGGGAAAAGGCCTGACTATCCACTCTGTCTATGCCCCTCATAATTTTGTAGACCTCTATCAGGTCGCCCCTCAACCTCCGTCGTTCCAGTGAGAACAAACCGAGTTTATTCAACCGCTCCTCAGAGCTAATGCCCTCCATACCAGGCAACATCCAGGTAAATCCCTTCTGCACCCTCTCTAAAGCCTCCACATTCTTCTGGCAGTGTGGCGACCAGAATTGAACACTATACTCCAAGTGTGGCCGAACTAAGATTCTATACAGCTGCAACATGACTTGCCAATTCTCATACTCAATGCCCCGGCCAATGAAGGCAAGCATGCCGTATGCCTTCTTGACTACCTTCTCCACCTGTGTTACCCCTTTCAGTGACCTGTGGACCTGTACACCTGGATCTCTCTGACTTTCAATACGCTTGAGGGTTCTACCATTCACTGTACATTACCTACCTGCATTAGACCTTCCAAAATGCATTACCTCACATTTGTCCGGATTAAACTCCATCTGCCATCTCTCCGCCCAAGTCTCCAAACAATCTAAATGCTGCTCTATCCTCCGACAGTCCTCATCGCTATCCGCAATTCCACCAACCTTTGTGTCATCTGCAAACTTACTAATCAGACCAGTTACATTTTCCTCCAAATCATTTATATATACTACAAAGAGCAAAGGTCCAAGCACTGATCCCTGCGGAACACCACTCGTCACAGCCCTCCAATCAGAAGAGCATCCTTCCATTGCTACTCTCTGCCTTCTATGACCTAGCCAGTTCTGTATCCACCTTGCTAGCTCACCCCTGATCCCGTGTGACTTCACCTTTTGTACTAGTCTACCATGAGAGACCTTGTCAAAGGCCTTACTGAAATCCATACAGACAACATCCACTGCCCTAGCTGCATCAATCATCTTTGTGACCTCTTCGAAAAACTCTATCAAGTTCGTGAGACACGACCTCCTCGTCCGGGGCAGGTGTGACCTATATAAGGATGGGTTGTATCTAAACTGGAGAGGCATAAATATCCTGGCCGCGAAGTTTGCTAGTGTCACACGGGAGGGTTTAAACTAGTATGGCAGGGGGGTGGGCACGGGAGCAATAGGTCAGAAGGTGAGAGCATTGAGGGAGAACTAGGGAATAGGGACAGTGGGGCTCTGAGGCAAAGCAGACAGGGAGAAGTTGCTGAACACAGCGGGTCTGGTGGCCTGAAGTGCATATGTTTTAATGCAAGAAGTATTACGGGTAAGGCAGATGAACTTAGAGCTTGGATTAGTACTTGGAACTATGATGTTGTTGCCATTACAGAGACCTGGTTGAGGGAAGGGCAGGATTGGCAGCTAAACGTTCCAGGATTTAGATGTTTCAGGCGGGATAGAGGGGGATGTAAAAGGGGTGGCGGAGTTGCGCTACTGGTTAGGGACGATATCACAGCTGTACTACGGGAGGACACCTCAGAGGGCAGTGAGGCTATATGGGTAGAGATCAGGAATAAGAAGGGTGCAGTCACAATGTTGGGGGTTTATTACAGGCCTCCCAACAGCCAGCGGGAGATAGAGGAGCAGATAGGTAGACAGCTTTTGGAAAAGAGTAAAAACAACAGGGTTGTGGTGATGGGAGACTTCACCTTCCCCAATATTGACTGGGACTCACTTAGTGCCAGGAGCTTAGACGGGGCAGAGTTTGTAAGGAGCATCCAGGAGGGCTTCTTAAAACAATATGTAGACAGTCCAACTAGGGAAGGGGCGGTACTGGACCTGGTATTGGGGAATGAGCCCGGCCAGGTGGTAGAAGTTTCAGTAGGGGAGCATTTCAGGAACAGTGACCACAATTCAGTAAGTTTTAAAGTGCTGGTGGACAAGGATAAAAGTGGTCCTAGGGTGAATGTGCTAAATTGGGGGAAGGCTAATTATAACAATATTAGGCGGGAACTGCAAGAACATAGATTGGGGGCGGATGTTTGAGGGCAAATCAACATCTGACATGTGGGTGGCTTTCAAGTGTCAGTTGAAAGGAATTCAGGACCGGCATGTTCCTGTGAGGAGGAAGGATAAATACGGCAATTTTCAGGAACCTTGGATAACGAGAGATATTGTAGGCCTCATCAATAAGAAAAAGGAGGCATTTGTCTCCTCACTGTCTTCAGGTGATGTCCCGGCGGACTGGAGAATAGCCAATGTTGTTCCTCTGGTGTAGTCGCCAACACTAAGGGTATTCAAATGGTCATTGGATAGACATATGGACGATAAGGGAATAGTGTAGATGGGCTTTAGAGTGGTTTCACAGGTCGGCGCAACATCAAGAGCTGAAGGGCCTGTACTGCGCTGTTATGTTCTATGTTCTCTGTTTAAGAAGGGTAGCAAGGATAATCCAGGGAACTACAGGCCAGTGAACCTTACGTCAGTGGTAGGGAAATTACTGGAGAGAATTCTTCGAGACAGGATCTACTCCCATTTGGAAGCAAATGGACGTATTAGCGAGAGGCAGCACGGTTTTGTGAAGGGGAGATCGTGTCTCACTAACTTGATATAGAGGGTAACCAAAGTGATTTTAGCTTACAAAGCTGATTGATGCAGGTAGGGCAGTGGATGTTGTCTATATGGACTTCAGTAAGGCCTTTGACAAGGTCCCTCATGGCAGACTGGCACAAAAGGTGAAGTCACACGTGATCAGGGGTGAGCTGGCCAGATGGATACAGAACTGGCTAGGTCATAGAAGGCAGAGAGTAGCAATGGAAGGGTGCTCTTCTGATTGGAGGGCTGTGACTAGTGTTCTTCCACAGGGATCAGTGCTGGGACCTTTGCTGGTCGTAGTATATATAAATGATTTGGAGGAAAATGTAACTGGTCTGATTAGTCGATTTGCAGACGACACAAAGGTTGGTGGAATTGCGGATAGCGATGAGGACTGTCAGAGGATACAGCAGGATTTAGATTGTTTGGAGACTTGGGCGGAGAGATGGCAGATGGAGTTTAATCAGGGCATATGTGAGGTAATGCATTTTGGTAGGTCTAATGCAGGTAGGAAATATACAGTGAATGGTAGAACCCTCAAGAGTATTGAAAGTCAGAGAGATCTCGGAGTACAGGTCCACAGGTCACTGAAAGGGGCAACACAGGTGGAGAAGGTAGTCAAGAAGGCATACGTGCAAGCAATGCTTGCCTTCATTGGCCGGGGCATTGAGTATAAGAATTGGCAAGTCATGTTGCAGCTGTATAGAACCTTAGTTAGGCCACACTTGGAGTATAGTGTTCAATTCTGGTCGCCACACTGCCAGAAGGATGTGGAGGCTTTAGAGAGGGTGCAGAAGAGATTTACCAGGATGTTGCCTGGTATGGAGGGCATTAGCTATGAGGAGCGGTTGAATAGACTCGGTTTGTTCTCACTGGAACGATGGAGGTTGAGGGGCGACCTGATAGAGGTCTACAAAATTATGAGGGGCATAGACAGAGTGGATAGTCAGAGGCTTTTTCCCAGGGTAGAGGGGTCAATTACTAGGGGGCATAGGTTTAAGGTGCGAGGGGCAAGGTTTAGAGTAGATGTACGAGGCAAGTGTTTTACGCAAAGGGTAGTGGGTGCCTGGAACTCGCTACCAGAGGAGGTAGTGGAAGCAGGGACGATAGTGACTTTTAAGGGACATCTTGACAAATACATGAATAGGATGGGAATAGAGGGATACGGACCCAGGAAGTGTAGAAGATTGTAGTTTAGTCGGGCAGCACGGTCGGCACGGGCTTGGAGGGCCGAAGGGCCTGTTCCTGTGCTGTACTTTTCTTTGTTCTTTGGTGTCAGGCAATGGAGAATCCCGCCCCTTTTCTCTCTCTGCACTACAGTTAATCTTGATCTGCAGAAAGAGCTGTCAAGCGTTCAAGACGTGGAGTGGGTAGAAAACCCTTTTTTAGATCCTCAAGGAGGGAATTCTAAGATTGACTCAAGTGATACTGAGAGCCAATCTGGTGGAGGTCAGTCAAGTGAAAATGATTCCTCAGAGGAAATTCTACAGGCTGCGGGTTCTATTTGAAGGCACGAACTCGAGGGTCTGATTCCATACTTCGAGAGAAGGGCACCGTCTACAAAAACCACAACCTTATCATCGAGATACTCATCTCTCATTCCCAGTTTAATCCCCGCTGTTTTGATCCTTCCCTACCACCACTGTGTGTCTATCTTGTGTGTGTGTGGGTGGAGGGTGGGACGGTGTTTGGGGAATAACTAGATTAGCAGACTATTGTTCTAATATCGTCATTACACATTATGTTTTCCTGTTAAGTTTTACTTACAAATCTGGTGCCTGTATGTAAGTGGAGCAGTCAAGGGTCAAAGATCTCAGGAAAATATACAAATTATTGGTTAATTCACTTGTGTTGGCACTCCAGGACCTGTGGGGCTGGAATTGACCGTGCACTCGCACAGTGTGTCGTAACAATACAACTGCCCAGAAACTCCTCCCCTCAAAACAAAGAACAAAGAAATGTACAGCACAAGAACAGGCCCATCGGCCCTCCAAGCCCGTGCCGACCATGCTGCCCAACTAAACTACAAACTTCTACACTTCCTGGGTCCGTATCCCTCTATTCCCATCCTATTCATGATGCCCCTTAAATGTCACTATCGTTACCTCCTTGTATGTCGGCGTAGTGTAAGGGTCTGGTGCATACAGGGTTAGAACATAGAACATAGTGCATTACAGCGCAGTACAGGCCCTTCGGCCCTCGATGTTGCGCCGACCTGTGAAACCACTCTAAAACCCATCAACACTATTCCCTTATCGTCCATATGTCTATCCAATGACTATTTGAATGGTGAGAACACCACCCACCAGGTACGCGGTACATAATCGTGCGACTCGGCCAACGTTGTCTACCTCATACGCTGCAGGAAAGGATGTCCCGAAGCGTGGTACATTGGCGAGACCATGCAGACGCTGCAACAACGAATGAACGGACATCGCGCGACAATCACCAGGCAGGAATGTTCCCTTGCAGTCGGGGAACACTTCAGCAGTCAAGGGCATTCAGCCTCTGATCTCCAGATAAGCGTTCTCCAAGGCGGCCTTCAGGACGCGCGACAACGCAGAATCGCCGAGCAGAAACTTAAAGCCAAGTTCCGCACACGGGTGCGGCCTCAACCGGGACCTGGGATTCATGTCGCATTGGATTCATGTCGCATTACATTCATCCCCCACCGTCTGGCCTGCGAAATCCTACCAACTGTCCTGGCTTGACACAATTCACACCTCTTTAACCTGTGGTTACCCCATCTCTGGATCTGTAAAGATTTAATCACCTGCTAATGGTCGCATTCCAAGCATTGTTTGGCATCTTTGAATTTGTCTTTATATATGTTTCTGGAACATACCTCTTCATTCACCTGAGGAAGGAGCAGCACTCCGAAAGCTAGTGACATCGAAACAAACCTATTGGACTTTAACCTGGTGTTGTAAGACTTCGTAATTTGAATGCCCTTAGTGTTGGCGAGTCCACTACTGTTGTAGTCAGGGCATTCCACGCCCTTACTACTGTCTGAGTAAAGAACCTACCTCTGACATCTGTCCTATATCTATCTCCCCTCAATTTAAAGCTATGTCCCCTCGTGCTAGACATCACCATCCGAGGAAAAAGGCTCTCACTGTCCACCCTACCCAATCCTCTGATCGTCTTGTATGCCTCAATTAAGTCACCTCTTAACCTTCTCTCTAACGAAAACAGCCTCTAGTCCCTCAGCCTTCCCTCATAAGATCTTCCCTCCATACCAGGCAACATTCTGGTAAATCTCCTCTGCACCCTTTCCAATGCTTCCACATCCTTCCTATAATGCGGCGACCAGAATTGCACGCAATACTCCAAATGCGGCTGCACCAGATTTTTGTACAGCTGCAACATGACCTCATGGCTCCGAAACTCAATCCCTCTACCAATAAAAGCTAACACACCGTACGCCTTCTTAACAACCCTCTCAACCTGGGTGGCAACTTTCAGGGATCTATGTACATGGACACCGAGATCTCTCTGCTCATCCACACTGCCAAGAATCTTACCATTAGCCCAGTACTCTGTCTACCTGTTATTCCTTCCAAAATGAATCACCTCACACTTTTCTGCATTAAACTCCATTTGCCACCTCTCAGCCCAGCGCTGCAGCTTATCTATGTCCCCCTGTAACTTGTAACATCCGTCCGCACTGTCCACAACTCCACCGACTTTAGTGTCATCTGCAAATTTACTCGCCCATCCTTCTACGCCCTCCTCCAGGTCATTTATAAAAATGACAAACAGCAGTGGCCCCAAAACAGATCCTTGTGGTACACCACTAGTAACTGGACTCCAGTCTGAACATTTCCCATCAACCACCACCCTTTGTCTTCTTCCAGCTAGCCAATTTCTGATCCAAACTGCTAAATCACCCTGAATCCCATGTCTCCATACCATGGGGAACCTTATCAAACGCTTTACTGAAATCCATATACACCACATCAACTGCTTTACCCTCATCCACCTGTTTGGTCACCTTCTCAAAGAACTCAATAAGGTTTGTGAGGCACGACCTACCCTTCACGAAACCGTGTTGGCTATCTCTAATCAAATTATTCCTTTCCCGATGATTATACATCCTCTCTCTTCTAAACGTTTCCAAGATTTTGCCCACAACAGAAGTAAGGCTCACTGGTCTATAGTTACCTGGGATGTCTCTACTCCCCTTCTTGAACAAGGGGACAGCATTTGCTATCCTCCAGTCTTCTGGCACTATTCCTGTAGACAAAGATGACTTAAAGATCAAAGCCAAAGGCTCAGCAATCTCCTCCCTTCCCAGAGAATCCAGGGATAAATCCCATCCGGCCCAGGGGTCTTATCTATTTTCACACTTTCCAGAATTGCTAACACCTCCTCCTTATGAACCTCAAGTCCTTCTAGTCTAGTAGCCTGAATCTCAGTATTCTCCTCGACAACATTGTCTTTTTCCTGTGTGAATACTGACAAAAAATATTCATTTAGCACCTCTCCTATCTCCTCGGACTCCAAGCACAACCTCCCACTACTGTCCTTGACTGGCCCTACTCTTACCCTAGCCATTTGTTTATTTTTGACATATCTATAGAAAGCTTTAGGGTTAGCCTTGATCCTACCTGCCAAAGATTTCTCATGTCCCCTCCTGGCTCTTCTTAGCTCTCTCTTTAGGTCCTGCCTAGCTAACTTGTAACTCTCGAGCGCCCTAACTGAACCTTCATGTCTCATCTTTACATAAGCCGCCTCCTTCTTTCTCTTGACAAGTGTTTCGACTGCCTTAGTAAACCACTGTTCCCTCGCTCGACCACTTCCTCCCTGCCTGACAGGCACATACTTATCAAGGACACGCAGTAGCTGTTCCTTAAACAAGCTCCACATTTCCATTGTGCCCATCCCCTGCAGCTTTCTTCTCCATCCGATGCATCCTAAGTCTTGCCTCATCGCATCATAATTGCCTTTCCCCCAGATATAACTCTTGCCCTGCGGTATATACCTATCCCTTTCCATCACTAAAGTGAATGTAATCGAATTGTGGTCACTTTCACCAAAGTGCTCACCTTCCTCCAAATCTAACACCGGTCCTGGTTCATTACCCAGTACCAAATCCAATATGGCCTCGCCTCTCGTTGGCCTATCTACATACTGTGTCAGGAAACCCTCCTGCACACATTGGACAAAAACGGACCCATCTAAAGTACTCGAACTATACCGTTTCCAGTCAATATTTGGAAAGTTAAAGTCTCCCATAAGAACTACCCTGTTGCTTTCGCTCCTATCCAGAACCATCTTTGCAATCCTTTCGTCTACATCTCTGGAACTTTTTGGAGGTTAATTTTGGCCTGAGTACAGTATCAGAGTCCCTGGTCGTGCACTCAGATCCTGCGCGGACCAACTGCCGGTTGTGTTCGCAGACATCTTTAACCTCTCCCTACTCCGTTCCCAGGTTCCCACCTGCTTCAAGAAGACCGCCATCATACCGGTGCCAAAGAAGAATCAGGCAATGTGCCTCAATGACTACCATCCGGTGGCCCTGACATCAATCATTGTGAAGTGCTTCGAGAGGTTGGTCATGAAGCGCATCAACTCCATACCCCAGAACGCCTCGATCCACTGCAATTCGCATACCGCTGCAACCGGTCCAGAGCAGACGCCATCTCCCTGGCCCTACACTCATCCCTGCAGCATCTCGACAACAAGGACTCCTACATCAGACTCCTATTCATTGACTACAGCTCCGCCTTCAACACCATAATCCCAGCCAAGATCATATCAAAGCTCCAAAACCTAGGACTTGGCTCCTCACTCTGCAACTGGATCCTCGACTTTCTGACCCATAGACAACAATCAGTAAGAATTAACAACAACACCTCCTCCACAATGGTCCTCAATACCAGTGCCCTGCAAGGCTGCGGACGTAGCCCCCTACTATACTCCCTGTACACACATGACTGCGTGGCAACATTTGGCTCCAACTCCATCTCCATCTACAAGTTTGCTGACGACACAAACTTAGTGGGCCGGATCTCGAATAACGACGAGTCAGATTACAGGAGGGAGATAGAGAACCTAGTGGTGTGGTGTAATGACAACAATCTCTCCCTCAATGTCAGCAAAACTAAAGAGTTGGTAATTGTAGCGCACAAAGACTCCCGAGAGACGAATAGTGGTGAAGTCAATGAGGCTTTATTAAGCGTGACTCGTTCCCCGCAGTTCAGCAACAGACTGGAGCTGCGGGGAGAATTCCTGGTTCTTATACTCCGCCTTCAGGGCGGAGTATGAGATCAACAGCCAACCAGGACCCGGGATCTGTCAGCCAATGACATCACGGCTTCACAGTCCCACATGACCCCTAATGCATACTACCACATTCACCCCTTGTTAAAAATGAACCCGGCGGGGTGGTGCTTCGCATGGTGGTAGGGGTTTACAAGGCTGGTCCTGGGAGGAAAAAAGCTTTTGCATGTCATTACAGTGCCCTACACTGGGCTATGTACAGGGTTTTTTGTTTTGAACTATTTACAGTATTCGTAAGAGGGAAAAGGAAAAAAAAACATTCTCGTTAAAGTCCACAACATTCTACTGTTACACCGATGCCACGAGTCGGGCGGGGGGTCTGGTCGTCCTTGTTGATCGCCTCAGCCCCGGTGGTGGTGGTGCTTGTTCCAGTGTTGTCGCCTCCGGGAGCTTTACGGTTTCTGCTTCAGCTTCACTTCTGGTCGGACCTGGGAGGAGGACCGATCCTCCCGGGAAGGGGGCTGTCGCGGGGTGCGCCGGTGGCAGGGAGGGGGTGATTGGTGTCGAGGGGGTGTGTGTGTTGCCGGCGGGCGCCAGATCTTGCAGGGAGACCGTGTCCTGTCGGCCGTCGGGGTACTCCGTGTAGGCATACTGCGGGTTCGCGTGGAGGAGGTGAACCCTCTTGACCAACGGGTCCGACTTGTGCGCCCGCACATGTTTCCGGAGCAAGATGGGTCCTGGGGCCACCAGCCAGGTCGGCAGCGACGTTCCAGAGGAGGTCTTCCTGGGGAAGACAAGGAGGCGCTCATGAGGCGTTTGGTTAGTGGTGGTACACAGTAGCGACCGGATGGAGTGGAGGGCGTCCGGGAGGACCTCCTGCCACCATGAAACTGGGAGATCCCTGGACCGTAGGGCCAGTAGGACGGTCTTCCAGACCGTGCCGTTCTCCCTCTCTACTTGCCCGTTCCCCCGGGGGTTGTAGCTGGTCGTCCTGCTCGAGGCTATACCCTTGCTGAGCAGGAACTGGCGCAGCTCGTCACTCATGAAGGAGGACCCCCTGTCGCTATGGACGTATGCGGGGCAACCGAACAGTGTGAATATGGTGCGAAGGGATTTAATGACTGTGGCCGCTGTCATGTCAGGGCAGGGGATGGCGAAGGGGAAACGGGAGTACTCGTCCACCACGTTCAGGAAGTATGTGTTGCGGTCGGTGGAGGGGAGGGGCCCTTTGAAATCCAGACTGAGGCGTTCAAAGGGACGGGAAGCCTTGATCAGGTGCGCACTATCCGGCCTGAAAAAATGCGGTTTGCACTCTGCGCAGATGTGGCAGTTCCTTGTGACTGTACGGACCTCCTCCACGGAGTAGGGGAGGTTGCGGGACTTTATAAAATGGTAGAACCGAGTGACCCCCGGGTGGCAGAGGTCCTCGTGGAGGGTTTGGAGACGGTTAATTTGTGCGTTGGCACATGTCCCGCGGGATAGGGCATCGGACGGCTCGTTCAGCTTTCCGGGACGGTACAAGATCTCATAGTTGAAGGTGGAGAGCTCGATCCTCCACCTTAAGATCTTGTCATTTTTAATTTTGCCCCGCTGTGCATTATCGAACATGAAAGCTACCGACCGTTGGTCAGTGAGGAGAGTGAATCTCCTGCCGGCCAGGTAATGCCTCCAATGTCGCACAGCTTCCACTATGGCTTGGGCTTCCTTTTCCACTGAGGAGTGGCGGATTTCTGAGGCGTGGAGGGTTCGGGAGAAAAAGGCCACGGGTCTGCCCGCTTGGTTAAGGGTGGCCGCTAGAGCTACATCGGAGGCGTCGCTCTCGACCTGGAAAGGGAGGGACTCGTCGATGGCGCGCATCGTGGCCTTTGCGATATCCGCTTTGATGCGGCTGAAGGCCTGGCAAGCCTCTGTCGACAGAGGGAAGGTCGTGGTCTGTATTAGGGGGCGGGCCTTGTCTGCGTACTGGGGGACCCACTGGGCATAATATGAAAAAAAAACCCAGGCAGCGTTTTAGGGCTTTTGAGCAGTGAGGGAGGGGAAATTCCATGAGGGGGCGCATACGTTCGGGGTCGGGGCCTATTATCCCATTGCGCACTACATATCCCAAGATGGCTAGCCGGTTTGTGCTAAAAACGCACTTGTCCTCGTTGTATGTGAGGTTCAAGGCTTTAGCGGTCTGGAGGAATTTTTGGAGATTGGCGTCGTGGTCCTGCTGATCGTGGCCGCAGATGGTTACATTGTCGAGGTACGGGAACGTGGCCTGCAACCAGTGTTGATCAACCATTCGGTCCATCTCCCATTGGAAGACCGAGACCCCGTTTGTGACGCCAAATGGGACCCTTAGGAAGTGGTATAATCGCCCGTCTGCCTCGAAGGCTGTGTACTTGCGGTCACTTGGGCGGATGGGGAGCTGATGGTAGGCGGACTTGAGGTCCACGGTGGAGAAGACCTTATATTGGGCAATCCAATTGACCATGTCGGATATGCGGGGGAGAGGGTACGCATCTAGCTGTGTGTACCTGTTGATGGTCTGGCTATAGTCTATGACCATCCTTTGCTTCTCCCCTGTCTTTACTACTACCACCTGTGCTCTCCAGGGACTATTGCTGGCCTGGATTATGCCTTCCTTCAGTAGCCGCTGGACTTCGGACCGAATAAATGTCCGGTCCTGGGCGCTGTACCGTCTGCTCCTCGTGGCGACGGGTTTGCAATCCGGGGTGAGGTTTGCAAACAAGGATGGGGGCTCAACCTTGAGGGTTGCGAGGCCGCAGATAGTGAGTGGGGGTATTGGGCCGCCGAATTGGAAAGTTAGGCTCTGCAGATTGCACTGGAAGTCTAATCCCAGTAATGTGGGCGCGCAGAGTTGGGGAAGGACGTAGAGCCTGTAGTTTTTAAACTCCCTCCCTTGCACCGTTAGGGTCACTATGCAGACGCCTTTGATCTGTACGGAGTGGGATCCTGCAGCTAGGGAAATCTTTTGCGCACTGGGACGGATGGTCAAAAAACAGCGTCTTACCGTGTCGGGGTGGATGAAGCTTTCTGTGCTCCCGGAGTCGACCAAGCATGGTGTCTCGTGCCCGTTTATCAGCACCGTTGTTGTCGTCGTCTGGAGCGTCCGGGGCCGTGCTTGGTCTAGCGTCATTGAGGCCAGACGTGGTCGTAGTGCTTCAGCGTCTTCCTCGAACCCCGTGGAGCCGTCGATGCTGGGGTCCATTGTTGCCGTCCAAGATGGCGGCGGGGGTGAACAAAATGGCCGCCCCCATGCATCGCACATGGCTGGGGGGTCACAAGATGGCGGCGGGGGTGGACAAAATGGCCGCCCCCATGCGTCGCGCAGGGCTGGGGGGTCCCAAGATGGCGGCGCCCCTCCTCCCCTCGTGGTGGCCGGGACCCAAAATGGCGGCGCCTGCGGGTCGCACATGGGGCGCGGGGGGGGTTGGGGAGTGTTTGGAACGCGCAGGACTCCTTCTTCTCCGGGGACAGCGGCGACCCCCCGGGACCGGCACACACCCGCGAAATGGCCCTTTTTCCCGCAGCTCTTGCAAATCGCTGCGCGGGCCGGGTAGCGCTGCCGGGGGTGTTTCGCCTGGCCGCAGAAATAGCAGCGGGCTCCCCCGGGACGACTTGGCGTCTGAACCGCGCAAGCCTGTGGGGAGGGGGGGGGGGGGTTTGTCGCGACGGGGGTCCACGGAGCCAAAGGGGCTGCCGCGCGGTCGGGGCCATAGGCGCGGGCGTTTCGCGCGGCCACGTCTAGTGAGGCTGCAAGGGCCCGTGCCTCTGAGAGTCCTAGCGACTCTTTTTCTAAAAGTCTTTGGCGGATTTGGGGAGAGTTCATACCAGCCACAAACGCATCGCGAATTAACATGTCCGTGTGTTCAATCGCGTTTACCGGCGGCCAGCTGCAGGCCCGTCCCAAAATTAGCAGCGCGGCGTAGAATTCGTCTAGCGATTCTCCGGGACTTTGCCGTCTCGTTGCGAGTTGGTAGCGTGCGTAGATCTGGTTCACTGGGCGAACATAGATGCTCTTTAGTGCTGCGAACGCCGTCTGGAAATCCTCTGCGTCTTCTATGAGAGGGTAAATTTCCGGGCTTACCCTCGAGTGCAGGACCTGTAGTTTCTGGTCTTCTGTGACCCGGCCGGGGGCCGTTCGGAGGTAGGCTTCGAAACAAGTCTGCCAGTGTTTAAAAACTGCTGCTCAGTTCACTGCGTGGGGGCTGATCCTCAGGCATTCCGGGACGATCCTGAGCTCCATAGTCCTTTAAGCACACTTAATAAATTGTAGCGCACAAAGACTCCCGAGAGACGAATAGAGGTGAAGTCGATGAGGCTTTATTAAGCGTGACTCGTTCCCCGCAGTTCAGCGACAGACTGGAGCCGCGGGGTGAATTCCTGGTTCTTATACTCCGCCTTCAGGGCGGAGCTAGAGATCAACAGCCAACCAGGACCCGGGATCTGTCAGCCAATGACATCACGGCTTCACAGTCCCACATGACCCCTAATGCATACTACCACAGTAATTGACTTCAGGAAGCAAAGTACTGAACACACCCCTGTCAGCATCAACGGAGCCGAGGTGGAGATGGTTAGCAGTTTCAAATTCCTAGGGGTGCACATCTCCAAAAATCTGTCCTGGTCCACCCACGTCGACGCTACCACCAAGAAAGCACAACAGCGCCTATACTTCCTCGGGAAAGTGAGAAAACTCGGCATGTCCACATTGACTCTTACCAATTTTTACAGATGCACCATAGAAAGCATCCTATCGGGCTGCATCACAGCCTGGTATGGCAACTGCTCGGCCCAGGACCGCAAGAAACTTCAGAGAGTCGTGAACACCGCCCAGTCCATCACACAAACCTGTCCCCCATCCATTGACTCCATCTACGCCTCCCGCTGCCTGGGGAAAGCGGGCAGCATAATCAAAGATCCCTCCCACCCGGCTTACTCACTCTTCCAACTTCTTCCATCGGGCAGGAGATACAGAAGTCTGAGAACTCGCACTAACAGATTCAAAAACAGCTTCTTCCCCACTGTCACCAGACTCCTAAATGACCCTCTTATGGACTGTACTGATCATACAATTTACAGTGCAGAAGGAGGCCATTCGGCCCATCTAGTCTGCACTGGCCCTTAGTGAAGCCCACCCCTCCAACCTAGCCCCGTAACCCAGCAGCCCCGCCCAACATTTTGGACACTAAGGGGCAATTTAACATGGCCAATCCACCTAACCTGCACATCTTGGAAACCGGAGCACGTGGAGGAAACCCACGCAGACCCGGAGAGAAATTGCAAACTCCACACAGACAGTGACCCGAAGCCGGAATTGAACCCGGGTCGCTGGAGCTGTGAGGCAGCAGTGCTAACCACTGTGCCACCATGCCGCCCCTCTTTCTCAGCATCTTCTCTATTGTGCAGCACTACACCCCTTATGTTTCACCTGATGTCTATGTATTTACATTGTGCACCTATCGTATGCCCTATATCTTTTTCATGCATGGAACAATCTGCCTGGGCTGTAAGCAGAACAATACTTTTCACTGTGCCTCAGTAAACGTGACAATAAATCTAAGTCTAATCTAAATCTTATTCTGCCCGTTGTGTCTAAAAGAGCGTTTTACTCATTCCTGAAGAAACATATGACACATGGGAGTGCATTGTTGCTTGAACATTTTCATCAACCCAGTGGATTTGTCGTCCCCCCACCCCCGGTACCTGCAAGTAGGCAGAGCTTCATTTCAGCCCCTGAATATTTTGTCAGATTTAAATGAAGCTTTCAAATTCAACAGGTTGGATTCTTTCCAACAACATTCAGCTCTCTTGCACCAAATGAATACACAAGTGAAATGTATAAAAATACTTTCAATCTTTAATCTGTAAAAATCCTTTAAATGCTCATTCGAAATGTTTATATTGCAGGCTAACAATCCACATCACACCAATTCCAAATTTACGTGGTAAGATATCAAATCATCAATAGGGGTTGTGAGCTGAAAATTTAAAATAAAAGAACCAGATACGCAAACCTTCTGAAATACTTCAGGCAAGAAATTCTGCATGAGCTCAACGCAAACATCCTTCTCATGCCTTTATAGAACTTGATGGTACTCTTATTAATCAACATACTAATTACACATCACTTGCATCAGCAAGTTGATAATTAGGAGAAATAGTTTCCTCTCTAATATACAAAGTGGACTACCGGTGGCGGCCATGGAGGAGTAGGTCGCACACTTGATAGCTCCCGCCTGTGACGGACCTTTGGACCTTTTTCTCCCGCTTTTTATTGGATAAATCGGTGAAGAGTGAGACAGCGAGGAGAAACCCCCCCTCCAGTGTATGGAGAATTGGACCAGAAGTGGCCGTGTGCGACGCGAGCAGAGCTGGCAACGCGGGAATGCATGGCGGAGAAGCTGGGCCGTGGGGTGTTGTTGAAAATATGGAAAGATGTGTCATTTGAAACATGGAAGTCTGGCAATATCTGGTCTGAGAGAAACATGAGAGGATACAGGGAAAGATCCCACAAAGGGTTAACAGCAGCTGCAAAGAGCAGGATTGTTAAATGCAGATTGATGCACGATCAATGACCACTAAAGCGAGGTTGTAGTCCAACTGAAGGCTTTAATAAGCTAGATGATTCCCACAGCAGCTCAGGTACAGAATGAAGGCTGCTGGGGCGGCACAGGTTCTTATATCCCGCCAATCAGGGCGGAGCTATCATACATTCTAACCAATAGAAAGCATACAGTTTCCACCAATGGTGCTTTAGCATATCAGGTACCGTAATACCTATAATACCACATTCACCCCCTGTTAAAAAAAGAGTCCAGCGGGGGTGGTGGCCTGAAACTACAAAACATGGCAACATGGTACAATTGGTTATGCAGGTACCGTAATACCTCCGTACAGTGTTTAGTAACTATTTACAATTCTGATAGCTGTGTACATTTGATGGTTTATAGTTACAGATTACAATTAAAATGAAGCAATCAGTCGATCGGGGGCCCTGGTCGTCCTCTGCGATCGCTGGAGCTCTTCGGTGGTGACTCCGGTGGAGGCTCGGGGGTCTGTGACTCCAGGAGCTTGGCTTCGATCTCCATGGCAGCTTCGGCACCCCTAGACGGCGCTGGTGGAGAAAACGGTTGACCTGGGAAGGGAGCGCCTGCGGGGGGGCGTCGGTGGGTTGGGGGGCCTAGACGGGGCCAGCGGAAGGACCAATCCTCCTGTAAGGTGCTACGGTGGAGGGGAGTGTGGGACTGGCGGCTGGAATGTGCATGGGGTCCCGGCGGGCGCCAGGTCCCGTAGGGAGACCGTATCTTGTCGGCCGTCGGGGTACGCCACGTAGGCGTACTGGGGGTTAGCATGGAGCAGATGGTCCCTCTCGACCAACGGGTCCAACTTGTGCGCCAGCACGTGTTTTCGGAGCAAAATGGGTCCGGGTGCCGCCAGCCAGGTCGGGAGCAAGATCCCAGAGGACTTCCTGGGGAACACAAGGAGACGTTCGTGAGGTGTCTGATTGGTGGTCGTACACAGCAGTGACCGGATGGAGTGGAGGGCATCCGGGAGGACTTCTTGCCAGCGGGAGACTGGGAGGTTCCTGGACCGTATGGCCAGTCTTCCAGACCGTTCCGTTCTCCCTCTCTACCTGTCCGTTACCCCGGGGGTTGTAACTGGTCGTCCTGCTCGAGACGATGCCCTTGTTGAGCAGGAATTGACGCAGTTCATCGCTCATAAAGGAGGACCCCCTATCACTGTGTATGTAAGCGGGGAAACCAAACAGTGTAAAGATACCCTGGAGGGCCTTGATGACGGTGGATTCGGTCATGTCGGGGCAGGGGATGGCGAATGGGAACCGGGAGTACTCGTCAATCACGTTCAGGAAATACGTGTTGCGGTCGGTGGAGGGGAGGGGGCCTTTGAAGTCCATGCTGAGGCGTTCAAAGGGACGGGAAGCCTTTATCAGGTGCGCTTTATCTGGCAGGTAGAAGTGCGGTTTGCACTCCGCGCAGATTTGGCAGTCTCTGGTGGCTGTCCTGACCCCCTCGATGGAGTAGGGCAGGTTGCGGGTCTTGACAAAATGGAAAAAGCGAGTGACCCCCGGGTGGCAGAGGTCCTCGTGGAGGGCTCGGAGGCGGTCCACTTTAGCGGTGGCACATGTGCCGCGGGACAGGGCGTCAGGAGGCTCGTTTAGCTTCCCGGGACGTGTAGCCACCTAAAATGGCTGTTTCCCGATTAATTTGGCCAAAACCCGATATAAAATGGCTAACCGAAAAGGCTGATGGGAAAAGCAGCCAACAGGGCACAAACGGACAGCTGGAGACAGAATAGCGTATTCGGCTCTGGGGAAGTCGGCCCAGATCGATACTCAAGCCCATTAGCAGCACAGCAACCCAGCCATCGGCAGTTTAATCGGCTATCCCTGGGAACAATTGCAACATATTAGCAATTGAATACCGGGCCAGACCTGTCGGCGCCTGCAGTGGCCGAAACAAAGAAAGGTGAACGACCACCACCCGATCGAGGAATCGCCCCATTATTGAAGCATTTCGAACCCAGTGATTGGGAACAAGTCCAATCACTTGGGACTCGGGGTCAAGGGCCGCCCCGAGAGGCGGGACGCCCCTGGGCCCTATAAAGTAAGGGGCCAAGTTCAGATCTCTCTCTCTCTCCCTTCTTCTCCTGCTCGCAGCCTTCGCAAGAACATCAACCAGAAACTGTAAGTTTGACTCCAGCGATCGCTACCCGTTAGAGACTCCTAGCCATCGACCCGTATCAGCCTTTTGATTCCCGCAGGCCAGATCCAATTCGATAAGCCATTTGTTTCCCTGACCTGGTGGGCCGTCCCCAAAAGTTAAGTATTGGCCAGTAGTGGTAGGTAGTGATATAGAAAGTAGGATTATGGTGTAAGTATTTGTTGATGTATATAATAAATGACCGTTGATTTTAATCTTACTAAGTGGTGTGCTGTCTTATTAATCATAACTCGAGCTTGAACTACGTGGCGGTATCAGAAAGATACCTGCCGACTCGTGAGCAAAGGTGACATAATCAGAGCTAATAAAACTAAGGCTAATAAGAGCAACATAATTGGCGACTCCGCCGGGACCCGATATAGAAGTGGAAATCCACTCCGGGAGAACCCCAGAAATTTGAATAGAATCTAATTGGAAACAAAAACAAAAGTGTTCAAGCGGTTCTGGTTAATAATTCACAATTCGGAAATGTGTGTATGCATGCGAAACTAACAGGGTTAGAAGGTAAAACTGATAGATTTTGTTGCGTGAAAACTGTCGGAAGTCGGTATTTTCGGAAATCAGCGCAAGCCGTACCCGCATCTATGACGCCACCTGAGCCCCCTGTTCCAAATTCGAACAAAGCAAGCAGATAAGAGAGATGGCCATGCAGGCAATGCAACGCCTCATGAACCCCGAAGAATTTGCGGTCGCACCGATCAGCAGCATTAAAGTGGGACAGCATTAAAGTGGGAAGTGGAAATTCGGAAATTTCTACAGGGCAAAGGATGGCTCGTGTGGAGCGGTTTCTGTAATAATGACGACTCAGGTCCCGGAAGTATAGGGCATACTTGGTGGGAGAACTTGAGTGAAATTCATAAGAAGAGCTTAGCAAAAGCGCGCAAGCCGATGGCAATCGTGTCCTGTCTGGCACAATTGCGACGCACAGAGGAGGTCGTCAGGACGCTCCGAAAAGAAACAGAAGGCATACATCGTATGAGTAAAATCGATGTATGCGAAATGGAGAACGAGAACCTGGAATTGAAAAGGCAGTTAGAAGCCAAGGACGAAGAGGTGGCTGACGCCAAACGGGGTCACCAGTCTTGTCTGGCGCATTTAAGCAGTTTTCAATCCCAGTATGAGAAGGCTTATCAGGACACGCAGCGTGCAGTCCTGGTTGAGAAAGAGACAGAGAAGCAGGTGGAGACGCTACAGAAGCAATGTAGTGATCTCAAGGCAGCCTTGAGAGCGCTCCACGCTGCAACCACGGAACAAAGGTAGAGTGCCATAGACCACGCGAATTGCCGAAAGCAAATTGCAGACCTGCAATCAATGCTTTCTGTCCAAAAAGGATTCCAAGAAACCTTTGGGGAAAGTTTAGAACAGGAAGACGGCCCTGATTAGGAAGAATTGCAGGAGACAGCGCAGAGATACGTTCAGGGAACATGTGCGCAGGGAAAGCCCCAAAGGAGGAAAGCACCCCCACCCCCCACACAGCAGGTAGTTCAGGCTCCCATGAACCCTGTAACAACCCACCGCACCGCCACAGCAGACGAGGCGGAATTCCTATATTCCACCCCCCTCACAGTGACCTAATTACGGGACGCGTGTGCTAAAATCACACCGTTCCTCCCCGCTTCAGACCCACACCATTTCTTTGCCACCGTCAAACACCAGGCGACCTTGTACGGCCTGGATGAGAAAGAGCAAGTAAAGCTCATGGTCCTCAGCTTAGACCCATCGGTCGCAGCAGCCCTTCCGGACCCACAGAATGTAGGAGGAGGCACCCTTGCAGAAATGCATACTGCGCTCCTGGATGCGATCGGGTATAACCGGGGCGACCCCGTAGATGGCCTAAATAAGTGCAGACAGAAAAGGTCTGAACACCCCACAGCGTTCGCAGGACGCTTGTGGATTCACTTTGAAGCCGTTTTCGGAAATGTAGACCGTGCCCATTTGTCCGCAGACAATATGGCCAAATGGACCCGCACCCTTATCTCCCATGCCACGGAAGCAGGACAGAATGCCTGTAGTAATTATGACCCCTCGGAGGAGGCTCATAATGAGAAGTCGGTGGTCAAAAGATTGTCCCGCGTTTGGGAACAGTCGGCTCACAATAAACCCGCCGCTAGGACTTCCGGTTGCGGTGATGCCGAGCTAGCCGCACGTTTCGGCGGCTCCAGCTCCGACGGACCTTCAGGCTCTTTTAAGAGCCCCAACGGGGAATTTTTCGACTACGTGACCCGGTGTGGGGTGTGTGGGAAGGGAGTCCCCCCCGAACGAAGAAGGAAAAAATCGTCGGCGGCGGCTGCAGCCGGAGGAATCATCGACCAAAAGGTCAGAGGGAGAGAAAAACAAAATGGCGGCGGAGAAAGCGCAGGCGGCATGGGGGCCTGAGCAGGATGAAATTGTGAGACGGTGCGTGGAGCTGCTGAAGAGGGAGGTGCTGACCCCGAATCTACAGGCAATTGAGGGGCTCAAGGAGACATTAAAGACCCAGGAGACAGAGCTCCGCGTGGTGGAGCAGAAGGTGACAGATGTTGAGGACGAGATCCTGGGCCTGGCGGTTAAGACTCAGACGCACAAGGCGCTTCATAAAAAGTGTGCGGAAAGGATCGAGGCCCTAGAAAATGGAGCGCGAAGGAAGAATCTTCGGACACTGGGTCTCCCTGAGGGTGTGGAAGGAGTGGACTGTGGAGCGTACGCGAGTAAGATGCTGAGCTCACTGATGGGTGCTGAGGCCCCTGCGGGCCCCATGGAGGTGGAGTGGGCACATCGGATCCCGGCGAGAAGACCAAAAGCGGGAGAACCTCCCAGGGCGATAATCGTGCAATTTTACCGCCTTAAAGAGAGAGAAGAGGTCCTGAGATGGGCTAAAAAGGTGCGGAGTAGCAGATGGGAGAATGCAGTGGTACGGGTGTACCAGGATTGGAGTGCGGAGGTGGCGAGAAGGAGGGCGAGCTTTAACCGAGCCAAAGAGGTGTTGCATAAAAGGAAGGTGAAGTTTGGGATGCTGCAGCCGGCAAGACTATGCGTCACGTATCAGGAGAGACACTATTATTTTGAGACGGCGGAGGAAGCATGGTCCTTCATCAAAGAAGAGAAATTGGACCGAAACTGAGGGACTGATGCTGCAGGGAATTGTTATTGTTATTGTTTTTGTTAATGTTATGGTGGAAGTTAATTGAAACAGGGAAGGGGGGAGACATTGGGGAAATGTGGGCGCCGGTGAGGGGGGAAAGACGGGACATAGTCGGAGAATGGGGAATGGGAGGGGGAGGGTAAAGGGAGCTGCGCCATAAGAGGCGGGTCAGGTAAAGGGATGTTCCCGCGCCAGAAAGAATAAGGCGGGAAGACAGGCGCAAGGGAGTTCCCCCACGGGGGGGGGGGGGGGGGGGGGTGTCGAGGAGTGAGCAGGAGTAGCCGGGGTCAGTTGAAGTCAGCTGACTTACGGAAGTGATATGGGGGGAGCAATCAAGCTAGATAGGGATCTAGCGGGGGGGGGGGGGGGGGGACAACTGGGTTGCTGCTGCGGAAATCCAAAAGGAAATGGCTAAAGAGTGGGTGAGCGGGGATGGTGTGCGACCCTGGGGGAGCGAGCGGGAGCGCGGAGGCGGGATATGGGACTGGCCTAGAGAAGGTAATGGCTAGTCGACACGGGAGGGGGGCAGGTAGCCCCCTAGTGAGGCTGATCACGTGGAACGTGAGAGGCCTGAACGGACCGATAAAAAGGGCCCGAGCGCTCGCGCATTTGAAAGGACAAAGGGCAGACGTGGCTATGCTCCAAGAAACGCACCTAAAGGTGGCGGACCAAGTTAGGCTAAGGAAAGGATGGGTGGGACAAGTGTTCCACTCAGGACTGGACGCAAAGAACAGAGGGGTGGCCATTTTGGTGGGGAAACGGGTAGCATTTGAAGCAAAGAACATCGTAGCAGATAGCGGAGGTAGATATGTAATGGTGAGTGGCAGGCTGGAGGGAATGGAGGTCGTGTTGGTTAATGTGTATGCCCCAAATTGGGACGATGTGGGATTCATGAGACGGATGCTGGGGCGTATTCCGGACCTGGAGGTAGGAAACTTGATTTTAGGAGGGGACTTTAATACGGTGCTGGACCCGGGCTAGATAGATCCAGCTCAAGGACCGGAAGAAGGCCGGCAGCGGCCAAGGTACTTAAGGGGTTTATGGACCAAATGGGGGGAGTGGATCCATGGCGATTTCTTAGACCTAGGGCTAGGGAGTTCTCCTTCTTCTCCCATGTCCATAAAGTAGGTGAGGACAGGGAACAGAGAACACTGTGGCGATTAGATGTGGGACTGATGGCGGATGAGGGAGTGTGTGCAAGAGTGCGGGGGTGTATTGAGAGATACCTGGAGGTCAATGATGACGGCGAGGTCCCTGTGGGAGTGGTCTGGGAAGCATTAAAAGCGGTGGTCAGAGGAGATCTGATCTCAATTGGGGCCCACAAAAGGAAAACAGAGGTCAAGGAAAGGGAAAGATTACTGGGGGAGATTTGAAGGGTGGACAGGGAATTTGCAGAGACCCCGGAGGAGTTGTACAGGGAGAGGAGACGACTCCAGACGGAGTTTGACCTTCTGACCACCAGAAAGGCGGAGGTACTGTGGAGGAAGGCACAGGGGAGGAGGTATGAATATGGGGAAAAGGCTAGTCGCCTGTTGGCACACCAATTGCGAAAGAGGGCAGCAGCGAGGGAGATAGGAGGAATTAGAGACGAAAGGGGAGACACGGTGCGAAGGGCAGGAAAGATAAATGAGGTGTTCAAGACCTTCTATGAGGAACTGTATAGGTCTCAACCCCCAGAGGGAGAGGAGGGGATGAGGCAGTTCCTGGACCAATTGAGGTTCCCGGAAGTGGAGGAGCAGGATGTGGCAGGCCTGGGGGCACCGATTGAGGTGGACGAGGTTATTAAGGGACTGGGAAGCAGGGAAGGCCCCGGGGCCAGACGGGTTCCCGGTGGAATATTACAGAAAATATGTGGACTTGTTGGCCCCGTTAATGGCGAGGACGTTCAATGCGGCCAGGGAAGGGGGGACTCTACCCCCGACGATGTCAGAGGCGACGATATCGCTAATTTTGAAGAGGGACAAAGATCCGTTGCAGTGCGGGTCCTATAGACCTATTTCACTATTGAACGTGGACGCCAAATTGCTGGCAAAGGTACTGGCATCGAGGATAGAGGACTGTGTCCCGGGGGTGGTGCACGAAGACCAGACAGGGTTCGTAAAAGGGAGACAACTGAATGTTAACGTGTGACGACTATTACGGGTGATAATGATGCCCCCAGTGGAGGGGGAGGCAGAGATAGTGGCGGCAATGGACGCAGAGAAGGCATTTGATAGGGTGGAGTGGGAGTATTTATGGGAAGTGTTAAGGAGGTTTGGGTTTGGGAACGGGTTTATTAGCTGGGTTAGACTTCTTTATGGGGCACCAACGGCAAGCGTAGTTACAGGTCGACATAGATCGGAGTATTTCCGATTATATAGGGGAACAAGGCAGGGATGCCCGCTGTCTCCATTGTTGTTTGCGTTGGCAATTGAACCTCTGGCCATGGCGTTGAGAGACTCAAGGAAATGGAGAGGGGTGATTAGAGGGGGAGAAGAACACCGAGTCTCGTTATACGCAGATGACCTATTGTTATACGTGTCGGACCCAGCGGGGGGGATGATAGAGGTTATGAGAATTTTGAGGAGGTTCGGGGAATTCTCGGGGTATAGGCTAAACATGGGGAAGAGTGAATTATATGTGATACATCCAGGGGACCAGAGTAGAGAGATAGAAGGCTTACCGCTAAGGAAAGTGGAAAGAAACTTCCGATACCTGGGGATTCAGATCGCTAGGAGCTGGGGAACCTTGTACAGACTTAATCTGACACGGCTGGTAGAACAAATGGAGGAGGACTTCAAGAGGTGGGACATGCAGCCTCTGTCGCTGGCGGGCAGGGTGCAGGCAATTAAGATGATGGTCCTCCCGAGGTTCTTATTTGTATTTCAATGTCTCCCTATACTAATCACTAAGACCTTTTTAAATAAAATAGATAGGAGCATCACAAGCTTCGTGTGGGCAGGGAAAGTTCCGAGAGTAAGGAGGGGGTTCCTTTAGCGTAGTAGGGACAGAGGAGGACTGGCACTACCGAACTTGGGTGATTACTATTGGGCCGCCAATGTGGCAATGATACGTAGATGGATGATGGAGGGTGAGGGAGCGGCGTGGAAAAGACTGGAGAGAAAGTCCTGTAAAGGGACGAGTTTAGAGGCGCTGGTGACGGCGCCACTACCGTTCTCACCTAAAACGTACACCACGAACCCGGTGGTGGCGGCAACACTGAACATATGGGGACAGTGGAGGCGACAGAGAGGGGTGCGGGGAGCCCTGGTGGGGTCCCCTATCAGGAACAACCATAGGTTCGCCCCAGGAAGAATGGATGGAGGATTTCAGAGCTGGTACCAGTTGGGAATTAGGAGGGTGGGAGATTTATTTATAGATGGGACATTTGCGAGTTTGGGAGCATTGGAGGAAAAGTATAAGTTGCCCCGGGGAAATTTTTTGAGATATATGCAGGTGAGGGCGTTTACTAGACAACAGGTGAGGGAATTTCCGTTGCTCCCGACACAGGGGATACAGGACAGGGTGCTTTCAGGGGTGTGGGTCGGAGAGGGCAAGGTGTCAGAGATTTACAAAGAGATGAGGGAAGAGGGGGGGGCACTAAAAAAAACAGAGCAAAGCCTGTTTTGATAAGGCAGTACATGCAACGGAGTATAATATAGGACAAGTGATGTTGTCTGTGTATAACCCCAACATATTTCTGTCTCCGAAATACTCGGGTCCGTACTCCGTTACGCATAAAGTAAGCCCATCGGTATACAAAATCAAATACCAAAATGGGAAGACTGTCTGGTTTCACATAAACCAGTTAAAGGTTTATGGAGCACAGTCGAACCACGCCCACCACGTCATGCTTGACGCGGCAGACCAAACCCCGCCCACAGCCAACGTAACCACACCCACCCCTTCCACGTCCAGCCCAGACACGGACTCACCCCCGACTCCACCCACAAACCTTACGCTCCGTCCCGGAACGCCCACAGACTGCAGCAGCACAGACAGCGACTGTGACTCTGACGACAGCCACAGCACGCCTCCCTACTATCCTGGTCCCACACCCTCCGACTTCGACTCCAGTGATCCCTTCCTCATCACTTTCTTAAACAAACCACACCACCGAACCACACGGACGACCCCGACTTTGTTCCCACCCAACTCGACCCAACTCATTGGCACCGCGACAACTCCTGCAGACTCGTCCGCAACAACGAGAGCGACCCCAACTCACACCACGCAGCCCTTTCCGCCCTAATTCACTCCAGAGTTTGGCACCCGGGAGAAGGTGACGACCTCGGGTCTGACTCCCAAGCCGCCAACCCATTTGTGACCCTGTTTGCAAAAGAGAACTGAGGTGTCCACATGATGATTTAAAGGAGACACTTGGTGAAAGGTGTTGTCCTTCCTGATGGAACCTGCAGGATGTTTTCCGTTGTTTGTATGTTTGTTTAATGTTGTTCGTCCAACAGGAGAATGTTCTCACCGCCACACACCCATTCACCTGAACTTTTTAAACTTTTTCCCACTGACACCCACCGCGGCCACATGCCCATTCTGCCGAAACCTCGGAGGACTTGCCTCAGAGGTCCACTGAGACCAGACGCTTGTTCAGCGGAACTAGCTTTTCAGCTGATACTTGTTCGGGTATCAGACGCCCGATCGTAACTGCTCTTCTGATTTGACGGGAGATTCAGAACAGCAACCCCACCACGATGACTACATTTTTGCCCGTTCTTGTCGGTTGCTCAGGCAGTGGAGAAACGGCGTGAGACCCGCCCTGCCTGGGGACCCCCCCGTTGGTCAAAAACGCTCGGGTAGGGGAGATACGGTATTGGTAGCCGTCCTACCCGGGGACTCCATCCAAATCTTACCCGTTGCGGCCCATACGCACCTCATTCGACCTTTTCCTTTCAAAAACAGTTTTATTTATTTAGGCAACCTTTGGGTTGCTGCCAAATGCTATTTACATCCTAGAACATTTGGATGATAAACTTAGCACTGGTCCACCATTGGGAAGTGTGCCGTGTCCGAACATTTGTTTTGGAAAAAAAAATGGGGGAGAAGTCACATATTGTGACCAATTATAAGGGTTTAATTGGCCCCAAGAAGGACAGACACACTAACACACCGGATATTAAACCAAGGTAGTTACAGATACTATGCTTGTTTTACAGAACTCCAGAAGCTCCAGGACCGGAGAAAAAAAGAGAACACAGAGAAAGAAAAGAAAGAGGACAACCATGAGGACTTCGGTCATCGTGCTCAACATCTTTTTGGACATTTGGTTGCACGGGAACGTGGACCCCATTACTCCAAACCTCCCTGCCGTTAATGTTTCACTGCCCCGCAGTACCGAGGGCCCAGTCACCAGCCACGCTGCATTATCCTGGTGTGCCAAGTTCATAACTTGGTACTCCCTATCGTACGTCATTGAGGCACTGTTAGCATTGGCCATACTCTGCTGTGCAGTACAGACCATGCGCCTCCGCAAGTGGAAAAGGAGCGTACCGCGCTCGAACCCCGGTATATCGGATCCGATCCCCGATATTCGGTTAAGACCAGACCCCAGACCCCCGCGACCTATGAATAATGAAACATGCACTTGCGTTTTCCTGTAAATAAAAAGAAATGTATGGAAATGTATGATCCTGCGCTTGACTGCCAAGCCAGGAAAGAATATATGGAATATTATGATTGTTGTTGTATGTTTAGAGAGATAGGATTATGCAATGCTTGATGAGTTGTTTAGGTAAAGTTAGAGGTCCCCACTTTTATTTTTTTTAGATACATGCCCCTGCCTGACATAGCGCCCTCAAGAATTGTTTCGGTAAATTTTTGTGCATAGCTAGGGTCAGAGTAGTGGCCATGTAGGAGGTCCCCCCCCCCCCAGTCAGGAAACGAAAAGGACAACATTTATGTGATCCTTCACGCTTCGCGTTAGGATCACAAGGAGGGACTGTAGCCACCTAAAATGGTTGATTCCCTATTAATTTGGCCAAAACCCGATTTAAAATGGCTAACCGAAAAGGCTGATGGGAAAAGCAGGCAACAGGACACAAACGGACAGCTGCAGGCAGAATATCATATTCGGCTCTGGGGAAGTCGGCCCAGATCGATACTCAGGACTATTAACAGCCCATCAACCCAGACATCTGCAGTTATACTCAGGACTATTAGCAGCCCATCAACCCAGACATCTGCAGTTTAATCGGCTATCCCCGGGAACAATTGCAACATATTAGCAATTGAATACCGGGCCAGACCTGTCGGCGCCTGCAGTGGCCGAAACAAAGGCAGGTGAACGACCACCCCCCGATCGGGGAATCGCCTCGCAATTGGACGTATCGAACCCAGTGATTGGGAACAAGTCCAATCACTTGGGACTCAGGGTCAAGGGCCGCCCAAAGAGGCGGGAAGCCCCTGGGCCCTATAAAGTGAGGGGCCAAGTTCAGATCTCTCTCGCTCTCCTTTCTTCGCCTGCTCGAGACCTTCGCAAGAACATCGACCCGAAACTGTAAGTTTGACTACAGCGATCGCTATCCGATAAAGACTCCTAGCCATCGACCCGTATCAGCCTTTTGAATCCCGCGGGCCAGATCCAATTCGATAAGCCATTTGTTTCCCTGACCTGGTGGGCTCTTCCTAAAGTTAAGTATTGGCCAGTGGTGATAGGTTTCTATATAGATAGTAGGATTATTGTGTAAACATTACTTGTATATAATAAATGACCGTTGATTTCAAATCTTACTAAGCGGTGTGCTGACTTATTAATCATAACTTGAGCTTGAACCACGTGGCGGTATCAGAAAGATACCTAGCGACTCATGAGCAAAGGTGACATAATCAGAGCTAATAAACGAAGGCTAAAAAGAGCAACAAGACAGACACCAAGGCAGAGCACATCAAGCTTCTGGCTGAACTCCTGGAACTCCTACAGAAAATTGGTTGCAAAGTAAACCAAAAAAAGGCCCAGATTTTGGAAAACAAAGCAATATATTTGGGTACGATTATCACGCACGGTAAACACGAGAGAGCACAAAAGAATTGACTCGATTGCCAAATTGCCCCTTCCCCAGAATGTTTCAGCCCTCCGGTCGTTTTTAGGACTGGTTGGATACTGCTGAAACCACATTGACGGTTTCGCCAGCAAGGCTGCACCCCTCTCGGACCTCCTAAAGAAAGGAGCTCCTTGGGAATGGCTTCCGCAGCATACGGGTGCTCTGAAAAGAGCACTCATTGCAGTCCCCGCCCTACAGGTTCCAAACCCGCTTTCCCCCGATGCTATAGAGATAGCTAGCACAGACCGCACCCTTTCGGCCGTGCTTCTCCAGGAACGGCACGAACAGTTAAGACCCGTGGCTTACGCCTCCAGACTTTTAGATCCTGTGGAGCAGGGATTTTCGGCCTGTGTAAGGCACCTGCTCGCAGTTTTCTGGGCAGTTCAGTACTTTTCTTACATAACCGGACTAAACCCCATCACAATCTTCACAGAACACACCCCCACCCAACTTTTACTTGACGGACGACTCAAGGACGGTACAGTTAGTCAGATTAGAGCAGCTAGATGGACCCTTCTTTTGCAGGGACGGGACATCACTGTTAAAAGGACCAAGTCCCACACTTTCTTAGCCGATAACCTTCAGTACCCAGGCACCCCCCATGAATGTGAAATCATCTCACCACATCACAACACAGGCCCCTTATTGGGAAAACACCCCCCAGAAAGATAGGTAGTTCACCCCAGAGCCCCCAGCACACAGACACGTGCGAACCTTTAAGAATATATAAGACATAGGAGCGGAAGTAAGGCCATTCGGCCCATCGAGTCCACTCCACCATTCAATCATGGCTGATTTCAACTCCATTTACCCGCTCTCTCTCCATAGCCCTTAATTCCTCGAGAAATCAAGAATTTATCAACTTCTGTCTTAAAGACACTCAACGTCCCGGCCTCCACCGCCCTGGATGGTTCTTCCACTATATTAGAAGGGAAGCGCATTACAGGATGCGGCATTTATGTCGAGGATGCGCAGGGACGCGCCCTAGAAGAAATATCACTAAAGCTACCAGGCCACTTAGGCGCACAGGCGGCAGAACTAGCAGCCGTTGCATACATTGTGGATCACCCAGATTCCTTCCCCAGCCCAGCAGACATATACTCGGACAGCCTCTATTTCTGCAATAGCCTCACAGAATTCCTACCCCTGTGGAAAGCAAGAGGTTTTGTTTCCGCAGACGGAAAACCCTTCCCTTCAGCCCCATTGCTCCGCCACATTTTAGAAAAAGCATAGAACAGGACATTCGGAATCGTTAAAGTTCGAAGTCACCACCGTTCCTCCCCCCCTGGAAATGTGAAAGCCGACGCACTGGCAAAAGCAGGTTCCAGGCATGGATATTTTTGGACACCCTCCAAATGCGCACCAGTGAATGCAGTTCAGGTCTCACAGACTAATATCGAGGATTTAGTGCAGGCCCAGAAGCAGGATAACAATCTCAGGGAGGTTTTAAAAAGAAAATTTCCAGCACCTTACGTTAGGTTTAAAAATGCACTGACCACACATGACGGTGTGGTGTTAAAAGACACCCTTTATATGGTTCCTGAACAGGACAGGAACCAACTGATTTGTTTGTTCCATGACAGTGATGGACATCAGGGAATTGATCCCACTACAGCCCACCTCAGGCAGCTCTGTTGGTGGCCAAGTTTAAAAGAAGACGTAACGCACTATGTTGAGAATTGACTTTTCTGTGCCCAGAACAATCCAGACAGATACGCAAAGAAAGCTCAACTTAGCCACACCCGCCCCGTTAATGGCCCCTGGACTAACCTCCAGATTGATTTTATAGGACCATTGCCCCCTTGCAGCAATGGTTACAAACACGTATTAGTCGTTATAGACACTTTTACGAAATGGGTAGAGGCATTCCCATCCAGAACTAACACGGCAAAGGCCACAGCCAAGATCTTAACCCACCACATCTTTACGAGATGGGGACTCCCCCGCAGCATTGAATCTGACCAAGGTTCCCATTTTACGGGACGTGTCATGAAGAACGTCCTCACGATATTTGGCATTACCCAAAAATTCCACATCGCATACCACCCCCAGTCAAGTGGTATCGTGGAGCGCATGAATTGGACCCTAAAAGCAACCCTCAGAAAAATGGTCCAACAAAACACCACCACTTGGGATTCAGTCCTCCCTTTTGCACTGATGTTTTTGAGAAATACTGTCTCAACTTCCACAGGTTACACCCCACACACCCTCATGACCGGGCGCCCCATGAAAGGCACAGAATTTTTATTAGGATTGGACTTGACCAGCCCCGAAGTGACGGCCCTCACACACGAGAACGCAGTCAAGTAATTAACCGAAAATGTAAAAACGGCCCAGCTAGCAGCCGCAGTAGGATTAGGCACACGGAAGAAACAGAGCAAGGCCTGTTTCGACAAAACAGTGCATGCGACTGAATTTGAGGTAGGACAGCAGGTCATGCTCTCCATCTATAACCCCAGCACATTCCTGTCACCGAAGTATTCGGGTCCGTACGCCATTGCGGACAAAGTAAGCCCCTCCGTCTATAAAATTAAGTCCCCCAACGTAAAGACAGCGTGGTTCCATATTAACCAGCTTAAGGCATATGGCCCACAGTCCAACCACGCACATCACGTCATGCTCGACGCAGCAGACCACACCCCGCCCACAGCCAACGTAACCCTACCCTCCCCAACATGTCCTGCCCAGCCACGGACTCAACCCCGACTCCATCCCCGAACTCTAGACTCTGCCCCGGAACGCCCACAGACTGCAGCAGCAGCGACAGCGACTGTGACTCAGACAATAGCCACAGCACACCCCCCTACTATCCCCATGCAACAGGACCCACACCCAGCGAATCTGACCACGATTCGAGTGATCCCTTCCTCATCACTTTCCTCAACAAACCCCACCAGACACCACCGCCCTACGATTACGACCCCAATTCCGTCCCCACAGAACTAGACACCACCTTTTGGCACCGCGACAACTCATTCAGGCTCGTCCGGAACGACGAGATGGACCCCAAATCGCACCATGCAGCCCTATCAGCCCTTATACATTCAAGTGTATGGCATCCGGGAGAAGATGACGAATTTTGAGTCTGACTCCCAAAAAGAGAGCCCCTTTGTGACCCTGTTCACAACTGATAACTGAGGTGTCCAGATGATGTTTTAAAAAGGAACCGCTTGGGAGAAAACGGTGGCCTTTCTGATGGAACATGCAGCATGTCGTTTAATGTTGTTTGTTACTGTTAGTGTTAAATATTGTTTGTAAGATCGGAAATGTTTCCACGGCCACACTCCTTATTTGTCTGCAGAAACCTTTGAGAACATGCCAGCACACTCATCGGCCGAATCCGCTGAGAACTTGCCAGCCCCCGTTCATAACTGCTCTTCTGGTTCGAAGGTAGAACCAATACGGAAACCCCCCACGATGACTACATTTCTTGCCCGTTCTTGTCGGTTGCTCAGGCAGTGGAGAAACGGCATTGGTCTCCTCCCTGCCTGAGGACCCCCCCTCTGGTCAGCTACGCTCAGGTAGAGCACACACGGCACTGGTCGCCGTCCGACCCGGGGATTCCATCCAATTCTTACCCGTCGCGGCCCATACGCACCTCATTTCGGCACTTTTGGCTCAAAAAGTTTTGTTTTGTTTTCCGGCAACCCTTAGGTTGCCATCCCTATGCTATTTACATCCGCAAACATTTGGATGGTAAATCGCACAGGCTGCGAGACGGCTCGCACGGTTTCAGTATTTTTAAGCTGTGTCTTGTCCTGAATATTCGGTTTTTAAAAAAAAAGAGGGAGTCACACAGGGTGACAAATTGTAAAGGGAGAATTGGCACTGAAGGACAGACATACCAACAGACGAGATATTAACCAAGATAGTAACAGACACTATGCCCGATCCCACAGAACCCCAGAAGCTCCAGGAAAAGAGGCGGAACGGAAAGGAAGAGACAAAAAGGAACGAAGACAACAATGAAGACGGCATACGTGTTTTTCGTCATGATGTGTACCCGGCTGCGCGCGAACGCAAACCCCCTGACCTCAACCGTCCCCGGCCGTTAATGATTCACTTCCCCATAGCACCCAGAGCCCAGTAACAGGCAACATCACACCATCATGGTGTGATAAGCTCATAACATGGTACTCCCTTTCCTACGTAGTCGAATCCCTATTAGTGTTGGCGATACTCTGCAGCACCGTGCAGACTATCCGCATGAGGAAATGGAGGAGAGCCGACCGCGCTCGCACCCCGGTATACAGAATAAGATCCCCGATGTTCAGTTATCCCCAGGACCCCAAACCCTTCAATCTATAATAAAGGACATTCGTTTGCGTTCTTCTGTAAATAAAGAAATGGAAAGATTGTACAACCCTGTGCTCGATGCCAAGCCAGGAAAAATGTAAATGCTGCTTTCATTTTGTATTGTTTAGGAAGTTAGTATGACTGAATGTTTAGTGACTGTAGTTTATTAAGGGCAGTTGGAGGTACCGTTTTTTAAATTTTGTAATGCATGTCCCTGTTTTGACATAGCGCCACTTAGAAATTGTGAGTAAAAATTTTTCTTGCATAGTTATGGTCAGTGTAGAGGCCATAGAAGAGTGCTCGCTGGGTCAGGGAATGAAGACAACGCAGTTATGTGATCCTTCACGCTTCGCGTTAGGGTTCACAAGGAGGGTGTGTAGCCACCTGGGTTGGCCACTTCCCGACTTAAAATGGAGAACCGCAAAGGCTGAAGGGAAATTCAGCCAACACAGGCAAAGACTAGCAAATACAGAAATCATGTATATTGAAACCTGCAAAACAACCAGACAGCACAGAAACCAGCAGCCTTCTGCATAGTAATGCAGCAGTCATCTGCATAGTAATGAGCGATTCCAAGGCACAATGGCAACAGTTGAGGTGAATAAAGCCAAGCCAGACTCCTTTGCGCCAGCAGGAGCCAAGACAAAGGAAGACCAACGGACATTTAGGGACCGCCCAACGATCAGGGAACAACTCCAGCATTGGAGAAATCGATCCAAGTGATCAGAAAATAGTCCAATCACTTGGAACCAGGTACGGGGTCCGCCCCGAAGGGCGGGAAGCCCCTGGGGACTATAAAGTAAAGCCCCCAAGTTCAAATCGTCCTTCTTTGGCAGGGTCACTCAGCAACTTGAACCAACCCTTGACAGTGACCTGTCTCGCTGCCTCCAACCAAGTAAGTCTCGAGTCAATGCTTGCGACGAGATAGGCGCTCCTAGCTACCAGTCCATACCAGCTTTTGAATCCTGCAGACTCAGGACCTGAACAGAAGGCCAATTGTTCCCCTGACCTGGTGGGCCAGTCCGAAGCTAAGTATAGGCCTTTTAGTGATAGGAATAGCCTAGAAAGTAGAGTTTATGCATGAGTAGTGATTTACTGTGTATAATAAATGTGCTTTGATTTGAATCTTACTAATTGGTGTGTTGAGTTATTGATCATTACTTGAACTTGAACCTCGTGGCGGTATCATAAAGATACCTGGCGACTCGAGAGCAAAGGTTATAAAACAGAGCAAATTACGATTTAAGAGCCAACCAAAAGTTAGCAACACCTGCACATCTTTGGACACTAAGGAACAATTTATCATGGCCAATCCACCTAACCTGCACATCTTTGGACACTAAGGGACAATTTATCATGGCCAATCCACCTAACCTGCACATCTTTGCACACTGAGGGACAATTTAACATGGCCAATCCACCTAACCTGCACATCTTTGGACACGAAGGGACAATTTAACATGGCCAATCCATCTAACCTGCACATCTTTGCACACTGAGGGACAATTTAACATGGCCAATCCACCTAACCTGCACATCTTTGGACACGAAGGGACAATTTAACATGGCCAATCCATCTAACCTGCACATCTTTGGACACTAAGGGACAATTTAACACGGCCAATCCACCTAACCTGTACATCTTTGGACACTAAGGGACAATTTATCATGGCCAATCCACCTAACCTGCACATCTTTGCACACTGAGGGACAATTTAACATGGCCAATCCACCTAACCTGCACATCTTTGGACACGAAGGGACAATTTAACATGGCCAATCCATCTAACCTGCACATCTTTGCACACTGAGGGACAATTTAACATGGCCAATCCACCTAACCTGCACATCTTTGGACACGAAGGGACAATTTAACATGGCCAATCCATCTAACCTGCACATCTTTGCACACTGAGGGACAATTTAACATGGCCAATCCACCTAACCTGCACATCTTTGGACACGAAGGGACAATTTAACATGGCCAATCCATCTAACCTGCACATCTTTGGACACGAAGGGACAATTTAACATGGCCAATCCATCTAACCTGCACATCTTTGGACACTAGGGGCAATTTAACATGGCCAATCCACCTAACCTGCAAATCTTTGGACTGTGGGAGGAAAGCGGAGCACCCGGAGGAAACCCATGCAAACATGGGGAGAACGTGCAAACTGCACAGTCACCCGGGGCCTGAATTGAATCCGGGTCCCTGGGGCTGTGAGGTAGCAGTGCTGACCACAGTGAGGTCCAGGTTTCTTGCGGGGGAGGGGAGGGATTGTGACATCAGACCTCTCTCATGTCTTCAGTCGGAAAGGAAACAAAAGCTAATTTGGGAACAATAAATTGACTGGGAGATCAGGTTTCAGCCGGTGGCCAGGACAAACCGGCCTTTCAAAAGTTCAGGTTCCTTTCAGCAGCAAATGAGCAAACACAGGAGCTCTTGGTGAAGCTGTGTTTGTCAAACCTAAAAACTGTGAGAGCTATCCAGGCACACTGAAGAGCTGGGTGTTTAGTTTAAACCAAAGGCAGCCGTACACTATTTTGGGATGTTTTTGAGTGGTCAGATGAAGAGGACTCTGGAAAACGATAGCACGGGGGCTGTCGTGAGCCAAGTGAAAGAGGTTCGACAGGAGTGAGTCGTATCAGTGAATCTTGGATTGAGCAAATCAGTTGCCAGAGGCTACTTGAGGGTCAAACTGCGTGATGAAGTGCTTGAAGTCCAACCCAGGAAGATAAAATTGAGAGAGAAATTGGGACTGCATGTGATGCCATATATGTGCTTCAAGTGCTGCCTGAGAAATCAGAAATTTGTCTTGTATCAACTATTTGCCCTATAATCTATTGAATACAATTGGACTGTCAGTTCATGTTAAATTTGTGTTGACTTGGGTTTGATTGTTGCAGTAAAAGTTTTAAAATCAGGAAATTTTTTCCATCAACTTCTTCCATTGGGGCAGTTTGGAAAGTTCCATTCTTTCACATTATTGGTCTCCAGGGGAATGGTAACAACTGCAAACAGAGACTCACAAAGGCCACAGTTGGCTCATCATCGATATAATGAGCACCTTTGTTGGAGATTTTGCTCCTTTTTTTTTTAACCTGTCTGGAATGAGGCTCATTCTCCTTCCTTCCCTTTCTGGAGGAGATAGCTGTGGAGGACACATGACAAAACCAGTATCAAAAACGGATTTGTTCCTTCCTTGACTGCGGAATTGAGATTGGAAACCCGTATGAGAATTCCAGGGTAAAGAGCTCCCAGCACTCAGTGTCATAACACATGCCACAACCAAACACCAACATACATTAAATAAATGCATTACCAAAAAACAATACAGAAACAAAAAGACCTTGAAGTTACCAAAGAAAACAAGTTTGTTCCAAAAGTTCTGCTGGACATTTCAGAGCAGAAAATTCAGTCAGAAAAATTGTAACAATCTTGATACTTTATTTCATCATTACTTGTTCCCCACTTGAACAGGATCAAATCATTAAAAAAAGAGAGGGAAAGTGCCATACCTGCTTAGTGATAGACAAAGCGTCAGGTTGCTCTTTCAGATCGCCAGTTTCCATTGTACATCACTGAAAGAAAAAAAGTTAATTTGCCTTATTGCATAATGGGGAACAGAATACAAATAATGAATTTAGGTTCAATAGTATCATAGAACATAGAACAGTACAGAACAGAACAGGCCCTTCGGCCCTGGATGTTGTGCTGAGCATTGTCCGAAACCAAGATCAAGCTATCCCACTCCCTGTCATTCTGGTGTGCTCCATGTGCCTATCCAATAACCGCTTGAAAGTTCCTGAAGTGTCCGACTCCACTATCACAGCAGGCAGTCCATTCCACACCCTAACCACTCTCTGAGTAAAGAACCTACCTCGGACATCCTTCCTATATTTCCCACCCTGAACCTTATAGTTATGCCCCCTTGTAACAGCTACATCCACCCGAGGAAATAGTCTCTGAACGTCCACTCTATCTATCCCCCTCATCATCTTATAAACCTCTATTAAGTTGCCTCTCATCCTTCTCCGCTCCAAAGAGAAAAGCCCTAGCTCCCTCAACCTTTCCTCATAAGACCTATCCTGCAAACCAGGCAACTTCCTGGTAAATCTCCTTTGCACCCTTTCCAATGCTTCCTCATTCTTCCTATAGTGAGGTGACCAGAACTGCACACAATACTCCAAATGTGGTCTCACCAGGGTCATGTACAGTTGCAGCATAACCCCGCGGCTCTTAAACTCAAGCCCCCTGTTAATAAACGCTAACACACTATAGGCCTTCTTCACGGCTCTATCCACTGGAGTGGCAACCTTCAGAGATCTGTGGACATGAACCCCAAGATCTCTCTGTTCCTCCACATTCCTCAGAACCCTGCCGTTGACCCTGTAATCCGCATTCAAATTTTTTCTACCAAAATGAATCACCTCACACTTATCAGGGTTAAACTCCATCTGCCAGCTCTGCATCCTATCAATGTCTCTTTGCAGCCTACAACAGCCCTCCACCTCATCCACTACTCCACCAATCTTGGTGTCATCAGCAAATTTACTGACCCACCCTTCAGCCCCCTCCTCCAAGTCATTGATAAAAATCACAAATAGCAGAGGACCCAGCACTGATTCCTGTGGTACACCGCTGGTAACTGGTCTCCAGTCTGAAAATTTTCCATCCACCACCACCCTCTCACCCGATCAGGAACAAAGAAGAACAAAGAAAAGTACAGCACAGGAACAGGCCCTCCAAGCCTGCGCCAACCATGCTGCCCGACTAAACTACAATCTTCTACACTTCCTGGGTCCAGATCCCTCTATTCCCATCCTATTCATGTATTTGTCAAGATGCCCCTTAAATGCCACTATCGTCCCTGCTTCCACCACCTCCTCCAGCAGCGAGTTCCAGGCACCCACTATCCTCTGTGTAACAAACTTGCCTCGTACATCTACTCTAAACCTTGCCCCTCTCACCTTAAACCTATGCCCCCTAGTAATTGACCACTCTACCCTGGGAAAAGGTCGCTGACTATCCACTCTGTCTATGCCCATCATAATTTTGTACAGTAAGAAGTCTTACAACACCAGGTTAAAGTCCAACAGGTTTGTTTCGATGTCACTAGCTTTCGAGGCGCTGCTCCTTCCTCAGGTGAATGAAGAGGTATGTTCCAGAAACATATATAGAGACAGATTCAAAGATGCCAGACAATGCTTGGAATGCGAGCATTAGCAGATGATTAAGTCTTTACAGATGCAGAGAGAGGGATAATCACAGGTTAAAGAGGTGTGAATTGTGTCAAGCCAGGACAGTTGGTAGGATTTCGCAAGCCGGATGGTGGGGGATGAATGTAATGCGACATGAATCCCAGGTCCCGGTTGAGGCCCCACTCAAGTGTGCGGAACTTGGCTGTAGGTTTCTGATTGGTGATTCTGCGTTGTCGCGCGTCTTGAAGGCCGCCTTGGAGAATGCTTACCCGGATATCAGAGGCTGAATGCCCTTGACTGCTGAAGTGCTCCCTGACTGGAAGGGAACATTCCTGCCTGGTGATTGTCGCGCGATGTCCATTAATCCGTTGTCGCAGCGTCTGCATGGTCTCGCCAATGTACCACGCTTTGGGACATCCTTTCCTGCAGTGTATGAGGTAGACAACGTTGGCCGAGTTGCACGAGTATGTACCACGGACCTGGTGGGTGGTGTTCTCACGTGTAATGCTGGTCCCCATGTCGATGATCTGGCACGCCTTGCAGAGATTGCCATGGCAGGGTTGTGTGGTGTCGCGGTCGCTGTTCTGAAGGCTGGGTAGTTTGCTGCAAACAATGGTTTGTTTGAGGTTGCGCGGTTGTTTGAAGGCAAGTAGTGGGGGTGTGGGGATGACCTTGGCAAGATGTTAGTCTTCATCGATGACGTGTTGAAGGCTGCGAAGATGATGTCGTAGTTTCGCCCCTCCGGGGAAGTACTGGACGACGAAGGGTACTCTGTCGGTTGTGTCCAGTGTTTGTCTTCTGAGGAGGTCGGTGCAGTTTTTGCAGTGGCGCGTTGGATGAGTCGAGCGCCATATCCCATTCGTATGAGGGCATCTTTCAGCGTCTGTAGACGTCTGTTACGCTCCTCTTCGTCTGAGCAGATCCTGTGTATACGGAGGGTTTGTCCATAGGAAATCCATGTAGACAATATCCACTGCACTCCCCATATCAATCCTCCTTGTTACTTCATCAAAACATTCTATTAAGTTAGTAAGACACGATCTTCCCCTCACAAAACCATACTAACAATCCCTGACCAATCCGTGCCTTTCTAAGCGACAGTTTGCCTCTCACAACTGTTTCCAGTAATTATCTCACCATTAATGTCCGACTGACCGGCCAATAGTGTTCTGGCCTATCTCTCACACCCTTTTTAAATAATGGTACAACATTCACAGATCTCCAATTCTCTCCGACCTCACTTGTACCTAGTGAGGATTGGAAATCATCCGCTATTTCCTTCAACAGCCTGGGATGCAATCCATCTGACCCTGGTGATTGATGCACCTTCAAGGATGCCAGCCTCTGCAGTCCTTCCTCTCTCACTGGGCTGATATTGTATTTAATATTCCACACTCCTCCGCTTTAACTAGAATGTCTGCTTCATCCCTTTCCTTAGTCGAGTCAGAGACAAAGCACTGATTGAGAACCTGCCAGCACCTCTGAATGAATGCACAAGTTACCATGATAGACCCGAGCTTTTCCTTAGTTATTCTCTTCCTCGGTGATTTCACTCTCCATCTCACCTCAACGTGCTCTCTCTCTCTGTCTCTCTTCTGAGTTCACTGCTCTCTAATCCTCCCCAAATCTCTCCCTCCATGTAACCTCCCCGACCTATATTCATGGCCACTCCATTGGCCTTATTATCTCATATGGTCTTGCTACTCCCATTGTTTCAATCACAGACCCTCTCTGATCACTTCCTATCCCCCAATTCATAAACCTCAGCTGTCTAACCTTTGACCTTCTGTGCGCCATGACATTTCTGCAGCGACTGATTTATTTAACCTCACCCTCACTCCACCTTTAATTTCCTCATCGCAAAACAGAACCATCACTCCCTCTCTCACCTCAGACATTCCCCTGGGTACCATCCTCAGGATCAGTCGGAGTCAGCATGGATTTATGAAGGGAAAATCATGCTTGGCAAATCTGTTGGAATTCTTTGAAGATGTAAACAGTACAGCTGACAAGGGGGAGCCAGTCGATGTGGTATATTTGGGCTTTCAGAAGGCGTTTGACAAAGTCATGCATAAGAGATTATTGTGCAATATTAAAGCGCATGGGATTGGGGGAAATGTATTGAGGTGGATAGAAAACTGGTTGGCAGAGAGGAAACAAAGAGTAGGGATTAATGGGTCCTTTTCAAATTGGCAGGCAGTAACTAGTGGGGTACCACAGGGATCGGTGCTGGGACCCCAGCTATTCACAATATATATTAATGATTTGGATGAAGGAACAAAATGTAACATCTCAAAGTTTGCAGACAATACCAAATTAGGTGGGAGGGTGAATTGTGACGAGGATGTAGGGATCCTTCAGCAAGATCGGGACAGGTTGGGCTAGTGGGCAAACCAATGGCAGATGCAGTATAATTTTGAGAAGTGTGAGGTTGTTCACTTTGGAAGCAAAAACAGGAAGGCAGATTACTACCTGAATGGTTGTAAATTGGGAGAGGGGAGTGTGCAGCGGGACCTGGGTGTCCTTGTGCACCAGTCGCTGAAGGTAAGCATGCAGGTGCAGCAGGCGGTAAAGAAGGCTAATGGTACGTTGGCCTTCATTGTGAGAGGTTTCGAGTATAGAAGCAGGGATGTGTTGCTGCAATTGTACAGGGCCTTGGTGAGGCCACACCTGGAATATTGTGGGCAGTTTTGGTCTCCTTCTCTGAGGAAGGATGTTCTTGCTCTCGAGGGAGTGCAGCGAAGGTTTACCAGACTGATTCCAGGGATGGCGGGACTGTCGTGTGAGGAGAGATTGACTCGGTTGGGATTGTTCTCGCTGGAACATACAACATACAGTGCAGAAGGAGGCCATTAAGTACTGCTTAACAACTTCCTTACCTTGCAGGTCAGCTGTTAGTTCGGGAGAGAGAGAGAGAGCCGGGACTTTGGAAACAGCGCGGGAGATTGAAAAAGCGCGGGAGCTGCGAGGCAGAGCGGACAGTTTAAAAGGTCGCGGCCTGGGTGAGGTAAGTACTGCTTAACAACTTCCTTACCTTGCAGGTCAGCTGTTAGTTTCGGGAGATCAGTTTCGGGAGCAGGCCTATTGGCTGACTGTAAATCAGGAAGGATACAAAGGGTGTGGCTGAAGAGCCTATAGAAACAGAGTGCTGGAGGCAAACAGAGTGTATCTGAGTTTGGGTAAGGCTGAGTTCGGGTAAGAGGTGAGTGAGGGCTGTGTTTTTTGGAGTTTGGTGTTTGGGGTTGAGTTTCCAAAAAAAAAAAAAAAAAATCCAATTAATTAAGTAAATTAATTAACTAGTTAAGGGAATTTGGTGCTCATCTGAAGGAGGTGCAGAAAAGCAGACCTGTGAGGGAGTCTCGGGAGCAATTACATCACAGTCAGCAGGTAAGTGATTGGCTTGTGACTGGTAAGTGATTTCTCTCTCTTTGACTTTCTCTTAGCTGTGTAGTGTAGTTCAAATTTAACTTCAGGTTTAAGTCATGGCAGGAGAGCTCAGACCCGTGTCATGCTCCTCTTGTGAGATGTGGCAAGTCAGGGACCCTTCTGGTGTCCCTGACTCCTTCATCTGCAAGAAGTGTGTCCAACTGCAGCTCCTGTTAGACCGCTTGACGGCTCTGGAGCTGCGGATGGACTCACTTTGGAGCATCCGCGATGCTGAGGAAGTTGTGGATAGCACATTCAGTGAGCTGGTCACACCGCAGATTAAAATTACTGAGGCAGATAGGGAATGGGTGACCAACAGACAGAGGAAGCGTAGGAAGGCAGTGCAGGGATCCCCTGCGGTCATCTCCCTCCAAAACAGATTTACCGTTTTGGAAACTGTTGGGGGAGATGGCTCACCAGGGGAAGGTGGCAGCAGCCAGGTTCATGGCACCGTGGCTGGCTCTGCTGCACAGAAGGGCGGGAAAAAGAGTGGCAGAGCTATAGTGATAGGGGATTCAATTGTATTGCGTTTCTGCGGACGCAAACGAGAATCCAGGTTGGTATGTTGCCTCCCTGGTGCAAGGGTCAAGGATGTCTCGGAGCGGCTGCAGGGCATTCTGGAGGGGGAGGGTGAACAGCCAGCTGTCGTGGTGCATATAGGCACCAACGATATAGGTAAAAAATGGGATGAGGTCCTACAAGCTGAATTTAGGGAGTTAGGAGTTAAACTAAAAAGTAGGACCTCAAAAGGTAGTAATCTCAGGATTGCTACCAGTGCAATAACAGTAGGAATGAGAGGATAGCTAGGATGAATACGTGGCTTGAGAGATGGTGCAAGAGGGAGGGTTTCAAATTCCTGGGACATTGGGACCGGTTCTGGGGGAGGTGGGACCTGTACAAATCGGACGGTCTGCATCTGGGTGGGACCGAAACCAATGTTCTCGGGGGTGTGTTTGCTAGTGCAGTTTGGGCGGGTTTAAACTAATGTGGCAGGGGGATGGGAACCGATGTAGGAAGTCAGTGGGGACAGAAACAAAAGGCAGGAAGGGAGAGTGTGTAAAGCATGACCAGAGAAAGCAGGGCAGAGAGCAAGGAAAGTCTACATTAAACTGCATTTATTTCAATGCAAGGGGCCTGACGGGCAAAGCGGATGAACTCAGGGCATGGATGGGCACATGGGACTGGGATATTATAGCTATGACTGAAACATGGCTAAGGGAGGGGCAGGACTGGCAGCTCAATGTTCCGGGGTACAGATGCTATAGAAAGGATAGAACAGGAGGTAAGAGAGGAGGGGGAGTGGCGTTTTTGATTAGGGAGAACATCCCGGCAGTACTTAGAGGGGATATATCCGAGGGTTCGCCCACTGAGTCTATATGGGTGGAACTGAAAAATAAGAAGGGAGAGATCACCTTGATAGGACTGTACTACAGGCCCCCAAATAGTCAGCGGGAAATTGAGGAGCAAATATGTAAGGAGATTACAGATAGCTGCAAGAAAAATAGGGTGGTAATAGTAGGGGACTTTAACTTTCCCAACATTGACTGGGACAGCCATAGCATTAGGGGCTTGGATGGAGGGAAATTTGTTGAGTGTATTCAGGAGGAATTTCTCATTCAGTATGTGGATGGACCGACTAGAGAGGGGGCAAAACTTGACCTCGTCTTGGGAAATAAGGAAGGGCAAGTGACAGAAGTGTTAGTGAGGGATCACTTTGGGACAAGTGACCATAACTCCATTAGTTTTAAGATAGCTATGAAGAATGATAGGTCTGGCCCAAGAGTTAAAATTCTTAATTGGGGCAAGGCCAATTTTGATGGTATCAGACAGGAACTTTCAGAGGTAGATTGGGGGAGACTGTTGGCAGGCAAAGGGACGACTGGTAAATGGGAGGCTTTTAAAAATGTGTTAACCAGGGTGCAGGGTAAGCACATTCCTTTTAGAGTGAAGGGCAAGGCTGGTAGAAGTAGGGAACCCTGGATGACTCGAGATATTGAGACTCTGGTCAAAAAGAAGAAGGAGGCATATGACGTACATAAACAACTGGGATCAAGTGGATCCCTTGAAGAGTATAGAGATTGTCGAAATAGAGTTCAGAGGGAAATCAGGAGGGCAAAAAGGGGACATGAAATTGCTTTGGCAAATAATGCAAAGGAGAATCCAAAGAGATTCTACAGATACATAAAGGGGAAAAGAGTAACTAGGGACAGAGTAGGGCCTCTTAAGGATCAACAAGGACATCTATGTGCAGAGCCACAAGAGTTGGGTGAGATCCTGAATGAATATTTCTCATCGGTATTCACGGTGGAGAAAGGCATGGATGTTAGGAAACTAAGGGAAATAAATAGTGATTCTTGAGAAGTGTGCATATTACAGAGGAGGAGGTGCTGGAAGTCTTAAAGCGCATCAAGGTAGATAAATCCCCAGAACCTGATGAAATGTATCCCAGGATGTTGTGGGAGGCTAGGGAGGAAATTGCGGGTCCCCTAACAGAGATATTTGAATCATCGGCAGCCACAGGTGAGGTGCCTGAAGATTGGAGAGTGGCGAATGTTGTGCCCTTGTTTAAGAAGGGCAGCAGGGAAAAGCCTGGGAAGTACAGACCGGTGAGCCTAACGTCTGTAGTAGGTAAGTTGCTAGAAGGTATTCTGAGAGACAGGATCTACAAGCATTTAGAGAGGCAAGGACTGATTCGGGGCAGTCAGCATGGCTTTGTGCATGGAAAATCATGTCTCACAAATTTGATTGAGTTTTTTGAGGGGGTGACCAAGAAGGTAGATGAGGGCAGTGCAGTAGACGTTGTCTACATGGACTTTAGCAAAGCCTTTGACAAGGTACCGCATGGTAGGTTGTTGCAGAAGGTTAAAGCTCACGGGATCCAGGGTGAGGTTGCCAATTGGATTCAAAATTGGCTGGACGACAGAAGACAGAGGGTAGTTGTAGAGGGTTGTTTTTCAAACTGGAGGCCTGTGGCCAGTGGTGTGCCGCAGGGATCGGTGCTGGGTCCACTGTTATTTGTGATTTATATTAATGATTTGGATGAGAATTTAGGAGGCATGGTTAGTAAGTTTGCAGATGACACCAAGATTGGTGGCACAGTGGATAGTGAAGAAGGTTATCTAGGATTGCAACGGGATCTTGATCAATTAGGCCAGTGGGCCGACGAATGGCAGATGGAGTTTAATTTAGATAAATGTGAGGTGATGCATTTTGGCAGATCGAATCAGGCCAGGACCTACTCAGTTAATGGTATGGCGTTGGGGAGAGTTATAGAACAAAGAGATCTAGGAGTACAGGTTCATAGCTCCTTGAAGGTGGAGTCGCAGGTGGACAGGGTGGTGAAGAAGGCATTCGGCATGCTTGGTTTCATTGGTCAGAACATTGAATACAGGAGTTGGGACGTCTTGTTGAAGTTGTACAAGACATTGGTACGGCCACACTTGGAATACTGTGTGCAGTTCTGGTCACCCTATTATAGAAAGGATATTATTAAACTAGAAAGAGTGCAGAAAAGATTTACTAGGATGTTGCCGGGACTTGATGGTTTGAGTTATAAGGAGAGGCTGGATAGACTGGGACTTTTTTCCCTGGAGCGTAGGAGGCTTCGGGGTGATCTTATAGAGGTCTATAAAATAATGAGGGGCATAGATAAGGTAGATAGTCAACATCTTTTCCCAAAGGTAGGGGAGTCTAAAACTAGAGGGCATAGGTTTAAGGTGAGAGGGGAGAGATTCAGAAGGGCCCAGAGGGGCAATTTCTTCACTCAGAGGGTAGTGAGTGTCTGGAATGGGCTGCCAGAGGTAGTAGTAGAGGCGGGTACAATTGTGTCTTTCAAAAAGCATTTAGATAGTTACATGGGTAAGATGGGTATAGAGGGTTCTGGGCCAAGTGCGGGCAGCTGGGACTAGCTTAATGGTAAAAACTGGGTGGCATGGGCTGTGTGGGCCGAAGGGCCTGTTTCCATGCTGTAAACTTCTATGATTCTATGATTCAGCCGAACTAGTCTGTACCGACCCACTTAAGCCCTCACTTCCATCCTATCCTCGGAACCCAATAACCCCTCCTAACCTTTTTGGTCACTAAGGGCAATTTATCATTTCCAATCCACCTAACCTGCACATCTTTGGACTGTGGGAGGAAACCGGAGCACCCGGAGGAAACCCACGCAGACACGGGGAGAACGTGCAGACTCCGCACAGACAGTGACCCAGCGGGGAATCGAACCTGGGACCCTGGCGCTGTGAAGCCACAGTGCTATCCACTTGTGTTACCGTGCTGCCCTGGAGTTCAGAAGACTGAGACAGGATCTCATCAAGACATATAAAATTCTAACAGGACTAGACAGGGTAGATGCAGGGAAGATGTTACCAATGATGGGTGTGTCCAGAATCAGGGGTCACAGCCTGAGGATTCAGGGTAACACATTTCGGACAGAGATATGGAGACATTTCTTCACACAAAGAGTGATGAGCCTGTGGAATTCATTGCCACAGGAAATAGTTGATGCCAGTGGGCAGCACGGTAGCATTGTGGGTAGCACAATTGTTTCACAGCTCCAGGGTCCCAGGTTCGATTCTGGCTTGGGTCACCGTCTGTGCGGAGTCTGCACATCCTCCCCGTGTGTGCATGGGTTTCCTCCGGGCGCTCCGGTTTCCTCCCACAGTCCAAAGATGTGCAGGTTAGGTGGATTGGCCATGATAAATTGCCCTTAGTGTTGGGTGGGGTTACTGGGTTCTGGGGATAGGATGGAGGTGTTGACTTTCCAAGAGCCGGTGCAGACTCAATGGGTCGAATGGCCTCCTTCTGCACTGTAAATTCTATGAAAAACTGAATGTTCAAGAGGCGGCTGGATATAGCACTTGGGGAGAATGGGACCAAAGGTTATGGGGAGAAAGCAGGATTAGGCTATTGAGTTGGATGATCAGCCATGATCGTGATGAATGGTGAAGCAGGCTCGAAGGGCCAAAAGGCCTCCTCTTATCTTCTATGTATGTATCTATGTATCATTGCCACTCACTCGTGTTCAAGGGATGGGAACTTGAAAGGATGCTGGACAATTGGTTTAGCCTCCACCACCAGATCGGAGTGGACCAATTAAAACACTATCAAGTACACCTCATGTCTGCTAAGCCCGCTCACCACTCCAGGATCATTCTGCAATGCAAAGATAACCCCAATTTATTTTCTTGGCTGCAAACCATCTTTTTAAAATCTCACTTTCTCTATCTTTTCTCCAATATCCCCCTGTGCCCTCTCTAAGGTCATCTTGAGACCCGCCTCCTGCTCTCTCAATCCAATTTCCACTAAACTGCTGATCACACAACTTCCCTTCCTGGCCTCCATGTTAGCCGATATTGTAAATGATTTCCTGTTTTCAGGTACTGCTCTAGAACAAAGAACAAAGAAAAGTACAGCACAGGAACAGGCCCTTCGGCCCTCCAAGCCCGTGCCGACCATGCTGCCCGACTAAACTACAATCTTCTACACTTCCCGGGTCCGTATCCCTCTATTCCCATCCTATTCATGTATTTGTCAAGATGCCCCTTAAATGTCACTATCGTCCCTGCTTCCACCACCTCCTCCGGTAGCGCGCTCCAGGCACCCACTACCCTCTGTGTAAAAAACTTGCCTCGTACATCTACTCTAAACCTTGCCCCTCTCACCTTAAACCTCTGCCCCCTAGTAATTGACCCCTCTACCCTGGGAAAAGCCTCTGACTATCCACTCAGTCTATGCCCCTCATAATTTTGTCGACCTCTATCAGGTCACCCCTCAACCGCCTTCGTTCCAGTGAGAACAAACCGAGTTTATTCAACCGCTCCTTATAGCCAATGCCCTCCATACCAGGCAACATTCTGGTAAATCTCTTCTGCACCCTCTCTAAAGCCTCCACATCCTTCTGGTAGTGTGGCGACCAGAATTGAACACTATACTCCAAGTGTGGCCTAACTAATGTTCTATACAGCTGCAACATGACTTGCCAATTCTTATACTCAATGCCCCGGCCAATGAAGGCAAGCATGCCGTATGCCTTCTTGGCTACCTTCTCCACCTGTGTTGCCCCTTTCAGTGTCCTGTGGACCTGTACACCTAGATCTCTCTGACTTTCAATACTCTTGATGGTTCTACCATTCACTGTATATTCCCTACCTGCATTAGACCTTCCAAAATGCATTACCTCACATTTGTCCGGATTAAACTCCATCTGCCATCTCTCCGCCCAAGTCTCCAAACAATCTAAATCCTGCTGTATCCTCTGACAGTCCTCATCGCTATCCGCAATTCCACTAACCTTTGTGTCGTCTGCAAACTTACTAATCAGACCAGTTACATTTTCCTCCAAATCATTTATATATACTACGAACAGCAAAGGTCCCAGCACTGATCCCTGTGGAACACCACTGGTCACAGCCCTCCAATTAGAAAAGCATCCTTCCATTGCTATTCTCTGCCTTCTATGACCTAGCCAGTTCTGTATCCACCTTGCCAGCTCACCCCTGATCCCGTGTGACTTCACCTTTTGTACTAGTCTACCATGAGGGACCTTGTCAAAGGCCTTACTGAAGTCCATATAGACACCATCCACCGCCCTACCTGCATCAATCATCTCTCGCTTTTGAATTTGTCACAACTGCCCCCCCCCCCTCCCTCCCCCCCCCCCCCGGCCCTCAAGTAACCAACCTTTGAACCACTCCTCAACCCATCTCCAACCTTTCTTCCACCCCAAGGTCCGTGAGCGTGTTGCCAGCTTCAAACTCCATTCCCATCTTTCCTAGAACTAATTTACAGAATGTGGGCTTCACTGGCTAGGTCAGCATTTATTGCCCACCTCTAATCTCCTTGCGAGAAGATGGTGGTGAGCCACTTTTTTGAACTGATGTAGTCTGTGTGGTGTGTTATGGGCCAGAGTTTAGAGAACACCAAAGTGTATCATGGAGTTCACCTGACCCACGACTTTTAATAGATTGTGGTTATGGGGAGCACACGGCCCACTCTACAGGCGTGATGCAACAGAGATCTAAACAAAATCATGTTTATTTATGAATACAGTTAACACTTTATAAACCCACAGTAAACATCTTAACAACTATCATCACCAATAATCCCCACAGATGCAATATTTCATAAGTAACCCTTCATAACTTTCCTAACAACATCCTTAAGACCAAAAGACCCTTTTGACAGAAAGACAGCAGGTTTAGATTCTCTACAGAAACAGGTCTGCCTTTGAAATCCTCAAATGATCTGGAGACAGTCTTTAGATTGCAGAGAGAGATCAATGCATCTTCTTGCTGTGACTGTAGCTCCTTCAACTCTGAAAACGAAACTAAAACACACAGACACACACCAGCTTTTTTGCTCAAAGCGAAAGTAAAAGCAGAGTCACAGCTCAGCTCCACGCACATACTGACATCACTGCAGCTATTTGATACACACCAATTTGTTAAAAGTACTATCACATGACAGGTGTAGATACACCCACAGTGCTGTTAGGGAGGGTGCTCCAGGATTTTGACCCAGTATTACGACCTGGGCCAGGCCCCAACAGTGGCTCGGATACTGGACAGAAACCCCAACATTTTATTTTAATTCCCTAAGACGGTGAGGAAAGAATACCTCGCGCCAGGAGTGATTGCATGGAAAAATAGGGATATGACATATTGAAACAAACTTTATTACTAACACAGTATTCAAATATCTTTAACACCACATCAGAAAATAGCTTACAATTAATCAATACAGTGACACAATAACCCTTTAACTGCTATCTTTACTTCCACTCAAACAACAAAACCATCTCAAGATCCCAATCCACTTTTAAATACAGTTAGCACTCAGGAATACCTGTTGCACAAAGATGTCTTCAGGCACTGTTTAAAAAGATAGACCTGAAGCCTGTCAGAACCATGCAGAATCTCTGGCTGTTTATTCTTTAGAAACTTCTTAGCTTGTCTTCCAGCCACAAACTAAAACTGAACATCAACACCTGACTGCTTCAACCCTTGGCTCCTCCCATTAACTACATCATCTCCCTACACCAAACACAATGTCTCTAATTAACTACTCCACAGGGAACCCTCTTAATATGAACACAATTTTGCCCAAACCTTTATGATGCTATAATTGCAATCTGGCTCCTAACAACTTAGCTGTCTTGTAAACCAGGATTTTTTAAAACACTACTGCAGCAGTCATACACACACAACCCCAGGCTTTAATTCTTACTGCATCAAATACATATTATGCAATATGTCTAAAATTCCTACATTCATCACACTTCCCCCCCCCCCTCCCTCTTAAAAAATTAACCAGCAACATAAAAAGGTTACTTCATTTTCCAAGCCTTTCAACTTCAAACATTTCTCATCACTAAACACAACTAATACTCTATAAGATACACATCATGTTACATTTAAACATGTAAACTTAAAACATCAGTATAGTCCATTTCAGTCTTTCTTTTTCACCTTCAAACTTTCCAGTCTTCTCGCATTTCAAAGTCCGGCTACATGTATACTTTTTAAGTTAAATGGTTATAGCAATAAACTCCATCTAAACAGTCTTGCATTTCGATTCTTAAACTTTTCCAAAAACTTTAATGGATTATGGTATGTATATAAAACTGTATCCGATGAATTGTTAGCAACATAGAACATAGAACAATACAGCGCAGTACAGGCCCTTCGGCCCACGATGTTGCACCAAAACAAAAGCCATCTAACCTACACTATGCCATTATCATCCATATGTTTATCCAATAAACTTTTAAATGCCCTCAATGTTGGCGAGTTCACTACTGTAGCAGGTAGGGCATTCCACGGCCTCACTACTCTTTGCGTAAAGAACCTACCTCTGACCTCTGTCCTATATCTATTACCCCTCAGTTTAAAGTTATGTCCCCTCGTGCCAGCCATATTCATCCGCGGGAGAAGGCTCTCACTGTCCACCCTATCCAACCCCCTGATCATTTCGTATGCCTCTATTAAGTCTCCTCTTAACCTTCTTCTCTCCAACGAAAACAACCTCAAGTCCACCAGCCTTTCCTCATAAGATTTTCCCTCCATACCAGGCAACATCCTGGTAAATCTCCTCTGCACCCGCTCCAAAGCCTCCACGTCCTTCCTATAATGCGGTGACCAGAACTGTACGCAATACTCCAAATGCGGCCGTACCAGAGTTCTGTACAGTTGCAACATGACCTCCCGACTCCGGAACTCAATCCCTCTACCAATAAAGGCCAACACTCCATAGGCCTTCTTCACAACCCTATCAACCTGGGTGGCAACTTTCAGGGATCTATGTACATGGACTCCTAGATCCCTCTGCTCATCCACACTTTCAAGAACTTTACCATTAGCCAAATATTCCACATTCCTGTTATTCCTTCCAAAGTGAATCACCTCACACTTCTCTACATTAAACTCCATTTGCCACCTCTCAGCCCAGCTCTGCAGCTTATCTATATCCCTCTGTAACCTGCTACATCCTTCCACACTATCGACAACACCACCGACTTTAGTATCGTCTGCAAATTTACTCACCCACCCTTCTGCGCCTTCCTCTAGGTCATTGATAAAAATTACAAACAGCAACGGCCCCAGAACAGATCCTTGTGGTACTCCACTTGTGACTGTACTCCATTCTGAACATTTCCCATCAACCACCACCCTCTGTCTTCTTTCAGCTAGCCAATTTCTGATCCACATCTCTAAATCACCCTCAATCCCCAGCCTCCGTATTTTCTGCAATAGCCTACCGTGGCGAACCTTATCAAACGCTTTGCTGAAATCCATATACACCACATCAACTGCTCTACCCTCGTCTACCTGTTCAGTCACCTTCTCAAAGAACTCAATAAGGTTTGTGAGGCATGACCTACCCTTCACAAAGCCATGCTGACTATCCCTGATCATATTATTCCTATCTAGATGATTATAAATCTTGTCTCTTATAATCCCCTCCAAGACTTTACCCACTACAGACGTGAGGCTCACCGGTCTATAGTTGCCGGGGTTGTCTCTGCTCCCCTTTTTGAACAAAGGGACCACATTTGCTGTCCTCCAGTCCTCTGGCACTATTCCTGTAGCCAATGATGACATAAAAATCAAAGCCAATGGTCCTGCAATCTCTTCCCTGGCCTCCCAGAGAATCCTAGGATAAATCCCATCAGGTCCCGGGGACTTATCTATTTTCAGCCTGTCCAGAATTGCCAACACCTCTTCCCTACGTACCTCAATGCCATCTATTCTATTAGCCTGGGGCTCAGCATTCTCCTCCACAACATTATCTTTTTCCTGAGTGAATACTGACGAAAAATATTCATTTAGTATCTCGCCTATCTCTTCAGACTCCACACACAACTTCCCATCCCTGTCCTTGACTGGTCCTACTCTTTCCCTAGTCATTCGCTTATTCCTGACATACCTATAGATTCGCTTATTCCTGACATACCTATAGATGGAATACAATGTGGAAAAGTGTGAGGTTATGCACTTTGGAAGGAGGAATCTAGGCACAGACTATTTTCTAAATGGGGAAATGCTTCGGAAAGCAGAACCACAAAGGGACTTTGGAGTCCTTTTTCACAGTTCTCTTAGCGTTAACGTGCAGGTTCAGCTGGCAGTTAAGAAGGCAAATGCAATGTTAGCATTCATGTCGTGAGGACTAGAATACAAGACCGTGGAGGTACTTCTGAGGCTGTATAAGGCTCTGGTCAGACCCCATTTGGAGTACTGTGAGCAGTTTTGGGCCTCGTATCTAAGGAAGGATGTGCTGGCCTTGGAAAGGGTCCAGAGGAGGTTCACAAGAAAGATCCCTGGAATGAAGGGCCTGTCGTATGAGGAACAGTTGAGGACTCTTGGTTTGTACTCGTTGGGGTTTAGAAGGAGGAGGGGGGGATCTTATTGAAACTTACAGGATACTGCGAGGCCTGGATAGAGTGGACGTGGAGAAGATGTTTCCACTTGTAGGAGAAACTAGAAGCAGAGGACACCATCTCAGACTAAAGGGACGATCCTTTAAAACAGAGATGAGGAATTTCTTCAGCCAGAGGGTGGTGAATCTGTGGAACTCTTTGCCGCAGAAGGCTGTGGAGGCCAAATCACTGAGTGTCTTTGAGTCAGAGATAGAGAAGTTCTTGATTAATAAGGGGATCAGGGGTTATGGGGAGAAGGCAGGAGAATGGGAATGAGAAAGTATCAGCCATGATTGAATGGCGGAGCAGACTCGATGGGCCGAGTGGCCTAATTCTGCTCCTGTGTCTTATGTGCAGGTTCGGTGGATTGCCCTCACTAAATTGCCCCTTAATTGGAAAAAAATAATTGGGCACTCTAAATTTATTTTCAAAAAAGAAGCTGGTGTTAAACATCAAGAGGACATGTGCAGGAATGAACAACGAACAGTACAGCACAGGGACAGGCCCTTCAGCCCTCCATATCTGCGCCGACCATGCTGCCCGTCCAACCTAAAACCTTATACAATTCCGGTGTCCGTATCTCCGGTGTCCGTATCCCTCTGTTCCCATCCTATTCATGAAAGCAGACCAAGGCAGGCCAGCAGCATGGTTCGATTCCCGTAATAGCCTCCCCGAACAGGCGCCGGAATGTGGTGACTAGGGGCTTTTCACAGTAACTTCATTTGAAGCCTACTTGTGACAGTAAGCGATTTTCATTTGTCAAGGCGCCCCTTAATGTCACTATCGTCCCTGCTTCCACCACCTCCTCCGGCAGCGAGTTCCAGGCACCCACTACCCTCGGTGTAAAAAAGCGGCCCTCGCACATCTCCTATAAACTTTGCCCTCGCACCTTAAACCTAGGTCCCCTCGAAATTGACTCTTCCACCCTGGGAAAAAGCTTCTGACTGTCCACGTCCATCGTAATTTTGTAGACTTCTGTCAGGTCGCCCCTCAACCTCCGTCGTTTTAGTGAGAACAAACAGAGTTTATCCAACCTCTCCTCATAGCTAATGCCCTCCATACCAGGCAATATCCTGGTAAATGGGTCGACATGGTGGAGACGATATTTGTGAGAAGTGATACATTTTGGGAGGAAGAATGCGGTAGGAATTCGGTACATTTTGGTAAGAGAAATGTAATAAATTTTGGTAGGTAAGAAGAGAGACAACATAAAGCATACGACTCTAAAGGTGGTGCAGTAGCAGAGGGACCTTGGGAAGATTTGCATGAATCATCGAAGGTGCTGGGTCAGATTCAGAGTTCTCCCTTGCAAAGACTCTTCTGATCTGAACTGCCATTGGACTAGCCTTCAAAAATATGTGGAAAATGCCAAATGAAGGCAGATTACTTATTTGTCAGGCATGTTCGTTCTTCAACTGACATGAATCTTCCACACACACTAACCCCGCCATGTAATGGGGTGTCAAAATGTATCTTTTTGCTGCTGTTAGTTTCTTAACTTGTGAGTGAAAATAAAGAACTGCCTCAAAATGTACACAGATTTGTAACAGTGCTCAGCAGTGGCTCAGCACTGGAAAAATCCAAGCAAGCCAATGCTAAAAATCTGTACTAAAACATTTACCTTCTTAGAACTTTCAACAACCTTGAAATGACTCGTAACATTATGTGGAGACGGCTGAGTACTCAAAAAACAAAGATGTGGAGATGCCGGCATTGGACTGGGGTGGGCACAGTAAGAAGATTTACAACACCAGGTTAAAGTCCAAAAGGTTTGTTTCGAATCACTAGCTTTTGGAGCACTGCTCCTTCCTCAGGTGAATGAAGAAGTGGGTTCCCGAAGCGTGGTACATTGGCGAGACCATGCAGACACTGCGACAACGGACATCGCGCGACAATCACCAGGCTGGAATGTTCCCTTCCAGTCGGGGAACACTTCAGCAGTCAAAGGCATTCAGCCTCTGATCTTCGGGTAAGCGGCCTTCAGGACGTGTGACAACGCAGAATCGCCGAGCAGAAACTTATAGCCAAGTTCCGCACGCATGAGTACGGCTTCACTGTGACCTTGGATTCAGGTCGCATTACATTCACCCCCCACCATCTGGCCTGGGCTTGCGAAATCCTACCAACTATCCTGGCTTGAGACTATTCACACCTCTTTAACCTGTGATTACCACTCTCTCTGCATCTCTAAAGACTTCATTACCTGCAAAGGCTCGCATTCAAAGTATCGTATTGCATCTTTGACTTTGTCTGTATAACATAAGAACATAAGAACTAGGAGCAGGAGTAGGCCATCTGGCCCCTCGAGCCTGCTCCGCCATTCAATGAGATCATGGCTGATCTTTTATGGACTCAGCTCCACTTTCCGGCCCGAACACCATAACCCTTAATCCCTTTATTCTTCAAAAAACTATCTATCTTGATCTTAAAAACATTTAATGAAGGAGCCTCTACTGCTTCACTGGGCAAGGAATTCCATAGATTCACAACCCTTTGGGTGAAGAAGTTCCTCGTAAACTCAGTCCTAAATCTACTTCCCCTTATTTTGAGGCTATGCCCCCTAGTTCTGCTTTCACCCGCCAGTGGAAACAACCTGCCTGCATCTATCCTATCTATTCCCTTCATAATTTTATATGTTTCTACAAGATCCCCCTCATCCTTCTAAATTCCAACGAGTACAGTCCCAGTCTACTCAACCTCTCCTCGTAATCCAACCCCTTCAGCTCTGGGATTAACCTAGTGAATCTCCTCTGCACACCCTCCAGCGCCAGTACATCCTTTCTCAGGTAAGGAGACCAAAACTGAACACAATACTCCAGGTGTGGCCTCACTAACACCTTATACACTCGCAGCATAACCTCCCTCATCTTAAACTCCATCCCTCTAGCAATGAAGGACAAAATTCCATTTGCCTTCTTAATCACCTGTTGCACCTGAAAACCAACTTTTTGCGACTCATGCACGAGCACACCCAGGTCTCTCTGCACAGCAGCATGTTTTAGTATATTATCATTTAAATAATAATCCCTTTTGCTGTTATTCCTACCAAAATGGATAGCCTCACATTTGCCAACATTGTATTCCATCTGCCAGACCCTAGCCCATTCACTTAGCCTATCCAAATCCCTCTGCAGACTTCCGGTATCCTCTGCACTTTTTGCTTTAACACTTATCTTAGTGTCGTCTGCAAACTTGGACACATTGCCCTTGGTCCCCAACTCCAAATCATCTATGTAAATTGTGAACAGTTGTGGGCCCAACACTGATCCCTGAGGGACACCACTAGCTACTGATTGCCAACCAGAGAAACACCCATTAATCCCCACTCTTTGCTTTCTATTAATTAACCAATCCTCTATCCATGCTACTACTTTCCCCTTAATGCCATGCATCTTTATCTTATGCAGCAACCTTTTGTGTGGCACCTGGTCAAAGGCTTTCTGGAAATCCAGATATACCACATCCATTGGCTCCCCGTTATCTACCGCTCTGGTAATGTCCTCAAAAAATTCCACTAAATTAGTTAGGCACGACCTGCCCTTTATGAACCCATGCTGCGTCTGCCCAATGGGACAATTTCCATCCAGGTGCCTTGCTATTTCTTCCTTGATGATAGATTCCAGCATCTTCCCTACTACTGAAGTTAAGCTCACTGGCCTATAATTACCCGCTTTCTGCCTACCTCCTTTTCTAAACAGTGGTATCACGTTTGCTAATTTCCAATCCGCCGGGACCACCCCAGAGTCCAGTGAATTTTGGTAAATTATCACTAGTGCATTTGCAATTTCCCTAGCCATCTCTTTTAGCACTCTGGGATGCATTCCATCAGGGCCAGGAGACTTGTCTACCTTTAGCCCCATTAGCTTGCCCATCACTACCTCCTTTGTGATAACAATCCTCTCAAGGTCCTCACCTGTCATAGCCTCATTTCCATCAGACACTGGCATGTTATTTGTGTCTTCCACTGTGAAGACCGACCCAAAAAACCTGTTCAGTTCCTCAGCCATTTCCTCATCTCCCATTATTAAATCTCCCTTCTCATCCTCTAAATAACCAATATTTACCTTAGCCACTCTTTTTTGTTTTATATATTAGGGTTAGGGTTTTCTGGAACCCACCTCTTCATTCACCTAAGGAAGGAGCAGTGCTCCGAAACCCAGTGATTTGAAACAAACCTGTTGGGACTTTAACCTGGTGTTGTAAGACCGCTTACTGTGCTCAAAAAACAAAGACAATCTTAACAATGTAAGTAATTAGGTCATTTCCACCCATCCCTCTGCTGACTCTTTTCTGATATTACTCTGGCTCCTTGTACCTGATTTGCTCTCTTGCCAGCAGTTAATCTAACTCCCTTCTATCCGCATTCTTTGTCAGCAAAATCATTGCTTGAGCAGTTTTACTACTTTGGTAAAATAGTGGGCAGGGTCGGAATGTTGCCTTACCAGTTTAAGCCCACATTTCTCCTCCTATTAAACAATGCCGATCATTAAGCTTGTTTGTGCCACGTAAAAGAGTTTTTTAAGCTGATCCATCATATTACTTCACCAATACCATATTCCAATCCAGCCTAGGTAGTTAATAATAATAATCACTTATTGTCACAAGTAGGCTTCAATGAAGTTACTGTGAAAAGACCCTAGTTGAGAAACATTCTACAGCCGCAATAGATCCTGGCAAACACCCCTAAAAATGTAAGTAATATCCAAGGTCTTGGCAAGGACTTTCAACTGAGAAGCTCTTTCACATGAGATATTCGCATCTCTGATGCAGCATGTGAAAAACTTCCAGTATTGACTCTCTTTTGATGTTCTCAAGAAGCAGTTAGGGCTAAAAGGATCAAAGGAGTTGGATGATCAGCCATGGTCATAATGAATGGCGGAGCAGGCTCGAAGGGCCGAATGGCCTCCTCCTGCTCCTATTCTTTATGTTTCTATATCTCTTGGGAGAGAATAAATAAAGAATACTGCTCCTGCTTTCACTGTCATATCTTGGAATGCTTGTGCTATTTTAGTGGCTGCTGTTGACTGAGGGGAAATGCCAGTACTATTTGATCAGCATTGATCCATGGCAAGTAGAATGGAGCTGGACAACATGGCAATGCTGAGAGTCATTGAAAGAAATCCAAGCTGATAGAAAAAGGAGAGAAGCATCATGAAGCTGCATCCTTGATGTCCCGACATTACAAAATTACACACTGTCCTTTAGATGAGTAGATAGTCTGGGTCACATTGAGATCAACAAGGTGGAGATGTTGGGCGTCTTGAAAAACATGAAGGTAGATAAGTCCCCAGGGCCTGATGGGATCTACCCCAGAATACTAAGGGAGGCAAGGGGGGAAATTGCTGCGGCCTTGACAGAAATCTTGAGGCCCTTCGGCCCTTCAAGCCTGCACCGACCATGCGACCCGTCTAACCTAGAATCTTCTACACTTCCTGGGTCCGTATCCCTCTATTCCCATCCTATTCATGTATTTGTCAAGACGACCATTAAACGTCACTATCGTCCCTGCTTCCACCACCTCCTCCGGCAGCGAGTTCCAGGCACCCGCCACCCTCTGTGTAAAAATAGTTCCCTCGCACATCTCCTCTGAACTTTGTCCCTCGCACCTTAAACCTATATCCCCCTAGTAACTGACCCCTCTACCCTGGGAAAAAGCTTCTGACTATCCACTCTTTCCATGCCCCTCATAATTTTGTAGACTTCTATCAGGTCGCCCCTCAACCTCCGTCATTCCAGTGAGAACAACCAAGTTTATTCAACTGCTCGTCATAGCTAATGCCCTCCATACCAGGCAACATACCAGCACATTCTAAAGGGGGAGGGTAAACAGCCAGCTATCATGGTGCATATCGGCACCAATGATATAGGTAAAAAATGGGATGAGGTACTGCATGCTGAATTTAAGGAGTTAGGAGCTAAATTAAAAAGTAGGACCTGAAAGGTAGTAATCTCGGGATTGCTACCAGTGCCACGTGCTAGTCAGCGTAGGAATGACAGAATGGACAGGATGAATGTGAAGCTTGAGAGATGGTGCAGGAGGGAGGGATTCATATTTTTAGGACATTGGAACAGGTTCTGGGAGAGGTGGGACCATTAGAGAGGGTGCAGAAGAGATTGACCAGAATGTTGCCTGGTATGGAGGGCATTAGCTATGAGGAGCGGTTGAATAAACTCGGTTTGTTCTCACTGGAACGACGGAGGTTGAGGGGCGACCTGATAAAGGTCTACAAAATTATGAGGGGCATAAACAGAATGGATAGTCAGAGGCTTTTCCCCAGGGTAGAGGGGTCAATTACTAGGGGGCGTAGGTTTAAGATGTGAGGGGCAAGGTTTAGAGTAGATGCACGAGGCAAGTTTTTTACGCAGAGGGTAGTGGGTGCCTGGAACTCGCTGCCGGAGGAGGTGGTGGAAGCAGGGATGATAGTGACATTCAAGGGGCATCTTGACAAATTCATGAATAGGATGGGAATAGAGGGATACGGACCCAGGAAGGGTAGAAGATTTTAGTTTAGATGGGCAGCATGGTTGGCATGGGCTTGGAGGGCCGAAGGGTCTGTTCTTGTGCTGTACTTTTCGTTGTTCTTTGTTCATTACAAATCAGATGGTCTACACCTGGGTGGGACTGGAACCGATGTCCTGGGGGGGGGGGTGGTTGCTAGCGCTGTTGGGGTGGGTTTAAACTAATGTGGCAGGGGGATGGGAACCAATGCAGGAAGTCAGAGAGTAGTAAAGAGGGGATAGAAACAAAAGCCAGTGAGGAGAAAAGTGGAAGGCAGGGAAACAGATTGAACTGCATTTATTTCAATGCAAGAGGTCGAAAGGCAGATTAACTCAGGGCATGGGTAGGTACGAGGGACTGGGATATTATAGCTATTACTGAAACATGGCTAAAGGAGGGGGGAGGACTGGTGGCTCAATGTTCCGGGGTACAGATGCCAGAGGAAAGACAGAACAGGAGGCAAGAGGGGGAGATATTGAGTTTTTGATTAGGGAGAATATCACGGCAGTGCAGAGAGAGGATTTATCCGAGGGTTGGCCCACTGAGTCTATATGGGTTGAACTGGAAAATAAGAAGGGCGAGATCACTTTGATAGGATTGTACTATAGGCCCCCAAATAGTCAGCAGGAAATCGAGGAGCAAATATGTACGGAGATTACAGATAGCTGCCGGAAAAATAGGGTGGTAATAGCAGGGGACATTAACTTTCCCAACATTAACTGGGACAACCATAGCACTGGGGGTTTGGATGGAGAGAAATTTGTCGAGTGTATTCAGGAAGAATTCCTCATTCAATACGTGGATGGCCCGACAAGAGAGGGGGGCAAAACCTGACCTCCTCTTGGGGAATAAGGAAGGGCAGGTGACAGAAGTGTTAGTGAGGAATCACTTTGGTTCCAGTGACCATAATTCCATTAATTTTAAGATAGCGATGGAGAATGATAATTCTGGCCAAAAGTTAAAGTTCTAAATTGGGGCAAGGACAATTTTGAATGTATGAGGCGGGAACATTCAAAAGTTGATTGGGGCAGTCTGTTTACTGGCAAGGGGACAGCTGGTAAATGGGAGGCTTTCAAAAAGGTGTTAATTAGGGTTCAGGGTGAGCACATTCCTGAGGAGGGAACCCTGGATAACTCGGGATATTGAGGCCATGGTCAAAAGGAAGAAAGAGGCATGTGACATGCATCGGCAGCTGGGATCGAGTGGATCCCTTGAAGAGTAGAGAGGTTGTCAGAGTTGAGTTAAGAGAGAAATCAGGAAGGCAAAAAGGGGACATGAGATTGCTTTGGCAGATACGGCAAAGGAACTTTTACAAATACATAAAGGCATGGTTAGTAAGTGACTAGGGAGAGGGTTGGGCCTCTTAAGGATAAACAAGGTCATCTATGTGTGGATCCACACAGGATGGGAGAGGTCCTAAATGAATATTTCTTGTTAGTATTTACTGTTGAGAAAAGCACAAATGTTAGGGAAATTGGAGAAATAAAAAGTGATATCTTGAGGAGTATACATATTACAGAGAAGGAGGTGCTGGAGGTATTAAAGCAGATCAAGATAAAGGGGCTGGTTTAGCACAGCGGGCGTGTAATGCAGAACAAGGCCAGTAGCGCGGGTTCAATTCCCGTACCAGCCTCCCCGAACAGGCGCCGGAATGTGGCGACTAGGAACTTTTCACAGTAATTTCATTGAAGCCCACTTGTGACAATCAGCTAATTTATCTTATCTTTATAAATCCCCGGGACCTGCTGAAATGTATCCCAGGACGTTATGGGAGACTAGGGTGGAAATTGCCGGTCCTCTAGCTGAGATATTTGATTCATCGACGGCCACAGGAGAGGTGCCTGAAGATTGGAGGGTAGCAAATGTTGTGCCCTCATTTAAGAAGGGCTGTAGGGATAAGCCTGAGAACTACAGACCAATGAGCCTTACTTCTGTAGTGGGTAAATTGTTAGAAGGTATTCTGAGGGACAGGATCGACAGGCATTTTGACAGGGAGGGGCTAATTAGGGCAGTCAGAATGTCTCACAAATTTGCTTGAGTTTTTTGAAGGGGTAACCAAGAAGGTGGATGAGGGCAGTGCGATTGACATTGTCTACATGGACTTTAGCAAGGCCTTTGACAAGGTACTGCATGGTAGGTTGCTGCAAAAGGTTAAATCTCACGGAATCCAGGGCGAGGTAGCCAATTGGATACAAAATTGGCTTGGTGACCGAAGCCAAAGGGTGGTTGTGGAGGGTTGTATTTCAAACAGGAGGCCTGTGACCAGCGGTGTGCCTCAGGGATCAGTGCTAGGTCCACTGTTATTTGTTACTCATATAAATTATTTGGATGAAAATGTCAGAGGCATGGTTAGTAAGTTTGCAGGTGACCAAGATTGGTTTGATATTGGATAGTGAAGAAGGTCATATAAGATTGCAACAGGACTTTGACCAATTGGGCCAGTGGGCTGATGAATGGCAGATGGAGTTTAATTTGGATAAATGTGAGGTGATGCATTCTGGTAGATCAAATCAGGGCAGGGCACTCCGTTAATGGTAGGATGCCAGAGCTCCAGCAGAACCAGGGGGCAGAGGTGAGTGCAGTGACCATTACTAAGGAGGAGGTTCTGGGGAAACTCAAAGGTCTAAAGGTGGATAAATCACCTGGACCGGATGGACTACACCCCAGGGTTCTAAAAGAGATAGCCGAGGAGATTGTGAAGGCATTGGTGATGATCTTTCAGGAATCACTGGAGACAGGACTGGAAAGTAGCCAATTTAACACCGCTGTTTAAGAAGGGAGGGAGGCAGGGACTTCCGGGTGCGGCGATGACCAGCTAAGTCGCACGTTTCGGCAGCTCCCGGTGGAACGGACTTTTGGGCTCTTAATAGGAGCCCCAACGGCAATTTTAACGGCAAAAAACACTGTGCTGTAATCCAGAAGGGAATCCCCCCTGGACACGGATGGAAAAAAGAGAGGAAGGTGGCCGGATTGCGGTGGATCCTCTAGAGCAGCGGCCAGGAAGGCAGGCACAAAGCAAGATGGCGTCGGAAGGAGGCAGTTTAATATGGGGCCCTGACCAACAAGAGTTCCTGCGGCGTTGCGTGGAAGAACTCAAAAAGGAGATGAAGAAGGAGCTGTTGGCCCCGATATTACAAGCGATTGAGGGGCTAAAGGAGGAGCAAAAGACCCAGGAACAGGAGCTTCGGGTCGTGAAGGCAAAGGCTGCTGAGAATGAGGACGACATACAGGGCCTGGTGGTGAAAACGGAGATGCACGAGGCACAACACAAAAGGTGTGTGGAAAGGCTGGAGGTGCTGGAGAATAATGCGAGGAGGAAGAATTTAAGGATTCTTGGTCTTCCCGAAGGTGTAGAAGGGGCGGACGTCGGGACATATGTGAGCACGATGATGCACTCGTTAATGGGATCGGAGGCCCCGACGGGTCCGCTGGAGGTGGAGGGAGCCTATCGAGTTATGGCGCGAAGACCGAGGGCTGGAGAAATTCCTCGAGCCATAGTGGTGAGATTTCTCCGATATAAGGACAGAGAGATGGTCCTCAGATGGGCAAAGAAAACTCGGAGCAGTAGGTGGGAGAACGCGGTGATCCGCGTATATCAAGATTGGAGTGCGGAGGTGGCGAGAAGGAGGGCAAGCTTTAATCGGGCCAAGGCGGTGCTGCACAAACGGAAGATTAAATTTGGAATGCTGCAACCGGCAAGACTGTGGGTCACACATCAAGGGAAACACCACTACTTCGAAACGGCAGAAGAGGCGTGGACATTTATTGTCGAGGAGAAACTGGAGTGAGCGGGCCATAAAAAGAACGTTTGGGACAAAGTGGGGGGGGGGGGGGGGGGGGCGAATATGTGGGATGAAGGGGGGGGGGAAAGAGGGAAGAGATGACTTCCCAAGTTGTTAATCCTGCGACCCTGTAACTTTTTTCTCTTCCCCATGTCGTGGGGAGGGAGGATGAGGAGCTGAGGGCGCCAGCCATTGGGGGCAGGGCCAAAAGGGAAGCGCAGGCTTTGTTCCCGCGCTATGGTAATCACGGTGGGAACAGGGAAGCAGGAAGGAGGGGGCCTTGCACAGTATGAGCCGAGGGCACGGGGGGAAGCCGAGGTCGGCCAGAGTTTGCTGACTTCTGGGAGCAACATGGGGGGTGCAATTACGCTAGTTTGGGATCTAGCGGGGGGGGGGTTAACTGGGTTGCTGCTGCTGGGGAGAAGGGGGAGCTGGTATGGTCGGGGCGGGGGGGGCGCCGCTTGGGGGAGATACGGCTACGTGGGAACCGGGTGAGGAGCTGGATTGGAAAAGGAGATGGCTAGTCGTCGGGGGGGGGGGGGGGGGGGGGGGGGGGGGGGCGTAAAGAGCCCCCCAACCCGGTTGATCACGTGGAATGTGAGAGGGCTGAATGGGCCGATTAAGAGGGCACGGGTACTCGCACACCTAAAGAAACTTAAGGCAGATGTGGTTATGCTTCAGGAGACGCATCTGAAGCTGATAGACCAGGTCAGACTACGCAAAGGATGGGTGGGGCAGGTGTTTCATTCGGGGCTAGACGCAAAAAACAGGGGGGTGGCCATACTAGTGGGGAAGCGGGTAATGTTTGAGGCAAAGACTATAGTGGCGGATAGTGGGGGCAGATACGTGATGGTGAGTGGCAAATTGCAAGGGGAGGCGGTGGTATTAGTGAACGTGTATGCCCCGAACTGGGATTAGTCTGGGACTTCTTTCCCTGGAGCGCAGGAGGCTGAGGGGTGATCTTATAGAGGGCTATAAAATAATGAGGAGCATAGATAAGGTAGATAGTTGACATCTTTTCCCAAAGGTAGAGGAGTCTAGAACTAGAGGGTTTAAAGTGAGCGGGGAGAGATACAAAAGAGACCAGAGGGGAAATTTTTTCACAAAGAGGGTGGTGAGCATCAGGAACGAGCTGCCAGAGGCAGTGGTAGAGGCAGGTACAATTCTGTCTTTAAAAAAGCAATTAGCGTTCTGGCCTTTGCTTCCCTGGTAGCCCGGAGGCGGATATTACTAGCATGGAGGGACTCAAGGCCCCCAAAGTCAGACACGTGGCTATCGGACATGGCTGGCTTTCTCTGCCTGGAGAAAATTAAGTTTGCCATGAGAGGGTCACTGTCAGGGTTCGCCCGGAGGTGGCAACCATTCATCGACTTCTTCACAGAGAATTAATCATCAGCAGAAGGGGGGTTGGGTTAGTGTAGTTAGGAGGTTAATTAATGGTGGGACCTGTGGGGGAGGGAGGTGGTATTTGCACTATGTTTGTATTTTTATGTACATTGTTTATATGGCTGCTGTCACAATGCCAAAATAATACCTCAATAAAATATTTCTTTTTTTAAAAAAGCAGTCAGACAGCTACATGGGCAGGGTGGGTATAGAGGGATATTGCCAAATGTGGGCAAGTGCAACTAGCTTAGTGATAGAAACTGGGCGGCATGGACAAGCAGGGCTGAGGGTCCTGTTTCCATCCTGTGAACATCGATGACTTTACCTATGACTCTAACATCCTGGTAAATCTCTTCTGCACCCTCTCTAAAGCCTCCACATCCTTCTGGTAGTGTGGCGACCAGAATTGAACACTATACTCCAAGTGCGGCCTAACCAAGGTTCTATACAGCTGCAACATGACTTGCCAATTTTTATACTCAATGCCCCGGCCAATGAAGGCAAGCATGCCGTATGCCTTCTTGACTACCTTCTCCACCTGTATTGCCCCTTTCAGTGACCTGTGGACTGTACATCCAGATCCCTCTGACTGTCAATACTGTTGAGGGTTCTACCATTCACTGTATATTCCCTACCTGCATTAGACCTTCCAAAATGCATTACCTCATATTTGTCTGGATTATACTCCATCTGCCATCCCTCCGCCCAAGTCTCTAAATGATCTAAATCCTGCTGTATCCTCTGACAGTCCTCATCGCTATCCACAATTCCACCAATTTTTGTGTCGTCCGCAAATTTACTAATCGGACGAGTTACATTTTCCTCCAAATCATTTATATATACTACGAGCAGCAACGGTCCCAGTCACAGCCCTCCATTCAGAAAAGCATCCTTCCATTGCTACTCTCTGCCTTCTATGACATAGCGAGTTCTGTATCCACCTTGCCAGCTCACCTCTGATCCCGTGCTTTCACCTTCTGTACCAGTCTGCCATGAGGGACCTTGCCAAAGGCCTTCCTGAAGTCCATATAGACAACATCCACTGCCCTACCCTCATCAATCATCTTTGTCACTTCCTCGAATAACTCAATCAAATTAGTGAGATACAACCTCCTTTTCACAAAACCATGCTGCCTCTCACTAATACATCCATTTGCTTCCAAATGGGAGTAAATCCTGTCTCGAAGAATCCTCTCCAGTAATTTCCCTACCATTAAGGTAAGGCTCACCGATCTATAATTTCCTGGGTTATCCTTGCTATCCTTCTTAAACAAAGGAACAACATTGCCTTTTCTCCAGTCCTCTGAGACTTCATCCAAAAGGAATCCTGCACTTACCCAAGTCCCACCCTCATTTTTCTCTTGGTATTACTGGGAAACTATTGTTTAGTTCTAGTGCATGAGGGAGGCGGTGGCGGAGTGGTATTGTCACTGGACTAGCAAACCTGAGACCCAGAGTAATGCTCTGAGACCCCAGGTTCAAATCCCGCCACTGCAGATGGTGAAATTTGAATTCAATAAAAATCTGGAATTAAAAGTCTGGTGATGACCATGAAACCATTGTCAATTGTCGTAAAAACCCACCTGGTTCACGAATGCCCTTTAGGGAAGGAAATCTGCCGTCCCTGGTCTGGCCTACATGTGACTCCAGACTCACAGCAATGTGGTTGACTATTAACTGCCCCCTCAAGGGCAATTAGGGATGGGCATTCAATGCTGGCCCAGCCTGCGACGCTCATCTCCCATAAACGAATAACAAAACGACAGGTTGACCTTTTCATGGTGTAAATTTCCACATCCATGGCCCTATTATCAATTAGTATTGACAAACAGACAATTTAGAATCATTTGGCCCATCGAGCCTGTTCTGCCATTCAATAAGATCTGAATGTGGCTTCAACACCTTTACTCTGCCCGATAACCTGAGATTCTTGATTAACAAGGGAATAAATCTGCCTCAGCCTTGAAAATATTCATTGATTCTGCTTCTACCACTCTGTGGAAGAGTGCTCCATTGACGCACAACCCCGGAAGAACATAAGAACTAGGAGCAGGAGTAGGCCATCAGGCCCCTCAAGCTTGCTCCACCATTCAATGAGATCATGGCTGATCCCCTGGAACGTTTTAGACCCTCCTGCCAGCAGGATCCTGTGGTACCACCGAAGTCAATGGACATTTGAATAGCTTGGCGATTCTGCTGTGGCGAAGCTACCATGCTAGGGCTGGAAAGTTCCAGCCACTTTTTCCTTTCTCCCAAAAACGGAATGTAAAATTCAATCAAATCTGATTTGTCCAATCATAGAATCCCTACAGTGCAGGAGGACGACATTCGGCCCATCGAGTGTGAGCCGATCGTCTGAAAGAGCACACACCTGTGCCCACTGCCCTGCAACCGCATAACCTGATGTAAACTTTGGACACCAATGGGAAATTGATCATGGGCAATCCACCTAATCTGCACATTTTGGGAGTGTGGGAGGAAACTGGAGCACCCGGAGGAAACCCATGTAGACACGAGGAGAATGTGCAAACTCTACACAGTCACCTGAGGTTGGAATTCAACATGGGTCCCTGGCGCTGTGAGGCAGCAGTGCTAACCTGTGTCAATCTGTAGATTAAAATGACGTGTGATTATTGCCGTACCTTTCTCAAAATCTATTATACCAGATCGTACAGTGTGGGGCTGATAAAATATTTCTATAAGTGACTTTTAACTTTTTGGGGCTGGATTCTGCGGTCCCGCAGCTGTGTTTCATGGCTGGTCGCCATTCACTGGTGTTGGGATTTGATTTTCTCGCTGCTTGTCAACGGGATTTCCCATTGTAACCATCGCCATGGTACCGGGAAGCCCGTTGGCAAAGGTGTGCTGGCAGGGGAGGGGGAAGTAAATCCCAACGGTTGGAAAATTCCAGCCAATATTCCTCATGTCTCCCCAAAGTGAGTGGATATTGATGATGAGAACATAGAACATAGAAAATACAGCACAGAACAGGCCCTTCGGCCCACGATGTTGTGCCGAACCTTTGTCCTAGATTAATCATAGATTATCATTGAATTTACAGTGCAGAAGGAGGCCATTCGGCCCATTGAGTCTGCACCGGCTCTTGGAAAGAGCACCCCACCCAAACTCAACACCTCCACCCAACACCAAGGGCAATTTATCATGGCCAATCCACCTAACCTGCACATCTTTGGACACTAAGGGACAATTTAACATGGCCAATCCACCTAACCTGTACATCTTTGGGCACTAAGGGACAATTTAACATGGCCAATCCACCTAACCTGTACATCTTTGGACACTAAGGGGCAATTTATCACGGCCAATCTACCTGACCTGTACATCTTTGGACACTAAGGGACAATTTAACACGGCCAATCCACCTACCCTGCACATCTTTGGACACTAAGGGACAATTTATCATGGCCAATCTACCTGACCTGTACATCTTTGGACACTAAGGGGCAATTTATCACGGCCAATCCACCTAACCTGCACATCTTTGGACACTAAGGGACAATTTATCATGGCCAATCCACCTAACCTGCACATCCCTGGACACTAAGGGACAATTTAACACGGCCAATCCACCTAACCTGCACATCTTTGGACACTAAGGGACAATTTATCATGGCCAATCCACCTAACCTGCACATCTTTGGACACTAAGGGGCAATTTATCATGGCCAATCCACCTAACCTACACATCTTTGGACACTAAGGGGCAATTTAACATGGCCAATTCACCTAACCTGCACATCTTTGGACACTAAGGGACAATTTAACACGGCCAATCCACCTAACCTGCACATCTTTGGACACTAAGGGGCAATTTATCATGGGCAATCCACCTAACCTGCACATCTTTGGACACTAAGGGGCAATTTAACATGGCCAATTCACCTAACCTGCACATCTTTGGACACTAAGGGACAATTTATCATGGCCAATCCACCTAACCTGCACATCTTTGGACACTAAGGGGCAATTTAACACGGCCAATCCACCTAACCTGCACATCTTTGGACACTAAGGGACAATTTAACATGGCCAATCCACCTAACCTGCTCATCTTTGGACACTAAGGGACAATTTAACACGGCCAATCCACCTAACCTGTACATCTTTGGACACTAAAGGGACAATAAAACACGGCCAATCCACCTAACCTGCACATCTTTGGACACTAAAGGGACAATAAAACACGGCCAATCCACCTAACCTGCACATCTTTGGACACTAAAGGGACAATAAAACACGGCCAATCCACCTAACCTGCACATCTTTGGCCTGTGGGAGAGTGAGATGTCCCCCTCTCGGTCTGTCTGTCCCTGGTGTATTCCTGCAGCAGCAGCATGTCCACATCCTGAGAAACAAACTTCTCATCCAGCACTTCAAAGCTGCTTTAGTTGAAACAATAAATGGCCACTGCACCCAACCCCTGAAAATGCAAAAGATGCAAAACGACTGGTTTGGGCTCAGTTGAAGACTGTGAACGGGTTGATGATGGAGGGGGGAATGAGGACCGTTAGTCACGCATGCGCCGTCGCTCACTTGTTTTGTTTTTTAATGGAGGGTTGTATAATTTTCTATTTTGTTGGATTTGATTTTAGTGACTGGATGAAAAGGGGGAGACGGTTTGGGCGCGCGCTCCGGCTGCACCGGAAGCCGTCCAGCGGCCGCTGCCCGCGGAATCGGCGCCGCTTCTCCTCGGTGCCCATAAATTTATAAATTTATAAATTATGCTAATGGCGGAACAAATCCGAATGAAGGAGTGGAGCTGCCGAGTGGAGACAGAGAGGAGGAAAAGGCGCTGCCCTCACACAGCTCCACCCAGCTTCACCTGCATCTACTTACCCTCACTCTGCAACCGTTACCTCACAATCCGCTCACAACTCGCTCTTTTTAAAAGTCCAGTTTAAAAAAAAAACAACGGAGGATTATTTGCATCGCTTATTTGCAAAATCCTTGGAGAAAAAAAAAATCTTTTTTTTTTATTTCTTCACTTTTTCTGCAAACGTTTGGCGCCTCTCAACTCTTGAACGGAACATTTTGCCTCGCCCAGCTTTTCTTTGCCATTCAAAAGAAGGGACATCGATTCGATAAACATTGCTCGTTAACCAACTACGTTATGAACATAATTTATGCAAAGGCGAGTGTGCAGCGGCAGCGATGTTGCTTCTGCCTTTCAGCGCCGCGGCGGCAGGTGGCGCACTTTCCTTCTTAAAGGGGCACCCCACCATCCCCGAGGCCCTCCCACTGTCTCTGCAAACCATCAATACAATCTCACTCCATCTCTGCAAACCATCAATACAATCTCACTCCATCTCTGCAAACCATCAATACAATCCCTCACCCCATCTCTGCAAACCATCAATACAATCCCTCACTCCATCTCTGCAAACCATCAATACAATCCCTCACTCCATCTCTGCAAACCATCAATACAATCCCTCACTCCATCTCTGCAAACCATCAATACAATCCCTCACTCCATCTCTGCAAACCATCAATACAATCCCTCACTCCATCTCTGCAAACCATCAATACAATCTCACTCCATCTCTGCAAACCATCAATACAATCTCACTCCATCTCTGCAAACCATCAATACAATCCCTCACCCCATCTCTGCAAACCATCAATACAATCCCTCACTCCATCTCTGCAAACCATCAATCTCTGCACTGTAAATTCTATGATAATCCCTCACTCCATCTCTGCAAACCATCAATACAATCCCTCACTCCATCTCTGCAAACCATCAATACAATCCCTCACTCCATCTCTGCAAACCATCAATACAATCCCTCACTCCATCTCTGCAAACCATCAATACAATCCCTCACTCCATCTCTGCAAACCATCAATACAATCCCTCACTCCATCTCTGCAAACCATCAATACAATCCCTCACTCCATCTCTGCAAACCATCAATACAATCCCTCACTCCATCTCTGCAAACCATCAATACAATCCCTCACTCCATCTCTGCAAACCATCAATACAATCCCTCACTCCATCTCTGCAAACCATCAATACAATCCCTCACTCCATCTCTGCAAACCATCAATACAATCTCACTCCATCTCTGCAAACCATCAATACAATCTCACTCCATCTCTACAAACCATCAATACAATCCCTCACCCCATCTCTGCAAACCATCAATACAATCCCTCACTCCATCTCTGCAAACCATCAATCTCTGCACTGTAAATTCTATGATAATCCCTCACTCCATCTCTGCAAACCATCAATACAATCCCTCACTCCATCTCTGCAAACCATCAATACAATCCCTCACTCCATCTCTGCAAACCATCAATACAATCCCTCACTCCATCTCTGCAAACCATCAATACAATCCCTCACTCCATCTCTGCAAACCATCAATACAATCCCTCACTCCATCTCTGCAAACCATCAATACAATCCCTCACTCCATCTCTGCAAACCATCAATACAATCCCTCACTCCATCTCTGCAAACCATCAATACAATCCCTCACTCCATCTCTGCAAACCATCAATACAATCCCTCACTCCATCTCTGCAAACCATCAATACAATCCCTCACTCCATCTCTGCAAACCATCAATACAATCTCTCACTCCTTCTCAATAATGAGAGGGATAGATAGAGTGGACGTTCAGTGACTTTTTCCTCAGGTGGATGTAGCTGTTACAAGGGGGCATACCTGTAAGGTTCATGGTGGAAGATATACGAGGGATGTCAGAGGTAGGTTCTTTACTCAGAGAGTGGTTGGGGCGTGAAACAGCTATGATAGTGGAGTCGGACACTTTAGGAACTTTCAAGCGGTTATTGGATAGGCATATGCAGTGCACTAGAATGATTGGGAGGAGGTTCATTTGATCTTAGTTTCAGACTAGTTCGGCACAACATTGTGGGCCGAAGAGCCTGTACTATGCTGTACAGTTCTATGGTCTAATACAGCCATACCATATCAATACACTCGCATCATCTCAATACAGCCGTACCATCTCAATATAGCCGTACTATCTCAATACACTCATACCATCTCAATACAGCTATACAATCTCAATACAGCCATACCATCTCAATACAGCCTCACCATCCTAATACAATCTCGCACTCTATCTCAATACAACCACACCATCTCAATATAATCTTTCACTCCATCTCAATACACTCATACAATCTCAATACTGCCATACCATCTCAATACAGCCATACCATCCTGATACAATCTCGCACTCTATCTCAATACAACCACACCGTCTCAATATAATCTTTCACTCCATCTCAATACACTCATACGATCTCAATACTGCCATACCATCTCAATACAGCCGTACCATCTCAATACACTCAATACAGCACGGTAGCATTGTGGATAGCACAATTGCTTCACAGCTCCAGGGTCCCAGGTTCGATTCCGGCTTGGGTCACTGTCTGTGCGGAGTCTGCACATCCTCCCCGTGTGTGCGTGGGTTTTCTCCGGGTGCTCCAGTTTCCTCCCACAGTCCAAAGATGTGCAGGTTAGGTGGGTTGGCCATGATAAATTGCCCTTAGTGTTGGGTGGGGTTACTGGGTTATGGGGATAGGGTGGAGGTGTGGACTTTGGGTAGGGTGCTCTTTCCAAGGGCCGGTGCAGACTCGATGGGCCGAATGGCCTCCTTCTGCACTGTAAATTCTATAAAATTCTATCATACCATCTCAATACACTCATACCATCTCAATACACCCATACCATCTCAATACAGCCATACCATCTCAATACAGCCATACCATCTCAATACACTCATACCATCTCAATACACACATACCATCTCAATACAGCCATACCATCTCAATACAGCCAGACCATCTCAATACACTCGTACCATCTCAATACAGCCATACCATCTCAATACAGCCTCACCATCTCAATACAGCCATACCATCTCAATACAGCCATACCATCTCAATACAGCCATACCATCTCAATACAGCTGTACCATCTCAATACAGCCTTACCATCTCAATACAGCCATACCATCTCAATACACTCGTACCATCTCAATACAGCCATACCATCTCAATACAGCCTTACCATCTCAATACACTCGTACCATCTCAATACAGCCATACCATCTCAATACACTCATACCATCTCAATACAGCCATACCATCTCAATACAGCCATACCATCTCAATACACTCGTACCATCTCAATACAGCCATACCATCTCAATACACTCATACCATCTCAATACACTCATACCATCTCAATACACTCATACCATCTCAATACACTCATACCATCTCAATACAGCCATACCATCTCAATACACTCATACCATCTCAATACAGCCATACCATCTCAATACACTCATACCATCTCAATACAGCCATACCATCTCAATACAGCCAGACCATCTCAATACACTCATACCATCTCAATACACTCATACCATCTCAATACACTCATACCATCTCAATACAGCCAGACCATCTCAATACACTCGTACCATCTCAATACAGCCATACCATCTCAATACAGCCATACCATCTCAATACAGCCTCACCATCTCAATACAGCCTCACCATCTCAATACAGCCATACCATCTCAATACAGCCATACCATCTCAATACACTCATACCATCTCAATACAGCCATACCATCTCAATACAGCCATACCATCTCAATACAGCCATACCATCTCAATACAGCCGTACCATCTCAATACAGCCATGCCATCTCAATACAGCCATACCATCTCAATACACTCATACCATCTCAATACAGCCATACCATCTCAATACAGCCAGACCATCTCAATACACTCGTACCATCTCAATACAGCCATACCATCTCAATACAGCCTCACCATCTCAATACAGCCATACCATCTCAATACAGCCATACCATCTCAATACAGCCATACCATCTCAATACAGCCATACCATCTCAATACAGCCATACCATCTCAATACACTCGTACCATCTCAATACAGCCATACCATCTCAATACAGCCATACCATCTCAATACACTCGTACCATCTCAATACAGCCATACCATCTCAATACAGCCATACCATCTCAATACACTCGTACCATCTCAATACAGCCATACCATCTCAATACACTCATACCATCTCAATACAGCCATACCATCTCAATACAGCCATACCATCTCAATACACTCGTACCATCTCAATACACTCGTACCATCTCAATACAGCCATACCATCTCAATACACTCATACCATCTCAATACACTCATACCATCTCAATACAGCCATACCATCTCAATACACTCATACCATCTCAATACAGCCATACCATCTCAATACACTCATACCATCTCAATACACTCATACCATCTCAATACAGCCATACCATCTCAATACAGCCAGACCATCTCAATACACTCATACCATCTCAATACACTCATACCATCTCAATACAGCCAGACCATCTCAATACACTCGTACCATCTCAATACAGCCATACCATCTCAATACAGCCTCACCATCTCAATACAGCCTCACCATCTCAATACAGCCATACCATCTCAATACAGCCATACCATCTCAATACACTCATACCATCTCAATACAGCCATACCATCTCAATACAGCCGTACCATCTCAATACGCTCATACCATCTCAATACACTCATACCATCTCAATACAGCCATACCATCTCAATACACTCATACCATCTCAATACAGCCATACCATCTCAATACAGCCATACCATCTCAATACACTCGTACCATCTCAATACAGCCATACCATCTCAATACACTCATACCATCTCAATACATCCATACCATCTCAATACAGCCATACCATCTCAATACACTCATACCATCTCAATACAGCCATACCATCTCAATACAGCCATACCATCTCAATACACTCATACCATCTCAATACAGCCATACCATCTCAATACAGCCAGACCATCTCAATACACTCATACCATCTCAATACACTCATACCATCTCAATACAGCCAGACCATCTCAATACAGCCAGACCATCTCAATACACTCGTACCATCTCAATACAGCCATACCATCTCAATACAGCCATACCATCTCAATACAGCCTCACCATCTCAATACAGCCATACCATCTCAATACAGCCATACCATCTCAATACGGCCATACCATCTCAATACAGCCATACCATCTCAATACAGCCATACCATCTCAATACACTCATACCATCTCAATACACTCGTACCATCTCAATACAGCCATACCATCTCAATACACTCATACCATCTCAATACACTCATACCATCTCAATACAGCCATACCATCTCAATACACTCATACCATCTCAATACAGCCATACCATCTCAATACAGTCATACCATCTCAATACACTCATACCATCTCAATACACTCATACCATCTCAATACAGCCATACCATCTCAATACAGCCAGACCATCTCAATACACTCATACCATCTCAATACAGCCATACCATCTCAATACAGCCTCACCATCTCAATTCAGCCATGCCATCTCAATACAGCCATGCCATCTCAATACAGCCATACCATCTCAATACAGCCATACCATCTCAATACAGCCTCACCATCTCAATTCAGCCATGCCATCTCAATACAGCCATGCCATCTCAATACAGCCATACCATCTCAATACAGCCATACCATCTCAATACAGCCATACCATCTCAATACAGCCATACCATCTCAATACAGCCAGACCATCTCAATACAGCCATACCATCTCAATACAGCCATACCATCTCAATACACTCATACCATCTCAATACAACCTCACCATCTCAATACAGCCATACCATCTCAATACAGCCATACCATCTCAATACACTCGTACCACCTCAATACACTCATACCATCTCAGTACAGTCATATCATCTCAATACAGCCATACCATCTCAATACACTCATACCATCTCAATACAACCTCACCATCTCAATACAGCCGTACCATCTCAATACAGTCATACCATCTCAATACAGCCATACCATCTCAATACAGCCTTACCATCGCAATACAGCCGTACCATCTCAATACAGCCTTACCATCTCAATACAGCCTTACCATCTCAATACAACCTCACCATCTCAATACAGCCATACCATCTCAATACAGCCATACCATCTCAATACAGCCAGAATTCAAGTACAAGCTACCACCAAAGCCCCTTCAACAGCTCCTTCCAAACCAACAATCTCTAGAAGGACAAGTGTAGCAGATTCATGGCAACATGGAGGCTCCCCTGCAAATCACTCACCACCCTGACTTGGAAATATATCGGCCGTTCCTTCACTGTCGCTGGGTCAAAAACCTGGAACTCCCTAACAGCACAGTGGGTGTACCTACACCACAGGGACTGCAGCGACGCACCACCACATTCTCAAGGGGGAACTCAGGATGGGTAATACATTCCAGTCAAGCCAGTGACGCCCTGTAGCCACCTAAAATGGCTGATTCCCGAGTAAAATGGCCAAACCCCAATCTAAAATGGCGAACGAAAGAGGCTGATGGGAAAATCAGCCAACAGGACTCAAACGGACAGCTGCAGGCAAGACAGTGTATTCAGCTCTGGGGAAGTCGGCCCAGACCGATACCTGCAACCATTAACAGCACATCAACCCAGCCATCTGCAGTTTAATCGGCCATCCCCGGGAACAATTGCTACAAATTAGCAATTGAAAGCCGATCCAGACTTTTCGGTGCCAGCAGTGGCTGAGTCAAAGAAAGGTGGACGACCACCCCCCAATCAAGGAATCACCCCATTATTGGAGCGTATCGAACCCAGTGATTGGAACCAAGTCCAATCACTTGGAACCAGGGTCAAGGTCCGCCCCGAGAGGCGGGAAGCCCCTGGGGACTATAAAAATAGGGGCCAAGTTCAGATCGACCCTTCTCTTCCTGCTCACAACCTTCGAGACCCTTCGACAAGGAAAACAAGTCAGTCTTACTCCAGCGATCGCTACCAGAGAGGTGCTCCAGACTATCGACTCGTACCAGCCTTTTTGAATCACGCAGGCTCAGAACCAATTCGAAAGACCATTCGTTTCCTTGACCTGGTGGGCCATCACCAAAGTTAAGTATTGGCCTTTAGTGGTAGGTAGTAGTCTCGAAGTAGGATTATTGTATAAGTATTTCTTGCTGTATATAATAAATGATCGTTGATTTAACTTTTACTAAGCGGTGTGCTGCCTGATTAATCATTACTTGGACTTGAACCACGTGGCGGTATCAGAAAGATACCTGGCGACTCGTGAGCAAAGGTGACAGAATTAGAGCTAATAAACTAAGGCTAAAAAGAGCAACACCCACATTCCATATATTCAGTTTAACATCCCATAAATACATTTTTTTTAAATCTAGATGTGACTAGCTGGGTGGAGTAAGAGATGCATTGACACTTTCAGTCTAAAATGCGCAGGTTAGGTGGATTGGCCATGATCAATGTGCGGGGTTACAGGGAGTGGGCCTAGGTACGGTGCTCTTTTAGAGGGGCAGTGCAGACTCAAAGGGGTCAAATGGCTCCCTTCTTCATAGGGATCCTATTTGCTGTTCTGGAAACACTCAGCCTGTCTGGCAGCATCTGTGGAGAGAGTGAGAGATGCAGAGCTCGGTGTCAAGCACTGTTTGAGGTTTCCTTTGCTGATTTCAAAAAACAATCCACCGCAGTAATGAGCTGGATATGGACTCATTATTTGGGTTCAGAAATTAATCATAAAAAGCTAGGAAAGGATTGTTATGTGAATACATATCCCAGAGTGCCACATTCATGTTGCAGTCATGTATCATATAACATTGTGACAGTGGAATAGTCCACCAACCACATGGAGAGCTGAAAGCTTTTTAAAAATGATTTGTTGCCCATCCCCTACACTTGCTGAAGCTCCAGTGTTTTGAGTCTTGAATGTGAACTCGAAGACATAACGGAACGTCATCCAGCCACTGGCGGAGGCAAGCTAGTGTACATCCAGTCCCCAACCCGGATAAATGGGGAGCATTAGCAGCAGGAAGGACATCCAGCTGGAAAACCACCTGGCAAAGCCCAAAAAAATGAGTGGTGATTCCCAGCATTGTGGCAAACCCATGTAACATGAGAAAAGTAGAATTTTTCAAAATAAATCAAGGATTACAATTGTCCCAATATCATTATCAAACAAAAACATTTGCAACTGCCCCCTTGTAAGGAGACATAGCTAGTACAATCTTTTCAACATTAAAGACTAAACATAAGGAAAATAATCCACGGTTTTGAACTTAATTGCATTCAAACCCCACGCACACACGGGGAGAACATGCAGACTCCGCACGGAGTCACTGTAGGTCAGCGAGCACAGGGGTGATGGGTGAGTAGGACCTCTGGGCAGCAGACTTTTGGATGACCTGAAGGTTCCAGAGGGTTGGGAGATTGGAAACTGGCCTTGAATGTGTGGGAAAAATCAAATCTCGAGGTAACAACTCTTGTGTGAGGAAACCGGAGGAAACCCACGCAGTCGGATGTCCATTAACCTGCACGGTTATCTTAATGGGGCCACTCAGGGTGCTGCCACCCAATTCAGTTGCATGCACTCCTCCTTCTCTGTTTCGTTCAGACTGAAAGTGCAAGGCCGGGATTGGCACGTGCCATGACCGGGGCACCGGGATCTCTGGCTGACTAGTGGTTTGGGTTCACTCGGTGCCCTACCACAACATCCTGGCTCTCCCTCTATGGAGTCCGGGGAGGTCTTCTGTAGGGACGACTCAATCTTTGACCGACGGGCTGGACTTATACGGCGTTCGGTCCAGGGCGGGGTATCGGTCTGGGGAGGGCGGGTGGTTGATCACCGGGGGGTCCCAGGGCATTTACTTCCATCCCCTGGATCTCCTGCAGCCCTGCTCAGCGCTTTCCCGGAAAAGTGAAATCTCCACGGCCTGTTGGTTAGCAATTGTTTTTGAGTTGCCACGTTATTCACACCACAGACTAAACGGCCGCTTGGCATTTCTGTGTGGTAGTCACCACTGTTGCATCAGGTACGGGGGTAGATCCCTACCTGCTGGCTCCGCCCAATAGGCGGAGTATAAATGTGTGTGCTCTCCGAACGGCAGCCATTTCGGCAGCAGCTGTAGGAGGCCACACATCTCTGTGTAATAAAGCCTCGATTACTCTCTACCCTCGTCTCGTTGTAATTGGTAGTGCATCAATTTATTACACAGAGATTTTACAAAGATGGATCTCCGCATCAAGCCGGATCGCCTGCAGCTGCATCCTCAAGCAGACAACGGCAAAAAGGACTTCGCACATTGGCTAGCTCGCTTTGAAGCGTACATCGGGTCTGCGACAGACCCAATCCCAGAAGCACAGAAGCTCCAGATTCTGTACACGCTGAGCTCCGATGTCTTTCCCCTCATCCAGGACGATCCTACACTGAGACCATGGCGCTACTAAAGGAGAACTACGCTCAGCAGACCAACAAGATCTACGCCAGGCACCTCCTGTCCACGCGGCACCAACTTCCCGGTGAGTCTGTGGAAGATTTCTGGCGTGCCCTGCTCGCCCGGGTGAGAGACTGTGATTGCCAGGCCGTTTTGACCGCTGAACATTCTAACCTGCTAATGAGAGACGCGTTCATTACGGGCATAGGGTCGGCCTACATCCGCCAGCGCCTCTTAGAAGGGGCTACGCTTGACCTCGCGGCGACCAAGAAACTAGCGCTCTCGCTCACAGTCGCCTCACACAATGTACAGGCTTATGCCCCGACCGCACGGCCCACCCCTCCTGGGCAACGTGGACCCCGCCAGCGGCCACCCCATCGTGGACCCCATCAGCGACCGCCCCCAGCCAACCCCACGCCTGCGCCGCGCGGCAGCCAACCAACCCCGGGGGACCCAAATGCTACTTCTGCGGACAGACAAAACACCCCCGGCAGCGCTGCCCGGTGCGGAGTGCGCTCTGCAAGGCCTGCGGCAAGAAAGGACATTTTACTGCAGTGTGCCAGGCCCGCTCGGTCGCCGCTATTGTCCCTGCACCCCCCGCGTGCGGCCAGTGGGCGCCGCCATCTTGCTCCCCTCACAACACGTGCGGCCCGTGGGCGCCGCCATCTTGCTCCCCTCACAACACGTGCGGCCCGTGGGCGCCGCCATATTGCTTGCCTCACAACCAATGGGCGGAGCCATCTTGCCTGCCTCAGGACACGTGCGGCCCATGGGCGCCGCCATCTTGCCTGCCTCAATACACGTGCGGCCCGTGGGCACCGCCATCTTCCCCGCCTCAGGACCCCTGCCCGCCGGGCACCTCATCGGGCCGCTCATCGCCTGCAACTGCCGACGATCAGCCGCGTCTCGCCTCCATCACGATCGACCAGTCCCGACCGCACAACCTCGCGACCACGTCGACAAAGGTGAAGGTCGACGGGCATGAGATATCCTGCCTTCTGGACTCCGGGAGCACTGAGCGCTTCATCCACCCCGATACGGTAAGGCGCTGCTCCCTTGTGGTACACCCCATTAACCAAAGAATCTCCCTGGCCTCCGGATCCCACTCCGTGGCGATCCGGGGATACTGCATCGCCACCCTCACCATCCAGGGCATAGAGTTCAGTGGCTTCCGGCTCTACGTCCTCCCTGACCTCTGCGCTGCCTTGCTACTCGGCCTGGACTTCCAGTGCAACCTCCAGAGCCTAACCCTGAAATTTGGCGGGCCCCTCCCACCCCTTACTGTCTACGGTCTCACCCACCTTCTCTGTTTGCAAACCTCACCCCGGATTGCAAACCCGTCGCCACCAGGAGCAGACGGTACAGCGCCCAGGACAGGACCTTCATCAGGTCCGAAGTCCAGCGGCTGCTTCGGGAAGGTATCATCGAGGCCAGCAACAGCCCCTGGAGAGCCCAAGTGGTAGTTGTGAAAACGGGGGAGAAACACAGGATGGTCGTTGACTACAGTCGGACCATCAATCGGTACACGCAGCTCGACGCGTACCCCCTCCCACGCATATCTGATATGGTCAATCAGATTGCACAGTACCGGGTCTTCTCGACAGTGGACCTGAAATCTGCCTACCACCAGCTCCCCATCCGTAAGGCGGACCGCCAGTACACCACGTTTGAAGCGGACGGCAGCCTTTACCATTTCCTTAGGGTTCCCTTTGGCGTCACAAACGGGGTCTCGGTCTTCCAATGGGAGATGGACCGAATGGTTGACCGGTACGGACTGCGGGCCACTTTCCCGTACCTGGATAACGTCACCATCTGCGGCCACGACCAGCAGGACCACGACGCTAACTTTTCCAAATTTCTCCACACCGCCAAACTCCTCAACCTAACCTACAACAAGGAGAAGTGTGTGTTCAGCACGAACCGATTAGCCATCCTCGGCTATGTGGTTCAGAACGGAGTGCTAGGGCCCGACCCCGATCGCATGCGCCCCCTCATGGAACTCCCCCTCCCCCACTGCCCCAAGTCCCTCAAACGATGCCTGGGGTTCTTTTCGTACTACGCCCAGTGGGTCTCTAACTATGCGGACAAGGACCGCCCACTCATCCACTCCACCGGTTTCCCACTGACGGCCGAGGCTCACCAGGCCTTCAACCGTATCAAGGCCGACATCGCCAAGGCCGCGATGCATGCAGTCGACGACACCCTCCCCTTCCAAGTCGAGAGCGATGCATCAGACGTCGCTCTGGCCGCCACCCTCAACCAGGCAGGCAGGCCCGTGGCATTCTTTTCCCGCACCCGCCATACCTCCGAAATTCGGCACTCCTCCGTCGAAAAGGAGGCCCAAGCTCGTTGAAGCTGTGCGGCACTAGAGGCATTACCTGGCCGGCAGGAGATTCACTCTCCTCACAGACCAACGGTCGGTTGTCTTCATGTTCAACAACACACAGCGGGGCAAGATCAAAAATGATAAGATCTTGAGGTGGAGGATCGAGCTCTCCACCTTTAATTACGAGATTTTGTATCGCCCCGGTAAGCTTAACGAGCCCCCCGATGCCCTGTCCCGAGGTTCATGTGCCAGCGCACAAGTGGACCGACTCCGGACCCTGCACGACGATCTCTGTCACCCAGGGTTCACCCACTTTTATCACTTTATAAAGGCCCGCAATCTGCCCTACTCCATCGAGGAAGTCAGGGCTGTCACCAGAGACTGCCAGGTCTGCGCGGAGTGTAAACCGCACTTCTACCGGCCAGACCGTGCGCACCTGGTCAAGGCCTCCCTCCCCTTTGAACGCCTCAGCATGGACTTCAAAGGGCCCCTCCCCTCCACCGACCGACACACGTATTTTCTCAATGTGGTCGACGAATATTCCAGATTCCCCTTCGCCGCCCCATGCCCCGTCTGCCACCGTCAAAGCCCTCAACACCATCTTCGCTCTGTTCGGTTTCCCCGCCTACGTCCACAGCGACCGGGGATCCTCATTTATGATCGAGGAGCTGCGCCAGTACCTGCTCAACAGGGGCATTGCCTCGAGCAGGACGACCAGCTGCAGCCCCCGGGGAAACAGGCAGGTGGAGCGGGAGAACGGGACGGTCTGGAGGGCCGTCCAGCTGGCCCTACGGTCCAGAAATCTCCCGGCCTCCCGCTGGCAGGAGGTCCTCCCCGATGCACTTCACTCCATTCGGTCGCTCCTGTGCACTGCGACTAACGAAACCCCCCATGAACGTCTCCTTGTCTTCCCCAGGAAGTCCACCTCCGGGGTGTCGCTCCCAATGTGGCTGGCAGGACCCGTTCTCCTCCGCAAGCACGTGCGGCTCCACAAGGCGGACCCGTTGGTTGAGAGGGTACAGCTACTCCACGCAAACCCGCAGTACGCCTATGTAGTGTACCCCGACGGCCGCCAAGACACAGTCTCCCTCAGGGACCTGGCACCAGCTGGGTCCCCACACCACCCCCCCCCCCCCCTCTGTCACCCTCCCTTCCCCCAGCGCACCCCACCACAGCCCCCGCTCCAGGACAATCCGTCCTCCCCTTGGTCCCACCCGGGCGTGAAGAGGATGTCGACACGCTCCCGGAGTCACCGACAACCGAGCCGACGCCTGACTCGCCACCAGCACTGCGGCGCTCTCAACGATGCATCAAGGCGCCCGACCGTCTGAATGTGTAACCTTCTCTGAAATTTTAATGACAACCTGAATGTAAATAATTTTCCACCACCCCTGCTGGACACATTTTTAACAGGGGGTGAATGTATTATATTGTATATACTGCACTGCATATGAGGGTATTACGGTAAGGCCCCTGTACTACAGGTACGGGGGTAGATCCCTGCCTGCTGGCTCCGCCCAGTAGGCGGAGTATAAATGTGTGGGCTCTCCGAGCTGCAGCCATTTCGGCAGCAGCTGTAGGAGGCCACACATCTCTGTGTAATAAAGCCTCGATTACTCTCTACTCTCGTCTCGTCGTAATTGATAGTGCATCATTCTGAAAGGGTGGTGCCGTATTCACAAAATTTGGCCACCTTACGCAATCCGGACAAAAACACGGTTGCGGATTCTCCAGGGATCCTTTCTGCTGTATTGAAACGGGATCTCGGCACAATTACGGATGGTGTTGGGTTAAAGTGTTGTCCCATCAGCGACACCAACTGTTTGAAGGTGATAGGAGCTGCAGGATATGTGAGGTTTTGTATCACACCGGAGGTATGTGTGCCACAGGCAGTTACCAAAATAAAAAAGTCGAACCTTGGTGTGGCAAAGTAAGGGAGGTGATTCACCCGACAGCGTAGCAACATCGGCAACAATCCTCATCGCCAGTTTTATAAACCAAAATTGAGTCCGGACCGTGTAGATTCAAAACAACTTGATTTATTAACACACAATACACACCAGATCCTAACTGGGTCTGAATTGTCGGTACCATACCTGACCAACTTTATACAGAACTGAACTATGGATGATTTCGGGTTCCTGCACCTTTAGCGGGTAACTTGGATTCGGCAGAAATCCCGGAAGGTTGATCACTCCAACCCGGGAGTGTCGTATGGGTTAGAACATTTAGTGAGCCTGGAGTTCCTAGATTCCCTTCTCCGTGTTTTTGTGCATGGGGAGGGGCGGTGAGTGGGGTGGGGAGGGGGGTGGGTGGGGTGGGGAGGGGGGTGAGTGGGGTGGGGAGGGTGTGTGAGTGGGGTGGGGAGGGGGGTGAGTGGGGTGGGGAGGGGTGGTGGGTGGGGTGGGGAAGAGGGGGGGGTGGGGAGGGGGGTGAGTGAGGTGGGGAGGGCGGTGAGTGGGGTGGGGAGGGGGTGATTGCGGTGGGGAGCCGGGGGTGAGTGGGGGGGGTGGGGAGGGGGGTGAGTGGGGGGGGGGAGGGGGAAGAGGGGGAGGGGAACGGGGGGGTGGGGAGCAGTGGGTGAGTGGGTGGTGGGGAGGGGGTGAGTGGGGAGGGGAGCAGGGGGTGAGTGGGGGGTGGGGAGGGGGGTGAGTGGGGGGGGTGGGGAGGGGGGGAGGGGGAGGGGAGCAGGGGGTGAGTGGGGGGTGGGGAGGGGGGTGAGTGGGGAGGGGAGCAGGGGGTGGGTGGGGAGGGGGTGAGTGGGGGGGTGGGGAGGAGGGTGAGTGGGGGGGGTGGGGAGCGGGGTGAGTGGGGAGGGGGGTGAGTGGGGGGGTGGGTGGGGAGGGGGGTGAGGGGGAGGGGAGCAGGGGGTGAGCGGGGGGGTGGGGAGGGGGGTGAGTGGGGGGGTGGGGAGGGGGGTGAGTGGGGGGGGTGGGGAGGGGGGTGAGGGGGAGGGGAGCAGGGGGTGAGCGGGGGGGTGGGGAGGAGGGTAAGGGGAGCGGGGGGGGTGGGAGGGGGGTGAGTGGGGAGCGGAGCAGGGGGTGAGTGGGGGGGTGGGGAGGGGGGTGAGTGGGGAGGGCAGCAGGGGGTGAGTGGGGGGGTGGGGAGGGGGGTAAGGGGAGCAGGGGGTGAGTGGGGGGTGGGGAGGGGGGTGAGTGGGGAGGGCAGCAGGGGGTGAGTGGGGGGTGGGGAGGGGGTGATTGGGGGGTGGGGGTGAGTGGGGGGGAGGGGGGGGTGAGTGGGGTGGGGATGTGAGTGGGGGGAGGGGGGAGTGGGGTGGGGAGGGGGTGAGTGGGGAGGAGGGGGTGAGTGGGGTGCGGGAGGGGGCGTGAGTAGGGGGAGGGGCGAGGGGGGTGGGGAGGGGGGGAGTGGGGGGGAGGTGATGTGAGTGGGGTGGGGAGGGGGTGTGAGTGGGGGAGGGGGGAGTGGGGTGGGGAGGGGGGAGAGTGGGGGGAGGGGGGAGTGGGGTGGGGAGGGGGGTGAGTGGAGTGGGGAGGGAGGTGAGTGGTGTGGGGGGGAGGTGGGTAAGTGGGGTGGCGGAGGTGTGTGTGAGTGGGGTGGGGTGGGTGGGGAGGGGGGGTGAGTGCGGTGGGGAGGGGGTGTGAGTGGGGGGAGGGGGGGAGTGGGGGGGAGGGGTGTGTGAGTGGGGTGGGGGAGGGGTTGTGAGTGGGGGGAGGGGGGAGTGGGGTGGGGAGGGGGTGTGTGTGGGGGAGTGAGTGGGGGGGAGGGGGTGTGAGTGGGGGGAGGGGGTGTGAGTGGGGGAGGGGGTGTGAGTGCGGTGGGGAGGGGGGTGAGTGGGGGGAGGGGGGGAGTGGGGGGAGGGGGTGGTGGGGTGGGGGAGGGGGTGAGTGGGGTGGGGAGGGGGTGGTGGGGTGGGGGAGGGGGTGAGTGGGGTGGGGAGGGGGGTGAGTGGGGTGAGGGGGGTGAGTGGTGTGGGGGGGAGGTGGGTAAGTGGGGTGGCGGAAGTGTGTGTGAGTGGGGTGGGGTGGGTGGGGAGGGGGTGAGTGGGGTGGGGAGGGGAGGGGTTGAGTGGGGTGGGGAGGGGGGGGTGAGTGGGGGGGTGAGTGTGGTGGGGAGGGGGTGTGAGTGGGGTGGGGGAGGTGGGTGAGTGGGGTGGGGAGGGGGGTGAGTGGGGTGGGAGGGGAGGGGGGTGTGAGTGGGGTGGGGAGGGGGGGTGAGTGGGGGGGTGAGTGGGGTGGGGAGGGGAGGGGGGTGTGAGTGGGGGGAATGAGTAACACAAGGAAGTGATCAGAGAGGGTCTGTGATTGAAACAATGGGAGTAGCAAGACCATATGAGATAATAAGGCCAAGGGAGTGGCCATGAATATAGGTCGGGGCGGTTACATGGAGGGAGAGATTTGAGGAGGATTAGAGAGCAGTGAACTCAGAGGAGGGAGAGAGAGCACGGTGAGGTGAGATAGAGAGTGAACTCAGAGGAGGGAGAGAGAGCACGGTGAGGTGAAATAGAGAGTGAACTCAGAGGAGGGAGAGGGAGCATGGTGAGGTGAGATAGAGAGTGAACTCAGAGGAGGGAGAGAGAGCACGGAAGGTGAAATAGAGAGTGAACTCAGAGGAGGGAGAGGGAGCACGGTGAGGTGAGATAGAGAGTGAACTCAGAGGAGGGAGAGAGAGCACGGTGAGGTGAGATAGAGAGTGAACTCAGAGGAGGGAGAGGGAGCACGGTGAGGTGAGATAGAGAGTGAACTCAGAGGAGGGAGAGAGAGCACGGTGAGGTGAAATAGAGAGTGAAATCATTGACGATAAGATGTCGATCGGTGCAGAGGCTCAGGGAGGAAAACAGTGAAGATAATTTGGTGAGAATTTTAATTGTACTTGTGAGAGCAGCAGAGAAGGAGGAATTTGAATGAGAGTTGAGAGGAGTGAGATCCTCAAAGGAAGAGGAAATGCCGGAGGAGTGGGAGGGCAGGCCAAGGTGTGATCTGGTGATATGTTCCACACAGTCACCACAATGGTGTTGACACTGCAAATGGTGAAAGTTATCGCCAGGCTGAAAGACCTCATTGAGGGGGAAGGTATCATCATCCCCCAGCCAGGTTTCTCTTCAGTCTGTGTAATCATCCACAATAAGTTCATGGATTACAAGGGAGTTCTCCACAAGTGAATGGACATTCTGGAGGGAAATGTGGTGAGGCAGGTCAGAGCTGACCCACTGGCAGAGTCCACAGGGCCAGGAGGATGAGTTGGACTTGAGGAGTAAGTCTGCCTTCCGTCTTGCAAGACAATCGTTTGCACCGTGGTGGTCAAGTGGAAGATTTCAAGATTAGTCCCCAGCCGGCACACTGCGTGGGAAAGTCTTCGCGAGAGTGTGACAGGGCAGTTAGGGTTTGCTGTTTGTAATGGGCCAGCCCCGATTGCCTTGAAGAGCCCTTTGGAGGATGCCAAATGAAGCAGAGAGGGAAGCTTATCTCAGAGGGAGGGCAAACCTGGGACGACAGCAAGGAAGCAGGAAGTGGAGGATAGGGGTAGGGATTTGGAAGTCAGAGTACCTGAGTGGGGAGGCATGAAGATAGAAGAGAGGGATCTAGGGGGGGGGGTTAAAGATCACTATAAAATAAATCTATAAAATAAAGCAAAAGTGGAAATAGAGAAATGAAATCAGGTGCAGTGCGGCAGATTAAATGTGCCGCAAATGGGTTCAAGGAAAGTATAGGCCTGGTTACATAAAAATGGGGATACAGGATATGCAGGAAATAAATCAGAGATGATAACAAAGAACAAAGAAAGAACAAAGAAAAGTACAGCACAGGAACAGGCCCTTCGGCCCTCCAAGCCCGTGCCGACCATGCTGCCCGACTAAACTACAATCTTCTACACTTCCTGGGTCCGTATCCCTCTATTCCCATCCTATTCATGTATTTGTCAAGATGCCCCTTAAACGTCACTATCGTCCCCACTTCCACCACCTCCTCCGGTAGCGAGTTCCAGGCACCCACTACCCTCTGCGTAAAAAACTTGCCTCGTACATCCCCTCTAAACCTTGCCCCTCTCACCTTAAACCTATGCCCCCTAGTAATTGACCCCTCTACCCTGGGGAAAAGCCTCTGACTATCCACTCTGTCTATGCCCCTCATAATTTTGTAGACCTCTATCAGGTCGCCCCTCAGCCTCCATCGTTCCAGTGAGAACATAGCTCCTCATAGCTAATGCCCTCCATTCCAGGCAACATTCTGGTAAATCTCTTCTGCACCCTCTCTAAAGCCTCCACATCCTTCTGGTAGTGTGGCGACCAGAATTGAACACTATACTCCAAGTGTGGCCTAACTAAGGTTCTATGCAGCTGCAACATGACTTGCCAATTCTTATACTCAATGCCCCGGCCAACGAAGGCAAGCATGCCGTATGCCTTCTTGACTACCTTCTCCACCTGTGTTGCCTCTTTCAGTGACCTGTGGACCTGTACACCGAGATCTCTCTGACTTTCAATACTCCTGAGGGTTCTACCATTCACTGTATATTCCCTACCTGCATTAGACCTTCCAAAATGCATTATCTCACATTTGTCCGGATTAAACTCCATCTGCCATCTCTCCACCTAAGTCTCCAAACAATCTAAATCCTGCTGTATCCTCTGACAGTCCTCATCGCGATCCGCAATTCCACCAACCTTTGTGTCGTCTGCAAACCTACTAATCAGACCAGTTACATTTTCCTCCAAATCATTTATATATCCTACAAACAGCAAAGGTCCCAGCACTGATCCCTGCATAACACCACTGGTCACAGCCCTCCAATTAGAAAAGCACCCTTCCATTGCTACTCTCTGCCTTCTATGACCTAGCCAGTTCTGTATCCACCTTGCCAGCTCACCCCTGATCCCGTGTGACTTCACCTTTTGTACTAGTCTACCATGAGGGACCTTGTAAAAGGCCTTACTGAAGTCCATATAGACAACATCCACTGCCCTACTTGCATCAATCATTTTTGTGACCTCCTCGAAAAACTCTGTGAAGTTAGTGAGACACGACCTCCCCGTCACAAAACCATGCTGCCTCTCACTAATGCGTCCATTTGCTTCCAAATGGGAGTAGATCCTGTCTCGAAGAATTCTCTCCAGTAATTTCCCTACCACCATAAGGTGGTATCGAAATTTGAAGTCAGTGATCCACTGTGATAATGATGTAGGGAGTCAGCATGGAGTATCACCAAACTGGGGCAGAGTGCAGAGACAGGTGTAGTGAGTGAAGTTTAGAAGCCACTTGAGGTAAGAATATTGGAGGAGGCACCGATGGAAGTATTTCCATCAGATTGAACTCAGGAGGTGTACGCACTCGGTTCCAGGAGAGGAGAGATGATGGCGAATTTGGAGGACACTGTAAAATGCAGTCTTTCATGAAGCATTATTTTTTACATGTCACAACTCTGAAATTTGTTGTTTTTCTTGGACCTTGTTTGATGTGTTTTTCTTTCACCTGCACAGAATTTCCAAAACAATCACAATCATTCCACTAATTAGTGCCGGTCGAAAAGGCTTGGGGAAAAGAGAAAAACAAAACGTCAACAAGAGCAATACAAAACAGCATTGCCAGTGCGGTAAATCTGAATACAATCCAGCATTTTTAGACAATTTTGATACAATTACTGTTTGCATTGTTACAATGCTTTCGATGTCTGCAAACATCCCAAGCTGTTTCACAGGTGTGTTAGCAAACAAACTTTAACTGTGAGCCACATATTAAGACAGATGACTGAAAAGGTAGTCAAAAACAATGTTTTTGAAGAGTGTCTTCGAGGAGGGAAGAGAGGTAGAAAGCAGGGAGAGGTATCGGGAGGGAATTCCAGAGCGTGGGGACTCGCTGCCAATGCTAGAGCGATTTTAATTGGGACTGAGGAAGAGGGCAGAATTGGAGGAGAACAGATATTGTGTCGGGTTGTATGACTGGACAAGATTACAGAGATAGTGGGCGGGATTCTGTGATCCTGAGGCTAAGTGTTGGCGGCGTCGGAAATGCCATCATGTTTCTCGACGGCGTCAACACGGCCTCAGGATCAGCAATTCTGGCGCCTACAGGGGGCCAGCACGGCACTGGAGCGGTTCTCGCCGCTCCGGCTGCGGATCCCGACGTGAACTGGGCGCCGCGGGATCCGCGCATGCACAGTGGCACTGGCACCAACGCGCACATGCGCAGTGGCATCCTTCAATGCGCTGCCCCGACACAACATGGCCGACAAGGGCCGGCGTGGAAGAAAGGAGGCCCCCAGCCAGAGAGGCCCATGGGGGGGCGGAAAAGTGGAGGGAGGGTGAGGGAGGAGCAAGGGGGGTTGAGGGGGGGGGGGGAGGGGAGGAGAGGGGGAGGGGCGGCAGGGGGGACAGGGGAGGGGGAGGGGGGAGGGGGAAGGGGGAGGGGTGAGATGGGGGGAGGGGGGAGGGGGGAGAGGGGAGGGGGAAAGGGGAGGGGGAGGGGGAGGTGGGGACGGGGGAAGAGAGGGAGGGGGAGAAGGGTGGGAGGTGGGGGGGGATGGGGGAGGGGAGAAGAGGGGGGGACGGGGAGGGGGGGGAGGGAGGGGGAGAGGGGGAGGGGAGAGAGGGAGGGGGGAATGGAGGGGAGGCGGGGAGGGAGGAAGGGGGGGAAGGGGAGGGGCGGAGGGGAGGGAGGGGGAGGGTGGGGGGAGGAGGGAGGGGGGAGGGGGTGTGATGAACGAAGCGGCCGTTGTGGTGGATTTAACTGGGCACACCTTTGTGGGAGGGGAGGGTTTTTCTTATCCTCGCTCTCCCTAACGCTGTGCCCTGAGAGGTGGTGTATCTCTTTCCGGTGGTCTGTGATCCTCGTGGGGGAACCTTTCCTCCGATGTGAAGTTACCGTCGAGAGGATTGTTGTCCCCTTTCCGGTGGTCTGTGTTCCTCGGCGGGCACCTTTCCACCGTTGTGGGGCTGCTGTTGGGGACAGGGGGTGATTATGTACGTATACTGGTGGTTTTTTGCATTTACTGGATGTTTTTGACGTGATTCTGTTTTTTGTTCTCTTTGACTATCCTGTTTCTATATGTTGATGAGTTGTTTTGATGTTGATAGACTGTACACGTGCCACAGGCTGCAGGGTTGCTGGGAGAGGTGAGTGCATATTTAAAAGAGACTTCAGTTCCTGGAGCGGGCCTATTGGCTCATTGGAAATCAGGCAGGGTACAAAAGGTGTGGCAGGAGTGCCTGTAGACACTGAGTGCTGATTGGAACAGAGTGCATCTGAGTTTAGGTGAGTGACTGAGTGCTGATTGGAACAGAGTGCATCTGAGTTTAGGTGAGTGACTGAGTTCGGGTGAGTGGCGAGAGAGGGCTGTGTTTTTGTTGGTGTTCGGGTTTATCCTTGAGGTTCCATAAAAAAAATTATTTAAATTAATTAACTAGTTGAATATGGCTGGACAGGTGATGTGCTGTTGCTGTATGATGATGGAACTGGTGGATCCCATTGAGACCGTCAGTGATCACATCTGCAGCAAGTGTTGGCTGCTCGAGGAATTTCGGCTCAGAATTGATGAGCTGGAGACTGAGCTGCACACACTGCGGCACATCAGGGAGGGGGAACATTACCTGGACACTTTGTTTCAGGAGGCAGTCACACCCGGTAGAATAAATACTGTTAATTCGGACAGTGGTCAGGAACAGAGTGGTGTGACTGCAAGGGAGGCAGGTAGGGGATCCTGAGTTTAGGAGTTGAGGAGCCTCAGCCCTTGACCTTGTCCAACAGGTATGAGGTACTTGCTCCCTGTGTGGATGAGGAAGAGGGCTGTAGGGAGGATGCGTTGACTGACCACTGCACCGTGGTACAGGAAGCCATTCAAGAGGGGGGAGCAAAAAGACAAGTGGTAGTTGTAGGGGATTCTATAATTAGGGGGATTGATGGCATCCTTTGTAAGCCAGATCGTGAGTCCCGCATGGTATGTTGCCTGCCCGGTGCCAGGGTGAGGGACACCTTTGATTGGCTTGAAAGGATTTTGGAGAGGGAGGGGGGAGGATCCAGTTATTGTGGTCCACGTTGGGACTAACAACATGGGTAAGACTAGGAAAGAGGACCTGTTTGGGGATTATCAAACACTAGGGACTAAATTAAAGAACAGGTCCTCCAGGGTTATAATCTCTGGATTACTAGCCGAGCCACGTGCCAATTGGCATAGGGTTGAGGAAATTAGGGAAGTTAACACGTGGCTAAAGGAGTGGTGCGGGAAAAGGCTGGAGACGGCGTCCTCTGTGGGTACGAGTCTGGGGGCGCTGGCAACGGCGCCGCTGCCGCTCCATCCAAGGAGGTATACCACGAGCCCGGTGGTGGTGGCGGCCCTCAAAATTTGGGGGCAGTGGAGGCGGCATAGGGGGGAAGTTAGGGCCTCGGCGTGGACCCAATTACGGGGGAACCACCGGTTCGCCCCAGGAAGAACAGGTGGAGGGTTTTCGGGGTGGCACAGGGCAGGCATACAAAAGTTGGGGGACCTGTTTGTGGACGGGAAGTTCGCGAGCTTGGGTGAGCTGGAGGAGAAGTACGGGCTCCCCCCGGGGAACACCTTCAGGTACTTACAGTCAGGGCGTTTGCCAGACGGCAGGTGGTGGAATTCCCATGGCTACTGCCACACACTGTACAGGACAGGGTGCTCTCGGGGGGGTGGGTGGGAGTGGGGAAGATCTCGGAAACTTACCAGGTGATGCAGGAGGAGGTGGAGGCCTCGGTGGTGGAGCTGAAAGGTAAGTGGGAGGAGGAGTTGGGAGAGGGGATCGAAGAGGGGACATGGGCAGATGCCCTAGGGAGGGTGAACTCTTCCTCTTCATGCGCGAGGCTCAGCCTCATACAGTTTAAGGTGCTGCACAGGGCACACATGACCGCGACAAGGATGAGCAGGTTCTTTGGGGGTGAGGACAGGTGTGTTAGGTGCTCAGGGAGCCCAGCAAATCACACCCATATGTTCTGGGCATGCCCAGCGCTGGAGGAATTTTGGAAGGGCGTAGCAAGGACGGTGTCGAGGGTGGTAGGATCCAGGGTCAAACCGGGCTGGGGGCTCGCAATATTTGGGGTGGCAGAGGAGCCGGGAGTGCAGGAGGCAAAAGAGGCCAGAATTCTGGCCTTTGCGTCCCTGGTAGCCCGGCGAAGGATTACACAGAACATAGAACATAGAACGATACAGCGCAGTACAGGCCCTTCGGCCCACGATGTTGCACCGAAACAAAAGCCATCTAACCTACACTATGCCATTATCATCCATATGTTTATCCAATAAACTTTTAAATGCCCTCAATGTTGGCGAGTTCACTACTGTAGCAGGAAGGGCATTCCACGGCCTCACTACTCTTTGCGTAAAGAACCTACCTCTGACCTCTGTCCTATATCTATTACCCCTCAGTTTAAAGCTATGTCCCCTCGTGCCAGCCATTTCCATCCGCGGGAGAAGGCTCTCACTGTCCACCCTATCTAACCCCCTGATCTCCTTCAGTGGAAAGATGCGAGGCCCCCAAGCGTGGAATCCTGGATCAGCGATATGGCGGGGTTCATTAAATTGGAGAGGGTGAAATTTGTCTTGAGAGGATCGGTACAAGGGTTCTTTAGGCGGTGGCAACCGTTCTTAGACTTTCTGGCAGAACGATAGACATTGGTCAATGGCAGCAGCAGCTCGGGGGGGGGGGGGGGGGGGGGGGGCGTTTACTTTATTTTTGTTTGTGTTATTTACACTGGAAGGGTCTGAGGGGGTGTATACACCCGTTGTCTTAAGTCGGGGTGTTCATGTTAATTTATTATTTATGTACAGGGGGGGAGTGGTTTGGGGGGTTGCTTTTTTAGATTGTGTTTTGTACTTAACCCTGTTGGGTTCTTTTTTCTTTCTCATTTTGTTATTGATATTTTATGAAAACCTTTAATAAAAATTATTTTTAAAAATAAAAATAAGGAGTGGTGCGGGAAAGAGGGATTCCATTTCATAGAACATAGAACGATACAGCGCAGTACAGGCCCTTCGGCCCACGATGTTGCACCGAAACAAAAGCCATCTAACCCACACTATACCATTATCATCCATATGTTTATCCAATAAACTTTTAAATGCCCTCAATGTTGGCGAGTTCACTACTGTAGCAGGTAGGGCATTCCACGGCCTCACTACTCTTTGCGTAAAGAACCTACCTCTGACCTCTGTCCAATATCTATTACCCCTCAGTTTAAAGCTATGTCCCCTCGTGCCAGCCATTTCCATCCATGGGAGAAGGCTCTCACTGTCCACCCTATCCAACCCCCTGATCATTTTGTATACCTCTATTAAGTCTCCTCTTAACCTTCTTCTCTCCAATGAAAACAACCTCAAGTCCATCAGCCTTTCCTCATAAGATTTTCCCTCCATACCAGGCAACATCCTGGTAAATCTCCTCTGCACCCGCTCCAAAGCCTCCACGTCCTTCCTATAATGCGGTGACCAGAACTGTACGCAATACTCCAAATGCGGCCGTACCAGAGTTCTGTAAAGCTGCAACATGACCTCCTGACTCCGGAACTCAATCCCTCTACCAATAAAGGCCAACACTCCATAGGCCTTCTTCACAACCCTATCAACCTGGGTGGCAACTTTCAGGGATCTATATACATGGACACCTAGATCCCTCTGCTCATCCACACTTTCAAGAACTTTACCATTCGCCAAATATTCCACATTCCTGTTATTCCTTCCAAAGTGAATCACCTCACACTTCTCTACATTAAACTCCATTTGCCACCTCTCAGCCCAGCTCTGCAGCTTATCTATATCCCTCTGTAACCTGCTACATCCTTCCACACTATCGACAACACCACCGACTTTAGTATCGTCTGCAAATTTACTCACCCACCCTTCTGCGCCTTCCTCTAGGTCATTGATAAAAATGACAAACAGCAACGGCCCCAGAACAGATCCTTGTGGTACTCCACTTGTGACTGTACTCCATTCTGAACATTTCCCATCAACCACCACCCTCTGTCTTCTTTCAGCTAGCCAATTTCTGATCCACATCTCTAAATCACCCTCAATCCCCAGCCTCCGTATTTTCTGCAATAGCCTACCGTGGGGAACCTTATCAAACGCTTTGCTGAAATCCATATACACCACATCACCTGCTCTACCCTCGTCTACCTGTTCAGTCACCTTCTCAAAGAACTCAATAAGGTTTGTGAGGCATGACCTACCCTTCACAAAGCCATGCTGACTATCCCTGATCATATTATTCCTATCTAGATGATTAGAAATCTTGTCTCTTATAATCCCCTCGAAGACTTTACCCACTACAGACGTGAGGCTCACCGGTCTATAGTTGCCGGGGTTGTCTCTGCTCCCCTTTTTGAACAAAGGGACCACATTTGCTATCCTCCAGTCCTCTGGCACTATTCCTGTAGCCAATGATGACATAAAAATCAAAGCCAATGGTCCTGCAATCTCTTCCCTGGCCTCCCAGAGAATCCTAGGATAAATCCCATCAGGTCCCGGGGACTTATCTATTTTCAGCCTGTCCAGAATTGCCAACACCTCTTCCCTACGTACCTCAATGCCATCTAAACTATTTACCTGGAGCTCAGCATTCTCCTCCACAACATTATCTTTTTCCTGAGTGAATACTGACGAAAAATATTCATTTAGTATCTCGCCTATCTCTTCAGACTCTACACACAACTTCCCATCCCTGTCCTTGACTGGTCCTACTCTTTCCCTAGTCATTCGCTTATTCCTGACATACCTATAGAAAGCTTTTGGGTTTTCCTTGATCCTTCCTGCCAAATACTTCTCATGTCCCCTCCTTGCTCGTCTTAGCTCTCTCTTTAGATCCTTCCTCGCTACCTTGTAACTATCCATCGCCCCAACTGAAACTTCACACCTCATCTTCACATAGGCCTCCTTCTTCCTCTTAACAAGAGATTCCACTTCATTGGTAAACCACGGTTCCCTCGCTCGACGCCTTCCTCCCTGCCTGACCGGTACATACTTATCAAGAACACGCAGTAGCTGATCTTTGAACAAGCTCCACTTATCCAGTGTGCCCAACACTTGCAGCCTACTTCTCCACCTTATCCCCCCCAAGTCACGTATAATGGCATCATAATTTCCCTTCCCCCAGCTATAACTCTTGCCCTGCGGTGTATACTTATCCCTTTCCATCCTTAACGTAAACGTCACCGAATTGTGGTCACTGTCCCCAAAGTGCTCACCTCCCTCCAAATCCAACACCTGGCCTGGTTCATTACCCAAGACCAAATCCAATGTGGCCTCGCCTCTTGTTGGCCTGTCAAGAAACTGTGTCAGGAAACCCTCCTGCACACACTGTACAAAGAACGACCCATCTAATGTACTCGAACTATATCTTTTCCAGTCAATATTTGGAAAGTTAAAGTCTCCCATAATAACTACCCTGTTACTTTCGCTCTTATCCAGGATCATCCTCGCCATCCTTTCCTCTACATCCCTAGAACTATTTGGAGGCCTATAGAAGACTCCCAACAGTGTGACCTCTCCTTTCATGTTTCTAACCTCAGCCCATACTACCTCGGAAGATGAGTCCCCATCTAGCATCCTCTCCGCCACCGTAATACTGCTCTTGACTAGCAGCGCCACACCTCCCCCTCTTTTGCCTCCTTCTCTGAGCTTACTAAAACACCTAAACCCCGGAACCTGCAACATCCATTCCTGTCCCTGCTCTATCCATGTCTCCGAAATGGCCACAACATCGAAGTCCCAGGTACCAACCCATGCTGCCAGTTCCCCTACCTTATTTCGTATACTCCTGGCATTGAAGTAGAAACACTTCAAACCACCTACCTGAACACTGGCCCCCTCCTGCGACGTCAAATCTGAGCTCCTGACCTCTATACTCTCATTCTCCCTTACCCTAAAACTACAATCCAGGTTCCCATGCCCCTGCTGCATTAGTTTAAACCCCCCCGCAAAGAGCACTAACAAATCTCCCCCCCAGGATATTTGTGCCCCTCAGGTTCAGATGTAGACCATCCTGTCTGTAGAGGTCCCACCTTCCCCAGAAAGAGCCCCAGTTATCCATAAATCTGAATCCCTCCCGCCTGCACCATCCCTGTAGCCACGTGTTTAATTGCTCTCTCTCCCTATTCCTCATCTCACTATCACGTGGCACGGGCAACAACCCAGAGATAACAACTCTGTTTGTTCTAGTTCTGAGCTTCCATCCTAGCTCCCTGAAAGCCTGCCTGACATCCTTATCCCCTTTCCTACCTATGTTGTTAGTGCCAATGTGGACCACGACTTGGGGCTGCTCCCCCTCCCCCTTAAGGACCCGGAAAACACGATCTGAGACATCACGTACCCTTGCACCTGGGAGGCAACATACCAAACGTGAGTCTCTCACGCTCCCACAAAATCTCCTATCTGTGCCCCTGACTATCGAGTCCCCAATTACTAATGCTCTGCTCCTCTCCCCCCTTCCCTTCTGAGCAAGTACTTGGCATCAGTACTGGGGCAGGAGGGACCTGTACCGTTGGGACAGTCTTCACCTGAACCATTCTGGGACCAGTGTTCTAGCGAATAGGATAAATAGGTTGGTCACAAGGACTTTAAACTAGCAAGTTGGGGGGAAGGGAAGTGTAAAGCTATGGACAGTATAATGGTTAATGGAGATCAAGGCAGCAGGTTACGTGACAGGTTATTATGTCGGGATATGGGTTCAAAGACAAGGAAAATTAGGAGAAAGGGTAAGAGGAAAAATAATTTGCGAAAAGTTACTGATCAAGGTGTTAAGATTCATAACAAAGACATAAAAAACAGTAAAGTGTACTTTACCTGAATGCTCGTAGTATACGAAATAAGGTAAATGAGTTGATGGCGCAAATCATCGTGAATGACTATGATTTAGTGGCCATTACTGAAACATGGTTAAAAGATGGTCACAACTGGGAGTTAAATATCCAAGGGTATCAGACTATACGAAAGGATAGAATGGACGGTAAGGGCGGTGGTGTAGCTTTGTTGTTTAAGGATGGCATCCGGGCAATAGTAAGGGATGATATTGGTGCTATGATGGACAAGGTTGAATCAATTTGGGTGGAAATCAGGAATAGTAAGGCGAAAAGGTCACTGATAGGAGTAGTCTCTCGGCCACCAAATAGTAACAGGATGGTAGGGCAGGCAATAAGCAAAGAAATAACGGATGCATGTAGAAATGGTACAGCCGTTATCATGGGAGATTTTAATCTGCATATCGGTTGGTTTAACCAGGTTGGTAAAGGCAGCCTTGAGGAGGAGTTTATAGAATGTGCCCGGGATAATTTCCTGGAACAGTATGTAATGGAACCTACAAGGGAACAAGCGGTCCTAGATCTGGTCCTGTGTAATGAGGCAGGATTGATTAATGATCTCATAGTTCGGGATCCTCTTGGAAGGAGCGACCACAATATGGTGGAATTTAAAATACAGTTGGAGGATGACAAGGTAAAATCAAACACTAGTGTTTTGTGCTTAAACAAAGGCGATTACAATGGGATGAGAGGAGAACTAGCTAAAGTAGACTGGGAGCAAAGACTTCATGGTGAAGCAGTTGAGGAACAGTGGAGAACCTTCCGAGCGATCTTTCACAGTGTTCAGGAAAGGTTCATACCGACAAAAAAGAAAGACGGTAGAAAGGGGAAAAAACGACCGTGGATATCTCAGGAGGTGAGGGAGAGTATCAAATTGAAGGAAAAAACATACAAAGTGGCATAAATTAGTGTGAGACTAGAGGACTGGGAAGTATTTAGGGGACAACAGAAAGCTGCTAAAAAAGCTATAAAGAAGAGTAAGGTAGACTATGAAAGTAAACTTGCTCAGAACATAAAAGCAGATAGTAAAAGCTTCTCCAAATATTTCAGACAAAAAAGAGTGGCTAAGGTAAATATTGGTCCTTTAGAGGATGAGAAGGGAGATTTAATAATAGGAGATGAGGAAATGGCTGAGGAGCTGAACAGGTTTTTTGGGTCAGTCTTCACAGTGGAAGACACAACTAACATGCCAGTGACTGATGGAAATGAAGCTATGACAGGTGAGGACCTTGAGAGGATTGTTATCACTAAGGAGGTAGTGATGGGCAAGCTAATGGGGCTAAAGGTAGACAAGTCTCCTGGACCTGATGGAATGCATCCCAGAGTGCTAAAAGAGATGGCTAGGGAAATTGCAAATGCACTAGTGATAATTTCCCAAAATTCACTAGACTCTGGGGTGGTCCCGGCGGATTGGAAATTAGCAAACGTGACACCACTGTTTAAAAAAGGAGGTAGGCAGAAAGCGGGTAATTATAGGCCAGTGAGCTTAACTTCGGTTGTAGGGAAAATGCTGGAATCTATCATTAAGGAGGAAGTAGCGGGGCACCTGGAGGGAAATTGTCCCATTGGGCAGACGCAGCATGGGTTCATAAAGGGTAGGCCGTGTCTGACTAATTTGGTAGAATTTTTTGAGGACGTTACCAGTGCAGTAGATAACGGGGAGCCAATGGATGTGGTATATCTGGATTTCCAGAAAGCTTTTGACAAGGTGCCACACAAAAGGTTGCTGCATAAACTAAAGATGCATGGCATTGAGGGTAAAGTGATAGCATGGGTAGAGGATTGGTTAACTAACAGAAAGCAGAGAGTGAGGATAAATGGGTATTTCTCTGGTTGGCAACCTGTAACTAGTGGGGTCCCTCAAGGATCAGTGTTGGGCCCGCAGTTGTTCACAATTTACATAGATGATTTGGAGTTGGGGACCAAGTGCAATGTGGCAAAGTTTGCAGACGACACTAAGATGAGTGGTAAAGCAAAAAGTGCAGAGGATACCGGAAGTCTGCAGAAGGATTTGGATAGGTTCGGTGAATGGGCTAGGGTCTGGCAGATGGAATTCAATGTTGCCAAGTGTGAGGCTATCCATTTTGGGAGGAATAACAGCAGAATGGATTATTATTTAAACGGTAAGATGTTAAAACATGCTGCTGTGCAGAGGGACCTGGGTGTGCTGGTGCACGAGTCACAAAAAGTTGGTGTGCAGGTGCAACAGGTGATTAAGAAGGCTAATCGAGTTTTGTCTTTCATTGCTAGAGGGATGGAGTTCAAGACTAGGGAGGTTATGCTGCAATTGTATAAGGTGTTGGTGAGGCCACACCTGGAGTATTGTGTTCAGTTTTGGTCTCCTTACCTGAGAAAGGACATATTGGCACTGGAGGGAGTGCAGAGGTGATTCACTCGGTTGATCCCAGAGTTGAGGATCGGGAGGGTTTAAACTAGTATGGCAGGGGGGTGGGCACGGGAGCAATAGGTCAGAAGGTGAGAGCGTTGAGGGAGAACTAGGGAATATGGACAGTGTGGCTCTGAGGCAGAGCAGACGGGGAGAAGTTGCTGAACACAGCGGGTCTGGTGGCCTGAAGTGCATATGTTTTAATGCAAGGAGCATTACGGGTAAGGCAGATGAACTTAGAGCTTGGATTACTACTTGGAACTATGATGTTGTTGCCATTACAGAGACCTGGTTGAGGGAAGGGCAGGATTGGCAGCTAAACGTTCCAGGATTTAGATGTTTCAGGCGGGATAGAGGGGGATGTAAAAGGGGAGGCGGAGTTGCGCTACTTGTTCAGGAGAGTATCACAGCTATACAGCGAGAGGACACCTCAGAGGGCAGTGAGGCTATATGGGTAGAGATCAGGAATAAGAAGGGTGCAGTCACAATGTTGGGGGTATACTACAGGCCTCCCAACAGCCAGCGGGAGATAGAGGAGCAGATAGGTAGACAGATTTTGGAAAAGAGTAAAAACAACAGGGTTGTGGTGATGGGAGACTTCAACTTCCCCAATATTGACTGGGACTCACTTAGTGCCAGGGGCTTAGACGGGGCAGAGTTTGTAAGGAGCATCCAGGAGGGCTTCTTAAAACAATATGTAAACAGTCCAACTAGGGAAGAGGCGGTACTGGACCTGGTATTGGGGAATGAGCCCGGCCAGGTGGTAGATGTTTCAGTAGGGGAGCATTTCGGTAACAGTGACCACAATTCAGTAAGTTTTAAAGTACTGGTGGACAAGGATAAGAGTGGTCCGAGGATGAATGTGCTAAATTGGGGGAAGGCTAATTATAACAATATTAGGCGGGAACTGAAGAGCATAGATTGGGGGCGGATGTTTGAGGGCAAATCAACATCTGACATGTGGGAGGCTTTCAAGTGTCAGTTGATAGGAATACAGGACAGGCATGTTCCTGTGAGGAAGAAAGACAAATACGGCAATTTTCGGGAACCTTGGATGACGAATGATATTGTAGGCCTCGTCAAAAAGAAAAAGGAGGCATTTGTCAGGGCTAAAAGGCTGGGAACAGACGAAGCCTGTGTGGCATATAAGGAAAGTAGGAAGGAACTTAAGCAGGGAGTCAGGAGGGCTAGAAGGGGTCATGAAAAGTCATTGGCAAATAGGGTTAAGGAAAATCCCAAGGCTTTTTACACTTACATAAAAAGCAAGAGGGTAGCCAGGGAAAGGGTTGGCCCACTGAAGGATAGGCAAGGGAATCTATGTGTGGAGCCAGAGGAAATGGGCGAGGTACTAAATGAATACTTTGCATCAGTATTCACCAAAGAGAAGGAATTGGTAGATGTTGAGTCTGGAGAAGGGGGTGTAGATAGCCTGGGTCACATTGTGATCCAAAAAGACGAGGTGTTGGGTGTCTTAAAAAATATTAAGGTAGATAAGTCCCCAGGGCCGGATGGGATCTACCCCAGAATACTGAAGGAGGCTGGAGAGGAAATTGCTGAGGCCTTGACAGAAATCTTTGGATCCTCGCTGTCTTCAGGGGATGTCCCGGAGGACTGGAGAATAGCCAATGTTGTTCCTCTGTTTAAGAAGGGTGGCAGGGATAATCCCGGGAACTACAGGCCGGTGAGCCTTACTTCAGTGGTAGGGAAATTACTGGAGAGAATTCTTCGAGACAGGATCTACTCCCATTTGGAAGCAAATGGACGTATTAGTGAGAGGCAGCACGGTTTTGTGAAGGGGAGGTCGTGTCTCACTAACTTGATAGAGTTTTTCGAGGAGGTCACTAAGATGATTGATGCAGGTAGGGCAGTAGATGTTGTCTATATGGACTTCAGTAAGGCCTTTGACAAGGTCCCTCATGGTAGACTAGTACAAAAGGTGAAGTCACACGGGATCAGGGGTGAACTGGCAAGGTGGATACAGAACTGGCTAGGCCATAGAAGGCAGAGGGTAGCAATGGAGGGATGCTTTTCTAATTGGAGGGCTGTGACCAGTGGTGTTCCACAGGGATCAGTGCTGGGACCTTTGCTCTTTGTAGTATATATAAATGATTTGGAGGAAAATGTAACTGGTCTGATTAGTAAGTTTGCAGACGACACAAAGGTTGGTGGAATTGCGGATAGCGATGAGGACTGTCTGAGGATACAGCAGGATTTAGATTGTCTGGAGACTTGGGCGGAGAGATGGCAGATGGAGTTTAACCTGGACAAATGTGAGGTAATGCATTTTGGAAGGGCTAATGCAGGTAGGGAATATACAGTGAATGGTAGAACCCTCAAGAGTATTGAAAGTCAAAGAGATCTAGGAGTACAGGTCCACAGATCACTGAAAGGGGCTACACAGGTGGAGAAGGTAGTCAAGAAGGCATACGGCATGCTTGCCTTCATTGGCCGGGGCATTGAGTATAAGAATTGGCAAGTCATGTTGCAGCTGTATAGAACCTTAGTTAGGCCACACTTGGAGTATAGTGTTCAATTCTGGTCGCCACACTGCCAGAAGGATGTGGAGGCTTTAGAGAGGGTGCAGAAGAGATTTACCAGAATGTTGCCTGGTATGGAGGGCATAAGCTATGAGGAGCGATTGAATAAACTCGGTTTGTTCTCACTGGAACGAAGGAGGTTGAGGGGCGACCTGATAGAGGTATACAAAATTATGAGGGGCATAGACAGAGTGGATAGTCAGAGGCTTTTCCCCAGGGTAGAGGGGTCAATTACTAGGGGGCATAGGTTTAAGGTGAGAGGGGCAAAGTTTAGAGTAGATGTACGAGGCAAGTTTTTTACGCAGAGGGTAGTGGGTGCCTGGAACTCACTACCGGAGGAGGTAGTGGAGGCAGGGACGATAGGGACATTTAAGGGGCATCTTGACAAATATATGAATAGGATGGGAATAGAAGGATACGGACCCAGGAAGTGTAGAAGATTGTAGTTTAGTCGGGCAGTATGGTCGGCACGGGCTTGGAGGGCCGAAGGGCCTGTTCCTGTGCTGTACATTTCTTTGTTCTTTGTTCTTTGTTTTTGAGGGGATTAGATTACGAGGAGAGGTTGAGTAGACGGGGACTGTACTCACTGGAGTTTAGAAGGATGCGGGGAGATCTTATAGAAACATATAAGATTATGAAGGGAATAGATAGGATAGATGTGGGCAGGTTGTTTCCACTGGTCGGGAAAAGTAGAACTAGGGGGCATAGCCTCAAAATAAGGGGAAGTAGATTTAGGACCGAGTTTAGGAGGAACTTCTTCACCCAAAGGGTTGTGAATCTCTGGAATTCCTTGCCCAGTGAAGCAGTAGAGGCTCCTTCATTAAACGTTTTTAAGATAAAGATAGATAGTTTTTTGAAGAATAAAGGGATTAAGGGTTATGGTGTACGGGCCGGAGAGTGGAGCTGAGTGCACAAAGATCAGCCCTGATCTCATTGAATGGCGGAGCAGGCTCGAGGGGCCAGATGGCCGACTCCTGCTCCTAGTTCTTATGTTCTTATATGTTCTTACGCAAGAAGAGATCCCTCTCTCTTCGGCCACTTGCCGGAGGGTGCGGGATGAGGGCAAAATTGGCTTTTAGCTGGTGGCCTGTTTCATGGCTCATTGTTTTGAGCTGCATTGTGGCCCCTTTGTGAGAGGGGGGGGGGGTACTTTCTACTCTCTCTGTCGTACTGTGCCCTGTGTTGACGTGCCCCTTCTCGGCGGTCTGGGTTGCTCGCTGGAGCTCCTCTTCCGCCGGTGTGGGGCTGCCATTCGGGGGTGGTTGTATGCGTGTGTGTACTGAAGATTTTGTATCTTACGACTGTTTTTGATTTGTAACTGTTGAGGTGTGGCGAGGCTTTGGGCCTTGTGACAGCTTTTGACCTGTAACTGTCGAATTGTTAATAAACTAAAATACACACTCTCTCTGTCTCTGTTGCTGCTACTGATTCCAGTGTTGAGCTGCATGGAGGAAGGAGAGCTGGAGCAGATTTGCTGCTGGAAATGGCAGACCGGGGTTGGATTCGGGCCAAGGATGGAAGGCTTACTTGGCGCTGTTTTGCTAAAGATCGTGCCCCGCCGCCTGCAGCTCGAGGTGAATTGATGGTAGCCTGCTGCTGCTCCTGGAAGCTCCGGGCCTGCTGCTGCTCCTGGAGGCTCCGGGCCTGCTGCTGCTCCTGGAGGCTCCGGGCCTGCTGCTGCTCCTGGGGGCTCCGGGCCTGCTGCTGCTCCTGGAGGCTCCGGGCCTGCTGCTGCTCCTGGAGGCTCCGGGCCTGCTGCTGCTCCTGGAGGCTCCGGGCCTGCTGCTGCTCCTGGAGGCTCCGGGCCTGCTGCTGCTGCTGGAGGCTCCGGGCCTGCTGCTGCTCCTGGAGGCTCCGGGCCTGCTGCTGCTCCTGGAGGCTCCGGGCCTGCTGCTGCTCCTGGAGGCTCCGGGCCTGCTGCTGCTCCTGGAGGCTCCGGGCCTGCTGCTGCTGCTGGGGGCTCCGGGCCTGCTGCTGCTCCTGGAGGCTCCGGGCCTGCTGCTGCTCCTGGGGGCTCCGGGCCTGCTGCTGCTCCTGGAGGCTCCGGGCCTGCTGCTGCTCCTGGAGGCTCCGGGCCTGCTGCTGCTCCTGGAGGCTCCGGGCCTGCTGCTGCTCCTGGAGGCTCCGGGCCTGCTGCTGCTCCTGGAGGCTCCGGGCCTGCTGCTGCTCCTGGAGGCTCCGGGCCTGCTGCTGCTCCTGGAGGCTCCGGGCCTGCTGCTGCTCCTGGGGGCTCCGGGCCTGCTGCTGCTCCTGGGGGCTCCGGGCCTGCTGCTGCTCCTGGAGGCTCCGGGCCTGCTGCTGCTCCTGGAGGCTCCGGGCCTGCTGCTGCTCCTGGAGGCTCCGGGCCTGCTGCTGCTCCTGGAGGCTCCGGGCCTGCTGCTGCTCCTGGAGGCTCCGGGCCTGCTGCTGCTCCTGGAGGCTCCGGGCCTGCTGCTGCTCCTGGAGGCTCCGGGCCTGCTGCTGCTCCTGGAGGCTCCGGGCCTGCTGCTGCTCCTGGAGGCTCCGGGCCTGCTGCTGCTGCTGGAAGCTCCGGGCCTGCTGCTGCTGCTGGGGGCTCCGGGCCTGCTGCTGCTCCTGGAGGCTCCGGGCCTGCTGCTGCTCCTGGAGGCTCCGGGCCTGCTGCTGCTCCTGGAGGCTCCGGGCCTGCTGCTGCTCCTGGAGGCTCCGGGCCTGCTGCTGCTCCTGGAGGCTCCGGGCCTGCTGCTGCTCCTGGAGGCTCCGGGCCTGCTGCTGCTCCTGGAGGCTCCGGGCCTGCTGCTGCTCCTGGAGGCTCCGGGCCTGCTGCTGCTCCTGGGGGCTCCGGGCCTGCTGCTGCTCCTGGGGGCTCCGGGCCTGCTGCTGCTCCTGGAGGCTCCGGGCCTGCTGCTGCTCCTGGAGGCTCCGGGCCTGCTGCTGCTCCTGGAGGCTCCGGGCCTGCTGCTGCTCCTGGAGGCTCCGGGCCTGCTGCTGCTCCTGGAGGCTCCGGGCCTGCTGCTGCTCCTGGAGGCTCCGGGCCTGCTGCTGCTGCTGGAGGCTCCGGGCCTGCTGCTGCTCCTGGAGGCTCCGGGCCTGCTGCTGCTCCTGGAGGCTCCGGGCCTGCTGCTGCTCCTGGAGGCTCCGGGCCTGCTGCTGCTCCTGGAGGCTCCGGGCCTGCTGCTGCTCCTGGAGGCTCCGGGCCTGCTGCTGCTCCTGGAGGCTCCGGGCCTGCTGCTGCTGCTGGAGGCTCCGGGCCTGCTGCTGCTCCTGGAGGCTCCGGGCCTGCTGCTGCTCCTGGAGGCTCCGGGCCTGCTGCTGCTCCTGGAGGCTCCGGGCCTGCTGCTGCTCCTGGTGGCTCCGGGCCTGCTGCTGCTCCTGGAGGCTCCGGGCCTGCTGCTGCTGCTGGAGGCTCCGGGCCTGCTGCTGCTCCTGGAAGCTCCGGGCCTGCCGCTGCTCCTGGAGGCTCCGGGCCTGCCGCTGCTCCTGGAGGCTCCGGGCCTGCCGCTGCTCCTGGGGGCTCCGGGCCTGCCGCTGCTCCTGGAGGCTCCGGGCCTGCAGCTGCTCCTGGAGGCTCCGGGCCTGCCGCTGCTCCTGGAGGCTCCGGGCCTGCTGCTGCTCCTGGAGGCTCCGGGCCTGCCGCTGCTCCTGGAGGCTCCGGGCCTGCTGCTGCTGCTGGAGGCTCCGGGCCTGCTGCTGCTCCTGGAAGCTCCGGGCCTGCTGCTGCTCCTGGAAGCTCCGGGCCTGCTGCTGCTCCTGGGGGCTCCGGGCCTGCTGCTGCTCCTGGGGGCTCCGGGCCTGCTGCTGCTCCTGGAGGCTCCGGGCCTGCTGCTGCTCCTGGAGGCTCCGGGCCTGCTGCTGCTCCTGGAGGCTCCGGGCCTGCTGCTGCTCCTGGAGGCTCCGGGCCTGCTGCTGCTCCTGGAGGCTCCGGGCCCGCTGCTGCTCCTGGGGGCTCCGGGCCTGCTGCTGCTCCTGGAGGCTCCGGGCCTGCTGCTGCTCCTGGGGGCTCCGGGCCTGCTGCTGCTCCTGGAGGCTCCGGACCTGCTGCTGCTCCTGGGGGCTCCGGGCCTGCTGCTGCTCCGGGGGGCTCCGGGCCTGCTGCTGCTCCTGGAGGCTCCGGGCCTGCTGCTGCTCCTGGAGGCTCCGGGCCTGCTGCTGCTCCTGGAGGCTCCGGGCCTGCTGCTGCTCCTGGAGGCTCCGGGCCTGCTGCTGCTCCTGGAGGCTCCGGGCCTGCTGCTGCTCCTGGAGGCTCCGGGCCTGCTGCTGCTCCTGGAGGCTCCGGGCCCGCTGCTGCTCCTGGAGGCTCCGGGCCCGCTGCTGCTCCTGGAGGCTCCGGGCCTGCTGCTGCTCCTGGAGGCTCCGGGCCTGCTGCTGCTCCTGGAGGCTCCGGGCCTGCTGCTGCTCCTGGAGGCTCCGGGCATGCTGCTGCTCCTGGAGGCTCCGGGCCTGCTGCTTCTCCTGGAGGCTCCGGGCCTGCTGCTGCTCATGGAGGCTCCGGGGTTTGGCCCCTTGGACTGTTGAAGTAGACTTTGGGATTTTGGTGGGCAGGTTACCACGGTGCTGTGAAAGAAGGTCCCTCTCTCCTCTGCCACGCCTGGGTGTGTATCTTTCCGGTGGTCAGTGCTCCTTGCGGAGGGAGCCTTTCCTCCAATGTGAGGCGACCGGGCCGGGTGGGGGCGGGGGTCTGGGTGATGAACAAAGCGGCCGTTTGCTGGCTTTCTGGCTAGCGGCCTGGAACTGCTGTTTTGGATTTAACTGGGAACCCCTTCGGGGGGTAATAGGGGGTGATTGTGTGCGTATATTGATGGTTTTCTGCATTTGGTGGATGTTTTCAACATGCTGCTGTTTTCTGTTGTCTCTAACTGTACTGTTTCTATATGTTGCTGTTGACAGACTATGTACGAGCTGTGAGGGACTAAATTGGCTCTTTGCTGGGCTTCAGCCGGTGGCCTGTTTCATGGCTCATTGTTTTGAGCTGCATTGTGGCCCCTTTGTAGCGGAGGGGGGGGGTACTTTCTACTCTCTCTCTCGTACTGTGCCCTGTGTTGACGTGCCCCTTCTCGGCGGTCTGCTTTGCTCACTGGAGCTCCTCTTCCGCCGGTGTGGGGCTGACATTCGGGGCGGGGGTGGTTGTATGTATGTGTGTACTGAAGATTTTGTATCATATACCTGGGGCGGGATTCTCCGCAATCGGCGCGATGTCCGCCAACCAGCGGCAAAAACGGCGCTAATACGTTCGGCATCGCGCCGCCCCAAAGGTGCGGAATTCTCCGCATCTTGGGTGGACGAGCCCTCACCTTGAGGGGCTAGGCCCGCGCTGGACTGATATGCGCCCCGCTGGTGCGGAAATGACTTTGCCGTGCGGCGCATGCGCGGGAGCGTCAGCGGCCGCTCACTGCATCCCCGCGCATGCGCAGTGGAGGGGGTCTCTTCCGCCTCCACCATAGTGGAGACCGTTGCGGAGGCGGAAGGAAAAGAGTGCCCCCACGGCACAGACCCGCCCGCGGATCGGTGGGCCCCGATCGCGGGCCAGGCCACCGTGGGGGCACCCTCCGGGGCCAGATCGCCCAGCGCCCCCCCCCCCCCAGGACCCCGGAGCCCGCCCACGCCGCCTTGTCCCGCCGGTAAAAGAGGTGGTTTGATTCTCGCCGGCGGGACAGGCATTCCAGCAGCGGGACTTCGGCCCATCGCGGGCCGGAAAATCGCCGGGGGGGGGGGGGGGGGGCGCCATCCGGCGCGGCACGATTCCCACCCCAGCTGAATATCCGGTGCCGGAGAATTCGGCAACCGGCGGGGGCGGGATTCACGCCAGCCCCTCGCGATTCTCCGACCCGGCGGGGGGTCAGAGAATCCCACCCCTGTTTTTTGATATGTGATCGTTGAAGTGTGTTGAGGCCTGGTGCCTTGTGACTGTTTCTGCGATGTAACTGTTGAAGTGTGACGAGGCTTTGTGCCTTGCGACTGTTTTTGCTGTGTAACTGTTGAAGTGTGACGAGGCTTTGTGCCTTGCGACTGTTTTTGCGATGTAACTGTTGAAGTGTGTCGAGGCCTTGTGCCTTGTGACTGTTTTTGCGATGTAACTGTTGGAGTGTGACGAGGCTTTGTGCCTTGTGACTGTTTTTGCTGTGTAACTGTTGAAGTGTGTCGAGGCCTTGTGCCTTGTGACTGTTTTTGCTATGTAACTGTTGAAGTGTGTCGAGGCCTTGTGCCTTGTGACTGTTTTTGCTATGTAACTGTTGAAGTGTGTCGAGGCCTTGTGCCTTGTGACTGTTTTTGCTCTGTAACTGTTGAAGTGTGTCGAGGCCTTGTGCCTTGCGACTGTTTTTGCTATGTAACTGTTGAAGTGTGTCGAGGCCTTGTGCCTTGTGACTGTTTTTGCTATGTAACTGTTGAAGTGTGTCGAGGCCTTGTGCCTTGTGACTGTTTTTGCTCTGTAACTGTTGAAGTGTGTCGAGGCCTTGTGCCTTGTGACTGTTTTTGCTCTGTAACTGTTGAAGTGTGTCGAGGCCTTGTGCCTTGCGACTGTTTTTGCGATGTAACTGTTGAAGTGTGTTGAGGCCTTGTGCCTTGTGACTGTTTTTGCGATGTAACTGTTGAAGTGTGTCGAGGCTTTGTGCCTTGCGACTGTTTTTGCGATGTAACTGTTGGAGTGTGTTGAGGCCTGGTGCCTTGTGACTGTTTTTGCGATGTAACTGTTGAAGTGTGTTGAGGCCTGGTGCCTTGTGACTGTTTTTGCGATGTAACTGTTGGAGTGTGTTGAGGCTTTGTGCCTTGCGACTGTTTTTGCGATGTAACTGTTGAAGTGTGACGAGGCTTTGTGCCTTGCGACTGTTTTTGCGATGTAACTGTTGAAGTGTGACGAGGCCTTGTGCCTTGCGAGTGGTTTTGCGATGTAACTGTTGAAGTGTGACGAGGCTTTGTGCCTTGCGACTGTTTTTGCGATGTAACTGTTGAAGTGTGTTGAGGCCTGGTGCCTTGTGACTGTTTTTGCGATGTAACTGTTGAAGTGTGTCGAGGCTTTGTGCCTTGCGACTGTTTTTGCTGTGTAACTGTTGAAGTGTGTCGAGGCTTTGTGCCTTGCGACTGTTTTTGCTGTGTAACTGTTGGAGTGTGACGAGGCTTTGTGCCTTGCGACTGTTTTTGCTGTGTAACTGTTGAAGTGTGACGAGGCTTTGTGCCTTGCGACTGTTTTTGCGATGTAACTGTTGAAGTGTGTCGAGGCTTTGTGCCTTGCGACTGTTTTTGCTGTGTAACTGTTGAAGTGTGTCGAGGCTTTGTGCCTTGCGACTGTTTTTGCTATGTAACTGTTGAAGTGTGACGAGGCCTTGTGCCTTGCGACTGTTTTTGCTATGTAACTGTTGAAGTGTGACGAGGCTTTGTGCCTTGCGACTGTTTTTGCTATGTAACTGTTGAAGTGTGACGAGGCTTTGTGCCTTGCGACTGTTTTTGCTATGTAACTGTTGAAGTGTGACGAGGCTTTGTGCCTTGCGACTGTTTTTGCTCTGTAACTGTTGAAGTGTGTTGAGGCCTGGTGCCTTGTGACTGTTTTTGCGATGTAACTGTTGAAGTGTGTCGAGGCTTTGTGCCTTGCGACTGTTTTTGCTGTGTAACTGTTGAAGTGTGTCGAGGCTTTGTGCCTTGCGACTGTTTTTGCTGTGTAACTGTTGGAGTGTGACGAGGCTTTGTGCCTTGCGACTGTTTTTGCTGTGTAACTGTTGAAGTGTGACGAGGCTTTGTGCCTTGCGACTGTTTTTGCGATGTAACTGTTGAAGTGTGTCGAGGCTTTGTGCCTTGCGACTGTTTTTGCTGTGTAACTGTTGAAGTGTGTCGAGGCTTTGTGCCTTGCGACTGTTTTTGCTATGTAACTGTTGAAGTGTGACGAGGCTTTGTGCCTTGCGACTGTTTTTGCTATGTAACTGTTGAAGTGTGACGAGGCTTTGTGCCTTGCGACTGTTTTTGCTATGTAACTGTTGAAGTGTGACGAGGCTTTGTGCCTTGCGACTGTTTTTGCTATTTAACTGTTGAAGTGTGACGAGGCTTTGTGCCTTGCGACTGTTTTTGCGATGTAACTGTTGAAGTGTGACGAGGCTTTGTGCCTTGCGACTGTTTTTGCTATTTAACTGTTGAAGTGTGACGAGGCTTTGTGCCTTGTGACTGTTTTTGCGATGTAACTGTTGAAGTGTGACGAGGCCTTGTGCCTTGTGACTGTTTTTGCTATGTAACTGTTGAAGTGTGACGAGGCTTTGTGCCTTGCGACTGTTTTTGCTATGTAACTGTTGAAGTGTGACGAGGCTTTGTGCCTTGCGACTGTTTTTGCGATGTAACTGTTGGAGTGTGTCGAGGCTTTGTGCCTTGCGACTGTTTTTGCTATGTAACTGTTGAAGTGTGACGAGGCTTTGTGCCTTGCGACTGTTTTTGCTATTTAACTGTTGAAGTGTGACGAGGCTTTGTGCCTTGTGACTGTTTTTGCGATGTAACTGTTGAAGTGTGTCGAGGCTTTGTGCCTTGCGACTGTTTTTGCGATGTAACTGTTGGAGTGTGTCGAGGCTTTGTGCCTTGCAACTGTTTTTGCGATGTAACTGTTGAAGTGTGTCGAGGCCTTGTGCCTTGTGACTGTTTTTGCTATGTAACTGTTGAAGTGTGTCGAGGCTTTGTGCCTTGCAACTGTTTTTGCGATGTAACTGTTGAAGTGTGTCGAGGCCTTGTGCCTTGTGACTGTTTTTGCGATGTAACTGTTGAAGTGTGACGAGGCCTTGTGCCTTGCGACTGTTTTTGCGATGTAACTGTTGGAGTGTGACGAGGCTTTGTGCCTTGTGACTGTTTTTGCTGTGTAACTGTTGGAGTGTGACGAGGCCTTGTGCCTTGCGACTGTTTTTGCTATGTAACTGTTGGAGTGTGACGAGGCTTTGTGCCTTGTGACTGTTTTTGCGATGTAACTGTTGAAGTGTGTTGAGGCTTTGTGCCTTGCGACTGTTTTTGCTATGTAACTGTTGAAGTGTGACGAGGCCTTGTGCCTTGCGAGTGGTTTTGCGATGTAACTGTTGAAGTGTGACGAGGCTTTGTGCCTTGCGACTGTTTTTGCGATGTAACTGTTGAAGTGTGTTGAGGCCTGGTGCCTTGTGACTGTTTTTGCGATGTAACTGTTGAAGTGTGTCGAGGCTTTGTGCCTTGCGACTGTTTTTGCTATGTAACTGTTGAAGTGTGTTGAGGCCTTGTGCCTTGCGACTGTTTTTGCGATGTAACTGTTGAAGTGTGTCGAGGCTTTGTGCCTTGCGACTGTTTTTGCTGTGTAACTGTTGGAGTGTGACGAGGCTTTGTGCCTTGTGACTGTTTTTGCTGTGTAACTGTTGAAGTGTGACGAGGCTTTGTGCCTTGCGACTGTTTTTGCTATGTAACTGTTGAAGTGTGACGAGGCTTTGTGCCTTGCGACTGTTTTTGCTATGTAACTGTTGAAGTGTGACGAGGCTTTGTGCCTTGCGACTGTTTTTGCTATTTAACTGTTGAAGTGTGACGAGGCCTTGTGCCTTGCGACTGTTTTTGCGATGTAACTGTTGAAGTGTGTTGAGGCTTTGTGCCTTGCGACTGTTTTTGCTATGTAACTGTTGAAGTGTGACGAGGCTTTGTGCCTTGCGACTGTTTTTGCTATTTAACTGTTGAAGTGTGACGAGGCTTTGTGCCTTGTGACTGTTTTTGCGATGTAACTGTTGAAGTGTGTCGAGGCTTTGTGCCTTGCGACTGTTTTTGCGATGTAACTGTTGAAGTGTGTCGAGGCTTTGTGCCTTGTGACTGTTTTTGCGATGTAACTGTTGAAGTGTGTCGAGGCTTTGTGCCTTGCGACTGTTTTTGCTATGTAACTGTTGAAGTGTGTCGAGGCCTTGTGCCTTGCGAGTGGTTTTGCGATGTAACTGTTGAAGTGTGTCGAGGCTTTGTGCCTTGTGACTGTTTTTGCTGTGTAACTGTTGAAGTGTGACGAGGCTTTGTGCCTTGTGACTGTTTTTGCTGTGTAACTGTTGAAGTGTGACGAGGCTTTGTGCCTTGTGACTGTTTTTGCGATGTAACTGTTGAAGTGTGACGAGGCTTTGTGCCTTGCGACTGTTTTTGCTGTGTAACTGTTGAAGTGTGACGAGGCTTTGTGCCTTGCGACTGTTTTTGCTATGTAACTGTTGGAGTGTGACGAGGCTTTCTGCTCACCAACCTCCTTTACAATTCCACTTTCCCCTGATCCCGCCCCTAAACTCTCCCCAATCACCCCGTTGTCCCATTGACCACCCGCACCTTTCCATCCATTTCCCCTCTCACTCCCGTATTCCCCGAACCTCCTACCCCCCCTCCCAATTACCTTGTTCCCCCCCGTCCCCTCCCCCCCTCCCCCCTCCCTCCTCCCCCCCTCCCCCTCCCCCCCCCTCCCCCCTCCCTCCCTCCATCCCCCCCCTCCCCCGTCCCCCGCTCACTCAGTGATCCTCAATCTTCTTAAGCTTCTGTGCTCTACCGCTGCCTCTGGATGTGTCCCCAGGATGCACATCAGAGGCGGAGGCAGCCAGCTGCTTCTCATGCCCTGTGGCCTTTGATGCCCCTGGTAGATGTCCTCTGAAGGGCCCTGGCTGACCTATCGTGTCTCTGGCAGCGCCGCGCCACCCTGTTCTGTCTGCTGACCTGAGCCGTGCAGGTGTCAGGAGGGGGGCGGATTCGTCTGAGGTGGAATGCACCGGGTCGGGCTCGATAACTCTCTCCTCCTGGATGGTTCCTGTGGGTCCCTGGGGGACTCCATGGGACGGAGAGGCAGCTGGAGTGAGCTCCCGAGGCCTCATGTGTCACCTGGCCCGGGCACTTGCCCATTGTATGTACCATGGTGTTGGTGCCCTTGGCGATGTTGATGCCCTTGACGATGTTGGTGCCCTTGGCGATGTTGGTGCCCTTGGCGATGTTGATGCCCTTGGCGATGTTGGTGCCCTTGACGATGTTGGTGCCCTTGACGATGTTGATGCCCTTGACGATGTTGGTGCCCTTGACGATGTTGGTGCCCTTGATGATGTTGGTGCCCTTGGCGATGTTGGTGCCCTTGGCGATGTTGGTGCCCTTGGCGATGTTGATGCCCTTGACGATGTTGGTGCCCTTGGCGGTGTTGGTGCCCTTGGCGATGTTGATGCCCTTGGCGATGTTGGTGCCCTTGGCGATGTTGGTGCCCTTGGCGATGTTGGTGCCCATGACGATGTTGGTGCCCTTGGCGATATTGGTGCCCTTGACGATGTTGATGCCCTTGGCGATGTTGGTGCCCTTGGCGATGTTGGTGCCCTTGGCGATGTTGGTGCCCTTGACGATGTTGATGCCCTTGACGATGTTGATGCCCTTGGCGATGTTGGTGCCCTTGGCGATGTTGGTGCCCTTGGCGATGTTGATGCCCTTGGCGATGTTGGTGCCCTTGGCGATGTTGATGCCCTTGACGCTGTTGATGCCCTTGGCGATGTTGGTGCCCTTGGCGATGTTGGTGCCCTTGGCGATGTTGGTGCCCTTGGCGATGTTGATGCCCTTGGCGATGTTGGTGCCCTTGGCGATGTTGATGCCCTTGGCGATGTTGGTGCCCTTGGCGATGTTGGTGCCCTTGGCGATGTTGGTGCCCTGGAGTGCCCCGACCATGCCCACCTGCGCTGGTGGAGGGTGGGATGACAGCAGTGACACCTTGATGGTGGTCTCCTCGGAGCTCTCCTCAAAGGTGTTCTCTTGAGTGGTGTTGGTTTGAACGACTCCGGATGGCCCGGCCCCGTCAGGTGGAGGTCCTGCGAGTGAATGGACATGTGATCAGTCAGAGGGAAGGATCGTTTTGTCTGACAAGAACAACTCATTTGAGACAGGTCTCCTGAGTGAAGGGGCAGTGGAGCCTCACCTCTGCGGTGCAGGACAACCCCACTGACAGCGACTGACAGTAAGACTAACTGGCCGGTAATTCCCAGGGTTATCCCTAGTCCCTTTTTTGAACAGGGGCACGACATTCGCCACTCTCCAATCCCCTGGTACCACCCCTGTTGACAGTGAGGACGAAAAGATCATTGCCAACGCCTCTGCAATTTCATCTCTTGCTTCCCATAGAATCCTTGGATATATCCCGTCAGGCCCGGGGGACTTGTCTATCCTCAAGTTTTTCAAAATGCCCAACACATCTTCCTTCCTAACAAGTATTTCCTCGAGCTTACCAATCTGTTTCACACTGTCCTCTCCAACAATATCGCCCCTCTCATTTGTAAATACAGAAGAAAAGTACTCGTTCAAGACCTCTCCTATCTCTTCAGACTCAATACACAATCTCCCGCTACTGTCCATGATCGGACCTACCCTCGCTCTAGTCATTCTCATATTTCTCACATATGTGTAAAAGGCCTTGGGGTTTTCCTTGATCCTACCCGCCAAAGATTGTTCATGCCCTCTCTTAGCTCCCATAATCCCTTTCTTCAGTTTCCTCCTGGCTATCTTGTATCCCTCCAATGCCCTGTCTGAACCTTGTTTCCTCAGTCTTACATAAGTCACCTTTTTCCTCTTAACAAGACATTCAACCTCTCTTGTCAACCATGGTTCCCTCACTCGACCATCTCTTCCCTGCCTGACAGGGACATACATATCAAGGACACGTAGCACCTGTTCCTTGAACAAGTTCCACATTTCACTTGTGTCCTTCCCTGCCAGCCTACGTTCCCAACTTATGCACTTCAATTCTTGTCTGACAACATCGTATTTACCCTTCCCCCAATTGTAAACCTTGCCCTGTTGCACGTACCTATCCCTCTCCATTACTAAAGTGAAAGTCACAGAATTGTGGTCACTATCTCCAAAATGCTCCCCCACTAACAAATCTATCACTTGCCCTGGCTCATTACCCAGTACTAAATCCAATATTGCCCCTCCTCTGGTCGGACAATCTACATACTGTGTTAGAAAAGCTTCCTGGACACACTGCACAAACACCACCCCATCCAAACTATTTGATCTAAAGAGTTTCCACTCAATATTTGGGAAGTTAAAGTCGCCCATGCTTACTACCCTATGACTTCTGCACCTTTCCAAAATCTGTTTCCCAATCTGTTCCTCCACATCTCTGCTACTATTGGGGGGCCTATAGAAAACTCCTAACAAGGTGACTGCTCCTTTCCTATTTCTGACTTCAACCCATACTACCTCAATAGGGTGATACTCCTCGAACTGCCTTTCTGCAGCTGTTATACTATCTCTAATTAATAATGCCACCCCCCCCCCCCCCACCTCTTTTACCACCCTCCCTAATCTTATTGAAACATCTATAACCAGGGACCTCCAACAACCATTTCTGCCCCTCTTCTATCCAAGTTTCCGTGATGGCCACCACATCGTAGTCCCAAGTACCGATCCATGCCTTAAGTTCACCCACCTTATTCCTGATGCTTCTTGCGTTGAAGTATATACACTTCAACCCATCTCCGTGCCTGCAAGTACTCTCCTTTGTCATTGTTCCCTTCCCCACTGCCTCATTACACGCTTTGGCGTCCTGAAGATCGGCTACCTTAGTTGCTGGACTACAAATCCGGTTCCCATTCCCCTGCCAAATTAGTTTAAACCCTCCCGAAGAGTACTAGAAAACCTCCCTCCCAGGATTTGATGCCCCTCTGGTTCAGATGCAACCCGTCCTGCTTGTACAGGTCCCACCTTCCCCAGAATGCGCTCCAATTATCCAAATACCTGAAGCCCTCCCTCCTACACCATTCCTGCAGCCACGTGTTCAACTGCTCTTTCTCCCTATTCCTAGCCTCGCTATCACGTGGCACCGGCAACAAACCAGAGATGACAACTCTGTCTGTCCTGGCTTTTAACTTCCAGCCTAACTCCCTAAACTTGTTTATTACCTCCACACCCCTTTTCCTACCTATGTCATTGGTACCAATGTGCACCACGACTTCTGGCTGCTCACCCTCCCCCTTAAGGATCCTGAAGACACGATCCGAGACATCCCTGACCCTGGCACCCGGGAGGCAACATACCTTCCGGGAGTCTCGCTCGCGACCACAGAATCTCCTATCTATTCCCCTAACCATTGAATCTCCTACAACTATTGCTTTTTTATTCTCCCCCCTTCCCTTCTGAGCCCCAGAGCCAGACTCAGTGCCAGAGACCTGGCCGCTAGGGCCTTCCCCCGGTAGGTCATCCCCCCCAACAGCATCCAAAACGGTATACTTGTTTTGAAGGGGAACAGCCACGAGGGATCCCTGCACTTTCTGCCTGTTTGTTTTTTTCCCCCTGACTATAACCCAGCTATTCTTGTCCTGTACCTTGGGTGTCGTTACCTCCTTGTAACTCTTCTCAATCACCCCCTCTGCCTCCCGGATGATCCGAAGTTCATCCAGCTTCAGCTCCAGTTCCCTAACACGGTCTTTGAGGAGCTGAAGTTGGGTGCACTTCCCGCAGGTATAGTCAGTGGGGACACCGGTGGTATCCCTCACCACCCACATCCTACAGGAGGAGCATGTAACTGGCCTAGCCTCCATCCCCTCTTACCTGACAGAATATAGCTGCCCTGTGGACTAACTAGATCTCCCCCCTCCGACCCTACTCCCAGTCAGCTACACTTTCTGTAAACTCCTGGCTCTCTTCGCACTCTTTGCGGAAATGTCGGAAACAAAATGAAAGGAGCACCTTACTCCCTCCTCACCTAACTCCCTCGGTCACCAAACTCTTACTATAGCACGCAAATGCGCCAAATTCAGCACTCAGTGCAGACGGGGATCACTTTTATACTGTGAATCTAGCCTCTGAAAACTGGCCTAATCCAATTAACTAGTTAACAAGCTCCAGCTGCAAGTGCCTACAAGTAGAAGCTTTGTTTAAAGCTGATTGAAAATTCACCTTCTTCTAAACCAAACAGCAACTTTTAAGTTAATTAACTAAATAAAAGAAAGACTAAACGTTAGATAAAAATGAAGCCTTATACTCCCTCAGTCACCAAACTCTCACTATCGCACTCAAATGCACCAAATTCAGCACTCCCTCAGTCACCAAACTCTCACTATAGCACTCAAATGCACCAAATTCAGCACTCAGTGCAAACAAAGTCTGCACTGTAGGGGATCACTTTTATACTGTGAATCTAGCCTCTGAAAACTGGCCTAATCCAATTAACTAATTAACAAGCTCCAGCTGCAAGTGCCTACAAGTAGAAGCCTGTTTAAAGCTTATTGATTCCCGAGGATTGGGAACAGTTTAAAATTCAGCAGAGGCAGACCAAGGGATTGATTAAGAAGGGGAAACTACAATTTGAAAGTAAACTAGTGGGAAACATAGTTTCTATAGGTATGTAATGAGAAAAAGATTGATAAAAACGAACGCAGGCCCCTTACGGTCAGGAACAGGGGAATTCGTAACAGGGAACAAAGAAATGGCGGAGGAACTAAATTTGTACTTTGCTTCTGTCTTCACAAAGGAAGACATGAATAATGTATCGGAAGTTCCGAGAAGCACAGGTTTTAGTGAGGAGCTAAAGGAAATTAGTATTAGTAAAGAATCACAGAATTTACAGTGCAGAAGGAGGCCATTTGGCCCATGGAGTCTGCACCGGCTCTTGGAAAGAGCACCCTATCCAAGCCCACACCTCCACCCTATCCCCATAACCCAGTAACCCCACCCAACACTAAGGGCAATTTTGGACACTAAGGGCAATTTAGCATGGCCAATCCACCTAACCTGCACATCTTTGGACTGTGGGAGGAAACCGGAGCACCCGGAGGAAACCCACGCAGACACTGGGAGGATGTGCAGACTCCGCACAGACAGTGACCCAAGCCGGGAATCGAACCAGGGACCCTGGAGCTGTGAAGCAATTGTGCTATCCACAATGCTACCGTGCTGCCCTTAAGAACAAATAAATCTACACTATATCATTTTCCCGTAATCCATGTACCTATCCAATAGCTGCTTGAAGGTCCCTAATGTTTCCGACTCAACTACTTCCACAGGCAGTGCATTCCATGCCCCCACTACTCTCTGGGTAAAGTGGATTTTTGCTCCCTCCCATCACAAATGCAGTTCATTGGGAATGGTGTGGGAAAGCAGCCAGCAAAGTTCCCCAAAGTGGTTTGATCCACTTCAGGTAGAAACTTAAAACTCAAATGTGGAAACGTTCTGCCTGTGTGATGTTCATGGACCTGTTCCAATGAGTAAGCAAAATAACTTCCCTCCCACCTCAGAAGAAAATGGTGATGTTGAATGATTTTAAACTGAAGCATTTCCTCTTTAAAGCGTCTGCATTGCGTTTCTTTGAGTGACAGAGAGACGCTGGAACGTCCTCCTGAGCAGGAAGTGGGGCTGAGGATCCAGACCAGTGGCAGCTTGCAAGCAGCAGCAGCAACATGAGTAAGAAAGGTAAGCAAGGCCTCTGCTCACACTGCCTTCAACATCCACACACATCCCAATGGGCATCAACGCTGCTAAATTGGTCGAATTTAATTTGGAGATCGGTTGTTTTTTTTGCCTCTCTCAACCCCTTTTTGAGGGACATTCTACAAACAGAAAGGGAGGGGATGTTCCAGCCTCTGTTAGCTAGGCCACGGGGAAGGAAGGTGATCCCAGCCTGTGACTGGGGAAGGAAGGTGATCCCAGGCTGTGACTGGGGAAGGAAGGTGATCCCAGGCTGTGACTGGGGAAGGAAGGTGATCCCAGCCTGTGACTGGGGAAGGAAGGTGATCCCAGCCTGTGACTGGGGAAGGAAGGTGATCCCAGGCTGTGACTGGGGAAGGAAGGTGATCCCAGCCTGTGACTGGGGAAGGAAGGTGATCCCAGGCTGTGACTGGGGAAGGAAGGTGATCCCAGCCTGTGACTGGGGAAGGAAGGTGATCCCAGCCTGTGACTGGGGAAGGAAGGTGATCCCAGGCTGTGACTGGGGAAGGAAGGTGATCCCAGCCTGTGACTGGGGAAGGAAGGTGATCCCAGCCTGTGACTGGGGAAGGAAGGTGATCCCAGCCTGTGACTGGGGAAGGAAGGTGATCCCAGGCTGTGACTGGGGAAGGAAGGTGATCCCAGCCTGTGACTGGGGAAGGAAGGTGATCCCAGCCTGTGACTGGGGAAGGAAGGTGATCCCAGCCTGTGACTGGGGAAGGAAGGTGATCCCAGCCTGTGACTGGGGAAGGAAGGTGATCCCAGCCTGTGACTGGGGAAGGAAGGTGATCCCAGCCTGTGACTGGGGAAGGAAGGTGATCCCAGGCTGTGACTGGGGAAGGAAGGTGATCCCAGGCTGTGACTGGGGAAGGAAGGTGATCCCAGCCTGTGACTGGGGAAGGAAGGTGATCCCAGCCTGTGACTGGGGAAGGAAGGTGATCCCAGGCTGTGACTGGGGAAGGAAGGTGATCCCAGGCTGTGACTGGGGAAGGAAGGTGATCCCAGGCTGTGACTGGGGAAGGAAGGTGATCCCAGGCTTGACTGGGGAAGGAAGGTGATCCCAGCCTGTGACTGGGGAAGGAAGGTGATCCCAGGCTGTGACTGGGGAAGGAAGGTGATCCCAGGCTGTGACTGGGGAAGGAAGGTGATCCCAGGCTGTGACTGGGGAAGGAAGGTGATCCCAGGCTGTGACTGGGGAAGGAAGGTGATCCCAGGCTGTGACTGGGGAAGGAAGGTGATCCCAGGCTGTGACTGGGGAAGGAAGGTGATCCCAGCCTGTGACTGGGGAAGGAAGGTGATCCCAGGCTGTGACTGTGGAAGGAAGGTGATCCCAGGCTGTGACTGGGGAAGGAAGGTGATCCCAGGCTGTGACTGGGGAAGGAAGGTGATCCCAGCCTGTGACTGGGGAAGGAAGGTGATCCCAGGCTGTGACTGGGGAAGGAAGGTGATCCCAGGCTGTGACTGGGGAAGGAAGGTGATCCCAGGCTGTGACTGGGGAAGGAAGGTGATCCCAGGCTGTGACTGGGGAAGGAAGGTGATCCCAGGCTGTGACTGGGGAAGGAAGGTGATCCCAGGCTGTGACTGTGGAAGGAGTGTGGAATCTTCCCACATTTTGCTGTTAGCTCCCACTGGAGTCTGCAATCTGACACAGAGTGGGCCCAGTCTTACACACACGCTCACTGATGTATGAAAGTGACTTTTTATTATGTGAAAGGCACTATTTGCTGACTGATTATTGCAAATTTGATCTAATGTTTGATCTAATGTCAGATTGACAAGTTGGATTATGTTTCCAAGAGCATCCTGTCTGACAGTCTGAATACCAGTTGAAAAAGAGTTGATATGAGAAATGATTTGTTGCTGAGAATGCTGGGAGATTTCACTGGGGTGCTGTTAATCTGTGTCCCTTGTGGCTATCCAGCTCAGCCTGCTGGTGTTTAAAAAAAAAAATCATTAATGCCTACATGGAAAGAACTTGCATTTATCTTGTGCTTTTCACATCCTGACCAATGGGTAGGATTAGATTGTGGTGTCTGTTGTAATGCCCAGTCACCATCGGCTGCATTCCCCTTTGAGGGGGACAGCTGACTGGTGGTGATTTTTGAAATAATATTTATTAGTGTCACAAGTAGGCTTACATTAACACCGCAATGTTTGGGTATACGGAGGGGGAATTCAGAATGTCCAATTCACCTAACAGCACGTCTTTCGGGGCTTGTGGGAGGAAACCGGAGCACCCGGAGGAAACCCACGCAGACACTGGGAGGATGTGCAGACTCCGCACAGACAGTGACCCAAGCCGGAATCGAACCTGGGACCCTGGAGCTGTGAAGCAACAGTGCTAATCACTGTGTCATCGTTCTGTTCCAAAAAGGCAGATGATTGGTTGAAATCCTGCCCACACACCGGGCATGTGTGTGGTTTCTCCCCACTGTGATCAGTGCTTCTTCCTTCCACGGTCAAAATCCAATGATGGGCTGGTTACAATAAATTGGCCGACTCCCATCTAATTCTGCTATCGTATTCGGTTTCACTTTCCCAACTTCTAATACTCTGGAAGTTGATGCTTATGTTCAAAGGTTTTGATGTGAGGTTTCGTTTGAGTTTCCAGTCTGCAAATCCTCTTCTAATTTAACCTGAGGATCACCACAGCTCGGGCGAGGGGCAAGGTGGAGAAGGCAAGGGCCCTCATGAATAACCTCAGCCGGTACGGGAATTGAACCCACGCTGCTGGTTTCCCTCTGCATCACAGACCAGCTGTCCAGCGAACTGAAATAAACCTTGAAAGCTGCCCACAGAGATCAAGGTAACCTCTGTGCCATGGATATTACCTTTTCTTTATGTCAGTTTGGATCTGATGCAAAGTCGATGAGATTTCCAGGCTTTTAATGACAGTGATGTCAGCAAACAGGGTAAGCAACCAATCAAATTGAAGTATTCTCACCAAGAGCAAAGAAGGAAGTAAAACGGAATACCTTCACTCTTTTGCTATCTGCAAGGTAACATTTTGTGGACAACAACTTCTGGATTTCTGTTTAACTGTGTCTGCACAGTCTCCAGAGGTTTTGTGTCAGTTTCAGAGGAGCAATGATGACAAGTGATTTAGATGATTGGCTTCCAACAGCCATCTTCCTATCTGATAGATATCAGTCCAGCCAGCTGAAAGCTTTGACTTTGCTCATTATATATGATAAAAAGGTATTGACAAAATGGATGTAGAGCAGATGTTTCCTCTTGTGGGACAATCTAGAATGAGAGGCCATAAAACAGGTGAGGAGAAATGTCTTCTTTCAAAGGGTCGTGAATCTGTGGAATTCACTCCCCCAGAGTGTGGTGAATGCTGATTTAGGAGCAGGGAAACGGGCTTTTAATTAGTAATGGGTTGAAGGGTTATGGAGAACGGGCAGCACAGTAGCACAGTGGTTAGCACTGTTGCTTCACAGCGCCAGGGTCCCAGGTTCGATTCTCCGCTGGGTCACTGTCTGTGCGGAGTCTGCACGTCCTCCCCGTGTCTGCGTGGGTTTCCTCCGGGCGCTCCGGTTTCCTCAAGTTCCGAAAGACGTGCTGTTAGATGAATTGGACATTCTGAATTCTCCCTCTGACCCGAACAGGCGCCGGAATGTGGCGACTAGGGGCTTTTCACAGTAACTTCTGCAGTCAAATTCACCAAAATCTCAAACAGATTGAAGGACTCAAGTCTGTCTTATGCCATCCCTTGCGTACAGCTGTTGCTGCCCAGGTTAAACACAGTAGGGCAGAAGAATACATATTAATTTGGGGGCAGCACGGTAGCATGGTGGTTAGCACAATTGCTTCACAGCTCCAGGGTCCCAGGTTTGATTCCCGGCTTGGGTCACTGTCTGTGTGGAGTCTGCACATCCTCCCCGTGTGTGCGTGGGTTTCCTCCGGGTGCTCCGGTTTCCTCCCACAGTCCAAAGATGTGCAGGTTAGGTGGATTGGCCGTGATAAATTGCCCTTAGTGTCCAAAATTGCCCTTAGTGTTGGGTGGGGTTGCTGGGTTATGGGGATAGGGTGGAGGTGTTGACCTTGGGTAGGGTGCTCTTTCCAAGAGCTGGTGCAGACTCGATGGGCCGAATGGCCTCCTTCTGCACTGTAAATTCTATGATAAAAAAAATTATTGTGTTTTTGGAATTTTAGAAGGATGGAAAGTGGGAACAGTGGCGAAGGTACAGATAATCCAGGCCAAGGGAGACTAAATTCCACCAATTCTGAGAAGGTTTCTTCAGCATTTGATCAGCAAGGAGCTGTTAAAATGTGGTACCAGCTTTTAGGCCTTAGGCTCAGAGACGTTGAAGAGAGAAGGAATCTATGGCCAAAAGGGAGGTGTTATTTTTTGAAGGAGGCTTTAGGAGTGAAGGAAATGTGGGTGCACTGGATTTGCAAACTTTCCCTTTTTTGGATTTGTGACCGGGGTTTTGATCAAAACCAGATGGAAACGATAAACATTTTCCACTCTTCACACAGGCTGTGATGGCAGCTGTGAAACTGGGGTGGTGTTTTCTCCACCGAGTTGTTTTGTCGTTTCACAGCACAAAACTGCCCCCTAGTGGCCAGAGATGGATTTTAAATAATCTACCCATCTCACTCAGGCTAGAGGGATGACTGCTGCGAGAAATGCCAAGGTCACAACAGGAGCAGGAAGTAATGTTTCAATGCTCAGCGTGATTGAGTGCTACCTGCGGCAAAATGGTAAACTGGATCTTTAATAAATGAAATTGGTTGTGCAGTACAGAAAGAATTTAAACCTGCCCCCCCCCCCAGACTGTTGGGACATCACCCTTCTCATTGCTGCATGTGATCCCGGATCTGGGAATACTGGCGCTGTCCATCCTGATGATCTGCACCAGACAATTAGCATCCAGACTTCATAGAACATAGAACATAGAACAATACAGCGCAGTACAGGCCCTTCGGCCCACGATGTTGCACCGAAACAAAAGCCATCTAACCTACACTATGCCATTATCATCCATATGTTTATCCAATAAACTTTTAAATGCCCTCAATGTTGGCGAGTTCACTACTGTAGCAGGTAGGGCATTCCACGGCCTCACTACTCTTTGCGTAAAGAACCTACCTCTGACCTCTGTCCTATATCTATTACCCCTCAGTTTAAAGCTATGTCCCCTCGTGCCAGCCATTTCCATCCGCGGGAGAAGGCTCTCACGGTCCACCCTATCCAACCCCCTGATCATTTTGTATGCCTCTATTAAGTCTCCTCTTAACCTTCTTCTCTCCAACGAAAACAACCTCAAGTCCATCAGCCTTTCCTCATAAGATTTTCCCTCCATACCAGGCAACATCATGAAGTTTCCCTTTGTTGTAACCTCCCAAGATACAGCTAAGCAATAGAAGAGGACAATTGCAATGTTAAAAAGTGTCGACGAGATACACATTAGAAACCGTGGAATAGCAATGAATAAAAAGAAAGGTTTAATAAAATTGAATCTGATTGTTCGAGTTTAAAATTTACAAACTGTTCTCCTCTGAGCCCATAGCACTGTAGCAGGGGAATTTCTGAAGACCGAGGACTTAGAACATAGAACATAGAAAAATACAGCACAGAACAGGCCCTTCGGCCCACGATGTTGTGCCGAACTTTTGTCCTAGATTAAGAACAAATAAATCTACACCCCAGCATTCTACCGTAATCCATGTACCTATCCAATAGCCGCTTGAAGGTCCCTAATGTTTCCGACTCAACTACTTCCACAGGCAGTGCATTCCATGCCCCCACTACTCTCTGGGTAAAGAACCTCCCTCTGGCATCTCCCCCTATATCTTCCACCATTCACCTTAAATTTATGTCCCCTTGTATTGGTTTGTTCCACCCGGGGAAAAAGTCTCTGACTGTCTACTCTATCTATTCCCCTGATCATCTTATAAACCTCTATCAAGTCGCCCCTCATCCTTCTCCGTTCTAATGAGAAAAGGCCTAGCACCCTCAACCTTTCCTCGTAAGACCTACTCTCCATTCCAGGCAACATCCTGGTAAATCTCCTTTGCACTTTTTCCAAAGCTTCCACATCCTTCCTAAAATGAGGCAACCAGAACTGTACACAATACTCCAAATGTGGCCTTACCAAAGTTTTGTACAGCTGCATCATCACCTCACGGCGCTTAAATTCAATCCCTCTGTTAATGAACGCGAGCACACCATAGGCCTTCTTCACAGCTCTATCCACTTGAGTGGCAACTTTCAAAGATGTATGAACATAGATCCCAAGATCTCTCTGCTCCTCCACATTGCCAAGAACTCTACCGTTAACCCTGTTCACATATTAAAAAGGGCAAAGTACAACACTAGAAAAAAGATAGAAAGAAAGTTCAACTCTAGTCAGCGTGCAGATTAATTAGGTGCAGGTGTAGGCCAATCGAATCTGTTCCACCATTCAATAAGATTGTGGCCGATCGGAGTGAAATCTTTTTTTTAAAATGTATTTTATGACAAACATGTATCAAAACAGGTTACAACACACAACACCCCGGAAAACCTCCCAGCAAGCAACTAGACAGTCTGTACAAATGTTTCCCGCCCCGCGACGAACAGCCCCATAAACACGGTCACAAACACCCCCCCCCCACCTTTTCTCAAACTCCCCTGCTGAGCCCCTTACCTCATACTTTATCTTCTCTAACCGCAGGAAGCCGTACAGGTCACCCAACCAAACCGCTACCCCCCGGTGGCGATGCCGACCGCCACTCCAGTAAAATTTGTCGCCGTGCAATCAGAGAGGCGAAGGCCATGACATCGGCCTTCCTCCTCTCCATGAGCTCCGGCTTCTCTGAAACCCCAAATATCGCCACCAAAGGGTCCGGCTCCACTCCCTCCTCCAATATCCTGGCTAAGACCGCGAGCACTCCCGCCCAGAATATTCCCACTTTTTCACAACACCAAAACATGTGCGCGTGATTCGCTGGCCCCCACCTACACCTCTCACACTCATCTGCTACCCCCTGAAAGAACCCACTCATTCTCGCCCGAGTCACATGCATCCTGTGCACCACCTTAAACTGTATCAGGCTCATCCTTGCACAAGAGGAGGTCCCGTTTACCCTTCACAGTGCCTCACTCCATACTCCCCAATTGATCTCCATTCCCAACTTTGCTTCCAATTTCTCCTTAATCTTCACCACCCGCTCGTCTCTCTGCTCCTCCAGCCACTTGGATATAACCCCAATTCTTCCCTTCCCTTCCACATCTGGAAACAGCAGTCGCTCCAGCAGGGTGTATCCAGGCAACCGAGGGAACCCCCTCCAGACCTTTTGCGCAAAGTCCCTAACCTGCAGATACCTGAACTCACGCCCCCTTGGCAGCTCTACCCTCTCCCTTAGCTCCACCTTCCTCCAAATACAAATCCGTCACCTTGACCAGCCCCACTTCCCTCCACCTCCTATATACACCATCCATCCACCCCCATGATTAAAGGATGGTCACGACTGGGAGTTAAATATCCAAGGGTATCGTACTATTCGGAAGGACAGAGTGGATGGTAAGGGACGTGGTGTAGCTCTGTTATTTAAGGATGACATCTGGGCAATAGTAAGGGTTGACATCGGTGCTATGGAGGATAAGGTTGAATACATTTGGTTGGAAATCCGGAATAGTAAGGCGAAAAAGTCACTGATAGTAGTCTATAGGCCACCAAATAGTAACATTATGGTGGGCAGGCAATAAACAAAGAAATAACTGATGCATGTAGAAATGGTACAGCAGTTATCATGGGGGATTTTAATCTACATGTCGATTGGTTTAACCAGGTCAGTCAAGGCAGCCTTGAGGAGGAGTTTATAGAATGTATCCGCGATAGTTTCCTCGAACAGTATGTAATGGAACCTACGAGGGACCAAGCGGTCCTAGATCTGGTCCTGTGTAATGAGACAGGATTGATTCAGGATCTCATAGTTAGGGATCCTCTCGGAAGGAGCGATCACAATGTGATGGAATTTAAAATACAGATGGAGGGTGAGAAGGTAAAATCAAACACTAGTGTTTTGTGCTTAAACAAAGGAGATTACAATGGGATGAGAGAAGAGCTAGCTAAGGTAGACTGGGAGCAAAGACTTTATGGTGGAACAGTTGAGGAACAGTGGAGAACCTTCCAAGCGATTTTTCACAGTGCTCAGCAAAGGTTTATACCAACAAAAAGGAAGGACAGTAGAAAGAGGGAAAATCGACCGTGGATATCTAAGGAAATAAGGGAGTGTATCAAATTGAAGGAAAAAGCATACAAAGTGGCAAAGATTAGTGAGAGACTAGAGGACTGGGAAATCTTTCGAGGGCAACAGAAAGCTACTAAAAAAGCTATAAAGAAGAGTAAGATAGATTACGAGGGTAAACTTGCTCAGAATATAAAAACAGATTGTAAAAGTTTCTGCAAATATATAAAACAAAAAAGAGTGGCTAAGGTAAATATTGGTCCTTTAGAGGATGAGGAGGGAGATTTAATAATGGGAGATGAGGAAATGGCTGAGGAACTGAACAGGTTTTTTGGGTTGGTCTTCACAGTGGAAGACACAAATAACATGCCAGTGTCTGATGGAAATGAGGCTATGACAGGTGAGGACCTTGAGATGATTGTTATCACCAAGGAGGTAGTGATGGGCAAGCTAATGGGGCTAAAGGTAGACAAGTCTCCTGGACCTGATGGAATGCACCCAGGGTGCTAAAAGAGATGGCTAGGGAAATTGCAAATGCACTAGTGATAATTTACCAAAATTCACTAGACTCTGGGGTGGTCCCGGCGGATTGGAAATTAGCAAACGTGACACCACTGTTTAAAAAAGGAGGTAAGCAGAAAGTGGGTAATTATAGGCCAGTGAGCTTAACTTCGGTAGTAGGGAAGATGCTGGAATCTATCATCAAGGAAGAAATAGCGAGGCATCTGGATGGAAATTGTCCCATTGGGCAGACGCAGCATGGGTTCATAAAGGGCAGGTCGTGCCTAACTAATTTGGTGGAATTTTTTGAGGACATTACCAGTGTGGTAGATAACGGGGAGCCAATGGATGTGGTATATCTGGATTTCCAGAAAGCGTTTGACAAGGTGCCACACAAAAGGTTGCTGCATAAGATCAGCCATGATCTCATTAAATGGCGGAGCAGGCTCGAGGGGCCAGATAAAGATAAAGATGCATGGCATTAAGGGGAAAGTAGTAGCATGGATAGAGGATTGGTTAATTAATAGAAAGCAAAGAGTGGGGATTAATGGGTGTTTCTCTGGTTGGCAATCAGTAGCTAGTGGTGTCCCTCAGGGATCAGTGTTGGGCCCACAACTGTTCACAATTTACATAGATGATTTGGAGTTGGGGACCAAGGGCAATGTGTCCAAGTTTGCAGACGGCACTAAGATAAGTGGTAAAGCAAAAAGTGCAGAGGATACTGGAAGTCTGCAGAGGGATTTGGATAGGTTAAGTGAATGGGTTAGGGTCTGGCAGATGGAATACAATGTTGACAAATGTGAGGTTATCCATTTTGGTAGGAATAACAGCAAAAGGGATTATTATTTAAATGATAAAACATTAAAACATGCTGCTGTGCAGAGAGACCTGGGTGTGCTAGTGCATGAGTCGCAAAAGATTGGTTGACAGGTGAAACAGGTGATTAAGAAGGCAAATGGAGTTTTGTCCTTCATTGCTAGAGGGATGGAGTTTAAGACTAGGGAGGTTATGCTGCAATTGTACAAGGTGTTCGTGAGGCCACACCTGGAGTATTGTGTTCAGTTTTGGTCTCCTTACTTGAGAAAGGACGTACTGGCACTGGAGGGTGTGCAGAGGAGATTCACTAGGTTAATCCCCGAGCTGAAGGGGTTGGATTACAAGGAGAGGTTGCGTAGACTGGGACTGTACTCATTGGAATTTAGAAGGATGCGGAGGGCGGGGGGGGGGGGGGGGGGGGAATCTTATAGAAACGTATAAACTTATGAAGGGAATAGATAGGATAGCTGCGGGCAGGTTGTTTCCACTGGCGGGTGAAAGCAGAAGTAGGGGGCATAGCCTCAAAATAAGGGGAAGTAGATTTAGGACTGCGCTTAAGAGCAAAGAAAATTACAGCACAGGAACAGGCCCTTCGGCCCTCCCAGCCTGCGCCGATCCAGATCCTTTATCTAAACCTGTCACCTATTTTCCAAGGATCTACTTCCCTCTGTTTCCCGCCCGTTCATATATCTGTCTAGATGCATCTTAAATGATGCTATCGTGCCCGCCTCTACCACCTCCGTTGGCAAAGCGTTCCAGGCACCCACCACCCTCTGCGTAAAAAACTTTGCACGCACATCTCCCTTAAAGTTTCCCCCTCTCACCTTGAAATCGTGACCCCTTGTAATTGACACCCCCACTCTTGGAAAAAGCTTGTTCCTGTCCACCCTGTCCATACCTCTCATAATTTTGTGGACCTCAATCAGGTCCCCCCTCAACCTCCGTCTTTCCAACGAAAACAATCCTAATCTACTCAACCTTACTTCATAGCTAGCACCCTCCATACCAGGCAACATCCTGGTGACCCTCCTCTGCACCCTCTCTAAAGCATCCACATCCTTCTGGTAATGTGGCGACCAGAACTGCACGCAGTATTCCAAATGTGGCCTTCGGAGGAACTTCTTCACCCAAAGGGTTGTGAATCTATGGAATTCCTTGCCCAGTGAAGCAGTTGAGGCTCCTTCATTAAATGTTATTAAGATAAAGATAGTTTTTGAAGAATAAAGGGATTAAGGGTTATGGTGTTCGGGCCGGAAAGTGGAGCTGAGTCCACAAAAGATCAGCCATGATCTCATTGAATGGTGGAGCAGGCTCGAGGGGCCAGATGGCCGACTCCTGCTCCTAGTTCTTATGATTCTCGCACAGCGGCGTTAGCACCGACATCCCTTCCACCCTAAAATGCCTCCTCAGCTGATTCCATATCTTCACCGTGGACTGCACCACTGGGCTCCCGGAATACCTACTCGGAGCCATTGGCAATGCTGCCGTCGCCATAGCCCTCAAACTAGACCCCTTACAAGATTCCTCCTCCATCCTAACCCACTCTACCCCTTCTCCTTCCCACCATCGCCGCACCCTATCCCCTTTCGCCGCCCAATAACAATGAAGCAAGTTGGGCAACGCCAACCCCCCCCTCTGCCTCTGTAGCAGGGTCCTCCCCACCCTCGGCACCTTCCTCAGCCATACAAAGCCTGAAATTATCATGTCCAATTTCTGAAAAAAAGCCTTTGGTATGAAGATCGGGAGAGCCTGAAAGATAAACAAGAACCTCGGCAGAATGTTCATTTTCACCACTTGGACCCTCCCCGCCAGCGTTCAGTACAGTGTATCCCACCTCTAAAAGATCCTCCCTGGCCTCCTCCACCAGCTTCGTTAAGTTCCACTTATGGAGCCCCGTCCATTGCCTCGCTACCTGAATCCCCAAGTACCTAAACCTATCCCTCGCTACCAGAAATGGCATCCCCCCTAAATTAGCCCGTTGTGCCAACTCATTCACCGGGAATATCTCGCTTTTCCCTACATTCAGTTAGGACGCTGTGCCAACTCATTCACCGGGAATACCTCGTTGTTCCCTACATTCAGCTTGTTTCCCGAGAACCCTCCATACCTCCCCAACAGGCCCATAATCTATCCCATACTCTCCAGCGGATCAGAAACATACAGCAACAGGTCATCAGCATCGAGCGACACCCGATGCTCCCTCTGTCCCCTCATAATCGCCTGCCACTCCGCCGACCCTCTAAGAGCCATCGTCAACGGCTCTCTGGCCAACGCAAACAGTCACGGCGACAGCGGGCACCCCTTCCTCTGTGTAAGTGAAAGCTCCGCAAACTCATACCATTCGTCCTCACCCTCGCCCTTGGTGCCACATACAGCGATCGCCCCCGTGCCACAAATCTCGGCCCAAACCCAAGCCTTCCCAAAACCTCAAACAAGTACTGCCACTCCACCCGATCAAATGCCTTCTCCGCATCCATGGATACCACCACCTCCGGTACCAGAGCCCCCGACGGATTCATCGCCACATTCAACAGCCGTCTTATATAACTCGCAAGCTGCCTGCCCTTCACGAAGCCTGTTTGATCTTTTGCAACCACCCCCGGCACAATCCTCCAGCCTCCCCACCAACAACTTAGCCGATACTTTCACATCCGTGTTCAATAGTGATACGGGTCTATCCGACCCACATTCCACTGGATCCTTCCCTTTTTTGGGGATTAGTGTGATTACTGCCTGCGTCATCGTCTCCGGCAACTCCCCCTTCTCCAGTGCTTCATTAAACGCCCCCAATAGATGTGGTGCCAGGTCCGCCGCAAATTCCTTATAAAATTCTGCCGGGTACCCATCCGGCCCAGGGTCCTTCCCTGATTTCACACCCCTGATACTGTCCAGCACCTCCCTCAGCCCCAGGGGCTCCTCCAACGCCTGCCTCTTTGCTTCCTCCACCTGGGGAAATTCCAGCTCCATGTCCCCCTCCTCTCCCACCCGGGTCTGCCTCGTAAAGTCCCTAGCGGTACTCCCTAAACGCCTCATTTATCTTCCCTGCCTCTGACACCACATCCCCAGCCCCAGTCCGCACCTTCAATATTTCCGTGGGCGCGGCCTGCCTCCGCAGCTGGTGCGCCAGTATGCGACTCGCCTTCTCCCCATACTCGTACTGCCCCCCTCTTGCCCTACGCAATTGTTCTACTGCCCTCCCCGTTGTCAGCCTATCAAACTGCCCCGGCAACTTTTTCTTCCTCGCCAATCCCTCCGCAGTGGGGACCCTCGAATACCCCCTGTCCACCTCCACTATCTCACTCAGTAGACGGTCATGTTCCTCCCTCCTTTCCCTATCCGCACCAGCCTTAAACAAAATAATTTTCCCCGGACCACTGCCTTCAGTGCTTCCCAAAAAATGGCCGCCGACACCTCCCCATTCTGATTCAACTCCACATACCGCCTGCACCTTATCACAAAAACCTCCAACAACCCCGAGTCAAACCTCCACCCCGGCCTCTGGTCTCGTCTCGCTCTAAACCAAATCTCCAGCCAGTGGGGCACATCGTCCGAGATCACTATTCCCGCATACACTGCCCCCTTCACCCCAAACAAAATCTCCCGACTCACTACAAAGTAATCAGTCTTCGAATACACCTTATAGACGTGTGAAAAGAAGGAATACTCCCTTCCCCCTGGGTTCTGAAAACGCCAGGGATCCGTCATACCTATCAAATCCATAAACTCTGCAGCTTTATAAAACCCTGGTTGGACCACACTTGGAATATTGTGTCCAGTTCTGGTCGCCTCATTATAGGAAGGATGTGGATGCTTTGGAGAGGGTACAGAGGAGATTTACCAGGATGCTGCCTGGACTGGAGGGCATGTCTTATGAAGAATGGTTGAGGGAGCGAGTGCTTTTCTCACTGGAGCGAAGAAGGCAGAGAAGTGACTTGATAGAGGTGGACAAGGTGATGAGAGGCATGGATAGAGTGGATAGCCAGAGACTTTTCCCTAGGGTGGAAATGGCTGTCACGAGGGGACATAATTTTAAGGTGATTGGAGGAAGGTATAGGGGAGATGTCAGAGGTTCTTTACACAGAGAGTGGTGGGTGTGTGGAATGCACTGCCAGCAGAGGGGGTGGAGTCAGAGTCATTCGGGTCATTTAAGCGACTCTTAGACAGGCACATGGACAGCAGTAAATGTAGGTTAGGTTGATCTTGGATTAGGATAAATGGTCGGCACAACATCGAGGGCCGAAGGGCCTGTACTGTGCTGTGCTGTACTGTTCTATGTTCTATAAATCGCCCCCCCCTCCCCGCTCCCTTGCCATTCTTACCCTACCCATCGACCTGGGGTTCGACCTATCCACCCTCAGCTGTATGGATCGGAGTGAAATCTCAACCCCACATTCCTGCTGCCCCCCCCCCCAAAAAACATCTGGTTCAACTTTCAAAAATAAATCAAAGATTCTATTTCCACTGCCTTTTGAGGAAGGGAGTTTGAGACTTGAGAGAAAAAGTCTGCCATCTCCATAGGTGGTATGGTGGCACAATGCCAGGGACCTGGGTTCAGTTCCAGCCTTACTGACTGGGTTTCCTCCGGGTGCTCCAGTTTCCTCCCACAGTCCAAAGATATGCAGGTTAGGTTACGGGGTTAGGGTGGGGGAGCGGGCTTGGGTGGAGTACTCTTTCAGAGGGTCAGTGCAGACTCAATGAGTCGGATGGCCTCCTTCTGCACTGATTCGATGATAAATGGGCAGCCCCTTATTTTTAAACAGGGATCCAGAGTTCTAGATTCTCCCATAAGACTATTAGACATAGGAGCAAAATTAGGCCACTCGGCCCATCGAGTCTGCTCCGCTATTCAATCATGGCTGATATTTTTCTCATCCCCATTCTCCTGCCTTCTCCCCATAACCCCCGATCCCCTTATTAATCAAGAACCTATCTATCTCTGTCTTAAAGACACTCAGTGATTTGGCCTCCACAGCCTTCTGCAGCAAAGAGTTCCACAGATTCACCGCCCTCTGGCTGAAGAAATTCCTCCTCATCTCTGTTTTAAAGGACCGTCCCTTCCTTCTGAGATGGTGTCCTCTGCTGCTAGTTTTTCCTACAAGTGGAAACATCCTCTCCACGTCCACTCTATCCAGGCCTCGCAGTATCCTGTAAGTTTCAAAAAGATCCCCCCCTCATCCTTCTAAACTCCAACGAGTACAGACCCAGAGTCCTCAACCGTTCCTCATACGACAAGTCAGTACCCTTCAGGATCATCAGGTGTTGCAATATCAGCCTTAGTATTTTCCATCATGCCTTTAACATGTGTTGACCACCCCATTCTCCTCCAACACCCTCTCCACTGCCGTCCAGCTGGTTGGGGACGGCTCTCACCTGCTTCCATTCTTATCTATCTAATCGGAGGTACCCATGGACAAGGAGGATGCTACATGAAGAAAGTCATGATTATGACTTCACTCTCGCTGCTCATGCTCCATCTGCCTCTGTTGCTGAAGACCTGGCAGGAGTCTCCATTGGAGCGAGAGCAACAGACATGAGTGAGAGGCTGGGGGGCTTCTGCCGCGGCCAGGGGAAGTCGTGGGGGGGTGGCCGGGAGGTGGGCCGTGGGGTCGGGGGTGAATGGGTATGCAACACCATTACCGCAGTCGACCGTACTGAAAGATTAAATATATTTTCAGCAATCTTGGATTTGTGCAGTGTTCCTTGAGCTTTGTCTATCATCAATACAAGGGGTTAAAGCCTTGCTACTTTGTGCTTTTCATCTTGTAGCAAGCATGGCTTTCCTGCGGAAGTGACTCTGATCAGGAGAAACAATGTAGGTTCTCTCCAGATATTCTAACACGGCCTGTGTGTGGCGAGGCACCCAGAAAATGACAGGGCCAAGTCAGTTGGAGTATATTTGCTCGTGACGTCAGAGCGGCAATCAGAGTTGGGTTACCCACTCTGCTCCGACTTACTTACCTGGAGATGAACCACCTCTTTCCGACTCGAGCTGGGTGACAGCTTTCCACAAGGCCAGGGGCAAGGGAGCCCCCCCTTTTTATTTACAGCACTAGTTTGGGATGAGGGCTATAATCAGGGAGCTGGGGTATAGTCCAGGAGGCGCCCCACATGCTATTAAGCACCTATTTTAATCCCTAACCTTGTATGCTGTGGCTCACCTAAATGCTTCTTAAAGGTTGAGGGTCATGGTGCCCAGGTGGCATTGGGGTGCCTGGGTACCACCCTGCCCAGAGCCCAACCACCCAGGGGCCTAGATCACCTGATAGCCCCCCCCTCCCCCACCAAAAGTGCCGGTACACCTGGTTCACATTGCTGGTGTCCAGTGCTAAGCGGTGCTCACTCAGGGTCTCCTCGGTGCAAGCGTTAGATCCCACACCTCGGGTATCTCTATTCTCGTGAGCCTGGCTTCACAGTTGAATAGGCAAATGGACGGGATCCAGATCGTGAGGTGTAACCAGGCTGTTCAATCTCACCAGAGGCCTCTCGCGAGACTTAGCGGGCTGGTCTATTCCCGAGTCGGGTGCGATGTGGCCCATGGTTTTTATATTGTAAAGCTTATTTTGTTTGTTCAAAGTCCGAAAAACAAAACAATCAACAATCTTACACTTCAGAATTAATATCAGGTATATGGGATTTAACAGGCAACTGTGGTTGAACACACCCCAAGGCATTATAAATGGCAGATGCAACCAAGTCAGATCCCATGGATTTCCCAGCAATCCACCCAAACATCTGTATCCACCGAGTCGCACAATCTCATTAACTCTCTGCCTCCATAACGAGGGACTCCAAATGTTTCACTTTTGAAGATAATAAGCAACCCTCTGTTGCACCTCGTGCACATCCAGGGGCAATAGGTGTTGCACGCGAGCCCCAAAACGGGCTTCGCGCCAGATGCAACTTGCTCTGGATCTCACCCTCGCGTGATCCAGAACTGAATATTTAAATCAGCCTAATTTCTCATTTAAATATCTGGGCGCCAGGTGAATCGGGCAGCTGGGACTCAGCGGCCATGCCTGGGAGAGCTCGCCAGGGTGCCGTTTAGTGCTGGTCCACAAATGTGGGCCAGTCGTCACGGCACCTGTGGGGGGTTTCCCAGGCCATTGGAGACCCTCAGATGGTTGGGGACGGGGCAGGATGATACCCTGGCGCCACCACCTGGCAGTGCTGGCCTGGTACTGCGAGCCGTCAGGCTCTGTGTGTGGGGAGGGGGAGAAACATACATAGGGAATGCAAGCAGGAGGAGGCCATTCGGCCCTTCGAGCCCGCTCTGTCATTCATTATGATCATTGCTGATCATCAAGTTCAATACCCTGATCCCGCCTTCCCCCCTACATCCCTGGATTCCTTTAGCCCCAAGAGCTGTATCGAATTTTTTCTGGAAATTACACAATGTTTTGGCCTCAACTACTTTCTGTGGTAGTGAATCCCACAGATTCACCGCTCTCTGGGTGAAGAAATTTCTCCTCACCTCAGTCCTAAAAGGTTACCCCTTATCCTCAAACTATGACCCCTCGTTCTGTACTCCCCCACCATCAGGAACATTCTTTCTGAATCTACCCTGTCTAATTCTGTTAGAATGTGGTAAATTTCTGTGAGATCCCCTCTCACTCTTCTAAACTCCAATGAAAATAATCCCAAATGATTTAGTCTCTCCTCATATGACAGTCCCGCCATCCCAGGAATCAGTCTGGTAAACCTTCGCTGCACTCCCTCCATAGCAAGAACATCCTTCCTCAAGTAAGGCTGGATAGTGAAGAAGGTTATCTAGGATTTCAACGGGATCTTGATCAATTAGGCCAGTGGGCCGACAAATGGCAGATGGAGTTTAATTTAGATAAATGTGAGGTGATGCATTTTGGCAGATCGAATCAGGCCAGGACCTACTCAGTTAATGGTATGGCGTTGGGGAGAGTTATAGAACAAAGTGATCTAGGAGTACAGGTTCATAGCTCCTTGAAGGTGGAGTCGCAGGTGGACAGGGTGGTGAAGAAGGCATTCGGCATGCTTGGTTTCATTGGTCAGAACATTGAATATAGGAGTTGGGACGTCTTGTTGAAGTTGTACAAGACATTTGTACGGCCACACTTGGAATACTGTGTGCAGTTCTGGTCACCCTATTATAGAAAGGATATTATTAAACTGGAAAGAGTGCAGAAAAGATTTACTAGGATGTTGCCGGGACTTGATGGTTTGAGTTATAAGGAGAGGCTGGATAGACTGGGACTTTTTTCCCTGGAGCGTAGGAGGCTTAGGGGTGATCTTATAGAGGTCTATAAAATAATGAGGGGCATAGATAAGGTAGATAGTCAACATCTTTTCCCAAAGGTAGGGGAGTCTAAAACTAGAGGGCATAGGTTTAAGGTGAGAGGGGAGAGATTCAGAAGGGCCCAGAGAGGCAATTTCTTCACTCAGAGGGTAGTGAGTGTCTGGAATGGGCTGCCAGAGGTAGTAGTAGAGGCGGGTACAATTGTCTTTTAAAAAACATTTAGATAGTTACATGGGTAAGATGGGTATAGAGGGTTATGAGCCAAGTGCGGGCAACTGGGACTAGCTTAATGGTAAAAACTGGGCGGCATGGACTGGTTGGGCCGAAGGGCCTGTTTCCATGCTGTAAACTTCTATGATTCTATGGAGGCCTCAATAACGCCCTATACATTTGCAGTAAAACATCTCTATTCCTGTACTCAAATTCTCTCACTATGAAGTGGAGATGCCGGCGTTGGACTGGGGTGAGCACAGTACGAAGTCTTACAACACCAGGTTAAAGTCCAACAGGTGTGACATCGAAACAAACCTGTTGGACTTTAACCTGGTGTTGTAAGACTTCGTACTGTGCTCACTATGAAGGCCAGCATACCATTTGTCTTCTTCACTGCCTGCTGTACCTGCGCGCTTACTTTCAGCGACTGATGCACGAGGACACCAAGGTCTCACTGAGTATCCGCCTCTCTCAATTTACACCATTCAAATAACCCCACATTTATCCACATTATGCTGCATCTGCCAACTCACTCAGCCTGTCCAAATCCCGCTGAAACATCTCTGCATCCTCCTCACAGCTCACCCTCACGCCCAATTTTGTATCATCTGCAAATTTGGAGGTAATACATTTTGTTCCCTCATCCAAATCATTAATATATAATGTGAACAGTTGGGGTCCTAGCACAGATCCCTGCGGTACCCCACTAGTCACTGCCTGCCAATCGGAAAAAGATCCATTTATTCCAGCTTTTTGCTTCCTGTTTGCTAACCAGCTTTCTACCTATCTCAAGACACTACACGTAATCCCATGTATAGTAATAAATCTGCTACGTGAGACTTTGTCGAAAGCAGAACACCGAGCAAACAGTGCAGAAGGGGGCCATTCGTCCCATCGAGTCTGCACCGACCCACATTAAGCCCTCACTTCCACCCTATCCCCGTAACCCAGTAACCCCACCTAACCTTTTTTTTTGGTCACTAAGGGCAATTTAGCATGGCCAATCCACCTAACCTGCACGTCTCTGGACTGTGGGAGGAAACCGGAGCACCCGGAGGAAACCCACGCACACACGGGGAGAACGTGCAGAGACAGTGACCGAGCGGGGAATCGAACCCGGGACACTGGCGCTGTGAAGCCACAGTGCTACTGTGCTGCCCGTCTGAAAGTCTAAATAAACCACATCTACTGGTTCTTCCTGGTCAACTCTACAAATGACTAAGAATCAGAGTAGATTTGTCACACATTACCCTTGTGTAAATCCCTGCTTTGATTACACCACTGCTTTTGCTTGGCTATAAAATCCTTGATAATGGACTCTAGCGGGCAACACGGTGGCGCACTGGTTAGCACTGCTACCTCACGGCACTGAGGACCCGGGTTCACTCCCACCCCCCGGATCACTGTCTGTGTGGAGTTTGCACATTCTTCCCATGTCTGTGTCAGTATCACCCCCACAACCCAAAGAGATGTGCAGAGCAGGTGGATTGGCCTTGCTAAAAGAAAGAATTGGGTACTCATTAAAAAACATAATGGACTCTGCCAACTTCCCTACTACCAACGTTAGGCTCACGTGGTCTGTAGTTCCGTTTTTCCTCTACCTCCCTCCCTTTGTGAACAGCAGAGTTATATTAGTTCCCTTCCAATTTGAGACGGGGGCTGCAGCCGTTGAGTCTGAATGCGTCGACAGTCTGCTGAATCGCGTCCCAAGTCTCTGAATTCTCTCAAAGCTGTTCCGACTGAGACTGCCTCAACCCTGCTCACTTCCTAGGATTTCAATGTTTGCTCCCGAGACTAAGGGTGGGATTCTGCAGTCCCCCAGCTGCGCGTTTCTCAGTGGCGGGATCCTATATTTCTGCTGCTCAGCAATGGGATTTCCCAATGTAGCCATGTTGCGCTGCCGGCAAACCCGTGGGCAGGGGGTGCGATACCTGCTGGAAAGGTGAATTTCAACGGCCAGAGAATTCCCGCACACCTTTTCCTGGATTGCAGAGTCTACACTCCAAGCACCAGTCCGCAAACACAACTTCAGCTCTTCAACCATGCCGAGGAGGACACTACTACTTCAAAGGGTTACCTTTCCCCAACAGACTGCAGTATGGGAGTCATCAATCACCTTTTCACTCTCCAGGGCTTCTTTCAAGCCATCTACTACTTGGCGTCTGCCAACCACAGTACTTTGTTGGAGCTAATTTCTCTGCTCTTCTTCTCAGCTGGTTCCTACCAGTGGTCCCCTCCTCCTGGTGGCTCTTTCCCTGCGTCTCCTCATGTTCCCTCTTCCAACACTCCTCAGATCAAAAGAAAACTGAATGTCTGAACAGATCTAATTGAGTTATGGAAACCCTGAGGGCTCCGCCCTTATTACAAGACAGGAACAAATATAACCAGCATTGGAACACCCTGTACTTTAAATGTTACAATCACCACAGAATACTAGCTTATGTAGCACTTAAAAATAGATTTTATCACCGCTCCAATCAGTTTTTTCTCTGCATGTAAATTGGGTGAGTCACATTAGCCACAGTACAACAGAGGAGGAATTGCTGGAATGTGTACAGGATGGTTTTGTGAATAAATATGTTGAGGAACCAACAATGGGGTTGCCATTTCGGGTGTCAACGACCCACTTCAGGTATTTGGGAGTCAGGTGGCCCAGGATTGGGCACGGCTTTGTAAGTTGAATTTTACGAGTCTGGTTGGTAGGGTTCTACTGAGTTAGGATAGTCTTCATCGTCATTGGCCGGTCGGGTACAGGAGGTGAAGATGAATATTTTGCTGTGGTTTTTATTTTTATTTCAGTGCCTGTTGGTCTTTTTGCCACAGTTGTTCGTTAAGGTAGTGGACAGGTAGGTTTTGTCATTTGTCGGGGCAGGTACGGTGGCGAGGATTAGGAAGACAGTACTTCAGAGTTGTACAATTACTGGGTAGCAACTGCAGAACAGGTGCAGAGTTAGAGTAGGAGTAGGGAGACAGGTTCTTGTAGGGGGTGGGAGTTGTGACCATGGGCAACAGCACCGCTCCAGTTTACCCCAGGGAGGTATTCGGGGAGTCGATGGTGGTTGCCACATTGGAAGCAATTTTGTTTTAGGTTGGGGCGGGGTCGAGGTTGATGCCGATCCGAGGGAATCATGGGTTTGAGCCTGGGAGGATGGATGCGAGCGTTTGGGGATGTGATGGAGATGAAGGACTTGTTTTTGGAAAGGCGGTTCGCAAGTTTGGTGGGAGCTGGGGGTGAAGTTTGGGTTCCCGTGTGGGAAGGAATTTAGGTGCCTTGCGCATCTGTGGGACTTTGCGAAAAAGCTCTTTCTGGTAGCATCTTCCTCCTTGTTGCTGGAAGGGGGTGATGGGGGTCGGAGGGGGTGATGGGGGTCGGAGGGGGTGCTGGGGGTCGGAGGGGGTGCTGGGGGTCGGAGGGGGTGCTGGGGGTCGGAGGGGGTGCTGGGGGTCGGAGGGGGTGCTGGGGGTCGGAGGGGGTGCTGACGGGGGTCGGAGGGGGTGCTGACGGGGGTCTGAGGGGGTGCTGACGGGGGTCTGAGGGGGTGCTGACGGGGGTCTGAGGGGGTGCTGACGGGGGTCTGAGGGGGTGCTGACGGGGGTCTGAGGGGGTGCTGACGGGGGTCTGAGGGGGTGCTGACGGGGGTCTGAGGGGGTGCTGACGGGGGTCTGAGGGGGTGCTGACGGGGGTCTGAGGGGGTGCTGACGGGGGTCTGAGGGGGTGCTGACGGGGGTCTGAGGGGGTGCTGACGGGGGTCTGAGGGGGTGCTGACGGGGGTCTGAGGGGGTGCTGACGGGGGTCTGAGGGGGTGCTGACGGGGGTCTGAGGGGGTGCTGACGGGGGTCTGAGGGGGTGCTGACGGGGGTCTGAGGGGGTGCTGACGGGGGTCTGAGGGGGTGCTGACGGGGGTCTGAGGGGGTGCTGACGGGGGTCTGAGGGGGTGCTGACGGGGGTCTGAGGGGGTGCTTGACGGGGGTCTGAGGGGGTGCTGACGGGGGTCTGAGGGGGTGCTGACGGGGGTCTGAGGGGGTGCTGACGGGGGTCTGAGGGGGTGCTGACGGGGGTCTGAGGGGGTGCTGACGGGGGTCTGAGGGGGTGCTGACGGGGGTCTGAGGGGGTGCTGACGGGGGTCTGAGGGGGTGCTGACGGGGGTCTGAGGGGGTGCTGACGGGGGTCTGAGGGGGTGCTGACGGGGGTCTGAGGGGGTGCTGACGGGGGTCTGAGGGGGTGCTGACGGGGGTCTGAGGGGGTGCTGACGGGGGTCTGAGGGGGTGCTGACGGGGGTCTGAGGGGGTGCTGACGGGGGTCTGAGGGGGTGCTGACGGGGGTCTGAGGGGGTGCTGACGGGGGTCTGAGGGGGTGCTGACGGGGGTCTGAGGGGGTGCTGACGGGGGTCTGAGGGGGTGCTGACGGGGGTCTGAGGGGGTGCTGACGGGGGTCTGAGGGGGTGCTGACGGGGGTCTGAGGGGGTGCTGACGGGGGTCTGAGGGGGTGCTGACGGGGGTCTGAGGGGGTGCTGACGGGGGTCTGAGGGGGTGCTGACGGGGGTCGGAGGGGGTGCTGACGGGGGTCGGAGGGGGTGCTGACGGGGGTCGGAGGGGGTGCTGACGGGGGTCGGAGGGGGTGCTGACGGGGGTCGGAGGGGGTGCTGACGGGGGTCGGAGGGGGTGCTGACGGGGGTCGGAGGGGGTGCTGACGGGGGTCGGAGGGGGTGCTGACGGGGGTCGGAGGGGGTGCTGACGGGGGTCGGAGGGGGTGCTGACGGGGGTCGGAGGGGGTGCTGACGGGGGTCGGAGGGGGTGCTGACGGGGGTCGGAGGGGGTGCTGACGGGGGTCGGAGGGGGTGCTGACGGGGGTCGGAGGGGGTGCTGACGGGGGTCGGAGGGGGTGCTGACGGGGGTCGGAGGGGGTGCTGACGGGGGTCGGAGGGGGTGCTGACGGGGGTCGGAGGGGGTGCTGACGGGGGTCGGAGGGGGTGCTGACGGGGGTCGGAGGGGGTGCTGACGGGGGTCGGAGGGGGTGCTGACGGGGGTCGGAGGGGGTGCTGACGGGGGTCGGAGGGGGTGCTGACGGGGGTCGGAGGGGGGGTGACGGGGGTCGCTGGGGGTGCTGTCGGTGATCGTGGTCGGAGGGTAGGGACATCTTGGCAATTGATGGAAGGATTTTGAAGGAAGATATGTGATCTCTGGAGGGAGTTCAGGTCAAGTGGGAGGAGGAGCTCGGGATGGTGCTGAAGGAGGGATTGTTGTGCAAGGTGCTGCCGAGGATGTTGTACTATTTTTCAAATGTTAAGAATTTTCACGGTAACGTCATTGGGGCCTACTCGTGACAATAAGCGATTATTATTTGAATAAAGATACTTCTATAGGTATGTAAGGAAAAAAAGATTGACAAATTTTTCAAATTGTGTGTGTCGGGGGAAAACTGAAGTGACATCACAGAAAAGCTGTGGCCTGAGTGGCTGGTTGGGAATCTACACTAAATTTAAAAAATTAAGCATTGGTAACTAATTAAACATAATTACTTAATTATAATTTAGAGGGATATCTAAGCCAGAGATCGGAGAGTACTATATTTAGCTTTCGCATTTATATTAGAAATCTAGTGCTAGGAAACAGATAGTTAACAGTAACTTTATAAAAATAAAAAAATAAAATGTTTTTAAACTTTTAATTTTAATTAATTGACGCAATGTCAGTTAGAGGGGTGCAGTCCTCTGACTGTGAGATGTGGCAGGTCCGGGAGGCTTCCAGCGTCCGGGATGGCTTCATCTGCAGAAAGTGCACCCAACTGGAGCTCCTCACAGACCGCATGGTTCGGTTGGAGCAGCAATTGGATGCACTTAGGAGCATGCAGGTGGCGGAAAGCGTCATAGATCGCAGTTATATAAATGTGGTCACACCCAAGGTGCAGCAGAGAAATGGGTGACCACCAGAAAGGGCAGGCAGTGAGTGCAGGACTCCCCTGTGGTTGTCCCCCTCTCGAACAGGTATACCCCTTTGGATACTGTCGGGGGGGATAGCCTATCAGGGGAAAACAGCAGCAGCCAGAGCAGTGGCACCACGGCTGGCTCTGATGTTCAGAAGGGAGGGTCAAAGCGCAGAAGAGCAAGAGTAATAGGGGACTCTATAGTCAGGGGCACAGATAGGCGCTTCTGTGGACGTGAAAGAGACTCCAGGATGGTATGTTGCCTAATGGTGCCAGGGTCCAGGATGTCTCCGAATGGGTAGAGGGCATCCTGAAGGGGGAGGGCAAACAGGCAGAGGTCGTTGTACATATTGGTACTAACGACATAGGCAGGAAGGGGCATGAGGTCCTGCAGCAGGAGTTCAGGGAGCTAGGCAGAAAGTTAAAAGACAGGACCTCGAGGGTTGTAATCTCGGGATTACTCCCTGTGCCACGTGCCAGTGAGGCTAGAAATAGGAAGACAGAGCAGCTAAACACGTGGCTAAACAGCTGGTGTAGGAGGGAGGGTTTCCGTTATCTGGACCACTGGGAGCTCTTCCAGGGCAGGTGTGACCTATATAAGAAGGACGGGTTGCATCTAAACCGGAGAGGCATAAATATCCTGGCCGCGAGGTTTGCTGGTGTCACACGGGAGGGTTTAAACTAGTATGGCAGGGGGGTGGGCACGGGAGCAATAGGTCAGAAGGTGAGAGCATTGAGGGAGAACTAGGGAATAGGGACAGTGGGGCTCTGAGGCAGAGCAGACAGGGAGAAGTTGCTGAACACAGCGGGTCTGGTGGCCTGAAGTGCATATGTTTTAATGCAAGAAGTATTACGGGTAAGGCAGATGAACTTAGAGCTTGGATTAGTACTTGGAACTATGATGTTGTTGCCATTACAGAGACCTGGTTGAGGGAAGGGCAGGATTGGCAGCTAAACGTTCCAGGATTTAGATGTTTCAGGTGGGATAGAGGGGGATGTAAAAGGGGTGGCGGAGTTGCGCTACTGGTTTGGGAGAATATCACAGCTGTACTGCAGGAGGACACCTCAGAGGGCAGTGAGGCTATATGGGTAGAGATCAGGAATAAGAAGGGTGCAGTCACAATGTTGGGGGTTTACTACAGGCCTCCCAACAGCCAGCGGGAGATAGAGGAGCAGATAGGTAGACAGATTTTGGAAAAGAGTAAAAACAACAGGGTTGTGGTGATGGGAGACTTCAACTTCCCCAATATTGACTGGGACTCACTTAGTGCCAGGGGTTTAGACGGGGCGGAGTTTGTAAGCAGCATCCAGGAGGGCTTCTTAAAACAATATGTAGACAGTCCAACTAGGGAAGGGGCAGTACTGGACCTGGTATTGGGGAATGAGCCCGGCCAGGTGGTAGAAGTTTCAGTAGGGGAGCATTTCGGGAACAGTGACCACAATTCAGTAAGTTTTAAAGTGCTGGTGGACAAGGATAAGAGTGGTCCTAGGATGAATGTGCTAAATTGGGGGAAGGCTAATTATAACAATATTAAGCGGGAACTGAAGAACCTAGATTGGGGGCGGATGTTTGAGGGCAAATCAACATCTGACATGTGGGAGGCTTTCAAGTGTCAGTTGAAAGGAATTCAGGACCGGCATGTTCCTGTGAGGAAGAAGGCTAAATACGGCAATTTCCGGGAACCTTGGATAACGAGAGATATTGTCGGCCACGTCAAAAGGAAAAAGGAGGCATTTGTCAGGGCTAAAAGGCTGGGAACAGACGAAGCCTGTGTGGAATATAAGGAAAGTAGGAAGGAACTTAAGCAAGGAGTCAGGAGGGCTAGAAGGGGTCACGAAAAGTCATTTTAGGGCAAATAGGGTTAAGGAAAATCCCAAGGCTTTTTACACGTACATAAAAAGCAAGAGGGTAGCCAGGGAAAGGGTTGGCCCACTGAAGGATAGGCAAGGGAATCTATGTGTGGAGCCAGAGGAAATGGGCGAGGTACTAAATGAATACTTTGCATCAGTATTCACCAAAGAGAAGGAATTGGTAGATGTTGAGTGTGGAGAAGGGTGTGTAGATAGCCTGGGTCACATTGAGATCCAAAAAGACGAGGTGTTGGGTGTCTTAAAAAATATTAAGGTAGATAAGTCCCCAGGGCCTGATGGGATCTACCCCAGAATACTGAAGGAGGCTGGAGAGGAAATTGCTGAGGCCTTGACAGAAATCTTTGGATCCTCACTGTCTTCAGGTGATGTCCCGGAGGACTGGAGAATAGCCAATGTTGTTCCTCTGTTTAAGAAGGGTAGCAAGGATAATCCAGGGAACTACAGGCCGATGAGCCTTACTTCAGTGGTAGGGAAATTACTGGAGAGAATTGTTCGAGACAGGATCTACTCCCATTTGGAAGCAAATGGACATATTGGTGAGAGGCAGCATGGTTTTGTGAAGGGGAGGTCGTGTCTCACTAACTTGATCGAGTTTTTCGAGGAGGTCACAAAGATGATTGATGCAGGTAGGGCAGTGGATGTTGTCTATATGTACTTCAGTAAGGCCTTTGACAAGGTCCCTCATGGTAGACTAGTACAAAAGGTGAAGTCACACGGGATCAGGGGTGAGCTGGCAAGGTGGATACAGAACTGGCTAGGTCATAGAAGGCAGAGAGTAGCAATGGAAGGATGCTTTTTAATTGGAGGGCTGTGACCAGTGGTGTTCCACAGGGATCAGTGCTGGGACCTTTGCTGTTTGTAGTATATATAAATGATTTGGAGGAAAATGTAACTGGTCTGATTAGTAGGTTTGCAGATGACACAAAGGTTGGTGGAATTGCGGATAGCGATGAGGATTGTCAGAGGATACAGCAGGATTTAGATCGTTTGGAGACTTGGGCGGAGAGATGGCAGATGGAGTTTAATCCGGAGAAATGTGAGGTAATGCATTTTGGAAGGTCTCATGCAGGTAGGGAATATACAGTGAATGGTAGAACCCTCAAGAGTATTGAAAGTCAAAGAGATCTAGGAGTACAGGTCCACAGGACACTGAAAGGGGCAACACAGGTGGAGAAGGTAGTCAAGAAGGCATACGGCATGCTTGCCTTCATTGGCCGGGGCATTGAGTATAAAAATTGGCAAGTCATGTTGCAGCTGTATAGAACCTTAGTTAGGCCACACTTGGAGTATAGTGTTCAATTCTGGTCGCCACACTACCAGAAGGATGTGGAGGCTTTAGAGAGGGTGCAGAAGAGATTTACCAGAATGTTGCCTGGTATGGAGGGCATTAGCTATGAGGAGCGGTTGAATAAACTCGGTTTGTTCTCACTGGAACGAAGGAGGTTGAGGGGCGACCTGATAGAGGTCTACAAAATTATGAGGGGCATAGACAGAGTGGATAGTCAGAGGCTTTTCCCCGGGGTAGAGGGGTCAATTAGTAGGGGGCATAGGTTTAAGGTGAGAGGGGCAAGGTTTAGAGGAGATGTACGAGGTAAGTTTTTTATGCAGAGGGTAGTGGGTGCCTGGAACTTGCTTCCGGAGGAGGTGGTGGAAGCAGGGACGATAGTGACATTTAAGGGGCATCATGAATAGGATGGGAATAGAGGGATACGGACCCAGGAAGTGTAGAAGATTGTAGTTTAGTCGGGCAGCATGGTCGGCACGGGCTTGGAGGGCCGAAGGGCCTGTTCCTGTGCTGTACTTTTCTTTGTAAAACAAATGCGGGCCCCTTATAGTCAGAAAGGATCGGGGGGGAGGGGGGGTGAATTCATTACGGGGAACAAAGAAATGGCTGAGGAACTAAATTTGTACTTTGCTTCTGTCTTCACAAAGGAAGACATGAATAATGTATCGGAAGTTCCGAGAAGCACAGGTTTTAGTGAGGAGCTAAAGTTTAAACTAAAATGCCAGGGGGATGGGAACCTCTGCAAGGAGTCAGAGAAAGAGGGAGCAAGGACAAAAACAAAAGGTAGAAAAGTGAAGAAGAAAAGTGATCGGTGGAGAAACCAAGGGCAAAATTCAAACAGGGCAGGAGAGAAAAATATTGGGAGCAAGACAAACATTGTGAAAAATACAAACGTAAAGGCTCTGTGCCTTAATGCACAGAGCGTTGGCAATAACGTGGATGAACTAATCGCACAGATAGATATAAATGGGTCTGATATAATTGGGATTTCGGAGACATGGCTGCAGGGTGACCAGGGATGGGAACTGAATGTCCCAGGGTTCTCAGTATTTAGGAAGGACCGGCATAAAAGATAAGATGGTGGCGTGGCACTGCTGGTTAAAGAGGAAATTAACACAATAGTGAGAAAGGAGATTAGCTCTGACAATGTGGAGTCTGTATGGGTAGAGTTGAGAAATACCAAGGGACAAAACACATTAGTGGGTGTCATATATAGACCCCCAAACGGCAGTGGTGAGGTTGGGAATGGCATGAAACGAGAAATTAGAGATGCATGTAACAAGGGAATATCTGTGATTATGGGTGATTTTAATCTTCACATAGATTGGGCAAATCAAATTAGCCACAATGCCGGAGAGGAGGAATTCCTGGAGTGTTTACGGGATGGTTTTCTTGACCAATATGTGGAGGAACCAACGAGAGAGCAGGCCATCTTAGACTGGGTACTGTGCAATGAGAAGGGAATCATTGCCAATCTGGCTGTACGAGACCCCTTGGGGATGAGCGACCATAACATGATAGAATTTTTTTTCAAGATGCAGAGTGAAGTAGTTGATTCGGAGACTCGGGTGCTGAATCTCAATAACGGGAACTATGAAGATATGAGGCGTGAGTTGGCCTTGATAGATTGGGGAGAGTTACTTAAAGGGATGACAGTGGATAGACAATGGCAAACATTCAAGGAACACATGGGGGAACTACAGCAACTGTTCATTCCTGTCTGCCACAAAAGCAAAGGGGGTAAGAGGGCCAATCCATGGCTTACAAAGGAAATTAGAACTAGTATCCGATCCAAGGAAGAAGCATACAGATTGGCCAAGAAAAATAATAGGTCTGAGGATTGGGAGCAGTTTAGAATTCAGCAAAGAAGGACAAAGGGATTGATTAAGAAGGGGAAAGTACAGCACAAAAGGAAGCTTGCAGGGAACATAAAGACTGATTGTTATGGGCGAGGCGTTTTCAGAACCCCAAAATGTATCATGGAGTTCAACCAACCTCCCCCTTTAATGCTATTGTTGCTTTTCCGAGCACACGACTTGTTCCCGAGGAGTGGGATTACAATTATGGACACGTGGGTTTTTAAACACAAAACAATGTTTATTCCATGAACTCAACTTAACATCTTAAATAAACATTGGATCTCTTAACACCCCTTACTTCAAAGATAACTCCGAAAATATTGCAACACTAAATAATCCTTCAGTTATTCCTTTCAACATCCCAGAGGCTTAACATCTTTAAACAGAAACACATCAGGTTAAAGGCTTTACTTTTGTGAGTTTAAATCACCCAAATGATCCAGAGGTAGCCTTTCATGACAGAGATCACAGCTGATCCAGCTCACTGCAAACACAGACACACCCCAATCTCTTTTCAAACTGAAACTAAAAAACTGCAAAATGGCTGATCTAAAGCCCAGCTCCACCCACACTCTGACATCACTGCATTTCTTAAAGGTACATTGCTTAAACATCCATTTCGTAAAGGCACTCTCACATGACGCCTCCCCCCAAGAAAAATAAATACATTATCAACTTCAAGATGGTTTCATTTTTCACTTTTGCACCATCCACTAAGAAATGCACACCGTAAAAATACTTTTTCGTTTCACCAAAAAAAACCACACGCAAACAGGCATAATAATAAAGTCCATCTTTCCCGTTCTTCTTCCTCCAACCGAAATCCTTCTCGATTGACAGTCTCTTTGAACAAAGTCTCTGCACGATCCATCCATTCCTCTACTCCTCGGAATTTCTATTTAGAATCAGATACTTCAGTTCAATCTGACCACAGAGACCCTTGCAATTCTCCAATACAGGAGCATTGGTGATCACAGCTTTCAGGCAGTCAAATGCCTGTTGAAAGTCGCTGTCCATTGAAATTTTTGACGTTTCTTTAGCAAGTCCATCGGTGGAGTAATCACGCCACAAAACCTTTGCACAAATGTTCGATCAAATCCACTCATGCTAAGAAGTCGCATTACTTCCCTTCATCTTGAGGGTATCGGAAACTCCATAAGGAAAGTGATTCGGGCTTCTCCAAATTCACTTTCAGCTTGGTTCATCACCAAACCTGCCTCCTGAAGTCAATCGAAGAACTCCATACGATGTTTTAAATGTTCTTTCCGTGTCTGGAAGTTAGAAATAAAAGCAGATTATCCCACTTTCTCAATGCAATCCTTCAAACGTGGGATAGGGTAAGAGTCCGTTCTTGTAACTGCAGTCACCTTTCGATAGTCCACACACAACCATTGGGTACCGTCTGGTTTAGGTACCATCACTATGGGTGAGCTCCATTGGCTGCGATTCACTTCAATTATGCCATTTTTAAGCATACTCTCAATCTCTTTCAGGTCAGTTTGTTTTTCCTCTGGAAGGTAACTTAACAATTCATCCCAATTTTTAAGAACATCCTCATTTTCCAATTTAATTTGAGGTATGTCAAATTCACAGTCATCTGGATTTGGTTTGTCACTTTGAGTTAGAATCATTAAAACCTCCTTTTTCACTCCTTCCCTTTCAAAGTACCTTTTAAGCATATTCACATGACACACTCGGTGAGTCTTCCTTCTATCTGGTGTTTTTACCACATATTTCACCTCACTTAATTTCCTTTCAATCTGATATGGTCCACAAAACCTTTCACATTTTGTGCAACTTTCAAATGTTGTCGAGCCAATTCACCTGCGCTATTTAATCGTTCCCTAAAATTTGACATATAATCCAATAGTGTAATTTCCGATTTCTCACCCATCAATTTTTCCTGAATCAATTTAAGTGGTCCTCTTACCTCATGACCAAAAATTAGTTCAAAAGGACTAAATTTGGTAGACTCATTAGGTGCATCCCTAATTGCAAACAACACGAATGGAATTCCTTGATCCCAATCCTCTGGATAATCTTGATAATACGCCCTCAACATTGTCTTTAATGTCTGATGTCATCTTTCTAACGTTCCTGCGATTCTGGATGGTACGTAGTTGATTTAAATTGTTTTATTCCTAAGCTATCCATAACTTCCTTGAATAACTTGGAAGTAAAATTTGATCCTTGATCCGATTGAATTTCTGTGGGTAGTCCATATCTAGTAAAAAATTGAAGTAACTCCCCCACAATCCTTTTAGCTGTAATATTACGTACTGGAATGGCGTCTGGAAACCTAGTAGACACATCCATTATCGTCAAAAGATATTGATTCCCACTTTTTGTTTCAGGAAGCGGTCCTACACAATCAATTATGACCCTCGTAAAAGGTTCCTCAAATGCTGGAATGGGTATTAAGGGCGCTGGTTTTATCACTGCTTGAGGTTTCCCTGTCACTTGACATGTGTGACATAATTGACAAAATTTAACTACATCTTTATGTAGTACAGGCCAATAAAAATGTTTCTGGATTTTAGCTTGAGTTTTCCTTATTCCCAAATGACCTCCCACTGGTACCTTAAGACCATAAGACATAGGAGCGGAAGTAAGGCCATTCGGCCCATCGAGTCCACTCCACCATTCAATCATGGCTGATTTCAACTCCATTTACCTGCTCTCTCTCCATAGCCTTTAATTCCTCGAGATATCAAAAATTTATCAACTTCTGTCTTAAAGACACTCAACGTCCCGGCCTCCACCGCCCTCTGTGGCAATGAATTCCACAGACCCACCACTCTCTGGCTGAAGAAATTTCTCCTCATCTCTGTTCTAAAGTGACTCCCTTTTATTCTAAGGCTGTGCCCCCGGGTCCTAGTCTCCCCTGCTAATGGAAACAACTTCCCTACGTCCACGTAATCTAAGCCATTCATTATCTTGTAAGTTTCTATTAGATCTCCCCTCAACCTCCTAAACTCCAATGAATATAATCCCAGGATCCTCAGACGTTCATCGTATGTTAGGCCTACCATTCCTGGGATCATCCGTGTGAATCTCCGCTGGACCTGCTCCAGTGCCTATATGTCCTTCCTGAGGTGTGGGGCCCAAAATTGCTCACAGTATTCTAAATGGGGCCTAACTAATGCTTTATAAAGCTTCAGAAGTACATCCCTGCTTTTATATTCCAAGCCTCTTGAGATAAATGACAACATTGCATTTGCTTTCTTAATTACGGACTCAACCTGCAAGTTTACCTTTCGAGAATCCTGGACTAGGACTCCCAAGTCCCTTTGCACTTCAGCATTATGAATTTTGTCACCGTTTAGAAAATAGTCCATGCCTCTATTCTTTTTTCCAAAGTGCAAGACCTCGCACTTGCCCACGTTGAACTTCATCAGCCATTTCTTGGACCATTCTCCTAAACTGTCTAAATCTTTCTGCAGCCTCCCCACCTCCTCCATACTACCTGCCCCTCCACCTATCTTTGTATCATCGGCAAACTTAGCCAGAATGCCCCCAGTCCCGTCATCTAGATCGTTAATATATAAAGAGAACAGCTGTGGCCCCAACACTGAACCCTGCGGGACACCACTCGTCACCGGTTACCATTCCGAAAAAGAACCTTTTATCCCAACTCTCTGCCTTCTGCCTGACAGCCAATCGTCAATCCATGTTAGTACCTTGCCTCGAATAGCATGGGCCCTTATTTTACTCAGCAGTCTTCCGTGAGGCACCTTATCAAAGGCCTTTTGGAAGTCAAGATAGATAACACCCATTGGCTCTCCTTGGTCTAACCTATTTGTTATCTCTTCAAAGAACTCTAACAGGTTTGTCAGGCACGACCTCCCCTTACTAAATCCATGCCGACTTGTCCTAATCCGACCCTGCACTTCCAAGAATTTAGAGATCTCATCCTTAACAATGGATTCTAGAATCTTGCCAACAACCTCATGTGCAACTCGCAACACCTCCTTTCTGTACCCTACTGGCAATACTACTTGATGAACCTCTGCCCACTTTTCATCCACCTGCATATGTACAGGTCTCCATTTTCTCATCAAGACATCACTTTTACTGTAATAACACTCTGGTATACTCTCAGATTCCTCTTCCACATATGCTTTCTGATATAATCCGTTTTATTTCTACATCTTTCTGTTGTAACTCAGCCAATTTTCCTGAACTAAAAATATCCGCCTCATCCTTCACCTGTTCTTGTTCTTTTTCAACCATCTGATCAAAAATCGTTTCTGATAATTGCACTTCAACTTCATCTTCACTCTTTGATTTCTCCTCTTGTCTTAACCTGTGACTTTGAGACCTTGTTACTACACAATCCGGAAAAATCCCAGGATATTCGTCCTTCAACACTTCAGTTGACTGATTTTCCACTGGCTTATCAACCACAGTAGGCATCACTCCCACTTGCGATCCAGCTATATCATTACCCAAGATAAACTGTATTCCTGGACAAGATAGTTTCTCTATTACTCCTACTACCACTTCACCACTCTTCACTGGACTTTTCAACTTTACCTTGTATAATGGACACTATTCCTCTCACCCTGAATTCCACATATCACCACCTTTTCTGGCAACATTCTTCCCAAACTACATAATTCCTCATCCCTTGCCATAAAAGATTGACTAGCCCCTGTATCTCTTAAAATTGTGACTTCTTTACCTGCTCATCGTGATACACACGAGTAAACTTTACCCACATAAGTAAATTCTTCAAAGACATCTGGCACCTTCTTAACAATTACTTCTTGAACAGGCTGTACAATCGTTTGCACCTCCTTCGCTTCCCTTGGGCTTTCCTTTACCACTCTAACAAATCCCACTGTCTTATCCTGTTTTACCACATCAGCCTTCCCAGTGCTTTTCTTCAACCACCAACACTGACTTTACATGGCCTAGTTTATTCCAGTGAAAACATTTGAAACTTTTCATTTCTTTTCCACCCTCCTGGATTTCTTTTTTAATCTGAGGTACACTCTCCTTATTGTCTCCCATCAGATCACCTTTACCTTTACCACTTGAGTATTTCTCATGTCCCCAGTTTCTATCCCTCACAGGCTGAAACTGATGTTGGAAACCAATCTTTGATTCATGAACTAATTCATAATCATCTGCCATTTCCGCTGCTAACCTCGCAGTTTTAACCCTCTGTTCTTCCACATGAGTTCTCACAACATCAGGAATTGAATTTTTAAACTCCTCCAAAAGGATAATTTCTCTGAGAGCTTCATCCATTTGGCCTTTTTTTAAAGCCCTTATCCACCTCTCAAAATTACTCTGTTCGAGCCTTTCAAACTCCATGTATGTTTGACCAAATTCTTTCCTTAAATTCCTAAACCTTTGTCTGTAAGCTTCAGGCACTAGCTCATATGCACTTAAGATGGATTTCTTCACCTCCTCACTAGCTCTACCTACCAGCTTTGTTTGAATCAGTAATACCCACACGTCCTGTGGCCATTACATTTGCTTAGCTACCTTCTCAAATGAAATGCATAAGGCTTCCACTTCCTTCTCATCAAACCTTGGCAATGCTTGGACAAATTTAAATAGATTCCCACCAAGTCTTCGACTATGATGCTCTTTCTCACTATCCTCATCACTATCCTCCAACTGTACGTTTCCCTTTACGTCTGTCAATTTTAACTGATTGTCATGTTTCATGGCCATTTTCTGAAGTTCAAACTCCCTCTCTTTATCTTTTTCCCTGGTCTGTATCTCCCTTTCTTTTTCTTTTTGTTCTGCTAGGGCTATTCTTTCTTTTCTACTTTCTTCTCTCTCCTTTTCTTTTTCCTCTCTCTCTCTTTCTCTTTCCGCTCTCTATCTTTCATATTCAAGCTGCTTTTAGTCTTTCTCAATCCCTGTACCAATAAAGGCCAACACTCCATAGGCCTTCTTCACAACCCTATCAACCTGGGTGGCAACTTTCATGGATCTATGTACATGGACACCTAGATCCCTCTGCTCATCCACACTTCCAAGAACTTTACCATGAGCCAAATATTCCGCAATCCTGTTATTCCTTCCAAAGTGAATCACCTCACACTTCTCTACATTAAACTCCATTTGCCACCTCTCAGCCCAGCTCTGCAGCTTATCTATGTCCCTCTGTAACCTGCTACATCCTTCCGCACTGTCGACAACACCACCGACTTTAGTGTTGTCTGCAAATTTACTCACCCACCCTTCTGCTCCCTCCTCTAGGTCATTGATAAAAATGACAAACAGCAACAGCCCCAGAACAGATCCTTGTGGTACGCCACTTGTAACTGAACTCCATTCTGAACATTTCCCATCAACCACCACCCTCTGTCTTCTTTCAGCCAGCCAATTTCTGATCCACATCTCTAAATCACCCTCAATCCCCATCCTCCGTATTTTCTGCAATAGCCTACCGTGGGGAACCTTATCAAACGCTTTACTGAAATCCATATACACCACATCAACTGCTCTACCCTCGTCTACCTGTTCAGTCACCTTCTCAAAGAACTCGATAAGGTTTGTGAGGCATGACCTACCCTTCACAAAGCCATGCTGACTATCCCTGATCATATTATTCCGATCTGGATGATTATAAATCTTGTCTCTTATAATCCCCTCCAAGACTTTACCCACAACAGACGTGAGGCTCACCGGTCTATAGTTGCCGGGGTTGTCTCTACTCCCCTTTTTGAACAAAGGGACCACATTTGCTATCCTCCAGTCCTCTGGCACAATTCCTGGAGCCAATGATGACATAAAAATCAAAGCCAAAGGCCCAGCAATCTCTTCCCTGGCTTCCCAGAGAATCCTAGGATAAATCCCATCAGGCCCCGGGGACTTATCTATTTTCAGCCTGTCCAGAATTGCCAACACATCTTCCCTACGTACCTCAATGCCATCTATTCTAATAGCCTGGGTCTCAGCATTCCCCTCCACAACATTGTCTTTTTCCTGAGTAAATACTGACGAAAAATATTCATTTAGTATCTCGCCTAGCTCTTCAGACTCCACACACAACTTCCCATCCCTGTCCTTGACTGGCCCTACTCTTACCCTAGTCATTCTTTTATTCCTGACATACCTATAGAAAGCTTTTGGGTTTTCCTTCATCCTACCTGCCAAATACTTCTCATGTCCCCTCCTTGCTCGTCTTAGCTCTCTCTTTAGATCCTTCCTCGCTACCTTGTAACTATCAATCACCCCAACTGAAACTTCACACCTCATCTTCACATCGGCCTCCTTCTTCCTCTTAACAAGAGATTCCACTTCTTTGGTAAACCACGGTTCCCTCGCTCGACGCCTTCCTCCCTGCCTGACCGGTACGTACTTATCAAGAACACGCAGTAGCTGTTCCTTGAACAAGCTCCACTTATCCAGTGTGCCCAACACTTGCAGCCTACTTCTCCACCTTATCCCCCCCCAAGTCACGTCTAATGGCATCATAATTGCCCTTCCCCCAGCTATAACTCTTGCCCTGCGGTGTATGCTTATCCCTTTCCATCACTAACGTAAACGTCACCGAATTGTGGTCACTGTCCCCAAAGTGCTCTCCTACCTCCAAATCCAACACCTGGCCAGGTTCATTACCCAAAACCAAATCCAAAGTGGCCTCTCCTCTTGTTGGCCTGTCAACATATTGAGTCAGGAAACCCTCCTGCACACATTGTACAAAAAACGACCCATCTAATGTACTCGAACTATATCTGTTCCAGTCAATATTTGGAAAGTTAAAGTCTCCCATAATAACTACCCTGTTACTTTCGCTCTTTTCCAGAATCATCTTCGCCATCCTTTCCTCTACATCCCTAGAACTATTTGGAGGCCTATAGAAAACTCCCAACAGGGTGACCTCTCCTTCCCTGTTTCTAACCTCAGCCCATACTACCTCGGAAGAAGAGTCCCCATCTAACATCCTCTCCGCCTCCGTAATACTGCTCTTGACTAGCAGCGCCACCCCCCCCCCCCTCTTTTGCCTCCTTCTCTGAGCTTACAAAAACACCTAAACCCCGGAACCTGCAACATCCATTCCTGTCCCTGCTCTATCCATGTCTCCGAAATGGCCACAACATCGAAGTCCCAGGTACCAACCCATGCTGCCAGTTCCCCTACCTTATTTCGTATACTCCTGGCATTGAAGTAGACACACTTCAAACCACCTACCTGAACACTGGCCCCCTCCTGCGAAGTCAAATCTGTGCTCCTGACCTCTATACTCTCATTCTCCCGTACCCAAAAACTACAATTCAGGTTCCCATGCCCCTGCTGCATTAGTTTAAACCCCCTCAAAGAGCACTAACAAATCTCCCCCCCCCAGGATATTTGTGCCCCTCAGGTTCAGATGTAGACCATCCTGTCTGTAGAGGTCCCACCTTTCCCAGAAAGAGCCCCAGTTATCCAGAAATCTGAATCCCTCCCGCCTGCACCATCCCTGTAGCCACGTGTTTAATTGCTCTCTCTCCCTATTCCTCATCTCATTATCACGTGGCACGGGCAACAACCCAGAGATAACAACTCTGTTTGTTCTCGTTCTGAGTTTCCATCCTAGCTCCCTGAAAGCCTGCCTGACATCCTTGTCCCCTTTCCTACCTATGTCGTTAGTGCCAATGTGGACCACGACTTGGGGCTGCTCCCCCTCCCCCTAAGGACCCGGAAAACACGATCCGAGACATCACGTACCCTTGCACCTGGGAGGCAACATACCAAACGTGAGTCTCTCTCGCTCCCACAAAATCTCCTATCTGTGCTCCTGACTATCGAGTCCCCAATTACTAATGCTCTGCTCCTCTCCCCCCTTCCCTTCTGCGTATCAGGGAAAGACTCCGTGCCAGAGGCCCGTACCCCATGGCTTACCCCTGGTAAGTCCCCCTCCCCACAAGTATCCAAAGCGGTATACTTGTTTCTCAGGGGAACGACCGCAGGGGATCCCTGCACTGACTGCTTCTTCCCAGTCCCTCTTACAGTTACCCATCTATCTCCAATCTTTGGTGTAACTAACTCCCTGAAGCTGCTGTCTATGACCCCTTCTGCCTCCCGAATGATCCGAAGTTCATCCAACTCCAGCTCCAGTTCCCTAACTCGGTCTTGGAGGAGGGAACAAAATATAACATCTCAAAGTTTGCAGATGATACCAAATTAGGTGGGAGGGTGAATTGTGACGAGGATGCAGAGATCCTACAGCCAAGATCTGGACAGGTTGGGCGAGTGGGCAAACCAATGGCAGCCAATGGATGCAGTATAATTTGAATACGTGTGAGGTTATTCACTTTGGAAGCAAAATCAGGAAGGCAGATTACTACCTGAATGGTTGTAAATTGGGAGAGGGGAGTGTGCAGTGGGACCTGGGTGTCCTTGTGCACCAGTCGCTGAAGGTAAACATGCAGGTGCAGCAGGCGGTAAAGAAGGCTAATGGTACGTTGGCCTTCATTGCAAGAGGTTTCGAGTATAGAAGCAGGGATGTGTTGCTGCAATTATACAGGGCCTTGGTGAGGCCACACCTGGAGTATTGTGTGCAGTTTTGGTCTCCTTCTCTGAGGAAGGATGTTCTTGCTCTCGAGGGAGTGCAGCGAAGGTTTACCAGACTGATTCCAGGGATGGCGGGACTGTCATAGGAGGAGAGATTGACTAGGTTGTGATTGTTCTCGCTGGAGTTCAGAAGAATGAGGGGGGATCTCATAGAGATTATAAAATTCGAACCGGACTAGACAGGGTAGATGCAGGGAAGATATTACCAATGATGGGTGTGTCCAGAACCAGGGGTCACAGTCTGAGGAGTCAGGGTAAACCATTTCGGACAGCGATAAGGAGACATTTCTTCACACAAAGAACAACAAAGAACAAAGAAATGTACAGCACAGGAACAGGCCCTTCGGCCCTCCAAGCCCATGCCGACCATGCTGCTCGACTAAACTACAATCTTCTCGGCTTCCTGGGTCCGTATCCCTCTATTCCCATCCTATTCATATATTTGTCAAGATGCCCCTTAAATGTCACTATCGTCCCTGCTTCCACCACCTCCTCCGGCAGCGAGTTCCAGGCACCCACTACCCTCTGTGTAAAAAAACTTGCCTTGTACATCTACTCATTTGATGTACTCATTTAAGGGCATTTAAAAGTTTATTGGATAAACATATGGATGATAATGGCATAGTGTAGGTTAGATGGCTTTTGTTTCGGTGCAACATCGTGGGCCGAAGGGCCTGTACTGCGCTGTATTGTTCTATGTTCTATGTACTCTAAACCTTGCCCCTCTCACCTTAAACCTATGCCCCCTAGTAATTGACCCCTCTACCCCGGGGAAAAGCCTCTGACTATCCACTCTGTCTATGCCCCTCATAATTTTGTAGACCTCTATCAGGTCGCCCCTCAACCTCCTTCGTTCCAGTGAGAACAAACCGAGTTTATTCAACCGCTCCTCATAGCTAATGCCCTCCATACCAGGCAACATTCTGGTAAATCTCTTCTGCACCCTCTCTAAAGCCTCCACATCCTTCTGGTAGTTGCCCTACCTGCATCAATCATCTTAGTGACCTCCTCGAAAAACTCTTATCAAGTTAGTGAGACACGACCTCCCCTTCACAAAACCATGCTGCCTCTCACTAATACGTCCATTTGCTTCCAAATGGGAGTAGATCCTGTCTCGAAGAATTCTCTCCAGTAATTTCCCTACCACTGAAGTAAGGCTCACCGGCCTGTAGTTCCCTGGATTATCCTTGCAAGAGTTCTTAAACAGAGGAACAACATTGGCTATTCTCCAGTCCTCCGGGACATCACCTGAAGACAGTGAGGATCCAAATATTTCTGTCAAGGCTTCAGCAATTTCCTCTCCAGCCTCCTTCAGTATTCTGGGGTAGATCCCATCAGGCCCTGGGGACTTATCTACCTTAATATTTTTTAAGACACCCAACACCTCGTCTTTTTGGATCTCAATGTGACCCAGGCTATCTACACACCCTTCTCCAGACTCAACATCTACCAATTTCTTCTCTTTGGTGAATACTGATGCAAAGTATTCATTTAGTACCTCGCCCATTTCCTCTGGCTCCACACATAGATTCCCTTGCCAATCCTTCAGTGGGCCAACCCTTTCCCTGGCTACCTTCTTGCTTTTTATGTACGTGTAAAAAGCCTTGGGATTTTCCTTAACCCTATTTGCCAATGACTTTTCGTGACTCCTTCTAGCCCTCCTGACTCTTTGCTTAAGTTCCTTCCTACTTTCCTTATATTCCACACAGGCTTCGTCTGTTCCCAGCCTTTTAGCCCTGATAAATGCCTCCTTTTTCTTTTTGACGAGGCCTACAATATCTCTCGTTATCCAAGGTTCTTGAAAATTGCCGTATTTATCCTTCTTCCTCACAGGAACATGCCAGTCCTGAATTCCTTTCAACTGCCACTTGAAAGCCTCCCACATGTCAGATGTTGATTTGCCCTCAAACATCCGCCCCCAATCTATGTTCTTCAGTTCCCGCCTAATATTGTTATAATTAGCCTTCCCCCAATTTAGCACATTCATCCTAAGACCACTCTTATCCTTGTCCACCAGCACTTTAAAACTTACTGAATTGTGGTCACTGTTCCCGAAATGCTCCCCTACTGAAACATCTACCACCTGGCTGGACTCATTCCCCAATACCAGGTCCAGTACCGCCCCTTCCCTAGTTGGACTGTCCACATATTCTTTTAAGAAGCCCTCCTGGATGCTCCTTACAAACTCTGCCCCGTCTAAGCCCCTGGCACTAAGTGAGTCCCAGTCAATATTGGGGAAGTTGAAGTCTCCCATCACCACAACCCTGTTGTTTTTACTCTTTTCCAAAATCTGTCTACCGATCTGCTCCTCTATCTCCCGCTGGCTGTTGGGAGGCCTGTCGTAAACCCCCAACATTGTGACTGCACCCTTCTTATTCCTGATCTCTATCCATATAGCCTCACTGCCCTCTGAGGTGTCCTCCCGCAGTACAGCTGTGATATTCTCCCTGACCAGTAGCGCAACTCCGCCACCCCTTTTACATCCCCCTCTATCCCGCCTGAAACATCTAAATCCTGGAACGTTTCGCTGCCAATCCTGCCCTTCCCTCAACCAGGTCTCTGTAATGGCAACAACATCATAGTTCCACGTACTAATCCAAGCTCTAAGTTCATCTGCCTTACCCGTAATACTTCTTGCATTAAAACATATGCACTTCAGGCCACCAGACCCGCTGTGTTCAGCAACTTCTCCCTGTCTGCTCTGCCTCAGAGCCCCACTGTCCCTATTCCCTAGTTCTCCCTCAATGCTCTCACCTTCTGACCTATTGCTCCCGTGCCCACCCCCCTGCCATACTAGTTTAAACCCTCCCGTGTGACACCAGCAAACCTCGCGGCCAGGATATTTATGCCTCTCCAGTTTAGATGCAACCCGTCCTTCTTATATAGGTCACACCTGCCCTGGAAGAGCTCCCAGTGGTCCAGATAAGGGAAACCCTCCCTCCTACACCAGCTGTTTAGCCACGTGTTTAGCTGCTCTATCTTCCTATTTCTAGCCTCACTGGCACGTGGCACAGGGAGTAATCCCGAGATTACAACCCTCGAGGTCCTGTCTAGGTCCTGTAGAAGATTTTAGTTTCGACGGGCAACATGGTCGGCACGGGCTTGGAGGGCCGAAGGGCCTTTTCCTGAGCTGTACATTTCTTTGTTCTTTGATTACCCGGGGTCTCGAGGTACCCGGCTATGACCTTCTTCATGATTAATTCTAATACCTTCCCCATGCCAAACATCAAGCTAACTGGCCGATAGTTTTCTTTTTTAAAAAAATATGTTTTTATTCAGAATTTTTCAACAATATTTTCCACTATACAAACAAACCCCCCCCCCCTGCCGTAACAAAGAAAAGAAAGAGAACTCTCGTGGCAAGACATGAACATGGCAAGTCAATAAGATACAGAATTTTGTACATTGGATTCTTCCCGTACATGTCAGTTTCCGGATCCTTCATGTGTTTTCTTGCTCAAATGCCCCCCAGAGAAACCCCCCACCACGAACAATGTGTCCCACCCCGCCCCCACCCCGGGTTGCTGTTGCTGCTGTCCGACCTTCATCTAACGCTCCGCGAGATAGTCTAGGAACGGTTGCCACCGCCTGTAGAACCCCTGCGCAGACCCTCTCAAGGAAAACTTAATCCTCTCCAACTTGATAAACCCAGCCATATCATTTATCCAGGCTTCCACACTGGGGGGCTTCGCCTCCTTCCACATTAGCAAGATCCTTCGCCGGGCTACTCTGGACGCAAAGGCCAGAATGCCGGCTCTTTCGCTTCCTGCACCCCCGGCTCGTCCACTACTCCGAATATTGCTAGCCCCCAGCTTGGCTTGACCCGGACTTTCACCACCTGAGATATTGTTCCCGCCACTCCTCTCCAGAACCCCTCCAGTGCCGGGCATGACCAAAACATATGGACACGGTTCGCCGGGCTCCCTGAGCACATCCCACATCTGTCCTCCACCCCAAAGAACCTACTCAGCCTCGCCACTGTCATATGCGCTCTATGAACCACCTGAAATTGTATCAGGCTAAGCCTGGTACACGAGGAAGAGGAATTAACCTTACTTAGGACATCAGCCCATAGCCCCTCCTCGATCTCCTCCCCCAGCTCCTCTTCCCATTTACCCTTCAGCTCCTCTACCAAAGCTTCCCCCTCTTTCATCTCCTGGTATATCGCCGACACCTTGCCCTCCCCGACCCATACGCCGGAAATCACCCTATCTTGAATCCCCTGTGCCGGGAGTAGCGGGAATTCCCTCACCTGCCGCCTCACAAACGCCATCACTTGCATGTACCTGAAAGCGTTTCCCGGGGATAGTCCAAATTTCTCCTCCAGCGCCCCTAAGCTCGCAAACGTCCCGTCAATGAACAGGTCCCCCATTCTTCTAATTCCCTGCCCGATGCCAGCTCTGAAACCCCCTATCCATCCTTCCTGGGACAAACCGATGGTTGTCTCTGATCGGGGACCACACCGAGGCTCCCGTCGCACCCCTGTGCCGTCTCCACTGCCCCCAGATCTTTAGCGTTGCCGCCACCACCGGACTCGTGGTGTACCTTGTCGGCGAGAGCGGCAGCGGTGCCATCACCAGCGCCCCCAGGCTCGTTCCTTTGCAGGACGCCATCTCCAACCTCTTCCACGCCGACCCCCTCTCCCTCCATCACCCACTTATGGATCATCGCCACGTTGGCTGCCCAGTAGTAGCCACCCAGATTCGGCAATGCCAACCCTCCTCTATCCCTGCTACGCTCCAGGAACCCCCTCCTTACCCTCGGGGTCTTGCTCGCCCACACAAATCCCGTAATGCTCCTGCTTACCCTCTTAAAGAAGGCCTTAGTAATCACAATTGGGAGCCATTGGAATACAAAAAGAAACCTTGGGAGGACCACCATTTTAACCGACTGTACCCTACCCGCCAGCGAGAGTGGCAACATGTCCCACCTTTTAAAATCCTCCTCCATCTGTTTCACCAATCGTGTCAAATTCAGTTTGTGCAAGGCCCCCCAGCTCCTAGCTACCTGAATCCCCAAATATCGAAAGCTCCTTTCCGCCCTCCTCAACGGTAGGTCGTCTATCCCTCTTCCCTGATCCCCCGGATGGATCACAGGGAGCTCACTCTTTCCCACATTGAGCTTGTAGCCCGAAAAGTCTCCCAACTCCCGCAGGATCTGCATTACCTCAACCATCCCCTCCACTGGATCCGCCACATACAGCAACAGGTCGTCTGCGTACAGCGACACTCGATGTTCCTCTCCCCCTCGAACCACCCCCTTCCATTTCCCCGACTCCCTTAACGCCATGGCCAAAGGTTCAATTGCCAATGCAAACAGCAGAGGGGACAGGGGGCACCCCTGCCTCGTCCCTCGATACAGCCGGAAATACTCTGACCTCCGCCGGTTCGTGACCACACTCGCCACCGGGGCTTTATACAGGAGCTTAACCCAACTGATAAACCCTCCCCCGAACCCAAACCTCCTCACCACTTCCCAGAGATACTCCCACTCTACCCGATCAAAGGCCTTCTCCGCGTCCATGGCTGTCACGATCTCCGCTTCTCCCTCCACCGATGGCATCATTATCACATTTAGGAGCCTCCGCACATCAGTATTTAACTGCCTACCCTTTACGAATCCCGTCTGGTCCTCGTGAATCACCCCCGGAACACAGTCCTCAATCCTCGTGGGCAACGTTTTTGCCAGCAACTTAGCATCTATGTTAAGGAGCGAGATCGGTCTATATGACCCACATTGCAGTGGGTCCTTATCCCGCTTCAAGATCAAAGAGATCGTCGCCTCCGACATTGTCGGGGGCAGGGTCCCCCCTCCCTTGCTTCATTGAAGGTCCTTACCAGCAACGGGGCTAACAGGTCTACATACTTCCTATAAAACTCCACCGGGAACCCATCCGGCCCCGGGGCCTTCCCTGCCTGCATGCTCCCCAGTCCTTTAACCAGCTCCTCCACCCCAATTGGCGCCCCCAAACCAGCCACCTCCTGCTCCTCCACCCTTGGGAACCTCAATTGGTCCAAGAATCACCGCATCCCCTCTTTTCCCCCTGGGGGCTGGGACCTATACAGCTCCTCTTAAAAGGCCTTAAAAGCCTCATTCACTTTCCCCGCACTCCGCACCGTAGTTCCCCTGCCATCTTTGACTCCGCCTATTTCCCTCGCTGCCATCCTCTTACGGAGCTGATGTGCCAGCATCCGACTCGCCTTCTCCCCATATTCATATATCGCCCCCTGTGCCTTCCTCCACTGTGCCTCTGCCTTCCCTGTGGTCAACAGGTTGAGCTCTGTCTGGAGACTTCGTCTCTCCCTGAGTAGTCCCTCATCAGGAGCCTCTGCATAGCTCCTGTCCACCCTTAAAATCTCCCCCACTAACCTCTCCCTTTCCCTGCCCTCTTCTCCCTATGAGCCCTGACGGAGATTAACTCTCCCCTGGCCACCGCCTTCAGCGCCTCCCATACTACCCCCACCTGCACCTCCCCGTTGTCGTTGGCCTCCAGATACCTTTCGATACACCCTCGCACCCTCCCGCACACTTCCTCGTCTGCCAGCAGTCCCACGTCCAAACGCCACAGTGGGCGTTGGTCCCTCTCCTCCCCCAGCTCTAGCTCCACCCAATGCGGGGCGTGGTCTGAAATGGCTATGGCCGAGTACTCCGTTCTCTTCACTTTCGGGATCAATGCCCTGCCCAGAACAAAAAAATCTATCCGGGAGTAGGCCTTATGTACGTGGGAGAAAAAATAAAATTCTCTGGCCAAAGGTCTGGCAAATCTCCACGGATCTACTCCCCCCATCTGGTCCATAAACCCCCTAAGCACCTTGGCCGCAGCCGGCCTCTTCCCCGTCCTAGATCTGGAACGATCTAATGCTGGGTCCAGCACCGTATTGCAATCCCCACCCATTATCAAGCTCCCTACCTCCAGGTCCGGAATACGCCCCAACATCCGTTTCATGAATCCAGCATCGTTCCAGTTCGGGGCATATACATTCACCAGTACCACCTCCGTCCCCTGCAACCTACCACTCACCATCACGTATCGGCCTCCCTTGTCCGCTACTATGTTCTTGGCCTCAAACGACACCCGCTTCCCCACCAGTATTGCCACCCCTCTATTCTTCGCATCCAGCCCCGAATGGAACACCTGTCCTACCCATCCCTTCCTTAACCTGACCTGATCTGCCACCTTCAGATGTGTCTCCTGAAGCATGACCACGTCTGCCTTCAGTCCCTTTAGGTGCGCGAACACTCGGGCCCTCTTAACCAGCCCAGTTAGGCCTCTCACATTCCACGTGATCAGCCGGATTGGGGGGGTTACCCCCCCCCGGCCGACTAGCCATCTCATATCTTAGGCCAGCCCCGTGCCCGCGCCTCCCGCACCCTCAGGCGGGGAACCCCTGTCCCGACCACCTCTTCTATTTTCAGTTCCCCCTCGGACAGTGCAGCAGCAACCCTAAAATCCCCCCCCCCCCCCCCCCCCCCCGCTAGATCCACATCTAGCTCTTTTGCTCCCCCATATTACTTCCGTGAGTCAGCTGACTTCTGCTGACCCCGGCTTCCCCCGCCTTCACGTTGATCTCCCCCATGTGGGAGTCTCTCCTCCTCCTTACCTTCCTCCATCCCCCCCTTTTTTTTTTGCGCTTTCCTGAACCAGCCCCGCCCCCTGTGGCGCAGCTCCTGTTGCGGCTATTATCCCAGTTCCCTCATCCCCGAGTCTCACCTCCCTCCAGCACCGACGCCCACATTCCCCATCATCTTTGTCTACAGGAATAGTGCCAGAAGACTGGAGGATAGCAAATGTTGTCCCCTTGTTCAAGAAGGGGAGTAGAGACAACCTACTATAGACCAGTCCATATAACTATAGACCAGTGAGCCTTACTTCTGTTGTGGGCAAAATCTTGGAAAGGTTTATAAGAGATAGGATGTATAATCATCTGGAAAGGAATAATTTGATTAGAGATAGTCAACACGGTTTTGTGAAGGGTAGGTCATGCCTCACAGACCTTATTGAGTTCTTTGAGAAGGTGACCAAACAGGTGGATGAGGGTAAAGCAGTTGATGTGGTGTATATGGATTTCAGTAAAGCGTTTGATAAGGTTCCCCACGGTAGGCTACTGCAGAAAATACAGAGGCATGGGATTCAGGGTCATTTAGCAGTTTGGATCAGAAATTGGCTAGCTGGAAGAAGACAAAGGGTGGTGGTTGATGGGAAATGTTCAGACTGGAGTCCAGTTACTAGTGGTGTACCACAAGGATCTGTTTTGGGGCCACTGCTGTTTGTCATTTTTATAAATGACCTGGAGGAGGGCGTAGAAGGATTGGTGAGTAAATCTGCAGATGACACTAAAGTCGGTAGAGTTGTGGACGGTGCAGAAGGATGTTAGAGGTTACAGAGGGACATAGATAGAATGCAGAGGTGGCAAATGGAGTTTAATTCAGAAAAGTGTGAGGTGATTCATTTTGGAAGGAATAACAGGAAGACAGAGTACTGGGCTAATGGTAAGATTCTTGGCAGTGTGGATGAGCAGAGAGATCTCTGTGTCCATGTACATAGATCCCTGAAAGTTGCCACCCAGGTTGAGAGGGTTGTTAAGAAGGCGTACGGTGTGTTAGCTTTTATTGGTAGAGGGATTGAGTTTCGGAGCCATGAGGTCATGTTGCAGCTGTACAAAACTCTGGTGCGGCCGCATTTGGAGTATTGCGTACAGTTCTGGTCGCCGCATTATAGGAAGGATGTGGAAGCATTGGAAAGGGTGCAGGGGAGATTTCCCAGAATGTTGCCTGGTATGGAGGGAAGATCTTATGAGGAAAGGCTGAGGGACTTGAGGCTGTTTTCGTTAGAGAGAAGAAGGTTAAGAGGTGACTTAATTGAGGCATACAAGATGATCAGAGGATTGGATAGGGTGGACAGTGAGAGCCTTTTTCCTCGGATGGTGATGTCTAGCACGAGGGGACATAGCTTTAAATTGAGGGGAGATAGATATAGGACAGACGTCAGAGGTAGGTTCTTTACTCCGAGAGTAGTAAGGGCGTGGAATGCCCTGCCTGCAACAGTAGTGGACTCGCCAACACTAAGGGGATTCAAATGGTCATTGGATAGACATATGGACAATAAGGGAATCGTGTAGATGGGCTTTAGAGTGGTTTCACAGGTCGGCGTAACATCGAGGGCCGAAGGGCCTGTCCTGCGCTGTAATGTTCTATGTTCTATTCACTTTAGCTTCTCTTTACCTGTAGAAATTCTTGCTCTCCATTTTTACATTTCTAGTTAGCTTCCTCTTGGACTCTACTTTCTTTCTGCTGAAATGGTACCAATGGTACAGCCCACACTTTCTCCAGGAATGATGCCCATCCATCTCAACTTCCCAGACGTAGACTCTTCCTCAGACCAACAACAGAACTATCTAATAGCTAGACATCGATATGTCATCAGTATTGCTGTTAGAATAATGCTGTTCTGAACCGGATGTTTTCATGTGTGTAATCTTCCCCATCATTTACTTTTCAGGAGCATATTCTCAGCAGCAAGGTTACCCTGTGCAGCCACCAACTATGGCTCCACCAACCTATTTGTCCACTGTCCAAGTTCCTCCAGCACCACCTTACACAGAGGCTCCTCCGTCTTATTCTGAGGTGAGTTAGCTAGTTTACATCACCTTTTGAGATGGACCAAGGAAATATGCACATTGTAATCGCTTTTACAGACCATTGAAAGGAGTTGGTATTTGCTCTTTGAATCAATTGCAGTACAGTTCAGAATCACGACTTTCAAGCCAGGAGCAAATTGAAAGGTTTGGGTGAAAAGGAGAAGAGAACCGTGACTGGGCAATGAGTGGCAGTTGAGGAATTGGTCCGTGCAGAATCCACCAACGGTCTTATAATTAGCACAGACCGTTGGAGATCACAGATGTAGACATGATGAATGAAACTTTGAGATATATATGAAATTCCATATTCTGGTTCTCCAAGTCCACACCCTGCTCATCTGTCCAGTCTGAAGACCCACTTTAATGTGCTTCCTCATTCCCACATTCATCAACAATAGCCACATCCTCTCTTGTCTCTCCTCCTTTTCCTTGCTTCTACCTCACACCCATAGCCCAGCTCCTGCATGTCTCAGTCCTCGGACCCCATGTGTCTTCCCAGGACTTTCACTCATTCAAGCAATGTGGCCATCACTGGCTAAGCCAGTATTTATTGTCCATCCCTAATTGCCCCTTGTCATGAGAATGCCGCTTTAAGAAATGTTTGGCTGCTCATATTACTGCAGTGATGTCAGAGTGTGGGTGGAGCTGGGTTGTCTTAGCTTTTTACTTTCGTTTTAGGCTGTTTGCTGCAGGATGTGTTTTAGTTTTGTTTTCAGTGTTAGAGCTGAAGCCAGACCAAGCAGGTATACTGCTATTTTCTCTGCCAACAAAAGACTATCTCTTGATCATTTGGGTGAATTCAGAATTATCAATGTTTTCAGTAGTGACTTTAACCTGATGTGCTTCTGATAAAGGTTTTGCTTTTAAGTCGTATGGATGTTAAAAGGAAAGCTTAAAGGATTACTTAGTGTTGTAGTCTTTGCGGGTTGTATTTGAATTAATAATTGCTAAGATGTTCACTGTATGTTTTAAAAAGGTTAACTTGAGTTCATAGAATAAACATTGTTTTGTTTTAAAAAATACTTTTCCATTTCTGCTGTACCACACCTGTAGAGTGGGCTGTGTGCTCCCCATACCACAATCTATTAAAGGTTGTGTGTCAGGTGAACTCCATGATACACTTTGGGGTTCTCTAAACCCTGGCTCATAACAAATTGGGGGCTCGTCTGGGATAAAAGTCTATCTATTGGATTGGCTTAGTGAACTTAAAGACAGTGAGGGGTGAGCATATTGTGGGTGCTTTTCAGGTGTGGTATTTCAGTTTAAATGGAGAGTGGGTTGTGGACAATGTCTCTTTCAGAGGCTCTGAAGTTGTTGGGGGTGGAGACGGTCACACGCAGTACCTTACGGACAGAGACTAAAAGCAGACTGTTGGATTTGGCAAAAACATTGCAGTTAACATTACCTGACAAAATGCGAAAAGATGAGGTAATAATGGCGGTGGTTAAGCATTTAAAGTTGCCTGAGATAGAGTTTGACTCATTGGAAATGGCAAAAATTCAGTTACAAATTAGACAAATGGAACATGAGAAAGAATTAAAGCAGCTTGAATACAAAAGAGAAGAAAATGAAAAAGCGAGAGAGGAAAAAGAAAAGGAGAGAGAAGAAAGGAAAACAGAAAGAATAGCCCTAGCAGAACAAAAAGAAAGAGAAAGGGAGATACAGATCAGGGAAAAAGATAAAGAGGGAGAGATTGAACTTCAGAAAATGGCCATGAAACATGACGGTCAGTTAAAATTGGCAGACGTAAAGGGAAACGTACAGTTGGATGACAGTGATGAGGATAGTGAGAAATGAAAAAATGAAATGAAAATCACTGTCACAAGTAGGCTTCAAATGAAGTTACTGTGAAAAGCCCCTAGTCGCCACATTCCGGCGCCTGTTCGCGGAAGCTCGTATGGGAATTGAACCGTGCTGCTGGCCTGCCTTGGTCTGCTTTCAAAGCCAGCGATTTAGCCCAGTGTGCTAAACCAGCCCTTGAAAGAGTGTCATAGTCGAAGGCTTGGTGAGGATCTATTTAAATATGACCAAGCATTGCCAAGGTTTGACGAGAAGGAGGCTAAACAAATGAAATGGCCACAGGACGTGTGGGTGTTACTGATTCAAACAAAGCTGGTAGGTAGAGCTAGTGAAGTGTTTGCATCATTACCGGAGGAGGTATCTGGAACGTATGAGGAGGTGAAAAAATCCATCTGAAGTGCATATGAGCTAGTGCCTGAAGCTTACAGACAAGGTTTAGGAATTTAAGGAAAGAATTTGGTCAAACATACAGAGAGTTTGAAAGGCTCAAACAGAGTAATTTTGATAGATGGATAAGGGCTTTGAAAATAGACCAAACGTATGAAGCTCTCAGAGAAATTATACTTTTGGAGGAGTTTAAAAATTCAATTCCTGATGTAGTGAGAACTCATGTGGAAGAACAGAGGGTTAAAACTGCGAGGTTAGCAGCAGAAATGGCAGATGATTATGAATTAGTTCATAAATCAAAGATTGGTTTCCGACATCAGTTTCAGCCGGTGAGGGATAGAAACTGGGGAAAAGAGAAATACTCAAGTGGTAAAGATGGGTCTGTTTTTGTCCAATGTGTGCAGGAGGGTTTCCTGACACATTATGTAGATAGGCCGACGAGAGGCGAGGTCATATTGGATTTGGTACTGGGTAATGAACCAGGACAGGTGTTAGATTTGGAGGTAGGTGAGCACTTTGGTGACAGTGACCACAATTCGATTATGTTTACTTTAGTGATGGAAAGGGATGGGTATATACCACAGGGCAAGAGTTATATCTGGGGGAAAGGCAATTATGATGCGATGAGGCAAGACTTAGGATGCATCGGATGGAGAGGAAAACTGCAGGGGATGGGCACGATGGAAATGTGGAGCTTGTTCAAGAAACATCTACTGCGTGTCCTTGATAAGTATGTAGCTGTCAGGCAGGGAGGAAGTGGTCGAGCGAGGGAACCGTAGTTTACTAAAGCAGTCGAAACACTTGTCAAGAGGAAGAAGGAGGCTTATGTAAAGATGAGACATAAAGGTTCAGTTAGGGCGCCCGAGAGCTACAAGTTAGCTCGGAAGGACCTAAAGAGAGAGCTAAGAAGAGCCAGGAGGGGACATGAGAAGTCTTTGGCAGGTAGGATCAAGGATAACCCTAAAGCTTTCTATGGCTATGTCAGGAATAAACAAATGACTAGGGTAAGAGTAGGGCCAGTCAAGGACAGTAGTGGGAAGTTGTGCGTGGAGCCCGAGGAAATAGGAGAGGTACTAAATGAATATTTTTCGTCAGTGTTCACACAGGAAAAAGACAATGTTGTCGAGGAGAATACTGAGATTCAGGCTACTACACTAGAAGGGCTTGAGGTTCATAAGGAGGAGGTGTTAGCAATTCTGGAAAGTGTGAAAATAGATAAGTCCCCTGGGCCGGATGGGATTTATCCTAGGATTCTCTGGGAAGCTAGGGAGGTGATTGCTGAGCCTTTGGCTTTGATCTTTAAGTCATCTTTGTCTACAGGAATAGTGCGAGAAGACTGGAGGATAGCAAATGTTGTCCCCTTGTTCAAGAAGAGGAGTAGAGACAACCCCGGTAATTATAGACTGTGAGCCTTACTTCAGTTGTGGGCAAAATCTTGGAAAGGTTTATAAGAGATAGGATGTATAATCATCTGGAAAAGGAATAATTTGATTAGAGATAGTCAACACGGTTTTGTGAAGGGTGGGTCGTGCCTCACAAACCTTATTGAGTTCTTTGAGAAGCTGACCAAACAGGTGGATGAGGGTAAAGCAGTTGATGTGGTGTACAGGGATTTCAGTAAAGCGTTTGATAAGGTTCCCCACGGTAGGCTACTACAGAAAATACAGAGGCATGGGATTCAGGGTGATTTAGAGGTCTGGATCAGAAATTGGCTAGCTGGAAGAAGACAAAGGGCAGTGGTTGATGGGAAATGTTCAGACTGGAGTCCAGTTACTAGTGGTGTACCACAAGGATCTGTTTGGAGCCACTGCTGTTTGTCATTTTTATAAATGACCTGGAGGAGGGCGCAGAAGGATGGGTGAGTAAATTTGCAGATGACACTAAAGTCGGTGGAGTTGTGGACAGTGCGGAAGGATGTTACAAGTTACAGAGGGACATAGATAAGCTGCAGCACGGCTGAGAGGTGGCAAATGGAGTTTAATGCAGAAAAGTGTGAGGTGATTCACTTTGGAAGGAATAACAGGAAGACAGAGTACTGAGCTAATGGTAAGATTCTTGGCAGTGTGGATGAGCAGAGAGATCTCGGTGTCCATGTACATAGATCCCTAAAAGTTGCCACCCAGGTTGAGAGGGTTGTTAAGAAGGCGTACGGTGTGTTAGCTTTTATTGGTAGAGGGATTGAGTTTCAGAGCCATGGGGTCATGTTGCAGATGTACTAAACTCTGGTGCAGCCGCATTTGGAGTATTGCGTGCAATTCTGGTCGCCGCATCATCGGAAGGATGTGGAAGCATTGGAAAGGGTGCAGAGGAGATTTACCAGAATGTTGCCTGGTATTGTTGCTCGTTTTAGCCTTAGTTTATTTGCTCTAATTCTGTCACCTTTGCTCTTGAGTCGCCAGGTATCTTTCTGATACCGCCACGTGGTCCAAGTCCAAGTAATGATTAATAATCCAACACACCGCTTAGTAAGAGTTAAATCAACGCTCATTTATTATATACAGCAATTAATACTTATACATTAATTCTACTTCTAAGCTACTACCTACCACTAACAGGCCAATGCTTAACTTTGGAAATGGCCCACCAGGTCAGGGAAACGAATGGCCTTTCGAATGGGTTCTGAGCCTGCGGGATTCAAAAGCTGGTACAGGTTGATAGTCAGGAGTGTCTATCTGGTAGCGATTGTTGGAGTAAAACTTACGTTTTCTTTCAGCAAGGGTCTCGAAGGGTGCGGAGAGGAGAAGAAGGGTCGATTTGAACTTGGCCCCTATTCTTATAGTCCCCAGGGGCTTCCCGCCTCTCCGGGCGGACCTTGTACCTGGTTCCAAGTGATTGGACTTGGTCCCAATCACTTGGTTCGATATTCTCCAATACTGGAGCGATTCCCTGATCGAGGGGTGGTCGTTTACCTCTCTTTGTGTCAGCTACTACTGGCGCCGAAAGGTCTGGGTCGGCTTTGTGTTGCTAATTTGTAGCAATTGTTCCCGGGGATGGCTGCTTAGTGTGCAGATTGCTGGGGTGTTGTGATGTTGATGGCTGCAGGTATCGATTCGGTCTGGCATTTTCCCGAGGCGAATACACTGTTTTACCTGCAGCTGTCTGTTTGAGTCCTGTTGGCTGATTTTCCCATCAGCCTCTTCCGTTCGCCATTTTAGATCGGAGTTTGGCCATTCTAATCGGGAGTCAGCCATTTTACATGGCTACATTCCCTCCTTGTGATCCTAACGCGAAGCGTGAAGGATCACATCAATTTGTTACTTTCCATTCCCTGACCGGGGGGGGACACCTCCTACATGGCCTCTGCACTGACCATAGCTATGCACAAAAATGTTTAAACTAACAATTCTAAGGGCGCTATGTCAGACAGGGACATGCATTACGAAATAACAAACTTGGAACCTCTAATTTATCCTCAGTACACTACACTCGCTAAACATTTCATTATCCTATCTTCCTCAAGCATACAACAAATCACATCATTCCATAATCTTTCCTGGCTTGGCAGTCAAGCTCAGGATCATACAATGTTTCTCATAAAAAGTTTTGTACATCTCTTTATTTACAGCAATAAACGCAAGTGAATGCACTTTATTATTTTGTTATAGATCGCAGGGGTCGGGGGTCTGGTCGGAACCGAATATAGGGTATCTGATCCTATATACCGGGGTTCGAGCGCGGTACGCTCTCCTTCGCCATTTACGTAGGCCCATAGTCTGCACTACACAGCAGAGTATCGCCAACGCTAACAGTGTTTTGATCACGTAGGACAGGGCATACCAGGTTATGAACCTGGCACACCAGGAAGATGCAGTGTCGCTGGTGACTGGGCTCTGGGTACTGCGGGGCAGTGAAACATTAACGGCTGGGGGGGGGGTTTGAAGTCATGGGGTTCGCGTTCACGCGCAACCAAATGTCCAAAATTAAAATGTTGATCACGGTGAAGGAAGTCCTCATGGCTGTCCTCTTTCCTTTTCTTTCTTTGTGTTCTCTTTATTTTCTCCGGTCCTGGAGCTTCTCGAGTTCTGTAGAAACAAGTAGAGTATCTGTAACTACCTTGGTTTAATATCCGGTATAGAACATAGAACATAGAACAATACAGCGCAGTACAGGCCCTTCGGCCCACGATGTTGCACCGAAACAAAAGCCATCTAACCGACACTATACCATTATCATCCATATGTTTATCCAATAAACTTTTAAATGCCCTCAATGTTGGCGAGTTCACTACTGTAGCAGGTAGGGCATTCCACGGCCTCACTACTCTTTGCGTAAAGAACCTACCTCTGACCTCTGTCCTATATCTATTACCCCTCAGTTTAAAGCTATGTCCCCTCGTGCCAGCCATTTCCATCCGCGGGAGAAGGCTCTCACTGTCCACCCTATCCAACCCCCTGATCATTTTGTATGCCTCTATTAAGTCTCCTCTTAACCTTCTTCTCTCCAACGAAAACAACCTCAAGTCCATCAGCCTTTCCTCATAAGATTTTCCCTCCATACCAGGCAACATCCTGGTAAATCTCCTCTGCACCCGCTCCAAAGCCTCCACGTCCTTCCTATAATGCGGTGACCAGAACTGTACGCAATACTCCAAATGCGGCCGTAGCAGAGTTCTGTACAGCTGCAACATGACCTCCCGACTCTGGAACTCAATCCCTCTACCAATAAAGGCCAACACTCCATAGGCCTTCTTCACAACCCTATCAACCTGGGTGGCAACTTTCAGGGATCTATGTACATGGACACCTAGATCCCTCTGCTCATCCACACTTTCAAGAACTTTACCATTAGCCAAATATTCCGCATTCCTGTTATTACTTCCAAAGTGAATCACCTCACACTTCTCTACATTAAACTCCATTTGCCACCTCTCAGCCCAGCTCTGCAGCTTATCTATATCCCTCTGTAACCTGCTACATCCTTCCACACTATCGACAACACCACCGACTTTAGTATCGTCTGCAAATTTACTCACCCACCCTTCTGCGCCTTCCTCTAGGTCATTGATAAAAATGACAAACAGCAACGGCCCCAGAACAGATCCTTGTGGTACTCCACTTGTGACTGTACTCCATTCTGAACATTTCCCATCAACCACCACCCTCTGTCTTCTTTCAGCTAGCCAATTTCTGATCCACATCTCTAAATCACCCTCAATCCCCAGCCTCCGTATTTTCTGCAATAGCCTACCGTGGGGAACCTTATCAAACGCTTTGCTGAAATCCAGATACACCGCATCAACTGCTCTACCCTCATCTACCTGTTCAGTCACCTTCTCAAAGAACTCAATAAGGTTTGTGAGGCATGACCTACCCTTCACAAAGCCATGCTGACTATCCCTGATCATATTATTCCTATCTAGATGATTATAAATCTTGTCTCTTATAATCTCCTCCAAGACTTTACCCACTACAGACGTGAGGCTCACCGGTCTGTAGTTGCCGGGGTTGTCTCTGCTCCCCTTTTTGAACAAAGGGACCACATTTGCTGTCCTCCAGTCCTCTGGCACTATTCCTGTAGCCAATGATGACATAAAAATCAAAGCCAAAGGTCCAGCAATCTCTTCCCTGGCCTCCCAGAGAATCCTCGGATAAATCCCATCAGGTCCCGGGGACTTATCTATTTTCAGCCTGTCCAGAATTGCCAACACCTCTTCCCTACGTACCTCAATGCCATCTATTCTATTAGCCTGGGGCTCAGCATTCTCCTCCACAACATTATCTTTTTCCTGAGTGAATACTGACAAAAAATATTCATTTAGTATCTCGCCTATCTCTTCAGACTCCACACACAATTTCCCATCCCTGTCCTTGACTGGTCCTACTCTTTCCCTAGTCATTCGCTTATTCCTGACATACCTATAGAAAGCTTTTGGGTTTTCCTTGATCCTTCCTGCCAAATACTTCTCATGTCCCCTCCTTGCTCGTCTTAGCTCTCTCTTTAGATCCTTCCTCGCTACCTTGTAACTATCCATCGCCCCAACTGAAACTTCACACCTCATCTTCACATAGGCCTCCTTCTTCCTCTTAAAAAGAGATTCCACTTCCTTGGTAAACCACGGTTCTCTCGCTCGACGCCTTCCTCCCTGCCTGACCGGTACATACTTATCAAGAACACGCAGTAGCTGATCCTTGAACAAGCCCCACTTATCCAATGTGCCGAACACTTGCAGCCTACTTCTCCACCTTATCCCCCCCAAGTCACGTCTAATGGCATCATAATTGCCCTTCCCCCAGCTATAACTCTTGCCCTGCGGTGTATACTTATCCCTTTCCATCATTAATGTAAACGTCAACGAATTGTGGTCACTGTCCCCAAAGTGCTCTCCTACCTCCAAATCCAACACCTGGCCTGGTTCATTACCCAAAACCAAATCCAACGTGGCCTCGCCTCTTGTTGGCCTGTCAACATATTGTTTCAGGAAACCCTCCTGCACACACTGTACAAAAAACGACCCATCTATTGTACTCGAACTATATCTTTTCCAGTCAATATTTGGAAAGTTAAAGTCTCCCATAATAACTACCCTGTTACTTTCGCTCTTATCCAGAATCATCTTCGCCATCCTTTCCTCTACATCCCTAGAACTATTAGGAGGCCTATAAAAAACTCCCAACAGGGTGACCTCTCCTTTCCTGTTTCTAACTTCAGCCCATACTACCTCGGAAGAAGAGTCCCCATCTAGCATCCTCTCCGCCACCGTAATACTGCTCTTGACTAGCAGCGCCACACCTCCCCCTCTTTTGCCTCCTTCTCTGAGCTTACTAAAACACCTAAACCCCGGAACCTGCAACATCCATTCCTGTCCTTGCTCTATCCATGTCTCCGAAATGGCCACAACATCGAAGTCCCAGGTACCAACCCATGCTGCCAGTTCCCCTACCTTGTTTTGTATACTCCTGGCATTGAAGTAGACACACTTCAAACCACCTACCTGAACACTGGCCCCCTCCTGCGACGTCAAATCTGTGCTCCTGACCTCTTTACTCTCATTCTCCATTACCCTAAAACTACAATCCAGGTTCCCATGCCCCTGCTGCATTAATTTAAACCCCCCCAAAGAGCACTAACAAATCTCCCCCCCAGGATATTTGTGCCCCTCAGGTTCAGATGTAGACCATCTTGTCTGTAGAGGTCCCACCTTCCCCAGAAAGAGCCCCAGTTATCCAGAAATCTGAATCCCTCCCGCCTGCACCATCCCTGTAGCCACGTGTTTAAATGCTCTCTCTCCCTATTCCTCATCTCACTATCACGTGGCACGGGCAACAACCCAGAGATAACAACTCTGTTTGTTCTAGTTCTGAGCTTCCATCCTAGCTCCCTGAAAGCCTGCCTGACATCCTTGTCCCCTTTCCTACCTATGTCGTTAGTGCCAATGTGGACCACGACTTGGGGCTGCTCCCCCTCCCCACTAAGGCCCTTCTGAGCAACAGGGCCAGACTCCGTGCCAGAGGCCCGTACCCCATGGCTTACCCCTGGTAAGTCTCCCCCCCCCCCCCCCCCCCCCCACAAGTATCCAAAGCGGTATACTTGTTTCTCAGGGGAACGACCGCAGGGGATCCCTGCACTGACTGCTTTTTCCCAGTCCCTCTTACAGTTACCCACCTATCTCCAATCTTTGGTGTAACTAATTCCCTGAAGCTGCTATCTATGACCCCTTCTGCCTCCCGAATGATCCGAAGTTCTTCCAACTCCAGCTCCAGTTCCCTAACTCGGTCTTGGAGGAGCTGGAGATGGCAGCACTTCCTGCAGGTAAAATCAGCAGGGACACTAACTGCATCCCTCACCTCAAATGTTAGTGTGTCTGTCCTTTGGGGCCAATTATTCCCTTATAATTGGTCACTATGTGTGACTCCCTTATTTTTTTTTTCAAAAAGAAATTTTCGGACACGGCACACTTCCCAATGAGGGACCAGTGCTGATTTACCATCCCAATGTTGCAGGATGTAAATAGCATTTGGCAGCAACCCAAAGGTCACCTAAACAAATAAAAACTTTTTGAAATGAAAAGGTCGAATGAGGTGCGTATGGGCCGCGACGGGTAAGATTTGGATGGAGTCCCCGGGTAGGACGGCTACCAATACCGTATCTCCCCTACCCGAGCGTGATTGACCAGCGGGGGGGGGGTCCTCAGGCAGGGCGGGTCTCACGCCGTTTCTCCACTGCCTGAGCAACCGACAAGAACTGGCAAAAATGTAGTCATCGTGGTGGGGTTGCCGTAGTGGTTCTATCCTTCGAACCAGAAGGGCAGTTACGATCGGGCGTCTGATACCCGAACAAGTATCAGCTGAAAAGCGAGTTCTCTGAACAAGCGTGTGGTCTGTTCACCAGGTATCTGCAGATAAGCTAGTTCCGCTGAACAAGCGTGTGGAAAACATTCTCCTGTCGTACAAACAACATTAAACAAACTTACTAACAACATCAAACATTCTGCAGGTTCCATCAGGAAGGACAACACTTTTCCCAAGCGTTTCCTTTGAAACATCATGTGGACACCTCAGTTCTCGGTTGCGAACAGGGTCGCAAAGGGGTTCTCGGTTTGGGAGTCAGACCCAAGGTCGTCATCTTCTCCCGGGTGCCAAACTCTGGAGTGTATCAGGGCTGAGAGGGCTGCGTGGTGTGAGTTGGGGTCGCTCTCGTCGTTGCGGACGAGTCTGTAGGAGTTGTTGAGGTGCCAATAATTTGTGTCGAGTTGTGTGGGGACAAAGTCGGGGTCGTCCGTGTGGTTCGGTGGTCGGTGGTGGGATTTATTTAGAAAAGTGATCAGGGAGGGATCACTTGGATCGTAGTCTGAGTCGCTGGGTGTGGGTCCGGTTGCATGGGGATAGTAGGGAGGCATGCTGTGGCTATCGTCCGAGTCACAGTCGCTGTCTCTGCTGCTGCAGTCTGTGGGCGTTCCGGGGCGGAGTGTATATTTTGGGGGTGGAGTCGAGGTCCGGTCCGTGGCTGGGCTGGACGTGGTGGGGGTTGGTCGGGTTACGTTGGCTGTGGGCAGGGTGTGGTCTGCTGCGTCAAGCATGACGTGGTGGGCGTGGTTCGACTGTGCTCCATAAGCCTTTAACTGGTTTATATGGAACCACGTAGTCTTACCATTGGGGTACTTTATTTTGGAAACGGATGGGCTTACTTTATCCGCAATGGAGTACGGACCCAAGTATTTTGGTGACAGGAATGTGCTGGGGTTATATACAGACAGCATCACTTGCTGTCTGATATCGTATTCCGTTGCATGCACTGCCTTATCGAAACAAGCCTTGCTCTGTTTCTTTCTGGTGCCCAATTTTACTGCGGCTGCTAGCTGAGCCGTTTTTACATTTGCAACTAATTGCTCCACAGCTTTCTCGTGGGTGAGGGCCGTAACTTCAGGGCTGGTCAGGTCTAAACCTAACAAGTATTCTGTCCCTTTCATGGGGCGTCCGGTCATGAGGGTGTGTGGGGTGTAACCTGTGGAGGTGGAAACAGTGTTACGCAAAAACATCAGCGCAAAGGGGAGGACCGAATCCCAGGTGGTGTTGTTCTGCTGGACCATTTTTCTGAGGGTGGATTTTAGGGTCCGATTCATGCGCTCCACTGTACCACTCGACTGAGGGTGGTACGCAATGTGGAATTTTTGGGTGATGTCAAATATCGTGAGGACGTTCTGCATGACCCGTCCCGTAAAGTGAGAACCTTGGTCCGACTCAATACTGCGGGGGAGTCCCCATCTTGTAAAGATGTGGTGGGTTAGAATCTTGGCTGTGGTTTTCGCGGTGTTGGTGCGGGCTGGAAATGTAAAAGTGTCTATGACCACCAGAACATATTTATAACCATTCCTGCAAGGGGGCAATGGACCTATAAAATCGATCTGGAGGTTAGTCCAGGGGCCGTTAACGGGTCGGGTGTGGCTGAGTTGGGCCTTTTTGGCATATCTGTCGGGGTTATTCTGCGCACCGATAAGGCAATTTTCAATGTAATGGTTTACATCTTCCTTGAGATTTGGCCACCAACAAAGCTGTTTGAGATGGGCTGTAGTGGGATCGATTCCCTGGTGTCCATGACCATCATGGAACAAACAAATCAATTGGTTCCTGTCCTGTTCAGGAACTACATAAAGGGTGTCCTTTAACACCACACCGTCATGTGTGGTCAGTGTATTTCTGAACCTCTCGTATGAGGCTGGAAACTTCCCTTTCACGATCTCAGTGAGAGCGCTGTCCTGCTTCTGGGCCGCTACTAGATCTTCGATCCTAGTCTGCGCGACCTGAACTGCACTCACTGGCACACTCACTGGGGCACTCTCGGGGGGCTTCCAAAAGTACCCATGCCTGGATCCTGCCTTAGCCAGCGCGTCGGCTTTTACATTTCCAGGGGGGGAGGAACGATGGTGGCTGCGGACTTTTCTAATGCCAAAAGTCCTGTTCTTGGCTTTTTGTAAAATATGGCGGAGTAATGGGGCTGAGGGGAGGGGTTTCCCATCCGCGGAAACAAATCCTCTTGTTTCCCAGAGGGGCAGAAATTCCGTGAGGCTGTTACAGACATAGAGGCTGTCCGAGTATATGTCTGCTGGGCTGGGGAAGGAATCCGGGTGCTCAACGATGTATGCGATGGCTGCGAGCTCTGCTGCCTGCGCGCCTAGGTTTTAACGCTGTTTCCTCGAGGGCGCGTCCTCAACATAGATCCCGCAACCTGTTATGTGCTGCCCATCTAAGAATGTGGAAGATCCACCCACATAAATCTTAATGGGCTCACACGTGTCTGTGTGTGGGGGGTTCTGAGATGAATTTCCTATCTTTCTGGGGGGTGTTTTAGCAATAAAGGGGCCTGTGTTGTGGTGTGGAGAGATAATCTCACATTCATGGGGGGTTCCGGGGTACTGTAAATTGTCGACTAAGTAGGTGTGTGTCTTTGTCCTTTTAACAGTGATGTCCCGTCCCTGCAAGAGAAGGGTCCATCTCGCTGCTCTAATCTGACTGACTGTACTGTCCTTGAGTCGTCCGTCTAGTAAAAGTTGGGTGGGGGTGTGCTCGGTCAAAATGGTGATGGGGTTCAGTCCGGTAATGTAGGAAAAGTACTGGACTGCCCAGAATACTGCGAGCAGGTGCCTCTCACAGGCTGGAAATCCCTGCTCCACAGCATCTAAAAGTCGGGAGGCGTAAACTACGGGTCTTATCTGGTCGTGCCGTTCCTGCAGGAGCGCGGCTGGAAGGGTGGTCGCTACCTCTATGGTGTAAGGGGAAAGCGGGTCTGGAACTTGTAGTGCGGGGGCGGCTATGAGCGCCTGTTTTAATGATTCCACAGCATCCGTATGCTGCGGAAGCCATTCCCAGGGGGCTCCCTTCTTTAAGAGCTCTGAGAGGGGCGCTGCCTTGCTGGCGAAACCGTCAATGTGGTTTCGGCAGTAGCCAACCAGTCCTAAAAACGACCGGAGGGCTGAAACGTTCTGGGGAAGGGGCAATTTAGCGATCGAGTCAATTCTTTTATGCCCGATCTCGCGTTTACCATGCGTGATAATTGTTCCCAAATATACCACTTTTTCTTCCAAAATCTGGACCTTTTTGGGGTTGACTTTACAACCAATTGTATGTAATAGTTCCAGGAGTTCGGACAGAAGCTCGATGTGCTCTTCCTTGGTGTCTGTCTGCAATAGTAGATCAGCTACATACTGGACGAGACATTCGGGGCGAGAGAATTTCGCTCGTCCATTTGCTAGCTGTCGGTGGAAATTGGAGGGGGAGTTGTGGAATCCTTGTGGCAGGCATGTCCACGTGTACTGCTGTCCTTTAAAGGTGAAGGCAAATTTGTACTGGCACGCCTTTGCCAATGGAATGGACCAGAATCCATTACTGATGTCCAAAACCGTGAAGTAACGGCAATTGAGTCCCTGCTTGAACATGGTCTCGGGACTTGTTGCCTGTGGGGGCTGCTGCGGGGGTGATTTTGTTGAGTTCCCGATAATCGATGGTCAGTCGCCATGATCCATCGGGCTTTCTCACTGGCCAAATCGGGGCATTATTAGTGGAGGCTACTGATCTAAGTACGCCCTGCTCAATAAGTTCTCTATAACTTTTAGGATTTCTCCCTCTGCCTCTTGGGGAAATCCGTACTGTTTTGGGGGTCTAGGGTCAGGTCCTGTTACTTGTACGGAGCCAGGCATCCGTCCACAGTCGTGCTTGTGGGTCGCGAATGCTACCCTGTTCTTTTGCAGGACTGCCCTAACCTGTTGGTCCGTGCTAAGCGTGGTCGGGTTGAACCAAAATTCGCCTACTGCGCTAATTTTGTTCATATATTCCCCTATGTTGCGGGGGCTCTTGCGTATTTTGCCATCTTCCAGACACACTGGTTGACTGGATCGAATGATAGGTGGTGGGAATTCATAAAATCAATTCCCAGAATGTGTTGTGCTGTGTGGGGCAGGTCTACTAAAACTACGGGGTGTTTGGTGGTGATGGTTCCGATTTGAATGGGTACAGGGACTGTGATGTGTCCCTGCTGTGAGTGGCCTGTAAAGCCGCAGAGGGTGATTGTGGCTGTAGTGGGCCACGTGTCTTTTTGGAACATGGTGGAGGAATTTATTGTGGTGCGGGACCCTCCTGTGTCCCAAAGAAATTCGATAGGCTGTCCCCGAATTTTTGCTGCGACTACGGGTCGTCCTGACCGATCCCAAAGGGTGTCGCAGACCCAACTGGGGGAGTCCGGACACCGTCAGTCCGTTCCGGTCAAGTCCGTCTGATCCGAACGGCCGCTAACGCTATGGATGGGCTCTGCCTTTTTCTTACTGAGAGTGCCCGTCTGCTGGGCTCTCTGTGGCTTTTTAGGGACATTGCACTCTCTTGCGAAGTGTCCCAACTGTCCGCAGTTGTAACACTCCTGTGACTTGGGTGGGGGGCTGTTCTTTCCTTCATTCACCCAGGCGGGGTTGTGATGTGTTGTTTTACTGCCTGCATGTCTGCGGCAGCCTGCTTTTCCTCGGTGGTTTTAGCTGTGGGTTTATTCTGAACAGATTGCTCCCAAACGCGGGACAATCTTTTAACTACCCACTTCTCGTTATGGGCCTCCTTTGAGGGATCATAACTCGTACAGGCTTTCTGCGGCTGCGAAGTGAATCCACAGGCGTCCAGCGAACGCTGTGGGGTGCTCAGACTTCTTCTGCCTACATTTATTGAGGCCATCTACGGGGTCACCCCGGTTGTACCCGATCGCATCCAGGATCGCGGTATGCATTTCTGCAAGGGTGCCTCCTCCTGCATTCTGTGGGTCGGGAAGGGCTGCTGCTACCGACGGATCTAAACTTAGAACCATGAGCTTTACATGCTCTCTGTCGTCCAGGCCGTACATGTTCGTCTGATGTTTGACGGTGGCAAAGGAATGGTGGGGGTCTGCGGCGGGGAGGAATGGTGTGATCTTTGCACACGCGTCCCGTAATTGGCTCACTGTTAAGGGGGTGGAATATAGATATTCCGCATCGTCCGATGTGGCTGTGCGGTGGGTGGTTACAGGGTTCATTGGAGCTTGAACTGTCTGCTGTGTGGGGGGTGGGGGTGCTTTTCTCCTTTGGGGCTTTCCCTGCGCACATGTTCCCTGAACATATCTCTGCGCTGTTTCTTGCAACTCTTCCCAATCAGGGCCGTCTTCCTGGTCTAACTTTTCCCCAAAGGTTTCCTGAAATCCTTTCTGAACAGAAAGCAGTGATTGCAGCTCTGCAATCTGCTTCCGGCACTTTGCGTGATCTATTGTGCTTTGTCTTTGTTCTGTGGTGGCAGCGTGGAGCGCTCTCAAGGCTGCCTTGAGATCACTGCATTGTTTCTGTAGCGTCTCCACCTGCTTCTCTGTCTCTTTCCTGACCAGGACTGCACGCTGCGTGTCCTGATAGGCCTTTTCGTACTGTGATTGGAAACTGCTTAAATGTGCCAGACAAGACTGGTGACCCCGTTTGGCGTCAGCCACCTCTTCATCCTTTGCTGCCAATTTCTTCCTTGACTCTAAATTCTCTTTCTCAACCTCGCTTACATCGACTTTACTCATCCGATGTATACCCTCAACTTCTTTGCGGAGCATCTTGACGACCTCCTCTGTGCCTCGCAATTGTGCCAAACAGGATACGATTGCCATCGGCTTGCGAGCTTTTTCCAAGCTCTTTTTATGTTTCTCGCTCAGGTTCTCCCACCAAGTATGCCCTATACTTCCGGGACCTGATTCGTCATTACTGCAGAATTCATTCCACAGGGGCCATCCTTTGCCCTTGAGATATTTCTGGATTTCCTCCTCCCAAATGGGACACTGTCCCACTCTACTGCTGCTGGTCGCTGCGACCGCAAATTCCTCAGGGTTCATGAGGCGCTGCATTGCCTGCATGGCCATCTTTCCTATCCGCTTGCTTTGTTTCAATTTGGAACAGGGGGCTAAGGCGGTGTTGTAAATGCGGGTATGGCTTGCGCTAATTTCCGAAAATACGGACTTCCGACAGTTTTGACACAACAAAATCTATCAGTTTTACCTTATAGCCCTGTTAGTTACGCATGCATACACACACTTCCGAATTATGACTATTGATCAGAACTGCTTGAACACTTGTGGTTTTCTGTTTCCAATTGGATCTCTAATTCAAAATTTCTTGGGTCCTCCCGGAGTGGTTTTCCACTTCTAGATCGGGTCCCGTCAGAGTCGCCAAAATGTTGCTCGTTTTAGCCTTTTGCTCTAATTCTGTCACCTTTGCTCTTGAGTCGCCAGGTATCTTTCTGATACCGTCACGTGGTTCAAGTCCAAGTAATGATTACTAATCCAACACACTGCTTAGTAAGAGTTAAATCAACGTTCATTTATTATATACAGCAATTAATACTTTTACATTAATTCTACTTCTAAACTACTACCTACCACTAACAGGCCAATACTTAACTTTGGAAATGGCCCACCAGGTCAGGGAAACAAATGGTCTTTCGAATGGGTTCTGAGCCTGCGGGATTCAAAAGCTGGTACAGGTCGATAGTCAAGAGTGTCTATCTGGTAGCGATTGTTGGAGTAAAACTTACGTTTTCTTTCAGCAAGGGTCTCGAAGGGTGCGGAGAGGAGAAGAAGGGTCGATTTGAACTTGGCCCCTATTCTTATAGTCCCCAGGGGCTTCCCGCCTCTCCGGGCGGACCTTGTACCTGGTTCCAAGTGATTGGACCTGGTCCCAATCACTTGGTTCGATATTCTCCAATGCTGGAGCGATCCCTTGATCGAGGGGTGGTCGTTTACCTCTCTTTGTGTCAGCTCCTGCTGGCGCCGAAAGGTCTGGGTCGGCTTTGTGTGTCTATTTTGTACCAATTGTTCCCGGGGATTGCTACTTTATATGCAGGTGGCTGGGGTGTTGTGATGTTGATGGCTGCAGGTATCGATTCGGTCTGGTTTCCCCAGAGGCGAATACACTGTTTTACCTGCAGCTGTCTGTTTGAGTCCTGTTGGCTGATTTTCCCATCAGCCTCTTCCGTTCGCCATTTTAGATCGGGGTTTGGCCATTCTAATCGGGAGTCAGCCATTTTACATGGCTACAGTATGGAGGGAAGATCTTATGAGGAAAGGCTGAGGGACTTGAGGCTGTTTTCGTTAGAGAGAAGAAGGTTAAGAGGTGACTTAATTGAGGCATACAAGATGATCAGAGGATTGGATAGGGTGGACAGTGAGAGCCTTTTTCCTCGGATGGTGATGTCTAGCACGAGGGGACATAGTTTTAAATTGAGGGGCGATAGATATAAGACAGATGTCAGAGGTAGGTTCTTTACTCAGAGAGTAGTAAGGGCGTGGAATGCCCTGCCTGCAACAGGAGGTGACTCGCAAATGGTCATTGGATAGACATATGGACGAAAGGGAAATAGTGTAGATGGGCTTTAGAGTGGTTTCACAGGTCGGAGCAACATCGAGGGCCGAAGGGCCTGTACTGCGCTGTAATGTTCTATGTTCTAAAGGTAAAGGTGATCTGATGGGAGATAATAAGGAGATTAAAAAAGAAATACCTCAGATTAGAAAAGAAATCCAGGAGGGTGGAAAAGAAATGAAAAATTTCAAATGTTTTCACTGTAATAAACTAGGCCATGTAAAGTCACAGTGTTGGTGGTTGAAGAAAAGCACTGGGAAGGCTGATGTGGTAAAACAGGATAAGACAGTGGGATTTGTTAGAGTGGTAAAGGAAAGCCCAAGGGAAGCGAAGGAGGTGCAAACGATTGTACAGCCTGTTCAAGAAGTAATTGTTAAGAAGGTGCCAGATGTCTTTTAAAGAATTTACTTGTGTGGGTAAAGTTTACTCATGTGTATCAGGAGCAGCAGGTAAAGAAGTCACAATTTTAAGAGATACGGGAGCTAGTCAATCTTTAATGGCAAGAGATGAGGAATTATGTAGTTTGGGAAGAATGCTGCCAGAAAAGGTGGTGATATGTGGAATTCAGGGTGAGAGGAGTCGCGTTCCATTATATAAGGTAAGGTTGGAAAGTCCAGTGAAGAGTGGTGAAGTGGGAGTAGGAGTAATAGAGAAACTATATTGTCCAGGAATACAGTTTATCTTGGGTAATGATATAGCTGGATCGCATGTGGGACTGATGCCTACTGGGGTTAATAAGCCAGTGGAAAATCAGACAACTGAGGTGTTGAAGGATGAATATCCTGGGATTTTTCTGGATTGTGTAGTAACAAGGTCTCAAAGTCACAGGTTAAGACAAGAGGAGAAATCAAAGAGTGAAGATGAAGTTGAAGTGCAATTATCAGAAACTATTTTTGATCAGATGGTTGAAAAAGAACAAGAACAGGTGGAGGATGAGGCGGATATTTTTAGTTGAGGAAAATTGGCGGAGTTACAAAAGAAAGATGTAGAAGTAAAACGGATGTTTCAGAAAGCATATACGGAAGAGGAATCTGAGAGTATACCAGAGTGTTATTACAGTAAAAGTGATGTCTTGATGAGAAAATGGAGACCTGCACATATGGAGGCGGATGAAAAGTGGGCAGAAGTTCATCAAGTAGTATTGCCGGTAGGGTATAGAAAGGAGGTGTTGCGAGTTGCACATGAGGTACCAGTGGGAGGTCATTTGGAAATAAGGAAAACTCGAGCTAAAATCCAGAAATATTTCTATTGGCCTGGACTACATAAAGATGCAGTTAGATTTTGTAAATCATGTCACACATGTCAAGTGATAGGGAAACCTCAGGCAGTGATAAAACCAGCGCCCTTAATACCCATTCCAGCATTTGAGGAACCTTTTTGATTGCGTAGGACCACTTCCTAAAACAAAAAGTGGGAATCAGTATCTTTTGACTGTAATGGATGTGTCTACTAGGTTTCCAGAGGCCATTCCAGTACGTAATATTACAGCTAAAAGGAGTACATAGTACATAGAAAATACAGCACAGAACAGGCCCTTCGGCCCACGATGTTGTGCCGAACCTTTGTCCTAGATTAATCATAGATTATCATTGAATTTACAGTGCAGAAGGAGGCCATTCGGCCCTTTGAGTCTGCACCGGCTCTTGGAAAGAGCACCCTACCCAAACTCAACACCTCCACCCAACACCAAGGGCAATTTGGACATTAAGGGCAATTTATCATTGGCCAATTCACCTAACCCGCACATCTTTGGACTGTGGGAGGAAACCGGAGCACCCGGAGGAAACCCACGCAGACACGGGGAGGACGTGCAGACTCCGCACAGACAGTGACCCAAGCCGGAATCGAACCTGGGACCCTGGAGCTGTGAAGCAATTGTGCTATCCACAATGCTACCGTGCTGCCCTTGAGAACAAATAAATCTACACTATATCATTTTACCTTAATCCATGTACCTATCCAATAGCTGCTTGAAGGTCCCTAATGTTCCTGACTCAACTACTTCCACAGGCAGTGCAGTCCATGCCCCCACTACTCTCTGGGTAAAGAACCTACCTCTGATATCCCTCCTATATCTTCCACCTTTCACCTTAAATTCATGTCCCCTTGTAATGGTTTGTTCCACCCGGGGAAAAAGTCTCTGACTGTCTACTCTATCTATTCCCCTGATCGTCTTATAAACCTCTATCAAGTCGCCCCTCATCCTTCTCCGTTCTAATGAGAAAAGGCCTAGCACCCTCAACCTTTCCTCGTAAGACCTACTCTCCATTCCAGGCAACATCCTGGTAAATCTTCTTTGCACCTTTTCCAAAGCTTCCACATCCTTCCTAAAATGAGGCGACCAAAACTGTACACAATACTCCAAATGTGGCCTTACCAAAGTTTTGTACAGCTGCATCATCACCTCACGGCTCTTAAATTCAATCCCTCTGTTAATGAACGCGAGCACACCATAGGCCTTCTTCACAGCTCTATCCACTTGAGTGGCAACTTTCAAAGATGTATGAACATAGACCCAAGATCTCTCTGCTCCTCCACATTGCCAAGAACTCTACCGTTAACCCTGTATTCCGCATTCATATTTGTCCTTCCAAAATGGACAACCTCACACTTTTCAGGGTTAAATTCCATCTGCCACTTCTCAGCCCAGCTCTGCATCCTATCTATGTCTCTTTGCAGCTGACAACAGCCCTCCTTACTATCCACAACTCCACCAATCTTCGTATCGTCTGCAAATTTACTGACCCACCCTTCAACTCCCTCATCCAAGTCATTATGAAAATCACAAACAGCAGAGGACCCAGAACTGATCCCTGCAGTACGCCACTGGTAACTGGGCACCAGGCTGAATATTTGCCATCCACCACCACTCTCTGACTTCTATCGGTTAGCCAGTTCGTTATCCAACTGGCCAAATTTCCCACTACCCCATGCCTCCTTACTTTCTGCATAAGCCTACCATGGGGAACTTTATCAAATCCCTTACTAAAATCCATGTACACTACATCCACTGCTTTACCTTCATCCACATGCTTGGTCACCTCCTCAAAGAATTCAATAAGATTTGTAAGGCAAGACCTACCCCTCACAAATCCGTGCTGACTATCCCTAATCAAGCAGTGTCTTTCCAGATGCTCAGAAATCCTATCCTTCAGTACCCTTTCCATTACATTGCCAACCACCGAAGTAAGACTAACTGGCCTGTAATTCCCAGGGTTATCCCTAGTCCCTTTTTTGAACAGGGGCACGACATTCGCCACTCTCCAATCCCCTGGTACCACCCCTGTTGACAGTGAGGACGAAAAGATCATTGCCAACGGCTCTGCAATTTCATCTCTTGCTTCCCATAGAATCCTTGGATATATCCCGTCAGGCCCGGGGGACTTGTCTATCCTCAAGTTTTTCAAAATGCCCAACACATCTTCCTTCCTAACAAGTATTTCCTCGAGCTTACCAATCTGTTTCACACTGTCCTCTCCAACAATATCGCCCCTCTCATTTGTAAATACAGAAGAAAAGTACTCGTTCAAGACCTCTCCTATCTCTTCAGACTCAATACACAATCTCCCGCTACTGTCCATGATCGGACCTACCCTCGCTCTAGTCATTCTCATATTTCTCACATATGTGTAAAAGGCCTTGGGGTTTTCCTTGATCCTACCCGCCAAAGATTGTTCATGCCCTCTCTTAGCTCTCCTTATCCCTTTCTTCAGTTCCCTCCTGGCTATCTTGTATCCCTCCAATGCCCTGTCTGAACCTTGTTTCCTCAGCCTTACATAAGTCACCTTTTTCCTCTTAACAAGACATTCAACCTCTCTTGTCAACCATGGTTCCCTCACTCGACCATCTCTTCCCTGCCTGACAGGGACATACATATCAAGGACACGTAGCACCTGTTCCTTGAACAAGTTCCACATTTCACTTGTGTCCTTCCCTGCCAGCCTATGTTCCCAACTTATGCACTTCAATTCTTGTCTGACAACATCGTATTTACCCTTCCCCCAATTGTAAACCTTGCCCTGTTGCACGTACCTATCCCTCTCCATTACTAAAGTGAAAGTCACAGAATTGTGGTCACTATCTCCAAAATGCTCCCCCACTAACAAATCTATCACTTGCCCTGGCTCATTACCCAGTACTAAATCCAATATTGCCCCTCCTCTGGTCAGACAATCTACATACTGTGTTAGAAAAGCTTCCTGGACACACTGCACAAACACCACCCCATCCAAACTATTTGATCTAAAGAGTTTCCACTCAATATTTGGGAAGTTCAAGTCGCCCATGACTACTACCCTATGACTTCTGCACCTTTCCAAAATCTGTTTCCCAATCTGTTCCTCCACATCTCTGCTACTATTGGGAGGCCTATAGAAAACTCCTAACAAGGTGACTGCTCCTTTCCTATTTCTGACTTCAACCCATACTACCTCAATAGGGTGATACTCCTCGAACTGCCTTTCTGCAGCTGTTATACTATCTCTAATTAATAATGCCACCCCCCCCCCCCCCCCCCACCTCTTTTACCACCCTCCCTAATCTTATTGAAACATCTATAACCAGGGACCTCCAACAACCATTTCTGCCCCTCTTCTTTCCAAGTTTCCGTGATGGCCACCACATCGTAGTCCCAAGTACCGATCCATGCCTTAAGTTCACCCACCTTATTTCTGATGCTTCTTGCGTTGAAGTATACACACTTCAACCCATCTCCGTGCCTGCAAGTACTCTCCTTTGTCAGTGTTCCCTTCCCCACTGCCTCATTACACGCTTTGGCGTCCTGAATATCGGCTACCTTAGTTGCTGGACTACAAATTCAGTTCCCATTCCCCTGCCAAATTAGTTTAAACCCTCCCGAAGAGTACTAGAAAACCTCCCTCCCAGGATATCGGTGCCCCTCTGGTTCAGATGCAACCCGTTCTGCTTGTACAGGTCCCACCTTCCCCAGAATGCGCTCCAATTATCCAAATACCTGAAGCCCTCCCTCCTACACCATTCCTGCAGCCACGTGTTCAACTGCACTCTCTCCCTATTCCTAGCCTCGCTATCACGTGGCACCGGCAACAAACCAGAGATGACAACTCTGTCTGTCCTGGCTTTTAACTTCCAGCCTAACTCCCTAAACTTGTTTATTACCTCCACACCCCTTTTCCTACCTATGTCGTTGGTACCAATGTGCACCACGACTTCTGGCTGCTCACCCTCCCCCTTCAGGATCCTGAAGACACGATCCGAGACATCCCTGGCCCTGGCACCCGGGAGGCAACATACCTTCCGGGAGTCTCGCTCGCGACCACAGAATCTCCTATGTATTCCCCTAACCATTGAATCTCCTACAACTATTGCTTTTCTATTCTCCCCCCTTCCCTTCTTGAGCCCCAGAGCCAGACTCAGTGCCAGAGACCTGGCCGCTAGGGCCTTCCCCCGGTAGGTCATCCCCCCCCCAACAGCATCCAAAACGGTATACTTGGTTTGAAGGGGAACGGCCACGAGGGATCCCTGCACTTTCTGCCTGTTTGTTTTTTTTCCCCCTGACTGTAACCCAGCTATTCTTGTCCTGTACCTTGGGTGTGGTTACCTCCTTGTAACTCTTCTCAATCACCCCCTCTGCCTCCCGGATGATCCGAAGTTCATCCAGCTCCAGTTCCCTAACACGGTCTTTGAGGTGCTGAAGTTGGGTGCACTTCCCGCAGTTATAGTCAGTGGGGACACCGGTGGTATCCCTCACCACCCACATCCTACAGGAGGAGCATGTAACTGGCCTAGCCTCCATCCCCTCTTACCTGACAGAATATAGCTGCCCTGTGGACTAACTAGATCTCCCCCCTCCGACCCTGCTCCCAGTCAGCTACACTTTCTGTAAACTCCTGGCTCTCTTCGCACTCTTTGTGGAAATGTCGGAAACCAAATGAAAGGAGCACCTTACTCCCTCCTCCCCTAACTCCCTCGGTCACCAAACTCTCACGATAGCACTCAAATGCACCAAATTCAGCACTCCCTCAGTCACCAAACTCTCACTATAGCACTCAAATGCACCAAATTCAGCACTCCCTCAGTCACCAAACTCTCACTATAGCACTCAAATGCACCAAATTCAGCACTCAGTGCAAACAAAGTCTGCACTGTAGGGGATCACTTTTATACTGTGAATCTAGCCTCTGAAAACTGGCCTAATCCAATTAACTAATTAACAAGCTCCAGCTGCAAGTACCTACAAGTAGAAGCCTGTTTAAAGCTTATTGAAAATTCACCTTCTAAACCAAACAGCAACTTTTAAGTTAATTAACTAAATAAAAGAAAGACTAGACTTTAGATAAAAATGAAGCCTTATACTCCCTCGGTCACCAAACCGAGTGTGGAGATGTTACTTAAATTCTTTACTAGATATGGACTACCCACAGAAATACAATCGGATCAAGGATCAAATTTTACCTCCAGATATTCAAAGAAGTTATGGATAGCTTAGGAATAAAACAATTTAAATCAACTGCGTACCATCCAGAATCGCAGGGAGCGTTAGAAAGGTGGCATCAGACATGAAAGACAATGTTGAGGGCGTATTGTCAAGATTATCCAGAGGATTGGGATAAAGGAATCCCATTCGTACTGTTTGCAATTAGGGATGCACCTAATGAGTCAACCAAATTTAGTCCTTTTGAACTAATTTTTGGTCATGAGGTAAGAGGACCACTTAAATTGATTAAGGAAAAATTGGTGGGTGAGAAATCGGAAATTACACATTGGATTACGTGTCAAATTTTAGGGAACGATTAAATAGAGCAGGTGAATTGGCTAGACAACATTTGAAAGTTGCACAAAATGTGATGAAACGAGTACCGGATAAGAAATCCAAAGTTCGAGATAAAGTTTTAGTGTTGTTACCAGTGGTAGGTGAACCTTTAACAGCTAGGTTTTGTGGACCGTATCAGATTGAAAGGAAATTAAGTGAGGTGAATTATGTGGTAAAAACACCAGATAGACGGAAGACTCTCCGAGTGTGTCATGTGAATATGCTTAAAAGGTACTTTGAAAGGGATGGAGAGAAAAAGGAGGTTTTAATGATTCTAACTCAAAGTGACGAACCAAATCCAGATGACTGTGAATTTGACATACCTCAAATTAAATTGGAAAACGAGGATGTTCTTAAAAATTGGGATCAGTACTTCCGGTTGCGGCAATGCGGAGCTGAGCCTCACGATTCGGCAGCTCCCGCTACCACGGACTTTCGGGCTCGCTAGAAGAGCCCCAACGGGATTTTTTTGGGGGAAACTAACCCGTGGAAGGTAAGAGGGAGGTCCCCCTCCAACTTGCATGAAACGGTTTCGAAGCGCAACGGCCACAAAAGTGATATTGAAGCAACGGGAAAAACCGGGGAAAAAAGAAAAAATGGCGGCGGCCAGAGACAAAGTGGAGCTGCAGCAGCGGGAAGGACCGCGGAAGAAAGATAGAATGGCGGCGGCCAGAAACAAAGTGGAGATGCAGGAGTTTATTAGGCCCTGCTTCGAGGAGCATCGCGAGGAGATGCGTAAGGAAATACTGGCGCCTATGCTTTCGGCAATCGAAGGACTAGGGATCACCCAGAAGGCCCACGAGGTTCAGATCCAGGAGGTACAAAAAAAGAGTTGGTCAGAACGAGGACGAGATCTCGGGCCTGGTGGCGAGAGTGGAGCAGAGCGAGGCGCTGCACAGGAGGTGGGCGGGAAGACTCGAAGACCTGGAGAACAGGTCGAGGAGAAAGAATCTGCGGATCCTGGGTCTCCCTGAGGGAGTAGAGGGGGCTGATACCGGGGCATACGCGAGCACGATGCTCGGGGCGATGATGGGCACGAAGGCCCCTTCGAGGCCGCTGGAGTTGGATGGGGCACACTGGGTGCTGGCGAGGAGGCCCCGGGCAAATGAGCCGCCAAGCGCGATGGTGGTGAGGTTCCACCGGTTCACGGACAGAGAGTGGGTCCTGAAATGGGCCAAGAAGGAGCGGAGCAGTAAGTGGGACAATGCAGAGATCCGAATATACCCGGACTGGAGCACGGAGGTTGCAAAGCGGAGAGCGGGTTTCAACCGGGCCAAAGCGGTGTTGCACCGGAAAGAAGTGAAATTCTGAATGCTGCAGCCAGCGTGACTGGGTTACATACAAGGGCCAACACTATTACTTCGAAACGCCTGAGGAGGCGTGGACCTTTGTACAAGCCGAAAAGTTGGACTCTAACTGAGGGTTTGTGAGGGTGGGGGGGATGTTTGAGGTTTGATGTGTGATGGTTGTTGTATACAGAGGGTCAATCACAATCACGCGCAGGAAATGTTACATGGGCTGGGGGAAGAGAGACAAGGCCGCGACAGGAGCTGCGCCAGAGGGGGCGGAATCCGGCTGATGACGTGGAATGTGAGGGGGCTGAATGGGCTGGTGAAGAGGGCTCGAGTGTTTGCGCACTTAAAGGGACTGAAGGCGGACATGGTCATGCTCCAAGAGACTCACCTGAAGGTGGCGGACCAGGTCAGGCTAAGAAAGGGATGGGGAGGACAGGTATTCCACTCGGGACTGGACGCAAAGAATAGAGGGGTGGCAATATTGGTGGGAAAGCGGGTGTCATTTGAGGCCAAGACGATCGTAGTGGATAATGGAGGGCGATATGTGATGGTGAGCGGTAGGCTGCAAGGGACGTGGGTGGTGTTGGTAAACGTATACGCCCCGAACTGGGATGATGCAGGATTCATGAAGCGCATGTTGGGGCGCATTCCGGACCTGGAGATAGGAGGCCTGATAATGGGAGGGGACTTCAATACGGTGTTGGATCCAGCACTGGACCGCTCCAAATCAAGGACTGGAAAGAGGCCGGCGGCGGCCAAGGTACTTAGGGGGTTTATGGATCAGATGGGGGGAGTGGACCCATGGCGGTTTGCAAGGCCGCAGGCCAGGGAATTTTCTTTTTTTCCCATGTACACAAAGCCTACTCCCGGATAGATTTCTTTGTTCTGAGCAGGGCGCTCATCCCGAGGCTGGAGGGGACGGAGTATTCGGCCATTGCCGTTTCGGACCATGCCCCGCACTAGGTGGAACTGGAGCTGGGAGAGGAGAGGGACCAACGCCCGCTGTGGCGGCTGGATATGGGACTGCTGGTGGACGAGGGTGTGTGTGGGAAGGTGAGGGGGTGTATCGAAAGGTACTTGGAGGCCAACGACAACGGGGAGGTGTGGGTGGGGGTGGTATGGGAGGCGTTGAAGGCGGTGGTCAGGGGAGATCAAATCTCCATTAGGGCTCACAGGGAGAAGACAGAGGGTATGGAAAGGGAGAGGTTAGTGGCGGAGATTTTGAGAGTGGACAGGAGATACGCAGAGGCCCCGGAGGAAAGATTACTTGGGGAAATACGACGGCTCCAGACGGAGTTTGACCTGTTGACCACAGGGAAGGCGGAGGCACAGTGGAGGAAAGCGCAGGGGGTGACCTACGAGTATGGGGAAAAGGCTAGTCGGATGCTGGCACACCAGCTCCGTAAGAGGATGGCAGCGAGGGAAATAGGGGGAGTCAAAGATGGAAGGGGAGCCACGGTTCGGAGTGCGACGAAAATAAACAGCGGGGGAAGAGGGTATGAGACGATTCCTAGACCAGCTGAGATTCCCGAGGGTGGAGGAGCAAGAGGTGGCTGGTTTGGGGGCACTAATTGGGTTGGAGGAGCTGAGTAAGGGTTTGGGGAGCATGCAGGCGGGGAAGGCCCCGGGGCCGGACGGGTTCCCGGTGGAGTTCTACAGGAAGTACGTAGACCTGTTGGCCCCGCTATTAGTGAGGACCTTTAATGAGGCAAGAGAGGAGGGGACCCTGCCCCCGACAATGTCGGAAGCGACAATTTCTTTGATCCTAAAGCGGGACAAGGACCCATTGCAATGTGGATCGTACAGGCCGATCTCGCTCCTCTATGTGGATGCAAAGTTGCTGGCAAAAGTGCTGACCACGAGGATCGAGGACTGTGTCCCGGGGGTGATTCACGAGGACCAGACGGGATTTGTAAAGGGCAGGCAACTAAACACCAATGTGCGGCGGCTCTTAAACGTGATAATGATGCCATCGGAGGAGGGAGAGGCGGAGATAGTGGCAGCTATGGACGCGGAGAAGGCCTTTGACCGAGTAGAGTGGGAGTACCTCTGGGAGGTGCTGCGTAGGTTTGGGTTCGGGGGAGGGTTTATCAATTGGGTTAAGCTCCTTTACAGAGCCCCAATGGCGAGTGTGGTGACGAACCGGCGGAGGTCGGGGTACTTTCGGCTGTACCGAGGGACCAATGCGAACAATGTTGTTCGCATTGGCGATCGAACCATTGGCCATGTCATTGAGGGAGTCTAATAAATGGAGGGGGGTGGTCCGAGGGGGAGAATAGCATCGGGTGTCGCTATATGCGGATGACCTGTTGCTGTACGTGGCGGACCCAATGGAGGGGATGGTGGAGGTCATGCAGACTCTAAGGGAGTTTGGGGAGTTTTCGGGCTATAAGCTCAATGTAGGGAAGAGTGAGCTTTTTGTATTACAGGCAGGGGACCAAGAAAGAGGGATAGGGGACCTACCGCTGAGGAGGGCGGAGGGGAGCGTTCGGTATCTGGGGATCCAGATAGCCAGGAGCTGGGGGACCCTACATAAACTGAATCTGACGAGGCTGGTGGAGCAGATGGAGGAGGATTTCAAAAGATGGGACATGTTACCGCTCTCGCTAGCGGGTAGAGTGCAGTCGGTCAAAATGGTGGTCCTTCCGAGGTTTCTTTTTGTGTTTCAGTGCCTTCCCATCGTGATCACCAAGGCCTTTTTTAAGAGAGTAGGCAGGAGTATTATGGGGTTTGTGTGGGCGAATAAGACCCCGAGGGTAAGGAGAGGGTTCCTGGAACGCAGTAGGGACCGAGGAGGGTTGGCGCTGCCAAACCTGGGGAGGTACTACTAGGCAGCAAATGTGTCGATGATCCGCAAGTGGGTTATGGAGGGAGAGGGGACGGCATGGAAGAGGATGGAGATGGCGTCCTGTAAAGGAACGAGCCTGGGGGCGCTGGTGACGGCACCGCTGCCTCTCTCGCCGACAAAGTATACCACGAGCCCGGTGGTGGCGGCAACGCTAAGGATCTGGGGCCAGTGGAGACGGCACAGGGGCACAATGAGAGCATCGGTGTGGTCCCCGATCAGGGGTAACCATTGGTTTGTCCCGGGGAAGATGGACGGGGGGTTCCAGAGCTGGCATCGGGCGGGGATTGGATGAATGGGGAACCTGTTCATTGACGGAACGTTTGCGAGCCTAGAGGCACTGGAGGAGAAGTTCGAGTTACCCCCGGGAAATGCCTTTAGATATATGCAGGTGAGGGCTTTTGTAAGGCGACAGGTGAGGGAATTCCCGTTGCTCCTGGCACAAGAAGTTCAAGATAGGGTGATCTCGGGTGTATGGGTCGGGGGGGGCAAGGTGTCGGAAATACACCAGGAGTTGAAAGAAGAGGGGGAAGCGCTGGTAGAAGAGTTGAAGGGTAAATGGGAGGAGGAGCTGGGGGAGGAGATCGAGGAAGGTCTGTGGGCGGATGCCCTAGGTAGGGTTAATTCCTCCTCCTCATGTGCCAGGTTCAGCCTGATACAATTTAAGGTGGTTCACAGAGCTCACCTGACGGGGGCGAGGTTGAGCAGGTTCTTTGGGGTAGAGGACAGATGTGGAAGGTGCTCAGGGAGCCCGGAGAACCATGTCCATATGTTTTGGTCATGCCCGGTACTGGAGGGGTTCTGGAGAGGAGTGGCGGGAGCAATATCTCAGGTGGTGAAAGTCCGGGTCAAGCCAAGCTGGGGGCTAGCAATATTTGGAGTAGTGGACGAACCGGGAGTGCAGGAGGCGAAAGAGGCCGGCATTCTGGCCTTTGCGTCCCTAGTAGCCCGGCGAAGGATCTTGCTAATGTGGAAGGAGGCGAAGCCCCCCAGCCTGGAGGCCTGGATAAATGATATGGCTGGGTTCATAAAGTTGGAGAGGATTAAGTTTGCCTTGAGAGGGTCTGTGCAGGGGTTCTACAGGCGGTGGCAACCGTTCCTAGACTATCACGCGGAGCGTTAGAGGAAGGTCGGTCAGCAGCAGCTGCAACCTTGGGGGGGGGGGGGGGGGGGGGGAGCAGAGAGAGGTGGGGGGGGGAGGGGGAGCTGCCTGGGGGGGTGGATGAGCAAGAGATAACATGAAGAGTCGGGGAAACTGGCACGTACGGGAGAGAGCCAGTGTACAAAGCTGTGTAAATATACTATTTTGCCATGTATATATCTTGCTCCGCGCGATTTCTCGTTTCTTTTTTTTGTTACGGGGGGGCGGGGGGTTATTGTTTGTAAGGGAGAAAAATTGTGTTAAAAACTTTAATAAATATATATTTTTTTTAAATAAAAAATTGGGATGAATTGTTAAGTTACCTTCCAGAGGAAAAACAAACTGACCTGAAAGAGTTATTGATATCACATGGGCAAATTTGTAGAGATAAATTGGGAAGCACTAAAATGGCTATACATGATGTAGATGTGGGAAATGCTGTTCCAATCAAACAACATCCATATCGACTTAACCCTTTAAAATTGGCACAGGTTAACAGAAAGATTGAGAGTATGCTTAAAAATGGCATAATTGAAGTGGGTTGCAGCCAATGGAGCTCACCCATAGTGATGGTACCAAAACCAGACGGTACCCAACGGTTGTGTGTGGACTATCGAAAGGTGACTGCAGTTACAAGAATGGACTCTTATCCTATCCCACGTTTGGAAGATTGCATTGAGAAAGTGGGACAATCCGCTTTTATTTCTAAACTGGATTTACTTAAAGGTTACTGGCAGGTACCTTTATCTGAAAGGAGATTTCAGCTTTTGTGACTCCAGATGGTATATACCAATTCAAAATTATGCCATTTGGCATGAAAAACGCCCCAGCCACATTTCAACGGTTAACTAACAAAGTCGTTTCAGGATTACCCAATTGTGCGGTATACATCGACGATCTGGTAATTTGCAGCCAGACATGGAAAGAACATTTAAAACATCTGATGGAGTTATTCGATCGACCTCAGGAGGCGGGTTTGGTGATAAACCTAGCCAAAAGTGAATTTGGAAAAGCCCAAGTTGCTTTCCTTGGCCATACAATCGGACAGGGTTGAATGGTCCCACGGGATGTGAAACCGACAGTTATTGAGGAGTTTCCGATCCCTCGTGTCGAAGGGAAATAATGCAATTTCTTAGCATGAATGGATTTGATCGAACATTTGTGCAAAAGTTTAGTAGTGCGATTGCTCCACTGATGGACTTGCCGAAGAAACATCAAAAATTTCAGTGGACAACGGAGTTTCAACAGGCATTTGACTGCCTGAAAGCTGTGATAACCAATGCTCCTGTGTTGGAGAATTGCAAGGGACTCTGTGATCAGATTGAACTAAAGTATCTGACTTTAAAGAGAAAGGCCGAGGTGTAGAGAAATGGACGGATCGTGCAAGGACCTCCTTGTTCAAAGAGACTGTCAATCGAGAAGGATTTCAGTTGGAGGAAGAAGAAAAAAAAATGGACTATATTATTATACCTGTTTGCGTGTGTTGTGTTTTTAAAGAAAATTTTTATTTACTGTGTGCATTTCGTAAAGGATAGTGAAAAGGTGAAAAATGAACCCATCTTGAAGTTGATGGTTTATTTTTTTCTCTTGGGGGGAGGTGTCATGAGAATGTCACTTGAAGAAATGTTTGGCTGCTCTTATTACTGCAGTGATGTCAGAGTGTGGGTGGAGCTGGGCTGTCTGTCAGCTTTTTATTTTCATTTTAGGCTGTTTGCTGCAGGGTGTGTTTTAGTTTCGTTTTCAGTGTTGGAGCTGGAGCCAGACAGAGCAGGTGTACTGCTGTTCTCTCTGCCATGAAAAGACTATCTCTTGATCATTTGGTGAATTCAGAATTATAAATGTTTTCAGTAGTGACTTTTAACCTGATGTGCTTTTGTTAAAGGTTTTGTTTTTAAGTCGTATGGATGTTAAAAGGAAAGCTTAAAGGATTACTTAATGTTGTATTCTTTGGGGGTTGTATTTGAATTAATGGTTGCTAAGATGTTCACTGTATGTTTTAAAAAGGTTCACTTGAGTTCATAGAATAAACATTGTTTTGCTTTAAAAAATACTTTTCCATTTCTGCTGTCCCACACCTGTAGAGTGGGCCGTGTGCTCCCCATACCACAATCTATTAAAAGTTGTGGGTCAGGTGAACTCCATGATACACTTTGGGGTTCTCTAAACCCTGGCTCCCTTCGGGAGGTGGTGGTGAGCTGCCTTCTTGAACCACTGCAGTCCATGTGGTGTAGGTACACCCACTGTGCTGTTGGGGAGGGAGTTCCAGGATATTGTCCCAGGGACAGTGAAGGAACGGCGATAAGTTTCCCAGTCACGGTGGTGAGTGACTTGGAAGGGATCCTCCAGGTCCTCCTACGTGTTCCCACGTATCTGCTACTCCTAGATGGTAGAGGTTGTGGGTTTGGAAGGTGCTGCCTAAGGAACCTTGAGGAGTTCCTGCAGTGCATCTTGTAAATGATACACACGGCTGCAACTGTATTGGTGGTGGGGGGAGTGAATGTTTGTGGAAGGGGGAGAAATCCTACAATATAATATCAGAATACAAACTGACCCAACCCCATCCTCTTTAACTCCCTAAGTGGAGCAGCAATTTCAGGGTTCAGCATGTTTGTATTAGAACAAAGAAAAGTACAGCACAAGAACTGGCCCATCGGCCCTCTGAGCCTGTGCCGGAGATGGCGGAACGCACGGCGCAAAGGCCCTGTCAGAGTTGGTGGAACGCACGGCGCAAAGACCCTGTCAGTGTTGGCGGAACGCACGGTGCAAAGACCCCGTCAGAGTTGGTGGAACGCACGGTGCAAAGACCCGGTCAGAGTTGGTGGAACGCACGGTGCAAAGGCCCCGTCAGAGTTGGCGGAACGCACGGTGCAAAGACCCCGTCAGAGTTGGTGGAACGCACGGCGCAAAGACCCTGTCAGAGTTGGCGGAACGCACGGCGCAAAGACCCTGTCAGAGTTGGTGGAACGCACGGTGCAAAGACCCTGTCAGTGTTGGCGGAACGCACGGTGCAAAGACCCTGTCAGTGTTGGCGGAACGCACGGTGCAAAGACCCTGTCAGAGTTGGCGGAACGCACGGTGCAAAGACCCTGTCAGAGTTGGTGGAACGCACGGTGCAAAGACCCCGTCAGAGTTGGTGGAACGCACAGCGCAAAGACCCTGTCAGTGTTGGCAGAACGCACGGCGCAAAGACCCTGTCAGTGTTGGTGGAACGCACGGCGCAAAGACCCTGTCAGAGTTGGCAGAACGCACAGCGCAAAGACCCTGTCAGAGTTGGCGGAACGCACGGCGCAAAGACCCTGTCAGAGTTGGTGGAACGCACGGCGCAAAGACCCTGTCAGAGTTGGTGGAACGCACGGCGCAAAGACCCTGTCAGAGTTGGCGGAACGCACGGCGCAGAGACCCTGTCAGAGTTGGTGGAACGCACGGCGCAAAGACCCTGTCAGAGTTGGCAGAACGCACGGTGCAAAGACCCCGTCAGAGTTGGCGGAACGCACGGCGCAAAGACCCTGTCAGAGTTGGTGGAACGCACGGTGCAAAGACCCTGTCAGAGTTGGCGGAACGCACGGCGCAAAGACCCTGTCAGAGTTGGCAGAACGCACAGCGCAAAGACCCTGTCAGAGTTGGCGGAACGCACGGCGCAAAGACCCTGTCAGTGTTGGTGGAACGCACGGCGCAAAGACCCTGTCAGAGTTGGTGGAACGCACGGCGCAAAGACCCTGTCAGAGTTGGCAGAACGCACGGTGCAAAGACCCCGTCAGAGTTGGTGAAACGCACGGCGCAAAGACCCTGTCAGAGTTGGCAGAACGCACGGTGCAAAGACCCCGTCAGAGTTGGCGGAACGCACGGCGCAAAGACCTGTCAGTGTTGGTGGAACGCACGGCGCAAAGACCCTGTCAGAGTTGGTGGAACGCACGGCGCAAAGACCCTGTCAGAGTTGGCAGAACGCACAGCGCAAAGACGCTGTCAGAGTTGGCGGAACGCACGGCGCAAAGACCCTGTCAGTGTTGGTGGAACGCACGGTGCAAAGACCCTGTCAGAGTTGGTGGAACGCACAGCGCAAAGACCCTGTCAGAGTTGGTGGAACGCACGGCGCAAAGACCCTGTCAGAGTTGGCAGAACGCACGGTGCAAAGACCCCGTCAGAGTTGGCGGAACGCACGGCGCAAAGACCCTGTCAGAGTTGGTGGAACGCACAGCGCAAAGACCCTGTCAGAGTTGGTGGAACGCACAGCGCAAAGACCCTGTCAGAGTTGGTGGAACGCACGGCGCAAAGACTCCGTCAGAGTTGGTGGAACGCACGGCGCAAAGACCCTGTCAGTGTTGGCAGAACGCACGGTGCAAAGACCCTGTCAGAGTTGGTGGAACGCACGGCGCAAAGACCCTGTCAGGGTTGGCGGAACGCACGGCGCAAAGACCCTGTCAGTGTTGGCAGAACGCACGGCGCAAAGACCCTGTCAGTGTTGGTGGAACGCACGGTGCAAAGACCCTGTCAGTGTTGGCGGAACGCACGGTGCAAAGACCCTGTCAGAGTTGGTGGAACGCACGGCGCAAAGACCCTGTCAGAGTTGGCGGAACGCACGGCGCAAAGACCCTGTCAGTGTTGGCGGAACGCACAGCGCAAAGACCCTGTCAGTGTTGGCGGAACGCACGGCGCAAAGACCCCGTCAGAGTTGGTGGAACGCACGGCGCAAAGACCCTGTCAGTGTTGGCGGAACGCACAGCGCAAAGACCCTGTCAGTGTTGGCGGAACGCACGGCGCAAAGACCCTGTCAGTGTTGGCGGAACGCACGGCGCATAGACCCTGTCAGTGTTGGTTGAACGCACGGCGCAAAGACCCTGTCAGTGTTGGTGGAACGCACGGTGCAAAGACCCTGTCAGTGTTGGTTGAACGCACAGCGCAAAGACCCTGTCAGAGTTGGCGGAACGCACGGCGCAAAGACCCTGTCAGAGTTGGCGGAACGCACGGTGCAAAGACCCTGTCAGAGTTGGTGGAACGCACAGCGCAAAGACCCTGTCAGAGTTGGCGGAACGCACGGTGCAAAGACCCTGTCAGAGTTGGCGGAACACACGGTGCAAAGACCCTGTCAGAGTTGGCGGAACGCACGGTGCAAAGACTCCGTCAGTGTTGGCGGAACGCACAGCGCAAAGACCCTGTCAGAGTTGGCGGAACGCACGGTGCAAAGACCCTGTCAGAGTTGGCGGAACGCACGGTGCAAAGACCCTGTCAGAGTTGGCGGAACGCACGGTGCAAAGACCCTGTCAGAGTTGGTTGAACGCACAGCGCAAAGACCCTGTCAGAGTTGGCGGAACGCACGGTGCAAAGACCCTGTCAGAGTTGGCGGAACACACGGTGCAAAGACTCCGTCAGTGTTGGCGGAACGCACGGTGCAAAGACCCTGTCAGAGTTGGCGGAACGCACGGTGCAAAGACCCCGTCAGAGTTGGCGGAACGCACAGCGCAAAGACTCCGTCAGAGTTGGCGGAACGCACGGCGCAAAGACCCTGTCAGAGTTGGTGGAACGCACAGCGCAAAGACCCTGTCAGAGTTGGCGGAACGCACGGTGCAAAGACCCCGTCAGAGTTGGCGGAACGCACAGCGCAAAGACTCCGTCAGAGTTGGCGGAACGCACGGCGCAAAGACCCTGTCAGAGTTGGCGGAACGCACGGTGCAAAGACCCTGTCAGAGTTGGTGGAACGCACGGTGCAAAGACCCTGTCAGAGTTGGCGGAACGCACAGCGCAAAGACCCTGTCAGAGTTGGTTGAACGCACGGCGCAAAGACCCTGTCAGAGTTGGTGGAACGCACGGTGCAAAGACCCTGTCAGAGTTGGTGGAACGCACGCCGCAAAGACCCTGTCAGTGTTGGCGGAACGCACGGCGCAAAGACCCTGTCAGAGTTTGGCGGAACGCACGGCGCAAAGACCCTGTCAGAGTTGGTGGAACGCACGGTGCAAAGACCCTGCCAGAGTTGGCGGAACGTACGGCGCTAAGACCCTGTCAGAGTTGGCGGAACGCACGGTGCAAAGACCCCATCAGAGTTGGCGGAACGCACGGTGCAAAGACCCTGTCAGTGTTGGTGGAACGCACAGCGCAAAGACCCTGTCAGAGTTGGCGGAACGCATGGTGCAAAGACCCCGTCAGAGTTGGTGGAACGCACGGTGCAAAGACCCTGTCAGAGTTGGCGGAACGCACGGCGCAAAGACCCTGTCAGAGTTGGTGGAACGCACGGCGCAAAGACCCTGTCAGAGTTGGTGGAACGCACGGCGCAAAGACCCTGTCAGAGTTGGCAGAACGCACGGTGCAAAGACCCCGTCAGAGTTGGCGGAACGCACGGCGCAAAGACCCTGTCAGAGTTGGTGGAACGCACGGTGCAAAGACCCTGTCAGAGTTGGCGGAACGCACGGCGCAAAGACCCTGTCAGAGTTGGCAGAACGCACAGCGCAAAGACCCTGTCAGAGTTGGCGGAACGCACGGCGCAAAGACCCTGTCAGTGTTGGTGGAACGCACGGCGCAAAGACCCTGTCAGAGTTGGTGGAACGCACGGCGCAAAGACCCTGTCAGAGTTGGCAGAACGCACGGTGCAAAGACCCCGTCAGAGTTGGTGAAACGCACGGCGCAAAGACCCTGTCAGAGTTGGCAGAACGCACGGTGCAAAGACCCCGTCAGAGTTGGCGGAACGCACGGCGCAAAGACCCTGTCAGTGTTGGTGGAACGCACGGCGCAAAGACCCTGTCAGAGTTGGTGGAACGCACGGCGCAAAGACCCTGTCAGAGTTGGCAGAACGCACAGCGCAAAGACGCTGTCAGAGTTGGCAGAACGCACGGCGCAAAGACCCTGTCAGTGTTGGTGGAACGCACGGTGCAAAGACCCTGTCAGAGTTGGCAGAACGCACGGTGCAAAGACCCCGTCAGAGTTGGCGGAACGCACGGCGCAAAGACCCTGTCAGAGTTGGTGGAACGCACAGCGCAAAGACCCTGTCAGAGTTGGTGGAACGCACGGCGCAAAGACTCCGTCAGAGTTGGTGGAACGCACGGCGCAAAGACCCTGTCAGTGTTGGCAGAACGCACGGTGCAAAGACCCTGTCAGAGTTGGTGGAACGCACGGCGCAAAGACCCTGTCAGGGTTGGCGGAACGCACGGCGCAAAGACCCTGTCAGTGTTGGCAGAACGCACGGCGCAAAGACCCTGTCAGTGTTGGTGGAACGCACGGTGCAAAGACCCTGTCAGTGTTGGCGGAACGCACGGTGCAAAGACCCTGTCAGAGTTGGTGGAACGCACGGCGCAAAGACCCTGTCAGAGTTGGCGGAACGCACGGCGCAAAGACCCTGTCAGTGTTGGCGGAACGCACAGCGCAAAGACCCTGTCAGTGTTGGCGGAACGCACGGCGCAAAGACCCCGTCAAGAGTTGGCGGAACGCAAGGTGCAAAGACCCTGTCAGAGTTGGTGGAACGCACGGTGCAAAGACCCTGTCAGAGTTGGCGGAACGCACGGCGCAAAGACCCTGTCAGTGTTGGTTGAACGCACAGCGCAAAGACCCTGTCAGAGTTGGCGGAACACACGGTGCAAAGACTCCGTCAGTGTTGGCGGAACGCACGGTGCAAAGACCCTGTCAGAGTTGGCGGAACGCACGGTGCAAAGACCCCGTCAGAGTTGGCGGAACGCACGGTGCAAAGACCCTGTCAGTGTTGGTGGAACGCACGGCGCAAAGACTCCGTCAGAGTTGGCGGAACGCACGGCGCAAAGACCCTGTCAGAGTTGGCGGAACGCACGGTGCAAAGACCCTGTCAGAGTTGGTGGAACGCACGGTGCAAAGACCCTGTCAGTGTTGGCGGAACGCACGGCGCAAAGACCCTGTCAGAGTTGGTTGAACGCACGGCGCAAAGACCCTGTCAGAGTTGGTGGAACGCACGGTGCAAAGACCCTGTCAGTGTTGGCGGAACGCACGGCGCAAAGACCCTGTCAGAGTTTGGCGGAACGCACGGCGCAAAGACCCTGTCAGAGTTGGTGGAACGCACGGTGCAAAGACCCTGCCAGAGTTGGCGGAACGTACGGCGCTAAGACCCTGTCAGAGTTGGCGGAACGCACGGTGCAAAGACCCCATCAGAGTTGGCGGAACGCACGGTGCAAAGACCCTGTCAGTGTTGGTGGAACGCACAGCGCAAAGACCCTGTCAGAGTTGGCGGAACGCATGGTGCAAAGACCCCGTCAGAGTTGGTGGAACGCACGGTGCAAAGACCCCGTCAGTGTTGGTGGAACGCACGGCGCAAAGACTCCGTCAGTGTTGGCGGAACGCACGGTGCAAAGACCCCGTCAGAGTTGGCGGAACGCACGGCGCAAAGACCCTGTCAGTGTTGGTGGAACGCACGGCGCAAAGACTCCGTCAGTGTTGGCGGAACGCACGGCGCAAAGACCCTGTCAGAGTTGGCGGAACGCACGGCGCAAAGACCCTGTCAGAGTTGGCGGAACGCACGGTGCAAAGACCCTGTCAGAGTTTGCGGAACGCACGGCGCAAAGACCCTGTCAGAGTTGGCGGAACGCACGGTGCAAAGACCCTGTCAGAGTTGGCGGAACGCACGGCGCAAAGACCCCGTCAGAGATGGCGGAACGCACGGCGCAAAGACCCTGTCAGAGTTGGTGGAACGCACGGCGCAAAGACCCCGTCAGAGATGGCGGTGCGCACGGCGCAAAGACCCTGTCAGAGTTGGCAGAACGCATGGCGCAAAGACCTTGTCAGAGTTGGCGGAACGCACGGCGCAAAGACCTTGTCAGTGTTGGTGGAACGCACGGCGCAAAGACCCTGTCAGAGTTGGTGGAACGCACGGTGCAAAGACCCTGTCAGTGTTGGCAGAACGCACGGCGCAAAGACCCCGTCAGAGTTGGTGGAACGCACGGTGCAAAGACCCTGTCAGAGTTGGTGGAACGCACGGTGCAAAGACCCTGTCAGTGTTGGCAGAACGCACGGCGCAAAGACCCCGTCAGAGTTGGTGGAACGCACGGTGCAAAGACCCTGTCAGAGTTGGTGGAACGCACGGTGCAAAGACCCTGTCAGTGTTGGCAGAACGCACGGCGCAAAGACCCCGTCAGAGTTGGTGGAACGCACGGTGCAAAGACCCTGTCAGAGTTGGTGGAACGCACGGCGCAAAGACCCTGTCAGTGTTGGTTGAACGCACGGCGCAAAGACCCTGTCAGAGTTGGTGGAACGCACGGTGCAAAGACCCCGTCAGAGTTGGTGGAACACACGGTGCAAAGACCCTGTCAGTGTTGGCAGAACGCACGGCGCAAAGAACCCGTCAGTGTTGGTGGAACGCACGGTGCAAAGACCCTGTCAGAGTTGGCAGAACGCACGGTGCAAAGACCCTGTCAGAGTTGGTGGAACGCACGGTGCAAAGACCCTGTCAGAGTTGGCAGAACGCACGGTGCAAAGACCCTGTCAGTGTTGGTTGAACGCACGGTGCAAAGACCCTGTCAGTGTTGGCGGAACGCACGGTGCAGAGACCCTGTCAGTGTTGGCGGAACGCACGGCGCAAAGACCCTGTCAGAGTTGGCAGAACGCACGGCGCAAAGACCCTGTCAGAGTTGGCAGAACGCACGGCGCAAAGACCCTGTCAGAGTTGGTTGAACGCACGGCGCAAAGACCCCGTCAGTGTTGGCGGAACGCACGGCGCAAAGACCCTGTCAGTGTTGGTGGAACGCACGGTGCAAAGACCCTGTCAGTGTTGGCGGAACGCACGGCGCAAAGACCCTGTCAGAGTTGGCAGAACGCACGGCGCAAAGACCCTGTCAGAGTTGGCAGAACGCACGGCGCAAAGACCCTGTCAGAGTTGGTTGAACGCACGGCGCAAAGACCCCGTCAGTGTTGGCGGAACGCACGGCGCAAAGAACCCGTCAGAGTTGGCAGAACGCACGGCGCAAAGACCCTGTCAGTGTTGGCGGAACGCACGGTGCAAAGACCCTGTCAGAGTTGGCGGAACGCACGGCGCAAAGACCCTGTCAGAGTTGGTTGAACGCACGGCGCAAAGACCCTGTCAGAGTTGGCGGAACGCACGGTGCAAAGACCCTGTCAGTGTTGGCAGAACGCACGGCGCAGAGACCCTGTCAGAGTTGGTTGAACGCACGGCGCAAACACCCTGTCAGAGTTGGTTGAACGCACGGCGCAAAGACCCGGTCAGAGTTGGTGGAACGCACGGTGCAAAGACCCTGTCAGAGTTGGCGGAACGCACGGTGCAAAGACCCTGTCAGAGTTGGCAGAACGCACGGCGCAAAGACCCCGTCAGAGTTGGCAGAACGCACGGCGCAAAGACCCTGTCAGTTGGCAGAACACACGGTGCAAAGACCCTGTCAGAGTTGGCGGAACGCACGGTGCAAAGACCCTGTCAGAGTTGGCGGAACGCACGGCGCAAAGACCCTGTCAGAGTTGGCAGAACGCACGGCGCAAAGACCCTGTCAGAGTTGGCAGAACACACGGTGCAAAGACCCTGTCAGAGTTGGCGGAACGCACGGCGCAAAGACCCTGTCAGAGTTGGCGGAACGCACGGTGCAAAGACCCTGTCAGAGTTGGCAGAACGCACGGCGCAAAGACTCCGTCAGTGTTGGCGGAAGGCACGGTGCAAAGACCCTGTCAGTGTTGGCAGAACGCACAGCGCAAAGACCCTGTCAGAGTTGGCGGAGCGCACGGTGCAAAGACCCTGTCAGTGTTGGCAGAACGCACGGTGCAAAGACCCTGTCAGAGTTGGTGGAACGCACAGCGCAAAGACCCTGTCAGAGTTGGTGGAACGCACGGTGCAAAGACCCTGTCAGAGTTAGTGGAACGCACGGCGCATAGACCCCGTCAGAGTTGGTGGAACGCACAGCGCAAAGACCCCGTCAGAGTTGGTGGAACGCACAGCGCAAAGACCCTGTCAGAGTTGGCAGAACGCACGGCGCAAAGACACTGTCAGAGTTGGCAGAACACACGGTGCAAAGACCCTGTCAGAGTTGGCGGAACGCACGGTGCAAAGACCCTGTCAGAGTTGGCAGAACGCACGGCGCAAAGACCCTGTCAGAGTTGGCGGAACGCACGGTGCAAAGACCCTGTCAGAGTTGGCAGAACACACGGCGCAAAGACCCTGTCAGAGTTGGTGGAACGCACGGTGCAAAGACCCTGTCAGAGTTGGCAGAACACACGGCGCAAAGACCCTGTCAGAGTTGGCAGAACGCACGGCGCAAAGACCCTGTCAGAGTTGGCAGAACGCACGGCGCAAAGACCCTGTCAGAGTTGGCAGAACACACGGTGCAAAGACCCCGTCAGAGTTGGCGGAACGCACGGCGCAAAGACCCTGTCAGAGTTGGTGGAACGCACGGTGCAAAGACCCCGTCAGAGTTGGCGGAACGCACGGCGCAAAGACCCTGTCAGAGTTGGCAGAACACACGGTGCAAAGACCCCGTCAGAGTTGGCGGAACGCACGGCGCAAAGACCCTGTCAGAGTTGGTGGAACGCACGGTGCAAAGACCCTGTCAGAGTTGGTGGAACGCACGGTGCAAAGACCCTGTCAGAGTTGGTGGAACGCACGGCGCAAAGACCCTGTCAGAGTTGGTGGAACGTACGGCGCTAAGACCCTGTCAGAGTTGGCGGAACGCACGGCGCAAAGACCCTGTCAGAGTTGGCGGAACGCACGGTGCAATGACCCCGTCAGAGTTGGCGGAACGCACGGTGCAAAGACCCTGTCAGAGTTGGCGGAACGCACGGCGCAAAGACCCTGTCAGAGTTGGCGGAACGCACGGTGCAAAGACCCCGTCAGAGTTGGCAGAACGCACGGTGCAAAGACCCTGTCAGTGTTGGTGGAACGCACAGCGCAAAGACCCTGTCAGAGTTGGCAGAACGCACGGTGCAAAGACCCCGTCAGTGTTGGCGGAACGCACGGTGCAAAGACCCTGTCAGAGTTGGCAGAACGCACGGTGCAAAGACCCCGTCAGTGTTGGCGGAACGCACGGCGCAAAGACCCTGTCAGAGTTGGTGGAACGCACGGTGCAAAGACCCTGTCAGAGTTGGTGGAACGCACGGCGCAAAGACTCCGTCAGAGTTGGCAGAACGCACGGTGCAAAGACCCTGTCAGAGTTGGCAGAACACACGGCGCAAAGACCCCGTCAAGAGTTGGCGGAACGCACAGCGCAAAGACCCTGTCAGAGTTGGCGGAGCGCACGGCGCAAAGACCCTGTCAGAGTTGGCAGAACACACGGCGCAAAGACCACGTCAAGAGTTGGCGGAACGCACAGCGCAAAGACCCTGTCAGAGTTGGCAGAACACACGGCGCAAAGACCCTGTCAGTGTTGGCAGAACACACGGCGCAAAGACCCTGTCAGTGTTGGCAGAACACACGGCGCAAAGACCCTGTCAGAGTTGGCGGAACGCACAGCGCAAAAACCCTGTCAGTGTTGGTTGAACGCACGGCGCAAAGACCCTGTCAGAGTTGGCGGAACGCACGGCGCAAAGACCCTGTCAGAGTTGGCAGAACACACGGCGCAAAGATCCTGTCAGAGTTGGCGGAACGCACGGTGCAAAGACCCTGTCAGAGTTGGCGGAACGCACAGCGCAAAGACCCTGTCAGAGTTGGCAGAACACACGGCGCAAAGACCCTGTCAGAGTTGGCGGAACGCACAGCGCAAAGACCCTGTCAGAGTTGGCGGAACGCACGGCGCAAAGACCCTGTCAGAGTTGGCAGAACGCACGGTGCAAAGACCCTGTCAGAGTTGGTTGAACGCACGTCGCAAAGACCCTGTCAGAGTTGGCGGAACGCACGGTGCAAAGACCCTGTCAGAGTTGGCGGAACGCACGGTGCAAAGACCCTGTCAGAGTTGGCGGAACGCACGGTGCAAAGACCCTGTCAGAGTTGGCGGAACGCACGGTGCAAAGACCCCATCCCTGTCAGAGTTGGCGGAACGCACAGCGCAAAGACAGCAGTGCTAACCGCTGTGCCACCGTGCCGCCCAATCAATTCGAGCCTTATTTTGTCCCATCTCCATTCCATTACTGTGCTATTAAATAATAACTGCACCATTTGTTGTCCAGCCCCGTTTGCCCTTGAATTGAGTGTCTTGTTCGGACATTTCAGGGGGCAGTTAATCGTCAGCCTCGTTGCTGCGGGTCTGGAGTCATATGTCGGTCAGACCGGGTCAGGACGGCAGATTTCCCTCCCTGAAGGATATTAGTGAGCCAGATGAGTTTTTACAACAATCGATGCTAGTTTTATTGCCCCCAATACTGAGACTAGCTTTATAATTGGCTTTGATTAATGGAAATTAAATTCCACCAGCTGCATTTGAACCCATGTCCCTTTAGCTCAGGCCTCTGAATTCCGAGTTCAGTGACTAAAGGTGGAAAGCAGAATTCTCGGAGAATGAACAGGGAGAGGAGGAGCAAGAGTGCTGGAAACTGGGATCTGAAAGCAGTAAGTGCGAGACAGAGCCATCTGTATTTGGAAAAAGGGAAGTGAAGTTTTTAGCTGTGGACCCGAGACAGACCTGAAGTTTGAATTTGTTGCTTCTCTTTGCAACTGTTGACGGGCCTGCTGTGTGTTGCCAGGATCCACTCTTTTTATTTATAAGAGCCTCAAAACTGTAATTTACTCTGAACATTATAGACTTACTGTAAAATGATCATTGAATTTGTTTGCATCCTAGCCATCCCAACTTCAGCAACAGGCAAGATATGTCCAGGCTCCACTTAACATGGGTGCTGGCTATCCAGGTGCTTTCTATGTGCCAGTCACCACCCAAATGCAAATGGGTCCAACTGGGGCAGCCATGCCCATGAGGTACTATGCAGTGCCACATGTCTTCTCTCCATCTTCAACTGTGATTATGAACGGAGGCTATGATGCAGGTGCAAGGTTCGGTTCAGGAGCGACTGCTAATCTCCCAGTAAGTGTTCGGAATGTCTGTAAACGTATGCCACGCTATGTTTTGTACCCCTTGGGTTATTAAGTTTGAATTGAATGCATTGTGGGTTTTAGGAATTTGTAGTCTGAATATTGTGATGCTAAACCAAAGGCAGGAGAAAAACCCAATTGTAACACCTGAAATAGTTTTAATACTGTAATTCTAAACTACCGTTCCGGGAATGATACAGCATGAGGAATAATCACCAGCCCCCCCCTTGCTCCCTCAGTGATGGGGCGATACTGAACGGGAAACAGCCCGTTTCAAACCCCACTTCACCGCTGACCCCTGTACATCATCAAATGTTTATTCAGTCGCCTCTTAGAATTTTGTAACTTCTTCCATTTCTTTTGTCTCCTTGCGTTCGTTATTCCTGATGCGTCATCCTCACGCAGTGTTCACCTTCTTATTGACCGAGAGCTTATCTTCATATTGATCATTCTGCAATCATCTCACGCTCTCTTGAATGCCTTGATTGAAGCTGCCTCCACCAGGCAGCACATTCCAGACCCCCAACCACTCGCTGGGTGAAAAAGATTTTCCTCACATCATATTTGCTTCTTTTGAAAATCACTTTAACTCTGTGCCCTCTCGTTCTTGACCCTTTTGCAAGTGGGAAGTTTCCCCCTGTCTACTCTGTCCAGCCCCTTCATGATTTTGGACATCTCTATCAAATCTCCTCTTTTTAAAAAATAAATTTTGAGTACCCAATTCCTTTTTTCCAATTCAGGGGCAATTTAGCCTGGCCAATCCACCTACCCTGCCCTCAAAACACGGGGAGAATGTGCAAACTCCACATGGACAGTGACCCAGGGCCGGGATCGAACCTGGGACCTCGGCACCGTGAAGCTGTAGTGCTAACCACTGCGCCACCGTGCTGCCCTAATCAAATCTCCTCTTAGTCTCCTCTCCAAGGGGAACAGTCCCAAACTCTCCAATCTATCTTCATAACTGAAGTTGCTCATCCTGGAATCATTCTTGCGAACCTCTTCTGCACTCTCTCCAATGTGTTCACATCCTTCCCTGAGTGGGGCGTCACTTCTGCATTCGGGACCACCTTCACCCTCAAGACCTTCGACATGACGCCGGCAAACCCCAAGCTTGGGACATGCCCAAAACATGTGGACATGATTCGCGGGCCCTCCCGCACACCACCCTCCTGTGGACCACCTTAAACTGTATCAGGCTGAACCTGGCACACGACGAGGATGCATTAACTCTCCTCAGGGCCTCCTCCCACACCCCAGCCTCCACCTCCCTCCCCAACCCTTCCCCCCCCACCTACGCTTCACTACCCATATCAGGGCTCCCTCCCAATCCATCAACACCTTATTAATTTCCGACACCTTCTCCTCCCCTACCCCCATTGTTTGTAATATAATATATATTTTTAAAAATATGTATCAAAACAGGTTACAGCGAATAAACACCCCAGGAAACATAATTCCCATCAATCAACTACACAGTTTGTACAGATTCTTTCCCCTTTTCACCCCCCCCCCCCCCCCCCCCCCCCCCGCCCTGCGACGAACAGCTCCTCAAACACAGTCACAAACATCCCCCAGCTTTCCACAAACCCCCCTGCTGAGCCGCTTACCTCATACTTTATCTTCTCTAACTGCAGGAGGTCATACAGGTCACCCAACCAAGCCGCTACCCCCGGTGGCGATGCCGACCGCCACTCCAGTAAAATTCATCGCCGTGCAATCAGAGAGGCGAAGGCCACGACATCGGCCTTCCTCCTCTCCATGAGTTCCTGCTTCTCTGAAACCCCAAATATCGCCACCAAAGGGTCCGGGTCCACTCCCTCCTCCACTATCCTGGCTAAGACCGCGAGCACTCCCGCCCAGAATCTTCCCAATTTTTTTTTTCACAACCCCAAAACATGTGCGCGTGATTCGCTGGCCCTGCCCACACCTTGAGCAGGGTGTATCCCGGCAATCTGGGGAACCCCTTCCAGACCTTTTGCGCAAAGTCCCTAACCTGCAGATACCTGAACTCACTCCCCCTCGGCAGCTCTACCCTCTCCCTTAGCTCCTCCAGACTGGTGAACCCTTCCTCCAAATACAAATCCCTCACCTTGACCAGCCCCACTTCCCTCCACCTCCTGTATACACTATCCATCCCCCCCGGCTCAAACCCATGATTCTCGCACAGCGACGTTAGCACCGACATCCCTTCCACCCTAAAATGCCTCCTCAACTGATTCCATATCTTCACCGTGGACTGCACCACTGGGCTCCCGGAATACCTACTCGGAGCCATTGGCAATGCTGCCGTCGCCATAGCCCTCAAACTAGACCCCTTACAGGATTCCTCCTCCATCCTAACCCACTCTACCCCTTCTCCTTCCCACCATCGCCGCACCCTGTCCCCTTTCGCCGCCCAATAACAATGAAGCAAGTTGGGCAACGCCAACCCCCCCCCTCTGCCTCTGTAGCAGGGTCCTCCCCACCCTCGGCACCTTCCCCACCCTCGGCACCTTCCTCACCCTCGGCACCTTCCTCAGCCATACAAAGCCTGAAATTATCATGTCCAATTTCTGGAAAAAAAGGCCTTTGGTATGGAGATCGGGAGAGCCTGAAAGATACACAAGAACCTCGGCAGAATATTCATTTTCACCACTTGGACCCTCCCCGCCAGCGTTCAGTACAGTGTATACCACCTCTTAAGATCCTCCCTGGCCTCCTCCACCAGCTTTGTTAAGTTCCACTTCTGGAGCCCCGTCCATTCCCTCGCTGCCTGAATCCCCAAGTACCTAAACCTATCCCTCGTTACCGTAAATGGCATCCCCCCTAAATTAGCCCGTTGTGCCAACTCATTCACCGGGAATATCTCGCTTTTCCCTACATTCAGTTAGGTTGCTGTGCCAACTCATTCACCGGGAATATCTCGCTTTTCCCTACATTCAGTTAGGTTGCTGTGCCAACTCATTCACCGGGAATATCTCGCTTTTCCCTACATTCAGTTAGGTTGCTGTGCCAACTCATTCACCGGGAATATCTCGCTTTTCCCTACATTCAGTTAGGTTGCTGTGCCAACTCATTCACCGGGAATATCTCGCTTTTCCCTACATTCAGCTGCTTGTTTCCCGAGAACCCTCCATACCTCCCCAGCAGGCCCATAATCTATCCCATACTCTCCAGCGGATCCGAAACATACAGCAACAGGTCATCAGCATCGAGCGACACCCGATGCTCCCTCTGTCCCCTCATAATCCCCCGCCACTCCGCCGACCCTCTAAGAGCCATCGTCAACGGCTCTCTGGCCAACGCAAACAGTCACGGCGACAGCGGGCACCCCTTCCTCTGTGTAAGTGAAAGCTCCGCGAACCCATACCATTCGTCCTCACCCTCGCCCTTGGTGCCACATACAGCGACCGCCCCCGTGCCACAAATCTCGGCCCAAACCCAAGCCTTCCCAAAACCTCAAACAAGTACTGCCACTCCACCCGATCAAATGCCTTCTCCGCATCCATGGATACCACCACCTCTGGTACCAGAGCCCCCGACGGATTCATCGCCACATTCAACAGCCGTCTTATATTACTCGCGAGCTGCCTGCCCTTCACGAAGCCTGTTTGATCTTCTGCAACCACCTCGGGGACACCCTACCCCCGTTCCTGACACCACCTTGTCCTGTAGCCCCTGGGGTGGCAGGTGAGGAAAGGACGGTGCCTGCTTCTGGATAAAATCCCTCACCTGCAAATACCGGAACCCATTCTGCCTGGGCATCTGAAACTCCTGCTCCAAGCACGGAAAGCCGCCGTCGATGACCAAATCCCCAAACCACTCGATCCCCGCCCGCTGCCGCCCCCAAAACCCTCCATCCAGCCCCCACGGAACCAATCGGTGGTTGCCACATATTGGTGCCCAAACCCCTCCAGCCCCAGATGCTGCCACCTCTGTCCCCACACCCTCAGGGCTGCCACCACTACCGGGCTTGTGGAGTACCTGGCCGGTGAGAATGGCCGAGGCTGCCAACAGTGCCCGCAAACTCGTATCCCTGCATCGGCTGCCTCCACCCACTCCCACACCGACCCCTCTCCCACTACCCACTTCCTGACCATCGATATATTTGCCGCTCAGTAATGATTTATCAAGTTCGGCAGAGCCAGCCCCCCGCTTCAGAAACACCACCTTCACTTGCGAGGTTTACCTGCCCACACAAACCCTGAAATCATCGCATTCACCCTCCTGAAAAAGCCATGGGAATTAAAATCGGGAGGCCCTGAAACACGAACAAGAACCTCGGGAGGACCGTCATCTTCACCGTCCGAACCCACCCCGCCATGACAGCGGCAGCATGTGAGTTCTCCCAGTGAGCCAGAGAAGACACAGCCAGAGTGAGACAGAACCAAGAGTGGGTTTGGGAATTTGAATCTAGGTGGGAATTGAATCAAATCAGTAAGGTACAGTGACTGAGGGGAGCTCAGTGAATAGGACCAGGAATACTAAAAGGAATAAAACGGGAAGTGAAAACATTAATGGTAAGCGACGCGGCAGGTTGTTACAGGAAGATATGGGTTCAACGACAAGGAAAATTAGGAGAAAGGTTAAGAGGAAATATAACTTGGGAGAGGTTACTGATCGAGGTGTTAAGATTCAGAACAGAGGTAAAAAAGCCAACATAAGTGTACTTTAACCTGAATGCTCGTAGTATTTGGAATAAGGTAAATGAGTTAATGGCGCAAATCATCGTGAATGACTATGATTTAGTGGCCATTACTGAAACATGGTTAAAGGATGGTCACGACTGGGAGTTCAATATCTGAGGGTATCAAACTATTCGGAAGGACAGAGTGGATGGTAAGGGAGGTGGTGTAGCTCTGTTATTTAAGGATGACATCCGGGCAACAGTAAGGGATGACATCGGTGCTATGGAGAATAAGGTTGAATCCATTTGGGTGGAAATCAGGAATAGTAAGGTGAAAAAGTCACTGATAGGAGTAATCTATAGGCCACCAAATAGTAACATTATGGTGGGGCAGGCAATAAACAAAGAAATAACTGATGCATGTAGAAATGGTACAGCAGTTATCATGGGGGATTTTAATCTACATGTCGATTGGTTTAACCAGGTCGGTCAAGGCAGCCTTGAGGAGGTGTTTATAGAATGTATCCGCGATAATTTCCTTGAACAGTATGTAATGGAACCTACGAGGGAACAAGCGGTCCTAGATCTGGTCCTGTGTAATGAGACAGGATTGATTCAGGATCTCATAGTTAGGGATCCTCTCGGAAGGAGCGATCACAATATGGTGGAATTTAAAATACAGATGGAGGGTGAGAAGGTAAAATCAAACACTAGTGTTTTGTGCTTAAACAAAGGAGATTACAATGGGATGAGAGAAGAACTAGCTAAGGTAGACTGGGAGCAAAGACTTTATGGTGAAACAGTTGAGGAACAGTGGAGAACCTTCCAAGCGATTTTTCACAGTGTTCAGCAAAGGTTTATACCAACAAAAAGGAAGCACGGTAGAAAAAGGGAAAATGGACTGTGGATATCTAAGGAAATAAGGGAGAGTATCAAATAGAAGGAAAATGCATATATACAAAGTGGCAAAGATTAGTGGGAGACTGGAAGACTGGGAAATCTTTAGGGGGCAACAGAAAGCTACTAAAAAAGCTACAAAGAAGAGTAAGATAGATTATGAGAGTAAACTTGCTCAGAATATAAAAACAGATAGTAAAAGTTTCTACAAATATATAAAACAAAAAAAGAGTGGCTAAGGTAAATATTGGTCCTTTCGAGGATGAGAAGGGAGATTTAATAATGGGAGATGAGGAAATGGCTGAGGAACTGAACAGGTTTTTTTGGGTCGGTCTTCACAGTGGAAGACACAAATAACATGCCAGTGACTGATGGAAATGAGGCTATGACAGGTGAGGACCTTGAGAGGATTGTTATCACCAAGGAGGTAGTGATGGGCAAGCTAATGGGGCTAAGTGTAGACAAGTCTCCTGGCCCTGATGGAATGCATCCCAAAGTGCTAAAAGAGGTGGCTAGGGAAATTGCAAATGCACTAGTGATAATTTACCAAAATTCACTAGACTCTGGGGTGGTCCCTGCGGATTGGAAATTAGCAAACGTGACACCACTGTTTAAAAAAGGAGGTAGGCAGAAAGCGGGTAATTATAGGCCAGTGAGCTTAACTTCGGTAGTAGGGAAGATGCTGGAATCTATCATCAAGGAAGAAATAGCGAGGCATCTGGATGGAAATTGTCCCATTGGGCAGACGCAGCATGGGTTCATAAAGGGCAGGTCATGCCGAACTAATTTAGTGGAATCTCTGAGAAAAGAACCTACCTCTGACATCTGTCCTATATCTATCACCCCTCAATTTAAAGCTATGTCCCCTCATGCTAGACATTACCATCCAAAGAAAAAGGCTCTCACTGTCCACCCTATCTAATCCTCTGATCATCTTGTATGCCTCAATTAAGTCACCTCTTAACCTTCTTCTCTCTAACAAAAACAGCCTCAAGCCCCTCAGCCTTCCCTCATAAGATCTTCCCTCCATACCAGGCAACATTCTGGTAAATCTCCTCTGCACCCTTTCCAATGCTTCCACATCCTTCCTATAATGCGGCGACCAGAATTGCACGCAATACTCCAAATGCGGCCGCACCAGAGTTTTGTACAGCTGCAACATGACCTCATGGCTCTGAAACTCAATCCCTCTACCAATAAAAGCTAACACACCGTACGCCTTCTTAACAACCCTCTCAACCTGGGTGGCAACTTTCAGGGATCTATGTACATGGACACCGAGATCTCTCTGCTCATCCACACTACCAAGTATCTTACCATTAGCCCAGTACTGTGTCTCCCTGTTATTCCTTCCAAAATGAATCACCTCACACTTTCCTGCATTAAACTCCATTTGCCACCTCTCAGCCCAGCGCTGCAGCTTATCTATGTCCCTCTGTAACTTGTAACATCCTTACGCACTGTCTACAGCTCCACCGACTTTAGTGTCATCTGCAAATTTACTCACCCATCAATCTACGCCCTCTTCCAGGTCATTTATAAAAATGACAAACAGCAGTGGCCCCAAAACAGATCCTTGTGGTACACCACTAGTAACTGGACTCCAGTCTGAACATTTCCCATCAACCACCACCCTTTGCCTTCTTCCAGCTAGCCAATTTCTGATCCAAACTGCTAAATCACCCTGAATCCCATGCCTCCGTATTTTCTGCAGTAGCCTACCGTGGGGAACCTTATCAAACGCTTTACTGAAATCCATATACACCACATCAACTGCTTTACCCTCATCCACCTGTTTGGTCACCTTCTCAAAGAACTCAATCAGGTTTGTGAGGCACGACCTACCCTTCACAAAACCGTGTTGACTGTCTAATCAAATTATTCCTTTCCAGATGATTATACATCCTATCTCTTATAAACTTTTCCAAGACTTTGCCCACAACAGAAGTAAGGCTCACTGGTCTATGGTTACCGGGGATGTCTCTACTCCACTTCTTGAACAAGGGGACAACATTTGCTATCCTCCAGTCTTCTGGCACTATTCCTGTAGACAAAGATGACTTAAAGATCAAAGCCAAAGGCTCAGCAATCACCTCCCTAGCTTCCCAGAGAATCCTAGGATAAATCCCATCCGGCCCAGGGGACTTATCTATTTTCACACTTTCCAGAATTGCTAACACCTCCTCCTTATGAACCTCAAGCCCTTCTAGTCTCGTAGCCTGAATCTCAGTATTCTCCTCGACAACATTGTCTTTTTCCTGTGTGAATACTGACAAAAAATATTCATTTAGCACCTCTCCTATCTCCTCTGACTCGACATACAACTTCCCACTGCTGTCCTTGACTGGCCCTACTCTTACCCTTGTCATTCTTTTATTCCTGGCATATCTATAGAAAACTTTAGGGTTATCCTTGATCCTACCTGCCAAAGACTTCTCATGTCCCCTCCTGGCTCTTCTTAGCTCTCTCTTTAGGTCCTTCCGAGCTAACTTGTAACTCTCGAGCGCCCTTACTGAACCTTCATGTCTCATCTTTACAGCAGCCTCCTTCTTCCTCTTGACAAGTGTTTCGACTGCTTTAGTAAACCACGGTTCCCTCGCTCGACCACTTCCTCCCTGCCTGACAGGTACATACTTATCAAGGACATGCAGTAGCTGTTCCTTGAACAAGCTCCACATTTCCATTGTGCCCATCCCCTGCAGTTTTCCTCTCCATCTGATGCATCCTAAGTCTTGCCTTATCGCATCATAATTGCCTTTCCCCCATATATAGCTCTTGCCCTGCGGTATATACCTGTCCCTTTCCATCACTAGGAATACCCAGGAATATTTAACACCCTGAGCGGGATTCTCCGAGCCCCGCGCCGGGCCGGAGAATCGCCGCAACCGCGCCCCGGCGCCGGCACGCGACTCTCTGCAGAGCGGCCTCGCCCGTTTCGCGCCGTCGTGAAACGCAACGGCGTTCACAATGGCGCGGACAACTCTGCCTCCATTTTGGAGAATCCCGCCCCCTGTCCTGCCCTTCCTCCAGCCACATCTGTGCTGTAGTCATATTTCCTCATCACAATCTGCACCTGTAACTCCCCAATCGTATTTACGAGACTCCGTGCATTCACATACATTCTCAGTAACTCTGATTTAGATGCCATTACTTTCTCCCTGACTCCGGCTCCACCCATTAACACCAGTATAGAATAGTAGGTTATCTATCTCTCCCAGTATTTTGTGCACTCTTGTATTCCTCTCTATTATTCTCTTATCAAATATCTTTAATTTCATTCCCAACCACTTTATTCCAACATAAAACCCCCAATTACTTGAATGCCAAATTCTTTTGATTCAGTTGCTTTATTGGCCATGAACTCCCCCTTCATACAGGTCTACAATCATAGAATTTACAGTGCAGAACAAGGCCATTCAGCCCATCGAGTCTGCACCAACCCACTTAAGCCCACACCTCCACCCTATCCCCGTAACCCAACGGAACATTTTTTTGGACACGAAGGACAATTTATCACGGCCAATCCATCTAACCTGCACATCTTTGGACTTTGGAAGGAAACCGGAGCACCCGGAGGAAACCCACGCAGACAAGGGGAGAACGTGCAAACTCCGCACAGACAGTCACCCAAGGCTGGAATTGAACCCGGGTCCCTGGCGCTGTGAAGCAGCAGTGCTAACCCCTGCACCACCATGCCACCCCATGTGGAATGGAAGGCAGGCTGCACTTTACAAAACTAAACACTTGGCTTGCGATCCCACGACGAGAGCTTTTTTCCCATCCCAATTCTTCATCACCCCGATGATGTGTCCATTAGAACTCGGGACTAGTCTGGGTGTCAATATTTTGAAGAGGAGGAATTTGGAGGGAAAACTGAAATATGCTGGTAAAGCTGAAAGATGTGCTTGACTCCTAAAAACAATTCTTATTTTTCTCCTCTGATTTAGCCTCCTCCACCTGGTTGCCCTCCCAATGCAGCCCAAATTGCAGCCATGCAGGGCAGTAACGTCGTAATGACACAGAGAAAGGGCGACTGGTTTACTGGTGGCTCAGATGGTGGTTTCACAATCTGGTAATCAGATGAAAGCTTGAACGAGACCTCTATTGGAAGGAACCATTCACCTTATAGTTTGTTTAGACAAATAATGGATTTATCTTGGTAATTAAGCCTCTTTGCACCGTTTAAATCCCTTTTCTTCAAGTTTAAAATTGTAGCAGTAGGGGGAAATATAGAATTGTAACCGAGGGGGGGTGGGGGGGGGGCAGAAAGCTCATTAAACAAAACTGAGTCAATAAAAAAAATGTTTTGGTGTGTGCCTTTTTTTCATCACGATTAAGAGTAAAAATAAACTAACAATCAAAGTTGCAAATGTTAATTCCGAGGATTAATAATTCACATTTACGAACCAATTAACAAGTCGTCATTTGGTGGTGCAGAACTTGAGAACTGCTGAAAAAGAGACATTCCCTCAAAGCTTTTCTCCTTGCACTCATCAGCACAGCCTATGCAAGGTGCACCAACAATTGATCGTGCATGACAAGAAAGTGCTGATTGGTTGGCAAGTGGACTCTGGTAATGCCTTCCTTTTATCAGGCCATTAAGGAGTCCACACCTAGTAGTTCAAAGAAATTTAGTTTATTTACAGTAACTATAATGCAGATCACACGGTAGATCCAAACTGGGTCGGCCTTGCTGGTGCCAAACGGGCCAGCTTTATACACCAGACAACTAGACAGTGTTTAGAGGGTCCCCGCCCCCTCAATGGGGAAGCTGTAAGGTCCACGGGGAAATTAATTGTTCCCATCCCGTAAGATACATGCGGGCTCTAACACATCCAATCAGAGTCAACCTGCCTGGTTTGAATTTGAAGCAAAAGCTTGGCAGTTAACTGTTCTCTGCTGCCTTCTCCGACTCTGGTAGAGGCATTGCCACGGAGAATGCAGCAAAGAACAGTTAACTGCCAAGCTTTTCTTTCAAGTCCAAACCAGGCAGGTCGACTGAATCGTGAAGGTATTACCAGAGTCCACTTGCCAACCAATCAGCACTTCCTTGTCATGCATGATTAATTGTTGGTTCTCTTTACTGTTGGTTTATCTTGCGTAGCTGTCCTGATGAACAAGGAGAAAGGCTTCGAGAGAATGTCTCTTTTTCTTTCACCAATAACCAATTAACACCTTCAGATCACAGGCTGTTGTCTCTGACTCTTTTAATGACTGATTTGGCCTCTCCACAGATGTGCATGTATGTCTGCCACATAACGTCTGCACAAGTGAATTTGATCTGTATTGCTGTTTAAAATGGGAAATATATAAATCCATGCTTTTCATTTGTGTTAAAAATTTGGTGGATACTAATACAGTCCGCAAAGGGTTAATTGTGTCAATTTGGAGTCAATTTCTTGTTGCTTTTATAAAACTGAAACCTTAAACTGTCCTTTGCGCTTGTCCCCTTGTAAGGAGAGGAATTTGTTCCTTTTTCAATGTGGTTGTTTTCTGATGATCCTTTTTGCTCCTGATCTGTCCACAGCACACAACCGATTTTTAAATAAATTTCTAAACCACTGATTTGTTCATGGCCATGGCTGTAAGCTAAAAGACCTAAAGTGGCTAATTTCACACTGACTACTGCAAACTGAGGATAATTCTTTGCCTATCTCTTGATTCCGTCTGGAAATATTAACCTGCTTCTAACTTGAGGAGGACAGTGCTAGCCAATTATTTCCTAATTCCTGGAATGAATTGCTGATTTGTGTTTGCGATCTTAGAGTCAAAATGAAAATTCTGTTTAATTCTGAATGTTTAGCGACCAACTTGTAGATGGGAAAAGATGACCTTAGCAAACGGACCATAAGATCGATAATGGAGTCATTATTTGTTGGGTGATGTTACAATCCACCTTGCATTCATTTGATGCTTCATGTATCCTGGGAAACTAAGGTTAGATTTTTTTTTGGCAACATTGTCACACACTCCTAACCCTGGTTTACAAAAAGGCTGATTGTATCCAACTTTGTACTTGCAAATGCCAAATTTCCTGTTCGAGAAATGTGATTCTGAAGGATTAGATCATCGGTACCCACAATGTAAGCTGTATTTGAAACATTCATTAAAGATGCACAACTTTAACAAAGCATGGACTCTTGGTATTTAATAGCTCAACATAAACAAGACCAATTGGTTAAACTAGCCATGAATTTGGGCAGAAAAAATGCTATTTATTGACAATCAGCGCACAGTATCATCAGTTCAATGTTTTTTTAAAACATTTCTTTTGTAGTCTGTTTTATATATTCCTTCCACTTTCTGTCATAGCTTATCTATCAACATCCTGAATGATTTGACTGATTTGACTCTCTACCTGTGAATAAATACCAGGAAAGTGCGTCCCGTGACATTAGAGTTAGATCACTTAACTACATTTAAAACATAACTGTACAACAGGGAAACTTGCACAAATGTGCATTCCCAAAGAAATGGACACTATTACGGTGTATTAATAATAAAATAGACAAGAAGCTCTCTGAAAACACTGACACTCGCAAATTATGAACTGTTGCTTTCTATGTACCAAATAATTGTTCTAAACCTTTTGAAACCACAGGATGAGCAGGTCATTGTGAGAAGGCAGTCATAGAATCCTGAAAGTGCAGAAGGAAGTCATTCGGCCCATCGAGTCTGCACCAACTCTCTGAGAGAGTGCCCTAACCTAGATCCCTGTAACCCCACCTAACCTTTGGACACTAAGGGACAATTTAACACGGCCAATCCACCTAACCTGCACATCTTTGGACACTAAGGGGCAATTTAACACGGCCAATCCACCTAACCTGTACATCTTTGGACACTAAGGGGCAATTTAACATGTCCAATCCATCTAACCTGCACATCTTTGGACACTAAGGGACAATTTAACATGGCCAATCCACCTAACCTGTACATCTTTGGACACTAAGGGACAATTTATCATGGTCAATCCACCTAACCTGTACATCTTTGGACACTAAGAGACAATTTAACATGGCCAATCCACCTAACCTGTACATCTTTGGACACTAAGGGACAATTTAACATGGCCAATCCACCTAACCTGTACATCTTTGGACACTAAGAGACAATTTAACATGGCCAATCCACCTAACCTGCACATCTTTGGACACTAAGGGACAATTAAAATGGCCAATCCACCTAACCTGTACATCTTTGGACACTAAGGGACAATTTAACACGGCCAATCCACCTAACCTGTACATCTTTGGACACTAAGGGACAATTTAACACGGCCAATCCACCTAACCTGCACATCTTTGGACACTATGGGACAATTTAACACGGCCAATCCACCTAACCTGCACATCTTTGGACTGTGGAGGAAAGCCACGCAGACGTGGGGAGAACATGCTGACTTTGCAAGGTCACCCAAGGCTAGAATTGAACTTGGGTCCCTGATGCCATGAGGCAGCAGTGCTAATCGCTGTGCCATCTCACCCCAAATCAAGCTCGGCAGTGCGTGAAAGAAATGGCTTTTGTGGAATGGACTGCTGTTTACTCTGCAGCCATGGTTTGATTGGATTTGATTTATTGTCACGTGTACCAAGGTACAGTGAAAAGTATTGTTCTGTGTACAGTCCAGGCAGACCATTCCATACATGGAAGAAAACATAGGAGGACATATGGTCAATACACAATGTAAATACATAGACACAGACATTGGGTGAAGCATACAGAGTGTAGTACTACTCAGTAGAGAAGATGTATAGTGTAGGTTAGATGGCTTTTGTTTCGGTGCAACATCGTGGGCCGAAGGGCCTGTACTGCGCTGTATCGTTCTATGTTCTATGTGTGAAGCGATCAGTTCAGTCCATACAAGGGTCATTCAGCAGTCGGGTAACAGCGGGGAAGAAGCTGTTTTTGAATCTGTTCGTGCGAGTTCTCAGAGTTTTGGATCTCCTGCCCAATGGAAGAGGTTGGAAGAGAGAATACCCTCAGTGGGAGGGGTCTTGGATTATGCCGCAATGGATGGGAGGCAGGTTTGTGTGATGGACTGGGCTGTGTTCACGACTCTGAAGTTTTGGAAGGTTTTGGGCCGATAGTGGCGGATAAACCACACATAAACCCAGGGATATACTGCTCTGTCTGCTATGAATGCTGGCTAAAGAGCTTTTCATCCCACACAAGCCAGTAACTCCATGAGGCAACATCACATCTTATCACCACTATGTCAGTCAACTTCAGACATTAGCAGCTGCAGCCCCAGGAGGAGGGGCATTAATCTCTCTTCCCCCCCCCCCCCCCTTGCTATTTGGCTGGGGTTGGCTAGGCACTCTGATCATACAGCAATCACCTGTTCCTACAGGAGGAGGCCATTCGGCCCACCGAGCCTGCTCCGCCATTTGATTCAATCATGGTTGGTTGGACACTTCACCCACTCTCCCCGTAACTCTTTACATTTTTGTTAATCAGAAATCCATCAATCTCTGCTTCAAACACATTCACTGACTGAACTTCCACAGCCTCTGGGGGGGCGAGAATTCCAAACATTCACAACCCTCTGTGCAAAGAACTTTCTCCTCATCTCGGTCCAAAGTGGCTTCTCCCTTATTTTAAAACTGTCGCCTGATTCTAGACTCCCAACCTAGAGTCGGTTGGGAGTCTCCCGCATCTACTCTGTCCATTCCTTTAGGTATTTTACAGGTTTCAATGAGATCACCTCTCATTCTTCGAAACTGGAGAATACAAGGCAAGTTTGCCCCAATCTCTCTCCATTGGACAGTCCCGCCATCCTTCGAACTGGTCTGGTAAACCTTTGTTTCATTCCCTCTGTGGCAATAATATCCTTTTTCAGGTAAAGGGACCAAAACTGCCCAGAGTGCTCCAGGTGCGGTCTAACCCAACTCCTATAGAATTGAGGCAAGACCTTGCTACTCCTGTACTCAAACCCTCTTGTGATTAAGGTGAAGATTCCATTTAGCTTCCTGATAACTTGCTGCACCTGTATGTTCGCCTTCAGTGACTTATGGCCAAGGGCACCCGGGTCCCTTTGCACTTCTACACTTTCTAATTTCTTACCATTTAGGAAATATTCCTGTTCCTTCGACCAAAGTGGATGACCTCACGTTATTCCACATTATTTTCCATATTCTTGCCCACTCACTGGACTGGATTCTCTGTCAGCGGGATCCTCCGTCAGGGGGATCCTCCGGTCCACCGGCAGTGCACCCACGCCCGCGGGGTTCCCGATGACATGGGGTGGCCACAATGGGAAACCCCATTGGCCGGCTGTGGGAACGGAGAATCCCGTCCAGTTTTCCTCAGCTTTAGGGCAGCACGGTAGCATTGTGGTTAGCACAATTGCTTCACAGCGCCAGGGTCCCAGGTTCGATTCCCCGCTGGGTCACTGTCTGTGCGGAGTCTGCACATCCTCCCCGTGTGTGCGTGGGTTTCCTCTGGGTGCTCCGGTTTCCTCCCACAGTCCAAAGATATGCAGGTTAGGTGGATTGATCATGGTAAATTGCCCTTCATGACCAAAAAAGGTTAACCCAGTAAGGGTTATGGGGGTAGGATGGAGGTGTGGGCTTGGATGGGGTGCTCTTTCCAAGGGCCAGTGCAGACTCAATGGGCTGAATGGCCTCCTTCAGCACTGTTAATTCTATGAAATATTTACCTTGTTACGAATGCTGTGCACATTCAGGTAGACACTGGTCCACGTGAGATACAAACTTGATGCTTTATTTTGTTTCACCTGCCTTTTAGTTCCATTACTACTTCCTGTTACCAACATTACTTCCCTCCAATTTGGGCCACTGGATAGAATTCACTTTTTTTAGTAAAGAATCTACCTTTTTAGTATATAACTAATTAAGGGAATAAATGGCCCAAAACTTAAAATGGCTTCTTGTAATATATTGTTAAAACACACCAGACAGTGAGAGAGGCTGTTTCCCATGAGAATAATCAAGTAGAAACCTAGACAGACAAACCAAGGATATATTTGCCCAAGTCAAAGATTTTGGGCAACACCCTCAAACGGTTTTCATAGCAACCGATAAGATTCATAAGAAAGGCATATTGCAAATCACCTCATGTTAAAATTTGATGGACAAATACATATGGAATTGAATTAACTTTGAAAGAACTTCAACCCAATCACAGCTAGAAAGGGGAGAGACATTAATGACAATAGTCATCTTTGCAGTGTACGTGCCGGTTTGAATAATTCATTCTAGAATCACTTATTTTAATCTCAAAATCTACTTCTCTGCCCTGTCGCTTTGAACAGCTATTTTGATTTTATTTTCAACGTTCTGTATTCGATTAGAAGAACCATTCGCACTTTGACTTGTATTGAGTTTAACTCAGGACTCTATTTGCTTGGACAAAACAATCTTTAAAGAGGCTCTGTATTGCAAGTGAAAAATACTGATCAAGAGATATCTCATTCAAACTGAATAAAAGCAATTTACTCCATACACGAAGCTGTTTCATAATCTGACGAGTGGTGTATATCGTGCGGCGACCTGAAAGATGCACAATCCAAAGCTCAGATCTAATAAATGGCGCTGTGAGCAGGGGATGAGGTCGTGTCCACCTTCAGGGGATCAAAAAATTGTCAAACTTATTGCCAATCCACCTAACCTCCACATCTTTGGACACTAAGGGACAATTTAACATGGCCAATCCACCCAACCTGCACATCTTTGGACACTAAGGGACAATTTAGCACGGCCAATCCACCTAACCTGCACATCTTTGGACACTAAGGGACAATTTAGCATGGTCAATCCACCTAACCTGTACATCTTTGGACACTAAGGGGCAATTTAACACGGCCAATCCACCTAACCTGCACACCTTTGGACACTAAGGGACAATTTATCATGGCCAATCCACCTAACCTGCACATCTTTGGACACTAAGGGACAATTTAACATGGCCAATCCTCCTAACCTGCACATCTTTGGACACTAAGGGACAATTTAACATGGTCAATCCACCCAACCTGCACATCTTTGGACACTAAGGGCAATTTATCATGGCTAAAATACCTAACCTGCCCATCTTTGGACTGTGGGAGGAAACCGGAGCACCCGGAGGAAACCCACACAGACACGGGGAGGAAGTGCAAACTCCACACAGACCCAAAGCCGGAATTGAACCCGGGGACACTTGACGCTGAGGCAGCAGTGCTACCACTGTTCTGCCGTGCTGCCAATCTTTGCGAATGGAAACCTGTAAATTACAGACACCTTGTGAGTCTGGTTTCAGCTGTTGTTTCTCATTTGAAAATGATCTCGGGCACCACTACGACCTCTGTGGGATCTCTCCGCTTCTACACACAAGTGCATACAGGAGATGATGGTTCTCGGCCTCCTGGTCATGTGTTCCTCGGCGACAGGAGGCAATGTGTCGTTCACTGGTGTGGGATTCTCTATTTCCGCTGCTGTCAATGGAGATTTCCCATTGAAGCTGCCCCATGCTGCCTGAAAATCCGCAGCGAACAGCCAGAGAATTCTGGCGCCAATTCAACAAAGAACAAAGAAATGTACAGCACAGGAACAGGCCCTTCGGCCCTCCAAGCCCGTGCTGACCATGCTGCCCGACTAAACTACAATCTTCTACACTTCCTGGGTCCGTATCCCTCTATTCCCATCCTATTCATGTATTTGTCAAGATGCCCCTTAAATGTCACTATCGTCTCTGCTTCCACCACCTCCTCCGGTAGTGAGTTCCAGGCACCCACTACCCTCTGCGTAAAAAACTTGCCTCGTACATCTACTCTAAACCTTGCCCCTCTCACCTTAAACCTATACCCCCTAGTAATTGACCCCGCTACCCCGGGGAAAAGCCTCTGACTATCCACTCTGTCTATGCCCCTCATAATTTTGTATACCTCTATCAGGTCGCCCCTCAACCTCCTTCGTTCCAGTGAGAACAAACCGAGTTTATTCAACCGCTCCTCATAGCTAATGCCCTCCATACCAGGCAACATTCTGGTAAATCTCTTCTGCACCCTCTCTAAAGCCTCCACATCCTTCTGGTAGTGTGGCGACCAGAATTGAACACTATACTCCAAGTGTGGCCTAACTAAGGTTTTATACAGCTGAAACATGACTTGCCAATTCTTATACTCAATGCCCCGGCCAATGAAGGCAAGAATGCCGTATGCCTTCTTGACTACCTTCTCCACCTGTGTTGCCCCTTTCAGTGACCTGTGGACCTGTACTCCTAGATCTCTTTGACTTTCAATACTCTTGAGGGTTCTACCATTCGCTGTATATTCCCTACCTGCATTAGACCTTCCAAAATGCATTACCTCACATTTGTCCGGATTAAACTCCATCTGCCATCTCTCCGCCCAAGTCTCCAAACAATCTAAATCCTGCTGTATCCTCTGACAGTCCTCATCGCTATCCGCAATTCCACCAACCTTTGTGTCGTCTGCAAACTTACTAATCAGACCAGTTACATTTTCCTCCAAATCATTTATATATACTACAAACAGCAAAGGTCCCAGCACTGATCCCTGTGGAACACCACTGGTCACAGCCCTCCAATTAGAAAAGCATCCTTCCATTGCTACTCTCTGCCTTCTATGACCTAGCCAGTTCTGTATCCACCTTGCCAGCTCACCCCTGATCCCATGTGACTTCACCTTTTGTACTAGTCTACCATGAGGGACCTTGTCAAAGGCCTTACTGAAGTCCATATAGACAACATCCACTGCCCTACCTGCATCAATCATCTTAGTGACCTTCTCAAAAAACTCTATCAAGTTAGTGAGACACGACCTCCCCTTCACAAAACCATGCTGCCTCTCACTATACGTCCATTTGCTTCCAAATGGGAGTAGATCCTGTCTCGAAGAATTCTCTCCAGTAATTTCCCTACCACTGAAGTAAGGCTCACTGGCCTGTAGTTCCCTGGATTATCCTTGCTACCCTTCTTAAACAGAGGAATAACATTGGCTATTCTCCAGTCCTCCGGGACATCACCTGAAGACAGTGAGGATCCAAAGATTTCTGTCAAGGCCTCAGCAATTTCCTCTCCAGCCTCCTTCAGTATTCTGGGGTAGATCCCATCAGGCCCTGGGGACTTATCTACCTTAATATTTTTTAAGACACCCAACACCTCGTCTTTTTGGATCTCAATGTGACCCAGGCTATCTACACACCCTTCTCCAGACTCAACATCTATCAATTTCTTCTCTTTGGTGAATACTGATGCAAAGTATTCATTTAGTACCTCGCCCATTTAGAATCATAGAATCATAGAAGTTTACAGCATGGAAACAGGCCCTTCGGCCCAACCAGTCCATGCCGCCCAGTTTTTTACCATTAAGCTAGTCCCAGTTGCCCGCACTTGGCCCATAACCCTCTATACCCATCTTACCCATGTAACCATCTAAATGCTTTTTGAAAGACACAATTGTACCCGCTTCTACTACTACCTCTGGCAGCCCATTCCAGACACTCACTACCCTCTGAGTGAAGAAATTGCCCCTCTGGGCCCTTCTGAATCTCTCCCCTCTCACCTTAAACCTATGCCCTCTAGTTTTAGACTCCCCTACCTTTTGGAAAAGATGTTGACTATCTACCTTATCTATGCCCCTCATTATTTTATAGACCTCTATAAGATCACCCCTAAGCCTCCTACGCTCCAGGGAAAAAAGTCCCAGTCTATCCAGCCTCTCCTTATAACTCAAACCATCAAGTCCCGGCAACATCCTAGTAAATCTTTTCTGCACTCTTTCTAGTTTAATAATATCCTTTCTATAATAGGGTGACCAGAACTGCACACAGTATTCCAAGTGTGGCCGTACCAATGTCTTGTACAACTTCAACAAGACGTCCCAACTCCTATATTCAATGTTCTGACCAATGAAACCAAGCATGCCGAATGCCTTCTTCACCACCCTGTCCACCTGCGACTCCACCTTCAAGGAGCTATGAACCTGTACTCCTAGATCTCTTTGTTCTATAACTCTCCCCAACGCCATACCATTAACTGAGTAGGTCCTGGCCTGATTCGATCTGCCAAAATGCATCACCTCACATTTATCTAAATTAAACTCCATCTGCCATTCGTCGGCCCACTGGCCTAATTGATCAAGATCCCGTTGCAATCCTAGATAACCTTCTTCACTATCCACTGTGCCACCAATCGTGGTGTCATCTGCAAACTTACTAACCATGCCTCCCAAATTCTCATCCAAATCATTAATATAAATCACAAATAACAGTGGACCCAGCACCGATCCCTGAGGCACACCACTGGTCACAGGCCTCCAGTTTGAAAAACAACCCTCTACAACCACCCTCTGCCTTCTGTCGTCCAGCCAATTTTGAATCCAATTGGCAACCTCACCCTGGATCCCGTGAGCTTTAACCTTCTGCAACAACCTACCATGCGGTACCTTGTCAAAGGCTTTGCTAAAGTCCATGTAGACAACGTCTACTGCACTGCCCTCATCTACCTTCTTGGTCACTCCCTCAAAAAACTCAATCAAATTTGTGAGACATGATTTTCCACGCACAAAGCCATGCTGACTGCCCCGAATCAGTCCTTGCCTCTCTAAATGCTTGTAGATCCTGTCTCTCAGAATACCTTCTAGCAACTTACCTACTACAGACGTTAGGCTCACCGGTCTGTAGTTCCCAGGCTTTTCCCTGCTGCCCTTCTTAAACAAGGGCACAACATTCGCCACTCTCCAATCTTCAGGCACCTCACCTGTGGCTGCCGATGATTCAAATATCTCGGTTAGGGGACCCGCAATTTCCTCCCTAGCCTCCCACAACATCCTGGGATACATTTCATCAGGTCCCGGGGATTTATCTACCTTGATGCGCTTTAAGACTTCCAGCACCTCCTCCTCTGTAATATGCACACTTCTCAAGACATCACTATTTATTTCCCTTAGTTTCCTAACATCCATGCCTTTCTCCACCGTGAATACCGATGAGAAATATTCATTCAGGATCTCACCCAACTCTTGTGGCTCTGCACATAGATGCCCTTGTTGATCCTTAAGAGGCCCTACTCTGTCCCTAGTTACTCTTTTCCCCTTTATGTATCTGTAGAATCTCTTTGGATTCTCCCTTGCATTATTTGCCAAAGCAATTTCATGTCCCCTTTTTGCCCTCCTGATTTCCCTCTTAACTCTATTTCGACAATCTCTATACTCTTCAAGGGATCTACTTGATCCCAGTTGCTTATGTACGTCATATGCCTCCTTCTTCTTTTTGACCAGAGTCTCAATATCTCGAGTCATCCAGGGTTCCCTACTTCTACCAGCCTTGCCCTTCACTCTAAAGGGAATGTGCTTACCCTGCACCCTGGTTAACACATTTTTAAAAGCCTCCCATTTACCAGCCGTCCCTTTGTCTGCCAATAGTCTCCCCCAATCTACCTCTGCAAGTTCCTGTCTGATACCATCAAAATTGGCCTTGCCCCAATTAAGAATTTTAACTCTTGGGCCAGACCTATCATTCTCCATAGCTATCTTAAAACTAATGGAATTATGGTCACTTGTCCCAAAGTGATCCCTCACTAGCACTTCTATCACTTGCCCTTCCTTATTTCCCAAGACGAGGTCAAGTTTTGCCCCCTCTCTAGTCGGTCCATCCACATACTGAATGAGAAATTCCTCCTGAATACACTCAACAAATTTCCCTCCATCCAAGCCCCTAATGCTATGGCTGTCCCAGTCAATGTTGGGAAAGTTAAAGTCCCCTACTACTACCACCCTATTATTCTTGCAGCTATCTGTAATCTCCTTACATATTTGCTCCTCAATTTCCCGCTGACTACAGTCCTACCAAGGTGATCTCTCCCTTCTTATTTTTCAGTTCCACCCATATAGACTCAGTGGGCGAACCCTCGGATATATCCCCTCTAAGTACTGCCGTGATGTTCTCCCTAATCAAAAACGCCACTCCCCCTCCTCTCTTACCTCCTGTTCTATCCTTTCTATAGCATCTGTACCCCGGAACATTGAGCTGCCAGTCCTGCCCCTCCCTTAGCCATGTTTCAGTCAGAGCTATAATATCCCAGTCCCATGTGCCCATCCATGCCCTGAGTTCATCCGCTTTGCCCGTCAGGCCCGTTGCATTGAAATAAATGCAGTTTAATGTAGACCTTCCTTGCTTTCTGCCCTGCTTTCTCTGGTCATGCTTTACACACTCTCCCTTCCTGCCTTTTGTTTCTGTCCCCACTGACTTCCTACATCGGTTCCCATCCCCCTGGCACATTAGTTTAAACCCTCCCCAACTGCACGAGCAAACACCCCCCCGAGAACATTGGTTCCGGTCCCACCCAGATGCAAACCGTCCGATTTGTACAGGTCCCACCTCCCCCAGAATCGGTCCCAATGTCCCAGGAATTTGAAACCCTCCCTCTTGCACCATCTCTCAAGCCACGTATTCATCCTAGCTATCCTGTCATTCCTACTCTGACTATCACGTGGCACTGGTAGCAATCCTGAGATTACTACCTTTGAGGTCCTACTTTTTAGTTTAACTCCTAACTCTCTAAATTCAGCTTGTAGGACCTCATCCCGTTTTTTACCTATATCGTTGGTGCCTATATGCACCACGACAGCTGGCTGTTCACCCTCCCCCTCCAGAATGCCCTGCAGCCGCTCCGAGACATCCTTGACCCTTGCACCAGGGAGGCAACATACCAACCTGGATTCTCGTTTGCGTCCGCAGAAACGCCTGTCTATTCCCCTTACAATTGAATCCCCTATCACTATAGCTCTGCCACTCTTTTTCCCGCCCTTCTGTGCAGCAGAGCCAGCCACGGTGCCATGAACCTGGCTGCTGCCACCTTCCCCTGGTGAGCCATCTCCCCCAACAGTTTCCAAAACGGTAAATCTGTTTTGGAGGGAGATGACCGCAGGGGATCCCTGCACTGCCTTCCTACGCTTCCTCTGTCTGTTGGTCACCCATTCCCTATCTGCCTCAGTAATTTTAATCTGCGGTGTGACCAGCTCACTGAATGTGCTATCCACAACTTCCTCAGCATCGCGGATGCTCCAAAGTGAGTCCATCCGCAGCTCCAGAGCCGTCAAGCGGTCTAACAGGAGCTGCAGTTGGACACACTTCTTGCAGATGAAGGAGTCAGGGACACCAGAAGGGTCCCTGACTTGCCACATCTCACAAGAGGAGCATGACACGGGTCTGAGCTCTCCTGCCATGACTTAAACCTGAAGTTAAATTTGAACTACACTACACAGCTAGGAGAAAGTCAAAGAGAGAGAAATCACTTACCAGTTACAAGCCAATCACTTACCTGCTGGCTGTGATGCAATTGCTCCAGAGACTCCCTCACAGGTCTGCTTCTCTGCACCTCCTTCAGGTGAGCACCAAATTCCCTTAACTAGTTAATTACTTTACTTAATTAACTTGATTTTTTTTTTTTTGGTCACTCCCCTCTTACCCGAACTCAGCCTTACCCAAACTCAGATACACTCTGTTTGCCTTCAGCACTCTCCGTTTCTAAAGGCACTTCAGCCACACCCTTTGTATCCTTCCTGATTTACAGTCAGCCAATAGGCCTGCTCCCAAAACTGATCTCTCTCCCAAACAGCTGACCTGCAAGGTAAGGAAGTGGTTAAGCAGTACTTACCTCACCCACAGCGCGCCCTTTTAAACTGTCCCCTCTGCCTCGCAGCTCCCGCGCTTTTTGAAACTCCCGCGCTGTTTCCAAGGTCCTGGCTCCCTCTCTCTCCCGAACAGCTGACCTGCAAGGTAAGGAAGTGGTTAAGCAGTACTTACCTCACCCACAGCGCGCCCTTTTAAACTGTCCCCTCTGCCTCGCAGCTCCCGCGCTTTTTGAAACTCCCGCGCTGTTTCCAAGGTCCTGGCTCCCTCTCTCTCCCGAACAGCTGACCTGCAAGGTAAGGAAGTGGTTAAGCAGTACTTACCTCACCCACAGCGCGCCCTTTTAAACTGTCCCCTCTGCCTCGCAGCTCCCGCGCTTTTTGAAACTCCCGCGCTGTTTCCAAGGTCCTGGCTCCCTCTCTCTCCCGAACAGCTGACCTGCAAGGTAAGGAAGTGGTTAAGCAGTACTTACCTCACCCACAGCGCGCCCTTTTAAACTGTCCCCTCTGCCTCGCAGCTCCCGCGCTTTTTGAAACTCCCGCGCTGTTTCCAAGGTCCTGGCTCCCTCTCTCTCCCGAACAGCTGACCTGCAAGGTAAGGAAGTGGTTAAGCAGTACTTATCTCACCCACAGCGCGCCCTTTTAAACTGTCCCCTCTGCCTCGCAGCTCCCGCGCTTTTTGAAACTCCCGCGCTGTTTCCAAGGTCCTGGCTCCCTCTCTCTCCCGAACAGCTGACCTGCAAGGTAAGGAAGTGGTTAAGCAGTACTTACCTCACCCACAGCGCGCCCTTTTAAACTGTCCCCTCTGCCTCGCAGCTCCCGCGCTTTTTGAAACTCCCGCGCTGTTTCCAAGGTCCTGGCTCCCTCTCTCTCCCGAACAGCTGACCTGCAAGGTAAGGAAGTGGTTAAGCAGATTTCCTCTGGCTCCATACATAGATTCCCTTGCCTATCCTTCAGTGGGCCAACCCTTTCCCTGGCTACACTCTTGCTTTTTATGTACGTGTAAAAAGCCTTGGGATTCTCCTTAACCCTATTTGCCAATGACTTTTCGTGACCCCTTCTAGCCCTCCTGACTCCTTGCTTAAGTTCCTTCCTACTTTCCTTATATTCCACACAGGCTTCGTCTGTTCCCAGCCTTTTAGCCCTGACAAATGCCTCCTTTTTCTTTTTGACGAGGCCTACAATATCTCTCGTTATCCAAGGTTCCCGAAAATTGCCGTATTTATCCTTCTTCCTCACAGGAACATGCCGGTCCTGAATTCCTTTCAACTGACACTTGAAAGCCTCCCACATGTCAGATGTTGATTTGCCCTCAAACATCCGCCCCCAATCTATGTTCTTCAGTTCCCGCCTAATATTGTTATAATTAGCCTTCCCCCAATTTAGCACATTCATCCTAGGACCACTCTTATCCTTGTCCACCAGTACTTTAAAACTTACTGAATTGTGGTCACTGTTCCCGAAATGCTCCCCTACTGAAACATCTACCACCTGGCCGGGCTCATTCCCCAATACCAGGTCCAGTACCGCCCCTTCCCTAGTTGGACTGTCTACATATTGTTTTAAGAAGCCCTCCTGGATGCTCCTTACAAACTCCGCCCCGTCTAAGCCCCTGGCACGAAGTGAGTCCCAGTCAATATTGGGGAAGTTGAAGTCTCCCATCACCACAACTCTGTTGTTTTTACTCTTTTCCAAAATCTGTCTACCTATCTGCTCCTCTATCTCCCGCTGGCTGTTGGGAGGCCTGTAGTAAACCCCCAACATTGTGACTGCACCCTTCTTATTCCCGATCTCTACCCATATAGCCTCACTGCCCTCTGAGGTGTCCTCCCGCAGTACAGCTGTGATATTCTCCCTAACCAGTAGCGCAACTCCGCCACCCCTTTTACATCCCCCCCTATCCCGCCTGAAACATCTAAATCCTGGAACGTTTAGCTGCCAATCCTGCCCTTCCCTCAACCAGGTCTCTGTAATGTCAACAACATCATAGTTCCAAGTACTAATCCAAGCACGTGTTTAGCTGCTCTATCTTCCTATTTCTAGCCTCACTGGCACGTGGCACAGGGAGTAATCCCGAGATTACAACCCTAGAGGTCCTGTCTTTTTACTTTCTGCCTAGCTCCCTGAACTCCTGCTGCAGGACCTCATGCCCCTTCCTGCCTATGTCGTTAGTACCAATATGTACAACGACCTCTACCTGTTTGCCCTCCCCCTTCAGGATGCCCTCTACCCATTCGGAGACATCCTGGACCCTGGCACCAGGGAGGCAACATACCATCCTTGAGTCTCTTTCACGTCCACAGAAGCGCCTATCTGTGCCCCTGACTATAGAGTCCCCTATTACTATTGCTCTTCTGCGCTTTGACCCTCCCTTCTGAACATCAGAGCCAGCCGTGGTGCCACTGCTCTGGCTGCTGCTGTTTTCCCCTGATAGGCTGTCCCCCCCACAGTATCCAAAGGGGTATACCTGTTCGAGAGGGGGACAACCACAGGGGATTCCTGCACTGACTGCCTGCCCTTTCTGGTGGTCACCCATTTCTCTGCCTGCACCTTGGGTGTGACCACATTTATATAACTGCGATCTATGACGCTTTCTGCCACCTGCATGCTCCTAAGTGCATCCAATTGCTGCTCCAACCGAACCATGCGGTCTGTGAGGAGCTCCAGTTGGGTGCACTTTCTGCAGATGAAGGAATCCGGGAGGCTTCCAGCCTCCCGGACCTGCCACAGCTCACAGTCAGAGCACTGCACTCCTCTAACTGACATTGCGTCAATTAATTAAAATTAAAAGTTTTTAAAAAAAATTTAAATTAAAATTTTTTTTTTTTAAGTTACTGTTAACTATCTGTTTCCTAGCACTAGATTTCTAATATAAATGCGAAAGCTAAATATAGTACTCTCCGATCTCCGACTTAGATACCCCTCTAAATTATAATTAAGCAATTATGTTTAATTAGTTACCAATGCTTAATTTTTAAAATTTAGTGTAGATTCCCAACCAGCCACTCAGGTCACAGCTTTTCTGTGATGTCACTTCAGTTTCCCCCCGACACACACAATTTGAAAAGGTAATAAAAGTAAAAATCACTTACTTAACTTCTTACCCTGTGAGGGTCTTAGATGTTCTCAGGTTCTCTCCCTGACAGACACTGCTCCTCCTCCTCCGAACGGCTCCCGAAACTAGGCCGCGATCTTTTTAAATCTCCGCTCTGACTCGCAGCTCCTGCGCTTTTTAAAAATTCACTCGGCAAGATTGTCTGTGATTCAAGATATACGAGTTGTGCATCTCCGAATGAGCGGTTGCACTCCAGAATCACAATGTCCTCGTCCAGCCTCGGGAGCTTGTGGCTTTTCTGTAATGAAACTGAAACTGAAAATCGCTTATTGCCACAAGTAGGCTTCAAATGAAGTTACTGTGAAAAGCCCCTCGTCGCCACATTCCGGCGCCTGTGCGGGAAGGCTGTTACGGGAATTGAACCGTGCTGCTGGCCTGCCTTGGTCTGCTTTCAAAGCCAGCGATTTAGCCCTGTGCTAAACAGCCCCTGGTTGGTGATGTGATACTAACTGCAACAGGGCATTTTGTGTGCAGAGTTGGGATGGTGCAGCTTCTTTCAGCATCTCACCAACATTTCCATGCCTCAGGCAGTTTACAAGAGGCTGGAGCAGCAGAGATATCCTCTGTACACCCGTGACCGTCTGCCTGCATTGCAACAGAGGCCAGTCTTCACTTTGTGCACATCACTTTCACGCGTGAGTTCGATTGGGAGCGCGATGCGATTTGGGGTTCAGCGTCCTCCCACATCCACGCCTCATTCTCACCAACACCCTCAGGTCAGTCAGTTTGGGTGAAGGCTGCAACTATCACCACTCAGTTTGACCTTGAGCACTTCAGGATCACCATATTCTGAGAGCCGTGTACCATTCTGGAACACCCCTGTGTGTTTGACTCTCCAGTTTTCCCTTCTTGCCCAGCCCTGACATTTGTGCTCCCAAAAGGCAGACGCCACAGGGAGCATTTGTTTCTTTTTATAAAAACCAAAGGAAACTGTCGTGAAGAAGGGAGGGAGTGAAGGTTCGCGAAAGGTAGCTGGCAAGATGGCAGAGGCTGGGTCGCTGGAGCATTGGTGACGGTGGCGTTGAAGGCATTGGTGGAGGACGCGATTGCCCCGGTGAAGGTGGCTGTGTCGAAGACGTCGGCCGAGGTGCGGGAGCAGGGTGAGAAAATGAAGGGAATGGAGGAGGCCTTGTCGCAGCACAGCGATCAATTCACCTCGATGAGGGAGGGGCTGCAGAGGGTGATGGAGGCCAGCAAGGGACTGCGAGCTAAGATGGAGGATCTGGAAAGTAGATCGAGGCGGCAGAATTTGAGGATTGTGGGCCTGTCCGAGAGGGTGGAGGGCCCGAGGCCGACAGAGTACTTCACCAAGATGTTGGCGGAGTTGGTGGGGGAGGGAGAGAATAATTTGGATAAGTGTGCGGTTATTCACTTTGGAAGCAAAACCAGGAAGGCAGATTACTACATGAATGGTTGTAAATTGGGAGAGGGGAGTGTGCAGCGGGACCTGGGTGTCCTTGTGCACCAGTCGCTGAAGGTAAGCTGTAGGTGCAGCAGGCGGTAAAGAAGGCTAATGGTATGTTGGCCTTCATTCCGAGATGTGGCGATGCCGGCATTGGACTGGGGTGAGCACAGTAAGAAGTCTTACAACACCAAGGTGTTTTAAGACTTCTTACTGTGCTCGCTCCTGTCCAACGCCGGCATCTCCACATCATGGCTACCATCGACACCGCAAAGTGGAGAGGATGTCCAAGAAGATCGCGCATATAGACACTGACATTAAGTTTCTACAAAGATGCAAGAAAGCAGACAAGATCCCGAAAGGGCTACAGATCACAAACCCACTCCAGTTGACCTACAACACAGACTTCGCTGAGAGACTCTGCCGTCGCACCTCTCTCACACTCCTCAACCACCTCGTCCGCCAGCTCTACAGCAGACGCCGCAACCTGGAAACCAAGATAGAGGCCATATTCTTAACTTGCGCTCTGACGCAGCAGACCAGCTGTGGAACACCGCCAAACAGATGAGACAACAATACTATGCCACTTGTATGCATACCAAGAACAGGAAGCTTGAGAAACTCGGCATCACCACCGGCAGCAACCAAGCCACCCCCGGTGCCACAGTAGAAAACAATACAGGGAAATCTATTGTCAACTTGTCGGATTACACCCTTCAACCAGACAAAATCGAAGTCCTCAGCAGTGGTCTCAATTGCTGCACCATCACCAAATTGGACCCCATCAGTTTCGCGGCAGACACGGAGGAATTCATCGGGCGATTGAGGCTCCGGGAATTCTTCCATAGACCCCAAGAGGCCGACAGCGAACCCAATGAGACAACCAATCTGCTTGGGGCAGCACGGTAGCACAAGTGGATAGCACTGTGGCTTCACAGCGCCAGGGTCGCAGGTTTGATACCCCGCTGGGTCACTGGCTGTGCGGAGTCTGCACGTTCTCCCCGTGTCTGCGTGGGTTTCCTCCGGGTGCTCCGGTTTCCTCCCACAGTCCAAAGACGTGCAGGTTAGGTGGGTTGGCCATGCTAAATAGTGTCCAAAAAGGTTAGGAAGGGTTATTGGATCATGGGGATAGGGTGGAAGTGAGGTTCTTACACAGGGAGAGGTTCTCACACAGAGAGAGGTTCTCACAGGGAGAGGTTCTCACACAGAGAGAGGTTCTCACACAGGGAGAGGTTCTCACACAGGGAGAGGTTCTCTCAATGTCCCGACTCTCTCTCCTCCCGCGCTGTTTTCAATGTCCCGGCTCTATCTCCTCTCGCGCTGTTTTCACTGTCCCGGCTCTATCTCCTCTCGCGCTGTTTTCAATGTCCCGGCTCACTCAGCTCCCGCGCTGTTTTCAATGTCCCGGCTCTCTCTCCTCCCGTGCTGTTTTCACTGTCCCGGCTCTCTCTCCTCCCGTGCTGTTTTCACTGTCCCGGCTGTCTCTCCTCCCGCGCTGTTTTCACTGTCCCGGCTCTATCTCCTCTCGCGCTGTTTTCACTGTCCCGGCTCACTCAGCTCCCGCGCTGTTTTCAATGTCCCGGCTCTCTCTCCTCTCGCGCTGTTTTCACTGTCCCGGCTCACTCAGCTCCCGCGCTGTTTTCAATGTCCCGGCTCACTCACCTCTCGCGCTGTTTTCAATGTCCCGGCTCTCTCTCCTCCCGCGCTGTTTTCACTGTCCCGGCTCACTCAGCTCCCGCGCTGTTTTCAATGTCCCGGCTCTCTCTCCTCTCGCGCTGTTTTCACTGTCCCGGCTCACTCACCTCCCGCGCTGTTTTCACTGTCCCGGCTCACTCTCCTCCCGCGCTGTTTTCAATGTCCCGGCTCAATCTCCTCTCGCGCTGTTTTCACTGTCCCGGCTCACTCACCTCTCGCGCTGTTTTCACTGTCCCGGCTCACTCTCCTCCCGCTCTGTTTTCACTGTCCCGACTCACTCAGCTCCCGCGCTGTTTTCACTGTCCCGGCTCACTCTCCTCCCGCGCTGTTTTCAATGTCCCGGCTCACTCAACTCCCGCGCAGTTTTCACTGTCCCGGCTCACTCTCCTCCCGCGCTGTTTTCAATGTCCCGGCTCACTCACCTCCCGCTCTGTTTTCACTGTCCCGGCTCACTCACCTCCCGCTCTGTTTTCAATGTCCCGGCTCACTCACCTCCCGCTCTGTTTTCACTGTCCCGGCTCACTCAGCTCCCGCGCTGTTTTCACTGTCCCGGCTCACTCTCCTCCCGCGCTGTTTTCACTGTCCCGGCTCACTCTCCTCCCGCTCTGTTTTCACTGTCCCGGCTCACTCACCTCCCGCGCTGTTTTCACTGTCCCGGCTGTCTCTCCTCCCGCACTGTTTTCACTGTCCCGGCTCACTCACCTCCCGCACTGTTTTCAATGTCCCGGCTCACTCAGCTCCCGCGCTGTTTTCACTGTCCCGGCTCACTCTCCTCCCGCGCTGTTTTCACTGTCCCGGCTCACTCTCCTCCCGCGCTGTTTTCACTGTTCCGGCTCACTCACCTCCCGGGCTGTTTTCACTGTCCCGGCTCACTCTCCTCTCGCGCTGTTTTCACTGTCCCGGCTCACTCACCTCCCGCGCTGTTTTCAATGTCCCGGCTCACTCTCCTCTCGCGCTGTTTTCACTGTCCCGGCTCACTCACCTCCCGCGCTGTTTTCAATGTCCCGGCTCACTCTCCTCTCGCGCTGTTTTCACTGTCCCGGCTCACTCACCTCTCGCGCTGTTTTCACTGTCCCGGCTCACTCACCTCCCGCGCTGTTTTCACTGTCCCGGCTCTATCTCCTCTCGCGCTGTTTTCACTGTCCCGGCTGTCTCTCCTCTCGCGCTGTTTTCAATGTCCCGGCTCACTCTCCTCCCGCGCTGTTTTCACTGTCCCGGCTCACTCAGCTCTCGCGCTGTTTTCAATGTCCCGGCTCACTCACCTCCCGCGCTGTTTTCACTGTCCCGGCTCACTCTCCTCTCGCGCTGTTTTCACTGTCCCGGCTCTCTCTCCTCCCGCGCTGTTTTCACTGTCCCGGCTCACTCACCTCTCGCGCTGTTTTCACTGTCCCGGCTCTCTCTCCTCCCGCGCTGTTTTCACTCTCCCGGCTCTCTCTCCTCCCGCGCTGTTTTCACTGTCCCGGCTCACTCACCTCTCGGGCTGTTTTCACTCTCCCGGCTCTCTCTCCTCCCGCGCTCTTTTCAATGTCCCGGCTCTCTCACCACTCGCGCTGTTTTCAATGTCCCGGCTCTCTCTCCTCCCGCGCTGTTTTCAATGTCCCGGCTCATTCACCTCTCGCGCTGTTTTCACTGTCCCGGCTCTCTCTCCTCTCGCGCTGTTTTCACTGTCCCGGCGCTCTCTCCTCTCGCGCTGTTTTCACTGTCCCGGCTCTCTCTCCTCCCGCGCTGTTTTCAATGTCCCGGCTCTCTCTCCTCTCGCGCTGTTTTCAATGTCTCGGCTCACTCACCTCCGCGCGCTGTTTTCAATGTCCCGGCTCACTCACCTCTCGCGCTGTTTTCACTGTCCCGGCTCTCTCTCCTCTCGCGCTGTTTTCACTGTCCCGGCTCTCTCTCCTCTCGCGCTGTTTTCACTGTCCCGCCTCTCTCTCCTCCCGCGCTGTTTTCAATGTCCCGGCTCTCTCTCCTCCCGCGCTGTTTTCACTGTCCCGGCTCTCTCTCCTCCCGCGCTGTTTTCAATGTCCCGGCTCACTCAGCTCCCGCGCTGTTTTCACTGTCCCGGCTCTCTCTCCTCCCGCGCTGTTTTCACTGTCCCGGCTCTCTCTCCTCCCGCGCTGTTTTCACTGTCCCGGCTCTCTCTCCTCCCGCGCTGTTTTCACTGTCCCGGCTCTCTCTCCTCCCGCGCTGTTTTCACTGTCCCGGCTCTCTCTCCTCCCGCGCTGTTTTCACTGTACCGGCTCACTCAGCTCTCGCGCTGTTTTCACTGTCCCGGCTCTCTCTCCTCCCGCGCTGTTTTCACTGTCTCGGCTCTCTCCTCTCGCGCTGTTTTCACTGTCCCGGCTCTCTCTCCTCCCGCGCTGTTTTCAATGTCCCGGCTCACTCACCACCCGCGCTGTTTTCACTGTCCCGGCTCACTCACCTCTCGCGCTGTTTTCAATGTCCCGGCTCACTCTCCTCCCGTGCTGTTTTCACTGTCCCGGCTCACTCACCTCCCGCGCTGTTTTCACTGTCCCGGCTCACTCTCCTCCCGCGCTGTCTTCACTGTCCCGGCTCACTCAGCTCCCGCGCTGTTTTCAATGTCCCGGCTCTCTCTCCTCCCGCGCTGTTTTCACTGTCCCGGCTCACTCACCTCCCGCGCTGTTTTCACTGTCCCGGCTCTCTCTCCTCCCGCGCTGTTTTCACTGTCCCGGCTCACTCAGCTCCCGCGCTGTTTTCACTGTCCCGGCTCACTCTCCACTCGCGCTGTTTTCACTGTCCCGGCTCTCTCACCTCCCGCGCTGTTTTCACTGTCCCGGCTCACTCACCTCCCGCGCTGTTTTCACTGTCCCGGCTCTCTCTCCTCCCGCGCTGTTTTCACTGTCCCGGCTCACTCAGCTCCCGCGCTGTTTTCAATGTCCCGGCTCTCTCTCCTCCCGCGCTGTTTTCACTGTCCCGGCTCACTCAGCTCCCACGCTGTTTTCACTGTCCCGGCTCACTCAGCTCCCGCGCTGTTTTCAATGTCCCGGCTCACTCACCTCCCGCGCTGTTTTCAATGTCCCGGCTCACTCACCTCTCGCGTTGTTTTCAATGTCCCGGCTCTCTCTCCTCCCGCGCTGTTTTCACTGTCCCGGCTCACTCACCTCCCGCGCTGTTTTCAATGTCCCTGCTTTCTCTCCTCTCGCGCTGTTTGCACTGTCCCGGCTCACTCACCTCCCGCGCTGTTTTCACTGTCCCGGCTCTCTCTCCTCCCGCGCTGTTTTCAATGTCCCGACTCTCTCACCACTCGCGCTGTTTTCAATGTCCCGGCTCACTCACCTTCCGCGCTGTTTTCACTGTCCCGGCTCTCTCTCCTCCCGCGCTGTTTTCAATGTCCCGGCTCTCTCTCCTCCCGCGCTGTTTTCACTGTCCCGGCTCACTCAGCTCCCGCGCTGTTTTCACTGTCCCGGCTCACTCAGCTCCCGCACTGTTTTCACTATCCCGGCTCTCTCTCCTCCCGCGCTGTTTTCAATGTCCCGGCTCTCTCTCCTCTCGCGCTGTTTTCAATGTCCCGGCTCACTCAGCTCCCGCGCTGTTTTCGGCGATTTCTGCGGGAGAACAGCTGGTGAGTCAGTTTCAGCGGGAGCATTGCGGAAGGAGGCTGCTGGGAGGTAAGTCAACCTTTAAAAGCACTTGTCTTTGCAGGGGCAGGCCAGTCGATTTCGGCGGCGGGAGAACAGCTGGTGAGTCAGTTTCAGCGGGAGCACTGCGGAAGGAGGTTGCTGGGAGGTAAGTCAACCTTTAAAAGCACTTGTCTTTGCAGGGGCAGGCCAGTCGATTTCGGCGGGAGAACAGCTGGTGAGTCAGTTTCAGCGGGAGCTGAGAATTTTTCTTTTTTTTTAAATTAGTTTTTTAGGCGGGATCAGGAAGTCGACCCGCGGACGTCTGGGAAGACCCTCACCAATAAATTCTGGTGGAGAGGAAACCCGAGACACTACACGTGTAGTGTCTCCCACCCGCCCTCCTCCTCTAACCTAATAATAAAACCCATTGGTCTGAGGTAATTACCATATTTTATTATATTATTATTATTTTTTCTAAAAATGTAATTTAGTTGTTAGCCAGATCTTGGTAGAAAGTTAGAGGAATGGCAGGGAAGGGAGTGCAATGTTCCTCCTGCAGGATGTTTGAGGTGAGGGATGCAGTTAGTGTCCCTGCTGATTTTACCTGCAGGAAGTGCTGCCATCTCCAGCTCCTCCAAGACCGAGTTAGGGAACTGGAGCTGGAGTTGGAAGAACTTCGGATCATTCGGGAGGCAGAAGGGGTCATAGATAGCAGCTTCAGGGAATTAGTTACACCAAAGATTGGAGATAGGTGGGTAACTGTAAGAGGGACTGGGAAAAAACAGTCAGTGCAGGGATCCCCTGCGGTCGTTCCCCTGAGAAACAAGTATACCGCTTTGGATACTTGTGGGGGGGACGACTTACCAGGGGTAAGCCATGGGGTACGGGCCTCTGGCACGGAGTCTGTCCCTGTTGCTCAGAAGGGAAGGGGGGAGAGGAGCAGAGCATTAGTAATTGGGGACTCTATAGTCAGGGGCACAGATAGGAGATTTTGTGGGAGCGTGAGAGACTCACGTTTGGTATGTTGCCTCCCAGGTGCAAGGGTACGTGATGTCTCGGATCGTGTTTTCCGGGTCCTTAGGGGGGAGTGGGAGCAGCCCCAAGTCGTGGTCCACATTGGCACCAACGACATAGGTAGGAAAGGGGACAAGGATGTCAGGCAGGCTTTCAGGGAGCTAGGATGGAAGCTCAGAACTAGAACAAACAGAGTTGTTATCTCTGAGTTGTTGCCCGTGCCACGTGATAGTGAGATGAGGAATAGGGAGAGAGAGCATTTAAACACGTGGCTACAGGGATGGTGCAGGCGGGAGGGATTCAGATTTTTGGATAACTGGGGCTCTTTCTGGGGAAGGTGGGACCTCTACAGACAGGATGGTCTACATCTGAACCTGAGGGGCACAAATATCCTGGGGGGGAGATTTGTTAGTGCTCTTTGGGGGGGTTTAAACTAATGCAGCAGGGGCATGGGAACCTGGATTGTAGTTTTAGGGTAAGGGAGAATGTGAGTATAGAGGTCAGGAGCACAGATTTGACGTCGCAGGAGGGGGCCAGCGTTCAGGTAGGTGGTTTGAAGTGTGTCTACTTCAATGCCAGGAGTATACGAAACAAGGTAGGGGAACTGGCAGCGTGGGTTGGTACCTGGGACTTCGATGTTGTGGCCATTTCGGAGTCATGGATAGAGCAGGGACAGAAATGGATGTTGCAGGTTCCGGGGTTTAGGTGTTTTAGTAAGCTCAGAGAAGGAGGCAAAAGAGGGGGAGGTGTGGCGCTGCTAGTCAAGAGCAGTATTACGGTGGCGGAGAGGATGCTAGATGGGGACTCTTCTTCCGAGGTAGTATTGGCTGAAGTTAGAAACAGGAAAGGAGAGGTCACCCTGTTGGGAGTTTTTTATAGGCCTCCTAATAGTTCTAGGGATGTAGAGGAAAGGATGGCGAAGATGATTCTGGATATGAGCGAAAGTAACAGGGTAGTTATTATGGGAGACTTTAACTTTCCAAATATTGACTGGAAAAGATATAGTTCGAGTACAATAGATGGGTCGTTTTTTGTACAGTGTGTGCAGGAGGGTTTCCTGAAACAATATGTTGACAGGCCAACAAGAGGCGAGGCCACGTTGGATTTGGTTTTGGGTAATGAACCAGGCCAGGTGTTGGATTTGGAGGTAGGAGAGCACTTTGGGGACAGTGACCACAATTCGCTGACGTTTACGTTAATGATGGAAAGGGATAAGTATACACCGCAGGGCAAGAGTTATAGCTGGGGGAAGGGCAATTATGATGCCATTAGACGTGACTTGGGGGGGATAAGGTGGAGAAGTAGGCTGCAAGTGTTGGGCACACTGGATAAGTGGGGCTTGTTCAAGGATCAGCTACTGCGTGTTCTTGATAAGTATGTACCGGTCAGACAGGGAGGAAGGCGTCGAGCGAGGGAACCGTGGTTTACCAGGGAAGTGGAATCTCTTGTTAAGAGGAAGAAGAAGGCCTATGTGAAGATGAAGTGTGAAGTTTCGGTTGGGGCGATGGATAGTTACAAGGTAGCGAGGAAGGATCTAAAGAGAGAGCTAAGACGAGCAAGGAGGGGACATGAGAAGTATTTGGCAGGAAGGATCAAGGAAAACCCAAAAGCTTTCTATAGGTATGTCAGGAATAAGCGAATGACTAGGGAAAGAGTAGGACCAGTCAAGGACAGGGATGGGAAATTGTGTGTGGAGTCTGAAGAGATAGGCGAGATACTAAATGAATATTTTTCGTCAGTATTCACTCAGGAAAAAGATAATGTTGTGGAGGAGAATGCTGAGCCCCAGGCTAATAGAATAGATGGCATTGAGGTACGTAGGGAAGAGGTGTTGGCAATTCTGGACAGGCTCAAAATAGATAAGTCCCCGGGACCTGATGGGATTTATCCTAGGATTCTATGGGAGGCCAGGGAAGAGATTGCTGGACCTTTGGCTTTGATTTTTATGTCATCATTGGCTACAGGAATAGTGCCAGAGGACTGGAGGACAGCAAATGTGGTCCCTTTGTTCAAAAAGGGGAGCAGAGACAACCCCGGCAACTATAGACCGGTGAGCCTCACGTCTGTAGTGGGTAAAGTCTTGGAGGGGATTATAAGAGACAAGATTTATAATCATCTAGATAGGAATAATATGATCAGGGATAGTCAGCATGGCTTTGTGAAGGGTAGGTCATGCCTCACAAACCTTATTGAGTTCTTTGAGAAGGTGACTGAACAGGTAGACGAGGGTAGAGCAGTTGATGTGGTGTATATGGATTTCAGCAAAGCGTTTGATAAGGTTCCCCACGGTAGGCTATTGCAAAAAATACGGAGGCTGGGGATTGAGGGTGATTTAGAGATGTGGATCAGAAATTGGCTAGCTGAAAGAAGACAGAGGGTGGTGGTTGATGGGAAATGTTCAGAATGGAGTACAGTCACAAGTGGAGTACCACAAGGATCTGTTCTGGGGCCGTTGCTGTTTGTCATTTTTATCAATGACCTAGAGGAAGGCGCAGAAGGGTGGGTGAGTAAATTTGCAGACGATACTAAAGTCGGTGGTGTTGTCGATAGTGTGGAAGGATGTAGCAGGTTACAGAGGGATATAGATAAGCTGCAGAGCTGGGCTGAGAGGCGGCAAATGTGTTTAATGTAGAGAAGTGTGAGGTGATTCACTTTGGAAGGAATAACAGGAATGCGGAATATTTGGCTAATGGTAAAGTTCTTGAAAGTGTGGATGAGCAGAGGGATCTAGGTGTCCATGTACATAGATCCCTGAAAGTTGCCACCCAGGTTGATAGGGTTGTGAAGAAGGCCTATGGAGTGTTGGCCTTTATTGGTAGAGGGATTGAGTTCCGGAGTCGGGAGGTCATGTTGCAGCTGTACAGAACTCTGGTACGGCCGCATTTGGAGTATTGCGTACAGTTCTGGTCACCGCATTATAGGAAGGACGTGGAGGCTTTGGAGTGGGTGCAGAGGAGATTTACCAGGATGTTGCCTGGTATGGAGGGAAAATCTTATGAGGAAAGGCTGATGGACTTGAGGTTGTTTTTGTTGGAGAGAAGAAGGTTAAGAGGAGACTTAATAGAGGCATACAAAATGATCAGGGGGTTGGATAGGGTGGACAGTGAGAGCCTTCTCCCGCGGATGGAAATGGCTGGCACGAGGGGACATAACTTTAAACTGAGGGGTAATAGATATAGGACAGAGGTCAGAGGTAGGTTCTTTACGCAAAGAGTAGTGAGGCCGTGGAATGCCCTACCTGCTACAGTAGTGAACTCGCCAACATTGAGGGCATTTAAAAGTTTATTGGATAAACATATGGATGATAATGGCATAGTGTAGGTTAGATGGCCTTTGTTTCGGTGCAACATCGTGGGCCGAAGGGCCTGTACTGCGCTGTATTGTTCTATGTTCTATGTTCTATGTTTTCACTCTCCTGGCTGTCTCTCCTCTCGCGCTGTTTTCAATGTCCCGGCTCACTCAGCTCCCGCGCTGTTTTCACTGTCCCGGCTCTCTCTCCTCCCGCGCTGTTTTCACTGTCCCGGCTCTCTCTCCACTCGCGCTGTTTTCACTGTCCCGGCTCTCTCTCCACTCGCGCTGTTTTCACTGTCCCGGCTCACTCACCTCCCGCGCTGTTTTCACTGTCCCGGCTCACTCAGCTCCCGCGCTGTTTTCAATGTCCCGGCACTATCTCCTCCCGCGCTGTTTTCACCGTCTCGGCTCTCTCTCCTCCCGCGCTGTTTTCACTGTCCCGGCTCACTCAGCTCCCGCGCTGTTTTCAATCTCCCGGCTCTCCCTCCTCCCGCGCTGTTTTCACTGTCCCGGGTCACTCACCTCTCGCGCTGTTTTCACTGTCCCGGCTCTCTCTCCTCTCGCGCTGTTTTCAATGTCCCGGCTCACTCACCTCCTGCGCTGTTTTCACTGTCCCGGCTCACTCACCTCTCGCGCTGTTTTCAATGTCCCGGCTCACTCACCTCCTGCGCTGTTTTCACTGTCCCGGCTCACTCACCTCCCGCGCTGTTTTCACTGTCCCGGCTCACTCACCTCTCGCGCTGTTTTCAATGTCCCGGCTCACTCACCTCCTGCGCTGTTTTCACTGTCCCGGCTCACTCAGCTCCTGCGCTGTTTTCAATGTCCCGGCTCACTCACCTCCCCCGCTGTTTTCAATGTCCCGGCTCACTCAGCTCCCGCGCTGTTTTCAATGTCCCGGCTCACTCACCTCCCGCGCTGTTTTCACTGTCCCGGCTCACTCAGCTCCCGCGCTGTTTTCACTGTCCCGGCTCACTCAGCTCCCGCGCTGTTTTCACTGTCCCGGCTCACTCAGCTCCCGCGCTGTTTTCACTGTCCCGGCTCACTCACCTCCCGCGCTGTTTTCACTGTCCCGGCTCACTCTCCTCCCGCGCTGTTTTCACTGTCCCGGCTCTCTCTCCTCCGGCTCTGTTTTCAATGTCCCGGCTCACTCACCTCCCGCGCTGTTTTCACTGTCCCGGCTCACTCACCTCCCGCGCTGTTTTCACTGTCCCGGCTCACTCAGCTCCCGCGCTGTTTTCAATCTCCCGGCTCTCCCTCCTCCCGCGCTGTTTTCACTGTCCCGGCTCACTCAGCTCCCGCGCTGTTTTCAATGTCCCGGCTCACTCAGCTCCCGCGCTGTTTTCAATGTCCCGGCTCACTCAGCTCCCGCGCTGTTTTCACTGTCCCGGCTCACTCTCCTCCCGCGCTGTTTTCACTGTCCCGGCTCTCCCTCCTCCCGCGCTGTTTTCAATGTCCCGGCTCTCTCACCTCCCGCGCTGTTTTCACTGTCCTGGCTCTCTCTCCTCCCGCGCTGTTTTCACTGTCCCGGCTCACTCTCCTCCCGCGCTGTTTTCACTGTCCCGGCTCTCCCTCCTCCCGCGCTGTTTTCAATGTCCCGGCTCTCTCTCCTCCCGCGCTGTTTTCACTGTCCCGGCTCACTCTCCACTCGCGCTGTTTTCACTGTCCCGGCTCACTCACCTCCCGCGCTATTTTCACTGTCCCGGCTCACTCACCTCCCGCACCGTTTTCACTGTCCCGGCTCACTCTCCTCCCGTGCTGTTTTCAATGTCCCGGCTCACTCACCTCTCGCGCTGTTTTCACTGTCCCGGCTCACTCAGCTCCCGCGCTGTTTTCAATGTCCCGGCTCACTCAGCTCCCGCGCTGTTTTCACTGTCCCGGCTCACTCTCCTCCCGCGCTGTTTTCACTGTCCCGGCTCACTCTCCTCCCGCGCTGTTTTCACTGTCCCGGCTCACTCACCTCTCGCGCTGTTTTCAATGTCCCGGCTCACTCAGCTCCCGCGCTGTTTTCACTGTCCCGGCTCACTCACCTCTCGCGCTGTTTTCAATGTCCCGGCTCACTCTCCTCCCGCGCTGTTTTCAATGTCCCGGCTCACTCACCTCCCGCGCTGTTTTCACTGTCCTGGCTCACTCACCTCCCGCGCTGTTTTCACTGTCCCGGCTCACTCAGCTCCCGCGCTGTTTTCACTGTCCCGGCTCACTCACCTCCCGCGCTGTTTTCAATGTCCCGGCTCACTCACCTCCCGCGCTGTTTTCAATGTCCCGGCTCACTCACCTCCCGCGCTGTTTTCACTGTCCCGGCTCACTCACCTCCCGCACCGTTTTCACTGTCCCGGCTCACTCTCCTCCCGTGCTGTTTTCAATGTCCCGGCTCACTCACCTCTCGCGCTGTTTTCACTGTCCCGGCTCACTCAGCTCCCGCGCTGTTTTCACTGTCCCGGCTCTCTCTCCTCCCGCGCTGTTTTCAATGTCCCGGCTCACTCACCTCTCGCGCTGTTTTCACTGTCCCGGCTCACTCAGCTCCCGCGCTGTTTTCACTGTCCCGGCTCACTCAGCTCCCGCGCTGTTTTCACTGTCCCGGCTCTCTCTCCTCCCGCGCTGTTTTCACTGTCCCGGCTCACTCACCTCCCGCGCTGTTTTCACTGTCCCGGCTCACTCAGCTCCCGCGCTGTTTTCACTGTCCCGGCTCTCTCTCCTCCCGCGCTGTTTTCACTGTCCCGGCTCACTCACCTCCCGCGCTGTTTTCACTGTCCCGGCTCTCTCTCCTCCCGCGCTGTTTTCACTGTCCCGGCTCACTCAGCTCCCGCGCTGTTTTCACTGTCCCGGCTCACTCTCCACTCGCGCTGTTTTCACTGTCCCGGCTCTCTCACCTCCCGCGCTGTTTTCACTGTCCCGGCTCACTCACCTCCCGCGCTGTTTTCACTGTCCCGGCTCTCTCTCCTCCCGCGCTGTTTTCACTGTCCCGGCTCACTCAGCTCCCGCGCTGTTTTCAATGTCCCGGCTCACTCAGCTCCCGCGCTGTTTTCACTGTCCCGGATCTCTCTCCTCTCGCGCTGTTTTCAATGTCCCGGCTCACTCAGCTCCCGCGCTGTTTTCACTGTCCCGGCTCTCTCTCCTCTCGCGCTGTTTTCAATATCCCGGCTCACTCAGCTCCCGCGCTGTTTTCACTGTCCCGGATCTCTCTCCTCCCGCGCTGTTTTCACTGTCCCGGCTCACTCACCTCCCGCGCTGTTTTCAATGTCCCGGCTCACTCACCACTCACGCTGTTTTCACTGTCCCGGCTCACTCACCTCTCGCGCTGTTTTCACTGTCCCGGCTCACTCACCTCTCGCGCTGTTTTCAATGTCCCGGCTCTCTCTCCTCCCGCGCTGTTTTCAATGTCCCAGCTCTCTCTCCACCCGCGCTGTTTTCAATGTCCCGGCTCACTCACTTCCCGCGCTGTTTTCAATGTCCCGGCTCTCTCTCCTCTCGCGCTGTTTTCACTGTCCCGGCTCTCTCACCTCCCGCGCTGTTTTCACTGTCCCGGCTCTCTCTCCTCCCGCGCTGTTTTCACTGTCCCGGCTCTCTCACCTCCCGCGCTGTTTTCACTGTCCTGGCTCACTCACCTCCCGCGCTGTTTTCACTGTCCCGGCTCACTCAGCTCCCGCGCTGTTTTCACTGTCCCGGCTCACTCACCTCTCGCGCTGTTTTCACTGTCCCGGCTGTCTTTCCTCCCGCGCTGTTTTCAATGTCCCGGCTCTCTCCTCCCGCGCTGTTTTCTATGTCCCGGCTTTCTCTCCTTCCGCGCTGTTTTCACTGTCCCGGCTCTCTCTCCTCCCGCGCTGTTTTCAATGTCCCGGCTCACTCAGCTCCCGCGCTGTTTTCAATGTCCCAGCTCACTCACCTCCCGCGCTGTTTTCAATGTCCCGGCTCTCTCTTTAAAGAACTTACTTGTGTGGGTAAAGTTTACCCTTGTGTATCAGGAGAAGCAGGTAAAGAAGTCACAATTTTTAGAGATACGGGAGCTTGTCAATCTTTAATGGTAAGAGATGAGGAGTTATGTAGTTTGGGAAGAATGTTTCCAGAAAAGGCGGTGGTATGTGGAATTCAGGGTGAGAGGCATAGCGTTCCATTATATAAGGTAAGGTTGGAAAGTCCAGTGAAGTGTGGTGAAGTGGTAGTAGGAGTAATAGAGAAACTATCTTGTCCAGGAATACAGTTTATCTTGGGTAATGATATAGCTGGATCGCAAGTGGGAGTGATGCCTACTGTGGTTGATAAGCCAGTGGAAAATCAGACAACTGAAGTGTTGAAGGACGAATATCCTGGGCTTTTTCCGGATTGTGTAGTAACAAGGTCGCAAAGTCACAGGTTAAGACAAGAGGAGAAATCAAAGAGTGAAGATGAAGTTGAAGTGCAATTATCAGAAACAATTTTTGATCAGATGGTTGAAAAAGAACAAGAACAGGTGGAGGATGAGGCGGATATTTTTAGTTCAGGAAAATTGGCTGAGTTACAACAGAAAGATGTAGAAATAAAACGGATATAAAACAGATAGTTGACAGTAACTTTGTAATTTAAAAAAAAAAAGTATTTATAAAAAAAAAAGACTAATTTTAATTAATTGACGCAATGTCAGTTAGAGGGGTGCTGTGCTCTGACTGTGAGATGTGGCAGGTCCGGGAGGCTTCCAGCGTCCTGGATGGCTTCATCTGCAGAAAGTGCACCCAACTGCAGCTCCTCACAGACCGCATGGTTCGGTTGGAGCAGCAATTGGATGCACTTAGGAGCATGCAGGTGGCGGAAAGCGTCATAGATCGCAGTTATGTAAGTGTGGTCACACCCAAGGTGCAGGCAGAGAAATGGGTGACCACCAGAAAGGGCAGGCAGTCAGTGCAGGAATCCCCTGTGGTTGTCCCCCTCTCGAACAGATATACCCCTTTGGATACTGTCGGGGGGGATAGCCTATCAGGGGAAAACAGCAGCAGCCAGAGCAGTGGCACCACGGCTGGCTCTGATGTTCAGAAGGGAGGGTCAAAGCGCAGAAGAGTAATAGTTATAGGGGACTCTATAGTCAGGGGAACAGATAGGCGCTTCTGTGGACGTGAAAGAGACTCCAGGATGGTATGTTGCCTCCCTGGTGCCAGGGTCCAGGATGTCTCCGAACGGGTAGAGGGAATCCTGAAGGGGGAGGGCAAACAGGTAGAGGTCGTTGTACATATTGGTACTAACGACATAGGCAGGAAGAGGCATGAGGTCCTGCAGCAGGAGTTCAGGGAGCTAGGCAGAAAGTTAAAAGACAGGACCTCGAGGGTTGTAATCTCGGGATTACTCCCTGTGCCACGTGCCAGTGAGGCTAGAAATAGGAAGATAGAGCAGACAAACACGTGGCTAAACAGCTGGTGTAGGAGGGAGGGTTTCGGTTATCTGGACCACTGGGAGCTCTTCCGGGGCAGGTGTGACCTGTATAAGATGGACGGGTTGCATCTAAACCGGAGAGGCATAAATATCCTGGCCGCGAGATTTGCTAGTGTCACACGGGAGGGTTTAAACTAGTATGGCAGGGGGGTGGGCACGGGAGCAATAGGTCAGAAGGTGAGAGCGTTGAGGGAGAACTAGGGAATATGGACAGTGTGGCTCTGAGGCAGAGCAGACGGGGAGAAGTTGCTGAACACAGCGGGTCTGGTGGCCTGAAGTGCATATGTTTTAATGCAAGGAGCATTACGGGTAAGGCAGATGAACTTCGAGCTTGGATTACTACTTGGAACTATGATGTTGTTGCCATTACAGAGACCTGGTTGAGGGAAGGGCAGGATTGGCAGCTAAACGTTCCAGGATTTAGATGTTTCAGGCGGGATAGAGGGGGATGTAAAAGGGGAGGCGGAGTTGCGCTACTTGTTCAGGAGAGTATCACAGCTATACAGCGAGAGGACACCTCAGAGGGCAGTGAGGCTATATGGGTAGAGATCAGGAATTAGAAGGGTGCAGTCACAATGTTGGGGGTATACTACAGGCCTCCCAACAGCCAGCGGGAGATAGAGGAGCAGATAGGTAGACAGATTTTGGAAAAGAGTAAAAACAACAGGGTTGTGGTGATGGGAGACTTCAACTTCCCCAATATTGACTGGGACTCACTTAGTGCCAGGGGCTTAGACGGGGCAGAGTTTGTAAGGAGCATCCAGGAGGGCTTCTTAAAACAATATGTAAACAGTCCAACTAGGGAAGAGGCGGTACTGGACCTGGTATTGGGGAATGAGCCCGGCCAGGTGGTAGATGTTTCAGTAGGGGAGCATTTCGGTAACAGTGACCACAATTCAGTAAGTTTTAAGGTACTGGTGGACAAGGATAAGAGTGGTCCGAGGATGAATGTGCTAAATTGGGGGAAGGCTAATTATAACAATATTAGGCGGGAACTGAAGAACATAGATTGGGGGCGGATGTTTGAGGGCAAATCAACATCTGACATGTGGGAGGCTTTCAAGTGTCAGTTGATAGGAATACAGGACAGGCATGTTCCTGTGAGGAAGAAAGACAAATACGGCAATTTTCGGGAACCTTGGATGACGAATGATATTGTAGGCCTCGTCAAAAAGAAAAAGGAGGCATTTGTCAGGGCTAAAAGGCTGGGAACAGACGAAGCCTGTGTGGCATATAAGGAAAGTAGGAAGGAACTTAAGCAGGGAGTCAGGAGGGCTAGAAGGGGTCATGAAAAGTCATTGGCAAATAGGGTTAAGGAAAATCCCAAGGCTTTTTACACTTACATAAAAAGCAAGAGGGTAGCCAGGGAAAGGGTTGGCCCACTGAAGGATAGGCAAGGGAATCTATGTGTGGAGCCAGAGGAAATGGGCGAGGTACTAAATGAATACTTTGCATCAGTATTCACCAAAGAGAAGGAATTGGTAGATGTTGAGTCTGGAGAAGGGTGTGTAGATAGCCTGGGTCACATTGTGATCCAAAAAGACGAGGTGTTGGGTGTCTTAAAAAATATTAAGGTAGATAAGTCCCCAGGGCCGGATGGGATCTACCCCAGAATACTGAAGGAGGCTGGAGAGGAAATTGCTGAGGCCTTGACAGAAATCTTTGGATCCTCGCTGTCTTCAGGGGATGTCCCGGAGGACTGGAGAATAGCCAATGTTGTTCCTCTGTTTAAGAAGGGTGGCAGGGATAATCCCGGGAACTACAGGCCGGTGAGCCTTACTTCAGTGGTAGGGAAATTACTGGAGAGAATTCTTCGAGACAGGATCTACTCCCATTTGGAAGCAAATGGACGCATTAGTGAGAGGCAGCACGGTTTTGTGAAGGGGAGGTCGTGTCTCACTAACTTGATAGAGTTTTTCGAGGAGGTCACTAAGATGATTGATGCAGGTAGGGCAGTAGATGTTGTCTATATGGACTTCAGTAAGGCCTTTGACAAGGTCCCTCATGGTAGACTAGTACAAAAGGTGAAGTCACACGGGATCAGGGGTGAACTGGCAAGGTGGATACAGAACTGGCTAGGCCATCGAAGGCAGAGGGTAGCAATGGAGGGATGCTTTTCTAATTGGAGGGCTGTGACCAGTGGTGTTCCACAGGGATCAGTGCTGGGACCTTTGCTCTTTGTAGTATATATAAATGATTTGGAGGAAAATGTAACTGGTCTGATTAGTAAGTTTGCAGACGACACAAAGGTTGGTGGAATTGCGGATAGCGATGAGGACTGTCTGAGGATACAGCAGGATTTAGATTGTCTGGAGACTTGGGCGGAGAGATGGCAGATGGAGTTTAATCCGGACAAATGTGAGGTAATGCATTTTGGAAGGGCTAATGCAGGTAGGGAATATACAGTGAATGGTAGAACCCTCAAGAGTATTGAAAGTCAAAGAGATCTAGGAGTACAGGTCCACAGATCACTGAAAGGGGCTACACAGGTGGAGAAGGTAGTCAAGAAGGCATACGGCATGCTTGCCTTCATTGGCCGGGGCATTGAGTATAAGAATTGGCAAGTCATGTTGCAGCTGTATAGAACCTTAGTTAGGCCACACTTGGAGTATAGTGTTCAATTCTGGTCGCCACACTACCAGAAGGATGTGGAGGCTTTAGAGAGGGTGCAGAAGAGATTTACCAGAATGTTGCCTGGTATGGAGGGCATAAGCTATGAGGAGCGATTGAATAAACTCGGTTTGTTCTCACTGGAACGAAGGAGGTTGAGGGGTGACCTGATAGAGGTATACAAAATTATGAGGGGCATAGACAGAGTGGATAGTCAGAGGCTTTTCCCCAGGGTAGAGGGGTCAATTACTAGGGGGCATAGGTTTAAGGTGAGAGGGGCAAAGTTTAGAGTAGATGTACGAGGCAAGTTTTTTACGCAGAGGGTAGTGGGTGCCTGGAACTCACTACCGGAGGAGGTAGTGGAGGCAGGGACGATAGGGACATTTAAGGGGCATCTTGACAAATATATGAATAGGATGGGAATAGAAGGATACGGACCCAGGAAGTGTAGAAGATTGTAGTTTAGTCGGGCAGTATGGTCGGCACGGGCTTGGAGGGCCGAAGGGCCTGTTCCTGTGCTGTACATTTCTTTGTTCTTTGTTCTTTGTTCTTTGTTATCTGAAAGCATACACGGAAGAGGAATCTGAGTGTATACCAGAGTGTTATCACTGTAAAAGTGATGTCTTGATCAGAAAATGGAGACCTGTACATCTGCAGGCGGATGAAAAGTGGGCAGAAGTTCATCAAGTAGTATTGTCGGTAGGGTATAGAAAGGAGGTGTTGCGAGTTGCACATGAGGTACCAGTGGGAGGTCATTTGGGAATAAGGAAAACTCAAGCTAAAATCCAGAAACATTTTTATTGGCCTGGACGACATAAAGATGTAGTTAAATTTTGTCAATCGTGTCACACATGTCAAGTGATAGGGAAACCTCAAGCAGTGATAAAACCAGCGCCCTTAATACCCATTCCAGCATTTGAGGAACCTTTTACAAGGGTCCTAATTGATTGCGTACGACCGCTTCCTAAAACAAAAAGTGGAAATCAATATCTTTTGACTATAATGGATGTGTCTACTAGGTTTCCAGAGGCCATTCCAGTACGTAATATTACAGCTAAAAAGATTGTGGAGGAGTTACTTCAATTCTTTACGAGATATGGACTACCCACAGAAATACAAATCGGATCAAGGATCAAATTTTACCTCAAAGTTATTCAAAGAAGTTATGGATTGCTTAGCAATAAAACAATTTTAATCAACTGCGTACCATCCAGAATCGCAGGGAGCGTTAGAAAGGTGGCATCAGACATTAAAGACAATGTTGAGGGCGTATTGTCAAGATTATCGAGAGGATTGGGATAAAGGAATTCCATTCGTATTGTTTGCAATTAGGGATGCACCTAATGAGTCTACCAAATTTAGTCCTTTTGAACTAATTTTTGGGCATGAGCAAAGAGGACCACTTAAATTGATTCAGGAAAAATTGGTGAGTGAGAAATCAGAACTTACATTATTGGATTACGTGTCAAATGTTAGGGAACAATTAAATAGAGCAGGTGAATTGGCTAGACAACAAGTGAAAGTTGCACAAAATGTGATGAAACGGGTAGCGGACAAGAAATCCAAAGTTTGTAGTTTTACCTGTGGAGATGAAGTTTTAGTGTTGTTACCAGTGGTAGGGGAACCTTTAAAAGCTAGGTTTTGTGGACCGTATCAGATTGAAAGGAAATTAAGTGAGGTGAATTATGTGGTAAAAACACCAGATAGAAGGAAGACTCACCGAGTGTGTGATGTGAATATTCTTAAAAGGTACTTTGAAAAAGGAGGAGGTTTTAATGATTCTAACTCAAAGTGACGAACCAAATCCAGATGACTGTGAATTTGACATACCTCAAATTAAATTGGAAAATGAGGATGTTCTTAAAAATTGGGATAAATTGTTGTTACCTTCAAGAGGAAAAACAAACTGACCTGAAAGAGTTATTGATGTCACATGGGCAAGTTTGTAGAGATAAATTGGGAAGTACTAAAATGGCTATACATGATGTAGATGTGGGAAATGCTGTTCCTATCAAACAACATCCATATTGACAGAGAGATTGAGAGTATGCTGAAGAATGGCATAATTGAAGTGGGTTGCAGCCAATGGAGCTCACCCATAGTGATGGTGCCTAAACCAGACGGTACCCAACGGTTGTGTGTGGACTACAGATAGATGAATGCAGCTACAAGGACGGACTCTTATCTTATCCCACGTTTGGAGGATTGCATTGAGAAAGTGGGACAATCCGCTTTTATTTCCAAATTGGATTTACTTCAGGTTACTGGCAGGTACCTTTATCCGAAAGGGCGAAGGAGATATCAGCTTTTGTGACTCCAGATGGTATATACCAGTTCAAAGTTATGCCATTTGGCATGAAAAACGCCCCAGCCACATTTCAACGGTTAACTAATAAAGTTGTTTCAGGATTACCCAATTGTGCGGTATACATCGACGATCTGGTCATTTTCAGCCAGACATGGACAGAACATTTAAAACATCTGAGGGAGTTATTCGATTGACTTCAGGAGGCAGGTTTGGTGATAAACCTAGCCAAAAGTGAATTTGGAAAAGCCCAAGTCACTTTCCTTGGCCATACAATCGGACAGGGTCGACTGGTCCCACGGGATGCGAAAACAAAAGTTATTGGGGAGTTTCCGATACCCTCGACACAACGGGAAATAATGCAATTTCTTGGTATGAGTGGATTTTACCGGAAATTGTACCAAATTTTAGCAGTGTGGTCGATCCACTGACGGACTTGCTCAAGAAGCGTAACAAATTCCAGTGGACAGCGGAGTGTCAACAGGCATTTGACGGCCTGAAGGCTGTGTTAACCACTGCTCCTGTGTTACTCATCCCCAATTATACCAAACCATTCAAAGTGGCTGTTGATGCGAGCGATGTGCGCGTAGGTGCGGTGCTTCTACAAGACGGCGACGAAGGGCTAGAGCGGCCTGTTGGTTATTTTTTAAAGAAATTGAATTCTCACCAGAAAAAGCATTCGACGATTGAGAAGGAGACTTTGAGTTTGGTGCTGGCTTTGCAACATTTTCACATTTATGTGACCAGCAATCCATCTGACGCCATTATATATACGGATCATAATCCTTTGATGTTTTAGGAGCGATTCCGGAATAACAATGCGAGGCTGTTTCGCTGGAGTTTATTGTTACAGCCATTTCATTTAAAAATAGTACATGTGGCAGGACGGGAAAATGTGATAGCCGATGCTTTGTCACGAATATGATCAATCGAGAAGGATTTCGGTTGGAGGAAGAAGAACAAAGAAAAATGGACTCTATTATTATACCTGTTTGTGTGTGTTGTTTTTTTTTAAAAACGGAAAGGTATATTTACTGTGTACATTTCTTAGTGGATGGTGCAAAAGTGAAAAATGAAACCATCTTGAAGTTGATGGTTTTTTTTTTCTTGGGGAGAGGTGTCATGTGAGGGTACCTTTAAGACATGGATGTTTAAGCAATGTACCTTTCAGATAACAGTGATGTCAGAGCGTGCGTGGCGCTGAGGTCAGGTCAGCCATTTTGCAGTTTAGTTTTGCAGTTTAGTTTTGCAGATAGAAAAAGAGTTTGTGTGTGTCTGTGTGTTTCCAGAGTTTTGCAGTTTGGAGGAAAAGAGCTGGGTGTGTGTCTGTTTTTGCAGTGAGCTGGATCTCCCATAAAAGACCATCTCTGGATCATTTGGGTGATTTAAACTTATAATAGTGAAGCCTTTAACCTGATGTGATTTTGTTTAAAGGTGTTAAGTCTCTTGGAAGTTTGAAGGAACATTTTAAGGAATTATTTACTGTTGCAATATTTTCAGAGTTATCTTTGAAGTAAGGGGTGTTACGAGATCCAATGTTTATTTAAGATATTAAGTTGAGTTCATGGAATAAACATTGTTTTGTGTTTAAAAACCCACGTGTCCATAATTGTAATTCCACACCTTGGCAACAAGCCGTGTGCTCGGAAAAGCAACAAATACATAAAAGGGAGAGGTTGGTTGAATCCATGATACATTTTGGGGTTCTGAAAACGCCTCGCCCATAACACTATCTCCACTTCAGTTTTTACACCTTCCAAGATCTTTTCACCGGGCCTTTTAGGCCCCTGACTTTCGAGGTGACTCCTGGTGGGGGGCTTCTGTCCCTCCATTCCTGCGGGATCAACCATACTTACCTGATGGACGCGCCCCTGCGCTCCGGGGTTTACCTTTGTTCCAAAGTGGTTGCTTGCGGTGCCATCAAATTCCCTCAACCTGCACCTTACCTGCTGAAGCCAGTCTGAGAGCCATCCCTTTCTTACCCTTGCATTTCCCTCATGGTCCCCCTTCCTCCCTTGCTGCCCCCCCCAACCACGTTCCCCCCCCCCTCCCTATCTCCCCCTTACATTCTCCATCCCTGCCCCTGTGGTACCCCCCCCCCCCACCTTGCTAGCAGGTGCATCACAGCCCCCCTCGCTGTCATGCTTCCTAGCGCTAACTTTCCCTGCTAGTGTGTTGGCCCCCCCCTCCCGGGCCCAGTCTTTCCCATTTCCTATGCCAGCTACTGCTCAAATTCCAAAACCTGGTATTCAAACTGCTGTAACTATTCAAATGGTTATCCAGGAAGAAGCACCCTGGAGTTCCCACATAGCGCAGGATGAGCACTCTCATGGTTGGAGCAGCCCTGTCATTTCTCTATTTATTAACTGATAACAAAGAAGAAAAGAACAAAGAAGAGTACAGCACAGGAACAGGCCCTTCGGCCCTCCAAGCCTGCGTCGACCATGCTGCCCGTCTAAATTAAAATCTTCTACACTTCCTGGGTCCGTATCCCTCTCTTCCCATTCTATTCATGTATTTGTCAAGATGCCCCTTAAATGTCACTATCGTCCCTGCTTCCACCACCTCCTCCGGTAGCGAGTTCCAGGCACCCACTACCCTCTGCGTAAAAAACTTGCCTCGTACATCTACTCTAAACCTTGCCCCTCGTACCTTAAACCTATGCCCCCTAGTAATTGACCCCTCTACCCTGGGGAAAAGCCTCTGACTATCCACTCTGCCTATGCCCCTCATAATTTTGTAGACCTCTATCAGGTCGCCCCTCAACCTCCGTCGTTCCAGTGAGAACAAACCAAGTTTATTCAACCTCTCCTCATAGCTAATGCCCTCCATACCAGGCCACATCCTGGTAAATCTCTTCTGCACCCTCTCTAAAGCCTCCACATCCTTCTGGTAGTGTGGCGACCAGAATTGAACACTATACTCCAAGTGTGGCCTAACTAAGGTTCTATACAGCTGCAACATGACTTGCCAATTTTTATACTCAATGCCACGGCCAATGAAGGCAAGCATGCCGTATGCCTTCTTGACTACCTTCACCACCTGTGTTGCCCCTTTCAGTGACCTGTGGACCTGTACTCCTAGATCTCTTTGACTTTCAATACTCTTGAGGATTCTACCATTCACTGTATATTCCCTACCTGTATTAGACCTTCCAAAATGCATGACCTCATATTTGTCCGGATTAAACTACATCTGCCATCTCTCCGCCCATGTCTCCAAACAATCTAAATCCTGCTGTATCCTCTGACAGTCCTCATCGCTATCCGCAATTCCACCAAACTTTGTGTCATCCGCAAACTTACTAATCAGACCAGTTACATTTTCCTCCAAATCATTTATATATACTACAAACAGCAAAGGTCCCAGCACTGATCCCTGCGGAACACCACTGGTCACAGCCCTCCAATTAGAAAAGCATCCCTCCATTGCTACCCTCTGCCTTCTATGACCAAGCCAGTTCTGTATCCATCTTGCCAGCTCACCCCTGATCCCATGTGACTTCACTTTTTGTACCAATCTGCCATGAGGGACCTTGTCAAAGGCCTTACTGAAGTCCATATAGACAACATCCCTGCCCTACCTGCAACAATCATCTTTGTGACCTCCTCGAAAAACTCTATCAAGTTAGTGAGACACAACCTCCCCTTCACAAAACCATGCTGCCTCTCACTAATACGACCCCTTGCTTCCAAATGGGAGTCAATCCTGCCTTGAAGAATTCTCCCCAGTAACTTCCCTACCACTGACGTAAGGCTCACCGGCCTGTAGTTCCCTGGATTATCCTTGCTACCCTTCTTAAACAAAGGAACAACATTGGCTATTCGCCAATCCTCCGGGACATCCCCTGAAGACAGTGAGGATCCAAAGATTACTGTCAGGGTCTCAGCAATTTCCTCTCCAGCCTCCTTCAGTCTTCTGCGGTAGATCCCATCAGGCCCTGGGGACTTATCCACCTTAATATCTTTCAAGGTGCCCAACACCTCGTCTTTTTGGATCTCAATGTGACCCAGGCTATCTACACACCCTTCTCCAGACTCAACATCCACCAATCCCTTCTCTGAGCAATGCTCAGGCCCTGCTCGGTGAGAGAAGGCTTTCATTCTGCACATGGGTGGGGTCCATGCACTTGAACTTTAACAATCTGCCACTGGAGGATAAGCAATTCTGGGCTGGCTGGATAAGAAAACAGGGGGCTTCCCCCTTCTTGATACTATGTGGGGACGTGGATAAAGCCTACGCCTGCAGCTTTGGTCAGGTATATGTTTAACGAGAAGGGAGCAATGAGGGATCTGCAGCTTGTCAAGTCCCGAAGCACGTTTGTGAGGTCACAGATCCATTTCCTTCGGGTCCTGGATCAAGGCCCCTCTATTCACTGGAAAAAAGACATGGCCCCATAAGTAGCTCCTTCTGCTGCTGGCAAACATCCTGGTCTCGGATCTGGAGGGTCTCAGGGCACAGATCTGAGCCTATTACAAATGTCTCGACTCACTCCTGATCCATTGAGTGAGGATGCTTCCAGATCTTTGTGGGAGGGGCTTGCCAAAGGTGCTGAGCAGCTCAATGCTCCACGTGGCCTGGTGGAGCTGACGGGTGTTTTCGACTGGCTCTCGAGAGGCAAATCCCCGGGGCTGACCATGAAGTTCCGGAGAGCATTCTGGAGCATCCTCGGGGGTCATGGAGGGACGTCTTGACAACCAGGGAGCCCTATCCTGACACTGGGCTGGCACTGTCCTACTGCCCAAGAAGGGAAAATCTGCCTGCTTGAAAACTGGTGTCCAGTCTCCCTCTTCAGCGCAGGCTGCACGATCTTTGCCAGGGCCTTCTCACCTAGATCAGGAGGTGTAAAAATAATAATAGGTGTACCTAGTATTAGGTGATTTCAACTTTTCCAACATTAATTGGGATAGTCATCATGTTAGGGGCTTAGTTGGAGTGGAGTTCATAAAATGTATACAGGGGAAGTTTTTAGCTCAATATGTGGAGCATCCAACAAGGGACGGTGCAGTGCTGGACCTAATTCTGGGGAATGAAGCCCGACAGGTGGCTGATCTGTTGGTGGGGGAGCATTTTAGCAATAGCGACCACAACATGGTGCAATTTAAGTTTGTTACGGACAAAGAAACAGACAAGTTGCAAAAAAGATTTTAGATTGGGAAAGAGCGGGTTTCAGCAGAATAAGGCAGGATCTGGCCAGGGTAGACTGGAATGAGTCACTGAAAAATGAAAATGAAAATGGCTTATTGTCACAAGTAGGCTTCAAATGAAGTTACTGTGAAAAGCCCCTAGTCGCCACATTCCGGCGCCTGTTCGGGGAGGCTGGTACGGGAATCGAACCGTGCTGCTGGCCTGCCTTGGTCTGCTTTCAAAGCCAGCGATTTAGCCCTGTACAACCTGTGGGGAAATTGACAGAAGAGCAGCAGGGGTGGGGGGTTCAAAAAGGAACAGCACGGTAGCATGTTGGTTGGCACAATTGCTTCACAGCTCCAGGGTCCCAGGTTCGATTCCCGGCTTGGGTCACTGTCTGTGCGGAGTCTGCACGTCCTCCCCGTGTCTGCGTGGGTTTCCTCCGGGTGCTCCGGTTTCCTCCCACAGTCCAAAGATGCGCAGGTTAGGTGGATTGGTCATGCTAAAATTGCCCTTAGTGTCCAAAATTGCCCTTAGTGTTGGGTCGGGTTACTGGGTTATGGGGATAGGGTGGAGGTGTGGGCTTGGGTAGGGTGCTCTTTCCAAGAACCGGTGCAGACTTGATGGGCCGAATGGCCTCCTTCTGCACTGTAAAGTCTATGATTCTATGAAATGGGGATGGTACTGGCCCAACATGTTCCTCTAGGGTAATGGGAAGGAGTAACAAGCCCAGAGAACCATGGACGGTCAGAGACATTCAGGGTACAATGAGAAGGAAAAGAGAGGCTTTTAGCAAGTACAAGGGGAGCAAATCAGCAGAGGCATTAGTGGAGTACAGAAAGTGCAGGGTGGAACTTAAGACATCAATTAGGAGAGCAAAGAGGGGATATGAGAAAGCTCAGGCTGGTAAAAGTAGGGAAAATCCCAAGGTATTCTATAAGTATAGCAATGGGAAGAGGGTAACCAGGGAAAGAGTAGGCCCCATTAGGGACCAAGGGGGAAATCTGGGTGGACCCAGAGGACATTGGTAGGGTGTTGAACAAATACTTCACATCTGTCTTCACCCAAGAGAATGAGGAGGTAGATGTGGAACTCAGGGAGAGAGACTGTGAGGTTCTTGAGCAAGTTAACATCGGGAGTGACAAGGTATTGGAGGTGTTGGCCAGCTTAAAAGTGCCAAGTCTCCAGGTCTGGATGAATTGTGTCCCAGGATGCTGTGGGAGGCGAGGGAGGAGATTGCAGGGGCTCTGACCCAAATTTTTAGTTCCTCTCTGGCCCCGGGGGAGGTGCCAGAGGACTGGGAAACAGCTAATGTGGTCCCACTGTTTAAGAAGAGATAAGCCAGGGAAGTACAGACCAGTGAGTCTCAGTGGGAGGGAAACTATTGGAGAAAATTCTGAAGGAGAGAATCTATCTCCACTTGGAGAGGCAAGGTTTGATCAGGAATAGTCAGCATGGCTTTGTCAGAGAGAGGTCATGCCGAACAAATTTTGAGGATAAGACCAGGTGTGCAGATGAGGGTAGTGTAGTTTTTATGGATTTCAGCAAAGCTTTGAGAAGATCCCACATGGAAGACTTATGAAGAAGGCAAATGCAAATGGGATACAGGGTAACTTGATGAGGTGGCTTAGCTGTAGGAGATAGAGGATGATGACAGATGACTGCTTTAGTGGCTAGGAGTCAGTGTCCAGTGGGGTACCACAGGCATTTGTGCTGGGTCCCCTATTATTCACCATTTGTACAAATGACGTAGATGACTATGTGGGGGGTAAGTTTGTGGATGACACAAAGATTAGCCGCTGGTTAACAGTGTCTTGGGTTACAGGAAGATACAGACGGGATGGTCAAATGGGCAGAAAGGTGGCAGATGGAATTTAATCCTGGAAAGTGTGAGGTGATACACTTTAGAAGGAGTAATTTGACAACAAAGTATTCAATGAATGACCTGACACTGGGAAGTTAGAATCATAGAAAGGTTACAGCACAGAAGGAGACCATTTGGCCCATCAAGTCCATGCCATCCCGAGGACACACAGATGCCCTTTCTAACCCCACCCTCCTGTACCCGGTACACAGCCCTGTATCTTACAGCACTTGAGATGCAGATCCAGGTATTTTTTATTTATTCTTTTAGAAAATATTTTATTGAGGCATTTATAACTTTAACATTTTAAACAAAGAGATCCAACAAACAGAAACAACTCACAATAGCATAACCATCCCCCCCTCCCAAGCATAAACCCCAACCATGCAGAGGAGATTTACCAGGATGTTGCCTGGTATGGAGGGAAAATCTTATGAGGAAAGGCTGATGGGCTTGAGGTTGTTTTCGTTGGAGAGAAGAAGGTTAAGAGGAGACTTAATCGAGGCATACAAAATGATCAGGGGGTTGGATAGGGTGGACCGTGAGAGCCTTCTCCCGCGGATGGAAATGGCTAGCACGAGGGGACGTAGCTTTAAACTGAGGGGTAATAGATATAGGACAGAGGTCAGAGGTAGGTTCTTTATGCAAAGAGTAGTGAGGCCGTGGAATGCCCTACCTGCTACAGTAGTGAACTCGCCAACATTGAGGGCATTTAAAAGTTTATTGGATAAACATATGGATGATAATGGCATAGTGTAGGTTAGATGGCTTTTGTTTCGGTGCAACATTGTGGGCAGAAGAGCCTGTACTGCGCTGTATTGTTCTATGTTCTATGTTCTATCGTGGTCCACGTAACTACTCCACCTCACGGTTCTCCCTTCATTAGTTTCCCTACCATTATTCGTCACTTCCATGCCTCCCCCTTCCCCCTCACCATCTCCACTCCCCCTGCTGACGGTCAATTTTCCCTAAAGAAGTCGATGAATGGCTGCCACCTCCGAGAGAACCCCTGTGTTGAACCCCTTACGGCGAGCTTAATCTTCTCTCGCCTGAGAAACCCTGCCATGTCACTGACCCACACCCTGGACGTTGGAGGCTCCGAAGCAAAATCCTAGCAAAATCCATCTCTGGGCCACCAGGGAGGAGAAGGCCAAAACATCGGCCTCTCTCCCCACCTGGGCTCCCGGATCTTCTGACACTTCAAATATTGCCACCTCTGGACTCGGAGTCACCCCCCCTTCCAGGACCTCAGACATGACATCTGAGAATCCCTGCCAAAATCCCCTCAGCTTCGGACACGCCCAAAACATACGTACGTGGTTCACAGGACTTCCCCCACACCGCCCACATCTGTCCTCCTCCGCCTCAAAAAACCTGCTCACTCGGGCCACAGTCATATTAGCCCTGTGGACCACCTTGCACTGGATCAGGCTGAGCCTGGCACACGACGAGGATGCGTTCACTCTCCGCAGGGCCTCCTCCGATAGTCCGACTTCCAGCTCCCCTCCCAACTCGTCCTTCCCACTCCATCAGTTCCTAATATATTTCCGAGACCCCCCCCCCCTTTGCCAACCCCTGTTTTCGACATCACCTTATCCTGTAGTCCCCTTAGTGGGAGGCGAGGGAAGCTTGGAACCTGCCTCCGGACAAAGTTCCGTACCTGCAGGTCCTGAAATCAAACTCCTCCTCTAGCTCTTCAATGAAAAGATCTCCGAATCTCTTGATCGCTGCCTGCTGCCACCTCCTAAAGCTCCCTGGAGCGACCAGTGGTTTCCACAGCTAGGTGACCACACTGACGCCCCCTCCAGTCTCATGTGCTGTCTCCATTGCCCCCACACTCTCAGGGCCACCACTACCACTGGGCTTGTGGAGTACCGAGCTGGCGAGAACGGCAGAGGTGCTGTGAACAAAGCCTTCAGACTTGCGCCCTTACAAGGTGCTGCCTTTACCCACTCCCACACCAACCCCTCCCCCACTACCCATGTGATGAACGGTTACTGTAATACTGTACCCTTGTCATCATGTAAGGTGATGTCCCCTTTAAGACCGGGCTTGGAACCCTGGGGGACTCCGCCTCCGGGTCCGCCATCTGGGAGCTGTATATAAGGGGCCGCCTTGTGGGCAGCACCTCTGTTCGCACCCGTCTCGGCACCAGGCTAGTTCTTAGCTTATTAGAGCCTTCTTTACCGTTTACTCTCTTAAGCTTCGTTTTTGAGGGTACAACAATTTAATAAGCTAAACTACATCAGGGTGGATGGAGGCCTAAAACCAGAGAAGCTCAACCTGGAAGCATGGACACCGGAGGCAAAAGAAACTTTTAAATACTGGCTCCGATGTTTGTGGAGGGTAGGTCGTGCCTCACAAACCTTATTGAGTTCTTTGAGAAGGTGACCAAACAGGTGGATGAGGGTAAAGCAGTTGATGTGGTGTATATGGATTTCAGTAAAGCGTTTGATAAGGTTCCCCATGGTCGGCTACTGGAGAAAATACGGAGGCATGGGATTCAGGGTGATTTAGCAGTTTGGATCAGAAATTGGCTAGCTGGAAGAAGACAAAGGGTGGTGGTTGATAGGAAATGTTCAGACTGGAGTCCAGTTACTAGTGGTGTACCACAAGGATCTGTTTTGGGGCCACTGCTGTTTGTCATTTTTATAAATGACCTGGAGGAGGGCGTAGAAGGATGGGTGAGTAAATTTGCAGATGACACTAAAGTCGGTGGAGTTGTGGACAGTGCGGAAGGATGTTACAAATTACAGAGGGACATCGATAAGCTGCAGTGCTGGGCTGAGAGGTGGCAAATGGAGTTTAATGCAGAAAAGTGTGAGGTGATTCATTTTGGAAGGAATAACAGGAAGACAGAGTACTGGGCTAATGGTAAGATTCTTGGCAGTGTGGATGAGCAGAGAGATCTCGGTGTCCATGTACATAGATCCCTGAGAGTTGCCACCCAGGTTGAGAGGGTTGTTAAGAAGGCGTAGGGTGTGTTAGCTTTTATTGGTAGAGGGATTGAGTTTCGGAGCCATGAGGTCATGTTGCAGCTGCACAAAACTCTGGTTCGGCCGCATTTGGAGTATTGCGCGCGATTCTGGTCGGCGCATTTTAGGAAGGATGTGGAAGCTTTGGAAAAGGTGCAAAGGAGATTTACCAGGATGTTGCCTGGAATGGAGAGTAGGTCTTACGAGGAAAGGTTGAGGGTGCTAGGCCTTTTCTCATTAGAACGGAGAAGGATGAGGGGCGACTTGATAGAGGTTTATAAGATGATCAGGGGAATAGATAGAGTAGAAAGTCAGAGACTTTTTCCCCGGGTGGAACAAACCATTACAAGGGGACATAAATTTAAGGTGAATGGTGGAAGATATAGGGGGGATGTCAGAGGTAGGTTCTTTACCCAGAGAGTAGAGGGGGCATGGAATGCACTGCCTGTGGAAGTAGTTGAGTCGGAAACATTAGGGACCTTCAAGCAGCTATTGGATAGGTACATGGATTACGGTAGAATGATACAGTGTAGATTAATTTGTTCTTAAGGGCAGCACGGTAGCATTGTGGATAGCACAATTGCTTCACAGCTCCAGGGTCCCAGGTTCGATTCCGGCATGGGTCACTGTCTGTGCGGAGTCTGCACATCCTCCCAGTGTGTGCGTGGGTTTCCTCCGGGTGCTCCGGTTTCCTCCCACAGTCCAAAGATGTGCAGGTTAGGTGGATTGGCCATGATAAATTGCCCTTAGTGTCCAAAATTGCCCTTAGTGTTGGGTGGAGGTGTTGACCTTGGGTAGGGTGCTCTTTCCAGGAGCCGGTACAGACTCGATGGGCCGAATGGCCTCCTTCTGCACTGTAAATTCTGTGATAATCTATGATTAATCAAGGACAAAGGTTCGGCACAACATCGTGGGCCGAAGGGCCTGTTCTGTGCTGTATTTTTCCATGTTCTATGATCAGAGGATTGGATAGGGTGGACAGTGAGAGCCTTCTTCCTTGGATGGTGATGTCTAGCACAAGGGGGCATAGCTTTAAATTGAGGGGAGGTAGATATAAGACAGATGTCAGAGGTAGGTTCTTTACTCAGAGAGTAGTAAGGGCGTTGAATGCCCTGCCTGCAACAATAGTGGACTAGCCAACACTAAGGACATTCAAATGGTCATTGGATAGACATATGGACGATAAGGGAATAGTGTAGATGGGCTTTAGAGTGGTTTCACAGGTCGGCGCAACATCGAGGGCCGAAGGGCCTGTACTGCGCTGTAATGTTCTATGTTCTATCTTCTATGTTCTATCTGGACTACTCAGAGACGCCCATCATGCACCTACTCCACGCCCGGGTGAGTCACAGAATCTCTGCCACGCTCGAAAAGGCGACTACTTATGAAGAGGCGGTCGAGTTACTCTACAAGCGGTTCGTCAAACCCATCAACGAGGTACACGCCAGGCATCTGCTCTCTACCTGCCGGCAGCGCTCGGGGGAATCGCGAGACGAATTCATTGAAAAACTCACCGCGCTTGCCAGGGCCTGTGACCATCAGGATGTGACAGGGGAAACCCATACGAACCTGCACATCAGAGACGCATTCGTGTCTGGCATCCGCTCAACCTACATCCGGCAGCGGCTACTCGGAAACGGGGCAAAAGACCTCCAGGACACGCTAACGCTCGCCTCCTCGCTGGAGGTGGCCCGGCATAATTTGGGTACGTACCCCGCGGACTCTGCGAGCCCCCCTCGGACTTCCTCAGACTCAGCCACGGTACGGGCCTGCGCCGCGCGGCGACCCGCTCACCCTGAGGGCACACCGTGCTACTTCTGCGGGAGCCCGCTCCGCGATCTGCAGCGACTGCGGGAAGAAGGGGCCCGAGGGCCAGAAAAACAAAGAACAGCCGGCCCGAAAATCAGGCTCTCAGGCCCGCAGGCCTTGCAATGCGGCTGTGCACCGGCCCGACACGCCCCCTTCTGATGTGTCATCCGCCTCATGCGAATCATGGGAGCGGCCATCTTGTCGGTGGCCATCTTCTCAACCCGACACGTGCAACCGACGGCGGCGGCCATCTTACGAGTCCGATTCGGCTGAGTACTCAGACTACCCGCGAGTGGGAGCGATCACCCTCGACCAAACACGGCCAAAACATCTGCAAAACCCGATGATGAAGGTCCAAGTCAACGGGCGCGACACTGCATGCCTCTTCGACTCCGGGAGCATGGAGAGATTTATTCATCCAGAAACGGTAAGGCGCTGCTCCTTGCGCACCTATCCCGTGTCCCAAACCATAGCCCTCGCATCCGGGTCCCACTCGGTACAAATCACGGGGTACTGTATTGCGGATCTCTCGATCCAGGGTGCCAAATACACCCGCTTCAAATTTTATTTCCTCCCCCACCTCTGTGCCCCCCTGCTGCTCGGACTGGATTTCCAGTGCAGCCACTGAAGCCTGACACTGAAGTTCGGCGGACCCTTGCCCCCCCTCACGGTGTGCTGCCTTGCGACACTGAAAGTCGCACCCCCCTCGCTATTCGCGAACCTCACTCCCGACTGTAAGCCCGTCGCCACCAGGAGCCGGCGCTACAGTACCCAAGATATGGCTTTTATCAAGTCAGAGGTCCAGCGTTTACTGGGAGAGGGGGTCATCGAGGCTAGCAACAGCCCTTGGAGAGCGAAAGTGGTGGTAGTCCGGTCCGGGGAGAAGAAACGGATGGTCGTGGATTATAGCCAGACCATAAACCGCTTCACGCAGCTTGATGCGTACCCCCTTCTTCGCATAGCAGAAATGGTAAATCGGATCGCCCAATAGAGAGTATTTTCCACGGTCGACCTCAAATCTGCCTACCACCAGCTCCCCATCCGACCAAAAGACTGCCCCTATACGGCCTTCGAAGCAGCCGGCCGGCTCTTCCACTTCCTCAGGGTCCCCTTTGGTGTCACAAATGGGGTCTCCGTCTTTCAAAGGGTGATGGACCAAATGGTGGACCAGTACGGTTTGCGGGCTACATACCCGTACTTGGACAATGTCACCATCTGCGGCCATGATCAGCAGGACCATGACGCTAACCTCAAAAAGTTCCTCCAGACCGCCCGAGCCCTTAACCTGACCTATAATGAGGAAAAACACGTGTTCCACACAACCCGGCTAGCCATCCTCGGCTATGTCGTGGAAAACGGGGTCCTAGGTCCCGACCCCGACCGCATGCGTCCCCCAAAGGAACTTCCCCTTCCCCGCAGCCTCAATGCCCTCAAACGGTGCTTGGGGCTCTTCTCCTACTACGCCCAGTGGGTCCCCAAATATGCGGACAAAGCCAGCCCACTCATAAAGACCACCACTTTTCCCCTGTCGGCTGAGGCTCGATTGGCCTTCAACCGCATCAAGGCCGATATCACCAAGGCCGCTATGCACGCGGTGGATGAAACTATCCCCTTCCATGTAGAGAGCAATGCGACATCGCCCTGGCTGCTACCCTCAACCAGGCAGGCAGACCAGTAGCGTTCGTCTCCCGGACGCTCACCGCCTCCGAGGTTCGACACTCTGCAGTCGAGAAGGAGGCACAAGCCATTGTGGAGGCTGTGCGGTGCTGGAGACACTACCTAGCCGGTAGGAGGTTCACCCTCGTCACCGACCAACGGTCGGTCGCCTATATGTTCGATAACACGCAACGGGGCAAAATAAAAAACGATTAAATTTTGAGGTGGAGGATCGAACTCTCCACCTACACGTACAATATCAAGTATCGTCCAGGGGAGCTCAACGAGCCCCCAGATGCCCTGTCCCGCGGCACATGCGCCAACGCGCAGGAGGACCGCCTGCAAGCCATCCGCAATGACCTCTGCCACCCGGGGGTTACCCGGCTCGTCCATTTCATCAAGTCCCGCAACCTACCTTACTCAACCAAGGAGGTCAAGGCCATGGTCAGGGCCTGCCAGTCTGTGCGGAGTGCAAACCGCACTTCTACCGGCCAGACAAGGCTCGGCTCGTGAAGGCCTCGGGGCCCTTTGAGCGACTGAGCGTGGATTTCAAGGGGCCCCTCCCGTCCACCAATCGCAATGTCTATTTCCTCTCCCCCTTCCCATTCGTCATTCCCTGCCCCGACATGACCTCAGCCACGGTGATTAAGGCACTGCACAGCATCTTCACCCTGTTCGGTTTCCCCGCTTCTATCCACAGCGACCGGGGTACATCGTTCATGAGCGATGAACTCCGTCAGTCTCTGCTCAGCAAAGGCATCGCCTCGAGCAGAATGACCAGTTATAACCCGCGGGGAAACGGGCAGGTGGAGAGGGAGAACGCGACAGTGTGGAAGGCTGTCCTTCTGGCCCTGCGGTCGAGAAGTCTCCCAACTACCCGCTGGCAGGAGGTCCTACCCGACGCCCTACACTCCATTAGGTCGCTCCTCTGCACGGCCACGAATGAGACCCCTCACAACCGATTGTTTGTCTTCCCCAGGAAGTCCATCTCCGGGGTCTCGCTTCCACCTTGGCTGACGGCTCCGGGACCTGTTCTTCTCCGGAGGCACACAAGGATCCATAAAACGGACCCCCTGGTCGAGAAGGTCCGATTACTACACGGCAACCCCAGTTACGCCTACGTCAAGTACCCCGATGGCAGGCAAATACGGTTTCCCTCCGGGATCTGGCACCCGCTGGTTCCCCCATTACAGACGCCCCTTCCCGCGCCGCCCCCCTGCAGGACTCGGCACCCCCTACAACACACCCCATCCCAGCCCCTCCCCGTTGGTGTGCATCTACCACGTGCGCCCCTAGCACCCCCCCTCTACACACCCCGCCCGGACCAAGGCTCCGACCACCGTGCTCCCGGACGTACCCTCAACTAAGACGTCCGTGTCCGCTGCACCACCGCCCGAGCTGAGGAGGTCAATAAGGACGATCAGGCCACCGAGACGAATGGATTTATGATGGCACTTCACCCCGCCGGATCTTTTTTTAAACAGGGGGTGAATGTGATGAACGGTTACTGTAATACTGTACCCTTGTCATCATGTAAGGTGATGTCCCCTTTAAGACCGGGCTTGGAACCCTGGGGGACTCCGCCTCCGGCTCCGCCATCTGGGAGCCGTATATAAGGGGCCACCTTGTGGGCGGCCCCTCTGTTAGCACCCGTCTCAGCACCAGGCTAGTTCTGAGCTTATTAAAGACTTCTATACAGTTTACTCTCTAAGCGTCGTTATTGAGGGTACAACAACCCACTTCATAACCATCGATATATTAGCCGCCCGGTAATACTTAATAAAGTTCTGAAGTGCCAAGCTCCCCCTCGCCGCTCAGGAAGGACCTTCTTCACCCGCAGGGCTTTCCTGGCCCATATAAAACCAGAGATCGCCGCATTCATCTTCCTAAAAAATGCTTCAGGGATGAAAATTGGGAGACACTGAAAAACGAACAGGAAGGACTGTCATTTACACAGTCTGTACCCTCCCTGCCAATGACAGTGGGAGCACGTCCCACTTGTGGAAGTCCCCTTTCATGTGCTCTATCAAGCCGCCCAAATTTAGTTTGTGGAGCTGACCCCAGTCCCTTGCCACCCGAATCCCCAGATACCTAAAACTCCTTCCCACCACTTTGAACGGCATCTCCCTCAGTCTCCTCTCCTGCCCCCTTGCCTGGATTGCGAAGGCCTCACTCTTGCCCATATTCAGTTTGTAACCTGAGAACCGGCCAAATTCCTCCAGTAACCCCATAATTCCTGCAATTCCCCCCCCCCCAACGGGTCCGTTATGTAAAGGAGCAAATCGTCCGCATAGAACGAGACCTTGTGCTCCACCCCCCCTCTCACTATCCCCCGCCAAATGTTCGATGTTCACAGCGTCATTGCCAATGGCTCTATGGCCAGGACAAACAGTAGTGGGGAGAGTGGACATCCCTGTCTCGTCCCCCGGCACAGGCTAAAATATTCAGATCGCACCCGATTCGTCCTTACATTCGCCACCGGTGCTTGATATAGCAACTGGACCCAATCCACAAATCCCTGCCCGAACCCAAACCTTCCCAGGACCTCCCACAGATATTTCCATTCCACTCGATCAAAGGTCACCACCACTTCAATCTCGCGCCCCTCCGCAGGCATCATGATTACATTAAGGAGCCGCCTAATGTTGGATGCCAGGTGTCGTCCCTTATCAAATCCTGTCTGTTCTTCCCCTTTTACCCCCGGAACACAATCCTATATGCGTGTGGCCAGGATCTTTGCCAGCAATTTTGTATCCAAATTTAACAGGGAGATTGGCCTATACGAGCCACAGCTCTCCGGATCCTTATCCCGCTTCAAAAAGAGGGAAATTGATGCCTGTGATAACGTTGGGGGGGGGGGGGGGGGGGGGGTACTCCCAGCTCCTTTGACTCATTAAAAGCCTTTACCAAAAGCAGCCCCAACAGCCTGGAAGGCTTATAGAGCTCAACCGGGTAGCCGTCAGGTCCCGGGGCTTTACCCGATTGCGTCACCCCCCAACCCGTCTATAACCTCCCCAAGCCCGATTAGGGCGCTCAAATCCTCCACCAACTCCTCATCTACCCCCGGGAACTCCAGCCCCCCCAAAAAAATTGTTTCATCTCCTCCTCCCCGGCTCCTTAGCTATAGCTTATACCTTCTCCGACCTAGAGATCGACCGATTCAACCTTGGATCAAGGACCGTGTTGAAATCTCCCCCCACAATCATTCATTAGCATGAGGTGCATATGAGGAGCGGTTGAATAAACTCGGTTTGTTCTCACTGGAATTACAGAGGTTGAGGGGCGACCTGATAGAGGTATACAAAATTATGAGGGGCATAGACAGAGTGGATAGTCAGAGGCTTTTCCCCGGGGTAGAGGGGTCAATTACTCAGGGGCATAGGTTTAAGGTGCGAGGGGCAAGGTTTAGAGGAGATGTACGAGGCAAGTTTTTTTACACAGAGGGTAGTGGGTGCCTGGAACTCGCTACCGGAGGAGGTGGTGGAAGCAGGGACGATAGTGACATTTAAGGGGCATCTTGACAAATACATAGAACATAGAACATAGAATGATACAGCGCAGTACAGGCCCTTCGGCCCACGATGTTGCACCGAAACAAAAGCCATCTAACCTACACTATGCCACTATCATCCATATGCTTATCCAATAAACTTTTAAATGCCCTCAATGTTGGCGAGTTCACTACTGTTGCAGGTAGGGCATTCCACGGCCTCACTACTCTTTGCGTAAAGAACCTACCTCTGCCCTCTGTCCTATATCTATTACCCCTCAGTTTAAAGCTATGTCCCCTCGTGCCAGCCATTTCCATCCCTGGGAGAAGGCTCTCACTGTCCACCCTATCTAACCCTCTGATCATTTTGTATGCCTCTATTAAGTCTCCTCTTAACCTTCTTCTCTCTAACGAAAACAACCTCAAGTCCATCAGCCTTTCCTCATAAGATTTTCCCTCCATACCAGGCAACATCCTGGTAAATCTCCTCTGCACCCGCTCCAAAGCCTCCACGTCCTTCCTATAATGCGGTGACCAGAACTGTACGCAATACTCCAAATGTGGCCGTACCAGAGTTCTGTACAGCTGCAACATGACCTCCCGACTCCGGAACTCAATCCCTCTACCAATAAAGGCCAACACTCCATGAATAGGATGGGAATAGAGGGATCCGGACCCAGGAGCGGCACAGGCTTGGAGGGCCGAAGGGCCTGTTCACGTGCTGTACCTTTCTTTGTTCTTTGTCCCTGTTCATCAGGAGTTGAGCCGGCGACATGCCAGTGGGCAGTGGGGTCGCCCTGTACGCAAGCAGCGCGAGGTAGATGTCAGAAGCAGAATCCGCGGCCTTGCAGATGAGCTGTTTCACAATGTGCACTCCTTTTTCAACCTTCCCATTGGACTGCGGATAGTGTGGGCTGGAAGTGACAGGTTTGAAATGGTATGACCTGGTAAACATAGACCACTCGTGGCTGTTGCAGCACGGGCCATTGTCACTCATGACAGTGAGCGGGATACCATGCCTGGAGAACGTCTCCTTACAGGCCTTGATGACGGTCCGAGATGTGAGATCTGAGAGCTTGACGACTTCAGGGTAGTTGGAGAAATAGTCAATAATCAACACGTAGTCGCGACCATTCGCACGAAAGAGGTCGATGCCAACCTTGGACCACGGGGAGGTCTCGATTTCATGCTGCTGGAGCGTCTCCTTGCTCTGCGCTGGCCGGAAGCTTTGACAGGTCGCACAGTTGAGGACCATGTTCGAGATGTCCTGGCTAATACCGGGCCAGTAGACCGCCTTCCTGGCTCTGCGTCTGAACTTCTCGACGCCCAGGTGTCCCTCATGGATTTGGCGGAGCACCAAGCTCTGGAGACTGAGTGGAATGACAATCCGGTCCAGCTTGAGGAGGATACCATCAATCACCATCAGGTCGTCCTTTACATTGTAAAATTGAGGGCACTGCCCTTTCTGCCAGCCATTGGCGAGGTGGTGCATGACACGCTGCAAGAGGGGGTCTTTGGCTGTCTCCTCGCGGATACGAACCACCTTCTCATCAGACGTCGGGAGGGTGCTAGCACACAGCTGCACCTGTGATTCAATCTGCCGGATGATTTCCAGCGGTTCACTAGGCAAGGTGATGGAGCGGGACAATGCATCAGCGATGAGGAGCTCCTTGCCAGGCGTGTACACTAAGTCAAAGTCGTACCTTCTGAGTTTGAGGAGGATGCGCTGCAACCGAGGCGTCATGTCGTTCAGGTCCTTGTGCATAATGTGGACCAGAGGCCGATGATCCATCTCGACAGTGAATGTCGGCAGGCCGTAGACATAGTCGTGAAACTTGAGAATGCCAATGAGAAGACCAGGCATTCCTTCTCTATTTGCGCATACCTTGTTTCGGTGGCGTCATGGCCCTCGATGCGTAGGCTACAGGTGCCCAGGATGAAGTGTCATCGCGCTAAGCAGCACCGCACCGATGCCACCCTGGCTCACATCTGTCGAGATCTTCGTCTCCCTATCTGGGTCGAAAAATGCCAAGACGGGTGCAGTGGTGATCTTGGCTTTCAGCTTCAACCACTGTCCTGATGTGCTGATTTCCACTCAAAGGCAGTGGACTTTTTCACCAGGTTTCGTAGGGCCGTGTGTGTGAGGACAGGTTTGGGATGAACTTGCCCAGAAAATTGACCATGCCCAGGAAGTGCAACACCGCCTTCTTGTCTTCAGGGACCTTCATGGCTTCAATGGCCTTGACCTTGTCTGTGTCCGGACGCACGCCCTGCTAGGAGATCTGGTCACCTAGGAACTTTGAGTGTCGACATGCCAAAGCAACATTTGGACCTGTTCAGCTTCAGGCCATTGGCATGGATACGGCGGAATACCTGGCGATGGGAAACATGCTCTTCAGGGGTCGTGGACCATATGATGATGTCGTCCACGTACACACAAACCCCTTCAATGCCCTCCATATTCTGCTCCATGATGCGATGGAAGATCTCCGATGCCGAGACAATGCCAAATGGCATGCGATTATAGCAGTATCTGCCAAACAGTGTGTTGAAGGTGCAGAGTCTTCTGCTGGACTCATCAAGCTGGATTTGCCAAAATCCATGTGATGCATCTAACTTGGTGAAGAAAACGTGCGCATGCCATCTCACTGGTGAGTTCCTCCCGCTTCGGGATGGGGTAGTGTTCACGCATTATATTCTTATTGAGATCCTTGGGATCAATGCAGATGCGCAGGTCTCCCGAAGGCTTTTTAACACACACCATCGAGCTGACCCAGTCAGTCGGTTCGGTTACCTTGGAAATGATGCCCTGTTGCTCAAGATCCTTGAGATGTGCCTTCAGGCGCTCCCTCAGCGGAGCCGGGACCCGGCGTGGTGCGTGGACCACTGGCTTGGCATCAGGTCGTAGCAGAATCTTGTAACGATATGGCAGTGTGCCCATCCCATCGAACGCATCCGGATACTGAGCGAGGATGTCGTCAATGCCGGCCCGAAGATCCACATTGGAGGATGTCGTTGTGTAAACCCGCTGCACGAGGTTCAGCTGCTCGCAGGCCTGCGCGCCAAGTAGGGATGCCCTGTCTGGCTTGACAATTTCAAAACGTAACCGTGCATGGGCGCTCCGGTTGGAGACGAGTAGATGGCAGGACCCCAGTGCCGTGTTGGCATTTCCGTTGTAGTCCAGGAGCCTGCAGGCTGCTGGAAGGACCTTGGGGGGCTTCTTGATGCGTTTGAAATCTGCCTGCGAGAGGAAGTTGGCAGAAGCACCTGTGTCCAGCTTAAACTGGATGGAGCAGCGGTTGACCTGCATCACCGCACGCCATTCGTCCGCAGAATCCACAGCGAGGATGGATTGAACTTGTGATGAGTTGGATGTGGCAAATTCACATTTAGTAATGGTGCCCACACAGTAGGCGGAGTCCAGGCATTCTTCCTCTGGATCTGTTGTGCTGCCAGGATCAGAATCCTGTAATCGTTGTTGCACACTCTGAATGCATCGTTGTCGGAATTGGGAGCGCTGGCCCCTGACTGGTGGTGCAGACCTGCACAAGGCTGCATGGTGTTCAGGCTTCCCGCAGTTTAAACATCGCCTGCCTCTTGCAGGGCAGTGTCCCTTTAAGTGGGCGTTGCCGCAGTTCGAGCACGTCATGACGTCGGCGTCCTAACGCATTGCACGTCGTCGCACATGCGCAGTGCGGTCGGCAGACATCTGCACCTGCGCAGTGTGGGTGTCGGCCGCTTCGTTATCCAGTTCGCATCACGCATGTGTGGGCCCCCGGGAAAAGCACGCACAATGGTTGCTTTCATCAATGCTGAGGCGCTGCATCCGGGAGATGGCCTGCACACTCTGCCTCGTGGGATGCAAGTTTCTCATTTTCAGCCGATTTGTATGGGGCATAGCGATTTTTGCTGTGCTCATGCACTGTGCACGTTTCAATCTTGACTGGCAGGGTTATATGCTTGATTTTCAGTAGCTGCGCTCTCAGAGGATCAGAGTGAACTCCAAACACAATTTGGTCTCTGATCATGGAGTCAGCAATATCACCAAAGTTGCAGGACAGCGCTAGCAGGCGGAGGTTAGTTAAGGAGTTGAAAGATTCATCTTGACCTTGTAGACGCTGTTTGAATATATAGCGCTCGAAGATTTCATTGGTGTCCACTTCACAGTGACTGTCAAACTTGTCCAGGATGGTCTGAAACTTTGTCTTGTCCTGGCCTTCGGTGAAATGAAAAGAGTTGAAGAGTTTGATGGCTTGATCACCCGCTGTTGAGAGGAGAAACGCGATCTTCCTTGCATCAGACACACCTATGAGGTCTGAAGCTTCGATATACAGCAGAAACTTTTGCTTGAATGTCTGCCAGTTGGCACTGAGATTGCCGGAGGTCCTGAGCTGGTGAGGAGCCTGAATCTTCTCCATGGTGCCGGGATACATTCGCTGGTCGTCAAGGAACGGACTGAGGTAAACCACCTACATTAAGCAGTCTCCTGGTAGCATGCTGTGTTATGTACTCTGGGATAACACAGGCTGCAGCTTTAACCAAAAGATACTCCAGACCTTGAAGTTAGTTCAGTCTGATTTATTGAACCAATAGCACAGTTCTCTATGCGTTCAACTCTCTGCTAACCTAAATGTGGTTACTCTGTCTGACTGAACCAGATTAGCTCTTAGCCACGTGCTGGAGGTGTGATACTGTACATACACCCTGACGCACTCTGTAGATGTTCATCAGTGGAAAGAGGTGGAGTGCGAGTGCCTCGTGCCTTTTACAGTGAGATACCACCCCTGAGTATCCTGCCTGCTCATTGGTCATGTCCTGTTCCCTGTGTTCATTAGCTGTCTGTCTGTATATCATTATCTGCATGTCTGCATATCATGACAGGTCTGAACACAGAGGCCCACCCCTCATCCCTTATGTGAAAGTGTACAAACTCAGCAATAGCCTGATGGGAAAAATAGCCAACTTATGTAACCATGTATAAGAAAGCTGTGTCAGCTATTACCAAGACCAGACCCTGGCTAACTAGATAAAGCTAAGAATCCACATAATCGTATCATACAAAGCCAGAAGAGGGAAAAGAATGCCTGACCTTAGTAAAACCTGATAACAAAGTCACGACCTAGGAATGTCCTGATAACACAACCTCCTCATGACCTACAAAGTCACGATCTAGGAATGTCCTAATAACACAACCTCCTCATGACCTAGGACCATCTGCGTCAAGGCATCATGAGGGCATAGGTGAAAGCAAAATAGGACCACGTCTTAATCCCTCAAAAGACAAGATACTGCGAATAAGCCGAGTCAGGGTCTTTCCATGACAACATGTTTGTTCAGAATTCATGACTGTATTGATGTCCTTACTACTGATTACATTTTTGAACAAGGTCTGTTTTTGTAAAATGATACAGCTTTTGTATAAATATTGAACGGTTTCTCCATGTCTTTGCGAGCTTGAGGAAGAACCAGCAGTTTTGCCTTAACTGCTCTCTGACTTCAAACTGCAGCCGTACTGCATGCAGACTTTGGTCAATAAAGACTAAGTTATTTTATCAAAACAGAGTTGTAAAGTTGTTTTCTCCACAGTCTCGAAGTAGGAAAGATTTCCAATTCAACACTTATCAAAGCACTGCAAACCAGCTTGACCCCAAACAACAGAAAAATGAAAAAACAAAAGAAACCCGAACACCAAAAACACAAAATTTTTCACAGTACAATATATGCACTTCAGTCCTCCTCCATCAAAGTTCAAGGTCCTCCTTCTCCTGCCAGTCCATTCGTTTTCATGAGGTCCACTGCCTCCTCCGCTGAACCAAAGTACAGCTCCCGGCACCCATAGGTTAGCCATAGGCGTGCCGGGTCCAGTGGTCCAAACTATATGCCCTTCTTGTACAGGGCCGGCTTGACCCTGTTGAAGCTCGCCCTCCTCTTCGCCAGCTCTGTCCCCAGGTCCTGATACACACAGATCTCACTATCTTCCCAGATGCATCGCCTCGTCTGCCTGGCCCACCTCATGACATGCTCCTTATCCAGGAACCGATACAATCATACCACCATCGCCCTCGGCGGTCGCCCCACCTGGGGCATGCGCATCAGCGCCTGTGGGCTTGATCCACCTCCAATGGCTGGTCAAACTCACCTTCCCCATCAGCTTCTCCAGCATTTTCCCAACATAGAACATAGAACATAGAAAATACAGCACAGAACAGGCCCTTCGGCCCACGATGTTGTGCCGAACCTTTGTCCTAGATTAATCATAGATTATCATTGAATTTACAGTGCAGAAGGAGGCCATTCGGCCCTTTGAGTCTGCACCGGCTCTTGGAAAGAGCACCCTACCCAAACTCAACACTTCCACCCAACACCAAGGGCAATTTGGACATTAAGGGCAATTTATCATTGGCCAATTCACCTAACCCCCACATCTTTGGACTGTGGGAGGAAACCGGAGCACCCGGAGGAAACCCACGCAGGCACGGGGAGGACGTGCAGACTCCGCACAGACAGTGACCCAAGCCGGAATCGAACCTGGGACCCTGGAGCTGTGAAGCAATTGTGCTATACACAAAGCTACCGTGCTGCCCTTGAGAACAAATAAATCTACACTATAATTTTACTGTAATCCATGTACCTATCCAATAGCTGCTTGAAGGTCCCTAATGTTTCCGACTCAACTACTTCCACAGGCAGTGCATTCCATGTCCCCACTACTCTCTGGGTAAAGAACCTACCTCTGATATCCCTCCTATATCTTCCACCTTTCACCTTAAATTTATGCCCCCTTGTAATGGTTTGTTCCACCCGGGGAAAAAGTCTCTGACTGTCTACTCTATCTATTCCCCTGGTGGATTGACCGTGATAAATTGTCCCTTAGTGTCCAAAGATGTGCAGGTTAGGTGGATTGGCCATGATAAATTGTCCCTTAGTGTCCAAAGATGTGCAGGTTAGGTGGATTGACCATGATAAAGTGTCCCTTTGTGTCCAAAGATGTGCAGGTTAGGTGGATTGACCATGATAGATTGTCCCTTAGTGTCCAAAGATGTGCAGGTTAGGTGGATTGGCCATGATAAATTGTCCCTTAGTGTCTAAAGATGTGCATATCCTCCCTGCTCTTAGGCGGCATGGTAGCACAATGGTTAGCACTGTTGCTTCACAGCACCAGGGCCCCAGGTTTGATTCCCAGCTTGGGTCACTGTCTGTGCGGAGTCTGCACGTTCTCCCCGTGTCTGCGTGCGTTTCCTCCAGGTGCTCCGGTTTCCTCCCACAAGTCCCGAAAGACGTCCTGTTCGGTGAATTCGGTGTACCCGAATAGGCGCCGGAATGTGGTGACCAGGGGCTTTTCACAGTAACTTCACTGGAGTGTTAATGTAAGCCTAATTGTGACAATAAAGATTATTATTAAACTCTATGCCTCAGCTAACAAAGACAAGTGTGCCATATGCCTTCTTAGCCACTAACCTGCACATCTTTGGGCAGCACGGTAGCATTGTGGATAGCACAATTGCTTCACAGCTCCAGGGTCCCAGGTTCGATTCCGGCTTGGGTCACTGTCTGTGCGGAGTCTGCACATCCTCCCCGTGTGTGCGTGGGTTTCCTCCGGGTGCTCCGGTTTCCTCCCACAGTCCAAAGATGTGCAGGTTAGGTGGATTGGCCATGATAAATTGCCCTTAGTGTCCAAAATTGCCCTTAGCGTTGGGTGGGGTTACTGGGTTATGGGGATAGGGTGGAGGGGTTGACCTTGGGTAGGGTGCTCTTTCCAAGAGCTGGTGCAGACTCGATGGGCCGAATGGCCTCCTTCTGCATTGTAAATTCTATGATATAAATTCTATGGTATCCGCCTGCCCTGCTACGTTAAGGGATGGGTGTAGGGTAACAGGTAAAGTCGCCAATATCCCAGTTGACCAAAGGCTGCTTTCCCCTTTCAGAGAGAGCTGACTGGTGGTGATTTAATCTGAGGGTCACCACACCTCAGACAAGGGGCAAGTTTAAGAAGCTTCATGAATAAATCTAGCCAGTCTGGGAATTGAACATGCACTGCTGGCATGGCTCTGCATCACAAACCAGCTGTCTATCTCACTGAGTTAAACCAGAACGGTGTACATGCACACCAAGGTCCCTCTGATCCTCAGTGCTCCCTTCAGCTATCCTTGCTCCCTTGAATACAACACTGAGGATGATGCTGCAAGGGTTGTTAAGATTAAAAACCAACTCAAAGGGTTGAGCAGAAGCTATCAATGTTGACAATGATAACATTTTCCCAACTGTTTTTTTCTAAAGCCTAATGCAAACAAATAAAATGAGTAGTTTCTTTGTGGGTTAGCCTGGATTTTGTTTGAAGTTCTGAGTAAGATATGTCAATATAATAGTGATGTCATGCAATACGGTTCGACTTCACAAATTCTCTTCTGCCTACAGTATGTGTGTCTAGTAACCTACATCTGCTTCCATACAGGAAACACATTGAAATAGATACACTTTATTTTGATTGAGAGAATGTTCTGCGTATTATTTGCATTAATATTTATGCAATACATTTGTTTGAAAAAGCTCAGGAACACAATATTTTACGAACTTCATGCCTAGTTTCAGGAGGAAAGAGAAATAAATGTGCTGCAATATTTTAACTAAAAAATGCATTAACATTTATAAGCAGCTTATTATGTCTGAATGTTTTAAAGTGCTTTATATACCATGAATTGTTTTTTCAATTGTAGTAAGTGTTATGAAAGACAGAATACCGATACAATCTAACAACTTCATAAGCACGCAGTTTTAAATAGAATACAAATTACCATGAAGAAATCCAAACTGTGCATTAAGACAGCAAACCACATATCATATTTTATAAGTCCTTAAGTTAGATAAGATAAAAGTAATGGTTGTGATTCACTTTTCCCACTGGCAGCGCACCTCCGCCTGCTGGTTTTCCGGCGGAATGGGGTGGTTACAATGGGAAATCCCATTAACACTCGGCGGGAAGATAGAATCTCGACACCAGCGAATGGCGCACAGCCGAGAAAAACACAGCTGGGGGAACCGGAGAATCCAGCCCAATATATTAGTCTAGCTGCAAATTTTAGAAACAAGCTTTGAAGGTGTGAAACAAGTTGCTTTATAAGTGGCATCCAATATGTATGTTTAAATAAGTGGGATTAATCCATGAGAACTTTTAACAACTTCCTGACGCGCGCTTCTCATATTTTCCAGCTCTTCTTTTCAGTTAACCGAGAAAATAGCAGACAAAGTGGATGAATTAGACAAAGGCTTTCATGGAAACTAGCTTCAGAGATTAATGGACTGATAACAATGCTATAATCCAGGAATTGTCCAGTAATCTGCCCAGCCCAAACATTATTTTGTGGTTTTGTTTGTGATACCACAGCAACATTACTCAAGAGTACACAGAGAAACCATACTCTTTCCACCTTCTTTTATAAACTGCCACCAAGTTTGTCAAATTTGCAATTTATGCTAACGGGTTCCAGATTGTCAGACCAGACTGCAGTTTCCCCAGACACAAAGATGCCATTTCAATCCAATCAGCTGAACCAGTGTTTGAAAATGTGTAATTCTGATACTACAGCAAATCTATCTTGGCAGCTGCCTGTGTGCAAGAATCCCAAAAAATGTCTACTTGGGTTTTCTCGCTAATTAATGAAAACTAATTTCAATACAATGGCTGGTTTGCCTGTCTTTAATTTTATTTTTAGGTTGATTCTTTTACTGAACTATTCTTTTAGTCCTCCCTAGGTAAAAGCAGCTGAGGTGACTGAATGGGGAATTGTGGTTTGGGCCTTCATTGACCCAATAGTAAAAAGGTAAACTTCAGCAGAAGTTACTCGAGTGTGAAAAAAACTCAGATGTACTTTCAGCCGAGGCAAAGTAACTGGGTACCAATGCCACCATTTGGCAAGCACCGGAATTAAAACATTTACAAGCTGATAGGTGTCAGAGTGCAGAAAGCCAAAGATCTTGAGAGTTTGAACTGGCTTGGGCAGGCACAGGTAGTTCAATGGCATCTTTTCTAATTGGTCCATTCAAATAACAGCACGGTGCTGACTAGGTTGAATTAGTCTCCAAAGGCTTGGCTGTGGAAAGACATAAAATGCAAATCCCTGGACAGGGAGAGAGAGACATAGTCGGCTAGAGGAGGTTCGGGCCTATTCTGCAGACGACCTTCCCAGAAGGACAGGGATGGTAAGGAGAGCACACATGTATATGCCACACTGACAGGCAAGACCAGGGTGTGATTACATGGATACCACACTTCGGCCAAGGGTCCAATGATAATGTTGCTGCATTCTTATATTGCTGTCAGACAGAGGCAAGTGTCAATCATCTCAAATGTCATTGATTGGTACCATACTGCATTTTAATGGAATGGGAGTTGATGCTCATTAGTGTATAACGCAAGCAGGGAATGTTGCCAAGCTAAAGCTAACTTTTTAATAGTAGGAAGTCTTCCAATACCAGGTTAAAGTCCAACAAGTTTGTTTGGAATTGCTAGCTCCTTCATCAGGTGAGTGATTTTTAATATGCAGGGAGATCAGTGTTGCTAGTGTCAATGGGAGGGTTTAAACTAGTATGGCAGGAGAATGGGTACCGGAGCAATAGGTCAGAAGGTGAAAAAATTGAGGGAGAACTAGGGAATAGGGCCAGTCTGGCTCTGAGGAAGAGCAGATAGGGAGATGTTGCTGAAAACAGCAGGACTGGTGGCTTGAAGTACATATGCTTTAATGCAAGAAGTATAACAGGTAAGGCAGATGAACTTCGAGCTTGGATTAGTACTTGGAACTATGGTGTTGTTGCCATTACAAAGACCTGGTTGAGGGAAGGACAGGATTGGCAGCAAAACGTTCCAGGATTTAGAGGTTTCAGGCGGGATAGAGGGGGATGTAAAAGGGGTGGCGGAGTTGCGCTACTGGTTTGGGAGAATATCACAGCTATACTACGGGAGGACATCTCCGAGGGCAGCGAGGCTATATGGGTAGAGATCAGGAATAAGAAGGGTGCAGTCACAATGTTGGGGGTTTACTACTGGCCTCCCAACAGCCAGCGGGAGATAGAGGAGCAGATAGGTAGACTGATTTTGGAAAGGAGTAAAAGCAACAGGGTTGTGGTGATGGGAGACTTCAACTTCCCCAATATTGACTGGGACTCACTTAGTGCTCGGGGCTTGGACAGGGCAGAGTTTGAAAGGAGCAACCAGGAGGGCTTCTTAAAAAAATATGTAGATAGTCCAACTAGGGAAGGGGCTGTACTGGACCTGGTACTGGGGAATGAGCCCGGCCAGGTGGTAGAAGTTTCAGTAGGGGAGTATTTCGGGAACAGTGACCACAATTCAGTAAGTTTTAAAGTACTGGTGGACAAGGATAAGAGTGGTCCTAGGGTGAATGTGCTAAATTGGGGGAAGGCTAATTATAACAATATTAGGCGGGAACTGAAGATAGGGTCTGTTTAGCACAGGGCTAAATCGCTGGCTTTGAAAGCAGACCAAGGCAGGCCAGCAGCACGGTTCAATTGCCGTACCAGCCTCCCCGAACAGGCGCCGGAATGTGGCGACTAGGGGCTTTTCACAGTAACTTCATTTGAAGCCTACTTGTGACAATAAGCGATTTTCATTTCAAAGACAAGGATATAGTGCAGATTTTTAGCTGCCAATGGGCAGACTGTGCACCATGCAAGATATTTTGTGGAGCGAGAAGAATGAATGGCCCATACAAATCACCCTCTTGTTCGGAGATTTCTAATTCCCTTCCAGAGTGGAGCCTCCCAACCAGTGAGCTACCTACCTGTGAGATTAAATTCTAGCCACTTTTATCCTTATTGGCAGCCCTGCCAGGCACAGTTACACCAAGCTGTATATTTGTAAAGCCAGGCCTGTGAAGGGTCTTGTCTATCGCCTGTGGATCAATCTGATTCGGGGATTTGATCTGGTCTGCAATCTGCACCTTACTCAATTGCCTCTGTCCAGTGTAGGCTTGAAACTCAGTGTCATTAAATAGAGCTGGGAAAAACATGCACAGCAATTTCAAATCATGAGCTCGACAAATTTGGAAGCCCTTATAAAATCTTACATGCATGGGAGTTACTTGGGAAATTGATATATTAAAGAAACCCCAAACATATTTGGACTAACGTGTGAATTGTGACAATTTGCATCACAGTCTTAAATTGCATCATGGAAAGTGCTGAGACAAGTATATTTTTGACCTTATCGCCCAATAGCAGAGACCTGACAATACATTGTGGAGGAGCCAGCCGCTGAAGATGGGAATGATATCAGTGGATTTCGAACCCCAGGTAATTTCCAATGACTCAGTAATATAAGCAAAACGTGTTTCTAACTACTATCAGTCTAGAACATGGAACATTACAGCGCAGTTCAGGCCCTTCGGCCCTCGATGTTGCGCCGACCTGTGAAACCACTCTAAAGCCCATCTACACTATTCCCTTATCGTCCATATGTCTATCCAATGACCATTTGAATGTCCTTAGTGTTGGCGAGTCCACTACTGATTATCCTGCTCCATTTGTTGTTCCACTGTAAACATAATGCTGGATGCATGGTTTAATCTTGATTGTTCTCTACACAAAAGTAATGTGGCCACTCACTAATCATGGCACACAGATCTGCCCTACTGCGCCAAAGGTTGAAAACTCCTGCTTCAGATTGACGGAGAGCAGCAAAAAGCCTGGAGTTAATTATTACATAGATACAGTTTACAAGAGAGTTTTGCACCTACAAGTTACTGGACACTCACCAATCAACTACACACAAACTATGTTATTAGCCAGGTAAAGTGCGCTGACAAATTGTGCAACATAGGGCAAATGAAATGATCCACATATTGCATGGTCTATATTTTGGCAGAAGGGGGAAGCTAAGTGGTCAGGTTTCTTCCACATATATGCGGCACAAATGTGACAAAACATTGAGAATCTTCATGAGTCTATGCAAGGAGGCCTCCTGCTGCTTCCTCCTCGGCATCATTTCCATTTGCTTTAAGGTCAACAAGTGTTTGTGCAAAACTGGTCCATTCATCGTTCCGGGGAATGGCAATTTGCTGAAAAGTGAAAAAGACAAGAGAAAAACGAGATTTGATCAAGGCATATCTGCGATAATGATGGATTAGTGCTTCCTGCACTTTATTAAGGGGATTGAAATACTCCCAAGTTAGAGAGACCCAGTATTCCCATCCCATTTGTCTCAGGTCCACTTTGTCATAAGTGGTCCACATTGCTGCACAATAGACAATGAATTATGGACTTTAGCAGCAATTTCCCAAAGCTCCTCCTGGATGTGGACTGTTTTGCTCTGACAGTCTAGTTCAGGCTTGCCAGCTGGCATGCCTCTTTGTCCGGCCTGCTACAACATTGCTGGACATACGATAGTGTCATGTGAGCATACCTTTACGACATGGATGTTTAAGCAATGTACCTTTAAGAAAACAGTGATGTCAGAGAGTGGGTGGAGCTGAGGTCAGGTCAGCCATTTTGCAGTTTAGTTTTACAGTTTGGAGGAAAAGAGCTGGGTGTGTGTCTGTGTTTTGCAGTGAGCTGGATCTCTGCCATGAAAGACTATCTCTGGATCTTTTATGTGATTTAAACTCATAATTGTAAAGCCTTTAACCTGATGTGATTCTGTTTAAAGGTGTTAAGTCTCTTGGAAGTTTGAAGGAACATTTTAAGGAGTTATTTACTGTTGCAATATTTTCTGAGTTATCTTTGAAGTAAGGGGTGTTAAGAGATCCAATGTTTATTTAAGATGTTAAGTTGAGTTCATGGAATCAACATTGTTTTGTGTTTAAAAACCCACGTGTCCATAATTGTAATTCCACACCTAGGGAACAAGCCGTGTGCTAGGAAAAGCAACAAATAGATTAAAGGGAGAGGTTGGTTGAACTCCATGATACATTTTGGGGTTCTGAATTCGCCTCGCCCATAACAATTGGGGGCTCGAGGGGGATAAAAGTCTATCTATTGGATTGGCTTTTGTGAACTTAAAGACAGTGAAGGATTGTTGCTTTTCCGGTGTGGTATTTCAGTTTAAGTGGGGAGAGTGTTGTGAACAATGGCTCTTTCAGAGGCTCAGAAGTTTTTGGGGGTGGAGAATGTTACACGTAGTACCTTACGGACAGAAACAAAAAGCAGACTGTTAGATTTGGCAAGAACATTGCAGTTAACATTACCTGACAACATGCAAAAAGATGAGGTAATTATGGCGGTGGTTAAGCATTTAAAGTTGCCTGAGATAGAGTTTGACTCATTGGAAATGGCAAAAATTCAGTTGCAAATTAAACAAATGGAACATGAGAAAGAATTAAAGCGGCTTGAATACGAGAGTGAGAGAGAGGAAAAAGAAAGAGAAAGAGAGAGAGAGGAAAAAGAAGGAGAAAGAGAGAGAGAGGAAAAGAAAGAGAAAGAGAGAGAGAGGAAAAAGAAAAGGAGAGAGAATGAAGGAGAAAATAAAGAATAGCCCTGGCAGAACAAAAAGAAAATGAAAGGGAGATACAGATCAGGGAAAAAGATAAAGAGAGGGAGTTTGAACTTCAGAAAATGCCCATGAAACATGACAATCAGTTAAAATTGGCAGAAGTAAAGGGAAACGTACAGCTGGATGATCGTGATGAGGATAGTGAGAAAGAGCGTCATAGTCGAAGGCTTGGTGGGAATCTATTTAAATATGTCCAAGCATTAAATATGTCCAAGAGAAGGTAGCTAAACAAATGAAATGGCCACAGGACATGTGGGTGTTACTGATTCAAACAAAGCTGGTAGGTAGAGCTAGTGAAGTGTTTGCATCACAACTGGGGGAGGTATCTGGAACGTATGAGGAGGTGAAGAAATCCACCTGAAGTGCATATGAGCTAGTGCCTGAAGCTTACAGACAAGGTTTAGAAATTTAAGGAAAGAATTTGGTCAAACATACATGGAGTTTGAAAGGCTCAAACAGAGTAATTTTGATCGGTGGAGAAGGGCTTTGAAAATAGACCAAACGTATGAAGCTCTGAGAGAAATTATACTTTTGGAGGAGTTTAAAAATTCAATTCCTGATGTAGTGAGAACTCATGTGGAAGAACAGAGGGTTAAAACTGCGAGATTAGCAGCGGAAATGGCAGATGATTATGAATTAGTTCATAAATCAAAGATTGGTTTCCGACATCAGTTTCAGCCGGTGAGGGATAGAAACTGGGGACATGAGAAATACTCAAGTGGTAAAGGTAATCTGATGGGAGACAATAAAGTGAGTGTACCTCAGATTAAAAAAGAAATCCAGGAGGGTGGAAAAGAAATGAAAAGTTTCAGGTGTTTTCACTGTAATAAACTAGGCCATGTAAAGTCACAGTGTTGGTGGTTGAAGAAAAGCACTGGGAAGGCTGATGTGGTAAAACAGGGTAAGACGGTGGGGTTTGTTAGAGTGGTAAAGGAAAGCCCAAAGGAAGCGAAGGAGGTGCAAACGATTGTACAGCCAGTTCAAGAAGTAATTGTTAAGAAGGTGCCAGATGTCTTTAAAGAATTTACTTGTGTGGGTAAAGTTTACTCATGTGTATCAGGAGGAGCAGATAAAGAAGTCACAATTTTAAGTGATACAGGGGCTAGTCAATCTTTAATGGTAAGAGATGAGGAATTATGTAGTTTTGGAAGAATGTTGCCAGAAAAGGTGGTGATATGTGGAATTCAGGGCGAGAGTAGTAGCGTTCCATTATATAAGGTAAGGTTGGAAAGTCCAGTGAAGAGTGGTGAAGTGATAGTAGGAGTAATATATAAACTATCTTTTCCTGGAATACAGTTTATCTTGGGTAATGATATAGCTGGATCGCAGGTGGGAGTGATGCCTACTGTGGTGGATAAGCCATTGGAAAATCAGCCAACTGTGTTGAAGGACAAATATCCTGGGATTTTTCCGGATTGTGTAGTAACAAGGTCGCAAAGTCACAGGTTAAGACAAGAGGAGAAATCAAAGAGTGAAGATGAAGTTGAAGTGCAATTATCAGAAACAAATTTTGATCAGATTGTTGAAAAAGAACAAGAACAGGTGGAGGATGCGTTTGGTGATGAACCTAGCCAAAAGTGAATTTGGAGAAGCCCGAATCACTTTCCTTGCGGAGTTTCCGATACCCTCAAGACGAAGGGAAATAATGCGATTTCTTAGCATGAGTGGATTTGATTGAACAGTTGTGCAAATGTTTTGTGGCGTGATTACTCCACTGATGGAATTGCTGAAGAAACGTAAAACATTTCAATGGACAGCGGACTTTCAACAGGCATTTGACTGCCTGAAAGCTGTGATCACCAATGTTCCTGTATTGGAGAATTGCAAGGGACTCTGTGGTCAGACTGAACTTAAGTATCTGATTCTAAAGAGCAATGCCCAGGAGGAGAGGAATGGATGGATTGTGCAGAGACTTTGTTCAAAGAGACTGTCAATCGAGAAGGATTTCGGTTGGAGAAAGAAGAACAAAGAAAAATGGACTATATTATTATACCTGTTTGCGTGTGTTGTTTTCTTTAAATGAAAGGTATATTTACTGTCTGCATTTCTTAGTGGATGGTGCAAAAGTGAAAAATGAAACCATCTTGAAGTTGATGGTTTTTTTTTTTTTCTTGGGGGGAGGTGTCATGTGAGTGTACCTTTAAGACATGGATGTTTAAGCAATGTACCTTTAATAAAACAGTGATGTCAGAGCGTGCGTGGCGCTGAGGTCAGGTAAGCCATTTTGCAGTTTGGAGGAAAAGAGCTGGGTGTGTGTCTGTGTTTTGCAGTGAGCTGGATCTCTGCCATGAAAGAATATCTCTGGATCATTTGGGTGATTTAAACTCATAATCGTAAAGCCTTTAACCTGATGTGATTCTGTTTAAAGGTGTTAAGTCTCTTGGAAGTTTGAAGGAACATTTTAAGGAGTTATTTACTGTTGCAATATTTTCTGAGTTATCTTTGAAGTAAGGGGTGTTAAGAGATCCAATGTTTATTTAAGATGTTAAGTTGAGTTCATGGAATCAACATTGTTTTGTGTTTAAAAACCCACGTGTCCATAATTGTAATCCCACACCTCGGCAACAAGCCGTGTGCTAGGAAAAGCAACAAATACATTAAAGGGAGAGGTTGGTTGAATCCATGATACATTTTGGGGTTCTGAAAACACCTCAACCATAACAATAGACTATAGGTTTGAAAAATGCTGTGAAGCTGCTCATCCATTCACAGGCTGCATGAACTAGCGAGCTTATCATCAGTAAATGCGGGGAGAAACCAGCCTGTCACGCGACCAGCAAATAAATAAATGCAAACACATGTCAAAGGTCTGGGGTAATTATATCAACCCGAGTCTGGTTTCGAACTACAAATGTTCAAAATATTCCCAGTAAATTTATGAAATGCCAGTCATTTCCATTCTTGTAATCTCATCGATATTTCTATCTTTAACACATTAGGTGCAGAATAATTCTACGTTCAAGGAATGTGGGCGTCACAGGCTGTGCCAGCATTTATTGCCCATCCCTAAAGGGGGCAGTTAAGAGCCAACCACATTGCGTGGGTCTGGAGTCACATGTAGGCCCGACCAGGTAAGGACGGCAGATTTCCTTCTCTAAAGGACATCAGTGAACTAGATGGGTTTTTACAACAATCGACAATGTGGTTTCATGGTCATCATTAGACTTTTAATTCCAGATTTTTTTATTGAATTGAACTGGCAGGATTTGAACCTGAGTTCCCAGAGTACTCTGGGTCTCTGGATTACTCGTTCAGTGACAATACCACTCCGTCACCACCTTCCCCTAATATTGTCAAGCTTCCTGCGATTGGTCAAAGCCTAATACACCACCCAGTGTTTAACTCAATCAGACTACTGTGTGTCCATCAGTGTGTGTCTGCACCATGATATACTGGTGTCTTTTATGACATCCCCCCTTTTATAAAAAAAATGTACCTGCGTGACAATAAATAGTGTATGGTGAATGTTCCTGACTACGTGTGCGCAAAATATTTACAGGACTATGTGCATAAAAACAAAGCTATTTACATGGGAAGGTGCCTGGTGCAAAAAAGTGTGTCACAAGAATAACGAGATGAACACTATACACAAACCACTTGAACGATTAAACGGAAGAACAGAACAGATCATAAATCACTGACTGCTGAATTTGGTGCATTTTGAGTGCCATAGTGAGAGTTTGGTGACTGAGGGAGTGCTGAATTTGGTGCATTTTGAGTGCCATAGTGAGAGTTTGGTGACTGAGGGAGTGCTGAATTTGGTGCATTTTGAGTGCTATAGTGAGAGTTTGGTGACTGAGGGAGTTAGGTGAGGAGGGAGTAAGGTGCTCCTTTCATTTTGTTTCCGACATTTCCGCATAGAGTGCGAAGAGAGCCAGGAGTTTACAGAAAGTGTAGCTGACTGGGAGCAGAGTCGGAGGGCGGAGATCTAGTTAGTCCACAGGGCAGCTATATTCTGTCAGGTAAGAGGGGATGGAGGCTAGGCCAGTTGCATGCTCCTCCTGTAGGATGTGGGTGGTGAGGGATACCACCGGTGTCCCCACTGACTATACCTGCGGGAAGTGCACCCAACTCCAGCTCCTCAAAGACCGTGTTAGGGAACTGGAGCTGAAGCTAGATGAACTTCGGATCATCCGGGAGGCAGAGGGGGTGATAGAGAAGAGTTAAAGGGAGGTAACCACACCCAAGGTACAGGACAAGAGTAGCTGGGTTACAATCAGGGGGAAAAAAACAAACAGTGCAGGGATCCCTCGTGGCCGTTCCCCTTCAAAACAAGTATACCGTTTTGGATGCTGTTGGGGGGGGGATGACCTACCGGGGGAAGGCCCTAGCGGCCAGGTCTCTGGCACTGAGTCTGGCTCTGGGGCTCAGAAGGGAAGGGGGGAGAATAGAAAAGCAACAGTTGTCGGAGATTCAATGGTTAGGGGAATAGATAGGAGATTCTGTGGTCACGAGCGAGACACCCGGAAGGTATGTTGCCTCCCGGGTGCCAGGGCCAGGGCCAGGGTTTCTCGGATCGTGTCTTCAGGATCCTTAAGGGGGAGGGGGAGCAGCCAGAAGTCGTGGTGCACATTGGTACCAACGACGTAGGTAGGAAAAGGGGTGTGGAGGTTATAAATGAGTTTAGGGAGTTAGGCTGGAAGTTAAAAGCCAGGACAGACAGAGATGTCATCTCAGGTTTTTTGCGGGTGCCACGTGATAGCAAAGCTGGGAATAGGGAGAGAGTGTAGCTGAACACGTGGCTGCAGGAATGATGTAGGAGGGAGGGCTTCAGGTATTTGAATAATTGGAGCGCATTCTGGGGAAGGTGGGACCTGTACAAGCAGGACGGGTTGCATCTGAACCAGAGAGGCACCAATATCCTGGGAGGGAGATTTTCTAGTACTCTTCGGGAGGGTTTAAACTAATTTGGCAGGGGAATGGGAACCGGATTTGTAGTCCAGCAACTAAGGTAGCCGATATTCAGGATGCCAAAGCGTGTAATGAGGCAGTGGGGAAGGGAACTGACAAAGGAGAGTACTTGCAGGCACGGAGATGGGTTGAAGTGTGTATACTTCAACGCAAGAAGCATCAGGAATAAGGTGGGTGAACTTAAGGCATGGATCGGTACTTGGGACTATGATGTGGTGGCCATCACGGAAACTTGGATAGAAGAGGGGCAGAAATGGTTGTTGGAAGTCCCTGGTTATAGATGTTTCAATAAGATGAGGGAGGGTGGTAAAGAGGTGTGGGTGGCATTGTTAATTAGAGATAGTATAACAGCTGCAGAAAGGCAGTTCGAGGAGTATCAGCTTACTGAGGTAGTATGGGTTGAAGTCTGAAAGAGGAAAGGAGCAGTCACCTTGTTGGGGGTTTTCTATATGCCCCCCAATAGTAGCAGAGATGTGGAGGAACAGATTGGGAAACAGATTTTGGAAAGGTGCAGAAGTCACAGGGTAGTAGTCATTGGTGACTTTAACTTCCCAAACATTGAGTGGAAACTCTTTAGATCAAATAGTTTGGATGGGGTGGTGTTTGTGCAGTGTGTCCAGGAAGCTTTTCCAACACAGTATGTAGATTGTCCGACCAGAGGAGGGGCAATATTGGATTTAGTACTTGGTAATGAACCAGGGCAAGTGATAAGATTTGTTAGTGGGGGAGCATTTTGGAGATAGTGACCACAATTCTGTGACTTTCACTTTAGTAATGGAGAGGGATAGGTGCGTGCAACAGGGCAAGGTTTACAATTGGTGGAAGGGTAAATACGATGTTGTCAGACAAGAACTGGAGTGCATAAGTTGGGAACATAGGCTGTCAGGGAAGGACACAAGTGAAATGTGGAACTTGTTCAAGGAACAGGTGCTACGTGTCCTTGATATGTATGTCCCTGTCAGGCAGGGAAGAGATGGCCGAGTGAGGGAACCATGGTTGACAAGAGAGGTTGAATGTCTTGTTAAGAGGAAAAAGGAGACTTATGTAAGGCTGAGGAAACAAGGTTCAGACAGGGCGTTGGAGGGATACAAGATAGCCAGGAGGGAACTGAAGAAAGGGATTAGGAGAGCTAAGAGAGGGCATGAACAATCTTTGGCAGGTAGGATCAAGGAAAACCCCAAGGCCTTTTACACATATGTGAGAAATATGAGAATGACTAGAGCGAGGGTAGGTCCGATCAAGGACAGTAGCGGGAGATTGTGTATTGAGTCTGAAGAGATAGGAGAGGTCTTCAACGAGTACTTTTCTTCTGTATTTACAAATGAAAGGGGCCATATTGTTGGAGAGGACAGTGTGAAACAGACTGGTAAGTTCGAGGAAATACTTGTTAGGAAGGAAGATGTGTTGGGCATTTTGAAAAACTTGAGGATAGTCAAGTCCCCCGGGCCTGACGGGATATATCCAAGGATTCTATGGGAGGCAAGAGATGAAATTGCAGAGCCGTTGACAATGATCTTTTCGTCCTCACTGTCAACAGGGGTGGTACCAGGGGATTGGAGAGTGGCGAATGTCGTGCCCCTGTTCAAAAAAGGGAATAGGGATAACCCTGGGAATTACAGGCCAGTTCGTCTTACTTCGGTGGTAGGCAAAGTCATGGAAACGGTACTGAAGGATAGGATTTCTGAGCATCTGGAAAGACACTGCTTGATTAGGGATAGTCAGCACGGATTTGTGAGGGGTAGGTCTTGCCTTACAAGTCTTATTGAATTCTTTGAGGAGGCGACCAAGCATGTGGATGAAGGTAAAGCAGTGGATGTAGTGTACATGGATTTTAGTAAGGCATTTGATAAGGTTCCCCATGGTAGGCTTCTGCAGAAAGTAAGGAGGCATGGGATAGTGGGAAATTTGGCCAGTTGGATAACAAACTGGCTAACGGATAGAAGTCAGAGAGTGGTGGTGGATGGCAAATATTCAGCCTGGATCCCAGTTACCAGTGGCGTACCGCAGGGATCAGTTCTGGGTCCTCTGCTGTTTTGTGATTTTCATTAATGACTTGGATGAGGGAGTTGAAGGGTGGGTCAGTAAATTTGCAGACGATACGAAGATTGGTGGAGTTGTGGATAGTGAGGAGGGCTGTTGTCGGCTGCAAAGAGACATAGATAGGATGCAGAGCTGGGCTGAGAAGTGGCAGATGGAGTTTAACCCTGAAAAGTGTGAGGTTGTCCATTTTGGAAGGACAAATATGAATGCGGAATACAGGGTTAACGGTAGAGTTCTTGGCAATGTGTAGGAACAGAGAGATCTTGGGGTCTATGTTCATACATCTTTGAAAGTTGCCACTCAAGTGGATAGAGCTGTGAAGAAGGCCTATGGTGTGCTAGCGTTCATTAACAGAGGGATTGAATTTAAGAGCTGCGAGGTGATGATGCAGCTGTACAAAACTTTGGTAAGGCCACATTTGGAATACCGTGTACAGTTCTGGTCGCCTCATTTTAGGAAGGATGTGGAAGCTTTGGAAAAGGTGCAAAGGAGATTTACCAGGATGTTACCTGGAATGGAGAGTAGGACTTACGAGGAAGGGTTGAGGGTGCTCGGCCTTTTCTCATTAGAATGGAGAAGGATAAGGGGCGACTTGATAGAGGTTTATAAGATGATCAGAGGATTAGATAGAGTAGACAGTCAGAGACTTTTCCCCCGGGTGGAACAAACCATTACAAGGGGACATAAATTTAAGGTGAATGGTGGAAGATATAGGGGGGATGTCAGAGGTAGGTTGTTTACCCAGAGAGTAGTGGGGGCATGGAATGCACTGCCTGTGTAAGTAGTTGAGTCGGAAACATTAGGGACCTTCAAGCAGCTATTGGATAGGTACATGGATTACGGTAAAATGATATAGTGTAGATTTATTTGTTCTTAAGGGCAGCATGGTAGCATTGTGGATAGCACAATTGCTTCACAGCTCCAGGGTCCCAGGTTCAATTCCGGCTTGGGTCACTGTCTGTGCGGAGTCTTCACATCCTCCCCGTGTGTGCGTGGGTTTCCTCCGGGTGCTCCGGTTTCCTCCCACAGTCCAAAGATGTGCAGGTTAGGTGGATTGGCCATGATAAATTGCCCTTAGTGTCCAAAATTGCCCTTAGTTTTGGGCGGAGGTGTTGACTTTGGGTGGGGTGCTCTTTCCAAGAGCCGGTGCGGACTCGATGGGCCGAATGGCCTCCTTCTGCACTGAAAATTCAATGATAATCTCTGATTAATCAAGGACAAAGGTTCGGCACAACATTGTGGGCCGAAGGGCCTGTTCTGTGCTGTATTTTTCTATATTCTATGTTCTATAAAGTCCAGAAGTCCACAAAGTTCACAAATTAAGTCTCTGAGGTGGACGACGAATTCTGGTTGACCGCCTCAAGGGTGGGTCGGGAGCCGCCGGCTGAGGAGCTAGCTGGACTGCGTCAGAGTGAGGAGGATGTGTGGCAATGGTGGAGGATCACGTAGCGAGCACGGAACGAGACGAAGGGCACGTCGATTACGGCGCAGAATGGAGCCGTCCTGCAGACGAACCAGGAACGAGCGGGGAGCCACCTGCCGAAGGACAACAGCAGTTGCAGACCAGCCACCATCCGGAAGATGGATGCGGACGTTGTCATCTGGAGCCAGAGCAGGGAGATCAGCTGCACGGGAGTCATGAGCCGCCTTGTGCTGTGCACGAGACAGCTGCATCCGGCGAAGGACCGGAACGTGGTCGAGGTCTAGGACATGAATGGACGGCACCGTCGTCCTCAGGGTGCGACCCATGAGCAGCTGGGCTGGCGACAGGCCAGTGGACAGTGGGGCCGAGCGATAGGCCAGCAGGGCGAGGTAGAAATCGGACCCAGCATCGGCAGCCTTGCAGAGGAGCCGTTTTACTATGTGGACGCCCTTCTCCGCTTTGCCGTTGGATTGGGGGTACAGGGGACTGGATGTCACATGCACAAAGTTGTACCTCCTGGCAAAGTTGGACCATTCCTGGCTCGTGAAGCCGGGGCCATTGTCCGACATCACAGTGAGTGGGATGCCGTGTCGAGCAAAGGTGACCTTGCAGGCACGGATGACTGCAGACAATGTGATGTCGTGTAAATGTACCACCTCCGGGTAATTTGAAGAATAGTCTACAATCAGAACATAGTCCCTGCCCAGCGCGTGGAACAGGTCGATGCCGACCTTGGACCAAGGGGACGTGACCAACTCATGGGGCTGTAGGGTCTCACGTGGTTGTGCCTGCTGGAAACGCTGACAAGTGGGGCAATTGAGCACTGTGTTGGCGATGTCCTCATTGATGCCGGGCCAGTACACTGCCTCTCGGGCCCGTCTGCGGCACTTCTCCACTCCAAGGTGGCCCTCGTATAGAGTTGAGGGCATTGGCCCTTGAGCCACCCGTCTGTTAGGTGGCGCATGACACGCTGGAGCAAAGGGGGTCAGCCGCCGTCTCGCGGCGAATTTGGACGAGGCGTTCATCCGTGGCAGGTACATTGGAGGCCACGAAGGCCACACGGGCGTCAACCTGGCAGACGAATCCCGCTTGGTCACTGCCCTGGAGAGAGCGTTGGCGATGATTAGGTCTTTACCCGGGTGTATACCAGCTGGAAGTCGTATCGCCAGAGCTTGAGCAGAATGCGCTGGAGGCGAGGCGTCATGTCGTTCAAGTCTTTCTGTATTATATTGACCAGCGGGCGATGGTCGGTCCCGACGGTGAATTGGGGAAGGTCGTACACTTGACGACACCGGTCAGAAGGCCCAGGCACTCCTTTTCTATCTGCGCGTAGCGCTGTTCCGTGGGGGTCATGGCGCGTGACGCATATGCAACCATGATGAGGCCTCATCGCGTTGCAGGAGCACTGCCCCAATGCCGGATTGGCTGGCATCGGTCGAACTTTTTGTCTCTTTCGCTGGGTTAAAAAACGCCAATACCGGGGCCGTGGTGAGTTTGGTTTTGAGTTCTCTCCATTCGCGCTCGTGGGCAGGAAGCCATTGGAAGTCTGTTGTCTTCCTGACCAGGTCCCGGAGAGCCGTGGGATGAGAGGCGAGGTTAAGGATGAACTTCCCTAGGAAGTTGACCATGACCAGAAATCGGAGGACCGCCTTCTTGTCCTCTGGCTTTTTCATGGCTGTGATAGCAGCCACCTTGTCCGCATCCGGCCACACACCCAATTGGGAGATGTGGTCCCCGAGGAACTTGAGTTCCATCTGACCAAAGGAGCATTTGGCTCTGTTGAGGCGTAGGCCCTGCTCACGTATGCGTTTGAACACGCGCTGGGGGCGACTGACATGCTCCTGAGGGGTGGTGGACCAAATGATTATGTCGTCGACATAGATGCGAACACCTTCAATGCCTTCCATCATTTGTTCCATGATCCTGTGGAACACTTCTGAAGCCAATATGATCCCAAACGGCATCCTGTTGTAACAATATCTGCCAAAGTGGGTGTTGAAGGTACACAGTTTCCTGCTGGATTTGTCGAGCTGGATTTGCCAGAATCCTTTCGAGGCGTCAAGTTTGGTGAAGAGCTTGGCGCGAGCCATCTCACATGTGATCTCTTCGCGCTTGGGGATTGGGTAATGCTCCCTCATTATGTTGCGATTCAGATCCTTTGGATCAATGCAGATTCTGAGATCGCAGGAAGGCTTTTTTACGCACACCATGGAACTGACCCAGACGGTTGGTTCCGTAACTCTGGAGATCACTCCTTGGTCTTGGAGGTCCTGCAGCTGCTGCTTGAGGCGGTCTTTGAGGAGTGCTGGAAGTCTGTGAGGTGCATGCACCACAGGCGTGGCGTTCTGTTTGAGTAGGATCTTGTAAGTATATGGGAGCGTGCCTGTTATAACCTGCCTACTTACGATTGGCTGGGGACTAATGACTATCCCACAATCCTATGGGAGTATGAACTTCCCCAATGAGGGGGGGGCGGAGAAACTCCTAGTATAAATAAGCTGGCCAGTTCAGGAACCAGCAGGAAGGAGAAGGTAGCAAGGGAAGTTACTGCTACTGTTGCGTATATATTATTATAGTAAATAAACGTTATTATTTTGTATCCTTAAAACTCGTGCTGGATTCTTCGTGGCCCTTACAAAACTGGCGACGAAGGTAAAAGTGAATAGCTGTCTACACTGCTGAAGCCACCTCCCTGGATTTTTGTTGGATACAGGTTGGAAGTTGTTTTCTATTATACCATGCCTCTGTACGGACGTTTGGATGTTTTTGATGCTGCGCTGGAAAGCTGGAACCAGTACACACAACGGATGCGTTACTATTTCCGGGCAAACAATATCACTGAAAACGAGCGCCAGGTGGTCATATTGCTCACCGCCTGCGGCCCGCATACGTTTGGGGTGATTAGGAGCCTTACGTACCCAGCTGCGCCGGACACCAAAACGTTTGACGAACTTGCGAATATAGTGGGGCAACACTTTAACCCAACCCCGTCCACGATAGTCCAGCGTTACCGGTTTAATACCGTTGAGAGGACCCCTGGAGAATCCCTTGCCGATTTTTTATCCAGGCTACGCGGGATTGCGGAATACTGTGACTATGGTGAGACCTTGTCAGAAATGTTACGCGACCGTTTGGTTTGCGGTATTAACAATGCAGCAACCCAGAGAAAGTTGTTAGCGGAGCCAACATTGACTTTTCAACAGGCAATACAAATAGTCTTGTCCCGAGAGAGCACAGAGCGAGGAGTACAGGAGCTACAGGGAATGGCCAGGGCGGCCTTGGGCACGCTTACATGCAGATTTCGCAGGCCCTTTTTAGGGATCCATGTTCCTTCTACTAATTGACGCCCAGTCCAAGTGGCTGGAGGTGCATAAGATGCAGGGGACAACGTCCTGCGCAACAATTGAAAAGATGCGTTTATCATTTAGTACGCATGGCCTCCCCGAGGTGCTGGTCACGGATAATGGCACTCCATTCACGAGTGAGGAGTTTGCTAGGTTTACAAAGATGAACGGCATCCGCCATATCCGCACTGCCCCTTACCACCCAGCTTCAAATGGGTTGGCAGAGCGTGCAGTGCAAACATTCAAAAGAGGCCTAAAGAAGCAGTCTTCCGGATCAATGGACACGAGACTGGCTCGCTTTTTGTTTACGTACAGGACCACCCCCCATGCAGTGACTGGGGTAGCTCCCGCAGAACTCCTAATGGGCCGAAGACTTTGCACCCGCCTTAGTATGGTCTTCCCGGACAATGGCGCAAAAGTACGCCGCACACAAGAGCGGCAGGGACAGGGATTGTCTCGGCATCGTCCGATTCGGCAGTTTGCGCCCGGTGACCCAGTATTCGTGCGGAATTTTGCTGGTGGTGCCCAGTGGGTTCCTGGTGTAATCTTTCGCCAAACGGGCCCTATATCTTACCAAGTGCAAGCCCAGGGTCGTCTCCAGCGAAAACACGTAGACCACGTCCGGTCCAGAAGATCATCCCCTCAAAAGATTCCCCGCCCCCGGAGCTCATTTCAACAGCCGCAGAGACAAGGGAAGGTAGTCCTCACAATCTTCCACTGGTGCCTCACTCAAAGCCTGCGCAGGTCATGACGGGACCGAATGGAGATAGAGACGCTGACATGACGGAGGCAGCAGACTCTGACTCCGAGATGGAGACACAGGATGCATCAGAGGGGGAATCCTCGGGTCCACAGGCCGTGGATGTACAACCGCGCCGTTCATCACGGAAGCGCCGGTCTCTGTCTCGTTACACGCCGCCTGATCCAGCGTCGCGTGCAAATGGTGTCCGGCCTGCGGCCAAACGAGTTCGACGCCTTCCTTCGCCAGGGTCTTCGGTGGATTCCTTGGACTTTGGGGGGGAGGGATGTTATAACCTGCCTACTTACGATTGGCTGGGGACTAATGACTATCCCACAATCCTATGGGAGTATGAACTTCCCCAATGAGGGGGGCGGAGAAACTCCTAGTATAAATAAGCTGGCCAGTTCAGGAACCAGCAGGAAGGAGAAGGTAGCAAGGGAAGTTACTGCTACTGTTATGTATATATTGTTATAGTAAATAAACGTTATTATTTTGTATCCTTAAAACTCGTGCTGGATTCTTCGTGGCCCTTACAAAAGTGCCCATGCCTTCGAAGACGTCGCGGTGCTGGTCGATGATGGAGTCGAGTTGCGCTCTGAAGTCAGCGTCCTGGAAGGCAGACGTGTCATCAGGAGAGAGAGTGGACTCTTTGAACGAGATTCAGCAGCTTGCACGCCTGTGCGCCAAGTAGGGAGTCCTTCGAGGAGCCCGCAATCTCGAAAGGAAGGATGGCTTTTCGTGACTTGTGCGTCACTTCAAGTTCGCACGAGCCAGTAGCAGGAATGATGTTGCCATTGTAGTCCAATAGCTGGCAGGCCGATGGAAGGATGGCTGGTTTGACACAAAGGCTTTGGAAAGCAGACCACGCCATGAGATTGGCGGAGGCACCAGTGTCCAGGTGGAATCGTATTTGGGACCGGTTGACCGTCAGGGTGGCACACCACTCATCATCTGGATCGATGCTATAGACCGACAGCGGCTGGTGTCTTTGCTTCGGGGACAGCCTGTTTTTCGTTACGACACCGACTCGAAAAGGCGCCTTCGGGTCCTGGGTGTCACTGCTGTGTGGGAGGTCCGCATCGGACTTGGTGACTGTGGGTTGAATTGCCCGAACATTCCTGCGAGGCTGGCTGAAGCGATATGAATTGGAAGGCTGAGCTGCTCGACAGCAGGCAGCATAGTGGCCAAGTCTGCCACAGCGTAGGCATTGTCGAGATGTTGTGGGGCATTGCCGCTTTAAATGGGCGGAGCCACAGTTGCCGCAAGATGTGACGTCAGCACGTTCGCTGCGCCACCGTGCATGCGTGGTGCGGTCGTGCATGGTGCGCACCTGCGCATTACGTTCCTCAACGTCGCCGTCCCCTCGTTTGGTGCATACAAGCGCGGGAGTCCGCGAAAAGTGCACGAAATGCCCGCCCTCATCCAAGCTGAGGCCCTGGAGGTGCTCAATCACTTGGACCCGTTCCGCCTCGTGGGGACCTTGCCGCGCCGTTTCAGCCACTTGTATATGGGAATACCGACTCGTGGCGTTTTCATGTAAGACACAGGTCTCGATGGCGGTCGCTAGGGTGAGTTGCTTTACTTTGAGGAGCTGCTGTCGTAGGGGGTCCGACTGAACACCGAAAACGATCTGGTCGCGTATCATGGAGTCGGAGGTGGGCCCGTAGCTGCAAGATTGCGCAAGGATGTGGAGGTGCGTTAGAAAGGATTGGAAAGACTTCCGGTGGGGTGGGCGAGCAGGCCGGCCGCAAAAAAAAGAGCTCCCGCCGGTGGCCGCGATTCGCGGCGATTTTGGGGAAATCCCTGAGTTTTCACGCACCCCCCCGACTTTCGTCGGCTTTTCGGGCCGCCACGAGCAGCCAGCGGGGCTGTTTAGCCAGCCAGCCAGCGGTTTAAAAGCTGGCGAAGAACTCCGCGCGGATGTCGGGGGCTGAGCGCCGGGCTCGACAGGTCAGAGCAGCGGGGGCGGAGCTACGGAGAGGCTGTGGCGGCAGGCCCGAGCGCCATGTACGGAGGGTGCTCCACGTCGGATGGCTCCCACCTAGGAAGAAGGAGGTTGAAGCCTGGTCCCAGATGAATGTGGAGGAGAAAGAAAGAAGATTCATGGAAGTTTGGTGAAAGGTTTTTTTTCAAAAAAGAAGAATGTCAGATTGATGAAAGGCAGGAGGGTGAAGGGGGAGAGAGGAGAAAGGAAAGATAAAAAACAATAAGCCGCTAAAAGATGCGAAAAGCAGCGTCAAAGAAAGGAGAAGACGAGCAAAAGCAAAAGTGTTGACAGGATGGCGGAAGCCGAACAGCAAGGCGGGGCCGCACTACTTACGGTGGAGAAGATGACCGAGGTGATGGTGGTGGAGCTGGAAAAACGTTCGGTGAGGCACATGGAGATCCTGAAGAAAGAGATGGCGGTCGTGGTGAGGTCATTGTTGGAGGAGGCAATCGGCCCGATCAGGGTGGAGGCGGCAAAGGCATCGGCCGAGGTGAGAGAGCAGGGCGAGAAGATGAAGGAGGTGGAGGAGGCCGTGTCACGACACAGCGACCAGGTCACCTCGATGGGGACGAGCTGCGGAGGGTGGTGGAGGTTAACAGAGGGCTCCGAGCAAAGCTGGAAGACTTGGAAAACCGCTCAAGGCGGCACAATTTGAGAATTGTGGGCTTGCCTGAAGGGACAGAGGGCCCAAGGCCAATGCAATACTTCGCTAAGAAGTTGGCGGAGCTGATGGGGGACGGTGAGAACCCCACCCTGTACGAGCTAGACCGAGCTCATCGGTCATTAAGGCCGAAGCCCAAAGTGAACAAGCCGCCAAGGGCAGTAATTATCTGCTTCCATAAGTACTGCTTGAAGGAGAAAGTATTAAGCGGGGCGAAGCAGGAGCGTGAGGTGCCGTGGGATGGTGCTGGAGTTCGGATTATCAGGACTGGACGGTGGAGTTGGCAAAAAGACGAGCGGCGTTTGGGCGAGTGAAGGTGGCTTTGTACAAGGGGGTGCGATTTGGTGTGGTGTACCCGGCGAAGTTGAGAGTAACATATAACGCCAAAGACTTTTATTTTGAGACAGCGGAGGCGGCTGAGGTGTTCATGAGGGCAGAAGGCTTGGGACAGACATGAGGAGCGGAGCTGGAAGAGAGACTGTGGACTGTGTTTGAGCAGCTGGAAAATGTACAAATGTTACAACTTTCTTTTTACTGATTTGTATTGAAATTTACCTCTCTTTGCATTGTTATAGAGTTCAAGTTAATGGCGTTCTGTGTTGCGACGGTTAAATGTCATGTTAGTGAATTGTAGGGGTTGGATTGTTGGGTTTGTTTTGGTGTTTCTTTCTCTGGGACTGGGCGGAAGGGGGCGAGAGGTCTTGGCTGGGGGAGCCACCCGCGCTAGCTAACTAAAGTCAGTTAGTGAACGGGGGTGAGGTGAGAGGAGGACTGCGGACGTTGGAGCCTGGATAGCAGGCTTCAATGGGCCTACAAGGCGAGCAAGAGGGGGTGGAGGGAGCGATGTTGGGGGATGTTTTTGTAGGGGGAGTTCTTGGGAGGGGGGGAAGGGGTTCGATGTTAACAATGGACAGGGGCGGATCAGGCCTATGGGGCAGGGCCCGGTGGTATGGTGATGGTGGATAAGAAAGGTGGGGGGTGAGAGACCCCCAGTAAGGATAATCACGTGGAACGTGAGAGGGCTAGGAGGTCCGGTCAAGAGGTCAAGGGTGCTTGCACATCTTAAAAGTTTGAAAGCCGATGTAGCAATCCTGCAGGAGACTCACTTGAGGGTGAAGGACCCGGTGAGACTTAAAAAGGGCTGGGCTAGCCAAGTGTTTCACTCCGGATTTGATGGAAGGGCTCGAGGGGTAGCGGTGCTGGTCAGCAAAAGGGTACGCTTCCAGATGGAGAAGGTGGTGGCAGATCAGGGGGGTAGATATGTGATTGTGACAGGGGCATTGGAGGGGAGATTAGTGGCGCTGTTAAGTGTATACGGTCCCAATTGGGACGATGTGGGATTCGCGAGGAAGGTGTTTGGGGCTATTCCCGACTTAGACACGCACAAGCTGATTGTGGGGGGGGGGGGGGGGGGACTGGAACCTGGTGCAGGAGCCAAGGTTGGAGAGATCACGGCCGCGCTCGCTGGTCCCATCAGGGGAGGCGAAGGCGCTGGCTGGGCTAATGGTGGAAATGGGAGGGGTGGACCCTTGGAGGTTCCTGCACCCAAGGGAACGGGAGTGTTCGTTTTTCTCAGCGGTCCATAAGGTATATTCGCGGATCGACTTTTTTGTGGTGGGGAAGGCTTTGCTGGCTGGAGTCAAGGGGTCGGAATACTCTGCAATTGCAGTGTCAGATCACGCTCCACATTGGGTGGATATGGTGCTGGAGAAGGGGGCAGCGCAGAGACCGGGGTGGAAACTGGATGTGGGACTTTTGGGGAACCAAGTATTCTGTGAGAAAATTGAAAAGGTAATTAAGGAATATGTAGGTTTCAATTGTACGGGTGAGGTGTCGAAGGCAGTCGTCTGGGAGGCTCTAAAGGCGGTGGTGAGGTAATTTTGTTTAAGGCCAGGGTGGATAAAGAGGAGAAGTTGGAGCGGCAGAGGGTAATAGATGAGATGTTGGAGGTAGATAGGAGGTATGCAGAGGATGGGGACCCGGCGAAGCTGGAAAAGAGGAAGGAACCACAGGTGAGCTTCGACTGACTGTCTACCAGGAAGGCGGTGCGCCAACTGAGACGAGCAAGGGGTGCAGTTTATGAACATGGAGATAAGGCGGGGTCAGCAGGTTAGCAGGTCAGCTCCGGAGGGAGGCAGCGGCAAGGGAAATTCTTCAGGTGAAGGATAGGGCAGGGAAGTTGGTGGTGGCCCCAGTGCTGATTAACAAGGTTTTTGAGGAGTTTTATGAGAGGTTGTACAAGTCAGAGCCACTCGGAGGAGACCGTGAGATGCAGGAATTTCTCGATGGGTTGGAGTACCCGAGGCTAGGGGAGGGGGACAGGGCTACATTAGAAGGAGCGATAGTGGAGCAGGAGATAAAGGATGCGACTGGGAGGATGCAGTCGGGGAAGGTGGCAGGGCCGGATGGGTTTCCGGTGGAATATTATTAAAAATTTAAGGATAGGTTGGCACCCCTGATGGTGGGGATGTTTGAGGAGGCGATAGGGAAGGGGGTGTTGTCACAAACCTTGGGGCAGGCATCGATTTCACTGTTGCTAAAAAAAGATAAGGATCCAACGGAGTGTGGGTCGTATCGGCCCATATCACTTCTGAATGTGGACGTAAAAGTGTTGGCGAAGGTACTGGCGGGTAGGCTGGAGGAGTGCCTCCCGAAGGTGATAGGGGAGGATCAGACGGGGTTCGTGAAAGGGAGACAGCTGTTTTCAAACATTAGGAGGGTTTTGAACGTTGTTATGGCACCGGCGGAAAGAAAGGAAACAGAGGTAGTTGTGGCATTGGACGCCGAGAAGGCGTTTGATCGGGTAGAATGGGGGTACCTGATGGCAGTGCTGGAGCGGTTTGGGATTGGACCAAGGTTTGTGAACTGGGTAAAGCTATTATATAAGGAACCGAAGGCGAGTGTCCGCACAAATAATATCAGTTCGAGATATTTCTCTCTCCACCGTGGGACGAGACAGGGATGTCCTATGTCCCCCCTGCTGTTTGCACTTGTGATTGAGCCGTTGGCCATCGCATTGAGAAGTTCGGGAGCATGGAAAGGAATAGTGCGGAGGGGGGATAGAGCATAGGGTGTCCTTATATGCCGGCGACTTGCTGCTGTATGTGTCGGAGCCGAGTGCGTCGATAGGAGGAATATTGGAGCTACTTGGGTCTTTCTCGGGGTACAAGTTGAACCTGGACAAGAGTGAGTACTTTGTGTTGTCTCGGCCGGGGGTGGGGGCTTGGGTGGGAGGGCTGCCATTCCGTAGAGCAGGGACTCACTTTAGATACTTGGGGGTGCAGGTTGCCCGGGAGTGGGGGAGGCTTTGCAGGTACAACATCACTAGTTTGGTGGGGAGAGTGAAAGCCGATCTGTCACTGGCAGGTCGGGTACAGGCGGTTAAAATGAATGTGTTGCCGCGATTCCTGTTTATTTTTCAATGCCTACCGATTTTCCTGCGAAAGTCTCTTTTCAGGGAGATTGAGGGAAGGATTACCTCATTCATATGGGGAAGGAAGGTGGCCAGAGTGAGAAAGGTGCTGCTACAGAGGGGAAGGCAGGCAGGGGGTTTGGGTCTCCCGAACTTGTTGTCCTACTACTGGGCGGCGAACGTGGAGAAAGTGCGGAGCTGGGTCAGAGGGGTGGATTCTCAGTGGGTCAGAATGGAGGAGAGTTTGTGCAGGGGGTAGGGGCTGAAGGCACTTGCAACAGCGCCGCTCCCGATAGCTCTGGGAAAATATTCAGGGAGTCCGGTAATAATAGCTTCATTGAAAATCTGGAGGCAGTTTCGCCAACACTTCGGGTTGGGGGTAGGGTCAAGGGAAATGCCGATTCGGGGGAACCACAGATTTGAGCCAGGGAGGTGGGATGGAAGTTTTCGGAAATGGGAAGAGAGGATTAAGACGCTAAAAGATTTGTTTCTGAGGGGTCGGTTTGCAGGATTGAAGGAGCTGGAAGCGAAGTATGGGCTGGAGCAGGGGGAAATGTTTAGATACATGCAGGTTCGGGATTTTGCCAGAAAGGAGATACAGAGCTTCCCGGAGGAGCCGGCCTCCACATTGCTGGAGGAGGTGTTGACGACAAGGGGACTGGAGAAGGGGGCAGTGTCAGCGGTGTACGGAGCTATTCTGGAAGAGGATAAGGCACCACTGGAAGGGATCAAAGCAAAGTGGGAGGAAGAGCTGGGAGAGGTTATAGAGGAGGGGGTCTGGTGTGAGAAACTCCGGAGAGTGAATGCCTCCACCTCATGTGCGAGGTTGGGGCTGATACAGCTGAAGGTGGTATATAGAGCGAGGGCGAGGATGAGCCGATTTTTTGAAGGAGTAGAGGATGTGTGTGAGCGTTGCGGGGGGGGGGGGGGGGGGGGCCGCGAATCACGTTCATATGTTTTGGTCCTGTCCAAAGCTAGGGGAGTACTGGAAGGAGGTGTTTAGGGTAATTTCCAAGGTGGTGCGTGTGAAACTGGACCCGGGTCCCCAGGAGGCCATATTCGGGGTGTCGGACCAGCCAGGGTCGGAAACGGGAGCGTAGGCAGATGTTGTAGCCTTCGCCTCATTGATCGCCCGAAGGCGGATCCTGTTGGGATGGAGAGCAGCCTCTCCACCCAGTGCCCTGGCGTGGCGGGGGGACCTGCTGGAATACTTGACCCTTGAGAAGGTTAAGTTTGAACTGAGGGGAAGCTCGGAGGGGTTCTACAAGTCATGGGCACTATTTATTATGCACTTTCAAGAACTGGATAACATCGAACATGTGTAGATTAAGGGTGACTATGGGTAATCCCTGATTCCTTTTTGTCATTTGTTTATGTAAACATGTGGGCTGAGGTTTGGGGGTTGGTGGGCGGATGGGATCGTTGTTATTATGGGGATTGACATATCTTGCTGACTATTGTTTATTAAAAAAAGAAAGGATTGGAAAGGTTCATCCTTCCCCTGCAAACGCTGCTGGAACACGTAGCGTTCAAAACTTTCATTCATCTCTACGCTGCAGTGAGTGTCAAACTTGAGGAGGACCGTCTTGAACTTCGTTTTATCTTCGTCATCTGCAAAGGTGAGAGAGTTGAAAATGTGGATGGCATGGTCCCCGGCCATGGAGAGGAGAAGAGCAATCTTTCTGGTGTCCCTGTCCGTGGCTTCGAGGAAGAGCTGGAAGCGTTGTTTGGAAATCTTCCAGTTGGCCCCGAGGTTGCCGCCGATGCGGAGCGGCGGGCTGATGTTGTCCATGTTGCAGGATGACGGAATGCTGGCGGAAGGCAGATCACTTGTAGGTAGGTTTAAGAAGTGTTAGTATCCCACCACCCCTGGTATCATGATGTGTTGGGTGTTCTGGATCACATTCAGGTCACCAACACTTGAAATAGTGCAACACTATTTTATTGAACCATTAACTGTTTAAACATATTTAGACTGTGGGTTAATACAACACCAGCTTTAACTAAAGACCTTTGCCTTGTCCTAACCAGTCGATGCACTCAGCACATGGTGAATGTCTGTGTTGCAGGCTATGAGCTCTGTCCTCCTAGCTAGCTGCTACTCGAATGAGCGGGAACTCTGATGCCCCCTGTCTTTATAGTGTGTGTGCTCACTGGTGATTGGCTGCGGTGTTGGGTATGTTGATTGGTCCCACTGTGTGTCCATCAGTGTGTGTCTGCACCATGACATACTGGTGTATATTATGACAGCTACTTGCACGAGGCACTGCATAGTTAACCAATGCTCGTCGAAGAGTAGAACATAGAACATATAGTGCAGAAGGAGGCCATTCGGCCCACCAAATCTGCACCGACCCACTATAGGCCTCACTTCCACCCTATCCCCGTAACCCAATAACCCCTCCTAACCTTTTTGGTCACTAAGGGCAATTTATCATGGCCAATCCACCTAACCTGCACGTCTTTGGACTGTGGGAGGAAACCGGAGCACCCGGAGGAAACCCACGCACACACGGGGAGAACGTGTAGACTCCGCACAGACAGTGACCCAGCGGGGAATCGAACCTGGGACCCTGGCGCTGTGAAGCCACTTGTGCTACCCTCTTGTGCTCTAGCCACTTGTGCTGCCATGCTGAGAAAGCAAATTTCTTCAGGAGAGATAGCGAGAATAAAAATTCAAATATAACAAGAAAGAAGTGAAGCCTTCAATGCAAGTTTCGTACCTCTCCCACATCGTAGATCAATACTTGGCCCTCAGAATCACCCACAGCAATCTCTCGTCCTGACTGTGCCCAGCGTACACGATGTAACGCAGGGTTCCCCTCCATGGTGACACTTGCAGTGGGAACCTGCATATAAGAAGTGTTAAGTAACTCGTTTAATGTTTGGTCTCCAAACAAAGAGGTGAAAAGTTGTTTTAGATTCCTCTAAGAAGCCAAAATGCACGATATGAAGATGTTAAAAGAAAAGATGGTGTCGCAATACAACCTGACCTAAACATAGACAAGGCTTTTGTGCAGGAAGCAACCAGATGAGGTTAATCCTAGCAGAGTGTCTGTTCCCATCACTTTGTATTTAATCTGTGCTTCTTAGTTGGTCAAACTTCAACAACTATCCTTTATTATTTTCATCAACAATAAAATGGCTCCGGCTCTTCATTTCAGCCATCTACATAATGTCTTGTCATGTGAGAGTACCTTTAAGACATGGATGTTTAAGCAATGTACCTTTAAGAAAACAGTGATGTCAGAGAGTGGGTGGGGCTGAGCTCAGATCAGCCATTTTGAAGTTTCAGTTTGAAAAAAAGCAGCTTGTGTGTGTCTGTGTGTTTCCAGAGAGCTGCAGTTTGGAGGAAAAGAGTTTGGGAAGTCTGTGTTTTGCAGTGAGCTGGATTTGCTGTGATGTCTGCCATGAAAGACTATCTCTGGATCATTTGGGTGATTTAAACTCATAATAGTAAAGCCTTTAACCTGATGTGATTTTGTTTAAAGGTGTAAGTCTCTTGGAAGTTTGAAGGAACATTTTGAGCAATTATTTACTGTTGCAATATTTTCGGAGTTATCTTTGAAGTAAGGGGTGTTTTGTTTTCACATTGTTAAGAGATCCAATGTTTATTTAAGATGTTAAGTTAGTTCATGGCATAAATAGTGTTTTGTGTTTAAAAACCCACGTGTCCATAATTGTAATCGCACACCGAGGGAACAAGCCGTGTGCTAGGAAAAGCAACAGATACGTTAAAGGGGGAGGTTGGTTGAACTCCATGATACATTTTGGAGTTCTGAAAACGTCTCGCCCATAACTGTCTTAACATCTATGATTAGCTGGAAGGGAATACCAGGCTAGAGATCTATTCCTCCACGGGACTGGCTTCACTGCAACAAAAGCCTTGACAGGTCAGGAATAATAGGACACATATTTTTTGCAAGCTATATTACTTTACCAGGGCACACATCTTCTCCAACTGAAAGACCACAGCCTCCTTATGAGGATATAGAAGGTTACAATTAATGCTGTGGCTAGTTGTCCAACATTGAGTGTGAGAGTGCAGCCTGGACTCCGCCACCCCAATTTCCCATACGTAGAGACCTTTGACCTGACGATTGGTTCAGCAAGCTGGGACTTCCAATCTGCATCCACCGCTGTGCTGCTACGTGGTGCTTCAACATGCTTTGTCACCGAAAACTATACTCGTTAAATAATAAATCATATTGACAGATTGAGAAAATCCAGTTGACACCCCTTGTCTTTATTGACTTACCTCAGAGTCTTCATTCACATTCCAGAGATCAAGCCGGCCCATCCCATCAACACATGCAAAGAGTGCAGGGTGTATTGGAGACCACATGACATCAAATACATAGTCTGAACTGTCCTCAAAGGAATACAAGGACTTGTTACTCTATAAGAGAGAAAACAAATACAAGACTTAGCCACATAAAAAGATCAATAGAATTAATTTTCTCTTTCCCAAATTCTCCCCTCCTGAAAGCACAAAGTTCTTCACTGGGATCCAGCTCCAGTTGTCCTCTGCTACCTCTTTTTAGTGGCCCTCAGCAGTGGGTATCATCAGGCTACAAGGAACCCTCATCACGGCGGAGCCAGATACTGTTGCCACCCAGAACACATGTTTTCATTCGTTCATGAGCTGTGGACTTGGGCTGGGCCCATCTCATCAATGGATTGCTCCACCATCTCGGAGGGCATTTAAGAGTCAACCACATTGTTGTTGATCTGGAGTCACAGTAAGTCAGACCAGATAAGGATGGCAGATTTCCTTCCCAAAATAACATTAGTGGGCGGCACAGTAGCACAGTGGTTAGCACTGTTGCTTCACAGCGCCAGGGTCCCAGGTTCGATTCCCGGCTTGGGTCACTATCTGTGCAGAGTCTGCACATTCTCCCCGTGTCTGTGTGGGTTTCCTCCGGGTGCTCCGGTTTCCTCTCACAAGGAAGACGTGCTGTTAGGTGAATTGGACATTCTGAATTCTCCCTCTCCGTACCCGAACAGGCGCCGGAACGTGGCGATGAGGGGATTTTTACAGTTCCTTGTTTGCAGTGTTAATGTAAGCCAACTTGTGACAATAAAGATTATTACCACTAGTGAACCAGATGTGTTTTTACAATAATCATTTCATGGTCAATTTGATTTTTAATTCCAGATATTTATCAAATTCAAATTTATTGAATTCAAATTTCACCATCTGTGGTGGGATTTGAACCTGGGTTACTAGTCCTGTGACAATACCACTCCGCCATCCCCGCCCCATAGCAAGCATATGGCTTTTCAATCAGGATTGCTGTAGAAGGAGCAAGAAACTTGGCTGCATTTTCTTACTCTAACGCAGGGATTGTGTTCATCTAGTTCAGTACAGCTGGAGATTGAAACAGAATCGTGAGGGATGAATTCACACAATAAATGACTTCAGTCACAAATACCAGTTGAGGAATCAAGAGGTAACAATAAACAATTAAGTGGATAAAATCAATTTGCTTCTGCTGTTTTCCTGTATGTTGCTTAAATCATATTGGTGTTCGAGGAAAGTGATTCTGGAAAAGGTTATATATATCCATTTAGACTCACCTTAGTTGACCAGAGTTTTACAGTCCAGTCGAATGATGAGGTGATAAAAAGATGAGAGAAGTCCACTGGCCCTGCTGCTGTGTGACAATGGACCCCTGTCACTGGACCTTGATGACCTTCAAACATCTCAAAGATTCCAGCTTTACTGTAATTTGCAAGACAAACAATTGATAGAATTGTGTTCTGGTTTTCTCGGCACAACTTCACATGGACAGAAGTCTTTTTCTTCTGCTCTTTCCATTTCCCTCTACTCTCTCCCTGTCCGGGCTGAATTTTCTGAGGTGATATGGGGGTCCCACACCCGCGTTCGCTATCAGGACACCCGCTGGTCCAACTTTCTGCGAGGCTACCTGTGTAGGTGGGTTCTCGAGGCTGGAGGCCTGGAGCACAGGCCAGGTTCTGTCCCACTGGGAGAGGTGCTGATGGAGGTAGGGGAGCGGGAGGGTGTCTCAAGACGGAAGTGCCCTCTGAACAGCTCAGCAAAGTTAAAAATAAAGAATGATGGGAACCTACGCAAGGAGTCAGAGAAAGAGGGAGCAAGGACAAAAGCAAAAGGTAGAAAAGTGACCAAGCAAAGTGATCGGTGGAGAAACCAAGGGCAAAATTCAAACAGGGCAGGAGAGAAAAATATTGGGAGCAAGACAAACATTGTGAAAAAGACAAACGTAAAGGCTCTGTGCCTGAATGCACGGAGCGTTGGCAATAACGTGGATGAACTAATCGCACAGATAGATATAAATGGGTCTGATATAATTGGGATTTCGGAGACATGGCTGCAGGGTGAACAGGGATGGGAACTGAATGTCCCAGGGTTCTCAGTATTTAGGAAGGACAGGTATAAAGAAAAGGTGGTGGCGTGGCACTGCTGGTTAAAGAGGAAATTAACACAACAGTGAGAAAGGATATTAGCTCTCACAATGTGGAATCTGTATGGGGAGAGTTGAGAAATACCAAGGGACAAAAAACATTAGCGGGTGTCATATATAGACCCCCAAACGGCAGTGGTGAGGTTGAGAATGGCATTAAAGACGAAATTAAAGATGCATGTAATAAGGGAATATCGGTGATCATGGGTGATTTTAATCTGCACATAGATTGGGCAAATCAATTTAGCCACAATGCCGGAGAGGAGGAATTCCTGGAGTGTATATGGGATGGTTTTCTTGACCAATATGTGGAGGAACCAACTAGAGAGCAGGCCATCTTAGGCTGGATACTGTGTAATGAGAAGGGATCATTGCCAATCTGGCTGTACGAGACCCCTTGGGGATGAGCGACCATAACCTGATAGAATTTTTTATCAAGATGGAGAGTGAAGTAGTTGATTCGGAGACTAGGGTGCTGAATCTTAATAACGGGAACCATGAAGATATGAGGCGTGAGTTGGCCTTGATAGATTGGGGAGAGTTACTTAAAGGGATGACAGTGGATAGACAATGACAAACATTCAAGGAACGCATGGGGAAACTACAGCAACTGTTCATTCCTGTCTGGCAGAAAGGCAAAGGGGGTAAGAGGGCCAATCCATGGCTTTCAAAGGAAATTAGAAATAGTATCCGATCCAAGGAAGAAGCAGACAGATTGGCCAAGAAAAATAATAGGTCTGAGGATTGGGAAGAGTTTAGAATTCAGCGAAGAAGGACAAAGGGATTGATTGAGAAGTACGAAATACAGTACGAAAGTAAGCTTGCAGGTAACATAAAGACCAACATTATAGATATGTGAAGAAAAAGGGATTGGTAAAGAGAAATGTAGGCCCCCTCCAGACAGAAACAGAAATAAAGGACAAAGAAATGGCTGAGCAATTGAATACATACTTGGGTTCTGTCTTCACAAATGAGGACACAAATCAGGGGCGTCATTCTCCGACCCCCCGCCGGGTCGGAGAATGGCCGTTGGCCGCCGTGAATCCCGCCCCCGCCGAAGTCTCCGGTACCGGAGATTGGGCGGGGGCGGGAATCGGGCCGCGCCGGTTGGCGGGACCCCCCGCTCAATTCTCCGGCCCGAATGGGCCGAAGTCCCACCCAGAAATTGCCTGTCCCGCCAGCGTAAATCAAAGCTGGTATTTACCGGCGGGACCAGGCGGCGTGGGCGGGCTCCGGGGTCCTGGCGGGGGGCCGCGGGGCGATATGACCCCGGGGGGTTCCCCCACGGTGGCCTGGCCCGCGACCGGGACCCACCGATCCGCGGGCGGGCTTGTGCCGTGGGGGCACTCTTTCCCTTCCGCCTCCGCCACGGCCTCCACCATGGCGGAGGCGGAAGTGACTCTCCCCACTGCGCATGCGCGGCAAACTGTCGGCGGCCGCTGACGCTCCTGCGCATGCGCCGCATTTCTGCGCCAGCTGGCGGGGCAACAAACGCCATTTCCGCCAGCTGGCGGGGCGGAAATCCCTCCGGCGCCAGCCTAGCTAGCCCCTCAATGTTGGGGCTCGGCCCCCAAAGATGCGGAGCATTCCGCACCTTTGGGCCGGCGCGATGCCCGTCTGATTAGCGCCGTTTTTGGTGCCAGTCTGCGGACATCGCGCCGTTGGGGGAGAATTTCGCCCCAGATACCAGAAAAGTTGGAGAATGAAAGGTTTAGTGGGACGGAAGAACTGAGGGAGATTTAACATTAGTAGAGAAATGGTGCTGGGAAAACTGATGGGATTGAAGGCGGATAAATCCTCAGGGCCTGAGAATCTGCATCCCAGAGTGCTTAAGGAGGTGGCTCTGGAAATAGTGGATGCATTGGTGGTCATCTTCCGGGATTCTATAGACTCTGGAACTGTCCCTGCAGATGGGAGGGTAGCTCACGTCACTCCGATATTCAAAAAGGGAGGTAGAGAGAAAGCAGGGAATTATAGACCAGTAAGCCTAACATCGGTAGTGGGGAAAATGCTTGATCCATTGTCAAGGACTTTATAGAGAAGAAGAAAATGCTGGAAAATCACAGCAGGTCTGGCAGCATCTGGAGGGAGAGAAAAGTGCTAATGTTTCGAGTCCAGGTGACCCTTTGTCAAAGCTGTGACAAAGGGTCATCTGGACTTGAAAAGTTAGCTATTTTCTCTCCCTCCAGATGCAGCAAGACCTGCTGAGATTTTCCAGCATTTTCTTTTTGGTATCAGATTCCAGCATCCGCAGTAATTTGCTTTTATCAAGGACTTTATAGCAAAACATTTGGAAAGCAGTGGCAGGATCAGTCAGAGTCAACATAGATTTATGAAGGGAAAATCATGCTCATCAAATCTGTTAGAATTCTTTGAAGATGTAACCAGTACAGTTGACAAGGGGGAGCCAGTCGATGTGGTATATTTGGGCTTTCAGAAGGCGTTTGACAAAGTCCCGCATAAGAGATTATTGTGCAATATTAAAGCTCATGGGATTGGGGGAAATGTATTGAGGTGGATAGAAAACTGGTTGGCAGAGAGGAAACAAAGAGTAGGGATTAATGGGTCCTTTTCAAATTGGCAGGCAGTAACTAGTGGGGTACCACAGGGATCGGTGCTGGGACCCCAGCTATTCACAATATATATTAATGATTTGGAGGGAGATAAAATTCAAACTGTGGGAAAAAGCCCTTAAGAGAGCCAATTCATCCTCGTTGTGTGCCAGACATAGTTTGATCCAGTTCAAGGTGGTCCACAGGGCCCACATGACAGTAGCCTGGATGAGCAGGTTCTTTGAAGAGGTAGAGGACAGGTGTAGGCGGTGTGGGGTAGCCCGGCAAACCATGTGCATATGTTTTGGGCGTGTCCGAAGTTGAGGGGATTCTGGCAGGGATTTGCGGACGTTATGTCAGAGGTCCTGGAAGGGAGGGTAACTCCGAATCCAGAATTGGCAATATTTGGGGTATTGGAGGATCCGGGGGCCAAGGGAGGGAGGCCGATGTTCTGGCCTTCTCTTCCCTGGGGGCCCGGAGACGGATTTTGCTAAGATGAAGGGACTCGGAGCCCCCGAAGTCAGGAGTCTGGGTCAGGAACGTGGCAGGGTTTCTCAGTCTGGAGAACATCGAATTTGCTTTGCGAGGATCAATTCAGGGGTTCGCCCGGAGGTGGCAGCCGTTCATCGACTACTTCACGGAAAATTGAACATCAGCAGGAATTGGATGTGTGTGGGGGGTGGGGGGGGGGGGGGGGGGGGGGGGGGAGAGAGGAAAATAGGAGGCATGGATTTGTGAGGGGTAAGTCTTGCCTCACAAGTTTGATTGTATTCCTTGAGGAGGTAACTAAGTACATAGATGAAGGTAGAGCAGTTGATGTCGTATACATGGATTTTAGTAAGGCATTTGATAAGATGCCCCATGGTCGGCTCATGCAGAAAGTAAGGACGCATGGCATAGAGGGAAATTTGGCCGATTGGATCAGTAACTGGCTATCACATAGAAGACAGAGGGTGGTGGTAGATGGTAAATTTTCATCCTGGACCCCAGTCACCAGCGGTGTTCCACAGGGATCAGTGCTGGGTCCTCTGCTTTTTATCAATGACTTGGATGATGGAGTTGAAGGTTGGGTTAGCAAATCTGCTGATGACACCAAGATTGGTGGAGTAGTGGATGAGGTGGAGGGCTGTTGTAGGCGGCAAAGAGACATTGATAGGATGCAGAACTGGGCTGAAAAGTGGCAGATGGAGTTTAACCCTGATAAGTGTGAGGTGATTCATTTTGGTCGGACAAATTTGAATGCGGATTACAGGGTTAACGGCAGGGTTCTGAAGAATGTGGAGGAGCAGGGAGATCTCGGAGTTCATGTCCATAGATCTCTGAAAGTTGCCACCCAAGTGGATGGAGCCGTGAAGAAAGCCTATAGTGTGTTAGCATTTATTAACAGGGGGATTGAGTTTAAGAGCAGTGAGGTTATGCTGCAACTGTACAAGACCTTGGTTAGACCACATTTGGAGTATTGTGTGCAGTTCTGGTCACCTCATTATAGGAAGGATGTGGAAGCATTGGACAGGGTGCAAAGGAGATTTACCAGGATGCTGCCTGGATTGGAGGGTGGGTCTTATGAGGAAAGGTTGAGGGAGTGAAGGCTCTTCTCATTGGAGCGAAGGAGGATGAGAGGTGACTTAATTGAGGTGTATAAGATGATGAGAGGGATAGAGAGAGTGGACGTTCAGAGACTATTTCCTCGGGTGGATGTAGCTGTTACAAGGGGGCATAACTATAAGGTTCATGGTGGAAGATATAGGAGGGATGTCAGAGGTAGGTTCTTTACTCAGAGAGTGGTTGGGGTGTGGAACGCACTCCCAGCTATGGTAGTGGAGTCGGACACTTTAGGAACTTTCAAGCGGTTATTGGATAGGCATATGGAGTGCACTAGAATGATTGGGAGTAGGTTGATTTGATATTAGTTTCAGACTAGTTCGGCACAACATCGTGGACCAAAGGGCCTGTACTGTGCTGTACAGTTCTATGTTCTGTGTTACAACGGGACAGAGAATATCGTTTATGGGTAGCTAGGGAATAGAGTGGGTGGAGTAGGGGGTTGTTCTGTAGGTTATTTTTTATTTCTTTACGTGTGTCGGCCCGCGCAGTTGTTTAAGAGATGTTAATGTGTTACATTGTGAAAATTACAAATGCTTCAATAAAATATTTTCTAAAAAAAAAAAAAGGATTTGGATGAGGGAACAAAATGTAACATCTCAAAGTTTTCAGATGATACCAAGTTAGGTGGGATGGTGAATTGTGACGAGGATGCAGGGATCCTACAGCAAGATCTGGACAGGTTGGGCGAGTGGGCAAACCAATGGCAGATGCAGTATAATTTGGATAAGTGTGAGGTTATTCACTTTGGAAGCAAAAGCAGGAAGGCAGATTACTACCTGGATGGTTGTAAATTGGGAGAGGGGAGTGTGCAGCGGAACCTGGGTGTCCTTGTGCACCATTCGCTGAAGGTAAGCATGCAGGTGCAGCAGGCGGTAAAGAAGACTAATGGTATGTTGGCCTTCATTGTGAGAGGTTTCGAGTATAGAAGCAGGGATGTGTTGCTGCAATTGTACAGGGCCTTGGTGAGGCCACACCTGGAGTATTGTGCGCAGTTTTGGTCTCCTTCTCTGAGGAAGGATGTTCTTGCTCTCGAGGGAGAGCAGCGAAGGTTCACCAGACTGATTCCAGGATGGCGGGACTGTCATATGAGGAGAGATTGACTGGGTTGGGATTGTTCTCACTGGAGTTCAGAAGAATGAGGGGGTATCTCATAGACTTATAAAATTCTAACAGGACTGGACAGGGTAGATGCAGGGAAGATGTTATTAATGATGGGTGTGTCCAGAACCAGGGGTCACAGTCTGAGGATTCAGGGTAAACCATTTTGGACAGAGATAAGGAGACATTTCTTCACACAAAGAGTGGTGAGCCTGTGGAATTCATTACCACAGGAAGTAGTTGATGCTAAAACTTTGAATATATTCAAGAGGCGGCTGGATCTAGCACTTGGGGAGAATGGGATCAAAGGCAATGGGGAGAAAGCAGGATTAGGCTATTGAGTTGGATGTTCAGCCATGATCGTGATGAATGGCGGATCAGGCTCGAAGGGCCAAAAGGCCTCCTCCTGCTCCTATCTTCTATGTCTCTATGACCCCAACCTGGGGATGGATTGTGAGACTGTCCCCTAGTGAGAGCAGCTGGGCTCCTCTAAGTGCAGAGAGGGGTGTGGGGCGGAAAACATGTCTAGCTTCTCACATCATGACATTTCCTAAATCTTCTTTCTAACGCAAATGGATTTTTGTCCTTCATTGCTAGAGGGATGGAGTTTAAGACTAGGGAGGTTCTGCTGCAATTGTATAAGGTGTTAGTGAGGCCACACCTGGAGTATTGTGTTCAGTTTTGGTCTCCTTACCTGAGAAAGGACGTACTGGCACTGGAGGGTGTGCAGAGGAGATTCACTAGGTTAATCCCAGAGTTGAAGGGGTTGGATTACGAGGAGAGGTTGAGTAGACTGGGACTGTACTCGTTGGAATTTAGAAGGATGTGGGGGGGATCTTATAGAAATATATAAAATTATGAAGGGAATAGATGCAGGGAAGATGTTACCAATGATGGGTGTGTCCAGAACCAGGGGTCACAGTCTGAGGAGTCAGGGTAAACCATTTCGGACAGAGATAAGGAGACATTTCTTCATACAGAGAGTGGTGAGCCTGTGGAATTCATTACCATAGGAAGTAGTTGATGCTAAAACTTTTAATATATTCAAGAGGCGGCTGGATATAGCACTTGGGGAGAATGGGATCAAAGGCTATGGGGAGAAAGCAGGATTAGGTTATTGAGTTGGATGATCAAGGTTGTTTCCACTGGCGGGTGAAAGCAGAACTAGGGGGCATAGCCTCAAAATAAGGGGAAGTAGATTTAGGACTGAGCTTAGGAGGAACTTCTTCACCCAAAGGGTTGTGAATCTATGGAATTCCTTGCCCAGTGAAGCAGTAGAGGCTCCTTCATTAAATGTTTTTAAGATAAAGATAGATAGTTTTTTTAAGAATAAAGGGATTAAGGGTTATGGTGTTCGGGCGGGAAAGTGGAGCTGAGTCCACAAAAGATCAGCCATGATCTCAATGAATGGCAGAGCAAGCTCGAGGGGCCAGATGACCTACTCCTGCTCCCAGTTCTTATGTTCTTATTCAATGTCTCTATATCTTTTTAGAATGTGGAGACCAGAACTTTGCACAGTGCTCCAAGTGTGGTAGAACCAAGTTATCATCGAATCTCTGCAGTGCAGAAGGAGGTAATTCAACCTATTGAGTCTGCACCGACCCTCTGAAATGGCACCGTACCCAGGCCCACTCCCCTGCCCTATCCCCGTAACCCCACTTAACCTTTTGGATGCTAGGGGGAATTTATCATGGCCAATCCACCGAACAGCACATCTTTCAGGACTTGTGGGAGGAAACTGGAGCACCCGGAGGAAACCCAAGCAGACACGGGGAGAACGTGCAGACTCCGCACAGACAGCCACCGAAGGCCGGAACTGAACCCGGGTCCATGGTGCTGTGAAACAGCAGTGCTAACCATTGTGCCACCATGCAGTGTTGAGGCAGATTCAATTGTGGATTTCAAAAGGATAATTTTTTATTCTTTAGGAGAATGTGTATGTCGCTGGTTAGGTCAGCATTTATTGCCCACCCGTAATTGCCCCCGAGAAAGTGGTAGTGAGCTGCCTTCTTGAATTCCTGCAGTCTCACATGGTGTAGGTACACCCCCAGTGCTGTTAAGGAGGAAATTCCAGGATGTTGACCCAGTGACAGTGAAGGAACGGCCGATATATTTACAAGTCAGGATGACTTGGAGGGAAACCTCCAGGTGGTGGGATTCCCGGGTATCTGCTGCCCTTGTCCTTCTAGATGGTAGTGGTTTTGGAAGGTGCTGTCGCTGGAGTTTTGGCGAGTTGCTGCAGTGCATCTTGCAGTGAAAGTAAAAGGTAAAGTTGCCATAATCTCCATTGGCTGCTTTCCCCTTTGAGGAGGAGAGCTGACTGGTGGTGATTTAACCTGAGGATCACCACACCTCAGGCAAGGGGCAAGGTTGAGAAGGCGGAGCCTTCGTGAATAACCTCAGCCAGTACGGGAATTGAACCCACGCTGTAGGCCTCGCTCTGGATCACCAACCAGCTGTGCAGCCAACTGAACTAAACTGGACCCCCCTCTTGTGGATGGTACATATGGCTGCCACTGCTCCTCAGTAATGGATGGGCGCTCATCAAACCGGTTTCTTTGTCCTGGATAGTGTTGAGCTCCTTGATTAGTAAGTTCGCGGATGGCACCAAGGTTGGTGGAGTGGCAGATAGTGTTGAGTATTGTCAGAGGGTAGTAGAGCGGAGCTGCTGATTGGCTGTTGCGGGGGAAATTTGCAGACATCCGTGTGCTCACCCTAACTTGAAGGTGTACCTCAGCAAGAGACCCTAGCAGTTCAAGTGAAGACAAGCATCCAGCATAGGGCAGTAGAGCGGAGATGCTGATTGGCTGTTGCGGGGGAAATTTGCATACATCCGTGTGCTCACCTTAAATTGAAGGTGGTTTGTGGAGGAGCTGTTGTCAAGTGACACTTAAACCCGAAACACTTCTTCAGTGTTTACCTCCCTACCCCCTCCTCTAACCAAAAAAAAACAACCGCTGTAAAGATCAAGAGGAAGGCTCGAGGGCAGGTAGAAGTCGAAAGAAGTTGAACCGTGATGTCACAGCCTGAAGGTAACGGAATGGCTGGTGACTGGTAAGTAGATTTTCTTTTCTTTTACATCAGGTGTTATCGTGCGGGGCGCAGAGGTTGCTGAGTGAGTGCTTGCTGAGAAGGGGAGTGAATAACTGGTCAGCTCTTTCTTTCTTTTTCTTTTTTATCTAGAGCGGATGGCAGGGAAGGTAGTGCAATGTTCCTCCTGCAGAATGTTTGAGGTGAGGGACGCCGTCAGTGTCCCTGCTGATTTCATCTGTGGGAAGTGCACCCATCTCCAGCTCCTCAGAAACCACGTTAGGGAACTGGAGCTGGAGCTGGATGAACTTTGGATCATTCGGGAGGCAGAGGTGGTCATAGATAGAAGCTTCAGGGATGTAGTTACTCCGAGAATAAAGATAGATGGGTGACGGTGAGAGGGGCTGGGAGTAAGCAGTCAGTACAGGGATCTCCTGTGGTTGTTCCCGTTAGTAACAAGTATACTGTTTTGGATACTGTGGGGGGGGGGGGGGGGACTTACCAGAGGTAAGCCATGGGGTCCAGGTCTCTGGCACAGAGTCTGTCCCTGTTGCTCAGAAGGGAAGGGGGGAGAGGAGTAGAGCATTAGTCATTGGAGACTCCATAAGACCATAAGACATAGGAGCGGAAGTAAGGCCATTCGGCCCATCGAGTCCACTCCACCATTCAATCATGGCTGATTTCAACTCCATTTACCCGCTCTCTCTCCATAGCCCTTAATTCCTTGAGAAATCAAGAATTTATCAACTTCTGTCTTAAAGACACTCAACGTCCCGGCCTCCACCGCCCTCTGTGGCAATGGATTCCACAGACCCACCACTCTCTGGCTGAAGAAATTTCTCCTCATCTCTGTTCTAAAGTGACTCCCTTTTATTCTAAGGCTGTGCCCCCGGGTCCTAGTCTCCCCTGCTAATGGAAACAACTTCCCTACGTCCACGTAATCTAAGCCATTCATTATCTTGTAAGTTTCTATTAGATCTCCCCTCAACCTCCTAAACTCCAATGAATATAATCCCAGGATCCTCAGACGTTCATCGTATGTTAGGCCTACCATTCCTGGGATCATCCGTGTGAATCTCCGCTGGACCCGCTCCAGTATGTCCTTCCTGAGGTGTGGGGCCCAAAATTGCTCACAATATTCCAAATGGGGCCTAACTAATGCTTTATAAAGCTTCAGAAGTACATCCCTGCTTTTATATTCCAAGCCTCTTGAGATAAATGACAACATTGCATTTGCTTTCTTAATTACGGACTCAACCTGCAAGTTTACCTTTAGAGAATCCTGGACTAGGACTCCCAAGTCCCTTTGCACTTCAGCATTATGAATTTTGTCACCGTTTAGAAAATAGTCCATGCCTCTATTCTTTTTTCCAAAGTGCAAGACCTCGCACTTGCCCACGTTGAATTTCATCAGCCATTTCTTGGACCATAGTTAGGGGGATAGATAGGATATTCTGTGGGAACGAGAGAGACCCGTGACTGGTGTGTTGTCTCCCAGGTGCCAGGGTGCGTGATGTCTCGGATCGTGTTTTCGGGATCCTTGAGGGGGAGCAGCCCCAAGTCGTGGTCCACATAGGTACCAACGACATAGGTAGGAAAAGGGATAGGGATAGGGACAGGAAGGATCAAGGAAAACCCAAAAGCTTTCTATAGGTATGTCAGGAATAAGCGAATGACTAGGGAAAGAGTAGGACCAGTCAAGGACAGGGATGGGAAGTTGTGTGTAGAGTCTGAAGAGATAGGCGAGATACTAAATGAATATTTTTCGTCAGTATTCACTCAGGAAAAAGATAATGTTGTGGAGGAGAATGCTGAGCTCCAGGTAAATAGATTAGATGGCATTGAGGTACGTAGGGAAGAGGTGTTGGCAATTCTGGACAGGCTGAAAATAGATAAGTCCCCGGGACCTGATGGGATTTATCCTAGGATTCTCTGGGAGGCCAGGGAAGAGATTGCTGGACCTTTGGCTTTGATTTTTATGTCATCATTGGCTACAGGAATAGTGCCAGAGGACTGGAGGACAGCAAATGTGGTCCCTTTGTTCAAAAAGGGGAGCAGAGACAACCCCGGCAACTATAGACCGGTGAGCCTCACGTCTGTAGTGGGTAAAGTCTTGGAGGGGATTATAAGAGACAAGATTTATAATCATCTAGATAGGAATAATATGATCAGGGATAGTCAGCATGGCTTTGTGAAGGGTAGGTCATGCCTCACAAACCTTATTGAGTTCTTTGAGAAGGTGACTGAACAGGTAGACGAGGGTAGAGCAGTTGATGTGGTGTATATGGATTTCAGCAAAGCGTTTGATAAGGTTCCCCACGGTAGGCTATTGCAGAAAATACGGAGGCTGGGGATTGAGGGTGATTTAGAGATGTGGATCAGAAATTGGCTAGCTGAAAGAAGACAGAGGGTGGTGGTTGATGGGAAATGTTCAGAATGGAGTTCAGTCACAAGTGGAGTACCACAAAGATCTGTTCTGGGGCCGTTGCTGTTTGTCATTTTTATCAATGACCTAGAGGAAGGCGCAGAAGGGTGGGTGAGTAAATTTGCAGACGATACTAAAGTCGGTGGTGTTGTCGATAGTGTGGAAGGAAGTAGCAGGTTACAGAGGGATATAGATAAGCTGCAGAGCTGGGCTGAGAGGTGGCAAATGGAGTTTAATGTAGAGAAGTGTGAGGTGATTCACTTTGGAAGGAATAACAGGAATGCGGAATATTTGGCTAATGGTAAAGTTCTTGGAAGTGTGGATGAGCAGAGGGATCTAGGTGTCCACGTACATAGATCCCTGAAAGTTGCCACCCAGGTTGATAGGGTGGTGAAGAAGGCCGATGGAGTGTTGGCCTTTATTGGTAGAGGGATTGAGTTCCGGAGTCAGGAGGTCATGTTGCAGCTGTACAGAACTCTGGTACGGCCGCATTTGGAGTATTGCGTACAGTTCTGGTCACCGCATTATAGGAAGGATGTGGAGGCTTTGGAGCGGGTGCAGAGGAGATTTACCAGGATGTTGCCTGGTATGGAGGGAAAATCTTATGAGGAAAGGCTGATGGACTTGAGGTTGTTTTCGTTGGAGAGAAGAAGGTTAAGAGGAGACTTAATAGAGGCATACAAAATGATCAGGGGGTTGGATAGGGTGGACAGTGAGAGCCTTCTCCCGCGGATGGAAATGGCTGGCACGAGGGGACATAACTTTAAACTGAGGGGTAATAGATATAGGACAGAGGTCAGAGGTAGGTTCTTTACGCAAAGAGTAGTGAGGCCGTGGAATGCCCTACCTGCTACAGTAGTGAACTCGCCAACATTGAGGGCATTTAAAAGTTTATTGGATAAACATATGGATGATAATGGTATAGTGTAGGTTAGATGGCTTTTTGTTTCGGTGCAACATCGTGGGCCGAAGGGCCTGTACTGCGCTGTATTGTTCTATGTTCTATGTTCTATGTAAGGCAGGAATTCAGGGAGCTAGGGTGGAAACTTAGATCTAGGACAAACAGAGTTATTATCTCTGGGTTGTTACCCGTGCCATGTGATAGCGAGACGAGGAATAGGGAGAGAGAGGAGTTGAACACGTGGCTACAGGGATGGTGCAGGAGGAAGGGTTTCAGATTTCTGGATAATTGGGGCTCATTCTGGGGTCGGTGGGACCTCTACAAATGGGATGGTCTACACCTGGACCAGAGGGGTACCAATATCCTAGGGGGGGGGGGGGGGAGAAATTTGCAAATGCTCTTCGGGAGGGTTTAAACTAGTTCAGCAGGGGCTTGGGAACCTGAATTGTAGCTCCAGTATACAGGAGGTTGAGATTAGTGAGGTCATGAGTAAGGTTTCAAAGTTGCAGGAGTGTACCGGCAGGCAGGAAGGTGGTTTAAAGTGTGTCTTCTTCAATGCCAGGAGCATCCGGAATAAGGTGGGTGAACTTGCGGCATGGGTTGGTACCTGGGACGTCGATGTTGTGGCCATTTCGGAGACATAGATAGAGCAGGGACAGGAATGGTTGTTGCAGGTGCCGGGGTTTAGATATTTCAGTAAGCTCAGGGAAGCTAGTAAAAGAGGGGGAGGGGTGGCGTTGTTTGTCAAGGACAGTATCACAGTGGCAGAAAGGAAGTTTGATGAGGACTCGTCTACTGAGGTAGTATGGGCTGAGGTTAGAGACAGGAAAGGAGAGGTCACCCTGTTAGGGGTTTTCTATCGGCCTCCGAAAAGTTCCAGAGATGTGGAGGAAAGGATTGCAAAGATGATTCTGGACAGGAGCGAAAGCAACAGGGTAGTTGTTATGGGGGACTTTAACTTTCCAAATATTGACTGGAAACGCTATAGTTCGAGTACTTTAGATGGGTCTGTTTTTGTCCAATGTGTGCAGGAGGGTTTCCTGACACAGTATGTAGGTAGGCCAACGAGAGGCGAGGCCATATTGGATTTGGTACTGGGTAATGAACCAGGACAGGTGTTAGATTTGGAGGTCGGTGAGCACTTTGGTGATAGTGACCACAATTCGATTAAGATTACTTTAGTGATGGAAATGGATAGGTATATACCGCAGGGCAAGAGTTATATCTGGGGGAAAGGCAATTATGATGCGACGAGGCAAGACTTAGGATGCATCGGATGGAGAGCAAAACTGCAGGGGATGGACACAATGGAAATGTGGAGCTTGTTCAAGGAACAGCTACTGCGTGTCCTTGATAAGTATGTACCTGTCAGGCAGGGAGGAAGTGGTCGAGCAAGGGAACCGTGGTTTACTAAAGCAGTCAAAACACTTGTCAGGAGGAAGATAGCTTATGTAAAGATAAGACATGAAGGTTCAGTTAGGGCGCTCGAGAGTTACAAGTTAGCTAGGGAGGACCTAAAGAGAGAGCTTAGAAGAGCCAGGAGGGGACATGAGAAGTCTTTGGCAGGTAGGATCAAGGATAGCCCTAAAGCTTTCTATAGATATGTCAGGAATAAACGAATGACTAGGGTAAGAGTAGGGCCAGTCAAGGACAGTCGTGGGAAGTTGTGCTTGGAGTCCGAGGAGATAGGAGAGGTGCTAAATGAATATTTTTCGTCAGTATTCACACAGGAAAAAGACAATTTTGTCGAGGAGAATACGGAGATTCAGGCTACTAGACTAGAAGGACTTGAGGTTCATAAGGAGGAGGTGTTAGCAATTCTGGAAAGTGTGAAAATAGATAAGTCACCTGGGCCGGATGGGATTTATCCTAGGATTCTCTGGGAAGCTAGGGAGGAGATTGCTGAACCTTTGGCTTTGATCTTTAAGTCATCTTTGTCTACAGGAATAGTGCCAGAAGACTGGAGGATAGCAAATGTTGTCCCCTTGTTCAAGAAGAGGAGTAGAGACAACCCCGGTAACTATAGACCAGTGAGCCTTACTTTTGTTGTGGGCAAAATCTTGGAAAGGTTTATAAGCGATAGGATGTATTCTCATCTGGAAAGTAATAATGTGTGTAGAGATAGTCAACACAGTTTTGTGAAGGGTAGGTCGTGCCTCACAAACCTTATTGAGTTCTTTGAGAAGGTGACCAAACAGGTGGATGAGGGTAAAGCAGTTGATGTGGTGCATATGGATTTCAGTAAAGTGTTTGATAAGGTTCCCCACGGTAGGCTACTGCAGAAAATACGGAGGCATGGGATTCAGGGTGATTTAGCAGTTTGGATCAGAAATTGGCTAGCTGGAAGAAGACAAAGGGTGGTGGTTGATGGGAAATGTTCAGACTGGAGTCCTGTTACTAGCGGTGTACCACAAGGATCTGTTTTGGGGGCACTGCTGTTTGTCATTTTTATAAATGACCCGGAGGAGGGCGTAGAAGGATGGGTGAGTAAATTTGCGGATGACACTAAAGTCGGTGGAGTTGTGGACAGTGCGGACGGATGTTACAAGTTACAGAGGGACATAGATAAGCTGCAGCGCTGGGCTGAGAGGTGGCAAATGGAGTTTAATGCAGAAAAGTGTGAGGTGATTCATTTTGGAAGGAATAACAGGAAGACAGAGTACTGGGCTAATGGTAAGATTCTTGGCAGTGTGGATGAGCAGATAGATCTCGGTGTCCATGTACATAGATCCCAGAAAGTTGCCACTCAGGTTGAGAGGGTTGTTAAGAAGGCGTACGGTGTGTTAGCTTTTATTGGTAGAGGGATTGAGTTTCGGAGCCATGAGGTCATGTTGCAGCTGTACAAAACTCTGGTGAGGCCGCATTTGGAGTATTGCGTGCAGTTCTGGTCGCCGCATTCTAGGAAGGATGCGGAAGCATTGGAAAGGGTGCAGAGGAGATTTACCAGAATGTTGCCTGGTATGGAGGGAAGATCTTATGAGGGAAGGCTGAGGGACTTGAGGCATACAAGATGATCAGGGGGTTAGATAGGGTGGACAGTGAGAGCCTTTTTCCTCGGATGGTGATGTCTAGCACGAGGGGACATAGCTTTAAATTGAGGGGAGATTGATATAGGACAGATGTCAGAGGTAGGTTCTTTACTCGGAGAGTAGTAAGGGCGTGGAATGCCCTGCCTGCAACAGTAGTGGACTCGCCAACCCTAAGGGCATTCAAATGGTCATTGGATAGACATATGGACGATAAGGGAATAATGTAGATGGGCTTTAGAGTGGTTTCACAGGTCGGCGCAACATCGAGGGCCGAAGGGCCTGAACTGCGCTGTAATGTTCTGTGTTCTAATATAGTACATTTTCTCCACACGTGCTGCCACACGTTTGGGCAGCACGGTAGCACTGTGGCTTCATAGCGCCAGGGTCCAAGGTTCGATTCCCCGCTGGGTCACTGTGCGGAGTCTGCACGTTCTCCCCGTGTCTGCGTGGGTTTCCTCCGGGTGCTCCGGTTTCCTCCCACAGTCCAAAGACGTGCAGGTTAGGTGGATTGGCCATGATAAATTGCCCTTAGTGACCAAAAGGGTTAGGAGGGGTTGTTGGGTTACGGGGATTGGGTGGAAGTGAGGGCTTAAGTGGGTCGGTGCAGACTCGATGGGCCGAATGGCCTCCTTCTGTACTGTATGATCTATGTAAGTGTAATTGTTGTACCTGCCAAGGCGACATGCTGTGTAGACAGAGCCTTCTTCACTACCCACAACAAAGTTATTGATGTCTCCCAGCGGGAAGGACATGGAGGTTACAGCAACTGCTTTCGATTGCTTGTGTACCAGTTCAATGCTGTCCTGCAAAACAAAAATCCCCAATCATAATTTGCATTCCCCGGTATCTCTCAGAGGCCAGAGCTGGCACAAGGGTGCTCCGGTTTCCTCCCACAAGTTCCGAAAGACGTGCTGTTCGGTGAATTGAACATTCTGAATTCTCCCTCAGTGTACCCGAACAAGCGCCGGAATGTGGCGACTGGGGGCTTTTCACATCGCAGTGTTAATGTAAGCCTACTTGTGACAATAATAAAGATTATCATCCATCTCTCCAAACTTCAAATGATTCTTTCAACTCACTCCTTCAACCACACCAGCAGTCATCTCCATTAATGCCCTCCTGCTTAAAGGCAAGCGCTTTTTGAAACATAATGTTAATGCTCCTTTTTGCAGGCCAAGCATAGTAACGAAAAATATGCGTTCCTCCAATTCTGCTCCTTACCTGTGGCTGAGAGAGCATGTCCAGGCTCCAGGTACACAGTTTTCCATCAGTAGAAACACTGACTAGGTTATGGGCATTCTGAGTTCCAACAACATTCACACAGTACACAGGATGCTGTAATACAGAGAATAAGTCATATTGGGCTCTCAGTACAAAGTTCTGGAAAATCTCTTTCACATGATAATTTTAAGTGCATTTACAAAATGCTGGCAAACCACTATGTCCATCCAATTAATATATTAAATCCATGTGATGTGATAAAGATTTGGATTCAAATTTATTTTCAGAATGTGCTAATGAATGTATTATTCTCACTGTGTGGGCTGCAGCAGATAGTGGAGTCCGCTGGACTGGTGTCTTCTTGTTACTGCGGTTATCCCAAAGGACAATCTGACCAGAATATGTTCCACCCACCATGAGATTTGGGTGAAACTGTGCAAAGCAGGCAGACATGACTTTTGACTGGAAAAGATAACAATTAAATACAATTACATTTTCTCATAACTAAAAATCAAAATCAAAAAAGACTAGCTGCTTTCATTAATATGAGGTTATCCGCTTCGGTAGCAAAAATAGGAAGGCAGATTATTATTTGAATGGTGTAAATTGAGAGAGGCGGATACTCAGCGAGACCTTGGTGTCCTCGTGAATCAGTCGCTGAAAGTCAGCGCGCAGGTACAGCAGGCAGTAAAGAAGGCAAATGGTATATTGGCCTTCATGGCGAGAGGATTTGAGTACAGGAATAGGGATGTTTTACTGCAGTTGTATAGGGCATTGGTGAGGCCACACCTGGAGTATTGTGAGCAGTTCTGGTGTCCGTGTCTGAGGAAGGATGTTCTTGCTATGGAGGGAGTGCAGCAAAGGTTTACCAGGCTCATTCCTGGGATTGTGGGACTGTCATATGAGGAGAGACTAAATCATTTGGGATTATATTCATTGGAGTTTAGAAGAGTGAGAGGGGATCTCATAGAAACTTACGAAATTCTAACAGAATTAGACAGGGTAGATTCATGAAGAATGTTCCCGATGGTTGGGGAGTCCAGGGGTCATAAGTTGTGGATAAGGGGTAAACTTTTAGGACTGAGGTGAGGAGAAATTTCTTCACCCAGAGAGCGGTGAATCTGTGGGATTCACTACCACAGAAAGTAGTTGAGGCCAAACGTTGTGTAATTTCAAGAAGGACTTAGCTTTTGGGGCTAAAGGGATCAAGGCATATGGGGAGAAGGTGGGATCAGAGTATTGAACTTGATGATCAGCCATGATCATAATGAATGGCGGAGCAGGCTCGAAGGGCCGAATGGCCTCCTCCTGCTTCTATTTTCCATGTTCCCATGTATCAATGTTCCATCTTTGAACTCCATTTTAAAAATTTTTTAAAAATATATTTTATTGAAATTTTTTTCCCTGAGCAACATTTTTCCCGCTTACAAAACAAGCGAAACGATAACAGTAACAAAACAGAAATTTTTAAACTTTTTAACAATAGTAATAATAGTAGTAATAATATACAAGTAACAAAACCTCGTACTCTATTGCCCTATACTCAACTGCCTCCCCCCCCACCCCCCCCCTGGGTTGCTGCTGCTGGTCATCCGTCTTCCCTCTAACGTTCCCCTAGGTAGTCGAGAAATGGCTGCCACCGCCTGGTGAACCCTTGAGCCGATCCTCTCAGGGCAAACTTTATCTGCTCCAGTTTAATAAACCCCGCCATATCGTTTACCCAGGCCTCCAGTCCGGGGGGTTTCGCCTCCTTCCACATGAGTAGGATCCTGCGCCGGGCTACGAGGGACGCAAAGGCCACGACATCGGCCTCTTTCGCCTCCTGCACTCCCGGCTCTTCCGCAACTCCAAATAGAGCTAACCCCCAGCCTGGTTTGACCCGGGCCTTCACTACCTGCGAAATCACTCCCGTCACTCCCTTCCAATACCCTTCCAGTGCCGGGCACGCCCAAAACATATGTGCATGGTTTGCCGGGCTCCCGCCACACCTCCCACATTTGTCCTCCACTCCAAAGAACCTGCTCAATCTTGCCCCCGTTATGTGTGCTCTATGTAGCACCTTAAATTGAATCAGGCTAAGCCTGGCGCATGAGGAAGAGGAAGTTACCCTGCTTAGGGCATCAGCCCACATACCCTCCTCTATCTCCTCCCCTAATTCTTCTTCCCACTTTCTTTTTAATTCGCCCACCGACTCCTCCCCCTCTTCCCTCATCTCTCTATAAATCTCTGACACCTTGCCCTCTGCGACCCACACCCCTGAAAGCACCCTGTCCTGTATCCCCTGTGTCGGGAGCGGCGGAAATTCCCTCACCTGTTGTCTAGTAAACGCCCTCACCTGCATATATCTCAAGAAATTCCCCTGGGGTAACTTATACTTTTCCTCCAGTGCTCCCAAGCTCGCAAAAGTCCCATCTATGAATAAATCTCCCACCTTCCTAATTCCAAAATGGTACCAGCTCTGAAATCCTCCATCCATTCTTCCTGGGGCGAACCTATGGTTGTTCCTGATAGGGGACCCCACCAGGGCTCCCCGCACCCCTCTCTGTCGCCTCCACTGTCCCCATATGTTCAGTGTTGCCGCCACCACCGGGTTCGTGGTGTACTTTTTCGGTGAGAACGGTAGCGGCGCCGTCACCAGCGCCTCTAGACTCGTCCCTTTACAGGACCTTCTCTCCAGCCTTTTCCACGCCGCTCCCTCACCCTCCATCATCCATCTACGTATCATTGCCACATTGGCGGCCCAATAATAATCTCCCAAGTTCGGTAGTGCCAGTCCTCCTCTGTCCCTACTGCGCTGCAGGAACCCCCTCCTTACTCTCGGAACTTTCCCTGCCCACACAAAGCTCGTAATGCTCCTATCTATTTTATTAAAAAAGGTCCTGGTGATTAAAATAGGGAGACATTGAAATACAAATAAGAACCTCGGGAGGACCATCATCTTAATTGCTTGCACCCTGCCCGCCAGCGATAAAGGCTGCATGTCCCACCTCCTAAAGTCCTCCTCCATTTGTTCTACCAGCCGTGTCAGATTAAGTCTGTGCAAGGTTCCCCAGCTCCTAGCGATCTGAATCCCCAAGTATCGGAAGTTTCTTTCCACTTTCCTTAGCGGTAAGCCTTCTATCTCTCTAATCTGGTCCCCTGGATGTATCACATATAATTCACTCTTCCCTATGTTTAACCTATACCCCGAAAATTCCCCGAATCTCCTCAAGATTCGCATAACCTCTATCATCCCCCCCGCTGGGTCCGACACGTATAGCAATAGGTCATCCGCGTATAACGAGACTCGGTGTTCTTCTCCCCCTCTAGTCACCCCTCTCCATTTCCTGGAGTCTCTCAGCGCCATGGCCAGAGGTTCAATTGCCAGCGCAAACAACAATGGAGACAGCGGGCATCCCTGTCTTGTTCCCCTATATAATCGGAAATACTCCGATCTATGTCGACCTGTAACTACGCTTGCCGTTGGTGCCCCATAAAGTAGTCTAACCCAGCGAATAAATCCGTTCCCAAACCCAAACCTCCTTAACACTTCCCATAAATACTCCCACTCCACCCTATCAAATGCCTTCTCTGCGTCCATTGCCGCCACTATCTCTGCCTCCCCCTCCACTGAGGGCATCATTATCACCCCTAATAGCCGTCGCACGTTAACATTCAATTTTCTCCCTTTTACGAACCCTGTCTGGTCTTCGTGCACCACCCCTGGGACACAGTCCTCTATCCTCGATGCCAGCACCTTTGCTAGCAGTTTGGCGTCCACGTTCAATAGTGAAATAGGTCGATAGGACCCACACTGCATCGGATCTTTGTCCCTCTTCAAAATTAGCGATATCGTCGCCTCCGACATTGTCGGGGGTAGTGTCCCCCCTTCCCTGGCCTCATTGAACGTCCTCGCCAACAACGGGGCCAATAAGTCCACATATTTTCTGTAGAATTCCACCGGGAACCCGTCTGGCCCCGGGGCCTTCCCTGCTTGCATGCTTCCCAGTCCCTTAATAACCTCGTCCACCTCAATCGGCGCCCCCAGGCCTGCCACCGCCTGCTCCTCCACTTTCGGGAACCTCAACTGATCCAGGAACTGCCGCATCCCCTCCTCTCCCTCTGGGGGCTGAGACCTATACAGTTCTTCATAAAAGGTCTTAAACACCTCATTTATCTTTCCTGCCCTTCGCACAGTGTCTCCCCTTTCATCCCTAATTCCTCCTATCTCCCTCGCTGCTGCCCTCTTTCGCAGTTGGTGCGCCAACAGGCGACTAGCCTTTTCCCCATATTCATACCTCCTCCCCTGTGCCTTCCTCCACAGTACCTCCGCCTTTCTGGTGGTCAGAAGGTCAAACTCGGTCTGGAGTAGTCTCCTCTCCCTGTACAGCTCCTCCTCAGGGGTCTCTGCAAATTCCCTGTCCACCCTTAAAATCTCCCCCAGTAATCTATCCCTTTCCTTGGCCTCTGTTTTCCTTTTGTGGGCCCCAATAGAAATCAGCTCTCCTCTGACCACCGCTTTTAGTGCTTCCCAGACCACTCCCACAGGGACCTCGCCGTCGTCATTGACCTCCAGGTATCTCTCGATACACCCCCTCACTCTTGCACACACTCCCTCATCCGCCATCAGTCCCACATCTAATCGCCAGTGTTCTCTGCTCCCTGTCCTCTCCTACTTCCAGGTCCACCCAATGTGGGGCATGATCCGAAACCGCTATGGCTGAGTATTCAGCTTCTTCCACCCTAGAGATCAACGACCTTCCTGGAACAAAAAAATCTATCCGGGAGTACACTTTATGGACGTGGGAGAAGAAGGAATACTCCCTAGCCCTGGGTCTAAGAAATCGCCATGGATCCACTCCCCCCATTTGGTCCATAAACCCCTTAAGTACCTTGGCCGCTGCCGGCCTTCTTCCAGTCCTTGAGCTGGATCTATCTAGCCCCAGGTCCAGCACCATATTGAAGTCCCCTCCTAAAATCAAATTTCCTGCCTCCAGGTCCGGAATACGCCCCAGCATCCATCTCATGAACCCCGCATCGTCCCAATTTGGGGCATACACATTAACCAACACGACCTCCATTCCCTCCAGCCTACCACTCACCATTACATATCTACCTCCACTATCTGCTACGATGTTCTTTGCTTCAAATGCTACCCGTTTCCCCACCAAAATGTCCACCCCTCTGTTCTTTGCGTCCAGTCCTGAGTGGAACACCTGTCCCACCCATCCTTTCCTTAGCCTAACTTGGTCCGCCACCTTTAGGTGCGTCTCTTGGAGCATGACCACGTCTGCCCTTAGTCCTTTCAAATGCGCGAGCGCTCGGGCCCTTTTTATCGGCCCATTCAGGCCTCTCACGTTCCACGTGATCAACCTCACTGGGGGGCTACCTGCCCCCCTCCCGTGTCGACTAGCCATTACCTTCTCTAGGCCAGTCCCATATCCCGCCTCCGCGCTCCCGCTCGCTCCCCCAGCGTCGCATTCCGCCCCCGGCCATCTTCTCTTTAGCCATTTCCTTTTGGTTTTCCGCAGCAGCAACCCAGTTGTCCCCTTCCCCCCCCCCCCCCCCCCCCCCGCTAGATCCCTATCTAGCTTGATTGCTCCCCCCATATCACTGACTTCAGCTGACTTCAACTGACCCCGGCTACTCCTGCTCGCTCCTCGGCCCTCCCGGTGTGAGGGAACTCCTATCCGCCTTGCGTCTGTTTTCCCGCCTTATTCTTTCTGGCGCGGGAACATCCCTTTACCTGTCCCGCCTCTTATGGCGCAGCTCCCTTTCCCCTCCCCCTCTCCTTCCCCATTCTCTGACTATGTCCCGCCTCTCCTCCCTCACCGGCGCCCACATTTCCCCAGTGTCCCCCCCCCCTTCCCTGTTTACTTCTCGCTTAACTTTCACCATCCCATTAACAAAAACAATAATAACAACAATAACAGTTCCCTGCAGCATCAGTCCCTCAGTTCCGGTCCAGTTTCTCTTCATTGATGAAGGACCATGCTTCCTCTGCCGTCTCAAAATAATATTGTCTCTCCTGATGCGTGACCCATAGTCTTGCCGGCTGCAGCATCCCAAACTTCACCTTCCTTTTGTGCAAAACCTCTTTGGCTCGGTTGAAGCTCGCCCTCCTTCTCGCCACCTCCGCACTCCAATCCTGGTAGATCCTTACCACAGCATTCTCCCATCTGCTGCTCCGCACCTTTTTGGCCCATCTCAGGACCTCTTCTCTGTCCTTAAGGCGGTAGAATCGCACGATTATCGCCCTCGGTGGTTCTCCCGCTTTTGGTCTTCTCGCCGGGATCCGATTTGCCCACTCCACCTCCATGGGGCCCGCAGGGGCCTCAGCACCCATCAGTGAGCTCAGCATCTTACTTGCGTACGCTCCACAGTCCACTCCTTCCACACCCTCCGGGAGACCTAGTACCCTAAGGTTCTTCCTTCGCGCTCCATTTTCAAGGGCCTCAATCCTGTCAGCACACTTTTTATGAAGTGCCTCGTGCGTCTGAGTCTTGACCGCCAGGCCCAGGACCTCGTCCTCAATACCTGACACCTTCTGCTCCACCACGCGAAGTTCCGTCTCCTGGGTCTTTAAAGTCTGCTTAAGCCCCTCAATTGCCTGTAACAACGGGGTCATTACCTCCTTCTTCAGCAGGTCCACGCACCGTCTCACCACCTCGTCCTGCTCAGGCCCCCATGTCACCTGTGGTTTCTCCGCCGCCATTTTGTTTCACTCCCTCTCTCTCTCTCTCTGATCTTCTGGCTGCAGATTCTTCAGGCTGCAGCCGCCGGCGCCGGTTTTTCCCTCCGTCTTTCGAGGGGGACTCCCTTCCCTCGCGCCTCGCACCGGGTTTTACGGCCGTCCAAGTCCCCGTTGGGGCTCTTAAAAGAGCCCGAAGTTCCGTCGGAGCTGGAGCCGCCGAAACGTGCGGCTAGCTCATCCCTGCCGCAACCGGAAGTCTTTGAACTCCATTTTTAAACTATAAACATCTCGCAGGCCCCATCTGCTCTAAGGCTGGTATAAAAGATCCCATGGCACTCTTTGAAGAGAAGGCCAAAACGTCGGCCTCTCTCCCCACCTGGGCTCCCGGATCTTCCGACACTCCAAATATTGCCACCTCTGGACTCGGAGTCACCCTCCCTTCCAGTACCTCTGATATGACATCTGAGAATCCCTGCCAAAATCCCCTCAGCTTCGGACACGCTCAAAACATATGGAGATGATTCGCCGGACTACCCCCACAGCGCCCGCGCCTGTCCTCCACCGCCTCAAAAAACCTGTTCAACCGGGCCAGTCATATTAGCCCTGTGGACCACCTTGCACTGGATCAGGCTGAGCCTGGCACACGACGAGGATGAATTGACTCTTTTCAGGGCCTTCTCTCATAACCCGGCTTCCAACTCCCCCCCAACTGTCCTCCCACCTCCTTTTCACCTCCCTGATTGGGACCCCTCCCCACTCCATCAATTCCTAATATATTTCCGAGACCCCCCCCCCCCTTTGCCAACCCCTGTTTTCGACATCACCTTATCCTGTAGTCCCCTTAGTGGGAGGCGAGGGAAGCTTGGAACCTGCCTCCGGACAAAGTCCCGTACCTGCAGGTCCTGAAATCTGTTCCCACCCAGCAACTCAAACTCCTCCTCTAGCTCTTCCAGGCTCAGGAACCCCTCCTTCATGAAGAGATCTCCAAAACTCTCAATCCCTGTCCGCTGCCACCTCCTAAAGCCCCCGTCCAGCCCTCCCGGAGCAAACCGGTAATTGTTACAAATCGGTGACCAATCTCACGTGCTGTCTCCATTGCCCCCACATTCTCAGGGCTGCCACTACCACTGGGCTTGTGGAGTACCGAGCCGGCGAGAACGGCAGAGGTGCCGTTAACAGAGACTCCAGACTCGTGCCCTTACAAGGTGCCGCCTCCACTCGCTCCCACATCGACCCCGGCCCCACTTCCTAGCCATTGAAATATTAGCTGCCCAGTAGTAGTTAATAAAGTTCGGAAGGGCCAAGCCTCCCTCCCCGCGCCCCCGCTCAAGAAGGACCTTCTTCACCCTCGGGGCTTTCCCATCCCATGCCCGAGATCATTGACTTTCCTAAAAAATGCCTTGGGGATAAAGATTGGGAGACACTGAAACACAAACAGCAATCTCGGGAAGACTGTCATCTTCACGGTCTGTACCCTCCCCGCCAATGACAGCGGGAGCACGTCCCACCTGCGGAAGTCCCCTTTCATTTGTTCAATCATCCTGCCTAAATTTAATTCATGAAGCTGCCCCCAGTCCCTTGCCACCTGAATCCCCAGATACCTAAAGCTCCTTCCCACCACTTTAAACGGCATCGCCCTCAGTCTCCTCTCCTGCCCCCGTGCCTGGATCGCGAAGACCTCGCTCTTGCTCATGTTTAGTTTGTAACCTGAGAACCGGCCAAATTTCTTCAGTATCCCCATAATTCCTGCAATCCCCCCCAACGGGTCTGTTATATACAGGGGCAAATCATCCACATAGAGCGAGACCCTATACTCCACCCCCCCCTCTCACTATCCCCCGCCAAATGTTCAATGTCCTCAGTGCCGTTGCCAAAGACTCTATGGCCAGGACAAACAGTAGTGGGGAGAGTGGACGCCCCTGCCTTGTCCCCCTGCACAGACTAAAATACTCCGACCGGACGCGGTTGGTCCTTGCATTCACCACCGGTGCCTGATATAGCAACCGGACCCAATCCACGAATCCCTGTCTAAACCCAAACCTTCCCAGGACATCCCACAGGTACCTCCATTCCACTCGATCAAAGGGCTTCTCTGCATCCATGGCCACCTCAACCTCGCGCCCCTCCACAGGCATCATGATTACATTTAGGAGCCGTTTAATACTGGATGTCAGGTGTCGTCCCTTCAGGAACTTCCGCTTGTGACCATGGAGTGATTGGTCACATAAAGGTCTGTTCCTGTTCAAAGTCACAGAAAAGGGCTCTTTTTACCCAGATCCGGTGCAATTTTGATGAAAAGGCGTAGGTGAATGTTAGAGGAGTAGTTTACCCCTGGAATGGGATGTCTTCTGATCACCGGACCCGGCAGAAAACAGGGAGAGGTTTGGCTGGAAAGTTGAAACAGTCTTGTGCTTCACAGACAGTCTCTTCCAGCATGCAGGCGGGGAAGGGGCAAGCTGTAAGGCCCCAGATACAGGAACTGATGACTTTTATCAAGGAGGAATTCCATAAACAGAGGAAAGAAATGTATGAGGATCATGCAAAGGTCATTGCAGAAGCTGTGGCACCCCAGAAGAGTACTTTGGAGCGGATGGAGAGGTGTTTGGAGGTGCAGGGGTCACAGATTCGGGAGATTGAAGGAGTGATCTCGGACCACAGTGATCGTGTGGTGGCTCTAGAGGCGGAGGTGGGGCTCCGAGGAGACCTTCGTAAAACGCTGAGGGCAAAGGTGGGAGCAGGAGAATGCCTCGAGAAGGCAGAACCTGTGAATAGTGGGCTTGCCTGAAGGAGTGGAAGGTGTGAGTGCCACGAGGTACGTCTCAAGGATGCTGGCGGGACTGGTGGCAGAAGGGGTGCTAGATAAGGCACTTGAAGTGGACCGAGCGCATAGGTCTCTGAGGCAAAAGCCGAGAGCTGTGGAGAAAGAGAAAATTCTACGGTGGGCCAGGGAGAAGCGTAGCTGCGACTGGGAGGGAAATATCAGGACATCGGAGCCAAGTTGGCAAAACGGCGGGCAGGTTTCAACAAGGCCAAGGCGGTGCTGTACCAGCGGCAGATCAGGTTTGGGGTGCTCTACCCGGCGAAATTATGGGTGACGTGCCGAGGCCGGGAGTATTATTTTGAGACCCCAGAAGTGGCCGAAGACTTCATTAAGGAGCATAAACTGGGGGAGAACTGAGTGGACAATGCTTGGGAACCAGGGTGCTGGCTCTATGTAATGGGCGGGAGCATGTTTGAAGTGGATGTAGGGATTGGGGGATTTTCGCCTTTTTTTGTGGGGGGGGGAGGGGGTTTGTGTTCAATGTTGAGATTGTAAGGAGTTGTAGGGGTGAAAGGTTTATGTTCACATCCCCCCCGCCCCCTGTTTTATGGGACTGTTTGTGTTGAACATCTGTTTGTTTGCTTTTGGAGAAGGCTACCTGGAGTTCAGGAGAAGTCCTTGTTTGGATGGGGGAGGGTACGGCCAGCAGGAGGCCTTCTTCTTTGAGCTGAGGAGTGGGGGTCATTAGGATATGCCTTCGGGCAGGGGCAGGAGTGGAATTAAAGGGGCAGGAGTTAAGTGGGGAAGATGACGGACGGTAGAGGGGATTGGAGGCGCAAGCCTCCGGTAAGGTTGGTAACTTGGAACGTCCGGGGACTGAATGGGCCGGTTAAAAGGTCGTGGGTGTTCGCGCACCTCAGGAGCTTGAAAGCGGGGGTTGTCTTTTTGCAGGAGACACACCTCCGTGTGAAAGACCAGGTTAGGTTCAGGAAGGGGTGGGTCGGGCAGGTTTTTCACTCGGGTTTGATTTGAAATTGAGGGGAGTGGCGATTTTAATGAGAAAAAAAATGGGATTTGTGAGTGTGAAGGAGGTGAGGGATCCAGGTGGGAGATATGTGATTGTGAGTGGGGTATTGGAAGGGGCACCGGTAGTGTCGGTAAATGTGTATGCCCCAAATTGGGATGATCTGGGTTTAATGAGGGGGTTGCTGGCAGCAATCCCGGGTTTGGCCACGTACCAGTTGATCATGGGAGGAGATTCTAACTGTGTCCTGGAGCCGAGGGTGGATTGGTCGAGCCCCAGGTCGATGGGTAGGGTACGAATGGCAAGGGAGCTGGGGGGGGTGTATGGAGAGGATGGGTATGGTGGATCCATGGCGCTTTCAGAACCCAGTGGGAAGGGAGTATTCCTTCTTTTCACACGTCTATGAGGTGTATTCGAGGATTGATTACTTTGTAGTGAGTTGGGAGATTTTGGTTGGAGTGGAGGGGGCAGAGTATGCGGGGATAGTTATCTCGGACCATGCACCCCACTGGCTGGATATTCGGGTCAGTACGGGACGAAAGCAAAGGCCGGGGTGGAGATTTGAGGGTTGTTGGCGGATGGAGGTTTTTGTGATAAGGTGGGGTTGGCGATTAGGGATTATGTGGAGTTCAATCAGAATGGGGAGGTGTCGGGGAGCATTTTTTGGGAAGCACCGAAGGCAGTGGTCCGGGAGAAATTATCTCATTTACGGTTCGTGCGAATAAGGAAAGGAGGGCGGAACATGACCGTCTAGTGAGCAAGATAGTGGAGGTGGACAGGGAATATTCGAGGGTGCCCACCGTGGAGGGATTGGTGAGGAGGAAAAGGTTGCAGGGGCAATTTGACAGCCGACAACAAGGAGGGCAGTAGGGCAACTGCGTAGGGCAAGAGGGGTGCAGTACGAGTATGGGGAGAAGGCGAGCCGCATGCTGGCGCACCAGCTGCGGAGGCAGGCCGCATCCAGGGAAATATTGAAGATCCGGACTGAGGCTGGGGATGTGGTGTCAGAGGCAGGGAAGATAAATGAGGCGTTTCGGGAGTACCAATAGGGACTTTACGAGGCAGACCCGGGGGGGGCGGGGGGGAGAGGAGGGGGACATGGAGCTGGAATTTCCCCAGGTGGAGGAAGCAAAGAGGCAGGCGTTGGAGGAGCCCCTGGGGCTGAGGGAGGTGCTGGATAGTATCAGGGGTATGAAGTCGGGGAAGGCCCCTGGGCTGGATGGGTACCCGGCAGAATTTTATAAGGAATTTGCGGCGGACCTGGCACGACATCTATTGGGGGCGTTTAATGAAGCGCTGGAGAAGGGGGAGTTGCCGGAGACGATGAAGCAGGCAGTAATCACACTAATCCCCAAAAAAGGGAAGGATCCGGTGGAATGTGGGTCGTCTAGACCCATATCACTATTGAACACGGATGTGAAAGTATTGGCTCAGTTGTTGGCGGGGAGGATGTAGGATTGTGTCCCGGGGGTGGTTGCAGAAGTTGCATTAAGGGCGTGGAATGCCCTGCCTGCAACAGTAGTGGACTCGCCAACACTAAGGACATTCAAATGGTCATTGGATAGACATATGGACGATAAGGGAATAGTGTAGATGGGCTTTAGAGTGGTTTCACAGGTCGGCGCAACATCGAGGGCCGAAGGGCCTGTACTGCGCTGGAATGTTCTATGTTCAGCATGAATATTATACAAAATACAACTTTCTGGTATCCTGCCAAGATAGACCAAGCATGGTTTCTAAATCTAGCAATTGGTTTGGAAGAGCTGGAATCCATAAACTGAATACATGTAAAATGGTTTCAATACAATCAACAATACCTGGCAGTGAAAGATATACTCTGGAGTGGTCTTCTTAAACTTCATATTCCATACAAGAGCCACACCATCGGGCTCATTCAAAGCATCTTCATTATTAGTGTAAGAAGCAACCAGTAATTCTGGATACTATTTGAAAAAGTGGTGACAAAGGAAAGAAACAAATCAGTCCAACTCCTCAAGAGTCATTATATATCGGGTGTAGCCCCGACCCATTCACATGCACTCAATTTCCATAGCCCTGCTCAGGACTGACCTTCAATTGGCTCACAAAGCAGTCAGTCTCTCTGGATTGGATTTGGATCACTGGTATGGTGGGTGAACCGGAACGGGAAGCTTGTGTCAAATATAAAATGGAGACTGAGGAAGAGAAGCTGTTTCCTAACATGTACATGTGCTGGATACTTGTTCAGAATTCTCACTTAAAAAAACTGTGCTGCCAAGATTCCCAAGCGTGAAACTGACTTCTGCATTCAGCTTCAAAGAGCTCAATAACAGGCCATTGCTCAATTTATTGTGTTATTACAAACTTTTATTTTCTCTTGCTGCTTCGGTATTCATTTGCCATTTATTGTTGGGTAAGTTTCTCTCTCCTGCTGCAGCATTCCTTGGATCACAGTGGGTTGACCCATGGGACTCACCTGTACCTCTGCTTTGTGGAAGAGGAGGAAGATTGACAGTGTAGCCATCTGGGCACTTCCCGATTACAAAATGGACACTTTGCAAAGATTGCAGGGAAAATGGACAATACTGAGACAGCAAGCAGGTGCAGGGTTTGTCTGTTGATTGGAGCCGTAGCTCCCAGACAAGACCGATACTGCAAACCATTACCATACTAATGAGCCATCCCCGGGGACAAAAGGGTAACATTTAAGTACACGATACCAAGGCAGACACCCCGGCGCCAGAGGAGACCAGAACAAAGTAGGCCAACCGTCACCTAGGACACGCCCAGCCATCAGGGCACCCACCCCTCTATTGGAGGAAATCGATAGGAACGATTGGGAAACGGCCCAATTAATTGGGGCCAAGTTCAAGGCGCGAAGCAACTTTTGGGTATAAGAAGAATCCCCCAAGAGAGAATCGCTCTCTTGGCTCTGGCTCTCACCAAGGAGAGACCTGCCCAACAGCAACATCAGAACAAGTAAGTCCAAGGTCAACGCACGCTACCAGACAGACGCTCCTAGCTGTTATTCCAGACCAGTTCAACACCAGCAGCCTCAGAACCGAACAACGGCCATTGTTCCTCTGACTGAGTGGGTGCCCGAAGCTAAGTATAGGCTTTAGCAGTAGTGATAGTTTAGTTTGTAGAGTTTCATGCATGAGTATATTTGACTGTGTGGAAATAAATGAGCATTGAGTTTGAACTTACTAACTGGTGTATCGAGTCTTTGATCAGTATTCGGTTTTGAACCTTGTGGCGGTATCGAGAGATACCTGGCGACTCTAGAGCAAAACGTAATTAGAATTAAGGAAGGCGACCATATTGGCCGCCATCTTCAGAGCCAAATTAAGAGAAACACAATTAGCAACATTTACTGGCGATATCTGACGGGACTCGACTTAGAAGTGGCCTAACCACTCCGAGAGAACCCAAAATTTGAATTGGAATCCAATTGGAAACAGGAAAGACCACAAGTGTAAGAACAATACTGATCAAACCTCCGAGATTCGGAAGTGTGTTAATGCATGCGTACTAACAGGGATATAAGGTAAACCTGAGAGATTTTGTTGTGTAAAACTGTCGGGAGTTTTGTTGGCCGGAAATTAGTGTAAGCAGTACCCGTGTTTACATCACCACTTCATCACCCCCTGTTCCAAATTCAGTAGAGAACCTAGATAGAGAAAATGGCAATGAAGGCACTGGAACGCCTTATAAACCCCCAGGAATTTGAGGTCGCAGCGACCAGTAGAGTAGGACAGTGTCCCGTATGGGAAGAGGAAATCAGAAAGCACCTCAAAGGGAAAGGAGCACCTTTAGAGCGAATTCTGCGCGAATGACGAAACAGGTCCCGGGAGTATAGGACATACTTGGTGGGAGAACCTGTCAGAGATCCACAAGAAGAGCTCAGGGAAAGCTCGCAAGCCGATAGCAATCGTGTCCTGCTTGGCACAATTGCGAGGCACAGAGGAGGTCATTAGGACGCTCCTTGGAGAGATAGAGGAGAGAGACAGAAATAGTGAGGGAGGTGTGAGCGAGTTTGAGAAAGAGAATAAAGATTTGAGAGAACAGTTAGCAGTGAGGGACAGAGAGGCGGATGATGCCAAGTTGGCACACCAGTCTTGTCTCGCCCATTTGAGTAGTTTTCAGACCCAATATAAGGCCTACCAGGACATGCAACTTGGTAAGACAAGAAACCGAGCAACAGGTAGAAATTGCAGAAACAGTGCAATGATTTGAAAGCAGCCCTACGAGCGCTCCACACTTCCACAACGGAACAAAGGCAGAGCTCAGTAGATCACGCAAAGTGCCGGAAGCAAATTGCAGAATTGCAATCTCTGCTTTCTGTCCAGAATGGCTTTCAAAGTACGTTTGGACCCCAATTAGACCAGGAAAAAGGCCCCGATTGGCAGGAGTTAAATGAGACTGCCCACAGATACGTACATGGGACATGTACGCAAGAAAAACCACAAAAGAGAAAAGCACCCCAACCCCCGACTGAACAGGCAGAACACACCCCCAAGAACCCTGTAACCACACACCGGAGGGCCGCAGCAGAAGGAAACGCAGATTTCCTGTATACAACCCCGTTAACCGTGACCCAATTACGGGACGCGTGTGGAAAGATTACACCGTTCCTTCCCACATCAGACCCCCACCAGTTTTTCGCTAGAGTTAAACAGCAGGCTACCATGTACGGCCTGGACGAAAAGGAGCAAGTGAAGCTCACAGTTTCAGTCGTGGCAGCCCTTCCCGACCCACAGAATTTAGGAGGAGGCACACTCCAAGAGATGCACACAGCGATCCTAGATGCGATCGGCTATAACAGAGGAGACCCGGTAGACGCCCTAAACAAGTGTAGGCAAAAGAAGACAGAGCACCCCACAGCGTTTGCTGGACGCTTGTGGATACATTTCACAGCAGTTTTCGGAGAGTTAGCCCGCGCCCATTTGTCCCCAGATAACATGGCCAAATGGACTCGAATCCTAGTCTCTCACGCGAAAGACGCAGGACAGAGAGCTTGTGCAAATTACGACCCCTCAGACGAGGCCCACAACGAGAAATGGGTTTTGAAGAGATTGTCCCGATCGTGGGAACAATCCGTCCAAGGCAAAACCGCATTTGCAAAAACTGAGGAAGAGCAGGCAGACATGAATCCAGTTAAAGCGCACCAGAACCCCGCATGGGTAAATGAGGGGAAGAACAGCCCACCACAGCCAAAATCCCAGGAATGTTACAACTGTGGACAATTAGGACACTTTGCACGAGAGTGCAACGCGCCCCAAAAGCAGCAGAGAAACCAACAGACAGGCACCCTAAATAAGAATAGGGCAAAGCCAATCCATAGCGTTAGCGCCCGTTCAGAGAACCTTGACATGAACGGCACCGACTGACGGTGTTCGGGCTCCCCAACTTGGGTCTGCGACACCCTTTGGGACAGGTCCGGTAGACCGGTCGTAGCAGGCAAAGTCCGGGGACACCCCGTAGAATTCCTTTGGGACACAGGAGGGTCCCACACCACACTCAATTCCTCCACGATGTTTCAGCGAGACACGTGGCCCACAACAGACACCATCACACTCAGCGGCTTTACAGGTCATTTACAACAAGGACACATCACAGCCCCTGTAGCGATACAAATAGGGAACATTACAATTAAACACCCCGTAGTTTTGATTGATCTACCCCAGACAGCTGAACACATCCTAGGAATCGATTTTATGAGCTCCCACAACCTCTCTTTTGATCCAGTTGATAAATGTGTTTGGAGAATGGCAAAGGCAGCACGAGCCCCCGCCACGCTCACAGTTGGAGACTATGAAAACAGGATTAGCTCAGTAGGAGACTTCTGGTTCGATCCTCGTCAGGACAAACAGGTTAGGGAAGTCCTGCAGCAACACAAAGCAGCATTTGCACATCACAAGCACGACTGGCAAGATCGCTGGCTTGGTAAATATTACAGGTCCCGACCCCAGACCCCAAAAGCAGTACGGTTTTCCCCAAGAGGCAGAGGGAGAAATCTCCAAAGTAATAGAGAGTCTGCTTGATCAAGGCGTACTCAGATCAGTAGCCTCCACAAACAACGCACCGATTTGGCCCGTCAGGAAACCCGATGGATCATGGCGACTGACCACTGATTACCGGGAGACACTTAGAATCAGAAAATAGCGAAGGAGAGCCTACTGCTCTCGCACCCGGTATACACTATTTTTGGACTTCACCAAACCCCCAAACCCCTTGACATGAATTAAAGTGCATCCGCTTCTCTTTATGTGTGTTTTGTTCAATAAAGAAATGTAAACCTCTGTGCCTGACTGCCAAGCCAGAGAAACTTGTGTTGCTGCTATTTGTACAGTTTAAAGTGTTGTAGATTATTGTTGATTGTTTGAGTGAGGATAGTTATTGAGGATAGTTAGAGGTTCCAGTTTTTAAATTTTGTAATGCATGCCTGAATGTCATAGCGCCCCGTAGAGTTTTATACTGATGTATGTAAGTAAAATGATTTCAGGTAAAAATTGCGTTTCATAGGATAGGGCAGTGTAGAGCCCGTGAACTGCTTATGGATGCCCCGCTTAGTCAGAGAACGAAGACTACGCAGTAATGTGATCCTTCACGCTTCGCGTTGAGGATCACAAGGAGGGCGTGTAGCCATCTGGGATGGCCACTTCCCGATTACAAAATGGACACTTTTCAAAGATTGCAGGGAAAATGGACAATACTGAGAAAGCAAGCAGGTGTAGGGTTTGTCTGTTGATTGGAGCCGTAGCACCCAGACAAGACCGATACTGCAAACTATTACCATACTAATGAGCCATCCCTGGGGACACATTTAAGTAAACGATACCAAGGCAGACACCCCGGCGCCAGAGGAGACCAGAACAAAGCAGGCCAACGGTCACCTAGGACACACCCAGCAATCAGGGCACCCACCCCTCTATTGGAGGAAATCGATAGGAACGATTGGGAAATGGCCCAATTAATTGGGGCCAAGTTCAAGGCCCGCCCAAAAGTGGGCAAAGCCCCTTTTGGGTATAAGAAGGATCCCCCAAGAGAGAATCGCTCTCTTGTGGCTCCAGCTCTCACCAAGGAGAGACCTGCCCAACAGCAACATCAGAACAAGTAAGTCCAAGGTCAACGCACGCTATTTCTTCACGACTGGTTTTTAATTTCCATCCTTGTTATTCTCCTTGAAAGCAAACTCACCTGCTGTGACCAGTCCAGACAGGTAACAACACGATCCTTTGACCAATTTTCATCGTAAAACTGCCTGTTCAGTGACAGCTTGGCCCCTGCTTGAACCTCTCTGTGGAGGCATTTTATAAAATGTGTTAAAAATACACAGCAATACAGCACAAGACCAACTTGCAGTTTTAAAACTCAATGCAGTCCACAGGCTAGTCTGTTACAAAGTGGCATCAAACAGAATAGGCGATAAGGAGGAGAATTTACCCACCCTTCTTTGTCATCCAAGTTACGGCCACTGTAGTCAAAGAAGATGTCAGCATGCTCAGTAAGTGCTTGCTCAATCATTCTGGAGGTTTGATCAAAAAAGGACAAAAACCCATCTGAATGAAGGATATTTTCCTTTTCTTCCTTGGTCAGGTCACGCTGAGTTGCTGGAAAGAAATTTGACAGCAGAGTTGAGCTGAGATATCTATGGACCAGCTCTGTTTTTATAGAAATGTTGCTGTCTCATTCCCCTGCTGAAACTTCTATCAACCACCTTCCCTGGCACATTGAGCTGGCCCACGCATGAAAATGTGAGCACAAAGGACTGGAATTTCAGCTTCTAGGTGTGACAGACAGAAGAAATATACACCATGCTCCTTAACCCTTTCAGGACCTTTCTATGTGCACTTTGCACGATTCCACTCTGTATTTATACATATTCAATTGTGTATTCATAGAATAGAATAGAATCAGAGAATCGCTACAGTACAGAAACAGTTGGCGCATCGAGTCTGCACCGACCCTTTTGAAAGACCACCCTACCCGGACCCTATTCCCCACCCTGGAACCTCACCCCAATGGGCAATTTAGCATGGCCAATTCACCTAACCTGAACAAAAGAACTAGGAGCAGGAGTCGGCCATCTGGCCCCTCGAGCCTGCTCCACCATTCAATGAGATCATGGCTGATCTTTTGTGGACTCAGCTCCATTTTCCGGCCCGAACACCATAACCCTTAATCCCTTTATTCTTCAAAAAACTATCTATCATTATCTTAAAAATATTTAATTAAAGAGCCTCTACTGCTTCACTGGGCAAGGAATTCCATAGATTCACAACCCTTTGGGTGAAGAAGTTCCACCTAAACTCAGTCCTAAAACTACTTCCCCTTATTTTGAGGCTGTGCCCCCTAGTTCTGCTTTTACCCGCCAGTGGAAACAACCTGCCCGCATCTATCCTATCTATTCCCATCATAATTTTATATGTTTCTATAAGATCCCCCTCATCCTTCTAAATTCAAACGAGTACAGTCCCAGTCTACTCAACCCCTCCTCGTAATCCAACCCTTTCAGCTCTGGGATTAACCTAGTGAATCTCCTCTGCACACCCTCCAGTGCCAGTACGTCCTTTCTCAAGGAAGGAGACCAAAACTGAACACAATACTCCAGTAACCAATTAACAAATCTTCTATTTATGCTACTACTTTACCCTTAATGCCATGCATCTTTATCTTATGCAGCAACCATTTGTGTGGCACCTTGTCAAGAGCTTTCTGGAAATCCAGATATACCACATCCATTGGCTCCTCATTGTCTACCGCACTGGTAATGTCCTCAAACAATTCCACTAAATTAGTTAGGCACGACCTGCCCTTTACAAACCCATGCTGCATCTGCCCAAGGGGACAATTTCCATCCAGATGCCTCGCTATTTCTCCCTTGATGATAGATTCCAACATCTTCCCTACTACCGAAGTTAAGCTCACTGGCCTATAATTACCCGCTTTCTGCCTACCTCCTTTTTTAAACAGTGGTGTCACGTTTGCTAATTTCCAATCCGCTGGCACCACCCCAGAGTCCAGTGAATTTTGGTAAATTATCACTCGAGCATTTGCAATTTCCCGAGCCATCGCTTTTAGTACTCTGGGATGCATTCCATCGGGGCCAGGAGACTTGTCTCCCTTTAGTCCCATTAGCTTGCCCATCACTACCTCCTTAGTGATAACAATCATCTCAAGGTCCTCACCTGTCATAGCCTCATTTGCATCAGTCACTGGCATGTTATTTGTGTCTTCCACTGTGAAGACCGACCCGAAAAACCTGTTCAGTTCCTCAGCCATTTCCTCATCTCCCATTATTAAATCTCCCTTCTCATCCTCTAAAGGCCAATACCTTAGCCATTCTTTTTGGTTTGATATATTTGTAGAAACTTTTACTATCTGATTTTATATTCTGAGCAAGTTTACTCGCATAATCTATCTTATTCTTCTTTATAGCTTTTTTCGTAGCTCCCTTTTGCCCCCTAAAGATTTCCCAATCCTCTAGTCTCCCACTAATCTTTGCCACTTTGTAAGCTTTTTCCTTCAATTTGATACTCTCCCTTATTTCCTTAGATATCCACGGTCGATTTTCCCTCTTTCTGCCGTCCTTCATTTTTGTTGGGAAAATCTTTGCTGAGCACTGTGAAAAATCGCTTGGAAGGTTCTCCACTGTTCCTCAACTGTTTCACCATAAAGTCTTTGCTCCCAGTCTGCCTTAGCTAGTTTTTCTCTCGTCCCATTGTAATCTCCTTTGTTTAAGCATAGAACATTTTACCTTCTCACCCTCCACCTGTATTTTAAATTCCACCATATTGTGATTGCTCCTTCCGAGAGGATCCCTAACTATGAGATCATTGTAAGAAGTCTTACAACACCAGGTTAAAGTCCAACAGGTTTCTTTCAAACACTAGCTTTCGGAGCACTGCTCCTTCCTCAGGTGAGATCATTAATCAATCCTGTCTCATTACACAGGACCAGATCTCGGACCGCCTGTTCCCTCGTAGGTTCCATTACATACTGTTCGAGGAAACTATCGCGGATACATTCTATAAACTCCTCCTCAAGGCTGCCTTGACCGACCTGGTTAAACCAATCGACATGTAGATTAAAATCCCCCATGATAACTGCTGTACCATTTCTACATGCATCAGTTATTTCTTTGTTTATTTGGTGGCCTACAGACTACTCGTATCAGTGACTTTTTCACGACTATTCCTGATTTCCACCTAAATGGATTCAACCTTATCCTCCATAGCACCGATGTCATCCCTTACTATTGCCCGGATGTCATCCTTAAATAATCCTTCCAAATAGTTTGATACCCTCGGATATTTAACTCCCAGTCGTGACCATCCTTTAACCTTGTTTCAGTAATGGCCACTAAATCACAGTCATTCACGATGATTTGCGCCATCAACCTTATTCTGAATACTGCGAGCATACAGGTAAAGTACCCTTATGTTACCTTTAATCTTAACTCCTCTATCAGTAAGCTCTACTAAGTTATTTTTCCTTTTAACCTTTCTCCTAATTTTCCTTGTCGTTGAACCCATACCTTCATGTAACAACCTGCCGCGTTGCTTACCATTTATGTTTTTACTTCCCGTTTTATTCCTTTTAGTATTACTGGGCCTATTCACTGAGCTCCCCTCAGTCACTGTACCTTGTACTGTCACCCTTTTTGATTTTTGACTATGGCTTCTCTGCCTTACACTTTCCCCCTTACTGCCTTTTATTTCTGTCCTTGTTTTACTACCTTCCGACTTCCTGCATCGGTTCCCATCTCCCTGGCACATTAGTTTAAACTCTCCCCAACAGCTCTAGCAAACACCCGTGTACACCTGTGTACAGTTCTGGTCACCTCATTTTAGGAAGGATGTGGAAGTTTTGGAAAAGGTGCAAAGGAGATTTACCAGGATGTTGCCTGGAATGGAGAGTAGCTCTTACGAGGAAAGGTTGAGGGTGCTAGGCCTTTTCTCATTAGAACGGAGAAGGATGAGGGGCGACTTGATAGAGGTTTATAAGATGATCAGGGGAATAGATAGAGTAGACAGTCAGAAACTTTTTCCCCGGGTGGAACAAACCATTACAAGGGGACATAAATTTAAGGTGAAAGGTGGAAGATATAGGAGGGATATCAGAGGTAGGTTCTTTACCCAGAGAGTAGTGGGGGCATGGAATGCACTGCCTGTGGAAGTAGTTGAGTCGGAAACATGAGGGACCTTCAAGCAGCTATTGGATAGGTACATGGATTACGGTAAAATGATATAGTGTAGATTTATTTGTTCTTAAGGGCAGCACGGTAGCATTGTGGATAGCACAATTGCTTCACAGCTCCAGGGTCCCAGGTTCGATTCCGGCTTGGGTCGCTGTCTGGGCGGAGTCTGCACGTCCTCCCCGTGTCTGCGTGGGTTTCCTCCGGGTGCTCCGGTTTCCTCCCACAGTCCAAAGATGTGCAGGGTAGGTGGATTGGCCATGATAAATTGCCCTTAGTGTCCAAAATTGCCCTTGGTGTTGGGTGGAGGTGTTGAGTTTGGGTAGGATGCTCTTTCCAAGAGCCGGTGCAGACTCAGGGGGCCGAATGGCCTCCTTCTGCTCTGTAAATTCAATGATAATCTATGATTAATCTAGGACAAAGGTTCGGCACAACATCGTGGGCCGAAGGGCCTGTTCTGTGCTGTATTTTCTATGTTCTATGTTCTAACACCCCCCCTAGGACAGCAGTTCCAGTCCTGCCCAGGTGCAGACCGTCCGGTTTGTACTGGTCCCACCTCCCCCAGAACCGGTTCCAATGCCCCAGGAATTTGAATCCCTCCGTCTTGCACTATCTCTCGAGCCACGCATTCATCCTCTCTATCCTGACATTCCTACTCTGACTAGCTCTTGGCACGGGTAGCAATCCTGAGATTACTACCTTTGAGGTCCTACTTTTTAGTTTTACTCCTAACTCCCTGAATTCAGCTTGTACGACCTCATCCAATTTTTTTTTACCTATATCGTTGGTGCCTATGTGCACCACGACAGCTGGCTGTTCACCCCCGCCCCCCCCCCCCCCCCCCCCCCCCAGATTGTCCTGCAGTTGCTCCGGGACATCCTTGGCCCTTGCACCAGGGAGGCAACATACCATCCTGGAGTCTCGATGCGTCCGCAGAACCGCCTGTCTATTCCCCTTACGATCGAGTCCCCTATCACTATAGCCCTGCCATTCTTCTTCGTGCCCTCCTGTACAGCAGATCCAGCCACAGTGCCATGAACCTGGCTGCTGCTGCCTTCCCCTGGTGAGCCATCTCCCTCAACAGTATCTAAAGTGGTATACCTGTTTTGCAGGGAGATTACCGCAAGGGACACCTGCACTGCCTTCCTACTCTTGCTCTGTCTTTTGGTCACCCATTTCCTATCTCCCTCAGTACCTTTCACCTGCGGTGTGACCAACTCCCTGAATGTGCTATCCACGACGTCCTCAGCATTGCGGATGCTCCAAAGTGAGTCCATCCGCAGCTCCAGAGCCGTCAAGCGGTCTAACAGGAGCTGCAGCTGGACACACTTCTTGCACTTGAAGGAGCCAGGGACAGTGGATGTGCCCCTGAGCTCCCACATCGCACACGAGGAGCATGACATGGGTCTGCGATGTCCTGCCATGTCTTAAACCTTCGGTTAACATCTTTGGACTGTGAGGAAACCGGAGCACCTGGAGGAAACCCAAGCAGACACGGGGAGAGCAAACTCTGCACAGTCACCCAAGGCCGGAATTGAACCCGGGTATCTGGCGCTGTTAGGCAGCAGTGCTAACCACTGTGCCACCCCTGCATCACAATCTTCCTGCACTTAGCTGCAGCCCAAGGATGATTCTCGAACCATCATTTTCCAATCAGTACCACTTCACAGCAACATAAATTCAAGACTAAAACTCCTTTTTTAATTAGTATGTTGCAGTTCCAATAACGAAGAGGGAGTTGCTGGAAGTAGCTACAACTAGTAACAGTGGGGGAGGGCAGACAATGGTGGGGGGAAAAATGGATCGATGGAGGAAAAAAGGGCTGTACGGTGGCAAGCACTGCTGCCTCACAGCTCCAGGCTCCAGGGTTCTGGATTCAATTCCGGCCTTGGGCGACTGTGCGGAGTCTGCACGTTCTCCCCTTGTGTGCGTGGGTTTCCTCCGGGTGCCCCAATTTCCACCCACAGTCCAAAGATGTGCAGGTTAGGTGGATTGGCCGTGATAAATTGTCCCTTAGTGTCCAAAGATGTGCAGGTTCGGTGGATTGGCCATGTTAAATTGTCCCTTAGTGTCCAAAGATGTGCAGGCTAGGTGGATTGGTCATGTTAAATTGTCCCTTAATGTCCAAAGATGTACAGGTTAGGTGGATTGGTTATGCTAAATTGTCCCTTAGTGTCCAAAGATGTGCAGGTTAGGTGGATTGGTCATGCTAAATTGTCCCTCAGTGTCCAAAGATGTGCAGGTTCGGTGGATTGGTCATGCTAAATTGTCCCTCAATGTCCAAAGATGTGGTTAGGTGGATTGGCCATGCTAAATTGTCCTTTAGTGTCCAAAGATGTGCAGGTTAGGTGGATTGGCCATGTTAAATTGCCCCTAGTGTCCAAAGATGTGCAGGTTAGGAGGATTGGCCGTGTTAAATTGTCCCTTAGTGTCCAAAGATGTGCAGGTTAGGTGGATTGGCCGTGTTAAATTGTCCCTTAGTGTCCAAATATGTGGTTTGGTGGATTGACCGTGTTAAACTGTCCCTCAGTGTCCAAAGATGTGGTTAGGTGGATTGGCCATGATAAATTGTCCCTTAGTGTCCAAAAGGTTAGGTGGGGTTACTGGGTTACGGGGATAGGGTGGAGGCGTGGGCTTAAGTAGAGTGCACTGTCCAAGGGTCGGTGCTGACACGATGGGCCGAATGGCCTCCTTCTGCACTGTAAATTCTATGATTATGTGAGGCAGGACAAGTAAGTGAACAGAAGATTAAAAATACGAGGCGGAGAAGGGGTGCATTCAAGATTGGGGTTGCAAGAATGATGAGCAAAGTTAGAATAAAGATGATGAGCACAGTAGATAAAAGTAGGACTATAGCAATATTTAAAGGAAATGTGAAGGAGTCATGATAGGAGATTAAATATTTAAACTGAAACTGCAATAGTTAAGGGGGCAATTTGTACACAAGTCACCAGCACCCCATTGACACCCATTGCAGAATACTAAAAGAGTTAAGCGTAGAAGACACCAACCATAAAACCTTCCAAAAGCCTTTGGAACAGGAATTGTGCCAAAGCAATAAAACGGTGGATATAAAATGCCTCTGAATTAGTCCTTCTGCACTGAATTAGTCAACATTACTCAGCTTTATTCATACACTTTATTCATACAATGATTTTAGATTGAAGAGTGACAGGACGGTGGGGATTTTATATTCCAGCAAATTGCAGATCTTTCTCACACAACTGTTGCCGCCTAAACGTGTCTGTTTCCTATTGGCCAGAACACGGGCTGGAGCTGAGGAACAGATCACCGCCTTTGTTCAGTTACAGACATACCTGTTCTCAGCTCATAGAACGTTGAGCAAATCAGAGCTTCACAAAATGAAATGAAATGAAAATGAAAATTGCTTAGTGTCACAAGTAGGCTTCAAATGAAGTTACTGTGAAAAGCCCCTAGTCGCCACATTCCGGCGCCTGTTTGGGGAGGTTGGTATAGGAATTGAACCGTGCTGCTGGCCTGCCTTGGTCTGCTTTCAAAGCCAGCGATTTAGCACTCTGCTAAACAGCCCCTCACAAATGACTAAGTAAATATTGAATCTGTTAACATTTTCCAACTTCAACATAAACAATCCACAGCAAGTTTAAATGCATATTAGAAAGAAAATACAACAGCCATCCAGGAGAAACTTTATACAACAGCTCGACAAAACCAGAGCCAGTACATACATAAATTCAACTGAAGGATTTTACAAAAGAACAAAGAACAAAGAAATGTACAGCACAGGAACAGGCCCTTCGGCCCTCCAAGCCCGCGCCGACCATACTGCCCGACTAAACTACAATCTTCTACACTTCCTGGGTCCGTATCCTTCTATTCCCATCCTATTCATATATTTTAACTGGAATAAAACACTTTTTAAACTTTTCATTTGTAGCAATCAGTTTAACGTAGGTTTGAATAAACTGTGGACTGCGTTTAACACTCACAGGAGCCAATGTTTCCTGTGCTGGAGACTTTCAGGTGCTTTTGAATCACAACACTGAGCATCTCCTTCAATTCAGCAGGTTCCAGTTCAAAATCTAATGTGAGTGTTCCTTGAATAACTTTGCTCAGCCAAGTGTGGTGTATTAAGCTAGTCTCTTCCAAATACCCGAGAACAGTTACCTTGAGCCTCTTCTTTGGTTTCCCCTTGGGTTGCTTCAGGTCTTTCAGTCTCTGCTGCAGTTGATGCTTTCATGGGGACTGCTATTTCTTCTTTTGCTGCAGGAAGTAAGTGAATTAAAAAAGCTGCACAATAATTATCAAATGTGTAGAAATGGACCAATATGGTACAGATATTGTTTGAGCGAATTTGTAATTCCCCACCCCCACCACCAACTCAGCAGGTGTACTAGGAAATTGTTCCCGATCTGACAGAGGAACTTTTCAGATCTGTACATTCGAGTGAGACTGAATTGCAAAGTGTCTGCACATCACTGAGTCCTAATTGAAGGAAACTTGTGGAGGACTGATCCAACCAGAAGTCACATTAATAATGGAAGTGTAAATATTATGCAGATGCCCAGTTTCACTCATGTAGCCCACGGACATGATGGAGGGCCACTCATTTTGTGGGAGCGTGAGAGACTCACGTTTGGTATGTTGCCTCCCAGGTGCAAGGGTACGTGATGTCTCGGATCGTGTTTTCCGGGTCCTTAGGGGCGAGGGGGAGCAGCCCCAAGTCGTGGTCCACATTGGCACTAATGACATAGGTAGGAAAGGGGACAAGGATGTCAGGCAGGCTTTCAGGGAGCTAGGATGGAAGCTCAGGACTAGAACAAACAGAGTTGTTATCTCTGGGTTGTTGCCCGTGCCACGTGATAGTGAGATGAGGAATAGGGAGAGAGAACATTTAAACACGTGGCTACAGGGATGGTGCAGGCGGGAGGGATTCAGATTTCTGGATAACTGGGGCTCTTTCTGGGGAAGGTGGGACCTCTACAGACAGGATGGTCTACATCTGAACCTGAGGGGCACAAATATCCTGGGGGGGAGATTTGTTAGTGCTCTTTGGGGGGGTTTAAACTAATGCAACAGGGGCATGGGAACCTGGATTGTAGTTTTAGGGTAAGGGAGAATGAGAGTATAGAGGTCAGGAGCACAGATTTGACGTCGCAGGAGGGGGCCAGTGTTCAGGTAGGTGGTTTGAAGTGTGTCTACTTCAATGCCAGGAGTATACGAAACAAGGTAGGGGAACTGGCAGCATGGGTTGGTACCTGGGACTTCGATGTTGTGGCCATTTCGGAGACATGGATAGAGCAGGGACAGGAATGGATGTTGCAGGTTCCGGGGTTTAGGTGTTTTAGTAAGCTCAGAGAAGGAGGCAAAAGAGGGGGAGGTGTGGCGCTGCTAGTCAAGAGCACTATTACGGTGGCGGAGAGGATGCTAGATGGGGACTCTTCTTCCGAGGTAGTATGGGCTGAAGTTAGAAACAGGAAAGGAGAGGTCACCCTGTTGGGAGTTTTTTATAGGCCTCCTAATAGTTCTAGGGATGTAGAGGAAAGGATGGCGAAGATGATTCTGGATATGAGCGAAAGTAACAGGGTAGTTATTATGGGAGACTTTAACTTTCCAAATATTGACTGGAAAAGATATAGTTTGAGTACAATAGATGGGTCGTTTTTTGTACAGTGTGTGCAGGAGGGTTTCCTGAAACAATATGTTGACAGGCCAACAAGAGGCGAGGCCACGTTGGATTTGGTTTTGGGTAATGAACCAGGCCAGGTGTTGGATTTGGAGGTAGGAGAGCACTTTGGGGACAGTGACCACAATTCGGTGACGTTTACGTTAATGATGGAAAGGGATAAGTATACACCGCAGGGCAAGAGTTATAGCTGGGGGAAGGGCAATTATGATGCCATTAGACGTGACTTGGGGGGGATAAGGTGGAGAAGTAGGCTGCAAGTGTTGGGCACACTGGATAAGTGGGGCTTGTTCAAGGATCAGCTACTGCGTGTTCTTGATAAGTATGTACCGGTCAGACAGTGAGGAGGGCGTCGAGCGAGGGAACCGTGGTTTACCAAGGAAGTGGAATCTCTTGTTAAGAGGAAGAAGGAGGCCTATGTGAAGATGAAGTGTGAAGTTTCGGTTGGGGCGATGGATAGTTACAAGGTAGCGAGGAAGGATCTAAAGAGAGAGCTAAGACGAGCAAGGAGGGGACATGAGAAGTATTTAGCAGGAAGGATCAAGGAAAACCCAAAAGCTTTCTATAGGTATGTCAGGAATAAGCGAATGATTAGGGAAAGAGTAGGACCAGTCAAGGACAGGGATGGGAAATTGTGTGTGGAGTCTGAAGAGATAGGCGAGATACTAAATGAATATTTTTCGTCAGTATTCACTCAGGAAAAAGATAATGTTGTGGAGGAGAATGCTGAGCCCCAGGCTAATAGAATAGATGGCATTGAGGTACGTAGGGAAAAGGTGTTGGCAATTCTGGACAGGCTGAAAATAGATAAGTCCCCGGGACCTGATGGGATTTATCCTAGGATTCTCTGGGAGGCCAGGGAAGAGATTGCTGGACCTTTGGCTTTGATTTTTATGTCATCATTGGCTACAGGAATAGTGCCAGAGGACTGGAGGACAGCAAATGTGGTCCCTTTGTTCAAAAAGGGGAGCAGAGACAACCCCGGCAACTATAGACCGGTGAGCCTCACGTCTGTAGTGGGTAAAGTCTTGGAGGGGATTATAAGAGACAAGATTTATAATCATCTAGATAGGAATAATATGATCAGGGATAGTCAGCATGACTTTGTGAAGGGTAGGTCATGCCTCACAAACCTTATTGAGTTCTTTGAGAAGGTGACTGAACAGGTAGACGAGGGTAGAGCAGTTGATGTGGTGTATATGGATTTCAGCAAAGCGTTTGATAAGGTTCCCCACGGTAGGCTATTGCAAAAAATACGGAGGCTGGGGATTGAGGGTGATTTAGAGATGTGGATCAGAAATTGGCTAGCTGAAAGAAGACAGAGGGTGGTGGTTGATGGGAAATGTTCAGAATGGAGTACAGTCACAAGTGGAGTACCACAAGGATCTGTTCTGGGGCCGTTGCTGTTTGTCATTTTTATCAATGACCTAGAGGAAGGCGCAGAAGGGTGGGTGAGTAAATTTGCAGATGATACTAAAGTCGGTGGTGTTGTCGATAGTGTGGAAGGATGTAGCAGGTTACAGAGGGATATGGATAAGCTGCAGAGCTGGGCTGAGAGGTGGCAAATGGAGTTTAATGTCGAGAAGTGTGAGGTGATTCACTTTGGAAGGAATAACAGGAATGCAGAATATTTGGCTAATGGTAAAGTTCTTGAAAGTGTGGATGAGCAGAGGGATCGAGGTGTCCATGTACATAGATCCCTGAAAGGTGCCACCCAGGTTAATAGGGTTGTGAAGAAGGCCTATGGAGTGTTGGCCTTTATTGGTAGAGGGATTGAGTTCTGGAGTCGGGAGGTCATGTTGCAGCTGTACAGAACTCTGGTTCGGCCGCATTTGGAGTATTGCGCACAGTTCTGGTCACCGCATTATAGGAAGGACGTGGAGGCTTTGGAGCGGGTGCAGAGGAGATTTACTAGGATGTTGCCTGGTATGGAGGGAAAATCTTATGAGGAAAGGCTGATGGACTTGAGGTTGTTTTCATTGGAGAGAAGAAGGTTAAGAGGAGACTTAATAGAGGCATACAAAATGATCAGGGGGTTGGATAGGGTGGACAGTGAGAGCCTTCTCCCGCGGATGGAAATGGCTGGCACGAGGGGACATAACTTTAAACTGAGGGGTAATAGATATAGGACAGAGGTCAGAGGTAGGTTCTTTACGCAAAGAGTAGTGAGGCCGTGGAATGCCCTACCTGCTACAGTAGTGAACTCGCCAACATTGAGGGCATTTAAAAGTTTATTGGATAAACATATGGATGATAATGGCACAGTGTAGGTTAGATGGCTTTTGTTTCGGTGCAACATCGTGGGCCGAAGGGCCTGTACTGCGCTGTATTGTTCTATGTTCTATGTTCTATATGCTGCAACCCTTGATTCCAGCGGCCTCTCTCCTTGTTGCAAGTAAAATCGTTTAACCTTTCACTGTGCTGTTATTTGTTACGCTTCGTTCAGTCTAAACGTCTTACTCGGATGTTAAAGATTTTGACACCATCCTATCCATGTGTTTGTCAAGATGCCTTTTGAACGGACTTCCGGTTGCGGCGATGACCAGCTAAGCCGCACGTTTCGGCGGCTCCAGCTTAGACGGACCTTCGGGCTCTTTTAAGAGCCCCAACGGGAATTTTTTTTCGACGAAACCCGGTGTGGGGTGAAGCAACAAGGAGCCCCCCCCCAGTGGGAAAGAAAAATATCGGCGGTGGCGGCCAGATCTCGGAGAATCCTTGAGGGCAGCGGCAGAGGAAAGAAAGGAGCAAGATGGCGGCGGAGGGAGCCCAGGCGACATGGGGACCGGACCAGGACGAATTTTTAAGACGGTGTGTGGAGCTGCTAAAAAAGGAGGTGCTGGCCCTGATGCTACAGGCAATCGAGGGGCTTAAAGAGACACAAAAGGCCCAGGAGATAGAGCTCCGTGTGGCGGAGCAGAAGGTAACGGACAACTGGGCCTAACGGTCAAAATGCAGACGCACGAGGCGCTCCATAAGAAGTGCACCGAAAGGATTGAAGTCCTGGAAAACAGATCAAGGAGAAAGAACCTCCGGATCCTGGGTCTCCCCGAGGGAGTGGAAGGAGCTGACGTCGGGGCTTACGCGAGCACGATGCTACGTTCGCTAATGGGAGCTGAGGCCCCCTCGGGCCCCTTGGAAGTGGAAGGCGCCCACCGGGTCCCTGCGAGGAGACCAAAGGCTGGAGAACCACCCAGGGCGATGGTCGTGCGATTTCACCGCTTCAATGACAGAGAGGTGGTTCTGAGATGGGCCAAGAAGGTACGAAGTAGTAGATGGGAGAATGCGGTGGTACGGGTGTACCAGGATTGAAGTGCGGAGGTGGCGAGAAGGAGGGCGAGTTTCAATCGAGCCAAGGAGGTGCTGCATAAGAAGAAAGTGAAGTTCGGGATGTTGCAGCCGGCGCGATTATGGGTCGCGCACCAGGATAGACATTACTATTTTGAGACGTTGGAAGAAGCATGGACCTTCATTCAAAGAGAGAAACTGGACCAGAACTGAGGGACTGATGTTGGAGGGGAAACGACAATGCTGATGTATTGAGGTGTAAATTGGGGAGGGGGGGACACTGAGAAATGTGGGCGCCGGTGGGGGGGAAAAAGAGACACAGGCGGGGGATGGGGAATGGGAACGGGGCAGTAGGGGGAGCTGCGCAGTGGGGGGCGGGATGGTTCTAGAAAGCGCGGGGTTTCTTTTTCTTTTCCCGTGCCAGAGAGATGATGGCCGGAAGATAGGCGCAATGAGGATGAGAGTTCCTCACACGGGGGGGGGGCGGTCAAGGAGAGAGCGGGAGAAGCCGGGGTCAGTTGAAGTCAGCTGACATTCGGAAGCAATATGGGGGGAGTAACCATGCTAGATGGGGATCGAGAGGGGGGGGGGACAACTGGGCTGCTGCTGCTGAGATCGAAAGGGAGCTGGTAAGAGAAAAGGTAAGAGAGGGATAGATGGCCTGCCGCTAAGGAGAGTGGAAAGAAACTTCCGATACCTGGGGATTCAGATAGCCAGGAGCTGGGGAACCTTACACAGACTCAATCTGACTCGGCTGGTGGAACAAATGGAAGAGGATTTCAAAAGGTGGGATATGCAGCCGCTGTCACTGGCGGGCAGAGTGCAGGCAATTAAGATGATGGTCCTCCCGAGGTTCCTATTTGTGTTTCTATGTCTCCCTATATTGATCACTAAAGCCTTTTTCAAAAAAATAGATAGGAGCATCATGAGCTTCGTGTGGGCAGGGAAGGCCCCGAGGGTAAGGAGGGGGTTCCTGCAACGTAGCAGGGACAGAGGGGGACTGGCGTTGCCGAATTTGGGCAACTATTACTGGGCCACCAATGTGGCGATGATCCGTAAGTGGATGATAGAGGGAGAGGGGGCAGCGTGGAAAGGGCTGGAGATGGCGTCCTGTAAAGGAACGAGCTTAAAAGTGCTGGTGACGGCGCCACTACCGCTCTCCCCTAAAGGGTTTACCATGAACCCAGTGGTGGCGGCAACATTAAGTATCTGGGGGCAATGGAGGCGACAGAGGGGTGTGCTGGGAGCCTCGGTGTGGTCCCCGATCAGGAACAACCATAGGTTTGCCCCAGGGAGGTTGGACGGAGGGTTCCAGAGCTGGAACTGGGCAGGAATTAGGAGAGTGGGAGACTTATTTATAGATGGGACGTTTGCGAGCTTGGGAACGCTAGAGGAAAAGTATGAGCTGCCTCCGGGGAATATCTTTAGGTATATGCAGGTGAGAGCGTTCACGAGACAACTGGTGAGGGAATTTCCGCTGCTCCTGACACAAGGGATCCAGGACAGGGTGCTTTCGGGGGGGTGGGTCGGGGAGGGCAAAGTGTCCGAAATATACCGGGAGATGAGAGAAGAGGGGGAGGAGCAGGTAGAAGAACTGAAAGGAAAATGGGAAGAAGAGCTCGGGGAGGAGATTGAGGAGGGTTTGTGGGCTGATGCCCTAAGTAGGGTAAATTCCTCTTCCTCGTGTGCCAGGCTTAGCCTGGTCCAATTTAAGGTGCTACATAGAGCACACATAACGGGAGCGAGGTTGAGCAGGTTCTTCGGAGTGGATGACAAGTGCGGGAGGTGTGGGGGAAGCCCGGCGAACCACACACATATGTTTTGGTCGTGTCCGGCACTGGAGGGGTATTGGAGGGGAGTGGTGGGAGTGATCTCGAAGGTGGTGAAGGTCCAGGTCAAGCCAAGCTGGGGGTTAGCTTTATTTGGGGTAGCGGATGAGCCGGGAGTGCAGGAGGCGAAAGAGGCCGATATTGTGGCCTTTGCGTCCCGAGTAGCCCGGCGTAGGATTTTACTCATGTGGAAGGAAGCGAAACCCCCCGGCGTGGAGGCCTGGATAAACGATATGGCAGGGTTCATAAAACTGGAGCGGATGAAGTTTGCGCTGAGAGGATCGGCTCAGGGGTTCACCAGGCGGTGGCAACCATTCCTCGACTATCTAGCGGAACGTTAGGGGGGAAAATAGATAGCCAGCAGCAGCAGCCCAGAGGGGGGGGGGGTAAATTGTTTGTGTTAAGGGGCGGGGGGGAGCACTATTTTGTGTTATTTTGTGAGTTCACTATTTTATTTAAACAATGTTATCTATCAGTTATCATGTTACCGTTTTTGTTAATTTGCAAGGGGGAAAAATTGTGTTTGAAAACTAGGGTTAGGGTTAGGGTTAAAAAAGATGCCTTTTGAACGCCGTTAATATGTCTGCGTCCACAACCTCCCCCGGCAACACAATCTAGGCACTCACCACTCACCACCCTCTGTGTAAAAATCCTGCCTCACACATCTCCTCTAAACTTTGCCCCATGGACCTTAAACCTGTTCCCCCCTGGTGACTGACCCCTCCACCTTGGGAAAGAGTGCCTGTCCATACACTCTATCCATGCCCCTCATAATCTTGGAGACCTCTATCAGTTGTTCGAATGAAAACAGTCCGAGTCTATTCAGCCTCTCCACATAGCTCACACCCTCCAGACCAGGCAACATCCTGGTAAACCTCCTCTGCACCTCTCCAAAGCCTCCACATTCTTCGGGTAGTGTGGCGACCAGAATTGTGCGCAATATTCCAAGTGCGGCCTTACCCAGGTTCTATACAGCTGCAGCATGACTTGCCAGTTTTTATACTCGAAGCCCAGTCCAATGAATGCAAGCATTCCACATGCTTTCTTGACTACCTTGTCCACTTGTGTTGCCACCTTCAAAGATCTGAGGTCCTGTAAGCCCAGATCTCTCTGACTTTCTATATTCCTCAGAGTTTTGCTATTTATGGTATATTTCCCCTCTATGTTAGACCTACCAAAATGCATTACCTCACATTTATCCGGATTAAACTCCATTTGCCATTTCTCTGCCCAAGTCTCCAACCTATCTATGTCCTGCTGTATCCTCTGACAATCCTCAACACTATCTGCCACTCCACCAACCTTGGTGTCATCCGCGAACTTACTAATCAGACTGGCTACATTTTCCTCAAAATCGTTTATGCATACTACAAACAACAGAGGCCCCAGCACAGATCCCTGCTGAACACCACTGGACACAATCTTTCATTCAAAAAACCACCCTTCTACTGCTACTGCCTTCTGTGACCGAGCCAGTTCTGTATCCATTTTACCACCTCACCCCTGATCCCGTGTGACCTCACCTTTTGTACCAGTCTGCCATGAGGCACCTTGTCAAAGACTTTACCAAAGTCCATGTAAACAACATCCACCGCCCTCCCCTCATCAATCATCTTTGCCATCTCCTCAAAAAACTCGATTAAGTTAGTGAGGCACGACCTCCCCTTCCCAAAGCCATGCTGTCTATCACTAATGAGTCCATTTGTTTCCAAATGGGTATAAATCCTGTCCTTGAGAATTCTCTCCAATAATTTATCTACTATTGATGTGAGGCTCACGGGCCTATAGCTTCCAGGATTATCCCTGCTACCGTTCTTAAACAGCGATACCATATTAGCTATTCTCCAATCCTCTGGGGATCTTACCTGTAGCCAATGAGGATACAAAGATGTCAGTCAAGGCCCAAGCAATTTCCTCCCTTGCTTCCCTCAGTATTCTGGGATAAATCCCATCTGGCCCAGGAGGCATATCTACCTTATTATCTTTTAAAAGACCCAATACCTCCTCCTTTTCGATGTCATAGAATTTACAGAGCAGGAGGCCATTAGGCCCATCGAATCTGCACCGACTCTCGGAAAGAGCACCCTACTTAAGCCCACGCCTCCACCCTATCCCCGTAACCCAGTAACCCCACCTAACCTTTTTGGACATTTAAGGCCAATTTAGCATGGCCAATCCACCTAACCTGCACGTCTTTGGACTGTGGGAGGAAACCGGAGCACCCGGAGGAAACCCAGACACGGGGAGAACATGCAGACTCCGCACAGACAGTGAACCACTCGGGAATCGAACCTGGGACCCTGGCGCTGTGAAGCAACTGTGCTACCCCTACCGTGCTGTTAACATAACCCAGACTGTCTGCACACCCTACCCAAGAATCATCTTCCACAAAGTCCTTTTCGTTGGTGAACACTGATGCAAAGTACTCATTTAGCACCTCACCCATTTCCGCTGGCTCAACACATAGAAATTCCCCCCACTGTCCTTAAGTGGTCCAATCCTTTCCCTGGCCACCCTCTTGCTTTTTACATCTGAATAAAAAGTTTTGGAATTCACCTTAATCCTACTTGCCAAGGACCTTTCATGACCCATCCTAATTTCCCGCTTAAGTACCTTCCTATTTTCTTTATACTCAATTGTTTCGACTGTCCCCACCCTTCCAGACTGCATAAAAGCCTTCTTTTTCTTTTTGACGAGGTTCACAATATCCCTCGCTATCCAAGGCTCCCTAAACTCTCAGGAACGTGACTTTCCTGAATCCTAATCAACTGTCGTTTGAAAGACTCCCACATGTCCGATGATGATTTACCCTCCAACAGCCGCACCCAATCCAAATTTTTCAATTCCTGTCTAATGTTATCGTTATCATAATTTGCCTTTCCCCAGTTTAGCACCTTAACGCGAGGGTTACCCTCATCCCCATCCAAACTATCCTAAAACGTACAGAATTGTGGTCACTACTCCCAAAACGTTCCCCTACGGAAACCTCAACCACCTGTCCTGGCTCATTCCCTAATACCAGATCCAGTACTGCCCCTTGCCCGGTTGGACTATCTACATCGAAAGAGAAAATGCTGGAGTGTCAGCTTTGACAAAGAGTCATCGGACTCGAAACGTTAGCTCTTTTCTCTCCCTACAGATGCTGCCAGACCTAGAATCATAGAATCATAGAAGTTTACAGCATGGAAACAGGCCCTTCGGCCCAACCAGTCCATGCCGCCCAGTTTTTACCATTAAGCTAGTCCCAGTTGCCCGCACTTGGCCCATAACCCTCTATACCCATCTTACCCATGTAACTATCTAAATGCTTTTTAAAAGACACAATTGTACCCGCCTCTACTACTACCTCTGGCAGCCCATTCCAGACACTCACTACCCTCTGAGTGAAGAAATTGCCCCTCTGGGCCCTTCTGAATCTCTCCCCTCTCACCTTAAACCTATGCCCTCTAGTTTTAGACACCCCTACCTTTGGGAAAAGATGTTGACTATCTACCTTATCTATGCCCCTCATTATTTTATAGACCTCTATAAGATCACCCCTAAGCCTCCTACGCTCCAGGGAAAAAAGTCCCAGTCTATCCAGCCTCTCCTTATAACTCAAACCATCAAGTCCCGGTAACATCCTAGTAAATCTTTTCTGCACTCTTTCTAGTTTAATAATATCCTTTCTATAATAGGGTGACCAGAACTGCACACAGTATTCCAAGTGTGGCGGTAACAATGTCTTGTACAACTTCAACAAGACGTCCCAACTCCTGTATTCAATGTTCTGACCAATGAAACCAAGCATGCCGAATGCCTTCTTCACCACCCTGTCCACCTGCGACTCCACCTTCAAGAAGCTATGAACCTGTACTCCTAGATCTCTTTGTTCTATAACTCTTCCCAACGCCATACCATTAACTGAGTAGGTCCTGGCCTGATTCGATCTGCCAAAATGCATCACCTCACATTTATCTAAATTAAACTCCATCTGCCATTCGTCGGCCCACTGGCCTAATTGATCAAGATCCCGTTGCAATCCTAGATAACCTTCTTCACTATCCACTGTGCCACCAATCTTGGTGTCATCTGCAAACTTACTAACCATGCCTCCTAAATTCTCATCCAAATCATTAATATAAATCACAAATAACAGTGGACCCAGCACCGATCCCTGAGGCACACCACTGGTCACAGGCCTCCAGTTTGAAAAACAACCCTCTACAACCACCCTCTGTCTTCTGTCATCCAGCCAATTTTGAATCCAATTGGCAACCTCACCCTGGATCCCGTGAGCTTTAACCTTCTGCAACAACCTACCATGCGGTACCTTGTCAAAGGCTTTGCTAAAGTCCATGTAGACAACGTCTACTGCACTGCCCTCATCTACCTTCTTGGTCACCCCCTTAACCTCAACCTGCTGAGATTTTCCAGCATTTTCTCTTTTGTTTCAGATTCCAGCATCCGCAGTAATTTGCTTTTATCCAGTTGGACTATCTACATATTGCATCAAGAAGCCTTCCTGCCTACACCTTACAAACCCTGCCCCATCCAAGCCTTTAGCACTAAGTGAGTCCCAGTCAATATAGGGGAAATTAAAATCCCCTACCACAACAACCCTGTTACTATTGCTCGGCAACAGGTGAGGGAGAAGTTACAGATGTAGATTTAGATGTGGAAAGTTGGGGGGAGAAGTGAGTGGAACAGAAACATCAGCACGGGCTGCTTGGGCTGAATGGCCAGTTTCTGGGCCATATGAAAATGCCCAATGAGGGGCCCTCCCCACCCTACTAAACCATCTCCCTGGCACAGGGGGAGCCTGACTGGCCCCAGCAACCCAGCCACTACTTCCCTTCTTCAGAGGCTACCATCCACGCTCCTTCACCTGGCTGGCTACAGTTCTAGCAATGGTCATGACTCACTGTGGGGCTGCTAGCACTGAATAGCTTGTGGCTCTTCAATTGGCTGGCAGCTCTTTGATCTCATCTCTCAAAGAGACAGGAGTCTCAAGGGCAACTGACTCGCTTCTAGACTGCCGTGAAATCAAGCTGGGGTTCCCCAAAACAGTCAATGCCAGGCTGCCCCCACCCCCTACTGGTCCCATTGTCAGAACCACTCACGCCCTGACACAATCGAGCTCTCAAATCCAATGTACTCCAGATTCATTGCACAGGAGCATTTTCCTTGTCCTGTAGCAAGTTGAATCTTGAAACTGAGCCAGAAATGTTTTGAAGAAATTATGGCATGATGGGCGAATGGCCTCGTTCTGCGCTGTAACTCTTATTTGGTTCTAGTATATATCCAACTATTTAAAGATTTTTAATTCTTAGGCAGTCTGGTACTTGAATTTGCCAATTTCATGTCAGATGTGTCCGTTTTCACAAAGGCTGGTGATAAAAGTGCTTCATGAAAACAAAGCATCCCTACTTTGGAGAGGCAAAAGGTAAAAGAGGTAGAGGTAGAGGTAAAATAAAGTCTGGCCAGAAATCTTCGGTTGTTGCAATCTTTTCCCCCTGGCAGCGCACCCCCGCCACGGGTTCCTGGCGGCCTGAGGTGGTTTCAATAGGAAATCTCATTGGCCAGCAGCGGGAAGATAGAAGCCCACTGTCGGCGAACTGCCCACTGCTGAGGTATACACGGCTGGGGGACCAGAGAATCCCGCCGCGTCTCATTCGCCACACAGAATGCACTGCTTGATGGTAAAAAACCTAGAGTAGCAAAATACATGTTGTGCATCCTGTTCACTGTAAAAGAAGGATTAATGGGGAACAAGGAAACAAAACAAATCATTAAAGGAGAACATTTCTGGAAAATGTATTCTCAGCCTACCTTCATCAGGTTTTGCAACCACTGGTGTTTGGGTCTCCTTACAGTGTCCAAGACGCTCACAAGGTGCAATATCCACATGGGTAATTCTGGCTATTCCTAGTTTCTGCAGGTGATGTCTATATTGGAGTTGATAAATGAAAGTCACTGTGGTGCAGTGAGTAGTAAAGTGATAGTCAAACTTTGAATACCGCTATCCTTCTTTAGTAATTGCATGGAACCCCCAAGATCCCAGAGTTTTACACAGTTCAGATAATTGTATGAAATGATATCTTGTGACATAATTTCTTTTGTTGTTTGCATTTCATATCTTATTGGTCAAAGTGACGACATAAATGTTTGGTTTCAGCAGTTGCAGGACAACGTTATTGCTGTGCCTCAGGATAATGCTGTACCATACATAACCAGATCAGAATTTGGATTATTCATTTATTTCCTTTAACTACATAAAGTCTGTTTTGGCAATTAATGCACATTCCACTGTTATGCTATTAACCAACAATTGTTTGCCGGCAACAGTCTGCATGACGAACTGGTAGTCCCAGTAAACATTACACATGTGACATCCATGGGTGACCAAATGTAACATATGAGCCACACAAGCAGACAACAAATGCACAAATTATACACAGAACATAGGCAGCACGTTAGCAGTGGTTAGCACTGTTGCTTCACAGTGCCGGGGTCCCGGGTTTGATTCCCGGCTTGGGTCACTGTCTGTGCGGAGTCTGCACGTTCTCCCCGTGTCTGCGTGGGTTTCCTCCGGGTGCTCTGGTTTCCTCCCACAAGTCCTGAAAGACGTGCTGTTAGGTGAATTGGACATTCTGAATTCTTCCTCTGTGACCCGAACAGGCGCCGGAATGTGGCGACTAGGGGCTTTTCACAGTAACTTCATTGCAGTGTTAATATAATGAAGCCTACTCGTGACAATAAGCGATTATCATTATTACTTGTGACAATAAAGATTATATTTTTAAAAAAATGTACAGGGCCACATAAATGAACCAGCAGAAATAAAAACTTAAACCACGTGCCTTAAATCTTTCGACAGCTGTTCCTAAATTCTTTGCCAAAATGCACACGACAAGCAGGCTTTTAGACAAGTTACAGACCTGTTTACAATGAGATTTTGAGCATGTTTGCCAGTTTAAATACTGGAGTTTCTTGAAAGCAATCAGGTTGTGATTATTTGGATGATTCACTTTTTTAATAAACTCGAGTAATCATAACAGGGAAGGCACAAGTTGATTGGCTGGTGAGTATTGTTACTTAGGACTGATGTTAAACAACTAGCAAATTAAAAACATATTAGGTATCAATAATCAATGTGTGTGCAGTCAGTAGTAAAGCAACAGGCTGATGAGTATTTTACTTTCAAGTAAGGTTTATTACTAAAACTAAGCTGCGTTAATTATTGGTAGGATTGAGCAGTATTCATAGGGTTTAATGAAGGCAGTAACGTTTCTTAGTCTTGGTCAGGTTTATTAGCAGTAGCAAAGCTACCTCCTACATAAGAGAAATGGCAGCGCTGCTCGAACCTCCAACGGACATATTCTGTGCAATGTGGGAACTTCATTAAGCTTCCCATATCCTGGATAACCATTTGTGCATGAGGCAAGATCAGTTGCAGCAGCCCGATTTCGGTGTTTTGGGACCTGGGAGCAGCAGGTGGTGTCACTGTGCAGAATTTGTGAGGTTGAGTGCTGCGTTTATAGATGTGATCACTCCACAACTTCAGAGTATGCAAGGACAGAGGAATGGGTGCCCAATACGCAGTCACAAAAGGTCCAGGCAGGTAATGCAGGAGTCCCCTGAATGTGGACCAGTTCCTAATCAATATTCAGTTCTGAATACTGATCAGTGTTGTGGCTCATCTGGGGAGTGCAGCCAGCGCAGGGTCTGTGGCATCAAAGGCGACTCAGCTGCACAGTGGGGTACAAGGAAGACTGAAAGAACAATCGTGATAGGTGGTTCAATAGTTAGGAGAATGCGTAGGCATTTCTGTGGCCATAGACATGAATCCAGGAGAAGGAGTTGCTTCCTTGGCGCTGGAAACATGGATGTCAGTGAGCAGCTGCGAGGGTGAACAGCCATTACTTGTGGTCCACATTGGAATGAAGAAGATGGGCAGAAAGAGGTTTGTTATCTTACAGTCAGAATTTAGGGAGCAAAGGAGAAAACAAACAAGCTGGGCCCCAAAAGTAGTCTCCTCCTTCTTCTTGGGCAGTCTCTCAGCATCGAGGATGACTTTCTTCCATTCATAGAATTTACAGAGCAGAAGGAGGCCATTCGGCCCATCGAGTCTGCACCGGCCCTTGGAAAGAGCACCCAACTTAAGCTCACGCCTCCCCCCTATACCCGTAACCCCACCTAACCTTTTGGAAACTAAGGGGCAATTGATCATGCCCAATCCACCTAACCTGCACACCTTTGGACACGAAGGGACAATTTAGCACGGCCAATCCACCTAACCTGCGCATCTTTGGACACTAAGGGACAATTTATCATGGCCAATCCACCTAACCTGTACATCTTTGGACACTAAGGGACAATTTATCATGGCCAATCCACCTAACCTGCACATCTTTGGACACTAAGGGACAATTTAACATGGCCAATCCACCTAACCTGCACATCTTTGGACACGAAGGGACAATTTAACATGGCCAATCCACCTGACCTGCACATCTTTGGACACAAAGGGACAATTTAGCACGGCCAATCCACCTAACCTGCGCATCTTTGGACACTAAGGGACAATTTATCATGGCCAATCCACCTAACCTGTACATCTTTGGACACTAAGGGACAATTTATCATGGCCAATCCACCTAACCTGCACATCTTTGGACACTAAGGGACAATTTAACATGGCCAATCCACCTGACCTGCACATCTTTGGACACTAAGGGACAATTTATCATGGCCAATCCACCTAACCTGCGCATCTTTGGACACTAAGGGACAATTTAACATAGCCAATCCACCTAACCTGTACATCTTTGGACACTAAGGGACAATTTATCATGGCCAATCCACCTAACCTGTACATCTTTGGACTGTGGGAGGAAACCGGAGCACCCGGAGGAAATCCACGCAGACACGGGGAGAACGTTCTTCCCGCGGAGCGGGCAGGGAGGGGAGCGATTTTTGGAGGGGAGAGCTAGAAGATAAGCTGCGTTTTTGATTTTTAAACTAACTTTTTCGGAGCAGGAAACCGGAAGTCGGCCGTGGGGAGACCTGGGAAGGTTTGTATTTTCGTTAAAAAGGCACTTACCTCCGAGGTTTCGGCCTCATTCTTCCAGCGGAGCGGGCCGAGAGGGGAGCGATTTTTGGAGGGGAGAGCCGGAAGGTAAGCTGAGTTTTTGATTTTTAACTTACCTTTTCGGAGCTTTTTTTTTCTCAGAGCAGCAGGAAATCGTAAGTCGACCGTGGGGAGACCTGGGAAGATTGTTTAACCCAATAAATTTGAACGGTGAGGAAACCCGAGACACTACACGTGTCATGTCTCCTACCCTCCCTCCTCCTCTAACCTAAAAAAAAAGACGCAGTGCTGTGAGCAGGTAAACTATTTACTTGTTTTTTCTTCTTTGTTACTGGGAGACGAAGTCGAGGTGATGGCGGCTGGGGCAGTGGAATGTTCCTCCTGCAGAATGCTCGAGGTAAGAGAGACCAACGGTGTCCTTGCTGACTTCATCTGCGGGAAGTGCAGCCATCTCCAGCTCCTCACAGACCGTGTTAGGGAACTGGAGCTGGATGAACTGAGGGTCATTCGGGAAGCTGAGGGGGTGATAGATTGAAGCTACACGGACATAGTACACATGAGAACAAAGGTAGCTGGGTAACAGTTAGAGGTGGGAAGTGGAGGAAGCAGTCAGTGCAGGGATCCCCTGTGGTTGTTCCTCTCAACAATAAGTATACCGCTTTGGATACTGTTGGGGGGGATTACCTAGCAAGGGTAGGCTGCAGTGACCGGGTCTCTGGCACGAGGTCCGGCTCTGGGGCTCAGAAGGGGAGGGGGGAGATTCGGAGAGCACTAGTTATAGGGGACTCAAAAGTTAGAGATACAGACAGGTGGTTCTGTGGTCGCGAGCGAGACTCGCGGATGGTTTGTTGCCTCCCGGGTGCCAGGGTCCATGATGTCTCGGATCGTGTCTTCAGGATCCTTAAGGGGGAGGGGGAGCAGCCAGAAGTCGTGGTGCACATTGGTACCAACGACGTAGGTAGGAAAAGGGGTGTGGATGTAATAAACGAGTTTAGGGAGTTAGGCTGGAAGTTAAAAGCCAGGACAGACAGAGTTGTCATCTCTGGTTTGTTGCCGGTACCACGTGATAGCGAGGCTAGGAATAGGGAGGGAGTGCAGTTGAACACGTGGCTGCAGGAATGGTGTAGGAGGGAGGGCTTCAGGTATTTGGACAATTGGAGCGCATTCTGGGGAAGGTGGGACCTGTACAACAGGATGGGTTGCACCTGAACCAGAGGGGCACCAATATCCTGGGAGGGAGGTTTTCTAGTACTCTTCGGGAGGGTTTAAACTAATTTGGCAGGGGAATGGGAACCGGATTTGTAGTCCAGCAACTAAAGTAGCCAATGTTCAGGATGCCGAAGTGTGTAGTGAGGCAGTGGGGAAGGGAACACTGACAAAGGAGAGTACTTGCAGGCACGGAGATGGGTTGAAGTGTGTATACTTCAACACAAGAAGCATCAGGAATAAGGTGGGTGAACTTAAGCCATGGATCGGTACTTGGGACTACGGTGTGGTGGCCATCACAGAAACTTGGATAGAAGAGGGGCAGAAATGATTGTTGGAGGTTGCTGGTTATAGATGTTTCAATAAGATGAGGGAGGGTGGTAAAAGAGGTGTGGGTGGGGGGGGGGGGGGGGGGGGGGGGGGCGCGGTGGTGGCATTGTTAATTAGAGATAGTATAACAGCTGCAGAAAGACAGTCTGAGGAGTATCTGCCGACTGAGGTAGTATGGGTTGAAGTCAGAAATAGGAAAGGAGCAGTCACCTTGTTCGGAGTTTTCTATAGGCCCCCCCAATAGTCGCAGAGATGTGGAGGAACAGATTGGGAAACAGATTTTGGAAAGTTGCAGAAGTCACAGGGTAGTAGTCATGGGTGAGTTTAACTTCCCAAACATTGAGTGGAAACTCTTTAGATCAAATAGTTTGGATGAGGTGGTGTTTGTGCAGTGTGTCCAGGAAGCTTTTCTAACACAGTATGTAGATTGTCCGACCAGAGGGGAGGTCATATTGGATTTGGTACTTGGTAATGAACCAGGGCAAGTGATAGATGTGTTAGCGGGGGAGCATTTTGGAGATAGTGACCACAATTCTGTGACTTTCACTTTAGTAATGGAGAGGGATAGGTGCATGCAACAGGGCAAGGTTTACAATTGGGGGAAGGGTAAATACGATGTTGTCAGACAAGAATTGAAGTGCATAAGTTGGGAACATAGGCTGTCAGGGAAGGACACAATTGAAATGTGGAACTTGTTCAAGGAACAGATACTACGTGTCCTTGATATGTATGTCCCTGTCAGGCAGGGAAGAGATGGTCGAGTGAGGGAACCATGGTTGACAAGAGAGGTTGAATGTCTTGTTAAGAGGAAGAAGGAGACTTATGTAAGGCTGAGGAAACAAGGTTCATATAGGGCACTGGAGGGATACAAGATAGCCAGGAGGGAACTGAAGAAAGGGATTAGGAAAGCTAAGAGAGGGCATGAAAAATCTTTGGCGAGTAGGATCAAGGAAAACCCCCAAGGCCTTTTACACATATGTGAGAAATATGAGAATGACTAGAGCGAGGGTAGGTCCGATCAAGGACAGTAGCGGGAGATTGTGTATTGAGTCTGAAGAGATAGGAGAGGTCTTGAACGAGTACTTTTCTTCAGTATTTACAAATGAGAGGGGCCATATTGTTGGAGAGGACAGTGTGAAACAGACTGGTAAGCTCGAGGAGATACTTGTTAGGATGGAAGATGTGTTGGGCATTTTGAAAAACCTGAGGATGGACAAGTCCCCTGGGCCTGATGGGATATATCCAAGGATTCTATGGGAAGCAAGAGATGAAATTGCAGAGGCGTTGGCAATGATCTTTTCGTCATCACTGTCAACAGGGGTGGTACCAGGGGATTGGAGAGTGGCAAATGTCATGCCCCTGTTCAAAAAAGAGAACAGGGATAACCCTGGGAATTACAGGCCAGTTAGTCTTACTTCGGTGGTAGGCAAAGTAATGGAAAGGGTACTGAAGGATAGGATTTCTGAGCATCTGGAAAGACACTGCTTGATTAGGGATAGTCAGCACGGATTTGTGAGGGGTAGGTCTTGCCTCACCAATCATATTGAATTCTTTGAGGAGGTGACCAAACACGCGAATGAAGGTAAAGCAGTGGATGTAGTGTACGTGGATTTTAGTAAGGCATTTGATAAGGTTCCCCATGGTAGGCTTAGGCAGAAAGTAAGGAGGCATGGGATTGTGGGAAATTTGGCCAGTTGGATAACGACCTTACTAACCGATAGAAGTCAGAGAGTGGTGGTGGATGGCAAATATTCAGCCTGGATCCCAGTTACCAGTGGTGTACCGCAGCGATCAGTTCTGGGTCCTCTGCTGTTTGTGATTTTCATTAATGACTTGGATGAGGGAGTTGAAGGGTGGGCCAGTAAATTTGCAGACGATACGAAGATTGGAGGAGTTGTGGATAGTGAGGAAGGCTGTTGTCGGCTGCAAAGAGACATAGATAGGATGCAGAGCTGGGCTGAGAAGTGGCAGATGGAGTTTAACCCTGAAAAGTGTGAGGTTGTCCATTTTGGAAGGACAAATATGAATGCGGACTACAGGGTTAACGTTACGGTTCTTGGCATTGTGGAGGAGCAGAGAGACCTTGGGGTCTATGTTCATACATCTTTGAAAGTTGCCACTCAAGTGGATAGAGCTGTGAAGAAGGCCTATGGTGTGCTAGCGTTCATTAACAGAGGGATTGAATTTAAGAGCCGTGAGGTGATGATGCAGCTGTACAAAACTTTGGTAAGGCCACATTTGGAGTACTGTGTACAGTTTTGGTCGCCTCATTTTAGGAAGGATGTGGAAGCTTTGGAAAAGGTGCAAAGAAGATTTACCAGGATGTTGCCTGGAATGGAGAGTAGGTCTTACGAGGAAAGGTTGAGGGTGCTAGGCCTTTTCTCATTAGAACGGAGAAGGATGAGGGGCGACTTGATAGAGGTTTATAAGATGATCAGGGGAATAGATAGAGTAGGCAGTCAGAGACTTTTTCCTCGGGTCGAACAAACCATTACAAGGGGACATAAATTTAAGGTGAAAGGTGGAAGATATAGGAGGGATATCAGAGGTAGGTTCTTTACCCAGAGAGTAGTGGGGGCATGGAATGCACTGCCTGTGGAAGTAGTTGAGTCGGAAACATTAGGGACCTTCAAGCAGCTGTTGGATAGGTACATGGATTACGGTAGAATGCTGGGGTGAGGGGAAGGGATGAAGCAATTCATGGACCAATTGAGGTTTCCAAAGGTGGAAGAGGATCTGGTGGAGGGACTGGGGGCCCCGATAGAGTTGGAGGAGATTGTTAAGGGCCTAGGGAGTATGCAGTCGGGCAAGGCCTCGGGTACGGACGGCTATCCTGTAGAATTCTACAACAAATTTTCGGAACTGTTCTGTCCACTCCTGTTAAGGACCTTTTATGAGGCTAAAGAAAGAGGGTCCCTCCCCCCAACAATGTTACAGGCATCGATTTAACTCAAACGGGAGAAAGATCCGCTACAATGTGGGTCCTACAGACCGGTATCGCTCTTGAACGTAGATGCCAAATTGCTGGCCAAGATTTAGGCCACTAGAATTGAGGACTGTGTCCCAGGGTTGATAGGGGAGGATCAGACAGGCTTCGTTAAGGGCAGGCAGCTGAACTCCAATGTACGGAGGCTCCTAAACATTATTATGATGGCCTCAGAAGGAAGGGAGGCAGACGTGGTGGCTGCAATGGATGCAGAGAAAGCCTTCGACTGGGTGGAATGGGAGTACCTGTGGGAAACGCCAAGAAGGTTTGGATTCGGTGAGGGATTCATAGGGTGGGTCCAGATACTTTATCAGGCCCCCGTAGCGAGTGTATGCACGAAGAGGGTGAGGTCGGAGTATTTTAGGCTTCACCGAGGGACGAGGCAGGGGTGCCCCCTCTCCCCGTTACTATTCGCCCTTGCGATAGAGCCGTTGGCCATTGCACTGCGGGCTTCCAAGAACTGGTAGCGGCTGGTTCGGTGGGGGGGGCGGGGGGGGAGAGAATGCATCGGGTCTCGTTCTATGCGGATGATCTGCTCCTGTATATCCCGGACCCACAAGAGGGGATGGGGGAGGTCATGCAGCTTCTGAGGGACTGAGGCAATTTTCCGGGGTACAAATTAAGCGAGAAGAAAAGCGAGATGTTCGTGATCCAAACTAAGGGGCAGGAGAAGAGACTGGGAGAACTTCCGCTTAAGATGGTGGAGAAGAGCTTTCGGAAGCAGCCCGGAACTGGGATGCCCTCCACAAGCTTAACTTATCCCGGCTGGTAGAGCAGATGGCGGGGGACTTTAAAAGGTGGGACATGCGCCCGCTTTCTCTAGTAGGGAGGGTGCAGACCGTTAAGATGACGGTCCTCCCCAGATTTCTGTTTTGTCTTCCAGTGCCTTCCCATCTTCATCCCTAAGTCCTTCTTTAAGCGGGTGAACAAGATCATCACGGGATTCGTATGGGCAAATAAGACCCTGTGAGTAAAGAGACTGTACCTGGAGCGCAGTCGGGGGGGGGGCTGCCGAATTTGTGCAGCTACTACTGGGCGGCTAATATAGCCATGATTAGGAAATGTGTATTGGGGGAGGGGTCGATGTGGGAGCGGTTAGAGGCGGCCTCATGCAAAGGTACCAGCTTAGGGGCGCTTGTAACGGCACCTCTGCCGTTCTCGCCGGCGCGCTACTCCTCAAGTCCGGTGGTGGCAGCGGCACTAAGGATCTGGGGTCAGTGGAGAAGACACAGGGAGGTGGAGGGAGTCTCAGTTTTAGAACATAGAACAATACAGCGCAGTACAGGCCCTTCGGCCCACGATGTTGCACCGAAACAAAAGCCATCTAACCTACACTATGCCATTATCATCCATATGTTTATCCAATAAACTTTTAAATGCCCTCAATGTTGGCGAGTTCACTACTGTAGCAGGTAGGGCATTCCACGGCCGCACTACTCTTTGCGTAAAGAACCTACCTCTGACCTCTGTCCTATATCTATTACCCCTCAGTTTAAAGTTATGTCCCCTCGTGCCAGCCATTTCCATCCGCGGGAGAAGGCTCTCACTGTCCACCCTATCCAACCCCCTGATCATTTTGTATGCCTCTATTAAGTCTCCTCTTAACCTTCTTCTCTCCAACGAAAACAACCTCAAGTCCATCAGCCTTTCCTCATAAGATTTTCCCTCCATACCAGGCAACATCCTGGTAAATCTCCTCTGCACCCACTCCAAAGCCTCCACGCCCTTCCTATAATGCGGTGACCAGAACTGTACGCAATACTCCAAATGCGGCCAAACCAGAGTTCTGTACAGCTGCAACATGACCTCCTGACTCCGGAACTCAATCCCTCTACCAATAAAGGCCAACACTCCATAGGCCTTCTTCACAACCCTATCAACCTGGGTGGCAACTTTCAGGGATCGATGTACATGGACACCTAGATCCCTCTGCTCATCCACACTTTCAAGAACTTTACCATTAGCCAAATATTCCGCATTCCTGTTATTCCTTCCAAAGTGAATCACCTCACACTTCTCTACATTAAACTCCATTTTCCACCTCTCAGCCCAGCTCTGCAGCTTATCTATATCCCTCTGTAACCTGCTACATCCTTCCACACTATCGACAACACCACCGACTTTAGTATCGTCTGCAAATTTACTCACCCACCCTTCTGCGCCTTCCTCTAGGTCATTGATAAAAATGACAAACAGCAACGGCCCCAGAACAGATCCTTGTGGTACTCCACTTGTGACTGAACTCCATTCTGAACATTTCCCATCAACCACCACCCTCTGTCTTCTTTCAGCTAGCCAATTTCTGATCCACATCTCTAAATCACCCTCAATCCCCAGCCTCCGTATTTTCTGCAATAGCCTACCGTGGGGAACCTTATCAAACGCTTTGCTGAAATCCATATACACCACATCAACTGCTCTACCCTCATCTACCTGTTCAGTCACCTTCTCAAAGAACTCAATAAGGTTTGTGAGGCATGACCTACCCTTCACAAAGCCATGCTGACTATCCCTGATCATATTATTCCTATCTAGATGATTATAAATCTTGTCTCTTATAATCCCCTCCAAGACTTTACCCACTACAGACGTGAGGCTCACCGGTCTATAGTTGCCGGGGTTGTCTCTGCTCCCCTTTTTGAACAAAGGGACCACATTTGCTATCCTCCAGTCCTCTGGCACTATTCCTGTAGCCAATGATGACATAAAAATCAAAGCCAAAGGTCCAGCAATCTCTTCCCTGGCCTCCCAGAGAATCCTAGGATAAATCCCATCAGGTCCTGGGGATTTATCTATTTTCAGCCTGTCCAGAATTGCCAACACCTCTTCCCTACGTACCTCAATGCCATCTATTTATTCTATTAGCCTCCACAACATTATCTTTTTCCTGAGTGAATACTGACGAAAAATATTCATTCAGTATCTCGCCTATCTCTTCAGACTCCACACACAATTTCCCATCCCTGTCCTTGACTGGTCCTACTCTTTCCCTAGTCATTCGCTTATTCCTGACATACATATAGAAAGCTTTTGGGTTTTCCTTGATCCTTCCTGCCAAATACTTCTCATGTCCCCTCCTTGCTCGTCTTAGCTCTCTCTTTAGATCTTTCCTCGCTACCTTGTAACTATCCATCGCCCCAACTGAAACTTCACACCTCATCTTCACATAGGCCTCCTTCTTCCTCTTAACAAGAGATTCTACTTCCTTGGTAAACCACGGTTCCCTCGCTCGACGCCTTCCTCCCTGCCTGACCGGTACATACTTATCAAGAACACGCAGTAGCTGATCCTTGAACAAGCCCCACTTATCCAGTGTGCCCAACACTTGCAGCCTACTTCTCCACCTTATCCCCCCCAAGTCATGTCTAATGGCATCATAATTGCCCTTCCCCCAGCGTTAACTCTTGCCCTGCGGTGTATACTTATCCCTTTCCGTCATTAACGTAAACGTCACCGAATTGTGGTCACTGTCCCCAAAGTGCTCTCCTATCTCCAAATCCAACACCTGGCCTGGTTCATTACCCAAAACCAAATCCAACGTGGCCTCTCCTCTTGTTGGCCTATCAACATATTGTTTCAGGAAACCCTCCTGCACACACTGTACAAAAAACGACCCATCTATTGTACTCGAACTATATCTTTTCCAGTCAATATTTGGAAAGTTAAAGTCTCCCATAATAACTACCCTGTTACTTTCGCTCTTATCCAGAATCATCTTCGCCATCCTTTCCTCTACATCCCTAGAACTATTAGGAGGCCTATAAAAAACTCCCAACAGGGTGACCTCTCCTTTCCTGTTTCTAACTTCAGCCCATACTACCTCGGAAGAAGAGTCCCCATCTAGCATCCTCTCCACCACCGTAATACTGCTCTTGACTAGCAGCGCCACACCTCCCCCTCTTTTGCCTCCTTCTCGGAGCTTACTAAAACACCTAAACCCCGGAACCTACAACATCCATTCCTGTCCCTGCTCTATCCATGTCTCCGAAATGGCCACAACATCGAAGTCCCAAGTACCAACCCATGCTGCCAGTTCCCCTACCTTGTTTCGTATACTCCTGGCATTGAAGTAGACACACTTCAAACCACCTACCTGAACACTGGCCCCCTCCTGCGACGTCAAATATGTGCTCCTAACCTCTATACTCTCATTCTCCCTTACCCTAAAACTACAATCCAGGTTCCCATGCCCCTGCTGCATTAGTTTAAACCCCCCCAAAGAGCACTAACAAATCTCCCCCCCAGGATATTTGTGCCCCTCAGGTTCAGATGTAGACCATCCTGTCTGTAGAGGTCCCACCTTCCCCAGAAAGAGCCCCAGTTATCCAGAAATCTGAATCCCTCCCGCCTGCACCATCCCTGTAGCCACGTGTTTAAATGCTCTCTCTCCCTTTCCTCATCTCACTATCACGTGGCACGGGCAACAACCCAGAGATAACAACTCTGTTTGTTCTAGTTCTGAGCTTCCATCCTAGCTCCCTGAAAGCCTGCCTGACATCCTTGTCCCCTTTCCTACCTATGTCGTTAGTGCCAATGTGGACCACGACTTGGGGCTGCTCCCCCTCCCCCCTAAGGACCCGGAAAACACGATGCGAGACATCACGTACCTTTGCACCTGGGAGGCAACATACCAAACGTGAGTCTCTCACGCTCCCACAAAATCTCCTATCTGTGCCCCTGACTATAGAGTCCCCAATTACTAATGCTCTGCTCCTCTCCCCCCTTCCCTTCTGAGCAACAGGGACAGACTCCGTGCTAGAGGCCCGTACCCCATGGCTTACCCCTGGTAAGTCCCCCCCCCCACAAGTATCCAAAGCGGTATACTTGTTTCTCAGGGGAACGACCGCAGGGGATCCCTGCACTGACTGCTTTTTCCCCAGTCCCTCTTACAGTTACCCACCTATCTCCAATCTTTGGTGTAACTAATTCCCTGAAGCTGCTATCTATGACCCCCTCTGCCTCCCGAATGATCCGAAGTTCTTCCAACTCCAGCTCCAGTTCCCTAACTCGGTCTTGGAGGAGCTGGAGATGGCAGCACTTCCTGCAGGTAGTTCTTGGTAGATGTCCGACACCAGTTTGGACCCCGATATGCAACAATCTTGGATTTGTCCCGGGTAAGATAGACGGAGGGTTTCCAAACTGGCATAGGGCAGGTATTAAAAGGATGGGGGACCTGTTCATGGACGGGACTTTTCCCAGCTTGAAAGCGCTGGAGGAAAAATTTAATTTGCCCCCTGGAAATGCCTTCAGATACCTCCAGGTACGCGCCTTTCTTAAAAAACAGGTGGTGACATTTCCGTTGCTACCCCCACGTAGCATACAGGATAGAGTGGTCTCCGGCACCTGGGTCGGGAAGGGGAAGGTGTCGGACATCTACCAAGAACTACAGGAGGCGGAGGAAGCCCCAGTGGGGGAACTTAAGGGCAAGTGGGAGGAGGAGCTAGATGCGCGCCTGTGGACGGTGATGTGTTGGGTGTTCTGGATCACAAGCAGGTCACCAACACTGGAAGTGGTGCAACTCTATTTTATTATAAGGTTAACTATATTAACATACTTGAACTGTGGGTAAATGCAATACCAGCTTTAACTGTTGACCCTTGCCTAGTCCTAGCCAGGTGATGCACTCAGCACATGGTGAATGTCTGTGTTGCAGGCTGTGAGCTCTGTGCTCCGAGCTGGCTGCTACTAGAATGAGCGGGAACTCTCCTGTCCCCTGTCTTTATAGTGCGTGTGCTCTCACTGGTGATTGGCTGCGGTGTTGTGAATGCTGATTGGTCCCACTGCATGTCCATCAGTGTGTGGGTGTGTGTCTGCACCATGATATACTGGTGTATATTATGACATGCGGATGCCCTAAACAGGGTTAATTCCTCTTCATCATGTGCCAGGCTTAGCTTAATCCAGTTTAAGGTGGTCTACCGGGCACACATGACGGCAACGAGAATGAGCAAGTTCTTTGGGGTTGAGGATAATGCGAGGAAGCCCAGCGAACCATGTCCATATGTTCTGGGCATGTCCGGCTCTTTAAGGATTCTGGCAGGGATTCACTAAGGCAATGTCCAAGATCCTAGACACACGGGTGGTGCCGAGTCCAGAGGTGGGATCTTTGGTGTGTCAGACGATCCGGGAGTTCAGGAAGCGAAAGAGGCCGAGGTCTTGGCCTTTGCCTCCCTGGTAGCCCGGAGACGGATCCTTTTAATGTGGAGAGACTCGAAACCCCTGAGTGTGGAGACCTGGGTTAGTGACATGGCTGGGTTTCTCAGTCTCGAGAAAATAAAGTTTGCCTTAAGAGGGTCCATGACGGGGTTCTCTCGGAGGTGGCAGCCATTCCTCGACTTTCTAGGACAGCACTAAAATGTCAGCAGCAGCAGCAATCCGGGGGGAGGGGGTGTATTCTTGTTCTTTTTTCTTTATATAATGTTAACGTTCACCTTGTTTTGTTAAATGTTGTTAATGGTTATGCAAAAATTATGTTTTGATAAAAATAATTTTAAAAAAAAGAATGATGGGGTGCAAATTAATTTGTTCTTAATTTAGGACAAAAGTTTGGCACAACATCCTGGGCCGAAGGGCCTGTTCTGTGCTGTATTTTCTATGTTCTATGTTCTCTGTTAAAAGTAGTAGTAGCAGGCCAAACAGTAATCTCCAGGTTATTCCCAGTACCACACTCTGGTTTCCTCCCACAGTCCAAAGATGTGCAGGTTAGGTGGATTGGCTATGCTGAATTTCCCTGAGTGTCCAAAGGTTAGGTTAGGTGGGGTTACACAGATCTGGGGATAGGGTGGGGGAGTGGGCCTAGGTAGGGTGCTCTTTCAGAGGGTCAGTGCAGACTCGATGGGCCAAATGGCCTCCTTCTGCACTGTAGGATTTCTATGATTACTTGAACAGAAATAATGTGCAGGGGAACAGGGAGAAGGCAGGGAAATGTCACAAAATAATAATGTTCATTTAGTTGGCCGGTGCAAATAGCTTCCTTCTGCAGCATAACAATACTGCAATTTTATCCTGGATACCAACATAGAAAAATTACCCAATAAGATGGGGAGCACAGTACCAGCCCTGACTGAACACGCCACACGCCATAATGGATTTGTCATGTTTCAAGGCCATTATTGATGACTCTATCCCAGGACATGATATTTCACAAGCTTTCCTTATGCTAATTTTAATTTGTGGTTTAGCGTCTAATCATCGCCTTGCTTCCTTCTTCCCTGCTCTCATATTAAAAACTTTATACATCCCTATTCAGTAACTGCGAAAGATGGAGAATAATTTCTTCAGCCCCTGAAAAAAACCTGAATTTGTGATGCTTGGTTTTTCCTTCAATCCCTCCCATGTTCTCAATCACTGAGCTGGCTTGGTGGCCTTAACTAGAAACATTACCCTACATAAAGCATCACTAATGGTCCTTGCATCACTTACCAACAGTCTGTTTGCCCTATTGTGTGAGTACACTTTCAATGTTTGCTCAATAACTATACTGATATCCTTTTCTTAACTCAGCTAATTTAATCATGTTTCTTTCATTTTCTAAACTTTAGATCTGTCAACAAAAGAATCGCTCCCCAATTTTTCAGTCAATGAATGTTAACCCCCTTTTTAAAAAAGCTGCTTTTTACTGCAAGGATTCTCACTCAGTGAAAGTTAACTCCCAAAGGAAACAGGTATTGCAGCTTTCACAAGTTTCACTCCATCTAATGGAACTCTTACTTGCTCTGAAAGTTAGCCAAGTAACATAATTAGCAGCAGAAAGAGTAGAGGATAGGTACCGCATTTCCGAATGAGTCTGAAGTTGAAGGACAGAGAGATCTGTATCCCATTGCAGCATCCTGGAGAGGTTAGCAGAGTAGACAGTGAAGCAGAAATAGGAAAGGTTAGTTTCATACACATTGAATAAAGCCACACAATTAGCACAGTGGAAAGATTCACTAGCCCCATCTGCTTTGTTGGATTTGCAAAAAGAAATGACCAGATCCAATACCAAATGGTTAAGTGATGACACACAGGATTTTTCAGATAAAGCTAATTAATTTTATTTGATCATTTCACTGATTGGGGTGTTCCTCGACTGAACTGGAAGTTGAAATATATTCTGTGATTTATTTATTTTTCTTTAAAAAAAAAATTTAGAGTACCCAATTGATTTTTTCCAATTGAGGGGCAATCTTGTGTGGCCAATCCACCTACCCTGCACATCATTGGATTGCGGGGCGAAACCACCCAAACATTGGGAGAACGTGCAAACTGCACACGGACAGTGACCCAGAGCCGGGATCGAACCTGGGACCTCGGTACCGTGAGGCAGTAGTGCTAGCCACTGCGCCACCATGCTGCCCATTATTCTGTGATCTTTACCAGAAGACCATAAGACACAGGAGCAGAATTAGGCCACTCGGCCCATCGTGTCTGCTCCGCCATTCAATCATGGTTGATATTTTTCTCATCTCCATTCTCCTGCCCTCTCCCCATAATCCCTGATCCCCTTATTAATCAAGAACTTATCCATCTCAGTCTTAACGATGGAGGTTGAGGGGCGACCTGATAGAGGTCCACAAAATTATGAGGGGCATAGACAGAGTGGATAGTCAGAGGCTTTTCCCCAGGGTAGAGGGGTCAATTACTAGGGGGCATAGGTTTAAGGTGAGAGGGGCAAGGTTTAGAGTAGATGTACGAGGCAAGTTTTTTACACAGAGGGTAGTGGGTGCCTGGAACTCTCTACCGGAGGAGGTGGTGGAAGCAGGGACGATAGTGACATTTAAGGGGCATCTTGACAAATACATGAATAGGATGGGAATAGAGGGATACGGACCCAGGAAGTGTAGAAGATTGTAGTTTAGTCGGGCAGCATGGTCGGCATGGGCTTGGAGGGCCGAAGGGCCTGTTCCTGTGCTGTACATTTCTTTGTTCTTTGTTGTTCTCTGTGATTTGGCCTCTACAGCCTTCTGCGGCAAAGAGTTCCACAGATTCACCACCCTCTGGCTGAAGAAATTCCTCCCCATCCCTGTTTTAAAGGATCGTCCCTTTAGTCTGAGATGGTGTCCACTGCTTCTAGTTTTTCCCACAAGTGGAAACATCCTCTCCACGTCCACTCTATCCAGGCCTCACAGTATCCTGTAAGTTCCAATAAGATCCCCCCTCCTCCTTCTAAACTCCAGTGAGTACAGACCCAGAGTCCTCAACCGTTCCTCATACGAGAAGTTCTTCATTCCAGGAATCATTCTTTTGAACCTCCTCTGGACCCTTTCCAAGGCCAGCACATCCTTCCTTAGATACGGGGCCCAAAACTGCTCACAATACTCCAAATGGGGTCTGACCAGAGCTTTATACAGCTTCAGAAGTACATCTCTGGTCTTGTGTTCTAGCCCTCTTGACATATATGCTAATATCGCATTTGCCTTCTTAACTGCTGACTGAACTTGCACGTTATCCTTTAAAAAAAATTTTTTTTTAATTCTCCTTTTTCACATTTTCTCCCACATTTACATCCATCAACAATAAACAATAATCAGCAAGATATGTCAGTCCCCATAATAACAACGATCCCATCCGCCCACCAACCCCCAAACCTCAACCCGCATGTTTACATAAACAAATGACAAAAAGGAATCAGGGATTACCCGTAGTCACCCTTAATCTACACAGCCCCCCTCCCCGCCACCCCACCCCCCCACCCACCCCCAGGTCGCCAGCTCCTCCAGTTCACTGCCTCTTGTAAAACTCCTCCTCCCAACCTCGGTTCCTTCCCCCCAACTTTCCACCCCGGCTAGACCACTCGGACCCTGTTCTGCCAGGCTCCGATGGCCGCTGTTTCCCCCCGCCCCCCCCCCCCCCCCCCGCCACCTCACTCCCGTTCACTGGCCGGTTTAAACCAGCCAGCGTGGAGGCCCCCGCCCGGGTCCCTTTCCCACTTGCCCGGCCCTAGGAAAGCCCAAAGATCCCCTTTTAGCACACAAACCCCGCATATCCACCTACACCCCAAAGAACCCTCATTTCGAGTGAAAGTCCCGTCCCTTCCCTTGTCCAAATATATACCACATTGGCTCCTTTAGTCTCTACACCCGCGCGCAGTGATACAAAAAAGAAAAAAATACAGTCATGAGGTTACATCGGCACATGGCCATTCCTCAATTTGTCAGTTCTGCCACAGTCCTTCTGCCTTCGCAAACTCCTCCGCTGCTTCCGCCGTTCCAAAATAAAAGTCCCTGAGCTAGTAAGTCACCCTCAGCTTCGCTGGATATACAATGCCGCACCGCATCTTGCTAATTTACAGTGCCCTCTTCACCCGGTTGAAGGCAGCCCGCCTCCTTGCCAGCTCCACCGTAAAGTCCTGGTATACACGTATACCAGCTCCAGCCCACTGCACCACCCGCTTCTGCTTGGCCCAGCTCAGGACCTTCTCCTTCACACTGTACCTACGGACGCACAGAGTCACTGCCCTTGGCGGCTCACTCGCCTTTGGTACAGGCCTCCACGACCGATGAGCCCGATCCAGTTCAAATCGGGAGGGATCCTCCCCCTCCCCCAATAGTTTTGCCAGCATCGCGGCAAAATACTCAGTCGGCTTCGGTCCTTCAACTCCTTCGGGCAGCCCCACAATCCTCAAATTCTGTCGCCTGGATCTGTTTTCCAGGTCTTCCATTTTTCCTCGCAGATCCTTGTTAGTATCCATCACCTTCCGCATCTCCTTCCCCATCGCGGCAAGTTGATCACCGTGCTGCAATAACGTCTCCTTCACTTCCTTCAGCGCCTCCCCTTGCTCTCGCACCTCCGCCACTGCGCTCGCCACCTCCGTCCTCGCCGGGGAAACCGCCTCCTTCACCAGCACACTCAAAACCTCCCTCATCTCCTTCCTCACCGTCTCCATGCATTTCGCAATCTGCGCCAACTGCTTTTCAAATTCCGCAGCCATCACCGTAGTTATTTCTTCAGCCATAAGCAGTGCGGCCTTCCCTGGTGCGCCAGCCTCCATTTTCCTTGGTGACCCCGCGGTGACCTTTCCACTCCCCGACGGACCTTCAGCTGTTTTTTTTTCGGCCGTTTTTTTTGCTCACCCTCAATATTTTTCTTTGGTTTTTTTTTCCTCCTGTGTCTTCACTGTGCCTCCTCCCTGCTTCTGCTGCCTCCGTGGACCCTGGGACCGGGCTTAAAACCCCGAAAATGCCGTTCCTGAACAGGAGCCCTCCATTGTGCACCCGCCTCCCGCCCGCCGTCACCGGAAGTCCTGCACGTTATCCTTAAGAGAATCGTGAACAAGGACTCCCAAGTCCCTTTGTGCTTCTGATTTCCTAAGCATTTCCCCATTTAAAAAATAGTCTATGCCTAAATTCCTCCTTCCAAAGTGCATAACCTCACACATTGTATTTCATTTGCCACTTTACTGCCCACTCTCCTCCCTCAGTCACTGTACCTTGCACTGTCGCCCTTTTTGATTTTTGTCGATGGCTTCTCTGCCTAACACATTCCCCCTTACTGCCTTTTGTTTCTGTCCCTGTTTTACTACCTTCCAACTTCCTGCATCGGTTCCCATCCCCCTGCCACATTAGTTTAAACCCTCCCCAACAGCTCTAGCAAACACCCCCCCCGCCAGGACATCGGTTCCAGTCCTGCTCAGGTGCAGACCGTCCGGTTTGTACTGGTCCCACCTCCCCTAGAACCGGTTCCAATGCCCCAGGAATTTGAATCCCTCCCTCTTGCACCATGTCTCGAGCCACGCATTCATCCTATCTATCCTGACATTCCTACTCTGACTAGTTCGTGGCACTGGTAGCAATCCTGAGATTACTACCTTTGAGGGCCTACTTTTTAGTTTAACTCCTAGCTCCCTAAATTCAGCTTGTAGGACCTCGTCCCGTTTTTTACCTATATCGTTGGTGCCTATATGCACCACGACAGCTGGCTGTTCACCCTCCCACCACCCCCCCCCCCTCCCCCCACAGAATGTCCTGCAGCCGCTCCGAGACATCCTTGACCCTTGCACCAGGGAGGCAAAATACCATCCTGGAGTCTCGATTGCGTCCGCAGAACCACCTGTCCATTCCCCTTACGATCGAGTCCCCTATCACTATAGCCCTGCCATTCTTCTTCCTGCCCCCTGCGCAGCAGAGCCAGCCACGGTGCCATGAACCTGGCTACTGCTGCCTTCCCCTGGTGAGCCATCTCCCTCAACAGTATCCAAAGCGGTATATCTGTTTTGCAGGGAGATAACCGCAGGGGACACCTGCACTGCCTTCCTACTCTTGCTCTTGTCTTTTGGTCACCCATTTTCTATCTCCCTCAGTACCTTTCACCTGTGGTGTGACCAACTCGCTAAACGTGCTATCCACGACGTCCTCAGCATCGCGGATGCTCCAAAGTGAGTCCATCCGCAGCTCCCGAGCCGTCAAGAGGTCTAACAGGAGCTGCAACTGGACACACCTTTTGCACGTGAAGGAGCCAGGGACAGTGGATGTGTCCCTGAGCTCCCACATCGCACACGAGGAGCATGACACGGGTCTGAGATCTCCTGCCATGTCTTAAACCTTCGGTAAACTTATACAACTACAATTCCAAAAAACGAAAGAAAAAATAAATAAATTAGACAATGAAAAGAAAAACTTCTTACCAGTCACTTACCAGGGATAAAAAGCAACTCTTCCCCCACAATCTTCGAATTCCCACCTAGATTCAAATTCCCAAACTCACTCTTTGCTGTCTCACTCTGGTTGTGTCTTCTCATGGTAGACTGGCACAAAAGGTGAAGTCACACGGGATCAGGGGTGAGCTGGCAAGGTGGATACAGAACTGGCTAGGCCATAGAAGGCAGAGAGTAGCAATGGAGGGATGCTTTTCTAATTGGAGGGCTGTGACCAGTGGTGTTCCGCAGGGATCAGTGCTGGGATCTTTGCTCTTTGTAGTATATATAAATGATTTGGAGGAAAATGTAACTGGTCTGATTAGTAAGTTTGCAGACGACACAAAGGTTGGTGGAATTGCGGATAGCGGTGAGGACTGTCAGAGGGTACAGCAGGATTTAGATTGTTTGGAGACTTGGGCGGAGAGGTGGCAGATGGAGTTTAATCCGGACAAATGTGAGGTAATGTATTTTGGAAGGTCTAATGCAGGTAGGGAATATACAGTGAATGGCAGATTCCTCAAAGAGTATTGACAGTCAGAGAGATCTAGGTGTACAGGCCCACAGGTCACTGAAAGGGGCAACACAGGTGGAGAAGGTAGTCAAGAAGGCAGACGGCATGCTTGCCTTCATTGACCGGGTCACTGAGTAGAAGAATTGGCAAGTCATGTTGCAGCTGTATAGAACCTTAGTTAGGCCACACTTGGAGTATAGTGTTCAATTCTGGTTGCCACACTACCAGAGGGATGTGGAGGCTTTAGAGAGGGTGCAGAAGAGATTCACCAGGATGTTGCCTGGCATTAGCTACGAGGAGAGGTTGAATAAACTCGGTTTGTTCTCACTGGAACGATGGATGTTGAGGGGCGACCTGATAGAGGTTTACAAAATTATGAGGGCCATGGATAGAGTGGATAGTCAGAGGCTTTGTCCCAGGGTAGAGGCGTCAATTACGAGGGGGCATAGGTTTAAGGTGCGAGGGGCAAGGTTTAGAGGAGATGTGCGAGACAGGTTTTTTTTTTATACACAGAGGGTAGTGGGTGCCTGGAACTCGCTGCCGGAGGAGGTGGTGGAAGCAGGGACGATATTGGCGTTTAAGGGGCATCTTGACAAATACATGAATAGGATGGGAATAGAGGGATACGGACCGCCGAAGTGCAGAAGATTTTAGTTTAGACGGGCAGCATGGTTGGCATGGGCTTGGAGGGCCGAAGGGCCTGTTCAGGTGCTGTACCTTTCTTTGTTCTTTGTTCTCCTAGCTTGTCCAAATCCTTCTGCAGCCCCCTTGCTTCCTCAATACTACCCGTCCCTCTACAGATCTTTGTGTCATCTGCAAACTTAGCAACAGTGCCTTCAGCTCCTTCTTCCAGATCATTAATGGCTATTGTGAAAAGTTGTGGTCCCAGCACAGACTCCTGAGGCACACCACTAGTCACCGGCTGCCATCCTGAAAAAGTCCCCTTTATCCCCACTCTCTGCCTTCTGCCAGTCAGCCAATCCTCTACCCATGCCAGGATCTTACCCTGAACACAATGGGCTCTTAAACTTATTTAACAGTCTCCGATGCGGCACCTTGTCAAAGGCCTTCTGGAAATCTAAATAAGTCACATCCACTGGTTCTTCTTTGTCTAATTTCCTTGCTACCTCCTCAAAGAGCTCTAACAGATTTGTCAGACATGACCTCCCTTTAACAAAGCCGTGCTGACTCAGTCCTATTTTACCGTGCACTTACTTAAGTTATGTGAGAGTACTTTGCGATCTCATCTTTAATAACAGACTCTAAAATCTTAGCAATGACCGAAGTCAGGCTAACCGGCCTATAATTTCCCGTCTTCTGCCTCCCTCCCTTCTTAAACAGGGGTGTTACATTCGCCACGTTCCAGTCTTCTGGGACCCTTCCTGCTTCCAGTGATTCCTGAAAGATCATCACCAATGCCTCCACAATTTCGTCAGCTATCTCTTTTAGAACCCTGGGGTGTAGTCCATCCGGTCCAGGTGATTTATCCACCTTCTGACCTTTCAGTTTCCCCAGAACCTTCTCCTTAGTAATGGTCACTGCACTCACCTCTGCCCCCTGGTTCTCCTGGAGCTCTGGCATCCCACTGGTGTCTTCCACTGTGAAGACTGATGCAAAGTAACTATTCAGTCCCTCTGCCATTTATTTGTTTCCTATTATTACTTCTCCAGCCACGTTTTCCAGTGGTCCAATGTCTATTTTTGCCTCTCTTTCATCTTTTATATATTGAAAGAAACTCTTCCTATCTTCTTTTATATTACTAGCTAACTTGCACTCATATTTCATCTTCTCTCTCCTTATTGCTTTTTTAGTTGTCCTCTGCTCGTTTTGAAAGGCTTCCCAATCCTCTGGCTTCCCACTAATTCTCGCCACTTTGTATGCTTTTTCTTTTGCTTTTATGCTGTCCTTGACATCCCTCGTCAGCCATGGATTCCTTGTCCTGCCCTGAACATGTTTCCTCCTCCTTGGGATGAATTTCTGCTGTGCCTCCCGAATAACCCCCCAAAACTTCTGCCATTGCTGTTCCACTGTCTTCCCTGCTAGGCTCCTTTTCCAATCAACTCTGGCCAGCTCCTCCCTCATGTCTTTGTAGTTACCCTTAATTAATTGTAATACCATTACATCTGATTGCAGCTTCTCCCTCTCAAACTGCAGGGTAAATTCTATCATATTGTGGTCACTGCTCGTTCAGGGTTCAAAGAACAAAGAAATGTACAGCACAGGAACAGGCCCTTCAGCCCTCCAAGCCCGTGCCAACCATGCTGCCCGACTAAACTACAATCTTCTACACGTCCTGGGTCCGTATTCCTCTATTCCCATCCTATTCATGTATTTGTCAAGATGCCCCTTAAATGTCACTATCGTCCCTGCTTCCACCACCTCCTCCGGTAGCGAGTTCCAGGCACCCACTACCCTCTGCGTAAAAAACTTGCCTCGTACATCTACTCGAAACCTTGCCCCTCTCACCTTAAACCTATGCCCCCTAGTAATTGACCCCTCTACCCTGGGGAAAAGCCTCTGACTATCCACTCGTCTATGCCCCTCATAATTTTGTAGACCTCTATCAGGTCGCCCCTCAACCTCCTTCGTTCTAGTGAGAACAAACCGAGTTTATTCAACCGCTCCTCATAGCTAATGCCCTCCATACCTGGCAACATTCTGGTAAATCTCTTCTGCACACTCTCTAAAGCCTCCACATCCTTCTGGTAGTGTGGCGACCGGAATTGAACACTATACTCCAAGTGTGGCCTAACTAAGGTTCTATACAGCTGCAACATGACTTGCCAATTCTTATACTCAATGCCCCGGCCAATGAAGGCAAGCATGCCGTATACCTTCTTGACTACCTTCTCCACCTGTGTTGCCCCTTTCAGTGACCTGTGGACCTGTACTCCTAGATCTCTTTGACTTTCAATACTCTTGAGGGTTCTACCATTCACTGTATATTCCCTACCTGCATTAGACCTTCCAAAATGCATTACCTCACATTTGTCCGGATTAAACTCCAACTGCCATCTCTCCGCCCAAGTCTCCAAACAATCTAAATCCTGCTGTATCCTCTGACAGTTCTCATCGCTATCCGCAATTCCACCAACCTTTGTGTCGCCTGCAAACTTACTAATCAGACCAGTTACATTTTCCTCCAAATCATTTATGTATACTACAAACAGCAAAGGCCCCAGCACTGATCCCTGTGGAACACCACTGGTCACAGCCCTCCAATTAGAAAAGCATCCTTCCATTGCTACTCTCTGCCTTCTATGACCTAGCCAGTTCTGTATCCACCTTGCCAGCTCACCTCTGATCCCGTGTGACTTCACCTTTTGTACTAGTCTACCATGAGGGACCTTGTCAAAGGCCTTACTGAAGTCCATATAGACAACATCCACTGCCCTACCTGCATCAATTATCTTAGTGACCTCCTCGGAAAACTCTATCAAGTATCTAAAGTATACTTTAAAGTATACATCTAAAGTGAACTAAAGTATCTGATTCTAAAGAGAAATGCCGAGGAGTAGTGGAATGGATGGATCGTGCAGAGACTTTCATGTTCAAAGAGACTGCCAATCGAGAAGGATTTCGGTTGGAGGAAGAACAAAGAAAAATGGACTATATTATTATACCTGTTTGACGGTGTTGTTTTCTTTAAATTAAAATGTATATTTACTGTGTGCATTTCTCAGTGAATGGTGCAAAAGTGAAAAATCAAACCATCTTGAAGTTGATGGTTTATTTATTTTTTTCTTGGGGGTGGGAGGGGGGGAGGTGTCATGTGAGAGTACCTTTAAGACATGGTTGGTTAAACAATGTACCTTTAAGAATCTTGGGGGGAGGTGTCATGTGAGAGTACCTTTGAGACATGGATGATTAAACAACGTACCTTTAAGAAAACAGTGATGTCAGAGAGTGGGTGGAGCTGAGGTCAGATCAGCCATTTTGCAGTTTGGTTTTGCAGTTTGAAAAGCAGCTTGTGTGTGTCTGTGTTTTTCAGTGAGCTGGATTTCTGCCATGAAAGACTCTGGATCATTTGGGTGATTTAAAGTAAAGCCTTTAACCTGATGTGATTTTGTTTAAAGGTGTAAAGTCTCTTGGAAGTTTGAAGGAACATTTTAGGGAATTATTTACTGTTGCAATATTTTCTGAGTTATCTTTGACGTAAGGGGTGTTAAGAGATCCAATGTTTATTTAAGATGTGAAGTTGAGTTCATGGACTCAACACTGTTTTGTGTTTCAAAACCCACGTGTCCATAATTGTCATTCCACACCTCGGGAAAAAGCCGTGAGCAAGGAAAAGCAACAAATCCATTAAAGGGAGAGGTTGGTTGAACTCCATGATACATTTTGAAGTTCTGAAAACGCCTCGCCCATAACACTGGGAACAGACGAAGCCTGTGTGGAATATAAGGAAAGTAGGAAGGAACTTAAGCAAGAAGTCAGGAGGGCTAGAAGGGGTCACGAAAAGTCATTGGCAAATAGGGTTAAGGAAAATCCCAAGGCTTTTTACACGTACATAAAAAGCAAGAGGGTAGCCAGGGAAAGGGTTGGCCCACTGAAGGATCGGCAAGGTAATCTATGTGTGGACCCAGAGGAAATGGGCGAGGTACTAAATGTATACTTTGCATCAGTATTCACCAAAGAGAAGGAGTTGGTGGATGTGGAGTCTGGAGAAGGGTGTGTAGATAGCCTGGGTCACATTGAGATCCAAAAAGACGAGGTGTTGGGCGTCTTGAAAAATATTAAGGTAGATAAGTCCCCAGGGCCTGATGGGGTCTATCCCAGAATACTGAAGGAGGCTGGAGAGGAAATTGCTGAGGCCTTGACAGAAATCTTTGGATCCTCACTGTCTTCAGGTGATGTCCCGGAGGACTGGAGAATAGCCAATGTTGTTCCTCTGTTTAAGAAGGGTAGCAAGGATAATCCAGGGAACTACAGGCCGGTAGCCTTACGTCAGTGGTAGGGAAATTACTGGAGAGAATTCTTCGACACAGGATCTACTCCCATTTGGAAGCAAATGGACATATTAGCGAGAGGCAGCATGGTTTTGTGAAGGGGAGGTCGTGTCTCACTAACTTGAGAGTTTTTCGAAGAGGTCACAAAGATGATTGATGCAGATAGGGCAGTGGATGTTGTCTATATGGACTTCAGTAAGGCCTTTGACAAGGTCCCTCATGGTAGACTGGTACAAAAGGTGAAGTCACATGGGATTAGGGGTGAGCTGGCAAGATGGATATAGAACTGGCTAGGTCATAGAAGGCAGAGAGTAGCAATGGAAGGATGCTTTTCTAATTGGAGGGCTGTGACTAGTGATGTTCCGCAGGGATCAGTGCTGGGACCATTGCTGTTCGTAGTATATATAAATAATTTGGAGGAAAATGTAACTGGTCTGATTAGTAAGTCTGCAGACAACACAAAGGTTGGTGGAATTGCGGATAGCGATGAGGACTGTCAGAGGATACAGGAGGATTTAGATCGTTTGGAGACTTGGGCAGAGACATGGCAGATGGAGTTTAATCCGGACAAATGTGAGGTAATGCATTTTGGAAGGTCTAATGCAGGTAGGGAATATAAAGTGAATGGTATAACCCTCAAGAGTACTGAAATTCAGAGAGATCTCGGTGTACAGGTCCACAGGTCACTGAAAGGGGCAACACAGGTTGAGAAGGTAGTCAAGAAGGCATACGGCATGCTTGCCTTCATTGGCCGGGGCACTGAGTATAAGAATTGGCAAGTCATGTTGCAGCTGTATAGAACCTTAGTTAGGCCACACTACCAGAAAGATGTGGAGGCTTTAGAGATGGTGCAGAAGAGATTTACCAGGATGTTGCCTGGTATGGAGGGCATTAGCTATGAGGAGCGGTTGAATAAACTTGGTTTGTTCTCACTGGAATGAAGGAGGCTGAGGGGAGACCTGATAGAGGTTTACAAAATTATGAGGGGCATAGACAGAGTGGATAGTCAGAGGCTTTTCCCCAGGGCAGAGGGGTCAATTACTAGGGGGCATAGGTTTAAGGTGCGAGGGGCAAGGTTTAGAGGAGATGTACGAGACAAGGTTTTTTTTACACAGAGGGTAGTGGGTGCCTGGAACTTGCTGCCGGTGGAGATGGTGGAAGCAGGGACGATAGTGACGTTTAAGGGGCATCCTGACAAATACATGAATAGGATGGGAATAGAGGGATACGGACCCAGGAAGTGTAGAAGATTTTACTTCAGATGGGCAGCATGGTCGGCACGGGATTGGAGGGCCGAAGGGCCTGTTCCTGTGCAGTACTTTTCTTTGTTCTTTGTTCCTGCCTTCTCCCCATAAGCCCTGATCCCCTTAACATAGAACATAGAAAATACAGCACAGAACAGGCCCTTCGGCCCACGATGTTGTGCCGAACCTTTGTCCTAGATTATCATTGAATTTACAGTGCAGAAGGAGGCCATTCGGCCCCCTGAGTCTGCACCAGCTCTTGGAAAGAGCACCCTACCCAAACTCAACACCTCCACCCAACACCAAGGGCAATTTGGACATTAAGGGCAATTTATCATTGGCCAATTCACCTAACCCGCTCATCTTTGGACTGTGGGAGGAAACCGGAGCACCCGGAGGAAACCCACGCAGACACGGGGAGGACGTGCAGACTCCGCACAGACAATGACCCAAGCCGGAATCGAACCTGGGACCATGGATCTGTGAAGCAATTGTGCTATCCACAATGCTACCGTGCTGCCCTTAAGAACAAATAAATCTACACTATATCATTTTCCCGTAATCCATGTACCTATCCAACAGCTGCTTGAAGGTCCCGAATGTTTCCGACTCAACTACTTCCACAGGCAGTGCATTCCATGCCCCCACTACTCTCTGGGTAAAGAACCTACCTCTGATATCCCTCCTATATCTTCCACCTTTCACCTTAAATTTATGTCCCCTTGTAATGGTGTGTTCCACCTGGGGAAAAAGTCTCTGACTGTCTACTCTATCTATTCCCCTGATCATCTTATAAACCTCTATCAAGTCGCCCCTCATCCTTCTCCGCTCTAATGAGAAAAGGCCTAGCACCCTCAACCTTTCCTCGTAAGACCTCCTCTCCATTCCAGGCAACATCCTGGTAAATCTTCTTTGCACCTTTTCCAGAGCTTCCACATCCTTCCTAAAATGAGGCGACCAGACCTGTACACAGTACTCCAAATGTGGCCTTACCAAAGTTTTGTACAGCTGCATCATCACCTCACGGCTCTTAAATTCAATCCCTCTGTTAATGAACGTGAGCACACCATAGGCCTTCTTCACAGCTCTATCCACTTGAGTGGCAACTTTCAAAGATGTATGAACATAGACCCCAAGGTCTCTCTGCTCCTCCACATTGCCAAGAACTCTACCGTTAACCCTGTATTCCGCATTCATATGTGTCCTTCCAAAATGGACAACCTCACACTTTTCAGGGTTAAACTCCATCTGCCACTTCTCAGCCCAGCTCTGCATCCTATCTATGTCTCTTTATAGCCGACAACAGCCCTCCTTACTATCCACAACTCCACCAATCTTCGTATCGTCTGCAAATTTACTGACCCACCCTTCAACTCCCTCATCCAAGTCATTAATGAAAATCACAAACAGCAGAGGACCCAGAACTGATCCCTGCGGTACACCACTGGTAACTGGGATCCAGGCTGAATATTTGCCATCCACCACCACTCTCTGACTTCTATCGGTTAGCCAGTTCGTTATCCAACTGGCCAAATTTCCCACTATCCCATGCCTCCTTACTTTCTGCAGAAGCCTACCATGGGGAACTTTATCAAATGCCTTACTAAAATCCATGTACACTACATCCACTGCTTTACCTTCATCCACATGCTTGGTCACCTCCTCAAAGAATTCAATAAGATTTGTAAGGCAAGACCTACCCCTCACAAATCCGTGCTGACTATCCCTAATCAAGCAGTGTCTTTCCAGATGCTCAGAAATCCTATCCTTCAGTACCCTTTCCATTACTTTGCCTACCACCGAAGTAAGACTAACTGGCCTGTAATTCCCAGGGTTATCCCTAGTTCCTGTTTTGAACAGGGGCACGACATTCGCCACTCTCCAATCCCCTGGTACCACCCCTGTTGACAGTGAGGACGAAAAGATAATTGCCAACGGCTCTGCAATTTCATCTCTTGCTTCCCATCGAATCCTTGGATATATCCCATCAGGCCCGGGGGACTTGTCTATCCTCAAGTTTTTCAAAATGCCCAACACATTTTCCTTCCTAACAAGTATTTCCTCGAGCTTACCAATCTGTTTCACACTGTCCTCTCCAACAATATCGCCCCTCTCATTTGTAAATACAGAAGAAAAGTACTCATTCAAGACCTCTCCTATCTCTTCAGACTCAATACAATCTAATTAATAATGCCACCCCCCCCACCTCTTTTACCACCCTCCCTAATCTTATTGAAATATCTATAACCAGGGACCTCCAACAACCATTTCTGCCCCTCTTCTATCCAGGTTTCCGTGATGGCCACCACATCGTAGTCCCAAGTACCGATCCATGCCTTAAGTTCACCCACCTTATTCCTGATGCTTCTTGCGTTGAAGTATACACACTTCAACCCATCTCCGTGCCTGCAAATACTCTCCTTTCTCAGTGTTCCCTTCCCCACTGCCTCATTACATGCTTTGGCGTCCTGAATATCGGCTACCTTAATTGCTGGACTACAAATCCGGTTCCCATTCCCCTGCCAAATTAGTTTAAACCCTCCCGAAGAGTACTAGCAAACCTCCCTCCCAGGATATTGGTGCCCCTCTGGTTCAGATGCAACCCGTCCTGCTTGTACAGGTCCCACCTTCCCCAGAATGCGCTCCAATTATCCAAATACCTGAAGCCCTCCCTCCTACACCATTCCTGCAGCCACGTGTTCAACTGCACTCTCTCCCTATTCCTAGCCTCGCTATCACATGGCACCGGCAACAAACCAGAGATGACAACTCTGTCTGTCCTGGCTTTCAACTTCCAGCCTAACTCCCTAAACTTGTTTATTACCTCCACACCCCTTTTCCTACCTATGTCGTTGGTACCAATGTGCACCACAACTTCTGGCTGCTCCCCCTCCCCCTTAAGGATCCTGAAGACACGATCCGAGACATCCCTGGCCCTGGCACCCGGGAGGCAACATACCTTCCGGGAGTCTCGCCCGTGCCCACAGAACCGCCTGTCTGTAATTCCCCCCCAACAGTCTCCAAAGAGGTATACTTATTGCTGAGAGGAACGACCCACAGGAGTCATTCTGCAGGAACATGGAACATACAGTGTAGAAGGAGGCCATTCGGCCCATCGAGTCTGCACCGATCCACTTAAGCCCTCACCTCCACCCAATCCCCATAACCCAGTAACCCCACCCAACACTAAGGGCAATTTATCATGGCCAATCCACCTAACCTGCACGTCTTTGGACTGTGGGAGGAAACCGGAGCACCCGGAGAAAACCCACGCAGACACGGGGAGAACCTGCAGACTCCGCACAGACAGTGACCTAACAGGGAATCGAACCTGGGACCCTGGGCGCTGTGAAGCCACAGTGCTAGACACTTGGGCTACTGTGCTGCCCTAAGGAAAGGATGTCCCGAAGTGTGGTATGTTCGCTGCGACAACAGATGAACGGACATTGCGCGACAATCGCCAGGCAGGAATGTTCCCTTCCAGTCGGGGAACACTTCAGTAGTGAAGGGAATTCAGCCTCCGATCTTCGGGTAAGCGTTCTCCAAGGCGGCCTTCAGACAACGCAGAATCGCCGAGCAGAAACTGATAGCCAAGTTCCGCACACATGAATACGGCCTCAACCGGATCCTTGGATTCATGTTGCATTACATTCATCCCCCCACCATCTGGCCTGGGCTTGCGAAATCCTACCAACTGTCCTGGCTTGAGACAATTCACACCTCTTTAACCTGTGATTATCCCTCTCTCTGGATCTGTAAAGACTTAATTACCTGCAAATGCTCGCATTCAAAGTATCGTATTGCATCTTTGACTTTGTCTATATATATGTTCCTGGAACCCACCTCTTCATTCACCCGAGGAAGGAGCAGTGCTCCGAAAGCTAGTGATTCGAAACAAACCTGTTGGACTTTAACCTGTTTCCATTTGCAAGCTGCACATGGTGTTGGCACACACACTTTACCTTTAATCCCTCACCACAATCCAATTCTTGTACATTTCTCATTTCCCAAACATGAGAGTTGGAACCTGCCCAGTCAGCAGAGGAAGAGGGAGGAGAAAATGAAGGTGAAGAGACACTTGTCACACTCATAGCCCCCATCTCAGGGACTGACAGTCTTTGTATTTTAGAAGCTAGAATTCAGAAAGGCTCTGCATGTGGTGAGACACTGAGCAAAAGTCCACAGGAGACAGGGCAAGGGGAAAGGATAGGGCAGGTGCCAGCTCGCTGGAGGGCAATATCGTCCACCAGTTCTGCTGCAGAGGAATCAGATTAGGTCTTTGAATGACTAGGCACCAGAAGGAGGTTGATGGGCGTACACAATGAAACACTCAGTGCAGTAGAAAGCTTGCCAGAAAACCAGTGATCAATGGCAAGGAGCATTAAGGCCAATGGGCTTTGCAGAGCCCGGAGTCTGTCATTTCCAACATGAATGGGACAGAAAGAAACTACTTGTAGAGTGTGTTTCAGCTGAGTACGACAGGAAAGTCCAGGCAATGGAAGTATTATTTCTTGTGGTTGCATGGTCTTCATTGCCTACCTACTATGCAGGGGTGTTTCAGACTGGAGCCACGAGCCAGGTCACAAGTAGATCATTCTTATTGCCCAGTCGCCACTCCTCAAAAGTCTGACCCCAACTTTTTTACTACATCCCCAAGTCATGGGAGACACCAATCAACCTATCTCCCCAATCTACAACCTGTAATATCCTGAAAACTCTGATCAAATCACCCCCTTAACCTTCTAAATCCCAAGGAACACACACCAAGTTTGTGTAATCCTGCCTCACAATTTAACCCTGGGGAGTCCAACTATCATTCTGGTAAATCACTCCAAGGTTAATATATCCTTCCTCTGGTGTGATGCCTGGAACTGCTCAGTGACTCCAGATGTGGTCTAACCAGACCTTTGTCTCGTTGAAGTGTGACTTCTATCCCCTTATATTCAAGCCCTCTAGACAGAAAGATTAATATTCCATTAGACATTTTAATGATCGATCAACATGGACTCCCAAGTGGCGATAGACTGTCACTGTTTCCAGCTTTTCACCATTTAGAAAGTATCTTGTTCTATCTTTTTGAGTACGTTCTTGACACCCCACATTTGTTTTTTTTTGCTGGTTTACATAGCATGATGCTCCTGACAACAGGGGACAGGTACCAGGAATGAGGATTTGAAACAAAACCTGAAAAAGGAAAAGTATAGCGAGGAAAAATATCAGAATTGTCTTACCGGGCTCCCACCGTACCCTCCACAGATTCCTGGCTCTCAGACTCACTTGGCGTTCCCAGCGATTTGTTCGATGGAGAAATAGGAGAATGGACTAAATAAGTGAACAAACAGGGTGTCCCCAGTTACTGCCTGCAGCGGCTGCACTATTCATGATGTTCATTCATTAAATTAAATGGGAATTGTTGGATAAAAACATTATGGAGAAATTAAACAGAAAAAGGAATGAAAACAAAAACACAGGGAAGGGAGAAAATAACATTTTTGTTCAAAGACGGTTCAAAGAAGAAGCTGTATTGCAATAGTCATCAAGACAGCCTCAATATTGGTAACTATATGGCAACTTGCACAAAACAATATAGGTACAAAGGTAGCGTGTTCAGAGTACATACTGATAATCTGAATATATTGTCGAACAGATCATTCTGGGATTAATGTTTGAAACAATTGTTTTTTTTAAATTTCAGGCAATTTGTTTCATCCAAGTCTTATTGCAGTTTTCTCGAAGGACTAGCTCAATCCTCTAATTTGGTGTGTCATGTGAATACACCGATTTGAAATTGATTTTATCTTTTAAAGCTGGTCAAATGCAGCAGACACCCGGACACGAGTTAAAAATGTAAAGTCAGGTGCTGTGGACAGATTTGGTCTCCTTATTTAAAGAGGAATATACTTTTATTTCATGCAGTTCAAAGAAGGTTCTTTCCTGAGATGATTGGGTGTTCTCATAGAATCATAGAATTTACAGTGCAGAAGGAGGCCATTTGGCCCATCGAGTCTGCACCGGCCCTTGGAAAGAGCAGCCTACTTATCCCCACAATTCCACCCTGCAACCCAGTAACCCCACCTCCTGTTTTTGGACACTAAGGGCAATTTAGCTTGGCCAATCCATCTAACCTGCACATCTTTGGACTTGTGGGAGGAAACCGGAGCACCCGGAGGAAACGCACGCAGATACGGGGAGAACGTGCAGACTCCACACATACAGCCACCCAAGTTGGGAATCAAACCTGGAACCATGGAGCTGTGAAGCCACAGTGCTAACCGCTGTGCTGCCATGCCGCCCCCATAGACCCAGCCCATTTTCCTTCTGTTGGGGAAAATGGACTGGGTCTACACTCATTGGAGCTTAGAAGAATGAGGCAATCATATTGAAACATACACGATTTGACAGGGTATTTGACAGAGGATATTTCCTCTTGTGGTGAACCGAGAACAAGGAGGCAGTTTCCAGATAAGGGGGTCTCCATTTAAGACTGAGATGAAGAGGAATAGAGTGCAATGGAGATTGAAAGAGGAAGGGGATAAATCTTTCTTCAGAGCCGGGAATTCTCCAGTCGTTCGCTGGTGGCGGAATTCACTGGTTTCACTGGCTGTGCACCTCCGCCCATGGGTTCCCGGCGATGTTGGGTGGCTTCAATAGGAATTCCCATTGACAGTGCTAGGAGCAGATAATCCCACCACGAGGAATGTCACGCCTACTCCCGCTGCTGAGCAACATGTGACTGGGAGGCCGGAGAATCCTGTCCCTGATTTCTGTTTCGCTGCTTCAAATTATTGAAAGTTGGGGAAATCTTTCCGAGAACTAAAATCCTTCAGTGCTGGCGACATCCGTGTAAATGTCCTTTGTTATTCCTGCAATGCGATGACATCCTTCCTGCAGTAGGGAGACCAGACCTCAACACGGTAGTCCAGCTGTGGTCAACCACTGTACCAGCCCGTAACAGCCTCCCCGAACAGGCGCCGGAATGTGGCGACTAGGGGCTTTTCACAGTAACTTCATTTGAAGCCTACTTGTGACAATACGCGATTTTCATTTCATTTCATTTTTCACTGATTTTTGAAGTTTTTCGCATAATCTCTCTGCCCTTATATTCTCTGCCCCAGCCAATAAAGGGAAGTATCTCAACCACCTATCTGCTCCCTTCAGGGATCGATAGACATTCACTCAGAGGTCCCTCTGTTCCTCTCAGTAGCCTACCATTTACTCTATAGTCCCTCGTTTGTCCTCCAAAAATCCGTTTCCTCAGATTATATTCCATTTGCCAGTCCACTGATATCTTCCGGAAGTCTACACCGTTCTTACTCACCATCAACAACCAGGCCAATTTACATATAATTTGTACATTTCTTTAATCTTACATTCAAGTCTAAATGATTGTTTTATAAAATCAACAGCAAGGGACTCGATATCGAACCCTGCCAAACCCCACTGGAAACAGTCTTTCCAGTCACAATATCACCCGTCACCCACAATCATTTGTTTTCTGCCACTGAGAATTTTTTTGGATCCACCTTGCCACCTCCCCGTGGACTATTACTTTCGTGACCAGTTTGCCATGAAGGGCCTTGTCACAAAAGCCTTACTAAAATCCATGTAGATTGCAACAAAAACACTACCTTTATTAACCCTCAAAAAGTTCAATCAAGTTAATCCCACATGACCTTCCCTCAAAAAATTGACGCTGACTGTTCCAGAATACCCATCGCCAAGGTAAAGCCATTCGATCTGGAATTATTTTGCTGTCACTTCTTCGCTTTTCAAGCGATGGTATAATGTTAACTATCCTGCAGGCCTCTGGCACCACACCTGTAGGCAGAGAGGATTACAAAATGGTGGCCAGAGCCTCCGCTAATTCTGCTCTTGCTTCTCAGAAGCCTGGGATACTTTTCATTTAGGCTGGGTTTAACTTCAAAGGTGCTAAACCCCAGAATATTTTTCCTTTTTGTCAAACATTAAAATAGTTATGAACATTTTTGGTAGTCTGCACATCGACAATCACATCCTGTAACTACAACAAAAAATGTTCAGCTTTGGAACTTGAAACAAAATGAATATGCAGGATTCTGAATCAGTCAGTCATACACAGGATCTGAAGCCAATTAAAAACAGCCAAATTATGTTTCACTTTAAAATTGTGTCATTCATATTCCAAGAGAAGCAATTTGAGCAGAAAGAATTGAAACTAAACAAAACAAAATGTTCAATCTGGTTAACCAGAATAACACGTTTCACTGCAGAAACATGTGAAAACAACATACTATTTCAATCGATTTGTTGCACTCACCTATGGAGAGTTCTGTACTTATGCCGATGCTTTGAAGCAGCGCTTCAGTCTCTTTACGCTTTCTCTCCAGATCCAGCTCATCCTGTGAGGCCGAATGAGTCTCCTTCTTGAAATCACCCTGAAAGCAGTTTAATAGGATTCACTGCTTGAAGCTTTTACAATATCTCACAAAACGATATGCATACTCGGTGCTATACCTCGTCCGTAATCTCAAACAGGAAAGATGCAAATTTTCATAGTTTCATAGAATTTACAGTGCAGAAGGAGGCCATTCGGCCCATCGAGTCTGCACCGGCTCTTGGAAAGAGCACCCTACCAAAGGTCAACACCTCCACCCTATCCCCATAACCCAGTAACCCCACCCAACACTAAGGGCAATTCTGGACACTAAGGGCAATTTATCATGGCCAATCCACCTAACCTGCACATCTTTGGACACTAAGGGACAATTTAACATGGCCAATCCACCTAACCTGTACATCTTTGGACACTAAGGGACAATTTAACATGGCCAATCCACCTAACCTGCACATCTTTGGACACTAAGGGACAATTTATCATGGCCAATCCACCTAACCTGCACATCTTTGGACACTAAGGGCAATTTATCATGGCCAATACACCTACACTGTACATCTTTGGACACGAAGGGACAATTTATGGAGGAAACCGGAGCACCCGGAGGAAACCCACGCACACACGGGGAGGATGTGCAGACTCCGCACAGACAGTGACCCAAGCCGGAATCGAACCTGGGACCCTGGAGCTGTGAAGCAATTGTGCTATCCACAATGCTACCGTGCTGCCCAGTGTTTGGAAATAAGAAACCACATCACAAATAGAGCAGCTTAGCCATTACTTGCAGCATAATATGAAACCCCGACATTTTAAAAAAAGCTATATCTTGGGCATGTCACTGTCTCTTGTGCAGATTGTTATGGTTGAGGCGTTTTCAGAACCCCAAAATGTATCATGGAGTTCAACCAACCTCTCCCTTTAATGTATTTGTTGCTTTTCCGAGCACACGGCTTTTCACTAGGTGTGGGATTACAATTATGGACATGTGGGTTTTTAAACACAAAACACTGTTTATTCCGTGAACTCAAATTCACATCTTAAATAAACATTGGATCTCTCAACACCCCTTACTTCAAAGATAACTCAGAAAATATTGCAACAGGAAATAATTCCATAAAATGTTCCTTCAAACTTCCAAAGACTTAACACCTTTAAACAGAATCACATCAGGTTAAAGGCTTTACTATTATGAGTTTAAATCACCCAAATGATCCAGAGATAGTCTTTCATGGCAGAGATCCAGCTCACTGCAAACACAGACACACCCAAGCTCTTTTCCTCCAAACTGTAAAACTAAACTGCAAAATGGCTCAGCCCCACCCACTCTCTTGACATCAATGTTTTCTTAAAGGTACATTGAACATAGAACATAGAACATAGAAAATACAGCACAGAACAGGCCCTTCGGCCCACGATGTTGTGCCGAACCTTTGTCCTAGATTAATCATAGATTATCATTGAATTTACAGTGCAGAAGGAGGCCATTCGGCCCTTTGAGTCTGCACTGGCTCTTGGAAAGAGCACCCTACCCAAACTCAACACCTCCACCCAACACCAAGGGCAATCTGGACATTAAGGGCAATTTATCATTGGCCAATTCACCTAACCCGCACATCTTTGGACTGTGGGAGGAAACCGGAGCACCCGGAGGAAACCCACGCAGACACGGGGAGGACGTGCAGACTCCGCACAGACAGTGACCCAAGCCGGAATCGAACCTGCGACCCTGGAGCTGCGAAGCAACTGTGCTATCCACAATGCTACCGTGCTGCCCTTAAGAAAAAATAAATCTACACTATATCATTTTACCGTAATCCATGTACCTATCCAATAGCTGCTTGAAGGTCCCTAATGTTTCCGACTCAACTACTTCCACAGGCAGTGCATTCCATGCCCCCACTACTCTCTGGGTAAAGAACCTACCTCTGATATCCCTCCTATATCTTCCACCTTTCACCTTAAATTTATGTCCCCTTGTAATGGTTTGTTCCACCCAGGGAAAAAGTCTCTGACCGTCCACTCTATCTATTCCCCTGATCATCTTATAAACCTCTATCAAGTCGCCCCTCATCCTTCTCCGTTCTAATGAGAAAAGGCCTAGCACCCTCAACCTTTCCTCGTAAGACCTACTCTCCATTCCAGGCAACATCCTGGTAAATCTTCTTTGCACCTTTTCCAAAGCTTCCACATCCTTCCTAAAATGAGGCCACCAGAACTGTACACAGTACTCCAAATGTGGCCTTACCAAAGTTTTGTACAGCTGCATCATCACCTCACGGCTCTTAAATTCAATCCCTCTGTTAATGAACGCGAGCACACCATAGGCCTTGCTTAAATATCCATGTCTTAAAGGTACTCTCAGATGACAAGATTATCCTAAACATGTGTCACGTTTTGAATAAAGACTTTAAAACTGAAATTTGTAGCCGCTGGTTCTTTTTATTGTGAAACATGTTCTGCGCTTACCTCATCGATACCATTCAATATCCCCCTCACCTTACTCCATCTTACTTCTGGATGAATGGTTTCCAAACATTTATGTGGGGGGTGTTGCTAACTTTTGGTTTGTTCTTAATTTGGCTCTATTTAATCACGTTTGCTCAAGAGTCGCCAGGTATCTTTCGACACCGCCACAAGGTTCAGAACCGAATACTGATCAATGACTCGATACACCAGTTAGTAAGTTCCAAAGCAATGCTCATTTATTTACACACAGTCAAATCTACTCATGCATAAACTCTACAAACTAAACTACCACTATTACTAAAGCCTATACTTAGCTTCGGGCGCCCACTCAGTCAGAGGAACAGTGGCCGTCGCTCGGTTCCGAGGCTGCTGGGTTGAGCTGTTTACAGGATAGCAACTAGGAGCGTCTATCTTGTAGCGTGCATTGACTTGGAACTTACTTGGTCTGCTGTAGCTGCTAGGCTGGTCTCTCTCTTCGCTCAGAGCCAAAGCCAAAGGAGGAAGATTCTCCCTTGGGTGATACCTCTAATACTGCAAAGGGCTTTGCGCGCTTCTGGGCGGGCCTTGAACTTGGCCTCAACTAATTGGGTCTTTCCCAATCATCGGTATCGATTTTCCTCCAATAGAGCGGTGGTTCCCTGATCGCTGGGCATGTCCTGGTGACTGTCAGTCAGCTTTGTCTAAGTTTCTTCTGGCGCCAGGGCGTCTGTCCGAACATTGTGTATCTAAATGTTTCCCTTTTGTCCCCGGAGATGGCTCATTAGTATGTAACTCGTTTGGTAGTTTCTGTCTTGGCTGAGCGTTTAAGGTTCTAATCAACAGACAGAGCTTGCACCTGCTCATTTCTTAGCATTGTCCAATTTTCCCTGCATTCCTTGCGGGTGTCCATTTTGTAATCGGGACGTGGCCATCCCAGATGGCTACAGAGGACACCCCGGATTATTTATCCATACATTGTTTGTTTTTCATTCCTTCTCCATATTGCTCCAGATTTAATGTGACAACTTTTCTGCCAATCCCAGCTCCCTTTATTTGATATGGACGGAGTTTATATTATACAATCCGAATGTGTTAATACAATATTGATTTGTTTTTTTAAAAAGGGGGACATTACTGGCGTTGCAGTTGTGGTGAAATGGGAGACAGTGGATGGGAATGCGTGATGAGTCAGTGTGCAATTTGCAGGGTTTGCCTTGTGTCACAGAATCATAGAGGTCTACAGCACAGGAAAGGCCCTTCGGCCCATTGTGACTGCGCCGGTCAAAAACAAACACCTAAGTATTCCAATCATTGTGGTCGGTGAACTCACTAATTTGAAGGCTGGAAAATTAAATCATTTTATGCCTTTTGCCAAAAATAGCAAAAGGAAGAACTCCAATGGCATCGCTTCAGAACTCATCCCCACCACATTGGACATTGCCTTGAAGAAGGTTGTCTAGTACCCAGCAAGTCTGGGGCAAGACCAGAACATGTGGGCGTGGTTGGCTGGGCCTCCTTGGCACCGTTCACATCTGTCCTCCGCCTGTCCGGGAAGAACCTACTCATTCAGGTTCTGGTCAAGTGGGCTCTATGTACCACTTTTAGCTGCGTTAGGTTGAGCCTTGTGCATATGGAGGTAGAGTTGACCCTGTGTAGTGCTTTGCTCCAGAATCCCCACTCTATTTCGATCCCCAAGTCTTCCTCCCATTTCCTCCTTGTCGAGTCCAGTTCGGTATCGGCCCTCTCTAGCAGTTATTCGTACATGTCACTACAGTTCCCTCTGCCTAGGATGTCTGCGTCCAGTAGCTCTTCTAATAGTGTCTGTTGTGGTGGTCGCGGGTATGTCCTTGTCTCCTTCCGGAGGAAGTTTTTAAGCTGCAAGTATCTGAGTTTGAAATGAAATGAATGAAATGAAAATCGCTTATTGTCACAAGTAGGCTTCAAATGAAGTTACTGTGAAAAGCCCCTAGTCGCCACATTCCGGCGCCTGTTCGGGAGGCTGGTACGGGAATTGAACCGTGCTGCTGGCCTGCCTTGGTCTGCTTTCAAAGCCAACGATTTAGCTCTGTGCTAAACAGCCCCTAGTTTGTTGCCTTTAGCTAGCTGGAATCTCTGCGTCAGTTCTTCCAGTGTTGCGACCCTATTGTCAGTGACTGTCAGTGTCCCCCCACCCTGTCTCCACTTTTTAAAGTTGGAGTCGGTGAGTGCTGGTGTGAACCTGTGGTTATTGCAGATGGGGGCTTGGTCGGACACTTCGGTCAGTCCGAATTGCTGCCGTAGTTGGTGCCACGTCTGGAGGGTGGCTATCACCACTGGGCTGCTGAAGTGTTTCTTGGGCAGGGATGGGAATGCCGCCGTGGCGAGGGTCCAGAGAGAGGTCCCCTTGCAGGAAGCCTCCTCCGCACGCACCCACTCGGCCTCTGGCTCCTTTATCCATCCCATCACTCGTTCCGCCGTCACTGCCCAGGGGTAGAATTGTAGGTTTGGGAGGGCTAGCCCCCCCTGGATTTTGTTTTCTGTAGGATCTTCTTTGTGATCCTAGCATTCTCTCCCCCCACCCCCCATACAAACGCCTTGATTAATTTGTCCAATATGTTGAAAAAGGCCTTGGGGATATAGATCGGGATGGATCTTAGTAGGAAGAGGTATCTGGGCAGTGCGTTCATTTTGATCGTCTGTACTTTCCTTGCCAGGGAGAGTGGGAGTGCGTTCCACCTCTGCAGATCCTTTTTGACTTCCTCTGTCAGACTGGTGAGGTTCCATTTGTGGATCCCCGTCCAGTCATGGGCTATTTGGATACCCAGGTAGTGGAATTTGTGTCAGCCTTGTTTAAATGGCAGTCCCACCAGTGCTGCCCCCCCACATTGGGGGTTCACCGGGAAAATCTCACTTTTGCTGATGTTGAGTTTGTAGCCCGAGAAGGCATCAAACTCTTTCAGGTGCGTGATGATTCCTTCCATGCTGCTTTGTGGGTCCGAAATGCAGAGGAGCAGGTCATCCGCGTAGAACAAGACTCTATGCTCTCTGCTGCCTGTTTGGGGCTGGTCATTTTAAAATAATAACAATAATCTTTATTATTGTCACAAGTAGGCTTATATTAACACTGCAATGAAGTTACTGTGAAAATCCCCGAGTCGCCACATTCCGGCGCCTGTTCGGGTCACAGAGGGAGAATTCAGAATGTCCAATTCACCTAACAGCGCGTCTTTCGGGACTTGTGGGAGGAAACCGGAGCCCCCGGAGGAAACCCACACAGACACGGGGAGGACATGCACACTCCGCACAGACAGTGACCCAGCCGGGAATCGAACCCGGGACCCTGGCACTGTGAAACAACTGTGCTAACCACTGTGCTACTGCCGTGGCCACGATGTTTGCACGTCCTGGCGCTCGTCGCGTCATGCGCAAAATGGCCACCATCTGGATCACGAGTGTGGCACAGCATCAATGGCGTCAGCAACGTTGTTCGTTTTCGCACCATTTTCACGGACCAACTTGATTGGTGATTCGCAGGTAAAGCAGGCAAGTCCTTCATGGAACGGTACGTAATGGAATACAAGGGAACAAGCGGTCCTAGATATGGTCCTGTGTAATGAGATAGGATTGATAATGATCTCATAGTTAGGGATCCTCTTGGAAGGAGTGATCACAATATGGTGGAATTTAAAATACAGATGGAGGGTGAGAAGGTAAAATCAAACACTAGTGTTTTGTGCATAAACAAAGGAGATTAAAATGGGATGAGAGAAGAGCTGGCTAAGGTAGACTGAGAGCAAAGACTTTATGGTGAAACAGTTGAGGAACAATGGAGAACCTTCCAAGCGATTTTTCACAGTAATCAGCAAAATTTGTCCTAACAAAAAGGAAGGACGGCAGAAAGAGGGAAAATCGACGGTGGATATCTAAGGAAATAAGGGAGAGTATCAAATTGAAGGAAAAAGCATACAAAGTGGCAAAGATTAGTGGGAGACTAGACGACTGGGAAATCTTTAGGGGGCAACAGAAAGCTACGAAAAAAGCTATAAAGATGAGTAAGATAGATTATGCGAGTAAACTTGCTCAGAATATAAAATTAGATAGTAAAAGTTTCTGCGAAGGTAAATATTGGCCTTTAGAGGATGAGAAGGGGGATTTAATAATGGGAGATGAGGAAATGGCTGAGGAACTGAACAGGTTTTTTGGGTCGGTCTTCACAGTGGAAGACACAAATAACATGCCAGTGACTGACGCAAATGAGGCTATGACAGGTGAGGACATTGAGACGATTGTTATCACTAAGGAGGTAGTGATGGGCAAGCTAATGGGGCTAAAGGTAGACAAGTCTCCTGGCCCCGATGGAATGCATCCCAGAGTGCTAAAAGAGATGGCTCGGGAAATTGCAAATGCACTAGTGATAATTTATCAAAATTCACTAGACTCTGGGGTGGTCCTGGCGGATTGGAAATTAGCAAACGTGACACCACTGTTTAAAAAAGGAGGTAGGCAGAAAGCGGGTAATTATAGGCCAGTGAGCTTAACTTCGGTAGTAGGGAAGATGCTGGAATCTATCATCAAGGAAGAAATAGCGAGGTATCTGGATGGAAATTGTCCCATTGGGCAGACGCAGCATGGGTTCATAAAGGGCAGGTCGTGCCTAACTAATTTAGTGGAATTTTTTGAGGACATTACCACTGCGGTAGATAACGGGGAGCCAATGGATGTGGTATATCTGGATTTCCAGAAAGCCTTTGACAAGGTGCCACACAAAGGTTTGCTGCATAAGATAAAGATGCATGGCATTAAGGGGAAAGTAGTAGCATGGATAGAGGATTGGTTAATTAATAGAAAGCAAAGAGTGGGGATTAATGGGTGTTTCTCTGGTTGGCAACCCTCAGGGATCAGTGTTGGGCCCACAACTGTTCACAATTTACATAGATGATTTGGAGTTGGGGACCAAGGGCAATGTGTCCAAGTTTGCAGACGACATTAAGATAAGTGGTAAAACAGAAAGTGCAGAGGATACTGGAAGTCTGCAGAGGGATTTGGATAGGCTAAGTGAATGGGCTAGGGTCTGGCAGATGGAATACAATGTTGACAAATGTGAACATAGAACATAGAACGATACAGCGCAGTACAGGCCCTTCGGCCCACGATGTTGCACCGAAACAAAAACCATCTAACCTACACTATGCCATTATCATCCATATGTTTATCCAATAAACTTTTAAATGCCCTCAATGTTGGCGAGTTCACTACTGTTGCAGGTAGGGCATTCCACGGCCTCACTACTCTTTGCGTAAAGAACCTACCTCTGACCTCTGTCCTATATCTATTACCCCTCAGTTTAAAGCTATGTCCCCTCGTGCCAGCCATTTCCATCCGCGGGAGAAGGCTCTCACTGTCCACCCTATCTAACCCCCTGATCATTTTGTACGCCTCTATTAAGTCTCCTCTTAACCTTCTTCTCTCCAACGAAAACAACCTCAAGTCCATCAGCCTTTCCTCATAAGAGTTTCCCTCCATACCAGGCAACATCCTGGTAAATCTCCTCTGCACCCGCTCCAAAGCCTCCACGTCCTTCCTATAATGCGGTGACCAGAACAGTTACCATTGTGATGTTACCATGTGAAGTTACCATTTTGATAGGAATAACGCAAAAGGGATTATTATTTAAATGATAAAATATTAAAACATGCTGCTGTGCAGAGGGACCTGGGTGTGCTAGTCCATGATAAGGTGATGTGAAAAACAGAGGTTGGAAAGGGGAGGGTCTTGGAGATAGACAAAGAGCTGATGGAGTGGGAAGGGGCCCCTATCAGGGAGGTGAAGAGGAAGTGGAAGAGGAGCTGGGTGGGGAGATAGAATTCGAGCTGTGGGAAAAGAGCCAATTCCTCCTCGTCGTGTGCCAGACTTAGCTTGATCCAGTTCAAGGTGGTCCACGGGCCCACATGACAGCAGCCCAGATGAGCAGGTTCTTTGGGGAGGTGGAGGACAGATGTGGGCGGTGTGGAGGACAGATGTGGGCGGTGTGGGGATAGCACGGCAAACCATGTACATATGTTCCGGGCATGTCCGAAATTGAGAGGATTCTGACAGGGGTTTGCGGACATTATGTCAGAGGTTCTGGAAGGAAGGGTAACTCTTCTGGACTCAAGTCCAGATTTGGCAATATTTAGGGTATCAGAGGATCTGGGGGCAAAGCGGGGGAGAGGGAGGACAATGTTCTGGCCTTCTCCTCCCTGGTGGCCTGGAGACGGATTTTGCTGGGATGGAGGGACTCAGAGTCCCCGAAGTCAGGAGTGTGGGTCAGCGATATGGCAGGGTTTCTCAGTCTGGAGAAAATTAAATTAGCTTTGAGAGGGTAATTCAAGGGTTCGCCCTGAGATGGCAACCGTTCATAGACTTCTTCAAGGAAAATTGAACGTCAGCATTAAGGGGGGGGGGGGGGAGAGAGAAAGGGCGAGCGAGGAAAACAGGAGGCATGCCAATGTTACAATGGGACAGAGAGTACAGTTTACGGGCAGCTAGGGAATAGAGCGGGGGTGCTGTTCTGTAGGTTGTTTTTTTGTCTTTACATGTGTCGGCCCGCGTGGTTGTTTAAGAGATGTTAATGTGTTAAACTGTGAAAATTACAAATGCTTCAATGAAATAATTCATAAAGAAAAAAGAAGGCGAATGGAGTTTTCTCCTTCGCTGCTAGAGGGATGGAGTTTAAGACTAGGGAGGTTATGCTGCAATTGTATAAGGTGTTAGTGAGGCCACACCTGGAGTATTGTGTTCAGTTTTGGTCTCCTTACTTGAGAAAGGACGAACTGGCACTGGAGGGTGTGCAGAGGAGATTCACTAGGTTAATCCCAGAGCTGAAGGGGTTGGATTACGAGGAGAGGCTGAGTAGACTGGGACTGTACTCGTTGGAATTTAGAAGGATGAGGGGGGATCTTATAGAAACATATAAAATTATGAAGGGAATAGATAGGATAGATGCGGGCAGGTTGTTTCCACTGGCGGGTGAAAGCAGAACTAGGGGGCATAGCCTCAAAATAAGGGGAAGTAGATTTAGGACTGAGTTTAGGAGGAACTTCTTCACCCAAAGGGTTGTGAATCTATGGAATTCCTTGCCCAGTGAAGCAGTAGAGGCTCCTTCATTCAATGTTTTCAAGATAAAGAGAGATCGTTTTTTGAAGAATAAAGGGATTAAGGGTTATGGTGTTCGGGCCGGAAAGTGGACCTGAGTCCACAAAAGATCAGCCATGATCTCATTGAATGGAGGAACAGGCTCGAAGGGCCTAGTTCTTATGTTCTTAGGGCAGCACGGTAGCACAAGTGGTTAGCACTGTGGTTTCACAGTGCCAGAGTCGCAGGTTCGATTCCACGCTGGGTCACTGTCTGTGCGGAGTCTGCAGATTCTCCTCGTGTCTGCGTGGGTTTACTCCGGGTGCTCCGGTTTCCTCCCACAGTCCAAAGTCGTGCAGGTTAGGTGGATTGGCCATGATCAATTTCCCTTAGTGTCCCCAAAAAAAGATAGGAGGGGTTATTGGGTTACGGGGATACGGTGGAAGTGAGGTGTTAGGTCGGTCGGTGCAGACTCGATGGGCCGAATGGCCTCCTTCTGCACTGTATGTTGTATGCATATCGGGAGCGGAGCAATCACAATATTGGGTGTTCATTACAGGCCCCCCAACTGCCAGCGAGAGATAGAGGAGCAGATAGGTAGAGAGATTTTGGATAGGTGCAAAAGTAACAGGGTTGTTGTGGTTGGGGATTTTAGTTTCCCCTATATTGACTGGGACTCACTTAGTGCTAAGGGTATGGATGGGGCAGAGTTTGTACGGTGTATGCAGGAAGGCTTCTTATTGCAATATATAGATAGTCCAACTGGGGAAGGGGCAGTACTCAATCGGGTCTTGGAGAATGAGCTTGGACAGGTGGTTGAGGTTTCAACAGGGGAACATTATGGAAGTAGTGACCACAATTCCGTGGGTTTTCAGGTACTTTTGGACAGGGATGAGGGTAACCCTCACGTTAAACTGGGGTAAGGCAAATGACAATAACATTACACGGGAATTGAAGAATTTGGATTGGGAGCGGCTGTTGGATAGTAAATCAACATCAGACATGTGGGAGTCTTTCAAACGACAGTTGATTAGGATTCAGGAAAGTCACGTTCCTGAGAGAATGAAGGATACGTGTGGGAAGTTTAGGGAGCCTTGGATAACGAGGGATATCGTCAAAAAGAAAAAGGTCTAGAAGGGTGGGAAACCCTTGAGGAGTATAAAGAAAGTAGGAGGGTACTGAAGTGGGAAATTAGGAGAGCATGAAAAGTCCTTGGCAAGTAGGATTAAGGTGAATCCCAAAGCTTTTTATTCATATGTAAAAAGCAAGAGGGTAGCCAGGGAAAGGATTGGACCACTTAAGGACAGTGGGGGGAATTTCTATGTGTTGAGTCAGAGTAAATGGGCAAAGTACTAAATTAGTACTTTGCATCAGTGTTCACTAAAGAAAGGAACTTTGTGGAAGATGATTCTTGGGTAGGGTGTGTGGACAGTCTGGATCACGTTAACATCGGAAAGGAGGAGGTATTGGGTCTTTTAGACGATATTAAGGTAGATAAGTCTCCTGGGCCAGATGGGATTTATCCCAGAATACTGAGGGAAGCAAGGGAGGAAATTACTAGGGCCTTGACTGACATCTTTGTATCCTCATTGGCTGCAGGTGAGATCCCGGAGGACTGGAGAATAGCTAATGTGGTACCGCTGTTTAAGAACAGTAGCAGGGATAATCCTGGAAACTATAGGTCCGTGAGCCTCACGTCAGTAGCAGGCAAATTCATGGAGCGAATTCTCAGGGACAGGACTTATACCCATTTGGAAACAACTGGACACATAAACGACAGCAAGGTTTTGTGAAGGGGACGTCGTGCCTCACTAACTTGATCAAGTTTTTTGAGGAGGCAACAAAGATGATTGATATGGGGAGGGCGGTGGATGTTGTTTAACAAACAAAGAACAAAGAAATGTACAGCACAGGAACAGGCCCTTCGGCCCTCCAAGCCCGTGCCGACCATGCGGCCCGACTAAACTACAATCTTCTACACTTCCTGGGTCCGTATCCCTCTATTCCCATCCTATTCATGTATTTGTCAAGATGCCCCTTAAATGTCACTGTCGTCCCTGCTTCCACTACCTCCTCCGGTAGTGAGTTCCAGGCACCCACTACCCTCTGTGTAAAAAACTTGCCTGGTACATCTACTCTAAACCTTGCCCCTCTCACCTTAAACCTATGCCCCCTAGTGATTGACCCCTCTACCCCGGGGAAAAGCCTCTGACTATCCACTCTGTCTATGCCCCTCATAATTTTGTAGACCTCTATCAGGTCGCCCCTCAACCTCCGTCGTTCCAGTGAGAACAAACTGAGTTTATTCAACCGCTCCTCATAGCTAATGCCCTCCATACCAGGCAACAGACTGGTAAATCTCTTCTGCACCCTCTCTAAAGCCTCCACATCGTTCTGGTAGTGTGACGACCAGAATTGAACACTATACTCCAAGTGTGGCCTAACTAAGGTTCTATACAGCTGCAACATGACTTGCCAATTCTTATACTCAATGCCCCGGCCAATGAAGGCAAGCATGCCGTATGCCTTCTTGACTACCTTCTCCACCTGTGTTGCCCCCTTCAGTGGACCTGTACACCTCGATCTCTCTGACTTTCAATACTCTTGAGGGTTCTACCATTCGCTGTATATTCCCTACCTGCATTAGACCTTCCAAAATGCATTACCTCACATTTGTCCTGATTAAACTCCATCTGCCATCTCTCCGCCCAAGTCTCCAAACAATCTAAATCCTGCTCTATCCTCTGACAGTCCTCATCGCTATCCGCAATTCCACCAACCTTTGTGTCGTCTGCAAACTTACTAATCAGATGTTACATTTTCCTCCAAATCATTTATATATACTACAAACAGCAAAGGTCCCAGCACTGATCCCTGCGGAACACCACTAGTCACAGCCCTCTAATTAGAAAAGCATCCTTCCATTGCTACTCTCTGCCTTCTGTGACCTAGCCAGTTCTGTATCCACCTTGCCAGCTCACCCCTGATCCCGTGTGACTTCACCTTTTGTACTAGTCTACCATGAGGGACCTTGTCAAAGGTCCATATAGACAACATCCATATAGACAACTGAAGTCCATATAGACAACATCCACTGCCCTACCTGCATCAATTATCTTTGTGACCTCCTCGAAAAGCGCTATCAATTTAGTGAGACACGACCTCCCCTTCACAAAACCATGCTGCCTCTCACTCATGCTTCCAAATGGGAGTAGATCCTGTCTCGAAGAATTCTCTCCAGTAATTTCCCTACCACTGAAGTAAGGCTCACCGGCCTGTAGTTCCCTGGATTATCCTTGCTACCCTTCTTAAACAGAGGAACAACGTTGGCTATTCTCCAGTCCTCCGGGACATCCCCTGAAGACAGTGAGGATCCAAAGATTTCTGACAAGGCCTCAGCAATTTCCTCTCCAGCCTCCTACAGTATTCTGGGGTAGATCCCATCAGGCCCTGGGGACTTATCTACGTTAATATTTTTCAAGACGCCAAACACCTCGGCTTTTTGGATCTCAATCTGACCCAGACTATCTACACACCCTTCTCCAGACTCAACATCTACCACTTCCTTCTCTTTGGTGAATACTGATGCAAAGTATTAATTTCGTACATCGCCCATTTCCTCTGGGTCCACACATAGATTCCCTTGCCTATCCTTCAGTGGGCCAACCCTTTCCCTGGCTACCCTCTTGCTTTTTATGTACGTGTAAAAAGCCTTGGGATTTTCCTTAACCCCATTTTGCCAATGACGTTTCGTGACCCCTTCTAGCCCTCCTGACTCCTTGCTTAAGTTCCTTCCTACTTTCCTTATATTCCACACAGGCTTCATTTGGTCACAGCCTTTTAGCCCTGACAAATGCCTCCTTTTTCTTTTTGACGAGGCCTACAATATCTCCCGTTATCCAATGTTCCTGAAAATTGCCGTACTTATCCTTCTTCCTCACAGGAATATGCCGGTCCTGAATTCCTTTCAACTGACACTTGAAAGCCTCCCACATGTCAGATGTTGATTTACCCTCAAACATCCGCCCCCAATCTCGGTTCTTCAGTTCCCGCCTAATATTATCATAGAATTTACAGTGCAGAAGGAGGCCATTTGGCCCATCGAGTCTGCACCGGCTCTTGGAAAGAGAACCCTACCCAAGGTCCACACCTCCACCCTATCCCCATAACCCAGTAACCCCACCTAACACTAAGGGCAATTTTACACACTAAGGGCAATTTAGCATGGCCAATCCACCTAACCTGCAGATCTTTGGACTGTGGGAGGAAACCCACGCACACACGGGGAGAATGTGCAGACTCCGCACAGACAGTGACCCAAGGTCGAACCTGGGACCCTGGAGCTGTGAAGCAATTGTGCTAACCACAATGTTACCGTGCTGCCCGTTATAATTAGCCTTCCCCAATTTAGCACATTCACCCTAGGACCACTCGAATCTTTGTCCACCAGCACTTTAAAACTTACTGAATTGTGGTCACTGTTCCAGAAATGCTCCCCTACTGAAACTTCTACACCTGGCCGGGCTCATTCCCCAATACCAGGTCCAGTACAGCCCCTTCCCTAGCTGGACTGTCTGCATATTGTTTTAAGAAGCCCTCCTGGATGCTCCTTATAAACTCTGCCCCGTCTAAGCCCCTGGCACTAAGTGAGTCCCAGTCAAAATTGGGGAAGTTGAAGTCTCCCATCGCCACAACCCTGTTGTTTTTACTCTTTTCCAAAATCTGCCTACCTATCTGCTCCTCTATCTCCCGCTGGCTGTTAGAAGGCCTGTAGTAAACCCCCAACATTGTGACTGCACCATTCTTATTCCTGATCTCTACTCAAATAGCCTCACTGCCCTCTGAGGTGTCCTCCCGTAGTACAGCTGTGATATTCTCCCTAACCAGTAGCGCAACTCCGCCACCCCTTTTACAACCCCCTCTTTCCGCCTGAAACATCTAAATTCTGGAACGTTTAGCTGCCAATCCTGCCCTTCCCTCAACCAGGTCTCTGTAATGGCAACAACATCATAGTTCCAAGTACTAACCCAAGTTCTTAAGTTCATCTGCCTTACCTGTAATACTTCTTGCATTAAAACATATGCACTTTAGGCCACCAGACCTACTGTGTTCAGCAACTTCTCCCTGTCTGCTCTGCCTCAGAGCCCCACTGTCCCTATTCCCTAGTTCTCCCTCAATGCTCTCACCTTCTGACCTATTGCTCCCGTGCCCACCCCCCTGCCATACTAGTTTAAACCCTCCCGTGTGACACTAGCAAACCTCGCGACCAGGATATTTGAAACTTGAAAGTGGTTTGTGGAGGAGCTGTTGTCAAGTGACACTTAAAACCCGAAACACTTCTTCAGTGTTTCCCTCCCTAGCCCCACCCCCTCTAACCAAAACAAAACAACCGCTGTAAAGATCAAGAGGAAGGCTCGAGGGCAGGTAGAAATAGAAAGAAATTGAACTGTGACGTCACAGCCTGCAGGTAAGGGATTGGCTGGTGACTGGCAAGTAGTTTTTCTTTTATTTTCCCTCAGGTGTTATCGTGCGGGGCGCAGAGGTTGCTGAGTGAGTGCTTGTTGAGAAGGGGAGTAAATTTTTTTTAAAACTTACTGTAGGGAGTTTCCAGCTGAATCCGGTCAGAGTGAGGACAGAGTGACTGCTGGGTAAGTAGTAAAGATTTAAATTGTTTGCGTAGGCTAATAACAGCTGATTGCTGTTTTCGTGTGGGGCGCAGTGGTTGCTGGTTAAGTGTTTTATTTTTACCTGCATTTAAGTTGGGCAGTTTCTAAACCCTAGACACTTGTAGTGTTCCCCCACCCTTCCACTTCCTTAAACCTAAGTGGGAGAGTGAATAACAGGTAAGCTCTTTCTTTCTTTTTCATTTTGTATCCAAAGGGGATGGCAGGGAAGGTACTGCAATGTTCCTCCTGCAGAATGTTTGAGGTGAGGGACGTCGTCAGTTTCCCTGCTGATTTCATCTGTGGGAAGTGCACCCATCTCCAGCTCCTCCGAAACCGCGTTCGGGAACTGGAGCTGGATGAACTTCGGATCATTCGGGAGGCAGAGGTGGTCATAGATAGAAGCTTCAGGGATGTAGTTACTCCAAAGAATAAAGATAGATGGGTGACGGTGAGAGGGGCTGGGAGGAAGCAGTCAGTACAGGGATCCCCTGTGGTCATTCCCCTTAGTAATAAGTATACCGCTTTGGATACTGTTGGGGGGGGAGGGGGAGGACTTACCAGGGCTAAGCCATGGGGTACAGGTCTCTGGCACAGAGTCTGTCCCTGTTGCTCAGAAGGGAAGGGGGGCGGGGAGTAGAGCATTAGTTATTGGAGACTCCATAGTTAGGGGGATAGATAGGAGATTCTGTGGGAAAGAGAGAGACTCACGGTTGGTGTGTTGCCTCCCAGGTGCCAGGGTCCGTGATGTCTCGGATCGTGTTTCGGGATCCTTAAGGGGGAGGGGGAGCAGCCCCATGTCGTGGTCCACACAGGTACCAACGACATAGGTAGGAAAGGGGAGAGGGATGTAAGGCAGGAATTCAGGGAGCTAGGGTGGTTACTTAGATCTGGGACAAACAGAGTTATTATCTCTGGGTTGTTACCGGTGCCACGTGATAGCGAGATGAGGAATAGGGAGAGAGAGCAGTTGAACACGTGGCTTCAGGGATGGTGCAGGAAGGAGAGTTTCAGATTTCTGGATAATTGGGGCTCATTCTGGGGTCGGTGGGACCTCTACAAATGTGATGGTCTACACCTGGACCAGAGGGGTACCAATAACCTGGGGGGGAAATTTGCTCATGCTCTTCGGGAGGGTTTAAAATAGTTCAGCAGGGGCTTGGGAACCTAAATAGTAGCTCCAGTACACAGGAGGTTGAGAGTAGTGAGGTCATGAGTAAGGTTTCAAAGTTGCAGGAGTGTACCGGCAGGCAGGAAGGTAGTTCAAAGTGTGTCTTCTTCAATGCCAGGAGCATCCGGAATAAGGTGGGTGAACTTGCGGCATGGGTTGATACCTGGGACTTGGATGTTGTGGCCATTTTGGAGACATGGATAGAGCAGGGACAGGAATGGTTGTTGCAGGTGCCGGGGTTTAGATATTTCAGTAAACTCAGGGAAGGTGGTAAAAGAGGAGAGGTGTGGCATTGTTAGTCAAGGACAGTATTACGGTGGCAGAAAGGATGTTTGATGAGGACTCATCTACTGAGGTAGTATGGGCTGAGGTTAGAAACAGGAAAGGAGAGGTCATCCTGTTAGGGGTTTTCTATAGCCCTCCGAAAAGTTCCAGAGATGTAGAGGAAAGGATTGCAAAGATGATTCTGGATAGGAGCGAAAGCAACAGGGTAATTGTTATGGGGGACTTTAACTTTCCAAATATTGACTGGAAACGCTATAGTTCGAGTTCTTTAGATGGGTCCATTTTTGTCCAATGTGTGCAGGAGGGTTTCCTGACACAGTATGTAGATAGGCCAACGAGAGGCGAGGCCACATTGGATTTGGTACTGGGTAATGAACCAGGACAGGTGTTAGGTTTGGAGGTAGGTGAGCACTTTGGTGATAGTGACCACAATTCGATTAAGTTTACTTTAGTGATGGAAAGGGATAGGTATATACCGCAGGGCAAGAGTTATATCTGGGGGAAAGGCAATTATGATGCGATGAGGCAAGGCTTAGGATGCATCGGATGGAGAGGAAAACTGCAGGGGATGGGCACAATGGAAATGTGGAGCTTGTTCAAGGAACAGCTACTGCATGTGCTTGATAAGTATGTACCGGTCAGGCGGGGAGGAAGTGGTCGAGCAAGGGAACCGTGGTTTACTAAAGCAGTCAAAACACTTGTCAAGAGGAAGAAGGAGGCTTATGCAAAGATGAGACATGAAGGTTCAGTTAGGGCGCTCGAGAGTTACATGTTAGCTAGGAAGGACCTAAAGAGAGAGCTAAGAAGAGCCAGGAGAGGACATGAGAAGTTTTTGGCAGATAGGATCAAGGATAACCCTAAAGCTTTCTATAGATATGTCAGGAATAAAAGAATGACGAGGGTAAGAGGAGGGCCAGTCAAGGACAGTAGTGGGAAGTTGTGCTTGGAGTCCGAGGAGATAGGAGAGGTGCTAAATGAATATTTTTCATCAGTATTCACACAGGAAACAGACAATGTTGTCGAGGAGAATACTGAGATTCAGGCTACTAGACTAGAAGGGCTTGAGGTCCATAAGGAGGAGGTGTTAACAATTCTGGAAAGTGAAAATAGATAAGTCCCCTGGGCCGGATGGGATTTATCCTAGGATTCTCTGGGAAGCAAGGGAGGAGATTGCTGAGCCTTTGGCTTTGATCTTTAAGTCATCTTTGTCTACAGGAATAATGCCAGAAGGCTGGAGGATAGCAAATGTTGTCCCCTTGTTCAAGAAGGGGAGTAGAGACAACCCCGGTAATTATAGACCAGTGAGCCTTACTTCTGTTGTGGGCAAAGTCTTGGAAAGGTTTATAAGAGATAGGATGTATAATCATCTGGAAAGGAATAATTTGATTAGATACAGTCAACATGGATTTCCGTAAAGCGTTTGATAAGGTTCCCCACGGTAGGCTATTGCAGAAAATATGGAGGCATGGGATTCAGGGTGATTTAGCAATTTGGATCAGATGTTGGCTAGCTGGAAGAAGACAAAGGGTGGTGGTTGATAGGAAATGTTCAGACTGGAGTCCAGTTACTAGAGGTGTACCACAAGGATCTATTTTGGGGCCACTGCTGTTTGACATTTTTACAAATGACCTGGAGGAGGGCGTAGAAGGATGGGTGAGCAAATTTGCAGATGACACTAAAGTCGGTGGAGTTGTGGACAGTGCGGAAGGATGTTACGAGTTACAGAGGGACATAGATATGCTGCAGCGCTGGGCTGAGAGGTGGCAAATGGAGTTTAATGCAGAAAAGTGTGAGGTAATTCATTTTGGAAGGAATAACAGGAAGACAGAGTACTGGGCTAATGGTAAGATTCTTGGTACTGTTAATGAGCAGAGAGATCTTGGTGTCCATGTACATAGATCCCTGAAAGTTGCCACCCAGGTTGAGAGGGTTGTTAAGAAGGCGTACGGTGTGTTAGCTTTTATTGGTAGAGGGATTGAGTTCCGGAGTCGGGAGGTCATGTTGCAGCTGTACAAAACTCTGGTTCGGCCGCATTTGGAGTATTGCGTGCAATTCTGGTCGCCGCATTATAGGAAGGATGTGGAAGCATTGGAAAGGGTGCAGATGAGATTTACCAGAATGTTGCCTGGTATGGAGGGACGATCTTATGAGGGAAGGCTGAGGGACTTGAGGCTGTTTTCGTTAGCGAGAAGAAGGTTAAGAGGTGACTTAATTGAGGCATACAAGATCATCAGAGGATTCGATAGGGTGGACAGTGAGAGTCTTTTTCCTTGAATAGTGATATTTAGCACGAGGGGACATAGATTTAAATTGAGGGGAGATAGATATAGGACAGATGTCAGAGGTAGGTTCTTTACTCAGAGAGTAGTAAGGGCGTGGAATGCCCTGCCTGCAACAGTAGTGGACTCGCCAACACTAAGGGCATTCAAATGGTCATTGGATAGACATATGGACGATAAGGGAATAGTGTAGATGGGCTTCAGAGTGGTTTCACAGGTCGGCGCAACATCGAGGGCCGAAGGGCCGGTACTGCGCTGTAATGTTCTATGTTTCTCTGGTAGTAGGAGTAACAGATAAACTATCTTGTCCAGGAATACAGTTTATCTTGGGTAATGATATAGCTGAATCCCAGGTGGGAGTGATGCCTACTGTGGTTGATAAGCCAGTGGAAAATCAGACCACTGAAGTGTTGAAGGACGAATATCCTGGGATTTTTCCGGATTGTGTAGGAACAAGGTCGCAAAGTCACAGCTTAAGACAAGAGGATAAATCAAAGAGTGAAGATGAAGTTGAAGTGCAATTATCAGAAACGATTTTTGATCAGATGTTTGAAAAAGAACAAGAACAGGTGGAAGATAAGACGGATATTTTCAGTTCAGGAAAATTGGCGGAGTTACAACAGAAAGATGTAGAAATAAATCGGATGTATCAGAAAGCATATACGGAAGAGGAATCTGAGAGTATCCCAGAGTGTTATTACCGTAAAAGTGATGTCTTTATGAGAAAATGGAGACCTGTACATAGAATTTATAGAATTTACAGTGCAGAAGGAGGCCATTCGGCCCATCGAGTCTGCACCGGCTCTTGGAAAGAGCACCCTACCCAAGGTCCACACCTCCACCCTATCCCCATAACCCAGTAACCCCACCCAACACTAAGGGCAATTTTGGACACTAAGGGCAATTTATCATGGCCAATCCACCTAACCTGCACATCTTTGGACTGTGGGAGGAAACCAGAGCACCCGGAGGAAACCCACGCACACACGGGGAGGATGTGCAGACTCCGCACAGACAGTGACCAAGCTGGAATCGAACCTGGGACCCTGGAGCTGTGAAGCGATTGTGCTATCCACAATGCTACCGTACATATGCAGGCAGATGAAAAGTGGGTAGAAGTTCATCAAGTAGTATTGCCGGTAGGGTATAGAAAGGAGGTGTTGCGAGTTGCACATGAGGTACCAGTGGGAGGTCATTTGGGAATCAGGAAAACTCAAGCTAAAATCCAGAAACATTTTTATTGGCCTGGACTACATAAAGATGTAGTTAAATTTTGTCAATCATGTCACACATATCAAGTGACAGGGAAACCTCAAGCAGTGATAAAACCAGCGCCCTTAATACCCATTCCAGCATTTGAGTGACCTTTTACGAGGGTCCTAATTGATTGTGTAGGACCGCTTCCTAAAACAAAAAGTGGGAATCAATATCTTTTGACTATAATGGATGTGCCGACTAGGTTTCCAGAGGCCATTCCAGTACGTAATTTTACAGCTAAAAGGATTGTGGCGGAGTTAGTTAAATTCTTTACTAGATATGGACTACCCACAGAAATTCAATCGGATAAAGGATCAAATTTTACTTCAAAGTTATTCAAAGAAGTAATGGATAGCTTCGGAATAAAACAAGTTAAATCAACTGCTTACCATCCAGAATCGCAGGGAGCATTAGAAAGGTGGCATCAGACATTAAAGACAATGTTGAGAGCGTATTGTCAAGATTACCCAGAGGATTGGGACAAAGGAATCCCATTCGTATTGTTTGCAATTAAGGATGTATCTAATGAGTCTACCAAATTTAGTCCTTTTGAACTAATTTTTGGTCATGAGGTAAGAGGACCACTTAAATTGATTAAGGAAAAATTGGTGGGTGAGAAATCGGAAATTACACTATTGGATTACATGTTAAATTTTAGGGAACGATTAAATAGAGCAGGTGAATTGGCGAGACAACATTTGAAAGTTGCACAAAATGTGATGAAACGGGTAGCGGACATTAAGCCCAAAGTTCGTAGTTTTGCCAGTGGGGATAAAGTTTTAGTGTTGTTACCAGTGGTAGGTGAACCTTTAACAGCAAGGTTTTGTGGACCGTATCAGATTGAAAGGAAATTAAGTGAGGTGAATTATGTGGTAAAAACACCAGATAGCTGGAAAACTCACCGGTTTTGCACTGAGTGCTGAATTTGGTGCATTTGAGTGCTGTAGTGAGAGTTTGGTGATTGAGGGAGTATAACAGTTCATTTTTATCTAAAGTCTAGTCTTTCTTGTATTTAGTTAATTAACTTAAAAGTTGCTGTTTGGAAGAAGGTGAATTTTCAATTAGCTTTAAACAGGCTTCTACTTGTGGGTATTTGCAGCTGGAGCTTGTTAATTAGTTAATTGGATTAGGCCAGTTTTCAGAGGCTAGATTCACAGTATAAAAGTGATCCACCTTCAGTGCAGACTTTGTTTGCACTGAGTGCTGAATTTGGTGCCTTTGAGTGCTATAGTGAGAGTTTGGTGACTGAGGGAGTGCTGAATTTGGTGCATTTGAGTGCATTTGATAAAGTTCCCCATGGTAGGCTCATGCAGAAAGTAAGGAGGCATGGGATAGTGGGAAATTTGGCCAGCTGGATAACGAACTGGCTAACCGATAGAAGTCAGAGAGTGGTGGTGGATGGCAAATATTCAGCCTGGATCCCAGTTACCAGTGGCGTACCGCAGGGATCAGTTCTGGGTCCTCTGCTGTTTGTGATTTTCATTAATGACTTGGATGAGGGAGTTGAAGGGTGGGTCAGTAAATTTGCAGACGATACGAAGATTGGTGGAGTTGTGGATAGTAAGGAGGGCTGTTGTCGGCTGCAAAGAGACATAGATAGGATGCAGAGCTGGGCTGAGAAGTGGCAGATGGAGTTTAACCCTGAAAAGTGTGAGGTTGTCCATTTTGGAAGGACAAATATGAATGCGGAATACAGGGTTAACGGTAGAGTTCTTGGCAATGTGGAGGAGCAGAGAGATCTTAGGGTCTATGTTCATACATCTTTGAAAATTGCCACTCAAGTGGATAGAGCTGTGAAGAAGGCCTATGGTGTGCTAGTGTTCATTAGCAGAGGAATTGAATTTAAGAGCAGCGAGGTGAAGATGCAGCTGTACAAAACTTTGGTAAGGCCACATTTGGAGGACTGTGTACAGTTCTGGTCGCCTCATTTTAGGAAGGATGTGGAAGCTTTGGAAAAGGTGCAAAGGAGATTTACCAGGATGTTGCCTGGAATGGAGAGAAGGTCTTACGAGGAAAGGTTGAGGGTGCTGGGCCTTTTCTCATTAGAACGGAGAAGGATGAGGGGCGACTTGATAGAGGTTTATAAGATGATCAGGGGAATTGATAGAGTAGACAGTCAGAGACTTTTTCCCCGGGTGGAACAAACCATTACAAGGGGACATAAATTTAAGGTGAATGGTGGAAGAAATCGGGGGGGATGTCAGAGGTATGTTCTTTACCCAGAGAGTAGTGGGGACATGGAATGCACTGCCTGTGGAAGTAGTTGAGTCGGAAACATTAGGGACTTTCAAGCAGCTATTGGATAGATACATGGATTACAATAGAATTATATAGTGTAGATTAATTTGTTCTTAAGGGCAGCACGGTAGCATTGTGGATAGCACAATTGCTTCACAGCTCCAGGGTCCCAGGTTCGATTCCGGCTTGGGTCACTGTCTGTGCAGAGTCTGCACATCCTCCCCGTGTGTGCATGGGTTTCCTCCGGGCGCTCCGGTTTCCTCCCACAGTCCAAAGATGTGCAGGTTTGGTGGATTGGCCATGATAAATTCCCCTTCGTGTCCAAAATTGCCCTTAGTGTTGGGTGGAGGTGTTGACCTTGGGTAGGGTGCTCTTTCCAAGAGCCGGTGCAGACTCGATGGGCCGAATGGCCTCCTTCTGCACTGTAAATTCTATGATAATCTATGATTAATCTAGGACAAAGGTTCGACACAACATCGTGAGCCGAAGGGCCTGTTCCGTGCTGTATTTTTCTATGTTCTATGAATATGCTTAAAAGGTACTTTGAAAGGGAAGGAGAGAAAAAGGAGGTTTTAATGATTCTAACTCGAAGTGACGAACCAAATCCAGATGACTGTGAATTTGACATACCTCAAATTAAATTGGAAAATGAAGATGTTCTTAAAAATTGGGATGAATTGTTAAGTTAACTTCCAGAGGAAAAACAAACTGACCTGAAAGAGTTATTGATATCACATGTAGAGATAAATTGGGAAGTACTAAAATGGCTATACATGATGTAGATGTGGGAAATGCTGTTCCTATCAAACAACATCCATACAGACTTAATCCTTTAAAATTGGCACAGGTTAACATAGAGATTGAGAGTATGCTTAAAAATGGCATAATTGAAGTGGGTTGCAGCCAATGGAGCTCACCTCTCGTGATGGTATCTAAACCAGACGGTACTCAACGGTTGCGTGTGGACTATAGAAAGGTGAATGCAGTTACAAGAACGGACTCTTACCCTGTCCCACATTTTGAGGATTGCATTGAGAAAGTGGGACAATCCGCTTTTATTTCCAAATTGGATTTACTGAAAGGTTACTGCCAAGTAGCTTTATCTGAAAGAGCGAAGGAAATTTCAACTTTTGTGACTCCAGATGGTATATACCAGTTCAAAGTTATGCCATTTGGCATGAAAAACGCCCCAGCAACATTTCAACGGTTAACTAATACAGTTGTTTCAGGATTACCCAATTGTGCGGTATACATAGACGATCTGGTAGTTTTCAGCCAGACATGGAAAGAACATTCAAAACATCGTATGGAGTTCTTCGATCGACTTCAGGCGGCGGGTTTGGTGATGAACCTAGCCAAAAGTGAATTTGGAGAAACCCAAATCACTTTCCTTGCGGAGTTTCCGATACCCTCAAGACGAAGGGAAATAATGCGATCTCTTAACATAAATGAATTTGATCGAACCTTTGTGCAAAAGATTTGTAGCTTGGTTGCTCCACTGATGGACTTGCTGAAGAAACGTAAAAAATTTCAATGGACAGGGGACTTTCAACAGGCATTTGACTGCCTGAAAGCTGTGATCACCTGTATTGGAGAATTGCAAGGGGCTCTTTGGTCAGATTGAACTAAAGTATCTGATTCTAAAGAGAAATGCTGAGGAGTAGAGGAATGGATGGATCGTGCAGAGACTTTCATGTTCAAAGAGCCTGTCAATCGAGAAGGTTTTCGGTTGGAGGAAGAAGAACGGGATAAATGGACTATATTATTCGCCTGTTTGTGTTTGGGTTTTTTTGTGAAACGAAAAAGTATTTTTACTCTGTGCATTTCTTAATTGATGGTGCAAGGTGAAAAAATAAACATCTTGAAGTTGATGGTTTATTAATTTTTTTCTTGGGGGGAGGTGTCATGTGAAAGTACCTTTAAGAAATGGATGTTTAAGCAATGTACCTTTTGAGGTTAGTTTTGGGTTTTAGTTTCAGTTTTTGAGACAGCAGCTTGGGTGTGACTGTGTTTTTAGGCTGTGAGCGGCACAAAGTCAACCAAGCTGATATATCTCTGCCATCCAACAGAAAATATATATTAACTGTAACCTGGTGTGTTACTGTTTTTGTGAAGGTGAAGTATTTTGGATGTGTAAAGGAACAGTTTGCAGGATTGGGTAGTGTTGTATTATTTTCGGGGTTATCTTTGAAGTAAAGGGTGAAGTAAGGGATCCAATGTTTATTTAAAAGGTTAATTTGAGTTCATGGAATAAACATTGTTTTGTTTCAAAAGACACGTGTCCATAATTGTAATACTACACCTGGGGAACAAGCCGTGTGCTTCAAAAGCAACAATCCATTAAAGGTGGGGGTTGTTTGAACTCCATGACACATTTTGGGGTTCTGAAAACACCTCGCCCATAACACAATGGACTCACCCTACTGCCCTTGTATATGTACAGTATACTCAATGCGCAACAACTGAGCTGTTAGGATCTGGAATCACGCTTGAAAGGGCAGTGACAACAGATTCAATAATAACTTTCAAAAGGGAATTCGATAAAAACTTGTAGTGGAAAAGGTTTTGGAGCTGGAGTAAGAGGTGTGGTGGGGCTAATTTGACAGCTCTCTGAAAGAACCAACACATGGGCTAAATGGCCTTTTGCTGTGCTGCGTGATTCTATTAATTAGGTAGCATAACATACGGTGGTGGCCATGGAGTGAGTGGTCGCGCACAGGGCAGCTCCTGCTTGAAGGCGTAGGAAAGAGCTCTTTTTACCCGATAATGGGTGGAATTTTGATGAAAAGGTGTAGGTGAAGGTTGGAGGGGTAGTTTCCCCCAGGAGCTGTATGTCCGCTGGTTACCAAACCCGGCAGAAGACGGTCAGAGACCTGACAAAAGGGTTGGAGGAAACCGGTGCTGCAGCAGCCAGTGTAAGGATGGCTGAGGGGGAAGGGCTGGTGCAAGGTGGAAGGCCCCAGCAGGAATTGATGGGTTTTATTAAGTAGGAATTCCGCCAGCAGAGGAAGGAAATGTGGGAGAATCGCTCGAAGGCCATCGAAGGAGCTGTGACACCCCTGAACAGTTCGACGGAACTGGTGGAGAAGGGTTTGGAGGTGCAGGGATCACAGTTTCGGGAGATTGAAGGAGTGATCTCGGACCACAGTGATCGTGTGGTGACTCTGGGGGCGGAGATGGGGCTCCTAGGGGACCTGTGTAAAATGTTGAGGGCAAAGGTGGAGGAGCAGGAGAATACCTAAAGAAGGCAGAACCAAGGCAGCACGGTGGCGCTGAGGTCCCAGGTTCGATTCCGACTCTGGGTCACTGTCTGTGTGGAGTTTGCACATTCTCCCTGTGTTTGCGTGGGTTTCACACCCACAACCCAAAGATGTGCAGATACGAGGATTGGCCACGCTAAGTTGCCCCTTAATTGGAAAAAATGAATTGCGTACTCTAAATTTAAAAAAAGAAAAGGCAGAACCTGTGAATAGTGGGCCTGCCTGAAGGAGTGGAAGGTGTGAGTGCCACGAGGTACGTCTCAAGGATGCTGGTGGCGGAAAGGTGCTAGATAAGGCCACTGAAGTGGATGGAGCGCATAGATCCCTGAGGCAGAAGCTTAGAGCTGGGGAGCCGCCGCGGACGGTGATCGCGAGACTCCACAAATCTGTGGAGAAAGAGAGGATTTTACATTAAGCCAGGGAGAAGCGTCCCTGCACTGGGAGGGGAATAAGGTCCAAATTTGTCAGGACATCGGAGCCAAGTTGGCGAAGCGGCGGGCAGGGTTCAACAAGGCCGAGGCGGTGCGGAACTGGCAGCGGATCAGGTTTGAGGTGCTCTTCCCGGCGAAATTATGGGTGACGTTCAGAGGCCCGGAGTATTATTTTGAGACCCCAGAAGTGGCCGAAGACTCATTAAGGAGCATTAACTGGGGGACAATGCTTGGGAACCGGGGTGCTTCGTAATGGTTAGGAGCATGTTTGAAGTGGGAGTAGGGATTGGGGGATTTTCATCTCTTTTGGTGGGGGGGGGTTTGCTGTTTAATGTTGAGATTGTAAGGGGTTGTAGGGGTTAAATGTGTATTTGGGGATGGATGTTCCCACCCCCTCAACTTGCTTTATGGGAATGTTTGTGTTCAGCATTTGCTTGTTTGCTTTTGGGGGAGGCGGCCTGGGATTCAGGAGAAGTCTTTGGGTAGAGATGGTAAGGTCAGCCTTTCTCCTTGAGCTGAGGACTGGGGGTGGGAGGTGTCTATGAGCAGGGGCTGCTGCGCCAGCAAGTAATGCTGGTGAACGGAAGTGAGGTGGTGGGGGAGAAGGCCGAGAGGGGTGGGCGGGTGGAGGTTGCTGCGACATAGAACATAACAGCGCAGTACAGGCCCTTCGGCCCTCTATGTTGCACCGACCTGTGAAACCGCTCGAAAGCCCATCTACACTATTCCCTTATCGTCCGTATGTCTATCCAATGACCATTTGCGAGTCACCTACTGTTGCAGGCAGGGCATTCCACGCCCTTACTACTCTCTGAGTAAAGAACCTACCTCTGACATCTGTCCTATATCTATCTCCCCTCAATTTAAAGCTATGTCCCCTCGTGCTAGACACCACCATCCGAGGAAAAAGGCTCTCACTGTCCACCCGATCCAATCCTCTGATCATCTTGTATACCTCTATTAAGTCACCTCTTAACCTTCTTCTTTCTAAAGAAAATAACCTCAAGTCCCTCAGTCTTCCCTCATAAGATCTTCCCTCCAGACCAGGCAATATCCTGGTAAATCTCCTCTGCACCCTTTACAATGCTTCCACATCCTTCCTATAATGCGGCGACCAGAACTGCACGCAATACTCCAAATGCAGCCGCACCAGAGTTTTGTACAGCTGCAACATGACCTCATGGCTCCGAAACTCAATCCCTCCACCAATAAAAGCTAACACACCGTATGCCTTCTTAACAACCCTCTCAACCTGGGTGGCAACTTTCAGGGATCTATGTACATGGACACCAAGATCTCTCTGCTCATTAACAGTACCAAGAATCTTACCATTAGCCCAGTACTCTGTCTTCCTGTTATTCCTTCCAAAATGAATTACCTCACACTTTTCTGCATTAAACTCCATTTGCCACCTCTCAGCCCAGCGCTGCAGCTTATCTATGTCCCTCTGTAACTTGTAACATCCTTCCGCACTGTCCACAACTCCACCGACTTTCGTGTCATCGGCAAATTTACTCACCCATCCTTCTGCGCCCTCCTCCAGGTCATTTATAAAAATGACAAACAGCAGTGGCCCCAAAACAGATCCTTGTGGTATACCACTAGTAACTGGACTCCAGTCTGAACATTTCCCATCAACCACCACCCTTTGCCTTCTTCCAGCTAGCCAATTTCTGATCCAAACTGCTAAATCACCCTGAATCCCATGCCTCTGTATTTTCTGCAATAGCCTACCGTGGGGAGCCTCATCAAACGCTTTACTGAAATCCATATACACCACATCAACTGCTTTACCCTCATCCACCTGTTTGGTCACCTTCTCAAAGAACTCAATAAGGTTTGTGAGGCACGACCTACCCTTCACGAAACCGTGTTGACTATCTCTAATTAAATTATTCCTTTCCAGATGATTGTACATCCTATCTCTTATAAACCTTTCCAAGACTTTGCCCACAACAGAAGTAAGGCTCACTGGTCTATAGTTACCGGGGTTGTCTCTACTCCCCTTTGTAGCCACCTAAATTGGCCAACTCCCGATTTAAAATGGCGAACGGCAAAGGCTGATGGGAAAGTCAGCCAACACAGACAGAAACCAGCAGGTGCAGGTTTGCTGTGCATTAAAACTCTACAAAAGGCCAGACAACATCGATACCAGCGACCATCAGCATAATAATGTAGCAGCCATCCATATACTAATGAGCAATCCCCGGGGACAATAGCAACATTTGGGACACTCAAAACTAAGCCAGACTTCCCGGCGCCAGCAGGAGCCAACACAAAGGAGGTGAACGAACACCTCAAGACCGCCCATCGATCAGGGAACCGCTCCAGTCGTGGAGAAATCGAACCAAGCGATTGGGACAAAGTCCAATCACTTGGGACCAGGTACAGGGTCCGCCCCGAAAGGCGGGAAGCCCCTGGGGACTATAAGAGTTAAGCCCCAAGTTCAAATCGCTCTCTTCACCTCTTCGTCCTGCCCGGGTCACCCAGCAACGCGAACCAACATTGACCGTGACCGGTGCAGTGACCACCGAAAGAAGTAAGTCTTAATTCAACGCTCGCCACGAGATAGGCGCTCCTAGCTACCAATCCGTACCAACTTCGAATCCCGCAGACTCAGAACCCGAACGAAAGGCCATTTGTTCCCCCTGACCTGGTGGGCCAGCCCGAAGTTAAGTATAGGCCTGTTAGTTGTAGAAGTAGCTTAGACGTAGAATTTGTGCATGAGTAGCGATTACGGTGTATAATAAATGTGCTTTGATTTGAATCTTACTAATCGGTGTATTGGGTTATTGATCATTACTTGGACTTGAACCTCGTGGCGGTATCATAAAGATACCTGGCGACTCGAGGGCAAAGGTAATAAAACAGAGCAATTGAACCAACGGGAAAAGTTAGCAACACCTTCTTGAACAAGGGGACAACATTTGCTATCCTCCAGTCTTCTGACACTATTCCTGTAATCAATGATGACATAAAGATCAAAGCCAAAGGCTCAGCAATCTCCTCCCTAGCTTCCCATAGAATCCTAGGATAAATCCCATCCGGCCCAGGAGACATATCTCTTTTCACACTTCCCAGAATTGCTAACACCTCTTCCTTAAGAACCTCAAGCTCTTCTAGTCTAGTAGCCTGAATCTCAGTATTCTGCTCGACAACATTGTCTTTTTCCTGTATGAATACTGACGAAAAATACTCATTCAGCACCTCTCCTATCACCTCGGACTCCACGCACAACTTCCCACGACTGTCCTTGACTGGCCCTACTCTTACCCTAGTCATTCTTTTATTCATAGATTATCATAGAATTTACAGAGCAGAAGGAGGCCATTCGGCCCATCGAGTCTGCACCGGCTCTTGGAAAGAGCACCCTACCCAAACACACACCTCCACTCTATCCCCATAACCCAGTAACCCCACCCAACACTAAGAAACTATTCCTGACACATCTGTAGAAAGCTTTAGGGTTATCCTTGATGCTACCTGCCAAAGACTTCTCATGTCCCCTCCTGGCTCTTCTTAGCTCTCTCTTTAGGTCCTTCCTTGCGAACTTGGAACTCTCGAGCGCCTTAACTGAACCCGCCTTAACTGAACCTTCATGTCTCATCTTTACATAAGCCTCCTTCTTCCTCTTAACAAGTGATTCAACTGCTTTAGTAAACCACGGTTCCCTCGCTCGACCACTTCCTCCCTGCCTGACAGGTACATACTTATCAAGGACACGCAGTAGCTGTTCCTTGAACAAGCTCCACATTTCAATTGTGCCCATCCCCTGCAGTTTTCCTCTCCATCTGATGCATCCTAAGTCTTGCCTTATCGCATCATAATTGCCTTTCCCCCAGCTATAACTCTTGCCCTGCGGTATATACCTATCCTTTTCCATCGCTAAAGTAAACGTAATCGAATTGTGGTCACTATCACCAAAGTGTTAACCTACCTCCAAATCTAACACCTGTCCTGGTTCATTACCCAGTACCAAATCCAATACGGCCTCGCCTCTCGTTGGCCTATCTGCAAACTGTGTCAGGAAACCCTCCTGAACACATTGGACAAAAACAGACCCATCTAATGTGCTCGAACTATAGCGTTTCCAGTCAATATTTGGAAAGTTAAAGTCCCCCATAACAACTACCCTGTTGCTTTCGCTCCTATCCTGAATCATCTTTGCAATCCTAGCCTCTACCTCTCTGGAACTTTTCGGAGGCAGGGGGTGAGTGATGACATGGTCAGGGGTGGAGAAAGGGGCCATCTGGAATGGGCTCGGAACAGGATGGAATTAAGGGGGCAGGAGTTAAGTGGAGAAGATGAAGGATGGTAGAGGCGTTTGGAGGCGTAAGCCTCTGGTAAGGATGGTAATGTGGAACGTCCAGGGACTGAATTGGCCAGTTAAAAGTTCGCGGGTGTTCGCGCACCTCAGGAGATTGAAAGCGGGGCTTATCTTTCTACAGGAAACGCACCTCCATGCGAAGGACCAGGTTGGGTTAAGGAAGGAGTGGGTCGGGCAGGTTTTCCACTCTGGGTTTGATTCGAAATTGAGGGGAGTGGCAATTGTAATGAGCAAAATAATGGGATTCGTGAGTGCGAAGGAGGTGAGGGATCCAGGTGGGAGATATGCGATTGTGAGTGGGGTATTGGAAGGGGCACCGGGGGTGTTGGTAAATGTGTATGCCCCAAATTGGGATGATCTGGGTTTAATGAGGGGGTTGCTGGCAGCAATCCCAGATTTGGCCACGTACCAGTTGATCATGGGAGGAGATTTTAACTGTGTCCTGGAGCCGAGGGTGGATTGGTCGAGCCCCAGGTCGATGGGTAGGGTACGAATGGCAAGGGTGCTGGGGGGGTTTATGGAGAGGATGGGTATGGTGGATCCATGGCGTTTACAGAACCCAGGGGGAAGGGAGTATTCCTTCTTTTCACACGTCTATAAGGTGTATTCGAAGACTGATTACTTTGTAGTGAGTCGGGAGATTTTGTTTGGGGTGAAGGGGGCAGTGTATGCGGGAATAGTGATCTCGGACGATGTGCCCCACTGGCTGGAGATTTGGTTTAGAGCGAGACGAGACCAGAGGCCGGAGTGGAGGTTTGACTCGGGGTTGTTGGAGGTTTTTGTGATAAGGTGCAGGCGGTATGTGGAGTTGAATCAGAATGGGGAGGTGTCGGCGGCCATTTTTTGGGAAGCACTGAAGGCAGTGGTCCGGGGAAAATTATTTTGTTTAAGGCTGGTGCGGATAGGGAAAGGAGGGAGGAACATGACCGTCTACTGAGTGAGATAGTGGAGGTGGACAGGGGGTATTCGAGGGTCCCCACTGCGAAGGGATTGGCGAGGAAGAAAAAGTTGCCGGGGCAGTTTGATAGGCTGACAACGGGGAGGGCAGTAGAACAACTGCGTAGGGCAAGAGGGGTGCAGTACGAGTATGGGGAGAAGGCGAGCTGCATGCCGGCGCACCAGCTGCGGAGGCAGGCCGCGCCCACGGAAATATTGAAGGTACGGACTGGGGCTGGGGATGTGGTGTCAGAGGCAGGGAAGATAAATGAGGCGTTTAGGGAGTACCACTAGGGACTTTACGAGGCAGACCCGGGTGGGAGAGGAGGGGGACATGGAGCTGGAATTTCCCCAGGTGGAGGAAGCAAAGAGGCAGGCGTTGGAGGAGCCCCTGGGGCTGAGGGAGGTGCTGGACAGTATCAGGGGTGTGAAATCAGGGAAGGCCCCTGGGCCGGATGGGTACCTGGCAGAATTTTATAAGGAATTTGCGGCGGACCTGGCACCACATCTGTTGGGGGAGTTGCAGGAGACGATGACGCAAGCAGTAATCACACTAATCCCCAAAAAAGGGAAGGATCCAGTGGAATGTGGGTCGGATAGACCCGTATCACTATTGAACACGGATGTGAAAGTATCGGCTAAGTTGTTGGCGGGGAGGCTGGAGGATTATGCCGGGGGTGGTTGCAAAAGATCAAACAGGCTTCGTGAAGGGCAGGCAGCTTGCGAGTAATATAAGACGGCTGTTGAATGTGGCGATGAATCCGTCGGGGGCTCTGGTACCGGAGGTGGTGGTATCCATGGATGCGGAGAAGGCATTTGATCGGGTGGAGTGGCAGTACTTGTTTGAGGTTTTGGGAAGGCTTGGGTTTGGGCCGAGATTTGTGGCACGGGGGCGGTCGCTGTATGTGGCACCAAGGGCGAGGGTGAAGACGAATGGTATGAGTTCGCGGAGCTTTCACTTACACAGAGGAAGGGGTGCCCGCTGTCGCCGTGACTGTTTGCGCTGGCCATAGAGCCGTTGACGATGGCTCTTAGAGGGTCGGTGGAGTGGCGGGGGATTATGAGGGGACAGAGGGAGCATCGGGTGTCGCTCAATGCTGATGACCTGTTGCTGTATGTTTCGGATCCGCTGGAGAGTATGGGATAGATTATGGGCCTGCTGGGGAGGTATGGAGGGTTCTCGGGAAACAAGCAGCTGAATGTAGGGAAAAGCGAGGTATTCCCGGTGAATGAGTTGGCACAGCGTCCTAACTGAATGTAGGGAAAAGCGAGGTATTCCCGGTGAATGAGTTGGCACAACGGGCTAATTTAGGGGGGATGCCATTTACGGTAGCGAGGGATAGGTTTAGGTATTTGGGGATTCAGGTAGCGAGGCAATGGACGGGGCTCCATAAGTGGAACGTTACAAAGCTGGTGGAAGAGGCCAGGAAGGATCTTAAGAGGTGGGATATGTTTTGTTATGCTCTTGACGTAGAATAAGCTGCTTCCTTGATGTGCACTCTGACAAAGGAAGGTTCAGACTTGGAGATAGCTTTAACACGTTTATTAAACTGTTAACAATTCTCCTACTTGGATTCGACTCTCCTGTCAATCCTGCTATAGTTACTCAGACTACCTAACCAGTCTGCTACAATCCGCGTGGTGGGTGTGATGTGTTTCAATCAACCCTGTGTACTCACTAAGTGTCTCCACTGGAAAAAGACTGAGCATGTGTGCTGTGTTCTTTTATATGGGTTGGTATAATGCCCCCCTGTGGTAGTGTCACCTCTTGTGTGTGTTGTGACTGCCCATTGGTCGTGTCCTATCTTACTGACCTATTGGTTGAACGTCTGTGTGTCATGATGTCTCTGGTGTTCCCTCTAGTGTCTAGCTAGGTGTAGTGTGTTCACATTAACCCCTTGTGTATTTACAGTGATGCATATCACCACAGGATGCACTGCACTGCACTCGCAGGGAGGGTCCAAGTGGTGAAAATGAATATTCTGCCGAGGTTCTTGTTATTTTTCATGCTCTCCCAAACTTAAAACCAAAGCCTTTTTTTCGGAAATTGGACATGATCATTTCGGGCTTTTTGTCAGCGGGGAAGGTGCCGAGGGTGGGGAGGACCCTGCTATAGAGGCAGAGGCAGCAGGGGGTGGGTTGGCGTTGCCGAACTTGCTTTATTGTTTTGGGCGGCGGCGGTGGTGGGAAGGAGAAGGGGTCGAGTGGGTTAGGGTGGAGGAGGGTCAGCATTGTTGCCTCACGCCGCCGAGGTCCCGGGTTCGATCCCGGCTCTGGGTCACTGTCCGTGTGGAGTTTACACATTCGCCCCGTGTCTGCGTGGGTTTCGCCCCCACAACCCAAAGATGTGCAGGGTAGGTGGATTGGCCACGCTAAATTGGAAACAAAAATTAATTGGGCATTCTAAAATTTAAAAAAAAAACAAGGATGGAGGAGGAATCTTGTAAGGGGTCTAGTTTGAGGGCTATGGTGGCAGCAGCTTTGCCTATGGCTCCGAGTAGGTATTCAGGGAGCCCAGTGGTGCAGTCCACGGTGAAGATATGGAATCAGTTGAGGAGACATTTTAGGGTGGAAGGGATGTCTGTGTTAACGCCGCTGTGCGAGAATCATGGGTTTGAGCCAGGGGGTGGGGGGGAAGTGGGGCTGGTCAAGGTGAGGGATTTGTATTTGGAGGAAGGGTTCGGCAGTCTGGAGGAGCTCAGGGAGAGGGTAGAGCTGCCGAGGGGGAGTGAGTTCAGGTATCTACAGGTTAGAGACTTTGCGCCAAAGGTCTGGAGGGGGTGCCCTAGGTTGCTGGGAAACGACTCCCCCTGGAGCGACTGCTGCTTCCGGATGTGGAAGGGGAGGGAAGAATTGGTGATATATACAAGTGGCTGGGGGGCGGGGGTGCATTACCTCACATTTGTCCGGATTAAACTCCATCTGCCATCTCTCCGCCCAAGTATCCAAACAATCTAAATCCTGCTGTAGCCTCTGAAAGTCCTCATCGCTATCCGCAATTCCACCAACCTTTGTGTCGTCTGCAAACTTACTAATCAGACCAGTTACATTTTCCTCCAAATCATTTATATATACTACAAACAGCAAAGGTCCCAGCACTGATCCCTGCGGAACACCACTAGTCACAGCCCTCAAATTAGAAAAGCATCCTTCCATTGCTACTCTCTGTCTTCGATGACCTAGCCTGTATCCACCTTGCCAGCTCACCCCTGATCGCGTGTGACTTCACCTTTTGTACTAGTCTACCATGAGGGACCTTGTCAAAAGCCTTACTGAAGCCCAGAAAGACAACATCCACGGCCCTACCTGCATCAATCATCTTTGTGACCTCTTCGAAAAACTCTATCAAGTTAGCGAGACATGACCTCCCCTTCACAAAACCATGCTGCCTCTCACTAATACGTCCATTTGCTTCCAAATGGGAGTAGATCCTGTCTCGAAGAATTCTCTCCAGTAATTTCCCTACCACTGACGTAAGGCTCACCGGCCTGTAGTTCCCTGGATTATCCTTGCTACCCTTCTTAAACAGAGGAACAACATTGGCTATTCTCCAGTCCTCCGGGACATCACCTGAAGACAGCGAGGATCCAAAGATTTCTGTCAAGGCCGCAGCAATTGCCTCTCCAGCCTCCTTCAGTATTCTGGGTTAGATCCCATCAGGCCCTGGGGACTTATCTACCGTAATATTTTTCAAGACGCCCAACACCTCGTCTTTTTGGATCTCAATGTGACCCAGGCTATCTACACACCCTTCTCCGGACTCAACATCTATCAATTCCTTCTCTTTGGTGAATACTGATGCAAAGTATTCATTTAGTACCTCGCCCATTTCCTCTGGCTCCACACATAATGAAAAATGAAATGAAAATCGCTTATTGTCACAAGTCGGCTTCAATTAAGTTACTGTGAAAAGCCCCTAGTCGCCACATTCCGGCGCCTGTTCGGGGAGGCTGGTACGGGAATTGAACCGTGCTGCTGGCCTGCCTTGGTCTGCTTTAAAAGCCAGCGATTTAGCCCAGTGTGCTAGATTCCCTTGCCTATCCTTCAGTGGGCCAACCCTTTCCCTGGCTACCCTCTTGCTTTTTATGTACGTGCCTTGGGATTTTCTTTAACCCTATTTGCCAATGACTTTTCGTGACCCCTTCTAGCCCTCCTGACTCCTTGCTTAAGTTCCTTCCTACTTTCCTTATATTCCACACAGGCTTTGTCTGTTCCCAGCCTTTTAGCCCTGACAAATGCCTCCTTTTTCTTTTTGACGAGGCCTACAATATCTCTCGTTATCCAAGGTTCCCGAAAATTGCCGTATTTATCCTTCTTCCTCACAGGAACATGCGGGTCCTGAATTACTTTCAACTGACACTTGAAAGCCTCCCACATGTCAGATGTTGATTCACGCTCACACATCCGCCCCCAATCTATGTTCTTCAGTTCCCGCCTAATATTGTTATAATTATTCCCCCAATTTAGCACATTCACCCTAGGACCACTCTTATCCTTGTCCACCAGCACTTTAAAACTTACTGAATTGTGGTCACTGTTCCCAAAATGCTCCCCTACTGAAACTTCTACCACCTGGCCGGGCTCATTCCCCAATACCAGGTCCAGTACAGCCCTTTCCCTAGTTGGACTGTCTACATATTGTTTTAAGAAGCCCTGCTGGATGCTCCTTACAAACTCTGCCCCGTCTAAGCCCCTGGCACTAAGTGAGTCCCAGTCAATACTGGGGAAGTTGAAGTCTCCCATCACAACAACCATGTTGGTTTTACTCTTTTCCAAAATCTGTCTACCTATCTGCTCCTCTATCTCCCGCTGGCTGTTAGAAGGCCTGTAGTAAACCCCCAACATTGTGACTGCACCATTCTTATTCCTGATCTCTACCCATATAGCCTGACTGCCCTCTGAGGTGTCCTCCCGTAGTACAGCTGTGATATTCACCCTAACCAGTAGCGCAACTCCGCCACCCCTTTTACATCCCCCTCTATCCCGCCTGAAAGATCTAAATCCTGGAACGTTTAGCTGCCAATCCTGCCCTTCCCTCAACCAGGTCTCTGTAATGGCAACACCATCATAGTTCCAAGTACTAATCAAAGCTCTAAGTTCATCTGCCTTACCCGTAATACTTCTTGCATTAAAACATATGCACTTCAGGCCTCCTGACCTGCTGTGTTCAGCACTTTCACCCTGTCTGCTCTGCCTCAGAGCCATACTGGCCCTATTCCCTAGTTCTCCCTCAATGCTCTCACCTTCTGACCTATTGCTCCCGTGCCCACCCCCCTGCCACACTAGTTTAAACCCTCCCGTGTGACAGTAGCAAACCTCGCGGCCAGGATATTTATGCCTCTCCAGTTTAGATGCAACCCGTCCTTCTCATATAGGTCACACCTGCCCCGGAAGAGTTCCCAGTGGTCCAGATAATGGAAATCCTCCCTCCTACAACAGCTGTTTAGCCACGTGTTTAGCTGCTCTATCTTCCTATTTCTAGCCTCACTGGTACGTGGCACAGGGAGTAATCCCGAGATTACAACCCTAGAGGTCCTGTCTTTTAACTTTCTGCCTAGCTCCCTGAACTCCTGTGCCCCTTCCTGCCTATGTCGTTAGTACCAATATGTACAACGACCTCTACCTGTTTGCCCTCCCCCTTCAGGATGCCCTCTACCCGTTCGGAGACATCCTGGACCCTGGCACCAGGAAGGCAACATATCATCCTGGAGTCTCTTTCATGTCCACAGAAGCGCCTATCTGTGCTCCTACCTATAGAGTCCCCTATGACTATTGCTCTTCTGTGCTTTGACCCTCCCTTCTGAACATCAGAGCCAGACGTGGTGCCACTGCTCTGGCTGCTGCTGTTTTCCCCTGATAGGCTGTCCCCCCGACAGTATCCAAAGGGGTATACCTGTTCGAGAGGGGGACAACCACAGGGTATTCCTGCACTGACTGCCTGCCCTTTCTGGTGGTCACCCATAGTGATGGTACCTAAACCAGACGGTACCCAACGGTTGTGTGTGGACTATAGAAAGGTGAATGCAGTTACAAGAACGGACTCTTATCCTATCCCACGTTTGGAGGATTGCATTGAGAAATGGGGACAATCTGCTTTTATTTCCAACTTTCAGACATGGAAAGAACATTTAAAACATTGTATGGAGTTCTTCGGTCGACTTCAGGAGGCGGGTTTGGTGATGAACCTCGCCAAAAGTTAATTTGGAGAAGCCCGAATCACTTTCCTTGCGGAGTTTCCGTTATCCTCAAGACGAAGGGAAATAATGCGATTTCTTAGCATGAATGGCTTTGATCGAACAGTTGTGCAAAAGTTTTGTGGCGTGATTACTCCACTGATGGAATTGCTGAAGAAACGTCAAAAATTTCAATGGACAGCGGACTTTCAACAGGCATTTGACTGCCTGAAAGCTGTGATCACCAATGTGCCTGAATTGGAGAATTGCAAGGGACTCTGTGGTCAGATTGAACTAAAGTATCTGATTCTGAAGAGAAATGCCGAGTAGAGGAATGGATGGATCGTGCAGAGACTTTGTTCAAAGAGACTGTCAATCGAGAAGGATTTTGGTTTGAGGGAGAAGAACAAAGAAAAATGGACTATATTATTATACCTGTTTGCGTGTGTTGTTTTCTTTTTAAAATGAAAAGGTATATTTACTGTGTACATTTCTTAGTGGATGGTGCAAAAGTGAAAAATGAAACGATCTTGAAGTTGATGGGTTTTTTTTTCTTGGGGGGAGGTGTCATGTGAGAGTACCTTTACGACATGGATGTTTAATCAATGTACCTTTAAGAAAACAGTGATGTCAGAGAGTGGGTGCAGCGGAGGTCAGGTCAGCCATTTTCAGTTTAGTTTTACAGTTTGAAAAGAGCTTGGGAGTGTCTGTGTTTGCAGTGAGCTGGATCTCGGCCATGAAAGACTATCTCTGGATCATTTGAGTGATTTAAACTCATAATAGTAAAGCCTTTAACCTGATGTGATTCTGTTCAAAGGTGTTAAGTCTCTTGGAAGTTTGAAGGAACATTTTGAGGAATTATTTACTGTTGCAATATTTTCTGAGTGATCTTTGAAGTAAGGGGTGTTAAGAGATCCAATGTTTATTTAAGATGTTAAGTTGAGTTCATGGAATGAACATTGTTTTGTGTTTAAAAATCCACGTGTCCATAATTGTAATTCTACACCTAGGGAACAAGCCGTGTGCTAGGAAAAGCAACAAATACATTAAAGGGAGAGGTTGGTTGAACTCCATGATACATTTTGGGGTTCTGAAAATGCCTCGCCCATAACAGAAGGCAGATTATTATTTGAATGGTGTAAATTGAGAGAGGTGGATACTCAGCGAGACCTTGGTGTCCTCGTGCATCAGTCGCTGAAAGTAAGTACGCAGGTACAGCAGGCAGTAAAGAAGGCAAATGGTATATTGGCCTTCATGGCGAGAGGATTTGAGTATAGGAATAGAGATGTTTTACTGCAATTGTATAGGGCATTGGTGAGGCCACACTAGGAATATTGTGTGCAGTTTTGGTGTCCGTGTCTGAGGAAGGATGTTCTTGTTATGGAGGGAGTGCAGCGAAGGTTTACCAGACTGATTCCTGGGATTGTGGGACTGTCATATGAAGAGAGACTAAGTCAATTCTGATTATATTCATTGGAGTTTAGACGAGTGAGAGGGGATCTCACAGAAACTTACAAAATTCTAACAGGATTAGACAGGGTAGATTCAGGAAGAATGTTCCCGATGGTGGGGGATTCCAGAACAAGGGGTCATAGTTTGAAGAGAATTTCGGCGGGAGCAGAGTGCAGGGGCCTGTCGGGAGGTAAGTTTTTGATTTAAAAAACACTTACCTGGTCCCAATTCTGTTCTTCTTTTCTGTTTTATTATTATTTTTTAAAAAAAAGGCGGGAACCGGAAGTTCGACCCGCGGACCTCTGGGAAGGTTCCCCCCCCCCCCCGCCCCCAACCAATAAATTCTGGTGGAGAGGAAACCCGAGACACTACACGTGTAGTGTCTCCCACCCGCCCTCCTCCTCTAACCTAATAATAAGACCCATTGGTGTGAGGTAAGTGCCATATTATAGTATTATTTTATTTTAAATTTTTATTTATTTATTTATTAACCAGAGCTTGGTTGGAAGTTAGAGAGATGGCAGGGAAGGGAGTGCAATGTTCCTCCTGCAGGATGTTTGAGGTGAGGGATGCCGTTAGTGTCCCTGCTGATTTTACCTGCAGGAAGTGCAGCCATCTCCAGCTCCTCCAAGACCGAGTTAGGGAACTGGAGCTGGAGTTGGATGAACTTCGGATCATTCGGGAGGCAGAGGGAATTAGTTACACCAAAGATTGGAGATAGATGGGTAACTGTAAGAGGGACTGGGAAGAAGCAGTCAGTGCAGGGATCCCCTGCGGTCGTTCCCCTGAGTAACAAGTTTACCGCTTTGGATACTTGTGGGGGGGACGACTTACCAGGGGTAAGCCATGGGGTACGGGCCTCTGGCACGGAGTCTGTCCCTGTTGCTCAGAAGGGAAGGGGGGAGAGGAGCAGAGCATTAGTAATTGGGGACTCGATAGTCAGGGGCACAGATAGGAGATTTTGTGGGAGCGAGAGAGACTCACGTTTGGTATGTTGCCTCCCAGGTGCAAGGGTACGTGATGTCTCGGATCGTGTTTTCCGGGTCCTTAAGGGGTGGGGGAGCAGCCCCAAGTCGTGGTCCACATTGGCACTAACGACATAGGTAGGAAAGGGGACAAGGATGTCAGGCAGGCTTTCAGGGAGCTAGGATGGAAGCTCAGAATGAGAACAAACAGAGTTGTTATCTCTGGGTTGTTGCCCGTGCCACGTGATAATGAGATGAGGAATAGGGAGAGAGAGCAATTAAACACGTGGCTACAGGGATGGTGCAGGCGGGAGGGATTCAGATTTCTGGATAACTGGGGCTCTTTCTGGGGAAGGTGGGACCTCTACAGACAGGATGGTCTACATCTGAACCTGAGGGGCACAAATATCCTGGGGGGGAGATTTGTTAGTGCTCTTTGGGGGGGTTTAAACTAATGCAGCAGGGGCATGGGAACCTGGATTGTAGTTTTAGGGTATGGGAGATTGAGAGTATAGAGGTCAGGAGCACAGATTTGACGTCGCAGGAGGGGGCCAGTGTTCAGGTAGGTGGTTTGAAGTGTGTCTACTTCAATGCCAGGAGTATACGAAATAAGGTAGGGGAACTGGCAGCATGGGTTGGTACCTGGGACTTAGATGTTGTGGCCATTTCGGAGACATGGATAGAGCAGGGACAGGAATGGTTGTTGCAGGTTCCGGGGTTTAGGTGTTTTAGTAAGCTCAGAGAAGGAGGCAAATGAGGGGGAGGTGTGGCGCTGCTAGTCAAGAACAGTATTACGGTGGCGGAGAGGATGCTAGATGGGGACTCTTCTTCCGAGGTAGTATGGGCTGAGGTTAGAAACAGGAAAGGAGAGGTCCCCCTGTTCGGAGTTTTCTATAGGCCTCCTAATAGTTCTAGGGATGTAGAGGAAAGGATGGCGAAGATGATTCTGGATAAGAGCGAAAGTAACAGGGTAGTTATTATGGGAGACTTTAACTTTCCAAATATTGACTGGAAAAGATATAGTTCGAGTACATTAGATGGGTCGTTTTTTGTACAATGTGTGCAGGAGAGTTTCCTGACACAATATGTTGACAGGCCAACAAGAGGCAAGGCCACATTGGATTTGGTTTTGGGTAATGAACCAGGCCAGGTGTTGGATTTGGAGGTAGGAGAGCACTTTGGGGACAGTGACCACAATTCGGTGACGTTTACGTTAATGATGGAAAGGGATAAGTATACCCCGCAGGGCAAGAGTTATAGCTGGGGGAAGGGCAATTATGATGCCATTAGACATGACTTGGGAGGGGTAGGTTGGAGAAGTAGGTTGCAAGTGTTGGGCACACTGGATATGTGGAGCTTGTTCAAGGAACAGCTACTGCGTGTTCTTGATAAGTACGTACCGGTCAGGCAGGGAGGAAGGCGTCGAGCGAGGGAACCGTGGTTTACCAAAGAAGTGGAATCTCTTGTTAAGAGGAAGAAGGAGGCCTATGTGAAGATGAGGTGTGAAGTTTCAGTTGGGGCGCTTGATAGTTACAAGGTAGCGAGGAAGGATCTAAAGAGAGAGCTAAGACGAGCAAGGAGGGGACATGAGAAGTATTTGGCAGGAAGGATCAAGGAAAACCCAAAAGCTTTCTATAGGTATGTCAGGAATAAGCGAATGACTAGGGAAAGAGTAGGACCAGTCAAGGACAGGGATGGGAAAGTGTGTGTGGAGTCTGAAGAGATAGGCGAGACACTAAATGAATATTTTTCGTCAGTATTCGCTCAGGAAAAAGAGAATGTTGTGGAGGAGAATGCTGAGACCCAGGCTATTAGAATAGATGGCATTGAGGTACGTAGGGAAGAGGTGTTGGCAATTCTGGACAGGCTGAAAATAGATAAGTCCCCGGGGCCTGATGGAATTTATCCTAGGATTCTCTGGGAAGCCAGGGAAGAGATTGCTGAGCCTTTGGCTTTGATTTTTATGTCATCATTGGCTACAGGAATAGTGCCAGAGGACTGGAGGATAGCAAATGTGGTCCCTTTGTTCAAGAAGGGGAGTAGAGACAACCCCGGCAACTATAGACCGGTGAGCCTCACGTCTGTTGTGGGTAAAGTCTTGGAGGGGATTATAAGAAACAAGATTTATAATCATCTAGATAGGAAGAATATGATTAGGGATAGTCAGCATGGCTTTGTGAAGGGTAGGTCATGCCTCACAAACCTTAGAGTTCTTTGAGAAGGTGACTGAACAGGTAGACGAGGGTAGAGCAGTTGATGTGGTGTATATGGATTTCAGTAAAGCGTTTGATAAGGTTCCCCATGGTAGGCTATTGCAGAAAATACGGAGGCTGGGGATTGAGGGTGATTTAGAGATGTGGATCAGAAATTGGCTAGCTGAAAGAAGACAGAGGGTGGTGGTTGATGGGAAATGTTCAGAATGGAGTTCAGTTACAAGTGGCGTACCACAAGGATCTGTTCTGGGGCCGTTGCTGTTTGTCATTTTTATAAATGACCTAGAGGAGGGCGCAGAAGGGTGGGTGAGTAAATTTGCAGACGACACTAAAGTCGGTGGTGTTGTCGACAGTGCGGAAGGATGTTGCAGGTTACAGAGGGACATAGATAAGCTGCAGAGCTGGGCTGAGAGGTGGCAAATGGAGTTTAATGTAGAGAAGTGTGAGGTTATTCACTTTGGAAGGAATAACAGGAATGCGGAATATTTGGCTAATGGTCGAATTCTTGGAAGTGTGGATGAGCAGCGGGATCTCGGTGTCCATGTACATAGATCCCTGAAAGTTGCCACCCAGGTTGATAGGGTTGTGAAGAAGGCCTATGGTGTGTTGGCCTTTATTGGTAGAGGGATTGAGTTCCGGAGTCATGACGTCATGGACTTGAGGTTGTTTTCGTTAGAGAGAAGAAGGTTAAGAGGAGACTTAATAGAGGCATACAAAATGATCAGAGGGTTAGATAGGGTGGACAGCGAGAGCCTTCTCCCGCGGATGGAAATGGCTAGCACGAGGGGACATAGCCTTAAACTGAGGGGTAATAGATATAGGACAGAGGTCAGAGGTAGGTTCTTTACGCAAAGAGTGGTGAGGCCGTGGAATGCCCTACCTGCAACAGTAGTGAACTCGCCAACATTGAGGGCATTTAAAAGTTTATTGGATACACATATGGATGATAATGGCATAGTGTAGGTAGATGGCTTTTGTTTTTTGATTTCCCATGTCGGTGCAACATCGTGGGCCGAAGGGCCTGTACTGCGCTGTATCGTTCTATGTTCTATAAGGGGTAGACCTTTTAGGACTGAGGTGAGGAGAAATGTCTTCACCCAGAGAGTGGTGAATCTGTGGAATTCATGGAAGTTACAGTGCAGAAGGAGGCCATTCGGCCCATCGAGCACCCTATCCAAGCCCACGCCTCCATCCTATTCTGGTAACCCAGCAACCCCACCTCACCTTTTTTTTTTCTGGACACGAAGTGCAATTTAGCCTGGCCAATCCACCTAACCTGCACATCTTTGGACTGTGTGAGGAATCCGGAGCGCCCGGAGGAAACCCACGCAGACATGGGGAGAACGTGCAGACTCCGTACAGAGAACCGAACCTGGGACCCTGGAGCTGTGAAGCAACTGTGCTAACCACTTGTGCTACCGAGCTGCCACCTTCGGTACCACAGAAAGTAGTTGAGGCCAAAACGTTGTGTAATTTCGAGGAGGAATGAGATATAGCTTTTGGGGCTAAAGTGATCAAGGGATATGGAAGAAAGGGAGGATCAGGGTATTGAACTTGATGATCAGCCATGATCATAATGAATGGCGAAGCAGGCTCGAAGGGCCGAACGGCCTCCTCCTGATTCTAGTTTGTGTGTTTCTATCTATTTCAGGTTTGGTAACATCGGGCAGCTTTAATGTGTCTGACCTGGGCACAATGTCATTGTTTCCAATTGTAATGAGGATATTCCCAAACATAAAACATTGGATTTTTCAGAGTTTGCAAACAATATAGAGACTCACATCCTTTCTTTTCTTCTCCTCCTCTTTTCGCTTCTTTTCTTCTCTGATCTGCGCCAACCGTAGCTTTTTGCGCTCCAGCTCAGCTTTGAGTTCACTCTTGTCTGCCATAGTAGGGCACCTGAAAATGGAAGAGACCGTCTCAGCGAGACAATAAATCAGGGCTGAGGGCAGCACAGTGGATAGCATTGCTGCCTCGCGGTGCCGAGGTCCCAGGTTCGATCCCGGCTCTGGGCCACTGTCCCCTGGGTTTCGCCCCCACAACACAAAGATGTGCAGGGTAGGTGGATTGCCATGCTATCTTGCCCCTTAAGTGGAAAAAATTTATTGGGTACTCTAAATTTACAAGAAAATAGATAAATCAGGGCTGCTCCATTCATGAACCTCTTGTGACAACACCCTGAGCGAGGGCACGGTCAGTTCCAGCCCCACAGACCCCGGAGTCCCAACAATTTGTGCTTTCCTCAGTTCTTTAACCCTCGACTACTCCAATGAGTTGCAGGCATCAGATTCATAAGTAAAACATTAACAAACTGTTTATTAATAAGAGGAAAAAATGAATATTAAAAAAAATAACATGACAATTGTCCACCAGTCTACTGAACCCCACGGCCCCGTCCTACCGTCCACCCAGACAGACACAAGACAGACGCAAGGTTTGTGAGGTTAAAAAAAAAACAGGATTAAAGGGTAGGTTTGAGGTGAGGCTTCACTGCTGTGGTTGCGGCCTCTGGGAAGACATTTACTCAAGGAGGGAGCGAGATACAGTGATTTTCAGGTCAGCGCATTTTCAGGACCAGCCAAAGTTCTGGTCTCCACATTCTAAAAAGATATAGAGACATTGAATACGAACATAAGAACTAGGAGCAGGAGTAGGCCATCTGGCCCCTCGAGCCTGCTCCTCCATTCAATGAGATCATGGCTGATCTTTTGTGGACTCAGCTCCACTTTCCGGCCCGAACACCATAACCCTTAATCCCTTTATTCTTCAAAAAACTATCTATCTTTATCTTAAAAACATTTAATGAAGGAGCCTCTACTGCTTCACTGGGCAAGGAATTCCATAGATTCACAACCCTTTGGGTGAAGAAGTTCCTCCTCAGCTCAGTCCTAAATCTACTTCCCCTTACTTTGAGGCTATGCCCCCTAGTTCTGCTTCCACCCTCCAGTGGAAACAACCTCCCCAGATCTATCCTATTTATTCTCTTCATAATTTTATATGTTTCTGTAAGATCCCACTGCATCCTTCTAAATTCCAACGAGTAGAGTCCCAGTCTACTCAACCTCTCCTCGTAATCCAACCCCCTCAGCTCTGGGATTAACCTAGTGAATCTCCTCTGCACACCCTCCAGCGCCAGTACATCCTTTCTCAGGTAAGGAGACCAAAACTGAACATAATACTCCAGGTGTGGCCTCACAACTAATACAGTTGCAGCATAACCTCCCTAGTCTTAAACTCCATCCATCTAGCAATGAAGGACAAAACTCCATTCGCCTTCTCAATCACCTGTTGCACCATTAAACCAACTTTTTGCGACTCATGCACTAGCACACCCAGGTCCCTCTGCACTGCAGCATGTTTTAATATTTTATCATTTAAATAATAATCCCTTTTGCTGTTATTCCCAGCAAAATGGACAACCTCACATTTGTCAACATTGTATTCCATCTGCCAGACCCTAGCCCATTCACTTAAACTAACCAAATCCTTCTGCAGACTTCCTGTATCCTCTGCACTTTTTGCTTTACCACTCATCTTAGTGTCGGCTGCAAACTTGGACACCTTGCACTTGGTCCCCAACATCTATATAAATTATGAACAATTGTGGGCCCAACACTGATCCGTGAGGGACACCACTAGCAACTGATTGCCAACCAGAGAAACACCCATTAATCCCCACTCTCTGTTTTCTATTAATTAACCAATCCTCTATCCATGCTACTACTTTCCCCTTAATGCCATGCATCTTCATCTCATGCAGCAACCTTTTGTGTGGCACCTTGTCAAAGGCTTTCTGGAAATCCAGATATACCACATCCACTGGTAATGTCCTCAAAAAATTCCACTAAATTAGTTAGGCACGGAGCACGGTAGCATGGTGGTTAGCACAATTGCTTCACAGCTCCAGGGTCCCAGGTTCGATTCCCCGCTGGGTCACTGTCTGTGCGGAGTTTGCACGTTCTCCCCGTGTCTGCGTGGGTTTCCTCCGGGTGCTCCGGTTTCCTCCCACAGTCCAAAGATGTGCAGGTTAGGTGGATTGGCCATGCTAAATTGCCCTTAATGCTGGGTGGGGTTTCTGGGTTATGGGGATAGGGTGGAGGTGTGGACTTGGGTAGGGTGCTCTTTCCAAGAGCCGGTGCAGACTCGATGGGCCGAATGGCCTCCTTCTGCACTGTAAATTCTATGATCTATGACCTGCCCTTTATGAATCTAGGCTGCATCTGTCCAATGGGACAATTTCTATCCAGATGTCTTGCTGTTTCTTCCTTATTGATAGATTCCAGCATCTTCCCTACCACCAAAGTTAAGCTAACTGACCTATAATTACCTGCTTTTTTTGAAAAAATTATCACGAGTGCATTTGAAATTGCCCTAGCTATCTCTTTTAGTACCCTGGGATGCATTCCATCAGGGCCAGGAGACTTGTCTACCTTTAGCCCCATTAGCTTGCCCATCACTACCTCCTTAGTGACAACAATCGTCTCAAGGTCCTCCATATCATAGCCTCATTTCCATCAGTCACTGGCATGGTATTTGTGTCTTCCACTGTGAAGACCGACCCAAATAACCTGTTCAGTTCCTCAGCCATTTCCTCATCTCCCTTATTAAATCTCCCTTCTCATCCTCTAAAGGACCAATATTTATTGGGGGCAGCATGGTAGCCTTGTGGATAGCACAATTGCTTCACAGCTCCAGGTTCCCAGGTTCGATTTCGGCTTGGGTCACTGTCTGTGCGGAGTCTGCACATCCTCCCTGTGTGTGCGTGGGTTTCCTCCGGGTGCTCCGGTTTCCTCCCACAGTCCAAGGATGTGTAGGTTAGGTGGATTGGCCATGATAAATTGTCCTTAGTGTCCAAAATTGCCCTTAGTGCTGGGTGGGGTTACTGGGTTATGGGGATAGGGTGGCGGTGTTGACCTTGGGTAGGGTGCTCTTTCCAAGAGCCGGTGCAGACTAGATGGGCCGAATGGCCTCCTTCTGCACTGTAAATTCTATGATAAAGTATGATTAACTTAGCCACTCTTTTTGGTTCTATATATTTGTAGAAACGTTTAACATAGAACATAGAAAATACAGCACAGAACAGGCCCTTTGGCCCACGATGTTGTGCCGAACCTTTGTCCTAGATTAATCTGACAGTGCGGCACTCCCTCAACACTGACCCTCTGACAGTGCAGCACTCCCTCAGTACTGACCCACTGACAGTGCAGCACTCCCTCAGTACTGACCCTCTGACAGTGCGGCACTTCCTCAGTACTGACCCTCTGACAGTGCAGCACTCCCTCAGTACTGACCCTCTGACAGTGCAGCACTCCCTCAGTACTGACACTCTGACAGTGCGGCACTCCCTCAGTATTGACCCTCTGACAGTGCACCACTCCCTCAGGACAGACCCTCTGACAGTGCAGCACTCCCTCAGTACTGACCCTCTGACAGTGCGGGACTCCCTCAGTACTGACCCTCTGACAGTGCGGCGCTCCCTCAGTACTGACCCTGTGACAGTGCGGCACTCCCTCAGTACTGACCCTCTGACAGTGCAGCACTCACTCAGTACTGACCCTCTGACAGTGCAGCACTCCCTCAGCACTGACCCTCTGATAGTGCAGCACTCCCTCAGTACTGACCCTCTGACAGTGCAGCACTCCCTCAGTACTGACCCTCTGACAGTGCGGCGCTCCCTCAGTACTGACCCTCTGACAGTGCGGCGCTCCCTCAGTACTGACCCTCTGACAGTGCGGCACTCCCTCAGTACTGACCCTCTGACAGTGCAGCACTCCCTCAGTACTGACCCTCTGACAGTGCGGCACTCCCTCAGTACTGGCCCTCGGACAGTGCAGCACTCCCTCAGTACTGACCCTCTGACAGTGCAGCACTCCCTCAGTACTGACCCTCTGACAGTGCGGCGCTCCCTCAGTACTGACCCTCTGACTGTGCGGCATTCCCTCAGTACTGACCCTCTGACAGTGCGGCACTCCCGCAGTACTGACCCTCTGACAGTGCGCACTCCCTCAGTACTGACCCTCTGACAGTGCGGCACTCCCTCAGTACTGACCCTCTGACAGTGCAGCACTCCTTCAGTTCTGACCCTCTTGACCGTGCGGCGCTCCCTCAGCACTGACCCTCTGACAGTGCGGCGCTCCCTCAGCACTGACCCTCTGACAGTGCGGTGCTCCCTCAGTACTGACCGTCTGACAGTGCAGCACTCCCTCAGTACTGACCCTCTGACAGTGCAGCACTCCCTCAGTACTGACCCTCTGACAGTGCAGCACTCCCCAGGTACTGTCCTCTGACAGTGCAGCACTACCTCAGCGCTGACCCTCTGACAGTGCAGCAGTCCCTCAGTACTGACCCTCTGACAGTGCAGCACTCCCTCAGTACTGACCCTCTGACAGTGCAGCACTCCCCCAAGTACTGATCCTCTGACAGTGCAGCACTCCCTCAGGACTGACCCTCTGACAGTGCGGCACTCCCTCAGTACTGGCCCTCTGATAGTGTGGCACTCCCTCAGTACTGACCCTCTGACAGTGCTGCACTCCCTCAGTACTGACCCTCTGACAGTGCGGCGCACCCTCAGTATTGACCCTCTGACAGTGCGGCACTCCCTCAGGACTGACCCTCTGACAGTGCGGCACGCCCTCAGTACTGACCCTCTGACAGTGCAGCACTCCCTCAGTACTGACCCTCTGACAGTGCGGCGCTCCCTCAGTACTGACCCTCTGACAGTGCGGCACTCCCTCAGGACTGACCCTCTGACAGTGCGGCACTCCCTCAGGACTGACCCTCTGACAGTGCAGCACTCCCTCAGTACTGACCCTCTGACAGTGCGGCGCTCTCTCAGTACTGACCCTCTGACAGTGCAGCACTCCCTCAGTACTGACCCTCTGACAGTGCGGCTCTCCCTCAGTACTGACCCTCTGACAGTGCGGCGCTCCCTCAGTACTGACCCTCTGACAGTGCAGCACTCCCTCAGTACTGACCCTCTGACAGTGCAGCGCTCCCTCAGTACAGACCCTCTGACAGTGCGGCACTCCCTCAGTACTGACCCTCCCACAGTGCAGCACTCCCTCAGTACTGACCCTCTGACAGTGCGGCACACCCTCAGTACTGACCCTCTGACAGTGCAGCACTCCCTCAGTACTGATCCTCGGACAGTGCAGCACTACCTCAGCACTGACCCTCTGACAGTGCGGCACTCCCTCAGTACTGACCCTCTGACAGTGTGGCACTCCCTCAGTACTGACCCTCCGACAGTGCAGCACTCCCTCAGTACTGACCCTCCGACAGTGCAGCACTCCCTCAGTACTGACCCTCCGACAGTGCAGCACTCCCTCAGCACTGACCCTCTGACAGTGCAGCAGTCCCTCAGTACTGACCCTCTGACAGTGCAGCACTCCCTCAGCACTGACCCTCTGACAGTGCGGCACTCCCTCAGTACTGACCCTCTGACAGTGCGGCACTCCCTCAGTACTGACCCTCTGACAGTGCAGCACTCCCTCAACACTGACCCTCTGACAGTGCAGCACTCCCTCAGTATTCACTCTGACAGTGCAGCAGTCCCTCAGTACTGACCCTCTGACAGTGCAGCACTCCCTCAGCACTGACCCTCTGACAGTGCAGCACTCCCTCAGTACTGACCCTCTGACAGTGTGGCACTCCCTCAGTACTCACTCTGACAGTGCAGCACTCCCTCAGTGCTGACCCTCTGACTGTGCAACGCTCCCTCAGTACTGACCCTCTGACAGTGCAGCACTCCCTCAGTACTGAACCTCTGACAGTGCAGGACTCCGTCAGTACTGACCCTCTGACAGTGCAGTACTCCCTCAGTACTGACCCTCTGACAGTGCAGCACTCCCTCAATACTGACCCTCAGACAGTGCAGCACTCCCTCAATACTGACCCTCTGACAATGCAGCACTCCCTCAGTACTGACCCTCTGACTGTGCAACGCTCCCTCAGTACTGACCCTCTGACAGTGCAGCACTCCCTCAGTACTGACCCTCTGACAGTGCGGCGCTCCCTCAGTACTGACCCTCTGACAGTGCGGCACTCCCTCAGTACTGAGCCTCTGACAGTGCAGCACTCCGTCAGTACTGACCCTCTGACAGTGCGGCACTCTCTCAGTACTGACTCTCTGACAGTACAGCACAGCCTCAGTACTGACCCTGTGACAGTGCAGCACTCCCTCAGTACTGACCCTCTGACAGTGCAGCACTCCCTCAGTACTGACCCTCTGACAGTGCGGCACACCCTCAGCACTGACCCTCTGACAGTGCAGCACTCCCTCAGTACTGACCCTCTGACAGTGTGGCACTCCCTCAGTACTCACTCTGACAGTGCAGCACTCCCTCAGTGCTGACCCTCTGACTGTGCAACGCTCCCTCAGTACTGACCCTCTGACAGTGCAGCACTCCCTCAGTACTGAACCTCTGACAGTGCAGGACTCCGTCAGTACTGACCCTCTGACAGTGCAGTACTCCCTCAGTACTGACCCTCTGACAGTGCAGCACTCCCTCAATACTGACCCTCAGACAGTGCAGCACTCCCTCAATACTGACCCTCTGACAATGCAGCACTCCCTCAGTACTGACCCTCTGACTGTGCAACGCTCCCTCAGTACTGACCCTCTGACAGTGCAGCACTCCCTCAGTACTGACCCTCTGACAGTGCGGCACTCCCTCAGCACTGACCCCCTGACAGTGCAGCAGTCCCTCAGTACTGACCCTCTGACAGTGCAGCACTCCCTCAGCACTGACCCTCTGACAGTGCGGCACTCCCTCAGTACTGACCCTCTGACAGTGCGGCACTCCCTCAGTACTGACCCTCTGACAGTGCAGCACTCCCTCAGCACTGACCCTCTGACAGTGCAGCAGTCCCTCAGTACTGACCCTCTGACAGTGCGGCACTCCCTCAGTACTGACCCTCTGACAGTGCAGCACTCCCTCAGTGTTGACCCTCTGACTGTGCAACGCTCCCTCAGTACTGACCCTCTGACAGTGCAGCACTCCCTCAGTACTGAACCTCTGACAGTGCAGGACTCCGTCAGTACTGACCCTCTGACAGTGCAGTACTCCCTCAGTACTGACCCTCTGACAGTGCAGCACTCCCTCAATACTGACCCTCAGACAGTGCAGCACTCCCTCAGTACTGACCCTCTGACAATGCAGCACTCCCTCAGTACTGACCCTCTGACTGTGCAACGCTCCCTCAGTACTGACCCTCTGACTGTGCAACGCTCCCTCAGTACTGACCCTCTGACAGTGCAGCACTCCCTCAGTACTGACCCTCTGACAGTGCAGCACTCCCTCAGTACTAACCCTCTGACAGTGCGGCGCTCCCTCAGTACTGACCATCTGACAGTGCGGCACTCCCTCAGTACTGAGCCTCTGACAGTGCAGCACTCCGTCAGTACTGACCCTCTGACAGTGCGGCACTCTCTCAGTACTGACTCTCTGACAGTACAGCACAGCCTCAGTACTGACCCTGTGACAGTGCAGCACTCCCTCAGTACTGACCCTCTGACAGTGCAGCACTCCCTCAGTACTGACCCTCTGACAGTGCGGCACACCCTCAGCACTGACCCTCTGACAGTGCGGCACACCCTCAGCACTGACCCTCTGACAGTGCAGCACTCCCTCAGTACTGACCCTCTGACAGTGCAGCACTCCCTCAGTACTGACCCTCTGACAGTGCAGCACTCCCTCAGTACTGACCCTCTGACAGTGCAGCACTCCCTCAGTACTGATCCTCTGACAGTGCAGCACTCCCTCAGTGCTGACCCTCTGAGAGTGCAGCACTCCCCCAGTACTGACCCTCTGACAGTGCAGCGCTCCCTCAGTACAGACCCTCTGACAGTGCAGCAGTCCCTCAGTACTGACCCTCTGACAGTGCGGCACTCCCTCAGTACTCACTCTGACAGTGCAGCACTCCCTCAGTACTGACCCTCTGACACTGCAGCACTCCCTCAGTACTGACCCTCTGACAGTGCAGGACTCCGTCAGTACTGACCCTCTGACAGTGTAGCACTCCCTCAGTACTGACTCTCTGACAGTGCAGCACTCCCTCAGTACTGACCCTCTGACAGTGCAGCACTCCCTCAGTACTGACCCTCTGACAGTGCAGCACTCCCTCAATACTGACCGTCTGACAGTGCAGCACTCCCTCAGTACTGACCCTCTGACAGTGCTTCACTCCCTCAGTACTGACCCTCTGACAGTGCAGCACTCCCTCAGGACTGACCCTCTGACAGTGCAGCACTCCCTCAGTACTGACCCTCTGACAGTGCTGCACTCCCTCAGTACTGACCCTCTGACAGTGCGGCGCTCCCTCAGTATTGACCCTCTGACAGTGCGGCACTCCCTCAGGACTGACCCTCTGACAGTGCGGCACGCCCTAAGTACTGACCCTCTGACAGTGCGGCTCTCCCTCAGTACTGACCCTCTGACAGTGCGGCGCTCCCTCAGTACTGACCCTCTGACAGTGCAGCACTCCCTCAGTACTGACCCTCTGACAGTGCGTCACTCCCTCAGTACTGACCCTCTGACAGTGCGGCACTCCCTCAGTACTGACCCTCTGACAGTGCGACACTCCCTCAGTACTGACCCTCTGACAGTGCAGCACTCCCTCAGTACTGACCCTCTGACAGTGCGGCACTCCCTCAGTACTGACACTGTGACAGTGCAGCACTCCATCAGTACTGACCCTCTGACAGTGCAGCACTCCCTCAGTACTGACCCTCTGACAGTGCGGCACTCCCTCAGTACTGACCCTCTGACAGTGCGGCACTCCCTCAGTACTGACCCTCTGACAGTGCAGCACTCCCTCAGTACTGACCCTCTGACAGTGCAGCACTCCCTCAGTACTGACCCTCTGACAGTGCAGCACTCCCTCAGTACTGACCCTCTGACAGTGCAGCACTCCATCAGTACTGACCCTCTGACAGTGCAGCACTCCCTCAGTACTGACCCTCTGTCAGTGCAGCACTCCCTCAGTACTGACCCTCTGACAGTGCAGCACTCCCTCAGTACTGAGCCTCTGACAGTGCAGCACTCTCTCAGTACTGACCCTCTGACAGTGCGGCACTCCCTCAGTACTGACCCTCTGACAGTGCAGCGCTCCCTCAGTACTGACCCACTGACAGTGCGGCACTCCCTCAGTACTGACCCTCTGACAGTGCAGCACTCCCTCAGTACTGACCCCCTGGCAGTGCAGCACTCCCTCAGTACAGACCCTCTGACAGTGCAGCGCTCCCTCAGTACTGACCCTCTGTCAGTGCAGCACTCCCTCAGTACTGACCCTCTGACTGTGCGGCATTCCCTCAGTACTGACCCTCTGACAGTGCGGCACTCCCGCAGTACTGACCCTCTGACAGTGCGCACTCCCTCAGTACTGACCCTCTGACAGTGCGGCACTCCCTCAGTACTGACCCTCTGACAGTGCAGCACTCCTTCAGTTCTGACCCTCTTGACCGTGCGGCGCTCCCTCAGCACTGACCCTCTGACAGTGCGGCGCTCCCTCAGCACTGACCCTCTGACAGTGCGGTGCTCCCTCAGTACTGACCGTCTGACAGTGCAGCACTCCCTCAGTACTGACCCTCTGACAGTGCAGCACTCCCTCAGTACTGACCCTCTGACAGTGCAGCACTCCCCCAAGTACTGATCCTCTGACAGTGCAGCACTCCCTCAGGACTGACCCTCTGACAGTGCGGCACTCCCTCAGTACTGGCCCTCTGATAGTGTGGCACTCCCTCAGTACTGACCCTCTGACAGTGCTGCACTCCCTCAGTACTGACCCTCTGACAGTGCGGCGCACCCTCAGTATTGACCCTCTGACAGTGCGGCACTCCCTCAGGACTGACCCTCTGACAGTGCGGCACGCCCTCAGTACTGACCCTCTGACAGTGCAGCACTCCCTCAGTACTGACCCTCTGACAGTGCGGCGCTCCCTCAGTACTGACCCTCTGACAGTGCGGCACTCCCTCAGGACTGACCCTCTGACAGTGCGGCACTCCCTCAGGACTGACCCTCTGACAGTGCAGCACTCCCTCAGTACTGACCCTCTGACAGTGCGGCGCTCTCTCAGTACTGACCCTCTGACAGTGCAGCACTCCCTCAGTACTGACCCTCTGACAGTGCGGCTCTCCCTCAGTACTGACCCTCTGACAGTGCGGCGCTCCCTCAGTACTGACCCTCTGACAGTGCAGCACTCCCTCAGTACTGACCCTCTGACAGTGCAGCGCTCCCTCAGTACAGACCCTCTGACAGTGCGGCACTCCCTCAGTACTGACCCTCCCACAGTGCAGCACTCCCTCAGTACTGACCCTCTGACAGTGCGGCACACCCTCAGTACTGACCCTCTGACAGTGCAGCACTCCCTCAGTACTGATCCTCGGACAGTGCAGCACTACCTCAGCACTGACCCTCTGACAGTGCGGCACTCCCTCAGTACTGACCCTCTGACAGTGTGGCACTCCCTCAGTACTGACCCTCCGACAGTGCAGCACTCCCTCAGTACTGACCCTCCGACAGTGCAGCACTCCCTCAGTACTGACCCTCCGACAGTGCAGCACTCCCTCAGCACTGACCCTCTGACAGTGCAGCAGTCCCTCAGTACTGACCCTCTGCCAGTGCGGCACTCCCTCAGTACTGACGCTCTGACAGTGCGGCGCTCCCTCAGTACTGACCCTCTGACAGTGCGGCACTCCCTCAGGACTGACCCTCTGACTGTGCGGCACTCCCTCAGTACCGACCCTCTGACAGTGCGGCACTCCCTCAGTACCGACCCTCTGACAGTGCGGCACTCCCTCAGTACTGACCCTCTGACAGTGCAGCACTCCCTCAGCACTGACCCCCTGACAGTGCAGCAGTCCCTCAGTACTGACCCTCTGACAGTGCAGCACTCGCTCAGCACTGACCCTCTGACAGTGCGGCACTCCCTCAGTACTGACCCTCTGACAGTGCGGCACTCCCTCAGTACTGACCCTCTGACAGTGCAGCACTCCCTCAACACTGACCCTCTGACAGTGCAGCACTCCCTCAGTATTCACTCTGACAGTGCAGCAGTCCCTCAGTACTGACCCTCTGACAGTGCGGCACTCCCTCAGTATTCACTCTGACAGTGCAGCACTCCCTCAGTACTGACCCTCTGACAGTGCAGCACTCCCTCAGCACTGACCCTCTGACAGTGCAGCACTCCCTCAGTACTGACCCTCTGACAGTGTGGCACTCCCTCAGTACTCACTCTGACAGTGCAGCACTCCCTCAGTGCTGACCCTCTGACTGTGCAACGCTCCCTCAGTACTGACCCTCTGACAGTGCAGCACTCCCTCAGTACTGAACCTCTGACAGTGCAGGACTCCGTCAGTACTGACCCTCTGACAGTGCAGTACTCCCTCAATACTGACCCTCAGACAGTGCAGCACTCCCTCAGTACTGACCCTCTGACAATGCAGCACTCCCTCAGTACTGACCCTCTGACTGTGCAACGCTCCCTCAGTACTGACCCTCTGACAGTGCAGCACTCCCTCAGTACTGACCCTCTGACAGTGCAGCACTCCCTCAGTAATGACCCTCTGACAGTGCGGCGCTCCCTCAGTACTGACCCTCTGACAGTGCGGCACTCCCTCAGTACTGAGCCTCTGACAGTGCAGCACTCCGTCAGTACTGACCCTCTGACAGTGCGGCACTCTCTCAGTACTGACTCTCTGACAGTACAGCACAGCCTCAGTACTGACCCTGTGACAGTGCAGCACTCCCTCAGTACTGACCCTCTGACAGTGCAGCACTCCCTCAGTACTGACCCTCTGACAGTGCGGCACACCCTCAGTACTGACCCTCTGACAGTGCGGCACTCCCTCAGTACTCACTCTGACAGTGCAACACTCCCTCAGTACTGACCCTCTGACTGTGCAACGCTCCCTCAGTACTGACCCTCTGACAGTGCAGCACTCCCTCAGTACTGACCCTCTGACACTGCAGCACTCCCTCAGTACTGACCCTCTGACAGTGCAGGACTCCGTCAGTATTGACCCTCTGACAGTGTAGCACTCCCTCAGTACTGACTCTCTGACAGTGCAGCACTCCCTCAGTACTGACCCTCTGACAGTGCAGCACTCCCTCAGCACTGACCCTCTGACAGTGCAGCACTCCCTCAATACTGACCCTCTGACAGTGCAGCACTCCCTCAGTACTGACCCTCTGACAGTGCTTCACTCCCTCAGTACTGACCCTCTGACAGTGCAGCGCTCCCTCAGTACTGACCCTCTGACAGTGCGGCACTCCCTCAGTACTGACCCTCTGACAGTGCGGCACTCCCTCAGTACTGACCCTCTGACAGTGCGGCACTCCCTCAGTACTGACCCTCTGAAAGTGCGGCACTCCCTCAGTACTGACCCTCTGACAATGCAGCACTCCCTCAGTACTGACCCTCTGACAGTGCAGCACTCCCTCAGTACTGACCCTCTGACAGTGCAGCACTCCCTCAGTACTGACCCTCTGACAGTGCAGCACTCCCTCAGTACTGACCCTCTGACAGTGCGGCACTCCCTCAGTACTGACCCTCTGACAGTGCGGCACTCCCTCAGTACTGACCCTCTGACAGTGCGGCACTCCCTCAGTACTGACTCTCTGACAATGCAGCACTCCCTCAGTACTGACCCTCTGACAGTGCAGCACTCCCTCAGTACTGACCCTCTGACAGTGCAGCACTCCCTCAGTACTGACCCTCTGACAGTGCAGCACTCCCTCAGTACTGACCCTCTGACAGTGCAGCACTCCCTCAGTACTGACCCTCTGACAGTGCAGCACTCCCTCAGTACTGACCCTCTGACAGTGCGACACTCCCTCAGTACTGACCCTCTGACAGTGCAGCACTCCCTCAGTACTGACCCTCTGACAGTGCGGCGCTCCCTCAGTACTGACACTGTGACAGTGCAGCACTCCATCAGTACTGACCCTCTGACAGTGCAGCACTCCCTCAGTACTGACCCTCTGACAGTGCAGCACTCCCTCAGTACTGACCCTCTGACAGTGCGGCACTCCCTCAGTACTGACCCTCTGACAGTGCAGCACTCCCTCAGTACTGACCCTCTGACAGTGTGGCACTCCCTCAGTACTGACCCTCTGACAGTGCGGCACTCCCTCAGTTCTGACCCTCTGACAGTGCAGCACTCCCTCAGTACTGACCCTCTGACAGTGCAGCACTCCCTCAGTACTGAGCCTCTGACAGTGCAGCACTCTCTCAGTACTGACCCTCTGACAGTGCGGCACTCCCTCAGTACTGACCCTCTGACAGTGCGGCACTCCCTCAGTTCTGACCCTCTGACAGTGCAGCACTCCCTCAGTACTGACCCTCTGACAGTGCAGCACTCCCTCAGTACTGAGCCTCTGACAGTGCAGCACTCTCTCAGTACTGACCCTCTGACAGTGCGGCACTCCCTCAGTACTGACCCTCTGACAGTGCGGCGCTCCCTCAGTACTGACCCTCTGACAGTGCGGCACTCCCTCAGTACTGACCCTCTGACAGTGCAGCACTCCCTCAGTACTGACCCTCTGACAGTGCAGCACTCCCTCAGTACTGAGCCTCTGACAGTGCGGCACTCTCTCAGTACTGACCCTCTGACAGTGCGGCGCTCCCTCAGTACTGACCCTCTGACAGTGCGGCACTCCCTCAGTACTGACCCTCTGACAGTGCAGCACTCCCTCAGTACTGACCCCCTGGCAGTGCAGCACTCCCTCAGTACAGACCCTCTGACAGTGCAGTGCTCCCTCAGTACTGACCCTCTGTCAGTGCAGCACTCCCTCAGTACTGACCCTCTGACAGTGCAGCACTCCCTCAGTACTGAGCCTCTGACAGTGCAGCACTCTCTCAGTACTGACCCTCTGACAGTGTGGCACTCCCTCAGTACTGACCCTCTGACAGTGCAGTGCTCCCTCAGTACTGACCCTCTGACAGTGCGGCACTCCCTCAGTACTGACCCTCTGACAGTGCAGCGCTCCCTCAGTACTGACCCTCTGACAGTGCAGCACTCCCTCAGTACTGACCCCCTGGCAGTGCAGCACTCCCTCAGTACTGACCCTCTGACAGTGCGGCACTCCCTCAGTACTGACCCTCTGACAGTGCAGCACTCCCTCAGTACTGACCCCCTGGCAGTGCAGCACTCCCTCAGTACTGACCCTCTGACAGTGCAGCACTCCCTCAGTACTGACCCTCTGACAGTGCGGCACTCCCTCAGTACTGACCCTCTGACAGTGCAGCGCTCCCTCAGTACAGACCCTCTGACAGTGCGGCACTCCCTCAGTACTGACCCTCCCACAGTGCAGCACTCCCTCAGTACTGACCCTCTGACAGTGCGGCACACCCTCAGTACTGACCCTCTGACAGTGCAGCACTCCCTCAGTACTGATCCTCTGACAGTGTGGCACTCCCTCAGTACTGACCCTCTGACAGTGCGGCACTCCCTCAGTACTGACCCTCTGACAGTGTGGCACTCCCTCAGTACTGACCCTCCGACAGTGCAGCACTCCCTCAGTACTGACCCTCCGACAGTGCAGCACTCCCTCAGTACTGACCCTCCGACAGTGCAGCACTCCCTCAGCACTGACCCTCTGACAGTGCAGCAGTCCCTCAGTACTGACCCTCTGCCAGTGCGGCACTCCCTCAGTACTGACGCTCTGACAGTGCGGCGCTCCCTCAGTACTGACCCTCTGACAGTGCGGCACTCCCTCAGGACTGACCCTCTGGCTGTGCGGCACTCCCTCAGTACCGACCCTCTGACAGTGCGGCACTCCCTCAGTACTGACCCTCTGACAGTGCAGCACTCCCTCAGCACTGACCCCCTGACAGTGCAGCAGTCCCTCAGTACTGACCCTCTGACAGTGCAGCACTCCCTCAGCACTGACCCTCTGACAGTGCGGCACTCCCTCAGTGCTGACCCTCTGACTGTGCAACGCTCCCTCAGTACTGACCCTCTGACAGTGCAGCACTCCCTCAGTACTGAACCTCTGACAGTGCAGGACTCCGTCAGTACTGACCCTCTGACAGTGCAGTACTCCCTCAGTACTGACCCTCTGACAGTGCAGCACTCCCTCAATACTGACCCTCAGACAGTGCAGCACTCCCTCAGTACTGACCCTCTGACAATGCAGCACTCCCTCAGTCCTGACCCTCTGACTGTGCAACGCTCCCTCAGTACTGACCCTCTGACTGTGCAACGCTCCCTCAGTACTGACCCTCTGACAGTGCAGCACTCCCTCAGTACTGACCCTCTGACAGTGCAGCACTCCCTCAGCACTGACCCTCTGACAGTGCAGCACTCCCTCAATACTGACCCTCTGACAGTGCAGGACTCCGTCAGTATTGACCCTCTGACAGTGTAGCACTCCCTCAGTACTGACTCTCTGACAGTGCAGCACTCCCTCAGTACTGACCCTCTGACAGTGCAGCACTCCCTCAGCACTGACCCTCTGACAGTGCAGCACTCCCTCAATACTGACCCTCTGACAGTGCAGGACTCCGTCAGTATTGACCCTCTGACAGTGTAGCACTCCCTCAGTACTGACTCTCTGACAGTGCAGCACTCCCTCAGCACTGACCCTCTGACAGTGCAGCACTCCCTCAATACTGACCCTCTGACAGTGCAGCACTCCCTCAGTACTGACCCTCTGACAGTGCTTCACTCCCTCAGTACTGACCCTCTGACAGTGCAGCGCTCCCTCAGTACTGACCCTCTGACAGTGCGGCACTCCCTCAGTACTGACCCTCTGACAGTGCGGCACTCCCTCAGTACTGACCCTCTGACAGTGCGGCACTCCCTCAGTACTGACCCTCTGAAAGTGCGGCACTCCCTCAGTACTGACCCTCTGACAATGCAGCACTCCCTCAGTACTGACCCTCTGACAGTGCAGCACTCCCTCAGTACTGACCCTCTGACAGTGCAGCACTCCCTCAGTACTGACCCTCTGACAGTGCAGCACTCCCTCAGTACTGACCCTCTGACAGTGCGGCACTCCCTCAGTACTGACCCTCTGACAGTGCGGCACTCCCTCAGTACTGACCCTCTGACAGTGCGGCACTCCCTCAGTACTGACTCTCTGACAATGCAGCACTCCCTCAGTACTGACCCTCTGACAGTGCAGCACTCCCTCAGTACTGACCCTCTGACAGTGCAGCACTCCCTCAGTACTGACCCTCTGACAGTGCAGCACTCCCTCAGTACTGACCCTCTGACAGTGCAGCACTCCCTCAGTACTGACCCTCTGACAGTGCAGCACTCCCTCAGTACTGACCCTCTGACAGTGCGACACTCCCTCAGTACTGACCCTCTGACAGTGCAGCACTCCCTCAGTACTGACCCTCTGACAGTGCGGCGCTCCCTCAGTACTGACACTGTGACAGTGCAGCACTCCATCAGTACTGACCCTCTGACAGTGCAGCACTCCCTCAGTACTGACCCTCTGACAGTGCAGCACTCCCTCAGTACTGACCCTCTGACAGTGCGGCACTCCCTCAGTACTGACCCTCTGACAGTGCAGCACTCCCTCAGTACTGACCCTCTGACAGTGTGGCACTCCCTCAGTACTGACCCTCTGACAGTGCGGCACTCCCTCAGTTCTGACCCTCTGACAGTGCAGCACTCCCTCAGTACTGACCCTCTGACAGTGCAGCACTCCCTCAGTACTGAGCCTCTGACAGTGCAGCACTCTCTCAGTACTGACCCTCTGACAGTGCGGCACTCCCTCAGTACTGACCCTCTGACAGTGCGGCACTCCCTCAGTTCTGACCCTCTGACAGTGCAGCACTCCCTCAGTACTGACCCTCTGACAGTGCAGCACTCCCTCAGTACTGAGCCTCTGACAGTGCAGCACTCTCTCAGTACTGACCCTCTGACAGTGCGGCACTCCCTCAGTACTGACCCTCTGACAGTGCGGCGCTCCCTCAGTACTGACCCTCTGACAGTGCGGCACTCCCTCAGTACTGACCCTCTGACAGTGCAGCACTCCCTCAGTACTGACCCTCTGACAGTGCAGCACTCCCTCAGTACTGAGCCTCTGACAGTGCGGCACTCTCTCAGTACTGACCCTCTGACAGTGCGGCGCTCCCTCAGTACTGACCCTCTGACAGTGCGGCACTCCCTCAGTACTGACCCTCTGACAGTGCAGCACTCCCTCAGTACTGACCCCCTGGCAGTGCAGCACTCCCTCAGTACAGACCCTCTGACAGTGCAGTGCTCCCTCAGTACTGACCCTCTGTCAGTGCAGCACTCCCTCAGTACTGACCCTCTGACAGTGCAGCACTCCCTCAGTACTGAGCCTCTGACAGTGCAGCACTCTCTCAGTACTGACCCTCTGACAGTGTGGCACTCCCTCAGTACTGACCCTCTGACAGTGCAGTGCTCCCTCAGTACTGACCCTCTGACAGTGCGGCACTCCCTCAGTACTGACCCTCTGACAGTGCAGCGCTCCCTCAGTACTGACCCTCTGACAGTGCAGCACTCCCTCAGTACTGACCCCCTGGCAGTGCAGCACTCCCTCAGTACTGACCCTCTGACAGTGCGGCACTCCCTCAGTACTGACCCTCTGACAGTGCAGCACTCCCTCAGTACTGACCCCCTGGCAGTGCAGCACTCCCTCAGTACTGACCCTCTGACAGTGCGGCACTCCCTCAGTACTGACCCTCTGACAGTGCAGCGCTCCCTCAGTACAGACCCTCTGACAGTGCGGCACTCCCTCAGTACTGACCCTCCCACAGTGCAGCACTCCCTCAGTACTGACCCTCTGACAGTGCGGCACACCCTCAGTACTGACCCTCTGACAGTGCAGCACTCCCTCAGTACTGATCCTCTGACAGTGCAGCACTACCTCAGCACTGACCCTCTGACAGTGCGGCACTCCCTCAGTACTGACCCTCTGACAGTGTGGCACTCCCTCAGTACTGACCCTCTGACAGTGCGGCACTCCCTCAGTACTGACCCTCTGACAGTGTGGCACTCCCTCAGTACTGACCCTCCGACAGTGCAGCACTCCCTCAGTACTGACCCTCCGACAGTGCAGCACTCCCTCAGTACTGACCCTCCGACAGTGCAGCACTCCCTCAGCACTGACCCTCTGACAGTGCAGCAGTCCCTCAGTACTGACCCTCTGCCAGTGCGGCACTCCCTCAGTACTGACGCTCTGACAGTGCGGCGCTCCCTCAGTACTGACCCTCTGACAGTGCGGCACTCCCTCAGGACTGACCCTCTGGCTGTGCGGCACTCCCTCAGTACCGACCCTCTGACAGTGCGGCACTCCCTCAGTACTGACCCTCTGACAGTGCAGCACTCCCTCAGCACTGACCCCCTGACAGTGCAGCAGTCCCTCAGTACTGACCCTCTGACAGTGCAGCACTCCCTCAGCACTGACCCTCTGACAGTGCGGCACTCCCTCAGTGCTGACCCTCTGACTGTGCAACGCTCCCTCAGTACTGACCCTCTGACAGTGCAGCACTCCCTCAGTACTGAACCTCTGACAGTGCAGGACTCCGTCAGTACTGACCCTCTGACAGTGCAGTACTCCCTCAGTACTGACCCTCTGACAGTGCAGCACTCCCTCAATACTGACCCTCAGACAGTGCAGCACTCCCTCAGTACTGACCCTCTGACAATGCAGCACTCCCTCAGTACTGACCCTCTGACTGTGCAACGCTCCCTCAGTACTGACCCTCTGACTGTGCAACGCTCCCTCAGTACTGACCCTCTGACAGTGCAGCACTCCCTCAGTACTGACCCTCTGACAGTGCAGCACTCCCTCAGTACTAACCCTCTGACAGTGCGGCGCTCCCTCAGTACTGACCATCTGACAGTGCGGCACTCCCTCAGTACTGAGCCTCTGACAGTGCAGCACTCCGTCAGTACTGACCCTCTGACAGTGCGGCACTCTCTCAGTACTGACTCTCTGACAGTACAGCACAGCCTCAGTACTGACCCTGTGACAGTGCAGCACTCCCTCAGTACTGACCCTCTGACAGTGCAGCACTCCCTCAGTACTGACCCTCTGACAGTGCGGCACACCCTCAGCACTGACCCTCTGACAGTGCAGCAGTCCCTCAGTACTGATCCTCTGACAGTGCAGCACTCCCCCAGTACTGACCCTCTGACAGTGCAGCGCTCCCTCAGTACAGACCCTCTGACAGTGCAGCAGTCCCTCAGTACTGACCCTCTGACAGTGCGGCACTCCCTCAGTACTCACTCTGACAGTGCAGCACTCCCTCAGTACTGACCCTCTGACACTGCAGCACTCCCTCAGTACTGACCCTCTGACAGTGCAGGACTCCGTCAGTACTGACCCTCTGACAGTGTAGCACTCCCTCAGTACTTACTCTCTGACAGTGCAGCACTCCCTCAGTACTGACCCTCTGACAGTGCAGCACTCCCTCAGTACTGACCCTCTGACAGTGCAGCACTCCCTCAATACTGACCGTCTGACAGTGCAGCACTCCCTCAGTACTGACCCTCTGACAGTGCTTCACTCCCTCAGTACTGACCCTCTGACAGTGCAGCACTCCCTCAGGACTGACCCTCTGACAGTGCAGCACTCCCTCAGTACTGACCCTCTGACAGTGCTGCACTCCCTCAGTACTGACCCTCTGACAGTGCGGCGCTCCCTCAGTATTGACCCTCTGACAGTGCGGCACTCCCTCAGGACTGACCCTCTGACAGTGCGGCACGCCCTAAGTACTGACCCTCTGACAGTGCGGCTCTCCCTCAGTACTGACCCTCTGACAGTGCGGCGCTCCCTCAGTACTGACCCTCTGACAGTGCAGCACTCCCTCAGTACTGACCCTCTGACAGTGCGTCACTCCCTCAGTACTGACCCTCTGACAGTGCGGCACTCCCTCAGTACTGACCCTCTGACAGTGCAGCACTCCCTCAGTACTGACCCTCTGACAGTGCGGCACTCCTTCAGTCCTGACCCTCTGACAGTGTGGCACTCCCTCAGTACTGACCCTCTGACAGTGCGGCACTCCCTCAGTTCTGACCCTCTGACAGTGCAGCACTCCATCAGTACTGACCCTCTGACAGTGCAGCACTCCCTCAGTACTGACCCTCTGACAGTGCAGCACTCCGTCAGTACTGACCCTCTGTCAGTGCAGCACTCCCTCAGTACTGACCCTCTGTCAGTGCAGCACTCCCTCAGTACTGACCCTCTGACAGTGCAGCACTCCCTCAGTACTGAGCCTCTGACAGTGCAGCACTCTCTCAGTACTGACCCTCTGACAGTGCGGCACTCCCTCAGTACTGACCCTCTGACAGTGCAGCGCTCCCTCAGTACTGACCCTCTGACAGTGCGGCACTCCCTCAGTACTGACCCTCTGACAGTGCAGCACTCCCTCAGTACTGACCCCCTGGCAGTGCAGCACTCCCTCAGTACAGACCCTCTGACAGTGCAGCGCTCCCTCAGTACTGACCCTCTGTCAGTGCAGCACTCCCTCAGTACTGACCCTCTGACAGTGCAGCACTCCCTCAGTACTGAGCCTCTGACAGTGCAGCACTCTCTCAGTACTGACCCTCTGACAGTGCGGCACTCCCTCAGTACTGACCCTCTGACAGTGCAGTGCTCCCTCAGTACTGACCCTCTGACAGTGCGGCACTCCCTCAGTACTGACCCTCTGACAGTGCAGCACTCCCTCAGTACTGACCCTCTGACAGTGCAGCACTCCCTCAGTACTGACCCCCTGGCAGTGCAGCACTCCCTCAGTACTGACCCTCTGACAGTGCGGCACTCCCTCAGTACTGACCCTCTGACAGTGCAGCACTCCCTCAGTACTGACCCCCTGGCAGTGCAGCACTCCCTCAGTACTGACCCTCTGACAGTGCAGCACTCCCTCAGTACTGACCCTCTGACAGTGCAGCACTCCCTCAGCACTGACCCTCTGACAGTGCAGCACTCCCTCAGTACTGACCCTCTGGCAGTGCAGCACTCCCTCAGTACTGACCCTCTGACAGTGCGACGCTCCCTCAGTACTGACCCTCTGACAGTGCGGCACTCCCTCTGTACTGACGCTCTGGCAGTGCAGCACTCCCTCAGTACTGACCCTCTGACAGTGCGGCACTCCCTCAGTACTGACCCTCTGACAGTGCAGCACTCCCTCAGTACTGACCCTCTGACAGTGCGGCACTCCCTCTGTACTGACGCTCTGGCAGTGCAGCACTCCCTCAGTACTGACCCTCTAACAGTGCAGCACTCCCTCAGTACTGACCCTCTGACAGTGCAGCACTCCCTCAGTACTGACCCTCTGACAGTGCGGCACTCCCTCAGTACTGACCCTGTGACAGTGCAGCACTCCCTCAGTACTGACCCTCTGACAGTGCAGCACTCCCTCAGTACTGACCCTCTGACAGTGCGGCACTCCCTCAGTACTGACCCTCTGACAGTGCGGCACTCCCTCAGTACTGACCCTGTGACAGTGCAGCACTCCCTCAGTACTGACCCTCTGACAGTGCAGCACTCCCTCAGTACTGACCCTCTGACAGTGCGGCGCTCCCTCAGTACTGACCCTCTGACAGTGCAGCACTCCCTCAGTACTGACCCTCTGACAGTGCAGCACTCCCTCAGTACTGACCCTCTGACAGTGCAGCACTCCCTCGGTACTGACCCTCTGACAGTGCGGCGCTCCCTCAGTACTGACCCTCTGACAGTGCGGCACTCCCTCAGTACTGACCCTCTGACAGTGCGGCACTCCCTCAGTACTGACCCTCTGACAGTGCGGCACTCCTTCAGTACTGACCCTCTGACAGTGCAGCGCTCCCTCAGTACTGACCCTCTGACAGTGCGGCACTCCCTCAGTACTGATCCTCTGACAGTGCGGCACTCTCTCAGTACTGTCACTCTGACAGTGCGGCGCTCCCTCAGTACTGACCCTCTGACAGTGCAGCACTCCCTCAGTGCTGACCCTCTGACAGTGCAGCACTCCCTCAGTACTGACCCTCTGACAGTGCAGCACTCCCTCAGTACTGACCCTCTGACAGTGCGGCACTCCCTCAGTACTGACCCTCTGACAGTGCAGCGCTCCCTCAGCACTGACCCTCTGACAGTGCGGCACTCCCTCAGTGCTGACCCTCTGACAGTGCAGCACTCCCTCAGTACTGACCCTCTGACAGTGCGGCACTCTCTCAGTACTGTCACTCTGACAGTGCGGCGCTCCCTCAGTACTGACCCTCTGACAGTGCAGCACTCCCTCAGTGCTGACCCTCTGACAGTGCAGCACTCCCTCAGTACTGACTCTCTGACAGTGCAGCACTCCCTCAGTACTGACCCTCTGACAGTGCGGCACTCTCTCAGTACTGTCACTCTGACAGTGCGGCGCTCCCTCAGTACTGACCCTCTGACAGTGCAGTACTCCCTCAGTGCTGACCCTCTGACAGTGCAGCACTCCCTCAGTACTGACTCTCTGACAGTGCAGCACTCCCTCAGTACTGACCCTCTGACAGTGCAGCACTCCCTCAGTACTGACCCTCTGACAGTGCAGCACTCCCTCAGTACTGACCCTCTGACAGTGCAGCACTCCCTCAGTACTGACCCTCTGACAGTGCAGCACTCCCTCAGTACTGACCCTCTGACAGTGCAGCGCTCCCTCAGTACTGGCCCTCTGACAGTGCAGCACTCCCTCAGTACTGACCCTCTGACAGTGCAGCACTCCCTCAGTACTGACCCTCTGACAGTGCAGCACTCCCTCAGTAATGACCCTCTGACAGTGCAGCACTCCCTCAGTACTGACCCTCTGACAGTGCTGCACTCCCTCAGTACTGACCCTCTGACAGTGCGGCATTCCCTCAGTACTGACCCTCTGACAGTGCAGCACTCCCTCAGTACTGACCCTCTGACAGTGCGGCACTCCCTCAGTACTGACCCTCTGACAGTGCGGCACGCCCTCAGTACTGACCCTCTGACAGTGCGGCACTCCCTCAGTACTGACCCTCTGACAGTGCGGCACGCCCTCAGTACTGACCCTCTGACAGTGCGGCACTCCCTCAGTACTGACCCTCTGACAGTGCGGCACTCCCTCAGTACTGACCCTCTGACAGTGCAGCACTTCCTCAGTACTGACCCTCTGACAGTGCAGCACTCCCTCAGTACTGACCCTCTGACAGTGCAGCACTCCCTCAGTACTGACCCTCTGACAGTGCAGCACTCCCTCAGTACTGACCCTCTGACAGTGCAGCACTCCCTCAGTACTGACCCTCTGACAGTGCAGCACTCCCTCAGTACTGACCCTCTGACAGTGCGGCACTCCCTCAGTACTGACCCTCTGACAGTGCGGCACTCCCTCAGTACTGACCCTCCGACAGTGCGGCACTCCCTCAGTACTGACCCTCTGACAGTGCGGCACTCCCTCAGTACTGACCCTCTGACAGTGCGGCACTCCCTCAGTACTGACCCTCTGACAGTGCAGTACTCCCTCAGTACTGACCCTCTGACAGTGCAGCGCTCCCTCAGTACTGACCCTCTGACAGTGCAGCACTCCCTCAGTACTGACCCTCTGACAGTGCAGTACTCCCTCAGTACTGACCCTCTGACAGTGCTGCACTCCCTCAGTACCGACCCTCTGACAGTGCGGCACTCCCTCAGTACTGACCCTCTGACAGTGCGGCACTCCCTCAGTACTGACCCTCTGACAGTGCGGCACACCCTCAGCACTGACCCTCTGACAGTGCAGCACTCCCTCAGTACTGACCCTCTGACAGTGCAGCACTCCCTCAGTACTGACCCTCTGACAGTGCAGCACTCCCTCAGTACTGACCCTCTGACAGTGCAGTACTCCCTCAGTACTGACCCTCTGACAGTGCAGCGCTCCCTCAGTACTGACCCTCTGACAGTGCAGCACTCCCTCAGTACTGACCCTCTGACAGTGCAGCACTCCCTCAGTACTGACCCTCTGACAGTGCAGTACTCCCTCAGTACTGACCCTCTGACAGTGCTGCACTCCCTCAGTACCGACCCTCTGACAGTGCGGCACTCCCTCAGTACTGACCCTCTGACAGTGCGGCACTCCCTCAGTACTGACCCTCTGACAGTGCGGCACACCCTCAGCACTGACCCTCTGACAGTGCAGCACTCCCTCAGTACTGACCCTCTGACAGTGCAGCACTCCCTCAGTACTGACCCTCTGACAGTGCAGCACTCCCTCAGTACTGACCCTCTGACAGTGCAGCACTCCCTCAGTACTGACCCTCTGACAGTGCAGCACTCCCTCAGTACTGACCCTCTGACAGTGCGGCACTCCCTCAGTACTGACCCTCTGACAGTGCAGCACACCCTCAGTACTGAGCCTCTGACAGTGCAGCACTCCCTCAGTACTGACCCTCTGACAGTGCAGCACTCCCTCAGTACTGGCCCTCTGACAGTGCGGCACTCCCTCAGTACTGACCCTCTGACAGTGCAGCACACCCTCAGTACTGACCCTCTGACAGTGCAGCACTCCCTCAGTACTGGCCCTCTGACAGTGCAGCGCTCCCTCAGTACTGACCCTGTGACAGTGCAGCACTCCCTCAGTACTGACCCTCTGACAGTGCAGCTCTCCCTCAGTACTGATCCTCTGACAGTGCAGCACTCCCTCAGTACTGGCCCTCTGACAGTGCAGCGCTCCCTCAGTACTGACCCTGTGACAGTGCAGCACTCCCTCAGTACTGACCCTCTGACAGTGCAGCTCTCCCTCAGTACTGATCCTCTGACAGTGCAGCACTCCCTCAGCACTGACCCTCTGACAGTGCAGCTCTCCCTCAGTACTGATCCTCTGACAGTGCAGCACTCCCTCAGTACTGACCCTCTGACAGTGCAGCACTCCCTCAGTACTGACCCTCTGACAGTGCGGCACTCCCTCAGTACTGACCCTCTGACAGTGCAGCACTCCCTCAGTACTGACCCTCTGACAGTGCGGCACTCCCTCAGTACTGGCCCTCTGACAGTGCGATTGATAATAAAACATCAGTAATGTTGCAAAATTGTATGGAAAGTGTAACGGGTCCAGCAGAGATCAGGGAGCAACATCATATTTGATATTGTACAGTAATAAATAATTCTACAAAATTAGTGCGATATTCCAATCGAACTGCTTTAACTGTTTCGCAAGGGAAACGTTGTGAGGGATGTAATTTAGATGATGTGTAAAGTCTACTTAATAAATAATAAAAGACCAAAGTTAGAAAGGAGGAATCTAGGAATGAAACATTTTGAAGTGAATGAACGGGTTTATTTCTTACCTCAAACGGCGGCAGCTCCGGCAAAGGGGAACTTCCGGTTGCAGCAGCAAGATGGCCGTGTCCAGGAGGGGACGCCGGCGCCGCTCCTGCCCCCCTCTCAAACTTGGCAAATGCACGCTAAATACTTCACAAATAAACAGTGAGAAAAGATCCAAACTGCCTCAACAGACACCATTTTGTGAGGGAGAGG